>NC_060120.1:770871669-772127919 GCF_021461395.2 Schistocerca americana | reverse complement strand
AGAATAAATATCATGCAGGATGTGCAGCAGTCCATTTGATTTTAACCGTCTAGTGGTGACATACGTACCGCAGACATCCCAGTTATTCCTCTCGAATTTTTACTACGCTGCAGTTACGGCAACAGACTTACCTGCAAAGAAAACACAACATCGTTAGTGGACTGTCTAGATTACATATCTTAATAACAAAATTTCACATCCTCATAACTGTTGGAATCAATCATAAACGTTTTGTAACCTAAGAAATACATTTAAAGTGAGTTCTAATGTACGAAGGGACAACAAATAAATTCATTCCATTATTTTATCTCACCATAGAATGAAAAATCAAATTTTTGGGGAAAATTGATATTCTTAACTTTCTATATTTGCTATTTCTGCCAATTCCTCCTGATTCCTCTTATAGTTTCACCACTACAATGTCCATGATTTCCCATTCCTTTTATCAAATCACTATTTCATTTGACAACCAATGTAGTACAGTCGATTATTGCCTGGAAAAAAGTTTTACATAACGTACAAACAATTAGAACAAAGTTAAAAATTGCTGGTTGTTTACCCTAAGCAGCGTGTGCTAAAGATCAGACTTCGAGATTTGGAGAACGATTTGAAACTGAACGAGCACGGCTGAACACAGTGAACAGAAAGAACGACTGCGAGGTGAAATGGAACTAGGAACGAGATCATCAGAATGAAAACGAGATCAAACGAATGAGAAGGCAGCGGGAGTGAGACCGACGAAAGTGAACGTTGAACGGCCGTTCCTTGGCAGTCTTACATCGGTCCTTCTGTTCGGATGAGTGAGCCGTTCTTTTGGACCTGTTTCTTCGCGAACGACCTACCTCTACTTCGAATGCTGTGCACTGTGCCTTTCGTTCGACTATTTTAATGCAACACGATATGACGAAGTTAGCAAACTGATGCTCTGAATCTCCGAAATTTTGCCTTATATTTGTACTGCATCCGTTGGCATTTTGTACTAAAATTACATTGTAATCAAAAGCGCCGCCCATTGTATCAAGATACGTTTGAAACGGATTCCAGTTCCACTTCACGATTGAAATTTGCAAAGGCAAATGATCAATTCTAGGCAGGGTATAGCTTCTGATCGCTGAGCGCCTCACATTTCACTGGTGTTTTACTGTGAAAAATAATACTAATTATTTTGGGGAAACGTGCTGTGATTGGAAAATCCCAGGTCTCACCAGAAAAATACCCAATCACATATAGCGAGGACATACGTAAACTTCGCCCATCGAACATATCTGAGATAACTCGTTCTTTATGATTCCACAGTAACTACAGCTGATGATTTGTTCACTCTTATGGAAACCTCATTGGGGGGTGGGGGAGTGTTGCCAGGAACATATCCAGGTTCTCTCTGAATTTGTGCAGCCACGTTCAGACACTGTAGTTGCAGAACTTCGGATTCTACTGGAAATCGCTCTAGTATTGTCACTCTTAAACTGTTGTATAGAGTTAAATTCAATCACAATTTTCACACAGATTAGTAATTATAAAAGAGGGATTCAGTGCCCACTTCCTTTTCAGCAAACATAGTTTCTTTTGTGCCAGAAGATGTATGGCTACTGAATACCCCAAAGGACAGGGAAGCTATTCAGATACTACAGCATAAAATATATAGATAAGGGAACAAAAGTAGTTTCCTCTGTTTGTGATTTACCACTTTTGTAAGTTTCAAGCTCTGTAGCTTTTGAACTTACGACTTTTCTTGAAAACTGAAATATACAATAGCTTTTTACACTGTCAGTTTTCAAATAAACTACTACATTGTCATATAGTTAGTCAGTTACGTTATTTTCTACCAACCAAGTTTATATTTAAAATAGAAAATTACAAAATTTTTCTCGACAGGAAACGGTACCTCGCATCGATTAGTGGGACATATGTGCCTCACTTCCCACTTCCTACTGCAAAAAAATGGATAAATAAAAGGAATGGTGGTGGAAGTATAATAATGGTGTTAAAAGGAAACTATTGTCGCTTTAATGGCTCTAACATTTATACAAATTCCATTTTAATTACGCAAAAGTTAAAGAGAAGTCGGATGGTCATGATTTTCTGCTAATCTCAATATCGTTCGCTCTAGTCACCAATATTCATTGATAGAATTTTAAAAATTGTGGTCCTATATGAGTTTGGCGCATATACGATATTTATCCAAATATTTCAATTTTTAAGATAATAAATATCTTATTTCCTTTTTATATATTTGTTTCTTATTAGAATTGACATATTCGTCATGAGAGGAAGAGTTTTCAATACAAAAATTATTTGAATTTTCATTACCAAAATTCTGCTATAAATTTTATTCATTACTGTTAACAGTAGTTTTTACTGAGTCCAATACTTTAGTTGTCCACTTCGACTTTTTTAAAACCCCTACACCATTCCAGAATTAAATAAAGAAGGAACGACTCACAGAAACAACCGTTCGTCAATGAACTATTTCGCAAAGATGAAAGAATTTGCTCATCTCTAATTCGAAGGCTGTCACTTGCAGTGGAGGATGCACGATTGAAATATTAAGAGGTGTCGCGAGCTGCAGTTCAGTTGTCACCGAGTGCTGAAAGGAGCAGATTTTAAAACTGAGCACCGTCTTAATCGCTTTAAACTCCAATGGGTCTTATGTCATCTCCAAAGTCATCGTTATTATTATTATTATTATTAGTAGTAGTAGTATTAGGTACGACTGGACCTTAGCGGGTCACACAAAGCTAATATGTTTCAGTTTTCAGAGTTTCCAAGCTGCTCTCAATTTTTCTCCATGGATTCTCTTCCTTTCTTCAGTACACTTGGTGTGAATTTACGTAATTGTATGCAAGTATATACAAATGTATAGTATATATTTGTTTGTATGTACGTGCATAAAACGTTTCCGAAGACTGCTGTAACTTTATTTTAGTATTTTATCTCTATTCAGAGAATGTTTAACAATTACATACACACACGCTTTCGACACGTTGCCATGTTTGTGGCTACAGTAGCCTACAGGAAAACAGGACACGAGGATCAAGTGTATTCTCGAAACGATCACAAATTATTAATATAAATTTACAGCTGTCTTCGGAAAAGTGAAATTTATCATAAGTTATATAATTCGCTAGCCGCACATAAATGCAAGTTGCCATAACCAAAATGAATACACAAGTACTGCGCTTTGCGCCCACAGCGACACAACAGTGACATTGCTCTGCACCCCGATTTCGTTCGAGGGAGCACGCATGTTTTCTGATAGTGCAGGGGGAACGAACAATAATACAATCATTTTGTTTGTATTGGCCGAAGTTTGTCTGTTTATCGTCTGAAGGGTGGGGTACAGTATCCAACTTTTTCCAGGTATCACTCTTAATGTAATGGGGCACATTTGGAACTCTATACATTACGTCATTTAAGTTTAGTCTTACATTCTCCAAAGTCTTTCAAAACATAGCTTAGTTAGCAGCCATATGATCCCGACAGTCGCTCTTTCTTCGTGTATTGATTTATGTACCTCTTCCAATAAGGCGTTTTAGTTTTCGCCCATGATCGAGGGACAGCACTTTCAGTTCTGCAAAATTAACTGGCGATACAACGACGTGCATTTGTGGCATAGGGGCCACCTACAATCCTGAATCTTCGTATGTCTTCTACACCAATTTTTTCTAACGTTTCATAATATTAGGTATGGAAATAAAGTCAACAACACGTATTGCGGCCACATGATGGATAACTTTCCGAGATAGTGTTGCAGGGCAGTATTTATATGAACACACTCTCAGACCACAAGGATCACGAGCATGACTGTGTCCTGCAACGGTATCCAGCAATGTTGTCCGTTAAAAACTATTCAACAGCCAAGATCGCATAAAATATTTCTGTATTTGAGACAATTGTTTTCACCAGATCTTATTGTCATCTTCAGGTCTTAAAATCTTTTTTCTTGTCAAACATGTTTATTTTATGCTGAATCTCACGCAAAAGATGTCAAGTGGTAAAAAATCAGCACCTATTAAATGTTTGTCATCACTGAAATATTTAAATACTTAAATCAGCTTCTACAAAATGCCATGTCCATGTACATGTTGCCCACAGACGCTTGTTGCATCTTACAAACACCGTAGACAGTAGCACATTCTTGATATATTCTAAACAGTGGATTCTTAAAAATGGGTTCGCACAGTTTTGAGTATGTCCAGCATATGTAAATATGTTTTTCTACGAGGTGCTTTATGTTTTAAATATTTTAGTAATGACAAACATTTATGATGTGCTGATTTTTAGCCGGTCATTGTGGCCGAGCGGTTCTAGGCGCTTCAGTCTGGAACCGCGCGACCGCTACGGTCGCAGGTTCGAATCCTGCCTCGGGCTTGGCTGTGTGTGATGTCCTTAGGTTTAAATAGTTCCAAGTTCTAGGGGACTGATGACCTCAGATGTTCAGTCCCATAGTACTCAGAGCCAGAGCTGATTTTTACCCATTTGACATCTTGTGCGTGAGATTCAGCATGAAGTGAACATGTTTTACAACAACAACAAAAAATTAAAATATGAAGACGACAGTAAAGCCTGTAGCAATCGGTTGTCTTAAATAAAGAAGTATTTAACGCGATTCTGGCTGTTGAATGCTTTTTTATAATTAAACTTGATTGCCCTTCAGTACTCTCAAAATGAGAAAATTCAGTCAAATTTTATCCGTCTTGTGGCCATGTATTTGCTGCTGTTTCTTTAATAACACATAGGTTTGTTGTTGTTGTTGTGGTAACATAGTTCCTGCACTTCCATTAGCGCAAATCTGGAGGGTATTCTTCGTCATTAATTTTTTTGGCACATCCTTTGTGGAGGAAGTTTTGAGTTATACCTTATACTCCACGTACATCTACGTGTACAAGCAGTGTACTTCCCACTGCTCAGTTATATTGCTCGCCATGCCACACTTTTTTTTTTATATTATAGATATGTAGTGGAATGAGTGGGAAATATGTTGTCACCCAGCCTTGGGCCTCAGTTTGTAGTTGTTTCTTCAGTAACACAACTTGTATTTCTTTTGAGAAAAGTCATATGTAATAACCACTAAGAGCTGCTGATGAAATAAAAAACAAGCAGTTCCGATCAGCCGATCATCATCAGCTAACATAAAGTTATTCTGAGAGTTAGCAGAGTGCACACCACATATGAGTATGGGACCAAATATAGTGTCGGAAAGTTATTGAACTATGTTAATGTATTTTGCTGTTAAGTGTACTAATGAACTTCAGGTAGATTAGTTTTTAATTTTTTCATAAATATTTTTACACCGATATAAAAGATACCACCTAGGCTGATTAAATAATTTATATAACCTGTCGTGAACCAGTGATCTAGACTGATAGTAAACGAAGATTTATTTCATCAGCAGATCTTTGTGTTTCTTAAATACCGTACGTCTTTCTCCAAATCTTTACGAGCTGTGGAGTACCACTTGCACAAAAAAGTTTTGTATTACTTTGTTAATATTGTTACTCTAAGTTTCTGTACTATAGATTAACTTTTCGTGTCTGAGGTTCTAAGCCACGTCAGAACTTTGGGCAGACATAGCCTACGTATTTTTAATGCACATACGCATTTGTAATGGACAAAGGGGAAACATTACCAAAAATCTCGAAACTTATTGGCCGGTTTACTTCAAATTTTTACACGATACTCTAGTGAACAATCAGACAGATATATTTTTTTTAATTCACGCCGTATGTAAATATGCATATAATATAGAAAAAATGTTGAAAAGCTCTTGACCAACTTACTTAAATTTTTACTGGATGCTCTAATGGACATTCGGAGGAACGGCGGCTATATGTATTGATGTGTACAGTTAGTAAATATTTATGTAATATATAAAAGAGAAACGTTGTTATCAAAGATGCCGATACGTTAATGACAGATTTACTTCAGATTTTTAGCTATAACCTAATGAACAGTAATAGACGTTCGGACGTACGTGAACTACATATTTTTTAAACAACAAGGCAGTTTTAACAGAAAACTGTGCTCTTCCGTGAATATGCGCGATTTTGGTTCCTTTCTCACGTCAGACAAATGGTCCTCCCATATATGTATATAATTAAGTAAAATTGTATACACAATAATTCGTAATTATTTTTCCTCTACGCAGTCAGTTGTCACAGGAAAAAGTTGTGTATAAGGATTATCGGCTTATGATTAGCGTAGTACTAAGGACTGCAAGTTTGCCGTAATAATAAACGAAGCCCAATGTCAGAGAGAGGAGGAAAGAAGAGATAAACAGAGAGGAGGGCTAGAAATGGATGTAGATCGCGAGGGTTGGGGACACACATATGTGACAAAGAGATGGACAAAGAGATATGAGAGGAGGAGATGGAGAGAGATGGGGGCAGGAAAATAGAGGGAGTACGGAGGAGATGGTGATATATATATATATATATATATATATGTGTGTGTGTGTGTGTGTGTGTGTGTGTGTGTGTGTGTGTGTGTATCAATCAGATATTTGTTAAGAATTTGATATGTGTTGAGGGACAATTTTCACTGTACTTCAGCTTATAGTGCCCGCAAGGCCGAAAATGAAATATGAATTCTACGGATTAGTCTAAGTAATAGGGACCATGACAATGTTTAAAAAAGTCTCTATACGCACCCTTCCCTATATTCATGTAATATGGAACTACACCATTAACATTTTGTACGATCTTTCACTGGGATACGCTGTCAGAGAGAGTCTTCTCTCCGATTTTCAAGGAAGATAATCCGTAAAGACGGGTAAGGAATGTGAGAATGCTGCTGGCAACCCGGAAAACAGAACGACAGGAGGGTTGCCAGCGAGCCAGGCTGAGCTGCTGGCAGCAGTTCTGAAGAGGAGAGGTGACCAACGCACACAAAGGAGCGCAGGCTTAAGAATAATGTGGCGGCAACACGGAAGCGCAACGGCCAGAAACACCGCGTCGCGCCGGGTCGGAACGAATCCTGGAAACTGCGATGTGAGTGCACGTGGAAAGAACGCAACTTTTTGGGGAAATTCGCGGAAATTTGGCAAGGAAACTGCACGAGAGGCCCAGGAGAGCACGTCGGCGCAGGAGGTAGCCGAGCGGCGGCATCCCGGCGTTGCCATAGAGACGGCGTCGCTACGCTGCACTGCGGGGGTGGGGGCGGGGGACCGGGGCGGGCCTGCGCAAACTTTGCCGCCCGGGGGTGAGTCTGCAGCGGAGGCAGATGGCGCCATTCCACCTCCACTACGCGGTAATGCGTGATACTCACTGACCACCAGAGAAAGCTGAAAGCATTTGGAAGGGGTGATACAGCGTAGATCTAATTTGAAACACGTACAGGTAAGATCATCGGAAAAAATGTTGGGCACCCCCTTGTTGGTCGCTTTAGAGGGCTATGGACTGCTTAGAACTAGTACCTGGTTATCGTACGACCTTTCCACCGTTGATTTTCGTCATGGCTGTTAAGTGATGTGTATGACCCAGTCTGTTGCATGAAATCTCTACAATAATAAGGGTCAAGATGCCAGAAGGCCAGAAAGGAACTATCGTTTAAAGACTTCCCGTCACCACACCATCAATGAAGTTGCCTCATTTCTTGGTTCATCAACGCGGACAGTCCAGAGTGTCTGTAAAGAAGGATGTACCACTATAAACACCAAAGCCGTCCTCCCACGGGAGGAGACGGCTATCTTTGACATTGACATGGACGGGACATCGGACCTCACGAGAAACAGCGCCGTTGGCACACGGGACGAGCTGGTTAACGTGATTTGCGATTTCAGCGCTCTCCCACGGCCATAGTGGGATCTATTTGGCTCGAAAACCTCACAGTTTATTTACGGAAATGGAGGCGCGTTAAATATCTGCTGTAACTCTGTTAACGACAGTCGAGGAACACCGGAGAAAATTAACAAGAAGATTCTTGACACGTCGATGACTTCACCAGCGAATTGCTGGTAGAGGAACAGTACATAATGCTCTACCAAGGTCTGACGTACTTACTGGTAGAAGTTATTCGTTAACTGTCCCATTTTCATCCAATTTTCGATTTTAAATTAAACATCGTTAATGTTATTTTGCTCATACAAAATATCCTTATCCTCGATGTCCCATAACTCTGAAGTAACGTACTTCGTTACTTACAAGGGAACCTCCCCATCGCACCCCCCTCAGATTTAGTTATAAGTTGGCACAGTGGATAGGCCTTGAAAAACTGAACACAGATCAATTGAGAAAACAGGAAGAAGTTGTGTGGAACTGTGAAAAAATAAGCAAAATATACAAACTGAGTAGTTCAAGGGAAGATAAGGCAACATTAAGGACGATGTTAACGCAGGAGCGCCGTGGTCTCGTGGTAACGTGAGCAGCTGCGGAACGAGAGGTCCGTGGTTCAAACCTTCCTTCGAGTGAAAGTTTAATTTTTTATTTTCAATTTATGTGACAAACTCTTTGTTGTCATCACTTTTTTGGGAGTGATTATCACATCCACAAGAAAACCTAAATCGGGCAAGGTAGAAGAATCTTTTTACCCATTCGCCAAGTGTACAAGTTAGGTGGGTCGACAACATATTCCTGTCATGTGACGCACATGCCGTCACCAGTGTCGTATAGAATATATCAGATGTGTTTTCCTGTGGAGGAATCGGTTGACCTATGACCTTGCGATCAAATGTTTTCTGTTCCCATCGGAGAGGCACGTCCTTTCGTCTACTAATCGCACGGTTTTGCGATGCGGTCACAAAACACAGACACTAAACTTATTACAGTGAACAGAGATGTCAATGAACGAACGGACAGATAATAACTATGCAAAAATAAGGAAAGTAAAATTTTCAGTCGAGGGAAGACTTCAAACAAGGACCTCTCGTTCTGCAGCTGCTCACGCTACCACGGGACCACGGCGCTCTTAAGCTCACGTGCTCCATTATATTGCTTATGTGGCCCATTGACTACTCAGTTTGTATATTTTGCTTATTTTTTCACAGTTCCACACAACTTCTTCCTGTTTTCTCAGTTGATCTGTGTTCAGTTTATCAAGGCCTATCCACTGTGCCAACTTATAACTAAATCTGAGGGGGGTGCGATGGGGAGGTTCCCTTGTTAGATTTCAAGATCGAGATTCATTACGTAATTTAATTCGAACTGGAGATTTTTTGAAGCTGCTCAACATCATTGAAAAAAGTATTTACCAGAAAGATATAAACCTGAGCCAGTCCATAAACATACATACACACACACACACACACACACACACACACACACACACACACACACACACACACGTTATCTTCATTGTGAAGTACACATGACGCTATTAACTGCATTACAGTGGCTAGACAAGTCGTGTATCTCCTAATATTATACAGGGTGGTCCATTGATCGTGATCGGGCCAAATATCTCACGAAATAAATGTCAAACGAGAAAACTACAAAGGATGAAACTTGTCTAACTTGAAGGGGGAAACCAGATGGCGCTATGGTTGGCCCGCTAGATGGCACTGCCATAGGTCAAACGAATATCAACTGCGTTTTTTTAAATAGGAACCCCCATTTTTATTACATATTCGTGTAGTACGTAAAGAAATATGAATGTTTCATAGTCAAAATATCCACGGGTGTGCTGCCGGTCTATAGTGTCCAACGGGCACAATATTTCGGCGATCATACATGTCGCCATCATCAGATGGCGACATGTATGATCGCCGAAATATTGTGCCCGTTGGACACTATAGACCGGCAGCACACCCGTTGATATTTTGACTATCAAATACGCCGGGAGAAACTCAAGAATCACATGAATGTTTCAGTTGGACCACTTTTTTCGCTTTGTGATAGATGGCGCTGTAATAGTCACAAACATATGGCTCACAATTTTAGACCAACAGTTGTTAACAGGTAGGTTTTTTAAACTAAAATACAGAACGTAGGTACATTTGAACATTTCGGTTGTTCCAATGTTATATATGTACCTTTGTGAACCTATCATTTCTGAGAACGCATGCTGTTACAGCGTGATTACCTGTAAATACCACATTAATGCAATAAATGCTGAAAATGAGGTCCGTCAATCTCAATGCATTTGGCAATACGTGTAACGACATTCCTCTCAACAGTGGGTAGTTCGCCTTCCGTAATGTTCGCACATGCATTGACAATGCGCTGACGCATGTTGTCAGGCGTTGTCGGTGGATCTCGAAAGCAAATATCCTTCAATTTTCCCGACAGAAAGAAATCCGGGGACGTCAGATCCGGTGAATATGCTTCGACGACCAATCCACCTGTCATGAAATATGCTATTCAATACCGCTTCAACCGCACGCGAGCTATATGCCGGACATCAATCATGTTGGAAGTACATCGTCATTCTGTCATGCAGTGAAACATCTTTTAGTAACATCGGTAGAACATTACGTAGGAAATCAGCATACATTGCACCATTTAGATTGCCATCGATAAAATGGGGGCCAATTATCCTTCCTCCCATAATGCCGCACCATACATTAACCCATTCAGGTCGCTGATGCTCCACTTGTCGCAGCCATCGTGGATTTTCCGTTGCCCAATAGTGCATAGTATGCCGGTTTACGTTACCGCTGTTGGTGAATGACGCCTAGTCGCTAAATAGAACGCGTGCAAAAAATTTGTCATCGTCCCGTAATTTCTCTTGTGCCCAGTGGCAGAACTGTACACGACGTTCAAAGTCGTCGCCATGCAATTCCTGGTGCATAGAAATATGTTACTGGTGCAATCGATGTTGATGTAGCATTATAAACACCAACGTTTTTGAGATTCCCGATTCTAGCGCAGTTTGTCTGCTACTGACGTGCGGATTAGCCGCGACAGCAGCTAAAACACCTACTTGGGCATCATCATTTGTTGCAGGTCGTGGTTGACGTTTCACATGTGGCTGAGCACTTCCTGTTTCCTTAAATAACGTAACTATCCGGCGAACGGTCCGGACACTTGGATGATGTCTCGTCCAGGATACCGAGCAGCATACATAGCACACGCCCCTTGGGCATTTTTATCACAATAGCCATACATCAACACGATATCGACCTTTTCCGCAATTGGTAAACGGTCTATTTTAACACGGGTAATGTATCACGAAGCAAATACCGTCCGTACTGGTGGAATGTTACGTGATACCGCGTACTTATACGTTTGTGACTATTACAGCGCCATCTATCACAAATCGAAAATAAAATTGTCCAACTATAACATTCATATTTCTTTACGTATTACACGAATATGTAACAAAAATGAGAGTTCTTATTTAAAGAAACGCAGTTGACATCCGTTTGACCTATGGCAGCGCCATCCAGCGGGCGAACCATAGCGCCATTTGGATTCCCCCTTCAAGCTAGACAGGTTTCGGGCTTTGTACTTTTTCGTTTGACGCTTATTTCGTGAGATATTTGGCCCGGTTACGATCAATGGACCACCCTGTATACACTTTCTAAAGACTGTATCTTTAAACACAATCGTATAAAATACGCTCTTTGATAAATCAGCAGTGTCCCGTAGCAATGAAACAGTATACTTTCGTAACATACGTTATCACACTAAAAACAACAACTACAGGAAGCTGTTACCTATTGATATGCCGTTTCCTGTCAATTTACTACAACAAGTTTCAGCTAAAACGACGCCTTTTCGAGAGTTCCTCAATTTGCTGTTGCTTTGAAACAGCTTGTATTCGTATCACATACTCTGTGAGCAAGAAAACCCTCCAAATACGACGCTATACAATACGGCGGGTCCAAAGTTCTGACTGTGATATAAAACGACGTCGCACCTCATTGGCCACCTTTCTCTCCACGAAGCAAGAATCTGACATGCCAGATTCTTCAATTGACGCTCCGCAGCGTAGTGGAATGTGGAATTCCACGCTGTAAAGTCACCACCTCCTCGTCCACGTGCGTTTTCACGTCCTGTGTGAGGACGGCTTAACTGACAGCTACCGGTGACGAGTGTCACGCAATTTCAATGACAATAGATTTCAAACTCGGCAGGAATTGCAGCTAACAATGAATGCAGGTCAGTTTCAGCAAGTTTCCGAGCGAACCTTGCCAAAAAAACTGTTTGTCACTCTGGTTGTACACTCGACCATAGAAGAATACTAATTTCTCATGCATCCTGAAAATTGTAACTAAAACATTTGGTACATGTTCATAATAAGGGTATCCGAAACCATTCGCCGTAGTCATAAAGACTTCATGGGCCACTAAAGTGAATATATTTAGAGTCGAGGAAATAAGGCCGCAAATGGTACAATGGAGTGTACCATTTCCAACACACTGCCTAGAGGATTGCAGAGTATTATATGAGGGCATGCTGAAAAGCAATGCCTCTGAATTTTTTATTTTGAAACTCTTAAATTTTTTTAAATAAAACAAACATTATTAATATTCTATATCTTTATTCATCATCTCTATATATTTTCAGTCTTCTGACGCCCAGAGTTTCGATTTGTAGCTTGTAACATTGCGGTGCGTAACGTAACAATATCGGTGCCTGAGGAACAGAGCGCTGTAATCAAGTTTCGAATTTGAAGAGTTCGTCCACATATCGAGTAGCCTCTCTTTCAGTACGACATTTCCGGGCAACACACGAGCCCTGCAACATCAGTCGCTTTGCATTCACTGTTATCGATGAGCCTCCATACACTCCAGACGGTCCCCATCTTTTTCCAACACTTAAAGAACACCTTCGAGGATTTCACTCGGCGCAAGAAGCGGAGAGGTTGTGGCTTCGTCAACAAAGTCAAACACTTTACAGTTACAATATCAAGAAATTGGTCTCACATGAGGATAAATGTGTTCGTTCCCAGTGTGACCATGTTGAGAAAAAAATATGTAGACATGCAGAATAAATATTTTAATAATGTTTGTTTTATTTAAAAAGTCGCAAGAGTTTGCACTTAAAAATTTCGGAGGTAATGATTTTCAGTCCTTCAGCTGAGCTATGCGCGTGGGACACGTGCTTGTAAATGATAGACTGATTTCGTATCCGTAGTTCAAAACAGGAAGTAAATATTATTTGACTGAATATAGTTTTTGAGTGACATTCAGAAAGTGTATGAAGTTGACAGTGCTTTCACACTCCTCAATTTCTGGTTTGTGGATTCATTAATGACTTGGGAGGTTAGTGAGTCAGGAAGCTAACACTTGAAGTGGTGAAGGATTTTTCTTTATATAACAAAATAAATATGCGATAGGAAATAGCAACTTTTTCATATATTCTTTTTATTTATTCAAGACTAGTGCTAGACTATAGGGAGGGGAATTTAACAAATAGTTTACATATCCAGGTGTTGTACAAAAAATCAAAGATAACTTATATTTTCGTTGCAGCATGAATATTAAATTCCCCATTTGGAATGTAGATTCATTTATACCAATTAGTATAAGTAAAACATAAATAAAAATACCTCTCTCTTGATAGGATATCTACAAGTGCTAGGTATACTGTATATTATTCATGACTTATACCATCAGCTACAATGAAAAAAAAAACAAGGCACAACGAGTAATCAGCTGTATAATAATAATAATTTTTAAAAATGGCTTCATTACTGCGAAACCAGACCATGAGAAATTAAAAGATTTAATTATTTTAAGCTGTTAAAATTCATATAAACTGTTAGGTAAAAATTGCGCAAACGTCAATTTTACACTATGTATGCACTCAAATAAGCCTGTGGCGTAATGACACCAGTCAATGAGGACGAAAAAGATCGAACATTGGCAATAATTCGTCCAGTCTTCATTTTTTGTACAGTAGGAGGAGGGAATACAACGAGCAACATACCAGAAATCCCGTCCGTTAGAGGCTGAGTGTGGGAGTGTGGGTGCGTTTGGAGGTCACTTTTGTGCGTTTTTCTTGAATAACTCGAAAACTACGGCCTCTAGCGAAAACGTTTCCCGGTACAAAATTTAAATTTAAATTTCCTACGAAAAGGTCCTGTTCATTTTTTATGTAGGACTAAAAATTTGCAAGCGAGAAAATATGAAAATCTCGCGCGTGGCTTTTGAAGACCAGATGGAACATTGTGGGTTGTGCAAAACGACATTGGTAGGAGCAGGTGAATCACCTTATCTATATATGGTGGAACAGAGCCCCACCGACAAACTTTTAGAGGTTGTTCAGATTTATCTTGTAAGTATTTCGGCTTATGAAACCCACGGTGTATGGCAATAATTTTTATTTATTCGTTTTGTTATCACACTTACCTTGGTTTCTGTGTAAATACCGTCATAACAACGACAGAGATTGTAATACACAATTATAGGACGTACAATACGCCCGGTTCTCGTAGAAGCCTATGCATAGATTAAAAGAACTGTGATGTTGTTCTCGTCATTGCTGGAACATCTCAGCAAAGGGGTCGTTGACCTGCTATGGCACTGCATTCAGTGAAATCACACACGAACTTCATATGAGCCAACTTTTCATCCGTAAATCTAGCCATATTACTGTGTATCACTATTAACGTGTAACTAACACTACCGGATAAACGAACCAGAGACTCGTTAGTGTAGTACTGTATGAAAGCTTGAGGGCGAGGAGGACAAATGGCCTTTGTTGTTGTGAACAGCAATTAGCCTCAAGTGAAAGAAACAAGTTTGGTTTCAAGCAAGACATACGGCGCATACCGCTGTGCCCTATTTTCAGTGCAGTACGGATACAAAGCTAATTATGGAAGAAAATAACCGAAATGCGATAACTATACCAAAATACTCAGAATGTATCCCTCAACAACATCTGAAAGTTTGACGGTGGAGTTCTGGTTCACCTTATTCATGTTGCCACTAACACCATTGCAGTATGCAGCAAATGTCAAACTGGTACGAAGCGTACAACTTGCTTAGATGCTTAGACATGGAAGTGATAAATGTTACAGCACAACTGAAAAAAAAAAAAAAAAAAAAAAAAAAAAAAATCGAATTTCAACGTTGCTTGTTTTTGACGCGTTCGTGTTAGGTCCCATGTAAGGAGGTACGTCTACGTCAGCGCTTGTCGGAGTTCATCAGCGGGAGCATCGTGATCCTGTCGAGATTGCGGTTTATAGTTCCGCAATACTGTTCCTCGCTTCGGTCGGTGGCATACGATTGTCATGGTAATATGGAATCAGTGTGTTCAGGCGGATCATACTTAACGTCCTGCAGGATGTGGCTGGATTCACGCATACAGCACCCACGAAGACAAACGTAATTGTCGCTTTTGACTTGAGTCAGCAGATGACCTTTCTAGCAGCAGGACAAGTATCCACACAGACATGGAAATGTGTGGAGCACTCTGACCTTGACGCGCCAGCAGAGAGGAGAGTGCAAACAGTGGTGCGCCTGGAGACAACTGTGGACAAAAGAATGGCGCCATGACGTGTTGTCAAAGGTGTGATGGTTCTGCGTACAGCATGGGAATCTGCGTGTAAAGCCTCCGAGCGAAACGAATGTCGGCCTGTTCCATTCGTCGTCATACGGCTGCAGCACCAGGCGGGATGGTATGTGGTACCAACGGCTTCACAATATCTCTGGTTCACATAAAAGGTAATTTGGGGTGGAGTTCTTACATCTTTAACGTGTTGGGGCCAGTGGCTGTACACTACATTCGGAATCTCCTAGACGCTATGTTTCAACAAGATAACGCAAGGCCACTTCATGCATATGTTGTACTGACAGATCTTGGTACTGTTAGTGTTCAGTTGCTTCCCTAGCCAGAATGGTCTCCAAATCTCCCACTAACCGCATGGAGTTGAAGCTTCATGGAATAATGCTCTGTTCCTCTGTGAGATCCATAGCGCTGTAGACAATGGCCCAGGTTGCTACTGTGTTCTCGGACTCCAGGAAGGCATTAGACACCGTCCCGGACTGCTATTTAGTGAAAAAAATATTTATACGGGCTGATCGAATATCAGACCGAATTTGCGACGTGATTCAAGACCCCCTTACAGATATAATGCAACACGTCGCTCTAAACAGAGAAAAGTCGACATATGTAAAGGTAATTTGTTTGGTTGATTTGGGGAAGGGAACCAAACAGCGAGGTCTTCGGTCCCATCGGATTAGGGAAGGATGAGGAAGGAAATCGACCAAGCCATTTGAGCCGTGGCCGTCTCGTGTTGATGCCGTTTATTCTTTGGCATTTTGTCACAATCGAGTGGCACCTTATTTCTCCCTGAGTTACTACCATAACGAGTTTCTGACTTGCCTCTGTCAGTGGCAGAAGCAGCGCTTATCGATACTAGTACTGCTGTACCATCTTTGGTGTGACCGCTATATTTCCACGTGGTGGTGTGTGTGGCAGTGGGTCGGTTGGGACAGAGCAGCGAGGAGGTCTCTGCGGCGTGAGGTCAGGCTGGGACCGCTGGTGGCGCGCACGCGCGGTCGGATTGTGAGGAGCTAGCTGCGAGAGCTACAAAGTTCGTTGTCCACTGAACCTGGACACTGAAGTTGAGTGATCAGTTAACCTGTTATAAAACCTCAACTGCTGTGACATCTCTTTGTTCATTGCCGGTTGTTGCTTCCTGGGACTTTCCAGCTATCAGCAACGTATGGTGTGTTGTAGTCAGCGAAATTTTGCAGCAGTCTTCCTGTATGGTCTTTAACTACTAAATTGGTTGTTACTTATCAGTGAAGTGCTCCAGCGGTATTTTCTGCCTTGTGGCCGTTAACGCCCCAGTGACCTGCCCTGGTCATTAGCGTAGTTTTCCGGCAGTGTGTTTTTCCTCGCTGTGTTGATGCTGTCCGGCACGGCGTGTAGTTTGACAGACAGCCTTTTAATTGTTTGTTCATGTTTTTTTCTTAGAGTGGTTATTGTGCCTTGGTCAAGCAGACGGGGAGTGATTAGCTTGTTGGTCAGTCCTTCAGCCATCTCTGGGTCGGGTTGCAATCGGATTACTTAACGTTGCCCGCAGCTCGTGGTCGTGTGGTAGCGTTCTCGCTTCCCGGGTTCGATTCCCGGCGGGGTCAGGGATTTTCTCTGCCTCGTGATGGCTGGGTGTTGTGTGATGTCCTTAGGTTAGTTAGGTTTAAGTAGTTCTAAGTTCTAGGGGACTGATGACCATAGATGTTAAGTCCCATAGTGCTCAGAGCAATTTGAACCATTTGAATTTTTACTTAACGTTACTCTTGGCTGTTTGTCTCACCTCACCGTACGTTAGAGCTACCTCCTCTGGCCGAACCTTGGAACACTTCTGAGCACCACTGTTCTGTTGGTTTTAGAGTGTGATTTTCATTTTAGTCTGAAGTACTGTGTGAGGCCTTCAGCTGTCTATTAATTTAGTTTGTTTTAATTTTAAAATAAGGCCATCAGCCAACTTAAATTAAAATTTGAAGATTGATTTGTTTAAAAACTAAATTGTGATAGTTTGTTCTATCTGAAATTCTTGTTATCTAGGCCTTAAGCCCTGAGTTGTTTAGTGTCCAGTGTGTGGCCTTTAGCTGAGCTTTTACATGGAATATTGTTAAGGTAAGGCCTTCAGCTGACTTAAATTAAAATTTGTAGATTGAGTTGTTTAAAAACTAAATTTTGAAAATCTGTTCTATCTGAAATTCTTGTTATCCAGGCCATAAGCCCTGAGTTGTTCAATGTCTTTTGTCTGGCCTTCAGCCGAGTATTTACGTGAAATATGTTTTAAGCAAGGCCTTCAGCTGCGTGTATTCTTTAAAGCAGTTTTTATAACTTGTATTCAGGCCTTCAGGAGTTCTTGTTTTTGGTGTGTTTTTGGGCCTTCAGCCCAGGAGGTATCTCAAGTTTTCTTAATTAGGCCTTCAGCCATATTATTTTATTTTGATCCTTTTAAGGCAATGTGCAATTAAATGGTTCTTAGAAAAATAAAAGTTTGTGTCTTTTGCGCAACTAACAGTAACTGATTACGGCCCCCTCCACAACCACAACCTGATCAGATCAGTCCTGCGAAACCAGATTTCACCCTTTCAAAGGAACCACGCCGGCATTTGCCTGATGCGATTTAAGGAAATCACGGAAAATATAATTCAGGACGGCCGGACGCGGGTTTGAATCGTCGTCCTCCCGAATGTGAGTCCAGTGTGCTAACCACTGCACCACCTCGCACGGTAATTTCCGGAGTACCCCAAGGAGGCTCTTTAAGACTGTTCGCGTTTGCCTATAAGAAAGTATCAACGGCAAAAGACAGAATCTATTTGCAAAATAACATACAGAAGAGTGATAAGTGGTACAGGCTCCGGTACTTGCCCCTGAACGTAAATAAAAAAAGTAACACATTGCACAAACATTGGAAAAGAAATCCACTGCTGTAAAACCGCACTACTGGTGACAAAATGTTGGAAACAGTATACACGTAAAGCATCTAGCAGTAACCATTCAGAGGCAACCTAAGTTCAGTGACAGCATGAAACAAATAGTAGGAAAAGCAGATGTCAAACTGAGATTCATAGGAAGAATCTTTGGAAATATAACTCATCCAAGAAGGAAATGGCTTATGAGGCACTTGTTCGACACGTTCTTGAGTATTGTTCATCAATCTGGTATCCTTACCAGGTAGGACTCATGGAAGAGACAGTCAAGATTCAACGAAGAGCGACGCGTTTCGTCACGTGGACATTTAGTCAGCGCGCGAGCGTTACAAAAATGGCTCTGAGCATAATGGGACTTAACATCTCAGGTCATCAGTCCCCTAGAACTCAGAACTACTTAAATCTAACTAACCTAAGGACATCACACACACATCCATGCCCGAGGCAGGATTCGAACCTGCGACCGTAGCGGTCGCGCGGTTCCAGACTGAAGCGCCTTGAACTGCACGGCCACCAGAGGCCGGCGCGATCGTTACAGAAATGCTCAACAAACTCCAGTGGCCACGCTACAAGAGAGATGTAGCGCATCACAAGAGGTTTATTATTGAAATTTCGAGAGAGAAAGAGTATCTTCCGGGAAGAGTTGCACAACATGACGTTTCCTCCCACATAGATCTCGCGAAATGACCACGACGACAATATTCGAGAAATTAGAGTTAACGCAGAGGACTACTCACTTTCTTCCCACACGCCATTCCCGGGTGGAACAGTGAAGAGAGGGGGGGGGGGGGGGAGAGGGAGGATCAGTTAGTGGTAGCAGAAGTACCCCACACCACACATCTGGCTTGCAGAATATGATGTAGAAGTAGAACGCGCATGTATTTGTTATCTAAACTGAGTTCAACTCGATCCTCGGGCAGGTTGGAGTCACTGCTGCTGCCTGTGCTGCATCAGGCAACTCTGTGTACTAAATTTCACAGCCTAACACCTCTAAATCCCGTACAAATTGAATGACATATTCGTCCTACTGCACTGTATACGTACAATAAGTAAAATTCGTTTTTTGCTTCGAATGTTGCAATATTAACGGCATAGGAGTACTGTGTCTGCTATACTCGTGTTCTTTGATGAGCATGCGTTAGCCGGCGGGTCTGACATTCTACAATCCTGAGTACGAAACGTTCACTTCCTTTCGCGGCGGGAGTACTGTCGAACCACACCGGCACACTTGCAGTACGTCGGGAGCGGGTATGCGAGTAGTCTGTGTCTGGAGTTGTGTGTTTTGGACGCATCGTAAAGATAGGGGATCAGCCGCAGGGAAAGCTAAAGACAGTGATGTGCGGAAGAACTGTACTAAGAAATCGAATGGTTATTATAAATAATCATATACATCAAAAATTAAGCAGACGGATTGAGTGTTAGTCTTTCTTGTGAGATTACTGAATAGAATTTAAGTGAATTAACGATGTCTGTCAGAGGGTAGTAAAAGCTGAAGCTGGTGTCGAGGACAGAATCAAGCTCAGTTAAAGGATAATTTCTCCAGAATGGCCAAATATCAGCGTGGTTTGCAAAAATGTGTGTGTGAAAGGCATAAATACATTCTGAGCCGTGGCGGCTTTAATTTTGGCGGCATGGCGCTGCTAACTACCTGGGTTGCCGATATCGATCTGATCATAAGTAGCAAGCTTTTTTTTTTTTGTGTCGAGGCGTGTGATGTTGGTTTGGCGAGCCCTGGTACTGAGAGCTGGCTGCAGGGCACGTGGCTGGCAAGCCGCGAGTTGTTAAATCGCTCGGAGCCAAATCTTGAAGCGGCGAGCTGTGAGAAGAGCTGTGGACGTCTGGTCTGCAGGTTCCCGGTCTACTCCGCAAGCTTCAATTTACGGGACTGGAAGACCGACTGTACGGTTAGCAGGCAATAGCACCCCGGCTTGGAATACTGCAAGTCGCGGCTCCTTCACATCTGAGTGTAGTTACGTCTTGCTTTTTATTTTTTGGGTACTTGATATTGTAAGGCCACGTCTGTGTTAATGTGGAATTTTACCTGTCATTTTACCGCGCCTCCGAGTCACTGTGTGTGTGTGTGTGTGTGTGTGTGTGTGAGTGTGTGTGTGATCGTTGCTCAGTGTAACTGATCGCAATTTCTTGTTCCAGGGCATATTCCGTGCAAGTGTACGAGTATTCTCTGTTATTAATTGACTGTTCTGGTACCGCGCGCCGCGGGTTTTAAATCCGCGCCAGACGGCATGGACGTCGAAAACCACTAGGGGTCTCTGCACCGTCGCGCCGTAAGCCGTGGCGGCACGCGCCTCCTGGCCCACGTACTATAACATGAGGGCGCCACGGTGGAACACGTGGTCCCAACGGCCAATAGGGACATCCCTTGTCATGTATTAAGCGTCTGCCTCTCGCTCAGCCAGTGTCCTTTCGTATTCCCCTCCTCTGCCTTTCCCCCACTCCCTGTCGCGTTTGCCCAGCACCCCCCCCCCCCCCCTCTTATGGGTCCTCGTCCTCCATCGGATCCTTTCCCCCCTTCCCCTTCGTTTTTCCTCTCCTTCCCCCATTTTTTATTTTCCCATCATCTGTCCAGGTTCCTCCCACCTGCCCTCGCTGTGGTATGTCATATTTGCCAACTTTTTCTATAGGCTGAAGAGCATGAAGAGCAGCAGCCGGCCGGTGTGGACGTGCGGTTCTAGGCGCTTCAGTCTGGAACCGCGTGAACGCTACGGTCGCAAGTTCGAATTCTGCCTCGGGCATGGATGTGTGTAATGTCCTTAGGTTAGTTAGGTTTAAGTAGTTCTAAGTTCTAGGAGACTGATGATCACAGATGTTTAAGTCCCATAGTGCTCAGAGCCATTTTGAAGAGCAGCATACTAAGCTGCTGCCAGCCCGCCCCCTTCGGGGGGGAGGGGGGAACAATAAAAAAAAAGGCTCAGCCAGTCAGTCTGATCTTTGATCTTTGCGTGCGTCTATCGACATCTCGCCTACAGACAGCTTGTTCAGTTGTTTACGTTACTTTGTTCCGTGTACGAGTGGACGTGGTTGATTCGTGGGGTTTCCTTGTGGCTCCGTTGCTTCTTTCTTGTTGTTTTTCGTAAGGCCTCCCTCGGGTGTCCTTCGTTGTTCGTGTCCTTAATTTCCCGTTTGTGTTGTTGTTCGCGGGCTGCTCCGTGGGTCTCGCCACCCTTTCCTTCACGGCAACCCCGCGACCGTTCCGGTCGTGGTTACAACAACCATTTTGAAGAGAAGGCACTCTTAGTAGATGAATATGCCATAATCATTACATCAGCAGTGTTAAGCTTGTAATTTGTATGTGTAGTCGCTTTCGCGATTAAGCCTTATTTGCGCAGATTACTGTTCCCTTCTGATGCGTGTTGGCAGTGTAACTCTGGTAGCGGATGAAGCGTTCCCGTTCCCTGGGCCCAGAGCAGAGACTTCTGTCGGCGGACGACGTCTGCGTTGGCCGGCAGTCTGGTGCCTCTGCCAGACGCGTCGTGGTGGCTCAGGTTAACTTCAAATGTTCAAATGTGTGTGAAATCTTATGGGACTTACCTGCTAAGTTCATCAGTCTCTAAGCTTACACACTATTTAACCTAAATTATCCTAAGGGCAAACACACACACTCATGCCCGAGGGAGGACTCGAAACTTCGCCGGGACCAGCCGCACAGTCTGTGACTGCAGCGCCTGAGACCGTTCGGCTAATCCCGCGCGGCTCAGGTTAAGTAAAGTTGATCGTTTGAAGCACGCCATGGCGGAATGGCACCGATTAATTAAGAACCGCTAATCTGTCATATTTGGTAAGGTATAAAGCGTGTCCTGGAAGCCTAAAGTTCCTCCTCACCATACCTTTTCTTTAACTACTCATTTAAACCTTGCACTCTTATTGCTACTTCTGGAGTGCGTCAAATTTTAAGACCTTTTGCAAACAGAACCCAGACTGTACCCGTGGTTTTTTAATTGACTGTCTACTATTTTACTATTTTACCTGTCTGCTTCCTGTGTATTTTATTAGCATCGCCAACCCTTTGTTTTAGGTTTTAACTTCCACAATTTTCCGCCATTTTACAATTTAAGTCACCGTTTTTATCGCCTGCTTTTATTGTTTATTATCTTCTATTGTTTTAAAAATTATGTAGCCTGAAGAGCGGCTTACTAATCTGCTCCCAGTCCGCCGCCTTGGGGGAGGGGGGGGGGGGGGGGGGTAATCGGAACTCAACAAAGGAAAAAAATTACGAGCCATTACCTATCAATATGAACTATCCTTTCCTTTCATCCACAGTCATTAGCTAACGCTACTCATTGCATCTTCTTCCCTGTTGGCTGTGATAGCCGCCTGCTGTATTTCTCAGCTTATCTTGTATTGTGGTCACTTGTACATTTATGTAAGGGTCATTGTTAATGTTTCTGATGGTGTGTACCAGTTGAGAGTCACATTTAAATTGCATGTCCTCCCAGCTTATCTTCCATTTTCGGCAACTGCACATTTATTTGGGTCATTGTCAATGTTCCTGCTGGCGTGTACCAGCTGGGAACCACATTTAAATTGTATGCCTTCCCAGCCTTGCTTGTATTCTGGGGGAGCGTGTATCTTACTGCTTAAGGGATTTTTATTAGCGTTTGTACATTTTTAAGGGTTTTCCAACAGCTACAATCAGTGGCGTGAATTGTTATCCTTTCTGCATTTCTGATGGGCATTATCCACTTGTGTAACGTGTCACCCATGCTTGGGTATTGTTACTACATTAAGTGGCAGCCATGTAGTTCATTTTACTGATTAAATTCAGTTTGTTGAATCCCCTTGCAGCCACGCCTAGTTGGTGTGACTTCTGACTTGTATTTGGGGACTGTATACTCCTGGTTTCAAGCCCTAATCCTAGTGGTATAGATTGCTAAAGTTTGTTATTAATGAATTGAGTCTGTTCAAGTTTTTTGAATGATTGAGAGCGTTTTTATTCTTTCAACAAGGTGTTTACAAATTGTGATTATAATATTGTTGTTAAGCAATAAATTGTATTCCATGAAACAACAAATGACGAAATATGTGGGTCCACCTTCCATATGTCTTTCTTTAAAATTATCCCAATCCTAGTTGTGAAGTATCACATTCGTTGTTGCGAACCAATAAACTGTATTACGCTATAGTTTGTAGAAGATCATGTGTAATTATGGGAGTAAATGGCCATTAATTACAGACACATTACGAACAAGCAGACGGTTTATTTGTCTGTCGGATCTAAACTGTTGTAAGCCATTTCCCCCGAAAGACCGATCACCAAACAACTAAATAAACAGTAACGTAACTAAAATTCAGTAGGGTGACCTTTCAATAGTCAATATATACCGCTGGCCACCCAAAATGCGACACCCTGAAAATTCAATACACTGAAGGAAGCATCCAAATTAGATTAAATTTACACCATGAGTCTGCGGCGACGAGAGATGCACATTATTAGCATTTCAACGCAGGCATCACTAACGACACCTGTAAGGGCTACATAGAAGGGGAGACGTAATGGAATTTTTCTTTCGTGCAGTTGTATTGCGTAAGCACCTTCAGTATGCCTCGCAGAAGACAACAAGCGTCTTTCGAGCACGTTTCGGAGCTCGACCGAGAGAGAGAATAGTTATAGGGTCTGCGGATTATCATTCACAGAAATCGGTATCGTTTCGGACCGAATCAGGCAACTGTGAGGCGGATCTGTAATCGCTGGATGCGGGAGGGAACGACGGACCAACGGGACCGATTCCACCCACCTCGCTGCACAACTACGCGTGATGTCAGGCAAACTGTACACATGGCAGTGATGGATCGCTCTGCCACATCACGAACCATATCACAACATACTCGGTCTGTTGCTGGACAGTGTCCGCGCGCACCATTTGACGTCGTTTGCAGCAGTCTACCGTCCGCAAGGCGTCCATTGCTGCGTTTGCCACTGAGTCATCGCCACAGGCGATTGCGTCGGCAATGATGCAATGAACGCCGGATATGGGCAACAGAATGGAACGACATTTTTACCGAAGAATCCAGACTCTGCTTGCACAAGCACGATGCTCAGGTGAGTGTTCTGAGACTGTTGAGCTGTTGCCTTATGCATCGCCATACCGGTCCTACACCAAGTATTATAGTTTGGGCCTGTTGTCCTCCCGTACCTTCGGAGCTTGCCGACGGGCACATTTCAACAGGATAATGCGCGACCACACGTGGCACGCAATGTTCTTCTTTGTCCCCCATCGGATTGTATTGCTGTCTTGGCCTCCTCGTTCTCCCGACCTCTCTCATATCGGAAACGTCTGGTCAATGATTGCGGAATGAGTGGCGCTGAATACACCAGATCAACTTCGACAATGTGTGGAAGCAACGGGGAGTGCTACACCCCAACAACGCTTCCGGACACTCTTTGATATAATGCCAAGGCGTGGCAGTGGTTACAGCCAGCAATGGCGGCCACACCCAGTACTGATCTCGTCACCTTCCTCACATCACGTGGGTCTGTAATTCAATCATGCGATCTTTGTACAACGTGTTATCTCCCAAACCAATTGGGCTGTGATGTTTTCCGTCCTTCTTGGTATTGCATTTTGGATGGCCAGCAGTATTAGAGGGATAATGGGCGTTATACATTTTTCTTCTAGCAACTGAGGATGATGCACTGAACAACGTTAAAACAGTATTTGCATCATTTGGACACTAATAATTAACTAAGTATAGCTATTACAATGTGTACGTTTGTAGATTAGTACCTCTAGGTACCTGTGGAAAGAAAAAGCCATTAGTGCTTATTTTCCCCTAGGCAACAGGTCAGGTGTTGATGTGTGAAAACGTGGATGCTAAACCGTCAATCTGTACTGCCAAGTGTAGTCCACTTAGTGGTGAAGTTACAGCCGTGTGGAAAACATCAGGTCGTAGTGTTTGTGACGTGTTTGTGGGAAGACTGACAGAAAGAAAGAAATAACCAACATATTGATGCGGGTACTTATTAAGATACTGCATATAAAAATATATGCTCTTATACCCATTACACCGTATACACTACTGGCCATTAAAATTGCCACACCACGAAGATGACGTGCTACAGACGCGAAATTTAACCGTCAGGAAGAAGATGCTATGATATGCAAATTATTAGCTTTTCAGAGCATTCACACAAGGTTGGCACCGGTTGCGACACCTACAACATACTGACATGAAGAAAGTTTCCAACCGATTTCTCATACACAGACACCAGTTGACCGGCGTTGCCTGGTGAAACGTTGTTGTCATGCCTCGTGTAAGGAGGAGAAATGCGTATCATCACGTTTCCGACTTTGATAAAGTTCGGATTGTAGCCTATCGCGATTGCGGTTTATCGTATCGCGACATTGCTGCTCGCGTTGGTCGAGATCCAATGACTGTTAGCAGAACATGGAATCGGTGGATTCAGGAGGGTAATACGGAACGCCGTGCTGAATCCCAACGGCCTCGTATCACTAGCAGCCGAGATGACAGGCATCTTATCCGCGTGGCTGTAACGGATCTACCAGCCACGTCTCGATCCCTGAGTCAACAGATGGGGACGTTTGCAAGACAACAACCATCTGCACGAACAGTTCGACGACGTTTGCAGCAGCATGGACTATCTGCTCGGAGACCATGGCTGCGGTTACCCTTGACGCTGCATGACAGACAGGAGCGCCTGCGATGGTGTACTCAACGACGAACCTGGGTACACGAATGGCAAAACGTCATTTTTCCGGATGAATCCAGGTTCTGTTTACTGCATCATGATGGTCGCATCCGTGTTTGGCGACATCGCGGTGCACGCACATTGGAAGCGTGTATTCGTCATCGCCATACTGGCGTATCACCTGGCGTGATGGTATGGGGTGCCATCGGCTACACAACTCGGTCACCTCTTGTCCGCATTGACGGCACTTTGAACAGTGGACGTTACATTTCAGATGTGTTACGACCCGTCGCTCTACCCTTCATTCGATCCCTGCGAAACCCTACATTTCAGTAGGATAATGCACGACCGCATGTTTCAGGTCCTGTACGAACCTTTCTGGATACAGAAAATGTTGGACTGCTGCCTTGGCCAGCACATTCTCCAGATCTCTCACATACTGAAAACCTCTAGTCAATGGTGGCCGAGCAACTGGCTCGTCGCAATACGCCAGTCACTACTCTTGATGAACTGTGGTATCGTGTTGAATCTGCAGGGGCAGTTGTACCTGTACACGTCATCCAAGCTCTGATTGACTCAATGCCCATGCGTATCAGGGCCGTTATTACGCCAGAGGTGGTTGTTCTGGGTACTGATTTCTCAGAATCTATGCACCCAAACTGCGTGAAAATGTAATCACATGTCAGTTCTAGTATAATATATTTGTCCAACGAATACCCGTGTATCATCTGCATTTCTTCTTCGTGTAGCATTTTTAATGGCCAGTAGTGTACATACCGAAAGCGATCTTTCGATCAAAACTAGTGTCGACAATAACAGATATGAAAGTCATGTTCTTCAGAGATTACTGAATGTGGAGTGTTTTGATACCACATGCAACAAAGAGCCCTGCTGAATACTTCAAGCTGACAGCAGAATATACGAGTAACGCTGCCCTGCTCAAGGCGGTGCTCACTCGAGGGATGACAGGTGCGGTTGCAGGAAGACCTGCAAGTGTCGCCTTACAAGAAACGGCTGTAGCGGTGGCTAACAGCGGTGTTTGGTTGTGGTCTTCTCAGCGATGTTCAAGCAGTTTAGTTTTAGCGCGATACAACCCTCCCCTTACGCAACGGACAGAGGATCTCGGGAGCCGACCACAGCCTCGCACATATGTGCCCCACCGGCAAAATATCCTCTTACCCGCGGCCGCCGACCTCTATAACACTATGTGGTGCGACCATTCAGTGAGACGAGGGCTCGAGAAAAATTGAAGCACCCAGATGGGAAGGATATTTCGTTGACTACAAAACTGAGTCAGTGGGCAATATGGATCCACTTACTAGTATGAAGTTGCACCCGTGTCTGGATGGGATGCACGCACTGGTTCGGTCGGGAAGGATGTCATAAAATAGTTGTACCCTCTGCTGAGATAGCTCACTCACAATTGTTGTAGGTGGTCCTTGATATCCTAGACACAGACGCGAGCGCCAAACATGCTCTTTTTGGGACAGATCTGGGGTATCATAATGAGATTTTCACTCTGCAGCGGAGTGTACGCTGAAATGAAACTTCCTGGCAGATTAAAACTGTGTGCCGGACCGAGACTCGAACTCGGGACCTTTGCCTTTCGCGGGCAAGTACTCTCCCAAGTGAACTATACAAACACGACTCACGCCCCGTCCTTACAGCTTTACTTCTGCCAGTAGAGCACTTGCACGCGAAAGGCAACGGTCCCGAGTTCGGGTCTCCGTCCGGCACACAGTTTTAATCTGCCAGGAAGTTTCAGATCTGGGGAATGTTGCTGGCCACGAGATTGTTCAACATCACGCAGACAATTCGTAAATACACATTCCATGTGTGGACGAGTACCGTCCTGTTGAAAAATGGCACAACGATATCTTGACATGAGAGATAACACAGAGGGACGTACCATTCATTATGCCGTCAGATTTCCGTCAATCACTATCAGCCGTGTGTGATGTCCTTAGGTTAGTTAGGTGTAAGTAGTTCTTAGTCTACGGGGCTGATGACCGCAGATGTCAAGTCCCATAGTGCTTAGAGTCATTTGAGCCATTTTGATCTATCAGCCGTGACCTGAAATCATACCTGATGGCTCCCCACACCATGACTCCAGGATTAACAGTCTTGTGCTCTTGAAAAATATGGAAAGTATGGGGTCCCTTCCAAGATGGCTGATGATGATCGTCTGGGATAGTGCAAAACCGCTATTCATCGCTTAACGCAGTTAGCGTCTTCATCAGCATTTCCATGCTTCCCGGACTCGAGACTACTCTCAATGCAGCAGTTTACGTTCCGGTATTAACGGCGGCCCACGCATGGGGTGGTAATTATCTGGCCCGGCTGCTGTCAGTCTCCGAACAATGATTTGAGATGACGCGGAATCTTGCTGGAGCGCATTACTTGTTTTCGAATGGCACGAGAAAATGTGCGATGAGCTGGTGCACAATACAGAAATCCTCTTTTGCTGGTCGGACGTGGTCGACCGGAACGTTAACGACAAGTGTGCCTACCCTCATGTTTCCCTACAGTCCAACATCAGGCCACTCTCAAATTCGAAGGGCGGCCGCAGTGGCCGAGCGGTTCTAGGCGCTACAGTCTGGAACCGAGCGACCGTTACGGTCGCAGGTTCGAATCCTGCCTCGGGCATGGATGTGTATGATGTCCTTAGGTTAGTTAGGTTTAACTTTAAATGCGAACATTTTTAGGTTTGGCTTTACCGTGACTGTTACTGACATTAAATGAAACAACAAGTTTTAGTGTTACCAGTCACCGTTTTATTTATTTCCATGACGCGTTTCGAAGGTTTAAACCTCCATCATCGGGTGGATTTACATTAGTTAGTATTACATTTGTGTGTGTGTGTTGTGTTACGATTTTTGGAGGAACTTGTGGCACTGCCTCCAGTGGTCACAGGTTCCTTTTGATGTCGTAACACATGACATGTATACTGACACATTTGTAAACAAATATGGCGTCTGGAATCAGCCATAGATGATTCCAGACTCCCGATGATGGAGGTTTAAACCTTCGAAACGCGTCGTGGAAACAAATAAAACGGCGACTGGTAACAGTAAAACTTGTTGTTTCATTTAATAGTTAGGTTTAATTAGTTCTAAGTTCTCGGCGACTGATGACCTCAGAAGTTAAGTCGCATAGTGCTCAGAGCCATTTGAACCGTCAAATTCGAATGTCACACAAATCTGTATACTGCACAATTCGTTGAGCGACCAAATGGAAACCCACAACGAGGCCCCTTTCAAACTCTATCAAGTGCTGACAGTGCTGTCTCACACGATCACGCAGCATCTCCGAGCCTTTCACAGAGATCACTCAACGTCTATCGCTGTTTATACCCTATACATATACCCCACCAGGCCTGGTAACAACGCTAAGCACAAACAACACTAGTGCAGTCCGTTAGCCTGCCACAGAGAACTGCAACACTAGTGATTTACATACCTGCCGATTGTGTATACCTGTAGGACCCTGTCTTCTCAGAGCTTAATTTTTTCTGTCAGCACTGTACTGTTTTAAAGTTTTTTAATTTTTAAATGAACACACCGCCATTTGACTGCATTATTGTTTATTTAATTACGATCCAGGTTTCGGCCTTTTATGCCATTTTTAAGTGATCGGGTGTATGTCATTAACATATATTGAAGGATATCAAGCTCAAAATTGGCCATAAATTAAGAAAAATATTCGCTTCCCACGAAATTCCAGATGTAAAATCATCGTATTGTAAGAATATCAATACATAATAGTGGGAGCACGTCATATTTTTTTTTTTTACAAGATGATATCAATAAACAATAGTGGGAGCACGTCGCATTTATTTATTAATCTTTTTTTACTAGATAATGATTTTACATCTACCATTTTAGGACTGGCGAGGGAGCTCAATGGTTAAAATACGAAGCTAGGTTAACAGCGCGGTGCGGTTCAAATCCCAATTGGAAACCCAGCTATCTCCGCCCCTCAAGTTTTTCAGATAGACGTCTCCATCCGTGTACATGAAGCAGTTGCGTGGTGTGACTTGGAGTTATGTTGTGTACCTCTTGAAGAATTTGTGTATCATGTAGAAAAAAAATAAATAAAATACTGGGACCTTTAGAGTCTCCAGTACATAAGTCAAGTATTCCGCACCAGTGATCTTACGTAACTCAGGTCCCTCTCAGCAATGACAATGTAGTCAGATGTGTGTTATACTTACTATAACGTGTTTTTGGAATTATGTTATCCCATTATCAAGTGCTATAAAACAAGGAAACAAATCAATACATAGAACAACACGTAGGTGTTACGGGGAAGCTTCGGGAACTCAAATGGGAATCCCTGGGGGAGGGGGTGGGGGGGGGGGGGGGGAAGGCGACGTTCTTTTCGAGAAACACTATTGAGAAATTTTTCTAGAGAACTGGCATTTGCAACTGACTGCCGAACGATTCTACTGTCGCCAACATATATCGCGCGTAAGATCACGAAGATAACACACCAGACATTAGGGCTCGTATGATTACAGACAGTCGTTTTTCCCTCGCGAAATGACAAGTAGTGGTAGAGGGTATTCTCCACCACGTACCGTACGTGGGTTGCGGAGTATCTATGTAGATGGAGATGTAGTTACTGACAACAATGTAAATATCTATACAGCCGTGCTGTATAGCATCTGTTCTATACCATTAGGTATAGAGGAACGTAAAAAGTAGGCAGCAAATATGCATTGTCAAGTATGAAACTCTTCCGTGATTTCGCCAACCCAAACCGGTTTCTGTTACCGCCATAGCCGGCAACATCCGCCAGGGTGCGTCACTTCGGCATAGAGTGCCGCCACGGTCAAAATCGCCGGACGGCAGGACCACTCGGCACACCTGAATGATGATTATTCGTCTTGGGGCACACTGTATAAACATATAAATTTATTTGTGAACCACAGACACACGTTTTTATGTTATTTCTCTTGAATGCTCCCCACTACTCTCCTGGGACACTCTGTATATTAAAAGCACAAGACAAAAAAGAGCCGGCCGCTGGTGGTCGAGCGGTTCTAGGCGCTTCAGACTGGAACCGTGCGACCGCTACGGTCGCACGCTCGAATCCTGCCTCGGGCATGGATGTGTGTGATGTCCTTAGATTAGTTAGGGTTAAGTAGTTCTAAGTTCTAGCGGACTGATGGCCTCAGATAAGTCCCATAGCGCTCAGAGCCATTTGAACCATTTGTTACCGCCATATTTTATGTGCAGTGTCAGTCCGATAGAATGGGCCATACCAAAGTATAATGATATGGGTCACATAAGTAATTTTTTGCTTGCGGTTTAGGGCACGATGCTAATATTTTTTAAAAAAGAAAAAAAGCCTGCGGTGATGTTCAAGTGGAGTGGCTAGAGAATGCAATGAAGCGAGCAGTTTCCAGTATTTTGGACGGCGAAATGACCGTAAAGACTGCTTTCAATCGTTTGTGTTCCTAGGAATACATCGCGAAGCAAATTAAGACCACTGTAGTGAATCAGCAGACATGTGTGACGCTTCAGATGGGATTTTTCAAACTGCAATTTGAAGAAAATTACGAAGAAGTGCTTGCAGCACATGAGATATTTAGATTCCACCTTACTACCTCTAGCTGAAACTGAGTTTCAAATGTTGGTTTACGATTTGACAGTACATTTAAAACTGGTTCACAATTTAACAGAGAAAAGATCTTGATAAGTAAACATATCTGTCAAAGCTTTATGGAGAAACTCCCAGAACTATCTTACAAAAAACCTCAGCATTGTGGTTGGTTCAGTCGATCACAAGTTGAAAGGTTTTTCAACCAGTTGCTTTTCTTTTTTATCAAGAATGGTTCAAATGGCTCTGAGCACTATGGGATTTAACATCTCATGTCATCAAGCCCCTAGAACTTAGAACTACTTAAACCTAACTAACCTAAGGACATCACACACATCCATGCCCGAGGCAGGATTCGAACCTGCGCCGTTCGGTTCCAGACTGAAGCGCCTAGAACCGCTCGGCCACCAGCGGCCGGCTCTTTTTTGTCTTGTGCTTTTAATATACAGAGTGTCCCTGAAGAGTAGTGGAGAGCATTCAAGAAAAACAACATAAAAACGTGTGTCTGTGGTTCACAAATAAATTTATATGTTTATACAGTGTGTCCCAAGACGAATAATCATCATTCAGGTGTGCCGAGTGGTCCTGCCGTCCGGCGATTTTGACCGTGGCGGCACTCTGTGCCAAAGTGACGCACCCTGGAGGATGTTGCCGTGACCTGCGGCCAGAGCCGAGGTCTCTCCTCTCCCGTGACAGCGAGCAGTGCAGTACGGAAATAGCCGGCAGTATGGGCCGCCTCTAGCCGTTTTGTGATAGTTTTCCTCTTTGTGTGACGGAGGTGTGCAGTCACGGACGTAGAAGTTGTTGTGACAGGTTTTCGATAGCGCCGCTATAGTCAGCACAGCCCAGTTGCATGCTGCTGTGTGTTCTTTTAGGAGCGAAGCGCCTTGCTAGATTCTCTCAGTGTTTTGCTTGTTTGGTTAATAAGCAGCGAAGTGACTGAGCATCAATTAGAGTTACTACAGTCTACCAGCTGTAGTAAATATTTCGTACTGTAGTCCCCGGGATGCTGACGCCTACGTGGTACCTCAGAGGGTTTAATGTTTCGCGTGTCTGTTCCTAGTCGGTTACGTATCACGTATTCGGAAAGTTGTGTTCGATCTTCTGTGTTTCCGTAATGACGTGTGCTTGTAGATTAGGACATATGTTTGCTCCATATGCGGTTGAACGATGGACGCTTGACGTTGTGCATCAGTCAACGCGAGTGTTCCCGGTTGGTTCAGGCATCACGCGAACAGGTTTCCACTCTGACGTGCGGTTGCCAATTGAACAGTGACCTTCACTGAACGTGTAAAACGCTGGAGGTTTGGCCCACTATAGTTATTTGCCAATATTTCGTACGGTCAACTGTGCTAACAGGTTTGTTTGATTGCGTAATCTTGGGTTAATGGAGTACTGCTTTCGATAGCAGTTGATTCAGCCATCCTAGTGATGTACAATGAAATCTGCACAGAGCTATCAGTTATGCTGTGTGCTCCTGGAAGGGAAAGTGCGTATATTTTGAATTTTTTTTCTCAGCTGTCACAGGGCGTGCTAAGTTAACCACAGGTGTTTACCGAGGGTCGTGTCCGAGAAGGAGTTAAATTCCGCTGTCTGTGTGGAATTAAGATGTGTCTAGCTGACTGTCGTTTTATTCGACGAACGCATGTGCACCTAGCTGCGTTTCGTTTGGTCCTGTTCTCTCTGGCCTTAATTATGTCTTCCGGTATTGCATCTGTATTGAACACACGGCTGCGCAGTTATTTTCAGTCGCTGCCTTGTGTCGATCTTTTTACTTGTGTTTGACGTGTTGGTTGGTTGGAAGCAACGACGTCCATGTGTCTAGCGTTATGTGAGTTTTTGTAAACATGTTGGTTCTGACCTTGTTCGCACACTGTTATGATGTTGGTCCCTTGTGTGTATGGACTTACGTTCATAGTGTCACGCCTTTTAATTCTTTTCGTAATGAAATGGCCTAGGGAGCTGATTCTTGTATTGTATTGTATGGAACTGAGGACCTAGAAACGACGGAGAGGCTTCGTCCTCGCCGTAGTCCTCAGTGGTTCACAACGCCACAACAGGCTACAGCAGTCCACTCACCCCACCGCCGTTCCACACCGAATCCAGGGTTACTGTGCGGTTCGGCCCCCAGTGGAGCCCCCGGGAACGTCTCACACCAGACGAGTGTAACCCCAAATGTTTGCATGGTAGAGTAATTACGGTGCACGCTACGTGGACAAAGTGTTTGCGCAGCAATCGCCGACACAGTCACTGAGGCGGAATAAGGGCAACCAGCCCGCATTTGCCGAGGCAGATGGAAAACCGCCTTAAAAACCATCCACAGACTGGCCGGCACACCGGACCTCGACACTAATCCGCTTGGCGGATTCGTGCCGGGGAACGGCACGCCTTTCCGCCTTGGAAAGCAGTGCGTTAGACCGCACGGCTAACTAGGCGGGCAGGCTGATTCTTACGGGTGCCATTCTGTGTTTATGGTGCAGTGTGCGGCAGGTAGTTCTGTTTGCAAAAGATCACTGTAACACTGTACATTGTACAGTATTACTCTGTTAGCAAATGTGTCAGTAATTTTATACTAATGTCTATCAGTAAATCTGTTATATTTTTAATAGCTTTGTAGAGGAAATTTCATGCTTACATTAATGTAAACTGCTGTTAGTCAACACAACCAAGACGCAGTTCACACGCGCATGTATTCAGAACCCTCTGCAGCCCAGTTTTTCCTGGTCGCTTGAGCCTGTGTATTCGTGAAGTTGACCTTCGTGATGTACACCTAAACAAACATTTTATCCTGTGACGCCTATTAAAATTTTATGTTGACAAGAGCCTCTACGTGTAGGCATTTGCTAGTGAGGATTCATTCTGAAGTACGATGTATGTAATATGACTACCTAAAGCAGTTTTGTATAAAAGAGCAGCTCGGCTTCATCTAATATAATATACCATCATATGATTAACAAGGCCCACTATTTCTGAAGATGATTTTTTACTAATATAAACCTTTGTTTGCAACTGGCTGCCGGCCAGAGTGGCCGAGCGGTTCTAGGCGCTTCAGTCTGGAACAGCGCGACTGCTACGGTCGCAGGTTCGAATCCTGCCTAGGGCATGGACGTGTGTGATGTCCTTAGGTTAGTTAGGTTTAAGTAGTTCTAAGTTCTATGGGACTGATGACCTTAGATGTTAAGTCCCATAGTGCTCAGAGCCATTTGAACCATTTTTTATTTTTTGCAACTGGCTGGTTGATTTTTCAACCTCTTCTCTAAAATTTTATACTAATTTTGGCTTAAGTAGCCCTATTAGCCGTCATTTCCATATTGATATTTTTCTCTGAAGCGAATAAATGAAAGTGAACCTTGTACTTTAGTCTTCATTGTGTTTTCTTCCGGTATTACGTGGCATTGTACTGGCGATAGTCCGGACTGACTACTTTGACCCACTGGTTGTTGGTCCAAAACATTTTCAGGTTTTTCGACTACTCGGTTGTTAAGCGAAAACCTCTGTTGGATTCTGGAACAGTCCTTGGTCGCTTTCTTCTTCCATCTGATCTTCAAACTGAGGCAGTCACCTGATAACATCGATCTGCACCAGATGGAATGAAGGCAGACCAGCTGTCAGTCTTGTCCAGTCGACAACAAGGTCATTAACGGCGGAGCACAGGTTCGTATAGAAGATAGAAGAAGGAAACCGGTCATGTCTTCAATGGAACAACCCTGAAATTTTCCTGAACCGATTTTAGGGAACCATAGAAAATGTATTTAGATGGCAGGACGGGGATCTAAACCGTCGACATCGACTAGACGCAAAAGTTCATCTTTCACAACCATGAACGTGGGAGAAAGACTGGGTTTCACGCCTCGTCGACATTAGAGACGGAGCACAAGCTCAGATCGTGTCAAGGATGGGGAAGGAAATCGGCTGTGCTGTTTCAAAGCAACCATTTCGACATTTCCGTGAGCTATTTAGGGAAATCACGGATAAACTGTATCTGGATGGTCGGATGCGGATTTGAACCATCGCTCTCCGGAATGAAAGTCCAATGTTTAACCACTACGCCACCTCACTAAGTGAACTTGAACGTATACAATGATTTGGTAATATTAATAATTATAAGATGTTCACAAACTTTCGCTAAACGCATATCTCTATTGACATCGCGGGGCATGTTTTCATGTGGGCTAAATGAGAATCGTTTGGACGCATAAATTTGCTGTAACAGCACTGGCAATGAAAAAGCGAAATGTATCTTTCTGAAAATAGCATACTGCCATGAATGCAAGCTGATCAGATAGCTATTCCTAAGTGGTGCTTACTACTGCTTTACCTAATTGGCCGACACTCTTGCAGAGAGATACGTGTATAGTGCAAACCCCCTCCGTCAGACGAACAAACAGCAGTCCGTAAAGATCAGATGTCTTCAAGTGTTTGCCTTCGTAACACCCTGCTAAAACCAGATGCTTCTGAAGGGTGTATCCGAGACTGAAACTTTCGCTCCGCAGTAGCTTGTATGCCATATAGAAACCCTCGATTAAAACGGCTGTTATCTTTTCCCAAGTACTTTAAATCGGGTAGTAGTGAGTATCTGCATAGCTAAACGCTTAAAAGCGTTGGCACTAAAGTCAGATTTGAACACTCTCCCTTCTACTTTATTTTCAGCTTTCAGGAATTTTAGTTATGCGTATCATTTGACACATGATCGTTGAGAAGGTGAATGACTCAGAACTACAGAAATAAAACAAAAACATTTCTGTTCGCACTGAGGGACTGAAAATTTCTGTAAATGTCACCACAAACAAATAAGCATATAATAAAAATAAATAATTTGCTTTCACCTTTAGATTAATTTCCGTTTGCAGTAATAGACATTTCGCAACGACTATAAAGAAGCTGATTGGTGCAAGCAAAGGCTTCTCTTCGAATTTATTGAATCATTTGAGTCACGTCTTTGGGTGTCCGTTTAAAGTAACACAGGCAATTGTGAACGACCGCCACGACGGTTGCATCTCGTACTTCAGATCAGACTAGCAGCATCAGATCTCATCCCGTGATGAGCTGATTTGCAGGAAAGATGAATTGTGATGGCACGTATCAATGAAAAATGCCTCGTGGTCATCACACAGCGTGTGCTGTACAAATGAAACCTATTTGCCGCTCATTCCGGCCACTGTGAATGAAACCGTTAACGCTGTCCGCGCTAATCTCCAGTTCCTCTGATATCACTCAGGATATCAGTGGGAACAGCTGATTTCATACCGCCATCTGTCATGCGTGCTACCTGTTGCTTCTCGCTATTTTCTCTACCAATCAGTTTTGTTTCTGTCCGCAAATCTATTTGAAAAAATGAACGTTTTCCATTAGAGTTTTGTTTCACATGTCTCCATCACAATTTACCACAATTTTTAATAACACGTGATGTTTACAGGTTGCTCCATTCTAGCGACTGGCCGTGACAAAAGTGCTGTATTTTAGGATCTTCGTCCCTTCCTTACGCTTCTCGGCAATTATCTGCATGCGACTGACATTGCACAGCCTTTTTTATTCATATTGTAATTTAGATACCTGTCCCATAATCAAACTTCTTGAGATACCTTGTACGTTCGAAGAGGGAGAGATAAAAATCAAAAAGGCTGAGCGCAATGAGGATAACGAATTAGCGCTGTCTGTATATTGTGCTTGCAACCGTAGGACGTCAATCCACCGGCATGTCCACTGCACTTCTTATTCAGTTACTTCTTATTGACAAGAAACGGCTGACAGGGACAGTGTTTTACTCGGACTCGGTGATGAAGTACTATAGCCTCCACATAGCCTCCAGTAACTGAAGAAAATACAATTGTGTACTTTCTAATGCATGAGTTACAATATGTTTCAACTACGCAAATCTCATGTGAAGTTTGGATCATATACACCTATACCTAAAATTATACGGAATGCTCCACCCTCTCGATAGGCAATATTGAAATGGCTGAAGTTTTATACAGATACGTAGCGTGTGTGTGTGTGTGTGTGTGTGTGTGTGTGTGTGTGTGTAGCACAGAAAGGTGCCAGCCTGGGAAAAATTGTGACGATATCGAACACATGCGCGTCAAGTCTCTTCTGTGTTCACCAAAAGAGTCAACTCATAGACTCACAGGAACAAGGAATCCATCACAATTGATACTCCGCAAACATCTTAGACTGTAAGCGCGTAAACAGCAAATACTGTAGACAATTTAACTGACAGGCCGAGGAATTTCCTAAAACAAGTGGAGTTTTCCAACTAATCGACTTTAAATTTATGTGCATGTAATAGGTAATTGAAATATTTCAACAAACGTATTTCCTGTACGAGAAGTGGTGTACTTAGCCACGCAAGTTATTTTGTGGCTTTCTCATGACTGCGTTTCGGAAGCAACTGTCATATCTCAGTTAATTGATTGGTTGTTTGTATCTTATCTAAGCCATTAGTGGAGAGCTATCAGGACAGTAATTATCAGTTCAGATTCCAGCAACGTTCCTGTGGACACAAGTAAGTGATTTTAGCTGGAATAGAATCTGATCAATAAAGTGCTTGTGAAGGTAGAAAATTTGTATCAATAACACCATATCAAAAGCAATTCGATAGGATTTCGGGATTGCGGTTACGGTGAATATAGTAACTGACAACAATAAAACATCAGACCAAGTTACCAAATTCCATAATGTTCGTTGCGATATTAATTACTTTTTAAATGATAATGCAAGCATAAAACTACAGAAATAACAGTATCTTTGGCGTTCAATCAAACGACATTTTAACGTTAGCGGGGAAGACAAATGGCTTAAAATGTATAATCTAATGGCTGTAGCTACGTTGTTGCATGGATGTCAATATTGGGCACTTACCAAATGACAAATCATAAGAATATAAAGAACAGGAGTGATATTTCAAAAAACATTAGATGGCTACACATTATCTGACAAGAAGAGAACTAAAGATATAATAAAAAAACTGAACATAGTTTATAAGACTGTAGGAATAGTGAAGTACAGGAACAAATGGAAAAATAATGTAACAAGAATGCAAACAAACAGAACACCAATGCTACTACTGCAGCATAAGACAAAACAAGGAAGAAGAAAGATCGGTTGCCCAAACAAACGATGGACAAAACAAAAATACACGAGAGAGAGAGGATGGTTTAATCCTTTTGTTGATGGACTGCAGTCAAGAGAGTAATATTACGTGCTTTACGAGAGAATGAAGAACCTGCTTTTGCACTGAGAAGACCGCAAGCTGGGATTTTCGAAGTTCCAGACCGCAGTGAGGCTGAAGTATTCCTTTTGTTGGCAGCTTTAGAGGGTGAGGCAGTTTTCCCCAAATCCGAACCGTATAGGTTCCTAGATTCCAAAAATGATCATGCCAGGCGTTAGCACTAACTGTAGAGTGGTTATTAGCTGTAAAGGGGGCTGAACCATTGAGCCCACTGAGGGTGGAAAACTAGCCATTTCTTTCGGGGTCTACGATCTTTGGATAAGAGGTCTAAATATCTTCACATTTTGGCAGTTGTTCGAAGTCATCAGATTTGGGAGTCGGTCGCATGTTTCCGTTGAGGAAAGAAGACGGGTCCAGCGCTACTTGGATGCGGAGTGGTTCCGGCAGCTCCTAATTTTATACAGGAACTTTTGGAGCAGGTACACAAAATGTTACTACCGCAACTTCGCTGTGGTTATAGCTAAATGGCAACTGTGACTTTCGTAGTTGTTTGGACGCTGATTCAATCCAAGCTCGTTTTATAGTTCGTTGACTGTTCAACATTCTGTTCAGATGATGGGATAGCAATTAAGATGGGCGAACACCGAAAGAAAGGATCTTCCATATCGTTAGTGCAGCTGATTAAGGAACTGAGAGGCTGCTACATTGAATTGTAGGAACAGTTGTCCAAGAAACGTTGCAGAGAACGACTTATGATCGGGTAAGTTTAACGGTGGTCCCAGTAGCGGAAGCAGCGTCAGCACTGTTGAACCAAAATATTGTGCACTCTTGCTTAATAGCACATTCTTCCCCATGTGAATCGCAATTCAGCAGTGACTGAGTAGCATGGATTCGACATCTCTGTGGAAGGTTTCCACTGATACGTGGCTCCACATAAGCACATGTCGCACATTTTCCGCAAATTACGGGGCCGTGATTGGTGGCGCTGGATATCATTGCAGATGTGTTGCATCAGGCTGAGATCACGCGAATGTGGTACCCATAACATTGACACTATATACACTATCACGCTCCTCAAACCGCTGTAGCATGTTTCTGACGTAGTAACAAGGACAGTTACCCTTCTGGAAGATACCACTCCCGTCGGGGAAGATACCAAGCCCGAAGGAATGCAGGTGGTCAGTAATAATCACGTAACTCACAGCTATCAAGACGTTTCAATTAGCGCCACAGGTCACATGGAACCCCAGGTGAATGTCCGCCGTGCACAATACTGGCCCCACCGACCTGCTTCAGTGGCGCGGTGCATTTTTTCGAATAGCCACTGAGGCTTGGTAAAAATTGCTGTTTTGAAGAGCCCGCCGCAGCGCGTTGTGTGAAACAGTCGCCCTCCGTTTCTGGCGGTGGCACCGCTGTGTCAGTCGCAGCTTTGGTGTCTCCCTCTGGTTGGAAAGGGAAAAGGTAGCCTGTTCACGTGCATTTAAGGGGTGCTTTGAGCTCGCCAGTTGGTCAGTCTGGGTGTGTCTGGAGTCAGTCTGGGGTCAGTCTCTCGTCCCCGGCATGCTAGTCTGTCTCTCGTCCGAATTTGTGGCGCAGTGAGAGGACTCAACAAGTGGTCGCCCGGTCGGGGGCTTAGTTCCTGCATCTGAGTCTGCGCGTTAGGCCGCCGGTCTGCTCGAGTTCCTCAGGCAACGGTCATCGGCGGTTGGATCGATCGGCTGATCGGTCGCGCACTGAGACACAAGATGATTTGTCCGCCTTGAGCATCGGCGCATGTGAGGTCGCCACGTGAGTCCAGTGGACCACGTCGTATAGCGAGGGGTAGTGGCTTCACGGTTGACGGGAGAGCAACAGGAGTCAACCCACATCAGTCTGGCCGGTGCGAGCTGAGACGCCGTGGTGTAACTAGTTCTCCGAGCGCTTCTGGGCTCCTTCAGTTACCGTCTTGTGGAGCTTGGCTCGGTCCTTTCTTGGAGCAGAGATGTCGTTTTGCCAGTGGGCGTGTTTCCTCTGCATGGTTGGGTCCGAGCCAGTATTTCCGCCGTCGTGCGTATGGAAGTGAGTGGGAGACGCACCAGCAGTGCAGTCGCGTCGGAGCAGCAGTCGCGGACGGAGCAGCGGGCAGTCGGTCGGTCGGTCGGTGCGCGCCAGGAAAGACGGGAGATCGGCGCGCCTTAGGAGCGTCCGTTGAAGCGGCTGGCAGCGGACGGTTCGGGAGAGCGATTTGAGGGTGCTGCGCCAGGTCTTCTCGAGAAATCGCAGTTTATTAGAAGTTAAGTGATTGGTGATATGTTGTGTGGTTTACTCTTGTTAAATTTTTCTTGTTTTTTTTGGTCAGTCTCTCGTCCCCAGCTTCTTGCTCGTGTGTCTCTCGTCCGCATTTGTTAGGCAGTTAGTGTCTGTCTGTCGTTTGGAGCTGCCTCTGTCATATTTGTCGGATTTGGTGTGTTAACGAATTTATTGCTTGGAGTGTAACGGCCCAATACCTGAAATATGTTTTTATCTTGCCTAAGATCTTGAGAGGCGCTATCTGTGTACTGTAGAGCATCTTAAACCTTGTTGAATTTTATATAAGATTGAATTTCATAGGCTTTTATTTAAATGATCATTTTAGTATATAAAGTTGCCACCCTTTCTCCGTAAGACTTTTCTTAGAAATTAAAATCAAGTTGCACCTTCGTTGGCAAAGTCAACATTTTAATTCTTAGTGTTTTGTGCCATTTCTATCCCTCCTACGGGGGTGCATAGTTGGTGTGCTTGTGTAAATTGTTAAAACTTTTAGTTTAAAGTAATTTGGTGTGTTGCAGATTTGCACCAGTGTAGTCTTTCAGAGGCTGTTGCGAGCGGTCGTAACTACGGCCGTGTCAAAAGGAAGCGGCAAGGTTCTGCGCCCGAAAGCTCATGCAGTTAAAACTTATTTCCTTCTGCCGCTGAATAAATTGTAAATTGATATTTAGAGGGTGCTTTCTGATTATAATTTTAAATCTGTTTCTTTTAAAGTGAATAAAATTCGCATTTGTAAAAGGAATTTGATTATGATTTCATCAGTTACTCCCTGGCAACTACTTCCACGCTCACAGTGTGATTAAATGTTCTTAATGTATCGCTAGTAAATAAAGTAAATTCTTAAGAATATTTTTTTTGAAGATAAATCCTCGGTTCTGCCGTTCGCCTGGATGACGGCGTATTCGGACCCTACCACCAACCTGATGTAACGTGATTCATCCAACAGACGACATTTTCCCGTTGACCAACCGTCCAATCTCGAAGGTCTCGTGCCCACTGCAATCGTAATCGACGATGTCGTTGGCTCAACGTAAGAACTCGTTGGTTCGTCTGCAGCGGAGCCCTATAATCAACAATCTATGCTGAACGGTGAGCTCCGAAACAATTGCGCCTGCACCAGATCTGCCAGAGATCACTGGGTATCCTGTTTCAAAGAGGCTGGCAAACTTCCGGCCTCGATGTTTTGTGAAGAGGCGTGGACATCCATTAGCTTGGCAGCTACTCGTGGTTTCAGAACCGTTTATGCACTCTCAACGGATGCTCATGACAGCAACACCCGTTTCCGAGACGTTCGTTCCAGGCAGTCTCTTATGTCAGTGGATTTCGCCACTTTGCGCTCTTATCGTCCCTAGAATGATTTCACGTTTCACTCTGCTTCGCTTGTATACTTTCCTGCCCGTAGCGCAGGGCAGTGGTCACAATATTCTCAGTCATTTTTGTAGGTCACATGTGTGAATTCCACAAGAAAAGATTGACCCTACTAGACATGTAACAAAGATATGTATTGATAAAGGAGAAGTATAGGCAGTAGTACTACGTATTGGGTAACTGGTTAAAGAATCAGCAGTAGTCCTGTAGTAGCAGAATGTAGCTTTTTTTCTGTTTCTTCATATAGCATTAGTAAGCAACATGTAGTAATAACTATTATATTCAATATTCATTATGCAAAAAATGTGGCTTTTATGATCGGTTTTAACTATCCAGATAAGAGGCTGCAACTGTAGTAAATAAATAAAATACAATTTTTGTTTGGGACTGTACTGAAAGTCGCTGGAGGATATGCTTGTCGCAGACTCGCAGATCCCTTAGCTCTACACCATTCGGTTCCTTTCTTTATAGTTATACAGGGTGATTCAAAAAGAATACCACAACTTTAGGAATTTAAAACTCTGCAACGACAAAAGGCAGAGCTAAGCACTATCTGTCGGCGAATTAAGGGAGCTATAAAGTTTCATTTAGTTGTACATTTGTTCGCTTGAGGCGCTGTTGACTAGGCGTCAGCGTCAGTTGATGCTAAGATGGCGACCGCTCAACAGAAAGCTTTTTGTGTTATTGAGTACGGCAGAAGTGAATCGACGACAGTTGTTCAGCGTGCATTTCGAACGAAGTATGGTGTTAAACCTCCTGATAGGTGGTGTATTAAACGTTGGTATAAACAGTTTACAGAGAATGGGTGTTTGTGCAAAGGGAAAAGTTCTGGACGGCCGAGAACGAGTGATGAAAATGTAGCACGCATCCAGCAAGCATTTGTTCGCAGACCAGGAATTGGCTGTTCCCTCAGCTCGAACAAGAAGCACAACAATACATATTTCAGCAGGATGGAGCGCCACCACATTGGCACTTATCTGTCTGTAACTACCTGAACGTCAACTACCCGAGGCGATGGATCGGCCGCCAGGTAGCCCGTGACAGAGCACTTCATCACTGGCCTCCAAGAAGCCCTGATCTTACCCCCTGCGATTTTTTCTTATGGGGGGTATGTTAAGGATATGGTGTTTCGGCCACCTCTCCCAGCCACCATTGATGATTTGAAACGAGAAATAACAGCAGCTATCCAAACTGTTACGCCTGATATGCTACAGAGAGTGTGGAACGAGTTGGAGTATCGGGCTGATATTGCTCGAGTGTCTGGAGGAGGCCATATTGAACATCTCTGAACTTGTTTTTGAGTGAAAAAAAACCTTTTTAAATACTCTTTGTAATGATGTATAACAGAAGGTTATATTATGTTTCTTTCATTAAATACACATTTTTAAAGTTGTGGTATTCTTTTTGAATCACCCTGTATTTAAGACCTGCGTTTGCGTAACTCCTAAGAAAGCTATCAACGATGTGAAGGCAAAAATCGACAATGCTATTGCCTGTTAAGATAAAAACATATTCCGCTTCGTACGAATAGCTTTAGACTGCTGACAAGATGTCGTCCATGTCACAACAGGTTCGGATAGTGAAGAGATCTACATAGACAATTCAAATTTACAAAAACCTATTGTATTCCTTCGCCTCCATATAAGACATAAAGAAGACTAACAGAGGAACCATGCCGTAAAATATTGCTTTTCTGCTTCTACTTAGTGCGTTTACACGGTTGGTAAAGCTCAGTATTCTCTTTTAGGAGGAGAAGGTTTCAGTTCCCAGTGCAGCCTTCGAGAATTAGGTTGTGTTGTCTCCTATAATTAATTAGGATTAGGCGCGGGTCATAGTTTAAGGCTCTGAGACGGAGCTGCCCCAAAAGATATATTAAAATATATTTTTCAATAATGTATCGTAGAATTTAAATTATCGGGACGCATTTTTATTATTTAGCACCAGGATTTAGAGAAAGGCAATATACATTTGGGAACTGCTGATAATATGATTTTCAAACAGGTGGTAGCTAGTCTTAAGATTGCAGTTTGAAACGATTGTTGGCTCCATGTTGTAGAGGCTTGAGGCTTAGCTCCTCCGGAATACGGTTTATGCCGTTACCTGACAGTAGTAAGCACCGATTTTAATTCTAACACACACTTGATTTGCAGGTCTCAGAACATTTACAACAAAAGTTTACAATAAATCAGTCGTCAAAAGTGAGTATAACAAAATCAGATATAAATTTATTGAAAATTATTTGTTAACTTATTTTGTTACAGATATTCTGTCATTTGTAAATAAAGTCACTGCTTACTACTGTCATTTCACGAGACATCTCCGTGTAGGCTTGCGGAAGGCATAGTTATTGGAGCCTAAGAGTGTCGTACCAATCCCCCCACGACTTTCACGTTCCACTGCTTACAGCGAAGGGGAGTGAACAGTGATCGGACCTTCAGTCTCAAAGCACCATCTCTGTATGTCTCCATCATCCTTCACGCGTTATTAATCGACTTTTAATATGCATGATTTTATAGTGTTAAAGATGCTTTCTTGTTTACGGAAGAGAAAATTCTATTCGCCGTAGAAAAGTAATGCTGAGATTGTAAATGTGACGCTAGAGTGCACTAGAATAAACTGACATACGTGTCACTACCTAGCGAGACTTTCAGGAATTGTCAGAGGCGATAAGATTGCAAAACATGTGAAGATACCTTCAGCTGCTAACAGTTTTCTTGCTTGTTGACAGCGGTTACGGAATAAAATACGTTACTAGCAATTTGCTTTTTGTGATGACAATGTTATTGAGTTTTGAAGTTTATTTTCTTGCCGGCCGCGGTGGTCTAGCGGTTCTGGCGCTGCAGTCCGGAACCGCGGGACTGCTACGGTCGCAGGTTCGAATCCTGCCTCGGGAATGGGTGTGTGTGATGTCCTTAGGTTGGTTAGATTTAAGTAGTTCTAAGTTCTAGGGGACTTATGACCTAAGATGTTGAGTCCCATAGTGCTCAGAGCCATTTGAACCATTTTTTTATTTTCTTATGAATAGCTGTAGCATACCATGACCCTTAAAACAGAGCATTTGGTGTCATATTTAGGCAACGACGTCACATTTCCTTACACTTTAAGATAATGAACCCCACTAAAAATGACGCAAGTGCAAATACGGGAACCATCAAATGTGGCATATTTAGGTTCGTAAATACTCAAATCAAAATGAAGTCCGTTCGGTTTGTGTCTGTCAACAGATCACAGATAATTTCTCTTAAGTCACGGAAGCACCACAGTTTCGTCGTACGGCGCCATAAACGCTGCGAATTAATCATAAATGAAAAACCTCTCCGGTTTTGAACACAGGAAAACATCAATGCAGCGAAGCTAAAATGCCGTATTAGGGGGGCGTCGTATTTCTACTTCCGTGTTACTAGAATATGTAACTTGAATGATACACTACAATAAAAATCTCTTCAGAACGCGTCATTTTTAGTAGTTTGTTGTGTTACAGTGTGGGGAAACGTGACGTTGGCTGGTAAACATGCCACCCATAGATCTTATCTTGAAGTTAGATTTTGGTGTTTTGTGTATGTTCTTTGTGGATCGGAAAGGCTATACTTTATGGAAATATTGTAGATAGCCCTGATATCATAGAGCCAGTTGGTGAACCCCACAGTCTTCCTGAGTGTGGATACGAGAACCGCGCTTGCTTAGGGCGGATTTCGGGATGTTTCTTTTACTTTTTATGCTTGTTCAAAACGTAGATGTAGTGGAGGCGTCAAGACCACAAGCCTTTTCTTGCGACTCATCTCTTTCTTTCTTTCTTTCGCTTGCGCCTTTTTCCCGCAATGACGCAGGGTCGGCATGTTTAATCGGATGTAGCAAGATTAATTTAAGGGGTGGCCAGATGCCCTTCCTGCCGCCACCCTGTACCCCCCGGGACGGAATTAGAGTACCCCAACTGTCTGTGTTCAGTGTAATCCATGGAATAGTGCAAATGTGTTCAAATGTCTGCGAGCAGTGTAACTGAGGCGGGAATGGGGGACCAGCCCGGTATTCGCCTAATAGGATGTGGAAAGCCGCCTAAAAACCACATCCAGTCTGGCCGGCACATCGGACTCCGTCGTAGGCCGCGAGGCGGATTCGATCTGGGGCAGATGCGCCTACCCGAGTGCAGGAAGCTGCGCATTAGCGCTCTCAGCTAACCTGGCGGGTTTCCGACTCATCTCTATGTCGTATTGTATTTTACGTAAAGCAACACATTTTTAATGGAAGGAGGTTGGATTTATTCAGGATTCCAATACACCAAATTATCTCCATTTAGTGCGACAGCCTTGCGCCATCTTAATGGGAGTGCTTGTATTCCCTCATGGTACCAATCTACTGGTCAACGTCGGAGCCAGTGTCTTGCTGCATCGGTAACTTTCCCGTTATCCACGTACCGTTTCCCGCGGACTGCATCCTTAACTGGGTGAAACACATGGAAGTCGCAAAGTGCGGGACCCGAGCCATAGTATGGATGGGGCCAATGAAGTTTTGTGAGCTCCTATCGGGTGTGGACTCTTGTCTGAGTCTAGTTGTGCTGCGATGCGTTTGATTATGATCCACCGATCGAACGAGAGTGTGCGCACTTTTCAACACTGCGGGAGTCATAACTGTGTGCGGCAAGCCGGCGCACGGCAGATAGGACAGGTTTGTGCAGCCTTGTTGCTTTTGAAACAGACGCCTCGCCCAATGACTCACCGTGGTTTTACTGAGTGATAGGTCTCCGTAAGAGATTCTGCGAGCCACTGTGAATATCTACTATGCTCTGGTTTCCTCGTAAAAGAACCTCAATGACAGCTCTCTGCTTGGAACGTACTTCCGTTATACACCCCATTTCGAAGGCTACGTATAGCGTGAATATTCCACGATGCCCTACAACAAAGTCCACATTTTTTAACATTAATTGGCAGAGGAAAAAAATGTGTCGAATTACTTATCGAAAGCCCTCGTAACATAGTCAAAGCACGCTGGCCGGGATCGAGACGTATTGTTTTCGAATGCGACTCCCAGACTCAAGGCTCTGGAAAGGCGCGTCTAAATCGGGCAGCACGGTGTAGCTCTCTGCAGAGACTAATTACTCGGCGTCCCGACTGGGGAGAGTCGCCTGTGTCCCGGGGGCCGCGCCATTATGGTAATGGGAGACTGCCGCGGCGGAGTGCAGGCAGGAACAGGTAGGTAAAGCCCTGTCCCGCTCTGTCAGCCGAAACTTCTGCTCTTACTTCCCTTGCGACGCTTCCTCCGAAAGCACGTCCGCCGTTTCACAGTTGCGTTACGCCAGCAGACTCCAAAAAAATAGCCATCCGCTGGACAAGCTCTACATTCTCCATGCAAAACATTTCGGAAGGCTGTAAGGACTGTTTGTACCTGTATATGTAGTATCTATTAAAATCCTCTAATAAACTCCTAAGATGCGTACATGATGGTGGAAAAATAGTAATTGCAACAGTAACATTCAGAGACCAGCCGTTTCCGTAATACAGCAAGTACTATGTAAAACAACTCGCTGCGCTTCTTTCTTAAGAGACAACTTAAATCACTGTCGCTCTTGTAGGAGAAAGTTGCTATCGATGGGCCACTTAAAGGAAATGTGTAATAAAATCCTCAGATACTGTGCGAAACATTTTATTTCAGTGTAACTTGAACTTTATCTTCTACATTTCATAATAGTACACACAGAAGTCCTAAATAATCACTGTTAATAAAATATTTGAAAAATAAAAAATTGTGCCATCTGCCCACTCAAGCGAACCGGTTTCGTACATTGGGTCAGGCAGTTCTGCGAGCGGGCTATAGCGTAATAGATGAATAGATGTTAAATACTACACACGAGTGTCAATTCATTTAATATATTAATCTTTCGGAACTTTTTGTTGGAATCTGAAACCGAATAACACATTTCAAAATCAAGGAGGCTAAAAGTAGAAATTTCGCCTTCGAAGGCAAAAAGAAACTGGCTACAAACTACTAGAAAACTTACAATGAAAACTGTTACTCTCGCACTGTATCGCTTCATAACACCTATTCTCCGACCACAGAACGTAAATTTTATATTATGAAACACGAAAAATGGTGCGAATTGCTGCAGAAATTTTAACAGTATTACCAGATCACTACGAAATTTTAATCACTAACAGTAGTCGGTTACAAGAACATAGAGAAAATCTTACCTGTTTTTCGCTGTTGCTTTGTGTCTTCCTGGAACAACTCACTGCTAAGATGGCGAATCTTTTGAAACACGGGGCTAATGACGTCTAGGTCAGCTTAGATCTTCTTAGTTTAGCTTAGTTTAGTCGTCTCCACTGTATCGCTTGAGTGCAACCAACTACTTACTGTGGCAATAATTTACAGTTCTAACTGCAGCTATATTAATGAAACGGGATGATTAGTGCAAGAATGAGTGGACAGTGTTTACAGGATGTACCAAAGGAAACACCGAAAAGTTTTAGGGACAGGTTCCTTACGCCAAAACAAGAAGAAAATGTCTAATAAACGTGGGATCTAAAAGACATACCTTAAAAGCTATCAGCACTTGCTCACCTTCGATACTATGAAATTGATCTCTTCTACTGTAAGGACTTTGCTTTCGATAGGCTGAGCAAAGCTGTCCGATCTCCCGTGTGCCGGCTGGCCCCGCACCTTGTGAACTCTTGCAATGTTAGAGCTGGCGGACGCTCTCGTTCGAGGAGCCAGTAGGGACCAACAAAGAGCAAAATGTCCAGTAAACGTAGGGTCTAAAATCAGTACCTTAAGAGCTGTGCACACTTGTTCATCTTCGCTAGTTTGAAGAACATCTCTTCTACTGAACAAGTGCTCGTAGCTCTTTAAGATATGCATTTTACAGCCCGTGATTACTAGACACTCTTTTCTTGTTTTTGTTGTGAGGAACCTGTCCCTAAAGTTTGTCGGCGTTTCTTTGGGACACCCTGTATAAACTGTACATTCGGTATTCTTCCGCTAATGAGCCGCATTTCGTTCCATTAATGTAGCTGCAGTTAGCACTGTTGACTGTTGCCTCAGTAGTTAGTTGGTTACTCAAGCCATACAGCGGAGATGACTATCTTAAACTAACAAGACCTAACCTGACAAACTCACCTAACCTAACGTCACCTAACTTAACCAAACCTAAAAATCTCAACCAAACGCACCCTACGTTAATAATACTTAACTGAATCTAACCTAATCCAAACCCAACATAATTAGCCAAACATGCAACTACGTTACCTTATCTCCATTTGCTCCACAAATACCAGTGATAATGTTTGTTTTTCAGCATGAGAGTCCTAATCGCTAACTTTCTGGTTGATTGGTTCAAGGCCAGTGTGATTAGCGCCTGCGTCTAGGAAGGCACGTTCTTCCAGTCACTATCACCCGCTATTCAGACTCGGTGGGCTCCCATTACTCTTTTTTCGTACTAATAGACAGTTAAGGTAACAATGCTAGTTTTCAAGCCGCTCCATAACTTCTGCTTTTTTTCTCCGGGCTCTTCACCACAGCTAGTGCGTCGAAAAAGCACCAAGCGCCATACTAAAGTTTTGATTTGAAAAATAACTGAAATATTTTCCTTGCCCCCCTTTTTCTGCGGTACTGTTGTAATTTCTTGTACAGAACTGTCGTAGTTGTTGTATACCTTGGCAACATAAAAAATACTATTGCTATAAAATACAGTAAATCATATCCAAAGAATATAAGTTATCGTAATATTAACATCTTTTTAATAAACGAGTGAGCTAGAAACTGTGCAAAATCGGAAGAAATTATGGGCCAGTTCGCGTTTCATCAAGGTAAGCGCTATTTGCACAAAATACACGAAGTGTGTGAAAATTAACTAATTCACCCAAAAAAATACGGTTACAACACGGGTAATGGACTAGTCGAAGATAGGAGTATCTCGGGTAAGCGGCAGCTGCGAAGATCCTCTGTACGTATTAATGTTTGCGTGCAAGTAGTTTCCAACATTTTGTACGCAAGAAAGCAGACCTGAACGCGCTGTTGCACTGACCACAGTTTATTTCTGCACGTACTGTATGAATAACATTTGAGATTCGTGCTCAGAGAGAATGTTTACAATAAGAAAGACATTGGAAACTCTTCCAGGTACCACCGACGAAGGGCGCCTCGTTAATCAGCCAAAAAGGCCAAGCTGGCTGCGTTCCTGCCACAAACGAGCAGCAAGGTAGGACGTGTGCTGCAGAGATATGGGCTAAGACCAGAGTCCCGGTCCGCCTCCGGCACAAGAGATACAGTGTGACAATTATTTAAGTATATGAAAAAAGAAAACGGAAAACGTAGGTGGATTACAAACTACGGCGTGCACACACTTTATTCACTACAGATGTTCAGATTTAGGTTACGACAAGTCCGATGTGCCTGCCGTCATTGGTGATGATGTGGGGTAGACGAATAGCGAAATTCTGCATGACCCGCTGAAGTGTCACAACATCGATGTTGTCGATGACCTCCTGAATGGCTGTTTTCAGCTCAGCAATGGTTTTGAGGTTACTGCTGTACACCTTGTCTTTAATACAGCCCCACGAAAGAAAGTCGCATGTGTCCAGATCCGGAGAATATGAAGGCCAATCGAGGCCCATGCCAGTGGCCTCTGGTACCCCAGAGCCAGAAGGCAGCCCCAAAGTGCTCCTCCAGGGCATCAGTCTCCAGCTCCGATGGGGTCGAGCTACGTCTTGCATGAACCACATCTCGTGAAAATCAGGGTCACTTTGTATAATGGGGATGAAATCAGCTTCCAAAACCTTCACGTACAGTCCAACCGTTTTCGATCGTGAAATGCGGATTCTCAGTCCCACAAATGCACCAATTTTGCTTACTGACAAACCCATCCAGATGAAAGTAGGTTTCGTCGCTAAACCAAGTCATACTAATTCCATCATGCCTCGCGGCCAGCCATGCAGTTTGAACGCCCTAACGCAAAAGTAATGACTATTTTATTTCATATAGTTCAATAATTTTCTCTGTACATTATGACCCGTTAAAGACGACACAGCTCTTCGTGGCTTCCATGCGAACCGATGTGTGTGGGGTCAGTACACGGTCTCCTGGTCATACTCAGTTTCCGTGACCTGGAGCCGCTACAGTAACTCCTCAGCTGGCAACAAGCGGCTGAGTGCACTTTCTTCCAGTCCTCCCAGTAAAGGAAAAAAATTTCTGGCAGTACTGGGAATCGAAACCGGGTCCTCCGCTTGGCTGTCAGCTGTGCTGATTATTATTATTATTATTATAGATCACAAAAGAATTAAAGGTTGACTTTTTTAAATTTCTCATAATTAGAAATAAAGAGTGATCTGTAGTTGCTTTCAAGGAAATGTAATAGCCAAGATAGCATTCAATAGTATGTACTCCTGATGACCGGTTTGAATAGATAACTTGAAAGTTGGACGTTAATATTTCTGTCGAAGGTTGGTCACTGATTCTGGTGTGGCGTGCGTACACAAACTCTGGGTCTGAGATATTATTACCGCGAGTGATAATGAGCGAACATTTGTTGAGAGTAGTCGTACACAGCCTGCGGTGGAGAGAAGCCGCCTGACAGATTAGGCCGCAACCAGCCGTGACGGTGCCAGAAGCGCCGGAGGAGATTTTTGGTATTAATTATGTTTGGTAATTTGCCTTCATGCTGCATGTAGTTGTTGCTTGCTTGCTCATGGGGGATTTTGTCAGGTTTGTGTATGCATACATCGAGAGTAATATTCGTATCTTTGTTGTGACGGTATATGTGATTACAGACGTTGTGGAATAATTAAAGTTGCTGATAATCATACTGTCGAAGAAAAGAAAAGGCCCGTGTAAAAACAGTCAGTGTTTAAATGGTCAGTTTTCAGGGTATAGTAAATTAAAAGTTTTATTGGTTTATTTCATTTTTTTTTACGCCGCTTAAGGCTTGTTAACCAAACCCCTGCCGAAAATTCAATTTATATATTTAAAAAAAATGGCTGTTTTTGTGCAGTAGTTGTGACCATGCATTGCGCTCTGCATCGAGGATCGCGATATATCTTTTGAATTAGTTTAGCATGTTGTTGTACGCAGAATATTCACGCAGTTGCAGCGGTAAGACGAGGTAGGTTGCCTGTGAGTGTAGGAGCATTATTGTATTAACTGTTAGACGACGTTAGAGAAATTAGAAGGAAGGTCAGCGTTGGCCGTAATTTTGATGGTTTATTGACAGCAAAATCGATTTTCAATCACATAATGATCATCTTCAGTGCTGTAGTGTACAAATTATAACTCATAGGCACTGGTGTTATCTATAACCAAAGCTATGAAACGATCACAATAAGGTTAGAGAATATTTTTGTAATCGCAGTCATATACAAGAGAATTTGATTTTCACAATTTATAGAAAGAGTAATAATTTACCTTTCTTTGTTCTCAATCAGAATACTAATATTGTTGGAGGTGGAGCTTTACACATTTCTGTACGTCTTTCACCTGAACAATAATAATTACACATACTGAAATAAACAACATTCAAACTCAGCTATACGTTGTGTTCAGATTATAGTTAATAGTTAGTTAAAAATAATTTGTTAGAAATAAAACAGGGATGGCCACACATGTAACTTTCCAATGGCACTTATTAGATGTTGAACTGCGTAACACAACTGTGCAATGTTCCGCATTTCAAGGATGAATGAGAAGCAGTACTGAGTTTTTAGTTCTGGACACATGCTGGAAGAGACCACCATACAACATCCATGTGAAACAGCAGCCGGACATTGTTACATGTTAACTGTACTGAAGCTTTGTTCATGCTTAAGAGATTCAGCAGTGAAAAGTAACTGACACTCATCCAGTGACAAACATATCTACTTCTTGTCATATGTCACTCTTATCAAGTGACAGTCACCTACATCGAATGGTTTTGTGTGATTCATATGTTCTCACTGTGGTAATACAGAAACCCCGTTTCATTATAGTTGCATTATGTAGTATTGTTTTAAATTGGCTACTCTTTCCAAGACTTAGCAACAGCGCTAATCGCTTTACGTTACCTCCTACTGATCTTGGTTACTGATGGGAGTCGTCGTCTTTGAGAGCCACGCATGGGGGACTAGAGGGCGTACACAGACAGTGTAAGTATACAGTGTTCGGATCTGTTAAGGGTAGTCGTGGACAGGCCACTGTAATAAGCAGCAACATCGAGAGCAAGTGCGACCAGCCCGGGCCAGTTGGGTGGCGTGGCTGTTGCGACTGGGGTTCAGGCAACTGGCCGCCCAGGATGCTACCGAGTTGCCTGCATGATTACTTCCCAGTACTGTGCGGCCCTCGTCCTTGGAACACATTAATCTAGATTCCACGCACTTAGATGTCAACTGCTTGTATCGGGAATGTACACGTATCAATACACATGGGTGTTTGTCAAGACAGCAATTGATTTGGTGTGCAATTCTGTTTGTGTAACTTGGCGCTGCAGTTTTAATGTGGTTTGCCGGCGTGTAACTCAATTTTAGATTGACTGTAAAACCTGCAGTGGCAGTTTGTTCTATTTCATTATGCGAAACACTGCAAATTTGAATGGTAACTGATTCCGTTCGTGTGTGTTCTGGAAAAAGTTGTCAGTTCGAGTGAATGCAATGCAAGGTATATGTATGGTAGACTTACACGTTTCTTATTTCGTAACTAACGTACCAACGCGAACTGAGGCCAAGCTGTTGAGCTAATTTTCAAACTGTTTGTGTTCAGATTTCTTTGAGCTTATTGAGAGCAGTTAAAATATACTCGAGCGCCAAAGAAACTGGTATAGGCATGCGTATTCGAGTAAAGAGATATGTAAACAGGTAGAATACGGTAATGCGATCGGCAACAAGTGTCTCGCACAATTGTTTGATTGCTTACTGTTACTACAACGACAGGTGATCAAGATTTAAGTGAATTTCAACGTAATGTTAAAGGCGGTGTACGAGCGACGGGATACAACATCTCCGAGGTAGTGATGAAGTGGGGATTTTCCCGTAAGACCATTTGAATATCAGGAATCCGGTAAAACATAAAATTTCCGGAAAAAGATTCTACAAAACACTCGTTCGACCTATACTTGAGTATTGCTCATCAGTGTGGGATCCGTACCAGATCGGTCTGACGGAGGAGATGGAGAAGATCCAAAGAAGAGCTGCGCGTTTCGTCACAGGGTTATTTGGTAACCGTGATAGCGTTACGGAGATGTTTAATAAACTCAAGTGGCAGACTCTGCAAGAGAGGCGCTCTGCATCGCGGTGTAGCTTGCTCGCCAGGTTTCGAGAGGGTGCGTTTCTGGATGAGGTATCGAATATATTGCTTCCCCCTACTTATACCTCCCGAGGAGATCACGAATGTAAAATTAGAGAGATTAGAGCGCGCACGGAGGCTTTCAGACAGTCGTTCTTCCCGCGAACCATACGCGACTGGAACAGGAAAGGGAGGTAATGACAGTGGCACGTAAAGTGACCTCCGCCACACACCGTTGGGTGGCTTGCGGAGTATCAATGTAGATGTAGATGTAGATGTAGAAGAACGGGACAACGGCGACTGTAGAGAATCGTTCAACGTAACAGAAGTGCAACCCTTTCGTAAACTGCTTCAGGTTTCAGTGCTGCGCCATCAACAAGTGTCAGCGTGCGAACCATTCACCGAAACTTCATCGATATGGGCTTTCGGAGCAGGAGGCTCACTCGTGTACCCTTGACGAATGCACGACAAAAAGCTTTGCGACTCTCCTGGGCCCGTTATCACCGACATTGGACTGTGGTGACTGGAAACACGTTGCGTGGTCGGACGAGTCTCGTTTCAGATTGTATCGAGCGGATGGACGTGTACGGACATGGAGACAACCTCATAACTCTATGGACCCCGCATATCAGCAGGGGACTGTTCAGGCTGGTGGAGGCTTTGCAGTGGTGTGGAGCGTGTGCCGTTGGAGTGATATGGGACCCCTGACAGATCTAGATACGACTCTGGCAGGTAACATGTACCTAAGCATCTTGTCAGATTACCTACATTCATTCATGTCCATTGTGCATTCCGGCAGACTTGGGCAATTTCAGCAGGACAATGCGACACCCCACAGGCCCAGAATTGCTACAGAAACACTCTTCTAAGTTTAGACACTTCCGCTGGCCACCAGACTCCAGAGACGAACATTACTGAGCTTATCTAGGATGCCTTGCAACGTGCTGTTCAGAAGAGATATCCAGCCCCTAGTACTTCTACGGATTTATGGACAGCCCTGCAGGAGTCATTGTGTCAATTCCCTCCAGCACCTCTTCGGACATTAGTCGAGTTCATGCCACTTCGTGTTGCGGCACTTCTGCGCGTTCGCGTGGGCCCTACACTATATTAGGTAGGTATACCACTTTCTTTGCCTCTTCAGAGTATATTCTCTTATACCATTTTGATGAGCAAAACTGTTCCAGCCTTTGGTTATTGGAATCTTAGAAATTACTCATAAAATTGACTAGTACACCTTCATAACATACAAAATTTGTGTGTTTCTTAAGTTTTAAAGCAGTTGTGCAGTCTGAATCAAATTCCTGAGTCATTTCACTGCACTGTGCTGTGGGTTTAATATCTGTAATAAGTAGTTTAATTAACAAACGCCAGTTGCCACTGAAGTCCCGGTATACGACATTTTTCGTTTCGTTATGGTTAACCGAATCAGTACAAATTTTACTGCACAGCTGGTCATCGCTCTCCTGAATTGCTAGTGGTTATTAAACCTCAAGCAGGTATTAGTCTTAAGGTAACCTTTTTATTTACTCGTAACACATTTATTATGGTCAGTGCGGCTTCAACTTGAGGCCTTCTGGAAACATACCGAAATTTAGAGATATAATTTAAATACTGTCAAGGTTTAAATTATTTCTGGCCCAGCTCAGTATCCAAAAAGTTTTAAATATTTACATGAATTTTCTACTGCGGCGCAGCTTAAGATTTTAAGGCGTTTAAGGTTTCTGATTCAAAAAATTTGGTTCGAGCTCCATTTGTGTTTGAAGTACACTCCTGGAAATGGAAAAAAGAACACATTGACACCGGTGTGTCAGACCCACCATACTTGCTCCGGACACTGCGAGAGGGCTGTACAAGCAATGATCGCACGCACGGCACAGCGGACACACCAGGAACCGCGGTGTTGGCCGTCGAATGGCGCTAGCTGCGCAGCATCTGTGCACCGCCGCCGTCAGTGTCAGCCAGTTTGCCGTGGCATACGGAGCTCCATCGCAGTCTTTAACACTGGTAGCATGCCGCGACAGCGTGGACGTGAACCGTATGTGCAGTTGACGGACTTTGAGCGAGGGCGCATAGTGGGCATGCGGGAGGCCGGGTGGACGTACCGCCGAATTGCTCAACACGTGGGGCTTGAGGTCTCCACAGTACATCGATGTTGTCGCCAGTGGTCGGCGGAAGGTGCACGTGCCCGTCGACCTGGGACCGGACCGCAGCGACGCACGGATGCACGCCAAGACCGTAGTATCCTACGCAGTGCCGTAGGGGACCGCACCGCCACTTCCCAGCAAATTAGGGACACTGTTGCTCCTGGGGTATCGGCGAGGACCATCGCAACCGTCTCCATGAAGCTGGGCTACGGTCCCGCACACCGTTAGGCCGTCTTCCGCTCACGCCCCAACATCGTGCAGCCCACCTCCAGTGGTGTCGCGACAGGCGTGAATGGAGGGACGAATGGAGACGTGTCGTCTTCAGCGATGACAGTCGCTTCTGCCTTGGTGCCAATGATGGTCGTATGCGTGTTTGGCGCCGTGTAGGTGAGCGCCACAATCAGGACCGCATACGACCGAGGCACACAGGGCCAACACCCGGCATCATTGTGTGGGGAGCGATCTCCTACACTGGCCGTACACCACTGGTGATCGTCGAGGGGACACTGAATAGTGCACGGTACATCCAAACCGTCATCGAACCCATCGTTCTACCATTCCTAGACCGGCAAGGGAACTTGCTGTTCCAACAGGACAATGCACGTCCGCATGTATCCCCTGCCACCCAACGTGCTCTAGAAGGTGTAAGTCAACTACCCTGGCCAGCAAGATCTCCGGATCTGTCCCCCATTGAGCATGTTTGGGACTGGATGAAGCGTCGTCTCACGCGGTCTGCACGTCCAGCACGAACGCTGGTCCAACTGAGGCGCCAGGTGGAAATGGCATGGCAAGCTGTTCCACAGGACTACATCCAGCATCTCTACGATCGTCTCCATGGGAGAATAGCAGCCTGCATTGCTGCGAAAGGTGGATATACACTGTACTAGTGCCGACATTGTGCATGCTCTGTTGCCTGTGTCTATGTGCCTGTGGTTCTGTCAGTGTGATCATGTGATGTATCTGACCCCAGGAATGTGTCAATAAAGTTTCCCCTTCCTGGGACAATGAATTCACGGTGTTCTTATTTCAATTTCCAGGAGTGTATAATCTTAGTCTTTAGTCTGTTGCAGTGATTTGATTGTGACTGCCCTTCCACCTTTGCCTGTGGGCACTGTTGGATGATCCTGTTACGGCAACTGGGCCCGCCTGTTTGTGACGTCTACAATGGCGCGCAGCACGGGGTAGCCGCGCGGACTAAGGCGCCTTGTCACGGTCCGTCCGTCTCCCCCCGTCGGAGGTGCGAGTCCTCCCTCGCGTATGGGTATGTGTGTTGTCCACAGCGTAAGTTAGTTTAAGTTAGATTAGGTAGTGTGTACGCTTAGGGACCGATGACCGCAGCAGTTTGGTCCCATAAGACCTTACCACAAATTTCCAAATTTTACAATGGCGCCTTTATAATGATTCTTGTTCTAATTTTAATTTGGTGTTCTTTTGAAAAGGTCGCAATCGAAATCTAAATAATTTCATTATAAGTAATGTGTAAAGTAACGTTTCAAAACAAATGTTTATTGAACCTCGTTATTTAATGGTTCAAATGGCTCTGAGCACTATGGGACTTAACTTCTGAGGTCATCAGTCCCCTAGATCTTAGAACTACTTAAACCTAACCAACCTAACGACCTCACACACATCCATGCTCGAGGCAGGATTCGAACCTGCGACTGTCGCGGTCGCGCGGTTCAGACTGTAGCGCCTAGAACCGCTCGGCCGCCTCGGTCGTCCTAGTTATTTAATTGCGAATGGCGTTTGAAATATTATTTTCTTTTACTTGTTGTGGCCTGTACCTCACACCCAACAGCTAATTATGCTAATACCAAAATGGCGCACCATTTCAGTATCAGCAGTTAAAACCAGTAGCTATTTCGTCATGACCTCCATTATCCGACTGCATAAATGAAACTAACGAAATTCTTGAACATTCCTCTACTCCCTCAAGCAAAGTAAAGATATGCGTGCAAAATTCACATTTCGGTTGTCCACATATCATAATCAAAATGAAATGATCGTATGGCATTTATTGGCCGGAATATTCCCTTCGGGGTTCAGCCGCCGTATTGTAAGTCTTTATAGTTGACACCATTTCGGCGATTTGCGTGTCGATGATGAAAATGGACACACCCAGCCCCTGCCGGGAATCGAACCTGGGCCCCCTTGCGTGGTAGGCGGTAACGCTGCCGCTGTGCTACGAAGTAAAAACCAAGTCCTTGCAGTGACGGAATTCTGAAACCTTTTATGTAATACCAGCAGTCTAACAAACAAAACAGCTGTTGTACGTATCTTTCGCGTCATCTTTTACTTTGTTGTTCATCATGAACAAAGAGGATGTAATTAAAGAGAAACGTCCTCTAAGAGTGAAATAAGAATTTTGTGCTCTTTGAAAGAGGGCAGGAGACGAGAGGGAATTGCGGCGCGTTGCTTTGATGTGTTAAGCTGTCAAAAGCGAATTTAACGAGGTTATGTTTGGTTTGAAGAGAAGATTGTAAAAGCCGCCGTTGTGCAGTCAGGGCATTCGCCTCACTTCAACAGCTTCTTAACTCTTCTCTGCTATGAGTTCGTAAGTTACAACAACGAAAATCGTGTCAGGAACAAAGAGAAAGCTTACGATGTGAAACAGTCCACATTGGTAAAAGGAAGCAACAAAATTTATGCCACCTGTTTAACACAGAGAAAATCTCGTTCACTGATCCGTAATGCGACCTATAGCTCTACTGAAGCCATAGACTCGCTTAGAAAGAATCGCATATCGTTGCTTAGTGGTGTTTCGTTGGAGAAAAGCATCTACATATGTTCCTAGGAATAATTTTAGATTAAGCTAACACCATTTTCATCCAAGAATTAGATGTTGTAAAAATTTTTTCCAGTGTCTGTATTCCGTCCGTCCGTCTTACAGGGCACGCCTAGTTCTTTCTTTCCATTTGTACAATAATGCATTATCATTTTCTACAATTGTTTTCTGCTCTATCAACATGATCCATTTCATTCTGCTCTCTATCTTGTCATTAACTGAAAAGATGTCATCTGATCTTATAGTTTCATTCCTTATTTATCCATTTTATTACATCTCATGAACATCATCTCAGCTGGTTGTACACGTGATTTTTTTTCTGTCCATGATTCGAAACTATATACAAAAGTAGGTAATGCATAGCTTTATAGAACTTCATTTGTGTTTCTATTCTTATTTTTCTTCCTAAGGTTCTTCCAATTTTTCCACAGCTAGCTTGATATTTTCTAACCTTCTTCTCAATGTCTTTGTCATAGTTAAAACTAATATTAGATAGATAATTGAAGGAAGATACTTGTTTTAAAATTTTCTCGTTTATTATAAATTTTGATCTAATTGGATTATTTACTTTGAAAACAATTGTCTTTGTGTTATTTGCAGATATAGTTAAGTTGCGTTTTGGCTCAAAATACTTCTCTTTGTAAAGTATCTTCAGTTTCCTGTATAATCATCTGGCTGTCAGTATGTAACAGAGTATTTAATGGTACACTAGACCCTATTTTACTTCCTTCGTGTATTTCATCTTTCCACTTCACAACTAGTTAGTCAATGTATCAATTAAATAAAATGGTACAAAGACCACACCCTTCTTAAACACCTTGTTTTGTTAAAATTCATCTGACAGTTTTGAACATGACTCGTAACATTTTTTCTATTACCTGTACACTTTTTATGGTATTAGTAAGATGTTTAGGAAAACCTATAATTTCCAACGTTTTTCGTAAAAGGGATCTTTATACCTCATCAAAGGCTTTCTCAAAGTCAATAAATGCTAATTGCGTTTCTGAGCCAAATTCCCGACGTGTTTCAGTATTCTGTCATATTATAGATATATTACCATTACACGAGCGTCCTTTTCTGCAGCTTGATTGTTTTTCTGAGATTATTGCGCCAGCAACACTTTGCAGTCATTGATTAAGAATTTTTCCATAAATTTTGTGTCTTGCAGTTAGTAAACTTATTCCTGTAACTTTCTCTGTCTTTCCTAAGGCCTTTTTTAAATACATAAATTAGTTTACCTGTGTTCCAATTTCATGTACAAAACAGTTTTTCCAACACATATCTAGAAAGAACTGATGAAGCTAAATTCTAAAATGGGCTCTCCCTATTTGGTTAATTCAGGATTAATTCCATCTAAGGCAGTAGCTTTTCTATTTTTTGTTCCATTTAAGGCTACTTTTAATTCTTTTATATGTATTTGATGTACAGAGTTATCAGTTTTTATGGAATAACTTTCTATATTATCCTCATCATGCCACAAATTTCTGTCATGGTGTATCGGTTGATTTTCTGTTATTACATTAATGTTTGCTGTATCTTCCTCCCTTTTAGTCATACGTTATGTAAGTTTAAACGTTACGGTATATCTTCCGAGACTGTCACCTTCAACATTAGCGATTGATCTCTCCCAGGATTCGCTATGGTATTTTTTATTACATTCTTCATTTGTTTTCTATTTATATATTTTCCTTGCTTCATTCGTTCGTGTTTGTAAATAGGGGTTATAAGTATTTTTAAAAACATTGTTAGCTTTTTCTGTACTCCATATTTTGGACCTCTTTTCCGGTTCGATACTTTCAGTAAGCTGTTTTGGATTATACACTTGAAAAATCAGTATAGAAGAATAATTTGTTGATGGATGATGTAATATTTAAACAATTTTTAGATTCAGCTACATAACATAGTATTGAGAGAGATCATATCCAGAACGCCTGTAACTATTGTATGACCACAGCAGTGTCACAGTTCACTGGAGATTTCTAGCATCAGGACGTAACGCAGCGAGAAACATTAAGTAAAAAATAGAAATTAAACTGTAATCATTGTCATCCACAAGGTAAATATGCTAAATAACTGACATACCTCCAATGATACCATCCCAGATTTTCGAAAGCTCTCCGTAAAGACATTAACGCGGGAATTACTATTTATAGCTTCATTATCCCAAGTAAGATGTATTGGTCCTGGTGTGTTACTATTGTCGTGGTTCTTAGTCAAAACACTGGTTTGCTGCAGCTCTCCACGCTAATTCATAATGTGCAGGCCTCTTCATCAATGCAACTCGCATTCATTCGAGTTTGCCTACAGTGCTACAATACTATATTTTAACATCTTTTATTCATTTTTGCAGTTAATTTGTACCATACACTACATCTTCTCAATATAACGATTATAATATCGTCTCTGTCTACCCATATCTGAAGTTCTACGTAACACTCAGCATTACTATGATAGATATCTAATTTATTGTTATTGTTATTTAGGTTGGTTGGTTGGTTTGGGGACGAAAGGGACCAAACTGAATGGACATCACTCGTTCTTATTTAGATATTTATTATTTTATCCTCTCTGTTGCAGCCTTTTCAGATATGAGGAAATTCATTTCTGAAGTTTCCAATAGCGAGAGGTCTTTCTTTCTTGCAGTACTGTACTGCGCTCTGTAGAGTGGCATAGGAACAGCCTTATTTCGCAAAATCACATTTGCTTCTCTTTTCTCATTTTCGTTTCGCGGATTCTACCAATCGTATTGTCTAACAAATCAGTATCATTTTTAAAGTATGTATATAGGTTATCTCGTAATCAATGTGCTGGCAGCTCAACAGCAGCAAGGTTATGATCTAGAGAGAATGAAGTTATGGGCGCGTGTTAGTGCTGCTCACGTTGACCGGGATGCCACTACTGTCATGTCAATACAGAAGTGATGGGTTATGACGGTACAAAACCCCGTTGCTAGATGAATAGGTCTAGTATGCGAGGATTGCTTTGTGGAGACCGAGCACACGACATGGTGCGCCATTCACGGAAGCGCGTGGCGCGCCTGCGCGAGATTTGCAATGTGTCGGTGGGGTGGGATGTCTCCGCCGGCGGGTGGCCATGTGGCCCGCGGCTTGGGGCATCGTTTGGGTTTTCGCGCATTACGCGAAAACTATGTAACTTACGGTAAAGAGCTATGCGGCAGTGGATTGTGGTCAGCAATATGCACCTTCTGAAAGATCGATCATTATTATAAGTCACGAGACGCAAAGGTTATAGTGACTTGAAAATTGTTTAATATCACGAACACTGAAAAATTAATAAAAATAGTAAATAAGAACTTACAGGTTAGGTTAGTGGTGTTTAACGTCCCGTCGACAACGAGGTCATTAGAGACGGAGCGCAAGCTCGGATTAGGGAAGGATGGGGAAGGAAATCGGCCGTGCCCTTTCAAAGGAACCATCCCGGCATTTGCCTGAAACGATTTAGGGAAATCACGGAAAACCTAAATCAGGATGGCCGGAGACGGGATTGAACCGTCGTCCTCCCGAATGAAAGAACTTACAGAGATGAGCAAGCATTCATTAAAAACGTCTCATCATAGCGGATAGAGTGCCGTACTCATACGTTAAGATTCATAAATAATTAAGCTCGTAAAGAGCAATAAGCAAAGTTTGATGGGAAATTCTTAATAAAATTCAGTAGAAAATTCATGACATCAAGAAAAGCACTGTATAATATTTTGGGTGGTGTCACACGTATTTTAAACCAGTTAAGTTATACTGTACACTTAACTTGCAATAGTTTTCATTGTTTGCAAATTATTACTAACATTTATCGCCCACAATTAATTAAATATTATAGATATGAAGATTTTGAGCAGCGCAATGTGTAGATTGCTATAGATTACGCCTAAAACAGTGCTATATGCATTTCTGTGTTAAAACTTTGCAGCACAGATGTAAACAAACAAATTTGCGCTAAGTGGCGAAATTTTTCAAAAAACTAAAACTTGATTTACGGGCGATAGAATAATCATATAAATTATTGTAAAATAGTAAATAAGACGTACTTTTTTTAGCGCGGTTCCGATGGTGTACTTATTTCTGTTGAGGGATGTATGTGTCAAAATATGTAACCTTAACTGGTGAGATTGGTACTTGCATAGCCAGGAGGGGTAGACATCCGTGCCTATACAAGCGAGCGGGCATCTTGGCCGGGATCAGTCGTTCGGCACTCGGTGAGCGTGTGGCTGGCGGAGTTGGCCAGTGGGTGGCGAGCGAGCCCCACTTGTGGGTGGCCCATGTGGTCGTTTGAGTAAGAAGTTTTCGCGCCGATTTATTTCGGCAAACAGTATTGTTTAACAGTGCAAGTGTGCAAACTTATATTTGGTGAACTGGAAGTGCTACGATTATTTGTGAGAGTACGAATTACGAGGTATACATCGGCGTAAGTGAACATGTGGTGATCTGTGATTTCGTGCCAAAACTGCAAGAACAAGGAGGACATTGGGACTTGTGGTTCTGTTCGAGTTGATTGAGTAATTTCTGATTATAGCAGGCTACATTACTGCTATTGTGCGTTCGGAGTCAAATTAATATTAAAGTAAAACTGTAAACAGTCTCACCAGTGCTAATTTCATTGTGTGAAAGAAAAGGACGACGCCGATAAATAGTGATGATTAAATCTTAATTGAATTGTGTTGTGAAAAATGATTTTGCTATGATAATCGCCAAATTTTTGTTCCCTAGCATAAACTGCATTCATGTCTGAGTGAATATTAATCCAAAAACTATTACTAATGCTTGGGTGTGCAACAGTGTACTAATGCACCAAGTGTGGAAATCATCCCCTGAGACTTATGTGAGAGCCAAAATTTGCACTAACATTGTATATGCACTTTCGTGTGACCGGGGTGCCACGACTGTCATGTGAGTATAGAAGCGATGGGTTCAGGAGGACAACACTCAACACCATACTGAATCTGAAAGGTCTCCAGTGATCAGCGCACAGAAGAACGTACATATCGTTTGCCCAGTTGTGCAGGATTTTAACAGTCATGTCACGTACCTTGCGTCAAGAAGAAAAATATTCACATGAAAATTTGTTTCTTGCTGCTAGCAATTTAAAGCTGCAATGTCATTACGTAAGGCAGTTTGTGTAACACAAATTGTAATTGTACACATATTAAACCGTGTATTTAAGCAATCACTGTTCGGTGTTGAATGAATTAGCTAAAACTAGAATAATCTATCCCAAGAACCCACCGCTTAACCTCTGAAAACTAAATATACCTCTGAAAACTAAATATCGGGATTATGTCACTTCGACTGCATATTCCATTTTAAAGAGGAATTTGATGAATTCTTGGAGCAACTCATGCTTTGGCACTCAGAATCTGTAGCAACAATTGAAGAAACACTAAGCCTATCAACATGCTACAACTGTAACTTTATTATTACAGTTAGAGTATTAATGGTTTAGTCTGTCCAAAGTTACGTTGTCGAGTCCACTGGAAGTCTTCATCAGGGGTAAAATGGAAGTGACCGTTGATTAAGAACCAACTTGCCAATCAAAAGAGCAGCGATATTGCTATATTTGCTAAATGGGCTGATCATAAAATTTAACGATGAGTTTACCAAATCACGCAATAAATTACAAAGAACCGTCGAAGTTGCAATACTAATTTGCTTTATTACTTGATGACTAGTTTAGAGTTTGGGATCATTATCAAATCATCCAGTAAACTATGCAATAACATAAAACAGTCACATGACTGTTCTTTCTGGTTAAATACATCTTGGAATGCAATGTTAGGTGACTGAAGTTAAGCCCTGCAATGCTTCATTGGGCGTATTTAGCTAGAATGAAGTCATGTGGCAGTCGCAATGTGCGTTGCTGAATAGCTCACTGGATGATTTCATGGAGATTTGCGGCAGGAATCTAGTCATGAAGGAATAAAGAAAATTAATATTGCAACTTCGACATTTTTCTTCAGTTTATTGTACACTACCGGCCATTACAATTGCTACACCAAGAAGAAATGCAGATGATAAACCGGTATTCAATGGACAAATATATTATACTATAACTGACATGTGATTACATTTTCATGCAATTTGGGTGCATAGATCCTGAGAAATCAGTACCCAGAACAACCACCTCTGGCCGTAAAAACGGCCTTGATACGCCTGGGAATTATGTCAGAGCTTGGATGGCGTGTACGGGTACAGCTGCCCATACAGCTTCAACACGATACCACAGTTCATCAAGAGTAGTGACTGGCGTATTATGACGAGCCAGTTGCTTGGGCACCATTGACCAGACGTTTTTAATTGATGAAAGAACTCTAGAATGTGCTGTCCAGGGCAGCAGTCTAACATTTTCTGTATCCAGAAAGGCCTGTGCAGGACCTGCAACATGCGATCGTCCATTATCCTACTGAAATGTAGGGTTTCGCAGGGATCGAATGAAGGGTAGAGCCACGGGTCGTAACACATCTCAAATGTAACGTCCACTGTTCAAAGTGCCGTCAATGCGAACAAGAGGTGACAGAGACATGTAACCAATGGCACACCATACCATCACGCCAGGTGATACGCCAGCATGGCGGTGACTAATACACGCTTCCAATGTGCGTTCACCGCGATGTCGCCAAACACGGATGCGACAATCGTGATGCTGTAAACAGAACTTGAATTCATCGGAAAACGTGACGTTTTGCCATTCGTGCCCCCAGGTTCGTCGTTGAGTACACCAACGCAGGCGCACCTGGCTGTGATGCAGCGTCAAGGGTAACCTCAGCCATGTCTCCGAGCTGATAGTCCATGCTGCTGCAAACGTCGTCGAACTGTTGGTGCAGATGGTTGTTGTCTTGCAAACATCCCCATCTGCTGACGCAGGGATCGAGACGTGGCTGCACGATCCGCTTCAGCCACGCGGAAAAGATGCCTGTCATCTCGACTACTAGTAATACTAGGCCGTTGGGATCCAGCACGGCGTTCCGTATTACCCTCCTGAACCCACCGATTCCATATTCTGCTAACAGTCATTGGATATCTACCAACGCGAGCAGCAATGTCGCGAAACGATAAACCGCAATCGCGATAGGCTACAATCCGACTTTTATTAAAGTCGGAAACGTGATGGTACGCATTTCTCCTCCTTACACGCGGCATCACAACGTTTCACCAGGCAATGCCGTACAACTGCTGTTTGTGTATGAGAAATCGGTTGGAAACTTTCCTCATGTCAGCACGTTGTAGGTGTCACCACCGGCGCCAGCCTTGTGTGAATTCTCTGAAAAGCTAATCATTTGCATATCACCGCATCTTCCTCCTGTCGGTTAAATTTCGCGTCTGTAGCACGTCATCTTCGTGGTGTAGCAATTTTTATGGCCTTGAAGAATGCTGCAAATAAGTAATTCGTAAAATTTAACGATCAATGTTTTTTACGTTAGTTTTGTCACGTACTGCTACAATTATTACATCTGATACTTCCTGGCAGATTAAAACTGTGCCACGGACCGAGACTCTAAGTCTAGAAGTAGAGGTGTGCGGCTGTGGGGACGGGTGGTGCGTTGTGCTTGGGTAGCTCGCATAGTAGAGCACTTTCCCGCGAAAGGCAAAAGTCCCGTGTTCGAGTCCCGTTGCGGCCACAGTTTTAATCAGCCAGTAAGTTTCATATCAGCGCAAACACGGCTGCTGAGTGAAATTCCCTTCTGGATGATTACATCTGGTACATTTGTTTACTTTTTCTGTACTTCCAATAGGTTAAAGGGGGAGACTGCACTTGGCACCCCCAGTGCCTGCTCACTGAGGGCACTTGCTGGGCGTCACTACTAGAACCTTGCCCTTTGGCGCACAGCCTCTGAAGTGGCGGATGGAGTGGGCTGGGAGTCGCCCGCGGCGGTGGGACCCCTGCCAGCTGCAGCAGGTGACCTCGGCCTTGTCCACACGGCTGTTCGTGGCCGTCACGACCAACGGCAGCAGCAACCGAGGCTCTAGCAGCGGGACCGATCGCCACACGTCCTCTTCACGTTTGTCGAGTCTGCGCGCATTCGAGGTGCGATTTAACAAGTGTAACGACTGGTGCTGTTTGATTTTCTTCGTCCTTACAGTATGTAAAGCTCAGTGCCGGGATCTGTTTCCTTAATTTTAAGTAGCACGACGCAGTTATATAAAAAAAGATCATATACAAACACAATGCAATGTGTCTGCGGTAAGCAGATGGCAGGCGACGTGCGTTAACGCCTGGATCCAAGCACATCGGCATACAGGCGTCGCTGTAAGCGTTCTACGAGAGGCAGCCAGTGGCAAACAATCTCGTTATCAGCACCTTCCTGCGGCCGAGTGTTGTGTCAGCATAGCGTGCCACTGCCGCGTCGGGGCGAGGCGGGCACGTGGGCAGCCTGGCGGTAGACGGTGGTGTCGCCCGGATGGTGAAGCCAAAACTAATGGCTGAGGTGTTACATATGACGGCATCGGTCTCCAGTGGCATAGAGCTGGGAGGATGTCAGTTTTTACTTAGGATCATAAGGTGTCGGCAGTATCCCATGCGACGGCGTCGTGCAGACGGCGGTACTACCCGATGGTTCGGCCACCAGCCAGCAGTCGTTGGTTCGCAGTCTGACTGTAGCGGTGGTAGTTGCGTCCCCACGGTAGAGATCGACTTTTTTGTTTTGTTATGGATCGTCTACTGACGCGTTTGATACGGCTCCTGTGCCAACCTCTTCACCAGAGAATAGCACTTGCAATATACGTCCTCATTATTTGCTAGATGTATTCCCATCTCTCTCTTCCTCTACAGTTTTTGTCCTCTACAACTCCCTCTAGTACCGTCGAAGGCATTCCATGATGTCTTAACATATGTCATATCATCCTGCCCTTTCTCCTTGTCAGTGTTTCCCTCATATACCTTTCCTCTCCGATTCTGCGCAGAACCTCCTCATTCCTTACCTGATCAGTCCACCTAATTTTCAACATTCGTCTGTAGCACCACATCTCAAATGCTTCGATTCTCTCCTGTTCCGGTTTTCCCACAGTGCATGTTTCAGTACCAACCAATGCTGTACGCCAGATGTACTTCTCAATAATTTCTTCCTCAAATTAAGGCCTTCTGTTTGCTCCTAATAGACTTCTCTTGGGTAGGAATGCCATTTTTGCCAATGCTAATCTGCTTTTGATGTCCTCCTTGCTCCGTCTCTCGTCGGTTAAATGGTTCAAATGGCTCTGAGCACTATAGGACTTAACTTCTCAGGTCATCAGTCCCCTAGAACTTAGAACTACTTAAACCCAACTAACTTAAGGACATCACACACATCAATGCCCGAGGCAGGATTCGAACCTGCGACCGTAGCGATCGCGCGGTTCCAGACTGTAGCGCCTAGAACCGCTCGGCCACCTTGGCCGGCGTCATCGGTTATTTTGCAGCCTAGGTAGCAGAATTCCTTAACTTCATCTACTTCGTGACCATCAATCCAGGTGTTAAGTTTCTCGCTGTTCACATTTCTGCTACTTCTCATTACTTTTGTCTATCCTTAATTTAATCTCATTAGACTGTCCATTCCAGTCAGCAGATCATGTGATTCATCTTCACTTTCACTAAGGATAGCAATGTCATCAGTGAATCGTATCATCGATATCCTTTCACCTTGAATTTTAATTCCACTCCTGACCTTTCTTTTATTTTCATCGCTGCTTTTTCGATGTACAGATTGAACAACGGGGACGAAAGTCTACATCCCTTTTTACTCCGAGCACTTCGTTCTTGATCGTCCACTCTTATTATTCCCTCTTGGCTCTTGTGCATATTGTATACTACCCGTCTCTCTCTCCATACAGCTTATCCCAATTTTTCTCAGAATTTCGAACATCTTGCACTATATTACGCTGTAGAACGCTTTTTCCCGGTCGACAAATCCTACGAACGCGTCTTGATTTTTCTTTACTCTTCCTTCCATTATCAATCGCAAGGTCAGAATTACCTCCCTTGTCATACAATGAAGGCTTTAACGACCTGATGGTACTGTTGTTGATAATTCTTCCGGGTTATATGGCTGTGGTCCATGGAATTCTTCTATTCCTGAGGAATGGAATGGACCACGGCCACATAACCCGGAAGAATTATCGACAACAGTACCTCCCTGGTGCCGTTACCTTTTCTAAGGCCAAACTGCCGTCATGTAGCACATCCTGAATTTCCTTTTCCATTCTTCTGTATATTATTCGTGTGGCCGACATATTGTGGGCGTAAATGGATAGCCTAGTCGTGCTGACAATCTGATCAGCCAGCCAAAGTGGGCTTGGTAACACAAACGACTACCCTCGGAACTGGGCCGATATTAAGGGTTCTGTTGGTACAGCGAAATGTTGTGTTGGTTGGGTGGATGTGGTACTGAGTTGCCGTGTGTCGTTACACACGCTATTCCAATAACCAGTTTCTACCAACTGTTGAAAACTTTATGGTCCGTTTTTACCAACAGAAGGAAATGTGCGTTAACCCATATTGAATCATAATTATATTACTAAAGATAACGTATTTCTATTTTTGTACACCTCTGGAGCAGAGTGGGCAGCGTGTCGGGCTGGTATGCAGAGGCTCTGAGTCGATTTCCACTACTGGTGGGAGGGCTGCACCGCAGTGTTCTCCGCCTCACGAGGCCAGCTGGAGAGCTGCAAGGTGAGGAAAGCCGGTAGCGGCTGGGAGGGCGGTGTGCTGGCGCCACTAGCAGAAGACGACACGGCGGTCAATCGGGACCGGCTGGCCCCTTCGGGCCACAACACGAAGCTCTTGTTGCTTTTCTCTCTATTTTTAATTACTAATTTCACAGCAATGCGAGTGTTCACAACAAATCAAAATTTGGTACAAACATGCGAAACGTTAAATAGAAAATAGTTTAGTTTATTATTTGTTTCAAAATGGCCCTTACCACTATGGGACTTTACATCGGAGGTCATCAGTCCGCTAGACTTAGAACTACTTAAACCTAACTAACCTAAGGACGTCACACACATCCATGCTCGAGGCAAGGTTCAAACCTGCGACCGTAGCTGCAACGCAGTTCCGGACTGAAGCGCCTAGAACCGCTCGGCCGCAGCGGCCAGCTTATTATTTGGATTTAATACTATTTTTGATGTACGCATGGGCTTCTATGGCCGTTGTCGCAGTCAATAAAATTCTTCAGGATACGTAACTTCATTGTCTATGTGTAAACTTCGCCGACATTTCGGCCACTACTGCAAATGGCCTTCCTCAGGGGGTCCTTGCTAACACCCTGAGGACGGCCATTTACAACAGCGGCCGAAACGTCGACGAATTTTACACGTTGACAGTATTAGTAAAAGCACCCTGAGTAAGGCCATTTGCAACAACTGCCGAAGCGTCGGAGAATTTTGTTTGTACATTGACAATACGAATACATACCCTGAGCAATTTTATTGACAGCATTTTTGATGTACACAACTTATTTCATTTCACAATAATTTATTTCACATGTGTTTTAAAATTTAATTTATTTTCATGTGATTACTAAGTAAAAATACAAATATCTTATGTTCATTAAAATTATGATTCAACATTAGTTAACATATCTTTTCGTTAATAAATAACGAATTTAAAAACAAAAGCCAAGTTTCTACTAACGAGATGCAAACTACCAACTTTACAATCAATAGTCCCTTTCGCTGCCCATTCTCTATTTCTTATAACTCTCCCGTTTAGTTTCGTTGGGATTGGAACACGAGCAACAAAACCCCACATTCGACACATAACAAACACAACTAGGGAAGTCTACATCTACATCTATACCCTGTATACCGCTAATAATTGCCTGGCAGAGGGTACTTCCCATTGCATCATTTATTAGGGCTTTTTCCCGTTCCATTCACGGATGGAGCACTGGAAGAATGACTTTTTAAATGCCTCAATGCGTGCTGTCATTAACCTAATCTTGTCATCACGATCCCAATGGGACTGACACGTAGAGGGTGGTGGTATATTCCTAAAGTCATTATTTAAGCCGGTTCCTAAAACTTTGTAAGTAGATTTTCTCGGGATAGTTTACGTCTATCTTCAAGAGTCTGCCAATTCAGTTCTTTCATAACCTCTGTGACACTCTCCCACGGGTAAACAAACTTGTGGCCATTCGTTATTTCTTGTACGTCTCGTTACGACGTATTGTGCTACTGGTAATTTTTGTATGTGATCACGTTTATAATAACGCTTTCAAACGCCTACCACGCGCCGTGCGAGATTAGCCGAACGGTCTCGGGCGCTGCAGTCATGGACTTTGCGGCTGGTCCCGGCGGAGGTTCGAGTCCTCCCTCGGGCATGGGTGTGTGTGTTTGTCCTTAGGATAATTTAGGTTAAGAAGTATGTAAGCTTAGGGACTGATGACCTTAGCAGTTAAGTCTCGTAAGATTTACACATATTTGTCTACCACGCTGCGGTGAACCACAGACTGCCTGCATATACTCAGTATTCCCTGTTAGTCCTCTTTGATACGAGTCTCACATTCCTGAGTAATATTCTGGGACTGGTCACACGAGTTAATTGTAACCGATCTCCATTGTAGAGTGATTACATTTTCCTAGTATTGTAAATTTGGAAATTTGTGGTAATGTCTTATGGGACCAAACTGCTGAGTTCATCGGTCCCTAAGCTTGAACTACTTAAACCTAACTAACCTAAGGACATTACACACATCCATGCCCGAGACAGGATTCGAACCTGCGACCGTAGCGGTCGCGCGGATCCAGACTGAAGTGCTTAGAACCGCTCGGCCACAACGGTCAGCGATAAGACGCCAAAGACCGCGCGGCTACCCCGCGCGGCCTAGTATTGTAACAATAAACCAAAATCTGCTATCTGCTTTACCCACAAATGAATCTGTGTGATCGTTCCTAACAAGTGTTACACCAGGTCTTTTTAAGCTGTGACATACTGATATTATATTCACAGGATACTGTGTTCTTTCGTATTGTTGAGCGCACAAGTCGTCGAAATATCAAGGAGGAAGAACTCAGCTGCACATCCTGAAGCTTGTAAGTCACAAATTTGGGCGGAAAGCCTGAAATATCATAGTTTACGTGGGTTTCTCTTCATCCTCTGGAATAAATTATCAGGACAAAAATGTGAGTTCTCTCATATTAGCTATTGAGATACAGCGACAAACTTGACAAAATAATTTTAAGAGATAAAGTCTTTGACTCCTGAGTCCTTAAGTCCTATTTTCATTCGGTCGATTATGTCATACGCTGTATGCCACCGTTATGACAAATGTTTTCCGCTAACCATTTAGACCTTTTTTTACTCCTGAAACTATTCATAAACACTCTTAACATCATTGTTTAGATACTTCTAATCGAGGCATTTCGTCTGGGTCTAATACAGAAATAAATGCGTGAACTACCATTTGGAACTGTATTTCTTTTATTTCATACTGCTTCCGAAGACCAGTTTGTTTATTTTGGTTGATTGATATAAACAATCTAGTTTAAACGCAGTGACGTTTACTACAAAGTTTATTCTAAAAGAGTAGACAGTCGATTGTGAACTATACTAGAGTGTGCAGGACATCTAAGATTCCCTACTACGAAGGGAACGGTGTCAGAGTCACGGTCGAGTGGTTCAAGGTGAGCGACGGCGTTCTCCATGCAAGGCTGTGGCACTTCTTTTTCTTCACTTGCCTTCGTTGAAACTCGAAACCATTCCTGTTCCCTGCGTTATGGAACCAAGACACACACATACGTATAAGATCTGTGACGGACTTCATCTATGAGATAATCGTAACTTAACAAGGTGTCTGTGGGTCACGTAAGGGTGGTGGGCGTTTACAAGTGCTACTATAAACGTGTTCGCAAACAAATATAACTGCTGTTATAAACGTGATGACATGCAAAATTTACCAATGGCACAAAACTTGACAGATAAAAACATTGTAACACCTGACACTTACAGCAAAGAAGTACTTGCCTGTAAGCAAGTCACCTACTTTTATATTATACTATATGGACACATAAACTAAACACCCGTTAGTATAGACGTAAGCTATATTCTTCTGTAGCATACTAATATATTGTGTCATACGCTGTAGAACAAAAAACAACTTCCAACATAATCGTAAGGAATATACTTTTACTGTATAATAACATTAGAAAAAATTGTATCGACATTGCTGGATGAATACAGAAAGGCAAAAATTGGCGAATCGAATTCGTCGTGATGTAAATACAATGAGGAAACAATGTCCATTATAGCAGAATATGTATAATATATCGTTCTTCGACCTAATGTGTGTTGTAGCTTGATATGAAAAAAAAAGAAAAAAAGCTTCTGACAGTCGTGCTGAGGTAGAACCGCTCTCTGGATGTCCAACGAGACACCGTCAACAGTTTCTGTATAGAAGCATTGCAGAATGAAGAATATTATTACCAATTAACTTCTCCTGATTCTGCACTCGCTGTGGTACTGCTAGAACGCAACAGATCATTTTGCACCGCAGTTCTGCGGCAGAGGCGACCATCCTGGCTGATTATGTTGTCCGCACTGTCGATAGCATTACAGGTGGAATGCGAGAACACGACTGTAGTATACTGCTCGTCCACTGCCACGGACTTGATTTTAAAGAAACGTGTCACTGAGTATGGACACAGTTCAGTGTTGGAAGACGATCACGCAGCAACAGGTCATTACAATTAGTTCTTTGGTAACGTGAGAAGGGTCGTTAAATGTGTGTCGGAGAGGTATGTCTGGCTGTGAGAGGTGGCTTGCCACTCACTCACTTTAAGAAAATTGTCAGTCATATTTTTAGGGTGTGATCTCCTTGGAAACAGTGTTCAGTGGTTCTTAACCGTAGGAGACCTTCTGGCTGAAGCTTTCTCCTCCTTCTGCTTAGGGTCGAACAGAAAGGCGTCGGTTCACAAAACTTTTTACCTGGGCCAGGCGCCAGTCCGTTGCAGAAGACAGCCAGATAGCTGAAAGTTGGCGGAGGAAGCCTTTTTAGAGAGACTGCTGTAAACTGAGCTATTTTGCAAGCGGTAGTAAGGGCATAAAACTTCGTGCATTCTCATATTAGAAGCTGGGTCGTTGCGGACAGAGCTGCTGGCGTAAGCGTCTAGTGGATGTAGGAGTGCAACCTTTCCCTGACGTCAGGAAGTTGCCAGGCTCTTCTAGTGAGCGGCAAAAACGTTATTTCATGGGCACAGCTGTCTGGAAAGCTTAAGTCTTTTTTCAGAAATTGGAAATGGTCTGGAAAGATTAGACGAATACATAACTGAGGATTTGTGGTCTCTTATAGGCAGCTGTGTTTCTCCAAAATGCGACCATGCTTTCTGTGAGAACGATGCCTTTCTAGTCTAAATAATTTTTTTCGAACAAGTGAGATTTAGGGTCACCAATTGGTTCGTCTCAGGATATGCAAAGTAGAGGCTTGTTCCCCCATCGTGGGAACCCCGGAGCTGTGTGTGAATTGGCCACCAGGCCAAACGAACAGTCAAGACGGGAGTTTCAGTAGGTAGAGGATACTTCGATTGGTTTGTGCAATGTGGGGGAAGTTCCTTTTGTGGTAATTCGACTCCCATACCGAGGCTTGATGGAAGGTGGTTGTGGTCCTTTGGGGACATTGCCTTTTGGTCATCCCTGGTGGAGAACTTCAGGTCTTTCCCTAGTGGGTGAGATTTGTGATCTTTACCTCGTGGTGGACTAATAGCCTGTGGCAGCTTGCAAATTTGCCGTAATTAGAACTGCATATCATCTCGGACATGTCATGTATCACGAGGATTAAATTATTCGTCCTGAGGTAGCCGTCTGATGTTTGACAATTCCATCACGCACCGTGATCAAATTGGCTTGGCCAGACGACCGAACGTGTGCACCTCTGACTGAAATCTGCCCGGATTTCATGGCTCTGGTAGGGAAGTTACTCACGTTATGACAATCAGAACGCCAGACCGTGTAGTTAGTATATTTTCGTGGACGCGTCAAAAAATTACAGCTGTCGCAGGATCTGCTCCTCGCCCATAGCGCCGTTTCCTGCTGCCGCCTGAATGAAGGTGAAAGAGTAAAATACTGTTGCACTGGTGTAGGGCTGTTGAATGATGTTCGCGGCTCCCTGTTCTCACGTGAACAGTTGTACTCGTACTTGGTCGTAGCTGATTCCGTTCGAATAGAGTTGGGTGTCACAGTGGAGTCACGTAAACCAAGTCAGATTGCGCTGCGAAAGGGTTAAATTCAGGGGAGAATTTTTATAGCTTTCAACCAATGTATGCTTTGTCTATCAAATACCATTCCTTAACTGATTTGTGTTTGTAATTTTTTGCGAATGATTTATCAGCTGGTTCTCCAAAACAGTTGCAGCTACCAAAGGTTTAATAAAAATTGTCGTTCTTTGTAGACTTAAATACACCGCTATTCTCATTCATACTTCCTCTACTATACATAGTTTTCATTTTATTGTAATGAGGCGTGAGTCACTAGCAATCTAAAATTCAGTATTATTAAATTAGTTAATTACATTATTAATTTGACTTCCGAAAGTGATTGTACGCATAGGGCAACAAAAGTGGTATGAGTATATTCACTAACTCATATAGAAGACTGATGTGACTAGCATTTGATTTAAACGTTACTGACAAGATAATACTTCTCGTTGTGTAAAGAATAATTTAGCTTCACTCAAGCATATATTCTTGATTAAAGCGTGCGACAGCTTGCATTTTCATCAACGCAAGATGCTAGGGTGTCAACATCTCTTAATAAACGGAAGCTGTTTCTCCTGTTCAGCTGGAAATGATAATATCAGATAGTTATCCAAATTTGAGGTCTAAGTAGGACGTAAATGAGGCACATTATTCGTTCGAAACGTGACTTTGATAATGCAACTACGTCAGTTTGCCCGTTCAGCAAACGACCTTAAAAGCTCACTATCCACTGTCTGCGCCTGAAAGAATTTGTCATTGGTTGTTTCCCAACTATCGCCGATACGCTGACTGCAATGGTAAGTACGACACCATGAAAACCTTGATTGAACGCTATCAAAATGATACTGCAGAATTTCCATGCCTGTGGGACTTGATAATTCTCATACGATCTTATCTTTAGTACAGAAACAAACCGTTCCCATGAACGAAGTGTGATGTTAGTACATGATGTCTGCTGGATGTGTCTGACATTACTGGAACTTTTCCGTTTGATGTCGCAACGCAGGAAACTAGGAGACGCGAACATGCAGATTTTAGCCTTCAGACAATGGGAAATTTCGAATCATTAGAATAAAGAATATGGTACCACACACACACACAGATAGGTATCTGTAATGCAATTACTGAAGAACGAGTGGTGACGAAACTTACTCACGACGAGTGCTTGGCAAGAGGAGGAGGCACATGTCCTTTCAGGTGGACTATCCGACTAGAAGATCACTGGACTGTTCGACTGGCTCTAACGAACACAGGTGAATACAGCAAGGGCTACAGGCGGTCTGCCATTTAGGGTTGAAATCTCAAGTTGTGATATTTCATTTACCGCTGACACCATGCAATGGACACCTTGGACAATAAGGCGTTTTTTCTTTCTTGTTTTTTTCTTTTTTTAATTAATGTTCAACCGCCAGCTGCTAATCGATATTTTTGTATGCGCAACAGATTTCGGTCTTCAGATCATCATGAGGTATCTTAGTCATTTACAAAAGCTTACATGACGAGACAAAAACTGTGGCTTCAGATAGCATAAAATCGATCCTACTTCACTACTGTCAAATAGTAAAAGCTATGTGAGTAAGCCGGCCGAAGTGGCCGTGCGGTTAAAGGCGCTGCAGTCTGGAACCGCAAGACCGCTACGGTCGCAGGTTCGAATCCTGCCTCGGGCATGGATGTTTGTGATGTCCTTAGGTTAGTTAGGTTTAACTAGTTCTAAGTTCTAGGGGACTCATGACCTCAGCAGTTGAGTCCCATAGTGCTCAGAGCCATTTGAACAATTTATGTGAGTAAAAGGACTTGGCAGCAGTGATGTAGCCTGCGTTTCATGACATTTGATGCCACAGTTTTAATCTTGCAATGCTAAAGGGAAACACGAGACCTGGCAGCTCCATCGTTAGCGACCGACTATCATATTGCCCAATGGCAGCGGCATCATTAGATGTGGTGTGGAGGGGCGTGGGGGTCAGCACACTCTCTCCCGGCCATTGTCAGTTTTCGCGGCACGGAGCCAGTAATTCCCGGTCAAGTAACTCCTCAACTGCATCACGAGGCTGAGTGCATTCCGTTTCAGTCCTGCCACAAAGGAAAAAGGGGCCTGACAGTACCGACCTGCGTCTTCCCATGGCAGTCAACTGCGCTGACCACGAATTTAAGATACCTCATGATAAACTGAAGACATCCGTTATGAGTAAAGACGTATTTATTCGGAGCTCTCGCCAGTTGAAAAGTGCCTGCTAATCTCGCAAGTTTCGCAGGAGAGCTTCTGTGAAGTTTGGAAAGTGGGAGACGAAGTACTGGCGGAAGTGAAGCTGTGAGGAAGGGTCGTGATTCATTCCTGGGTAGCCCAGTCGGTAGAGCATTTGCCCGCGAAAGGCAAAGATCAAAGATTAAATCTAATTTCGGCACACAGTTTTAACCTGCCACGATGTTTCAGTCGCAGTTCTGTTTGTGGCAGTGAAATTGACGTCAATGTGTGTGGAGGCGACTTGGTGAAAGATCACCGAAAGTAGCGACTCTAGAGATCAAGTTCGAGATGCAACCTCAAGAACCATTGCGTGCGGAACTACTGAATGTGATAGCAGGAGTGATTTGGTGACAGTTGAATGGAGATTGATTGGTTTTATGTGGCAAGAAGGGTGAATACTGTTGCTATACATTTCATGACCTGAGTATCACGTGGTATATTCAACGGGATAATGGGATCCATATACGCCTTGTCGCATGTACAGATCCTTTAAGGGTTTTACCTCGTAAACAGATTTGTCACCTATATAGAATGCTTGAGATGTGATGGGAAGACCTATAATTTCATACTAGCCACTAGGCGGCAAACTTCAAGAACTGGCACAGCACGTTTCAAGATGACATTCAGCAGCTGTTTTTTCTTTTTTTTTTTAATTTTTTTGCGTGGCACAAAGAATACGAGATTGTATTTGTGCCCATGGTGGCCACACCCCATACTGATGTTGATGATGGATATGAGTTCCGAATGGGATGAAAGTTTTCTCATTTAATACTCGTTCGTGATGAACATTTCCCCAGAATGTGACAAATATTGGATTGGAGATTTACAGTGTAGCATTTTCCATTTTCGTCAGCGTATCTTTGATTGAGCTGAAACAGCTGCTACAGAATGTTTGTCTTTGCTATCAGTCCGATACACAACATGACCATAATCATTGGTATCAGTATTTAGGGTATTTAGACTGTTTTGACTCACTTCTGGACACTCCAATCAGCAACATTATTGTTTTAACTTCCATGAAATTCGTATTCCTATACTGCTTTGAATAATGAAGTTCAGAGATACCAGTACAGGCTGAAAAAATTTGGGCATACATATACGTACTTACCACAGCTCTCTTAATTCGGCATTAATTTGATGGTCAAATATTGCATGTTGCTACTATCGTACAAATTTCGTTTCACTTGTCTCTGTTCTAACTGACCACATGCCACGATCTAAATTCAGATTCCGGAGTCCAGCAATATTTTTGCGTGTAATTCGCGCAATTTAAACAGTGTTTTCCTTCACACTTCGTGAAACACTGTAAGGCATATCATATCAATGTTAAATATAGATTTAGAAAGATGGAGCTAGAGACAAGCGATTACTTTGACAGGCTAAATATGTTAGAATCAAAACATATTCGACGCTTTTACTTGTAATTAAAATATTTGATGTAGTTTGGTTTCCCCTTTAAAGGATACAGTGATGGTAATTCCTGTAGATACTTTAATAGCAAATTCATTGCGCATTTATCATGTAACCGTCTAATGTCTCAGGGATCAGACCGCAAAAAAATTTATAACTTTGCTGTCACGTGCTATGAAACGATATTTTGTCTCTGTTTGCCAATCTGTGGGTGGCTTGTTATGCGTAGCTCATCGTGTAAATCATTAAAATGCAGTGGCAACCCTGCATGAAAATGTGAGTTGTGCCAGAATTATTACGTGAAATCATAGAGACACAATACTAACTCAGGTTGAAAAAGGACTGGGAACGAAATCGAGCGTGTGCTTTATGATGAGACCATCCCGATATTTGCCTTCAGCAACTATGGGAAACCTTAATCTGGATGGGAAAACGGAGATTCGAAAAGTGACCCTCCTGGATAAGTGTCCAGCTTCTCGCCCTCTATATTTTGGACATAAAATATTTGTGTACGAGAAAGAAAAATCGTCATAATATTAGCCGTTGTGCTGAAAAATCAGTTTAGATATATATTTAAAGTTTTACTACTCTGGTTCGCTTTATGATAAAAGCCACGGTGTTTCCAATAACTTACAGTAAGCGAGCCTTGTCTCCAAGGTGTATGAATAATTAATAGTTTTCCCATTCCATTAGTTATTCCGTGAAAGGCATTTAATTGTCATGCGACCTATGTGTCGGTAAGGCTTTCACGCTTTGGGAACCGTATTCCATGTTATATTCTGAAATGTTAGAATTGGCTAAGCGAGAAAATAGCTGCCCCCACTGACGCCACTACATTGTTTTAAATGCGGGGAATCCATTTAGTGAAGTTTTCGCGAACTATTATCTTGAAACCTCACCTGTTTTAAAAATAGCTGGCATCATTAAAATAAATGAACTATTATCAAACAGGAAACTGCATGAAACGGTCGTAACCGCAGTTAAATTTCATTTCTTCAAAAATGTAGTAGCAGTTGTCATGCAGGAGAACATCATCTCAACTACGAGTTACTACAGGGTCTCCAAACGATCGTTCTGTTGAATGTGCTAAGCTGAAATGTACTGTATTCTATAAAAAGTAATGGGTAACTTGCTACTGCGCACCAATACAATATTTCAAACAGCTCAACGATTAACAACGCGTAAGTAATGTTGGATAAAATATTATCTAGTGTATCATAATGAAACAGGAAATTACTTCACAAAACTTAATCAACGTGGCTATGAATTTATAAACGAAAGAGGTCATTCGAATTACGATGTAGGAACTAATGGTCCGAAATTCATGAAGGATCGTCGACTGTGAAAACGCGGAGTTGCATTGTCCGCTAACTCGTAAATGAGTGTGTTTCATGTTGGACCTAAAGCAAAGCAACGATGTATGGCTTCAGTGTCGTGTCTAAAGCACACGCTGCGCGAGTACGCTTTATACTGGCTGTCTCGGTGGGCTGCCTAATCTAAAGGCGCAAATTAGTGGCTTAAATTAGTTCTCTTTCTATGCCTCTCTGTGTGGAATACCTGACTTTAACAGGCGTCGTATCTGCTCTGACGCCTTGCAGAGATTATATCCCGAGTCTACGACAGTGAATTTTCTCTCGTACAAAAGAGGAAAACCTTTTGACGACAGAATGTTAGACATTGGAAGCACTGACGAAGACGGTTGTATGTTCCAGTGCATTGTGTTTTGTGTACTTAACCAATATTAACCAACCGTAGATTTTCCAGCTACGCTAACCCTATATGGCAGCAATATTCATAGTATCTATCTCTGTTTATCACCACGCAGTTTTAAGTGAGATCTCAGTACAAACACTTAACCAAGACTCGTCAATACGTCTGAGGCCGTTACGCCGAAAAAGTGAATACTGTCGCTGGTAAAAAGCTTGACCTACTAGGACAATTACAAATAATGTTGAACAAAGAAAAACCTTCTGAAAACATGTCGAATGAACAGAGTTTAGCAGCGACACTTTTTCAGTAATTTTTAGAAGTTTACCTTTTGCTAAGGAAATGAATATTTAACAGTGCACTCACTTGATAACATAATCCACATTTGAAATATTAACAAATATCAGTTTTTATAAATGAAATCCTGTATAACTAATAACATAATGGCTTTGTATGTCCTTTGAAATAATTGCAGCTGTGTGTTTGTAGAAATGCAATATCTTTATATCTGAAAATACTTTGACTTGTTTGACATGCGTTTACAAAATTTGTTGTGAATGAGTAGTGTACGTACGTACATAAACATGTTTACTCATATAGTGCTTCAAAACCATGTATCTACCACCGGAAGCAATAAGGTATTTTTCGATTTGTGTTAGTTTTATAAACTTATATTTACTAGATGCGCACTTTGTAATATACCATTGTAACCCTCCAGGAACAGAATTAACCTAAATTTGGAAAAATAATCGATGTATACTGTCAGAGGACGTGAAGATGAACGCCGAAGGTTCGAAATTCTTCGTGCGTTGAAATAAAATCACGGTTTTGACTGAAGACGGTTGATCTTTATTTTACGATATTTAGAAAGCTGGACTAGTTTTGTCTAACGTATTAAAATGTCCAAGTCTCCTTCCCATAAAATAGTTTAAGAATGACAGATTTCACCAAATTTTATTGTCACTGTTATTTTTGCACTTCCTGCGGGTGGGTTAATTTAGTTTATAACATCTTATCATCTGATCTCCATTCTTGCGCATTATTAGTTATTGTCGCATTCGAGACAATCTATGCGGATATTGCTGTTTCCATTTTTCTAGTGAACTAAGTTCGGTATCATTTCGTTTCAGGTTGTACGTAGTTGCTAATGCTCATTGCATTTATATCAAAATTCCTTCCAGTAGTGTATCTCCTGTATCAGCATTATTATGCTTATTTACGCTTTTCTTTCCTTCTTTTTTATGACTTTCTGCTATCTACTTCTAGCGATAGCAAGAAAAAATATTCTATTACCGAACAAACATCCTAAATTTGTGACATGTAGAACGGTAGAGAAAGCGAAATAGTACCTACATCATAAAACGAGTCCAATGGAAGCCACTGATCGAACCGCAGTAGAAAAACTTCCGTTGCTAAAAAATGTATTTATCGGTTGGCTTCTGTGCCAGTTTAATATGCTGCTTAATTCTCTTGGAAACCTGTTGACTGTCATTTGCGTGCTAATGGAATACAGAAATTAAACACGTTCAGAAGTTAACTATGGCTTGTCGTATTAACAATGCTCTATTTACACACTCACCCACCCACCACCCAACTACACACACACACACACACACACACACACACACACACACACACACACACACGCACACACGAGCGCGCGCGCGCGCGCCCACCCTACTAAACACGTAGTTGACGCTTCACGTGTGTGTGGGTCGCCATTTGCATGTAAATTTCTGTGGAAACAATGATGCAGCGCGTAAGGGTATAGGGGCCCTGCAAATGAAGTCATTATACTGTATATGAACAGCAGACGCATGTTATAGTTGTAGCCGGTCAATACCTTTGCGCGGCCCATAGGTGCTAAATAGGTGGAGAATAAAACCCACTGTACATCTCTCCAGTGATAGTGGCATCGTAGTGGCAAATAGGATAACGGCGATCTATGCTGTCTTTATCTGATGGGTATAGTTCGTAATCAGTTCAGAGAACGCTGCAGTTCTGAAAAGGACGTTTGTCGAAGTAAACTGAATAGTACAGCCACCGCATTTAGCAACATACTGTTCTATTCAGCGAATTGTGAGAGACTGCACATTGTGAAGGACAAGTTGAGAGGCAATGAGATACTCTCTCTCTCTCTCTCTCTCTCTCTCTCTCTCTCTCAAGATGAGACGAGACGTTAATACTAAAGTAGTGAAAATTATGCTGGCGTAAGCTGTCGCCAGCAAAGATGAAGCGCAAAGATCGATCAGTAGGCGCTGGGTCAAGTGCACCTATCATGAGAGAGGCCAGAGACACACCCACAAGCAACACGCCGCCTACACCCTCTCGACAGCATGTATTTAGGCCGCCACTGCTGACTGCAGGGCCTCACTCAGTCATCCAGTTTGGCGTCTGTCAGTTTACTCGCACAGCGAGTTTAGTTCGTCACAGGCTACAACAGTACATAGCGACCAGATTAGTGACTATAGGGGGAGTAGTTTACCTAAACAGGAATTGTACTTTACTAGCAGTGGGAAACTAAAGTTTGTAATAGGTCGCCTTGCCAGGGTTCGCGCGGTTCCCCCCCCACCCCCCCCCCCCCCACTCCTTCGCAGGTTTGAGTCCTCCCTCGGGCATGGGTGTGTGTGTTGTCCTTAGTGCCGGTGTGGCCGAGCGGTTCTAGGCGCTTCAGTCTGGAACCGCGCGACCGCTACGGTCGCAGGTTCAAATCCTGCCTCGCGCATGGATGTGTGTGATGCCCTTAGGTTAGTTAGGTTTAAGTAGTTCTAAATTCTAGGGGACTGATGACCTCAGACGTTAAGTCCCATAGTGCTCAGAGCCATTTGAACCAATTGTATGTAAGCATAGGGACCGATGACCTCAGCAGTTTGGTCCCATAGGAACTTACCACAAATTTCCAATAGCAAGATTACCGATACTGACATTGTACCACAAAACACGGACTCTATTCAAGTTTTAAAAAAATGTTTCCAATTCATGTAAATAAAGAACCATATAATCCACATGTGCATTTGTGTATAACAACATCCTCATCGTTGCTTCCTTTCGGTCCAAGACTCTACAAAAATAAATTTACCCGAAAAGCAAAAGAGCGAGAAAACTTAGCAATTGGTCTGTGTGTCTTTTAAACTCGTGGACAAATTTAGTTGAAAATATACACCTGCTATTTTAATTAAGATTTAACACCGTTTCTGTAAATACCCCCGCAGTAATATTCACTATAATGTGAAGTAACTCGATATTTTTACAAAATTGGTGACCAAAGTCTGGCGTTGGCCACCTTGATTAAATTTGTTAGTGTAATTTAATACACTGATGTGGAAAAGCTAAGGACGGAGGTAACTTTTGCTTGATGTGCCACTGCTAAGTAACATAGCTCGAAAAACTTGGACGACACGTAGAAGGAACGATGCATAGGAGGAGGAGGAGGAGATTAGTGTTTAACGTCCCGTCGACAACGAGGTCATTACAGACGGAGCGCTAGCTCGGATTAGGAAAGGACGGGGAAGGAAATCGGCCGTGACCTTTCAAAGGAACCATCCCGGAATTTGCCTTAAACGATTTAGGGAAACCTAAATTAGGATGGCCGGAGACGGGTTTGAACAGTCGCCCTCCCGAAACCGAGTCCAGCGTGCTAACCACTGCGCCACTTCACTCACTATGTAAACCATACATAGAAGGACCTGAACAGTATAGTACAGGAGGTAAATGAAATGAATACGCAATGAGATGAACACTTTTATTAAAAAACAATAGATATACGCAAGTCGCCTGGACGTTACAAACGGGTGGTAAATGGTTCATAATTGGGTGCGTGATCGCTACGGATAGCAGTGCATGCTCTGCTACGCACTCAATTGCTGTCCGCACGGTTGGCATTGAGTTATTGTGGTAGGGCGTTTCATTCCTCCGTCAGAGGTAACTCATGGATGGGTTCTTGATACTCGTGCACATACTGTAATACGTCTCGCATCCCACACGTGCCCTATGGGATTGAAGGCGGATCAATGGAATGGTCGGTTCATTCGCTGAATGAAATCAGGGTCGAATGCATCGCTAAAAAACACACGCAGAGGATTACAGTGGCATGATAACGTTGACCGGCAGATGAACCGTGTTCAGATATTTGCAGGTCAGTATGCTCATGCAACATTATGCCTCCTGAAACCGTAATACCTTTACTACCAAAACGATGACGTTTGATAATTTTCCTGGGTGCATTAAATGTTATCACCTTCCAAGATATGAGAGTACGTAATGCTCGTTCGTCTCGCTGCGTATTTCTTTCAGTTACCGTCTATACTCACTTGCAGCAGTTCTTTCCAGGTGCAGGGTGATTCCGTGATGTTGTTACAAACTGTCAGGGATTATGGACAAAGGTAAATATATCAATCTGAGGTCGGGGACGCTGATCGTCGGGGACGCTGATCCAGAAGGGACCTAGTCGAAAGCTTTAAGCGAAAATCGTTCTGCTACGTCTAACAGTGAATAAATTTGTCGGTACTGTAGTTGCTACGATTGTGGGTTAGGCTACTTTCAGAGGTGGTAATATGGACCAAAATAAGAAAATAAATATGGACTCTAAATGCATACCTTAAGGGCTACGGGCACTTGTTCATCTTCGATACTGCGAAACACAGCTCTTCCACTGAACAAGTGAACACAGCTCTCAAGGTCTGCATTTTAGAGCCCATGATTACTAAATATTTTTTCTTGTTTTGATCCATACTACTAGCTCTGAAAATTTCCTACCCTAGAATCTTAGCAACAACAGTACCGGTGCATTTATTTCACTGCCAGATGTCAGAATTAATTTTGCTTATAACTTTCGACTTGTTCGTTTCTTGTACGTCAAGTCAAACTGATACATTTACCCCTTTACTTCATCCCTGAAAGTTTGGAACGTCATCACGGAATCACCCTATATAGCACAAGTTTCATCGCACAGTGTTACCTGGTAGTGACACGCGAAAATCAATACAGTATTTTTGTAGGAAATTTAATGCAGTTAAATTTTGTGTGGGGATAAATTTTAGCTTCAAGACACGGTTTTAGAGTTACTGAAGAAATACATAAAAAGTGACCCTTGAACGGCTTCCAAACCGCCATCCTCACACACCACAGGTGTTTTAGCATCCTGACACTCCTCCTCATCACTGTACAAAAATTTCCGACAACACGATTTTTTCTCCCCTAATTCTCCTTCATTGACTGGACTACCTTTCATGGGTCTACGTGCGCTGGCTTCAATTCTGCTGTGTGACCCCAGAGTTTTTAATTTCCCCCCTTTCATGAAACCTGAAGACCTCATGCGGGATTACGTTCTACGGATAGTAATCAAATAAATAAATTGGTGACATTTTATATTATTCTAAAGTGCAAGTTCTTGCATTACAACTCTGAATAGTTGTATAAGGTTATTTAACGGAAGTTCTCTGGGAAGACCCATTGATGAATCCTGACAGTACAGTTGTCTGACAGTCTATTTTTCGTGTACATAGTAAAAGTTGTGAGTACCATTACATGTAATTCGCGTAAGCATCTAAATAAAAAAAGTATGAAGACTGCTTAGTCCGCAGCGCCATTACCGCACCCAGTAGTTTCCATCGCTTCTTGTATATCAGATAATTCCTGCGATTAGGATGATGAAAAGAAATACATCTAGACATGATCAAAGGCGGAACGTTTCTCCGATATCTCAGCAACGAACGAAATTACGTATGATAGAAATTTTTGTGTAGAGTTTTAAAAGTTAATGTTTCAAAACGATATTACTATATAAAGTGTTTAAAAAGTCTGCTTTATACACATAGGTAATACTAGAGCTCAAACTTAGGAGAAAAGTGTTAACAGCATATTTCTGGAAGCAGGTTCGAATCCTGCCTCGGGCATAGATGTGTGTGATGTTCTTAGGTTAGTTAGGTTTAAGTAGTTCTAAGTTCTAGAGGACTGATGACCTCAGAAGTTAAGTCCCATAGTGGTCAGAGCCATTTTTTAGACTTGTACCGGTAATGTTTTGTACTCAGTGTCGTCCTCTGTCTTTCGGTTAATGTTATTTGCCCAGATTTACGGATGTGTCAACAACAGAATCGATCAGATATTTGTTACTGTTATCGATATATAAACTGTATCGACACGTTAATAATATCAGAAAAAATAATACTACGATATCGTAAAAAAGCATATTGATATATTTGTAAGCTTCACTTTAACACAAACTGACTTCTTTACAATAAAAAGTTTAATATGGAAGCTATACTATGATTTAATGAAATAACTGGAGCATAAGATCAAATACAAACGTATTTCAACTGCAAACAAAATATAGACCTTTACATAAATTCTATAGTATGCGTATGTGCCATTGCTACACTTCATTATTAGAAACTATTTTTTAAGACAAAAGCATTTATAGGAATTACAAGGAATGAATCAACGAGAATAAAATCAATACTCGAACCACTTTTCCAGTATAGTGCGTAGATACAATGTTTCCTGTTTTCAGTGTAACCTGCTGAAGTCCTGACTGGTTTGATGCGGCCCGCCACGATTTCCTCTCCTGTGCATCTCAGAGTAGCACTTGCAAACCACTTTGCTGGATGTATTCCAATCTCTGTCTTCCTCTACAGCATTTACCCTCTACAGACCCCTCTAGTACCATAGAAGATACTTCCTGATGTCTTAGCAGATGGCGTAACATTCTCTTCACTCTTCTTGACAGCGTTTTCCATATATTCCTTTCCTCTAAGACTGGTTCTGCGGAGACCTCCTCACACAGTCCATGTGTCACTGCCATACAATGCTGTGCTCTCAGAAGTTTCTTCCCCAAATCAGGGTCAATGTTTGACACTGGAAAACTTCTCTTGCCAGGAATGCCCTCCTTGCCAGTGTTAACGAGCGAGGTGGCGCAGTGGTTGGCACACTGGGAGGACGGTGGTTCAAACACGGAGTATGGAAATCCATATTTAGGTTCTCCGTGATTTCCCTAAATCTCTCGAGAAACATGCCGGGCTGCTTCTTTTGAAAGGGCATGGCCGATTTCCGTGCCCATCCTTGACACGATCCGAGTTTGTGCACTGTCTCTAATGACCTGGATGTCGACGGAAAGTTAAACCCAATCTTCCTTCCTTCCTCGCCAGTGACAGTGATAGTGGAAATTCTGATAGAATGTTATCCTTCCCTTCTGTCTTGTTTGACCTCACGTCTTTCAAAGCTCTTTTAAATTCTAATGCTGGAAACAGTATTTCATCCCTCTTGCCTGTCGACTCCTGCGTAGTACATAGACACTGCAAACACTAACTAAATTAGTAATGAACTGTTATAACTTTCTCTAATATCTATTGACTCACCTGATATATTCTGGTATGTCTTATAATACTATCAAACATACTGATAAATTGGCATCGAAACAAAAGTATGGATACTTAAACATAGCAGTCTCTACGCATTTCATACTGTTTGCGTTTACATTTGTCATTCCACCGATTGTGGTACTGTTGTTAGCCGGCTGCGGTGGCCGAGCGGTTCTAGGCGCTTCAATCCGGAACCGCGCGACTGCTACGGTCGCAGGTTGGAATCCTGCTTCAGGCATGGATGTGTGTGATATCCTCAGGTTAGTTAGGTTTAAGTAGTTCTAGTCTGGGGGACTGATGACCTCTGATGTTAAGTCCCATAGTGCTCAGAGCCATTTGAACCATTTTTTGGTATTGTTGTTAGGATGACCAGATCTCAGTTTTCAGAATGACTGGACTGTGAAACTGAACGCTGATGATCCGCAGTATACGTTTCATGTATGTTACTAAATAATCCTGGACTGATTGTGGAAGCAAGACAACAGGTTTGCTAGACCATCAACGTTTAAGCAGAAGTTGTACCTGACAGACACGTCAACTGATACAGTGACATGTGCTGTTTATACACGCGTGATAAATCCCTCACACTTTTAGACAACTTTACCCTAACAAAAAAATACAAGTTGTGTGTTGTACACTGTGGGGCACCACTGCCTTTTCGCGTACAGTGTGTAAGACGAAAGTCTGAGGAGCAGTGGATATGGCGGAGTAAGTCAAATAACATGCGCCACAGCCATCGACAAGCGTATGAAACTTACTCTGAGATCTAATCCACGAACAACCAGGTGTGTTTGGACACCTTAGTGATTCTCTGAGGAGTAATAAATAATTAAGTATGATTGGCTTCCAAAAGGTTATCACAGGAAAAACAGTCTTTTTACTTTCAAATATAAGTTTACAAGACTTTTGAAAATACAGGTTTTATAGTGGCTAGTTATGTCCTTCTCTCTACGTCTCCTGACTTTCGAACTCTTTCCTCTGAACTTGCTTAGTGCAATACTTATCGAGTTCCGGTGCCCGATAAAATTATGACAGTGACATAGATACCTCAACTGTGCGACGAGCAGGTGGTGGCAACAGGAACAGACCGGTTTAGGTAAATTTCACATTACTAATCAATACTTTCAACACAATCATGGGATACTACCAATTATAGAAAAGTCGAAAACAGCAACAATACTTGGTCGACACGACAGACACGTTTTCTTAGTTGACGCAAATACGAAATAAATTTTGACATTGCTGAGTAATTGCTGAAAGAGGACTCGGCCTTTGGGACGCTGAACAAGAACTTAGCCTTCATGTCATGAAAAGGTCTCTCAGAGCGCCTATTTTTCAAAATCGTGCAAGAGTAACAACAAATATAGATATCACCATTGCAAACTCGAAAGTCAATGATTATATTACAAACTTAAAGGTCTGTGGCGGACTTACAAGTGACCATAATCTCATTTACTTCACAATTACAGAAGCAGAATAATAACTTAGACGCTATTATTTAGCTCCAGCTCCAGAGTGAAAATCTCGTTCTGGAAACATCCCCCAGGCTGTGGCTAAGCCATGTCTCCGCAATATCCTTTTATCCAGGAGTGCTATTCTGGAAGGTTCGCAGAAGAGCTCCTGTGAGGTTTGGAAGGTAGGAGACAAGGTACTGGCAGAATTGAAGCTGTGAAGACTGGTCGTGAGTTGTGCATGGATAGCTCGGATGGTAGAGCACTTGCCAGCGAAAGGCAAAGGTCCCGAGTTCGAGTCTCGGTCCGACACACAGTTTTAATCTCCCAGGAAGTTTCACGCCAGCGCACACTCTGCTGCAGAGTGAAAATCTCATTCTGTATATAAAGAACTGTTGCGCCAAAAAATGTGAGACATATGTCAAGGGTCAAATGGCGACTGATATTCGGTGTTTTCCACACAAACTTGCAACAAACAAGGTTCACTCTCTGCATTATCAACATCTAGATGATCCGATAGCACGTTAATGACTATAGTGAAGAACCTATTGAGAACCCCGTCGCCGGACTATAAGACGACAGAGAGTACCTTCGCTTTGAATTACTAGAGCAGCATGTGAATAATAGTGTTGTGATCCCATTTGCCAAGAATTGAGATTGGCAACAACGAAAAGATGAAAGCACGTGGGATTATGAAAGATGTGTTGCACCAGCTAATAGATCAAATTGTTCCAAATCAAACACTGTCATTTAACGAATGACTTTCGCAGTCACGGGTGCTCGGAATGTGGAAAATCTCTAATATCATTATATTAAAAGAGGAGGAAGACAAAAACCCAAATGAACTGAAATCTATCTCAACGGTGTTTCGTAAATATTAAAGCCACAGTATAGAAAAAGATTATGTGCCGTCGCCTGAGGGATAACGGACAGGTAATGGCTTGAGCTCCCCGCAGCACTGTTTCAGGAAAAGGAAGTTCATCGAGGATGCTGTAAATCTCTCAGTGCATGGTATGACCATCTTAGACAAGTATAGTATAGTATAGGCATTGATATATTATAGGCATAATTATTGTTATAGCTGGGAAATTCGATGAGTTAATGTCGCCCGCTCCGTTCAAAAACCTGAACAAGATGGACTGTCCAAGGTGCCTCTATAATAGCCTACGAGAGTAGCGCAAAGATAGGCAGGTGAAACTGAAACGTCTCGAAAGAAAATTGTGAAAAAAATCAAAAAAGGCTGCAGAACTCTGTTTGTGGTCCAGAGTCCTGAGATGTTGACATACAGCCAGTATTGAATCAGTTACAGGATATAATACACACTAGAAGCTGCATCATTTACGCAGTCGATCTGATAATTATAGTATGTCAACACAAGGGCTAAATTAGAGGAAAATAGTAGGCAAATTCTTGAAATACTTGGTAATTGGTGCATAGAAACTAAATTAAGGATAGCAGCACACAAAACTGTACGTTACTAAAAGGAACATTATCAAGACTGAGAAATCTCGCAATCATAATAAATGACCGACCTGCGAAAATAAGTATTATGGTTCCTAAATATAAATATCCATTGAAATCAGAACATTCATGCACATGTAGAAATGTTTCTCCAAGGAGGCATTAAAATGATAAATAAAATAGCAACAGATCGCCAGAGAAACTTCCAGCAGACTTATTTTAATAAGAACGTACTGGAGTGCCAAGTGGAGAAATCAGAGCATTTTCGACATTGTCTTCTATTTGAGTTGGATATAGGGGTGACAGCAGCGGAGGCAGCCATAAACATTTGTGTCGAGTATAGGGACAATCTCATTGGGCAGAGCATGGCAAGGAAATGCTATTTTCGTCTTATGGAGGATCATTTTGACATTGGTGACCGTCCACGTCCAGAAAGATTCCCGGGGTTTGATGAAGATCGTTTAAACGCGTTAATCCACAATGATTCATGTCAGTGTACTCGAGAACTGGCAAATCTGATGAACTGTGATCATTCCACTATCACGAGACATTTGCATGCAATGGGGAAGGCTCAAAAATTCGTTGTATAGGTGCTGCATGTTCTAAGCCAAAATGACAAGAATCACTGATATACCATAAGTGCATCTCTGCTTGCTCGTGAACAACACCGACCATTGGTATCCTGTATAACTGCCGGTGACGAGAAATTGTGTCCTTATGCTTTATTGTACAAGACAAAGAAAGAAATGGCTGAGCCCAAACAAAGCTGCAACTCCCCGTACAAAGACCTACGCGCATCCACAAAAGGTAGCGTTATGCAACTGATGGAGCAGCGACGGTGGGGTGTAGCACGAACTGCTTCGCTGAGCTGCAACGATCATTGCTGAGTTTATTATCAACAACTGAGACGTCTTACAGACGCAATCCGAGAACAACGGCCAGGAAGACTGCTACTCCACTATAATGACCCCGTCCCCCTTTCCCCCACCTCTGCATTCTGGTTGACTGACAAAAAACAATATACAGGAGTTGGGCTGGTTAGCCATTGCGCATGCACATTATGCACCAGATCCTGTGAAAGATTTTCACTTTTTCCGCTCTGTCGCACAACCTCCAAGGAACTTCTTTTCCGGATGAAAGTGAGCCGAAGAGTTCTTCGCCTCAAAACCACCTGATTTCTACAGTCACGAAACCGAAAAGTACTCCAGCGTTGGCAGACTGTTTTAAATAGTGAAGGAGAATGTATTATTAGTGTTATGTATATCTGTTGTGTTTATTAAATTCGTGGGAAGAGGCTGTGAACAGATGCACCTATACAACATTAGCGGTAGGGACTGGCCCATATCCAGCTACATCCTAAAAGTACGACAACTCACTACAGATATTTGTGAACATGTAGCAATCGGTAATCCGTAACACATCGCATGGGAGTGTGGCATCAGACAAGATGTTACAGGCCACGATAGGAACAAGGAACAAGGAATTAGGACGTTTGACAAAAAGTGAATTTACTCACAGCCAAAATATCAATTTACAAACCGCAAGGCTGAGAGACTACCAAGAAAAGGTAAGAAACTGCTCCACGTCGCAACTTCCGCATACATCAACTTACAAAAGCAGTCAGGCGATGAGCCTCGGGGACGACCCAGAAGCATTTCCTAATACCCTAACAGCCGTCTCTCAGCCTCTTTACCATATGTGGCATGCCAGCACAACCCCTGTGAATCCTCAGATGTGCCTCAGCGCGTCGGGTGTGAACTATCCAGACAGACGGTGAAATCTAGTTTCGTTCTGATATCAAGTACAGCAGTGTAGTGTAGTGCTGTGTAGTGTAGTGTTCTTTAGTACAGAGTAGTCAGTAATTAAAAATTACAAAATTTGTTATGCAGCAAGTTACAAGAGTTGGAGAACAATACGAAAACACCGCAGAGAAAAGCATCCTTGAAAATAAATGCAGATGCTGGTGAAGCCTGCAGATTGTTTCGGCTGTTGTATTTGAGCACTAGCGACACCTGTGAAATGTCCTCAATACGTTGCAAGTGACATTCGTGGCCAGAACAATACTCTGTGTAGTTGTGAGTGCATTATGTCGGTGCTAAGTGACTTCGAAAGTGGGCAAATAGTAGGTGCACGTAAGGTGGGTGCTTTAGTAACCAAGGCAGATGAAATGCTGGGTGTTTCAAGGGGCTCCACATCAATTACGTATACCGCATTTACTGAAAATGGAGAAATATCGTTCAGTAAGTCACAAAGCGGACGAAAGTTTGTGTTGAGCGATCGTGGCAGACTGTCACTGAACAGGATTGCGTCGAGAAATAAGAGGACGACAGTTAAAAAAGTCACTGCAGAACTCAATGTCGCACCCGGGAACCGTGTCAGCACCAAAACAATAGGAAGGGAGCTGCATAAGCAGTTAACAGGAAAACGTGGTGCCGAAGGCATAAATCCTGGTCTATGAAGTAATAGAAGAAAAGACATATGGTGCGATGAATCTTATTGCACAGTGTATCCAATTTCTGTACGAGTTTACGTCCACAGTGAAACGTGACGGGGGTTCGGCAGCCGTATCACTGTATTCAATGGGCCCCACGGGTTCGCATTACTGCCAAGAATTATACGTTCATTTTGGCTGATGTGGTACATACCTCGGCACAACGACTGTTCCGCAATTATGATGTTGTGTTCCAAGACGACAGGGCTCCTGTTTACACAGCTCTCGTCGTCCGAGACAGGTTTTGTGAGCACGAGCATTAATGGTGACATCTTTCCTGGCCACACACTCTCCAGATCTACGTATTAATGACCGTTTATGGTCTATTTTGTACAGAAGCGTGCTTGATTACTACACACCTCCATTATCTTTACCTGAACGTGCGAGTATTTTGGTGGGAATAACAGTTCCGGGAGGTTATAATTAAAGTGCAGACACTCACGGAGATTCAGTGTGTGCTCTAACTATCGTATGGCAGCGAAACTTTTTATGTGTATGCTAATGCATTAACGTTGAACCGATTTACGCTGTAAAAAATTAGTTTCAATGTTGGCCAGCAGATTCACATTTGGCGCTGTTCATATGGAAGAATTTCTCTACTTCTTTCATACACTGACAGCGGCAGATTTGTACCTACTGGTCAAAATTGGAACTAATTCTTGTCCAGCGTTGATCGGTCCCACATAAACGCATTAGAATGTTTACCCCACATAAACGCATTATAATTTTTATCAAGTTTCGCTGTCCACAATATTTACAATGCACACAGGGTCTCTGTGCGTAGCTGCGCTTTAATTACAATCACCTGTTACAAGATTCCCTAGAAAACCATACAGGACTGATGTTTATCCATTCCGAGACGCTTGGAAGCTGCCTTGAATGCCAACAGTTTTTTTGCAAGGTATTAGTCACAGTAATGTTTTGTGCTGTGTCCCCATATTTTTGTCCCCCCTCCCCCTGCCGTAGTATAATACAGTAGACCAGTAGCTACTTTCTGGATTCCGGACGAACATATCGTTGACATGGCTCTGAGCACTATGGGGCCTAACATCTGAGGTTATCAGTCCCCTAGACTTAGAACTACTTAAACCTAACTAACCTAAGGTCATCAGACACAACTATGCCCGATGCAGGATTCGAACCTGCGACCGTAGCGGGACGAACATATTATCTGTGAGGTAGATGGCCGATAGATAGTATGAAAATATTTTATGATTTTTTTCTTTAAACAGCATCTTGCTTAGTTACACTATCTAAATTAAAAATACGTTTGAATATTATGTGGTATATTCATGAGCAACATTTGGTCTGTTCTTATACCTAGGTAACAGACTAAAAGAAATAGCAATTAAATAAAGAAGAATGTCTATTCCATTGCAGTGTTTTAATCATAAGTGTTCTAAAACTGTAGAGAAATTATTTTCATTTGAAGTATGAGACAATCGAATGGAAGGATAATAAAATACGAAGAACAGAACGTCGATGCTACGTGGAAAATGAAATTCTAGTGCTGTGCCATAAATTCCTTTTATCGCTCCGTTGAAAGATCTGAGGGTTCCATTAAAATAAACCTAGTGCCGAAGATGGAAACGACATTCGAGCCGCTCTGTCACCGTCAGTGGCAAGCCGTCCATAAAACTTGTTACGCGCCGCTAAGGGATTTTAGTATAATTTACACTTCGCAGAAGGCAAAGAGATGTCCTGGAAAGGTGAGGAGCTGACTGTTCCTTGGCTCTACGGTACGACTGTTAGCGCTGCTGCAAAAATTATTCAAAGAGCGCTCAACTCTTGGAACTTCACGGAATGGGAGTGGTAGTTTAACCAGTCCGCGAAAGGCACCACAAGGAGCTAAGGAGAGAGAACCTGGTACTTTTAACAGCCGCCCGTCTGATTAAAGTGGTCCAAGACGGGGGCAGTGACAAAATATCCGACCTAATTTCGTAACCTTAACGCATACATAAACAAAATACTTACGAGTAACACGGAGAGAGCTACAGAAATGGCTTTAAGGGGGAAAAAAGATATCTTGTTGACGATTATGATGTTATGACACCATCACACACGATTTCACACAGTAAAAGAGATCTAAAACAAGCATTACAGAAGTTCTCAATTATAAAGGAACGAAGGGGTTTGTGATAGGTCCGGTTGACGCCAAGAGTAGTTATTACAGATTGCTGGCTCAGGTGGACAAGAGAGGAAAGGAAGTAGTCGGCAATGATATTCTCCAAGGAACCAGGCCGTTATTCGCCTGAAGTGATTTATCGAAAACATGAAATAATTATAAATCAGCATGCTGAACAGAGATTTGAACACCTCTTCTCCAGATAATATCTTGTACTCTCAGTATTGGCAGGCGAATACCTCAATCCCAGAAATTCGTTTTAAGGAGTCAGAGTCCAGATATATCCGGTAAATTAATTTGATTATAAATTTATTTTTATAAAATCTTCTTAAAACGGCTTGGTACAGCGTACATAAAATACAGCTATTAAAGTTATTGTTGTATTACACCGCAGCTAGGTTCTACCAAACGGTCAAGATCTGGCCGAAATTTTAGAAGAATGTACGATGGATACCACACCTTCACAATTTTGAAAAGAAAGCCAAAATTACTTATCCTTGTACGAGTATCTGGCCAATACATACAGCAGGACACTCGCCTTTCGCAGTCCAGTAAGTCTGCCGTTTCTGAGCCTGTAATCCGTCTAGCAGCCAGTCCGTGCATTACTTGAAGTACAAAAATGCTGGCGCTGGACAAATATGCTTGCGCCTTAATTATTTAGGCATCTGTGGAACTGCAGTCATCTGAAGATCTTATTAATCGGCGTGGAGCTTTCCTATAACATAAGGCTTGGAACCAAGTCATAGCAGTAATCCACACTCGAAAGTTAGTGTTACATGCCGCGTTCCGAATCGGACAACAGTTAATTTGATTAATTTGTACACCGAGCTTAAACCAGTGGAACTCGATGGAGGGAGCACATGCAATAACATTTTATTCGCCAGAGCCGGCGACCAATTTTCAGTATTTGCATGTCGACGCGCGCTACCAAATACCAGTCGTAAAACTCACTTTTAATGACTTGGTTGCTATCCAAATTTCCTCGCTCCGGTCATTTGCCTGAAATTCAAAAAGACATAAAACATTCACTATAGTAGGGAAATCTCAAATTTTCTGTTCTTCCGCAACGTGTAGGTCATCGTCAGCTCCGCTTCTCAGTGTTTCAGAAATATTCACTTCGATGTGTACTCACCTAATACGCTGCTACAAGTTTTTATAGAATTTTGGATAAATTTAGAGAAAATAACCTTCTGTGGACAACGAGCGCCATTACATGGCATACTCTGTTGAATTTCTGGCTGAATCTACTCCACGAATGTTCTCATGCTGGAAGCTTGTGAACTCTTTCACAACCTAACGTATCCCGAAGAACGTGACTTTCCAACCTGAGTTCAAACTAATTATCTCCGACGACCAATAGAATTAATGATTTTCATTTATAAAAAATAAAACATTTTTAATGTAAAAAATTTTTTATGCCTGGCCCGTAATTTTAAGTATACAATTGCAGCACGACTAGTTTCGGCTGTATTTTAGAACCACCTTCAGATCGTTCAACTCGGAAGAAAGCATTGCAGATGCGCTGAAAAACATCATCATCCACTGTAGGCATGCAATGAAATGCATTCGTAGGCCAACAAGATTATGACATCATGTGGTTAAAAACTTTTTCATGAGCGACCCAGGTTGTAAACCATAATCTTGTAAGATGACGGTAATAAAGAAGGAAAATTGCCAGTTGCTAAAGTAAAACTTGCCTCACATGCCCGTGACCTCCAGTTATACAGCAGGTATTGTAGTGAGAATGTATATGCAACGCTACAAGAATTCTACGATAATGTTGGAAACTGAAGAAATGCATTTAAATTTGTGCCGCCGCGTGGACTCGAACCCGCGTCTTCTTGCTTACTTTTTTTTCCCAAGTTGATTTATTTGTCACCACAGATTACAGTATAACACCAGGTATTAGAAAACTTTCAGTAATGCAAGACATACATAGGCTACAAATTACTACGCAGAGTCGTTGACCGTTACATTACCGCAGCACTATGGTCAACATACCCAAGTCGAATGCCCTCTCCAACACAAACTTCAATTCGTATCTACAGCTTATTTTCCCCTTACATTGTCACTTTCACCAGGGCTCTCCGGCATTGGAATAGTACCCCAGCGTTATCGTAGATGAAGACGAGACTGAAATGTCCAAGGGGAAAATTTAATTATAAGGTCTATACGATCACATGTAGTACAGGACTTCCCCATTAAGTCCAATGCTAGGGTGCTATTCCAATGCCGGAGAGACCTGGTAATAGCGACAATATAAGGGGAAAATAAGCTGGAGATATGAATCAAAGTTTGTGTTGGGGAGGACAATGGACTTGAGTAGTTCGTGCAGCACTGTTGACCATTGTGCTGCGACGGAGTAATGGTCAGAAATTCTAGAATGAGATTTTCACTCAGCAGCGGAGTGTGCGCTGATATCAAACTTCCTGGCAGATTAAAACTGTGTGCCGGACCGAGACTCGAACTCGGGACCTTTGCCTTTCACGGGCAAGTGCTCTACCAACTGAGCTACCCAAGAACGACTCACGCCCCGTCGTCACAGCTTTACTTCTGCCAGTACCTCGACTCCTACCTTCCAGACTTAACAGAAGCTCTCCTGCGAACCTTGTTGGTAGTCTGTGGCATAAGAATGTGAACGGGCTATTGTCCTGACTGTAAGTTGGGGACAGCCTTTCTTCGCTGCAGCGCTAGGAGTGGGTGGATGGTGGGGCCATTGACCTTGTCGCCTGATAATCCGTGGAAAGATCCCTGTTATTCATTCAACATTGGCCAGTGGCTGTCCTGGATGGACTGGAGCGAGAAAAAGTTGCCTTCCCCTCCCCCCTACCTCTGCCCTATGCAGGACTGAGCAGCGGACCGCTGGAGCTAGAGTCTATTGCTCTATCTCCGCCACAACATATCCAGTACGATTAAAATAACTTCGTGACTGACGTCTCAGCGAGTCAAGTATTAGAGGCCAGCCGCCAGCCAATCATAGTTCTTTCTGGAACTGTATTTTAGGTACCTGTACACGAAAGGCCATCGACACTGCTCCCTGCCACTGCAGTCACAAAGTAATCCAGGCCTTCACGGCCGGTATTTACGTTCTTCGTGCTTTCTGTTATATTGGCATTAAGCCGTGCTCTGGTACGAATTTCTCCGCCAAACATCTCGTTTCCTAATGCTGGAGATATCCTCAGAGGTTATACAGATTTCGTTGGTTGATTTTCGAACTCAAACAAGCTCAGCAAACCGAACAGTTCGTTTAGGAATGAACATCAAATAAGCTCTCGTAAACAACCGAATAAACGTCATTAAGTTCTAGTAAACACTGTTCATAATTCTTGAAAACATGGTACAGTGTTGTGATTTCACTGCTCATAGTTTACGAATATTCACCCGGAGCTGCCAGATATTGCGAAACAGTCATCCAGAGTCCACATATCGGCGGTTTTATTGTTTTTCTCGTGGCAAGAATCTTACTATGCATTCGAATTGTTGTTAGACCACTAAAAATCATAGTTTAGTTGTTGATGTTTTGTTGGTAATATCAACAGCTGTATATTCAGAATGAGATTTTCACTCTGCAGTGGAGTGTGCGCTGATATGAAATTTCCTGGCAGATTAAAACTGTGTGCCCGACCGAGACTCGAACTCGGGACCTTTGCCTTTCGCGGGCAAGTGCTCTACCATCTGAGCCACCGAAGCACGACTCACGCCGGCTCCTCACAGCTTTACTTCTGCCAGTACCTCTCTTCTTACCTTCCAAACTTTACAGAAGCTCTCCTGCGAACCTTGCAGAACTAGCACTCCTGAAAGAAAGGATACTGCGGAGACATGGCTTAGCCACAGACTGGGGGATGTTTCCAGAATGAGATTTTCACTCTGCAGCGGAGTGTGCGCTGATATGAAACTTCCTGGCAGATTAAAACTGTGTGCCCGACCGAGACTCGAACTCGGGACCTTTGCCTTTCGCGGGCAAGTGCTTGCCCGCGAAAGGTAAAGGTCCCGAGTTCGAGTCTCGGTCGGGCACACAGTTTTAATCTGCCAGGAAGTTTCAGCTGTATATTGTGTGATGAAGTAATTTATAATATAAATTTCACCACGTTGTTTCAGGCTCATCGCTCACTGCTACATATATTCAGGCATTTTTAGGGTCACGTATAAACACACGTTCGCAGTTCCGCTACTCCAGCCTGCCCGATGTAGTGATCAAATTGCAGTTCCCGCCCAGATATGTGACTCTCGAGCACCATCGCTGCAACAATATACTTGTTGCACTACAGGATATTAAGGAGGACAACAGTAAACTCGAAATTTTCTTATTTTGGCGCATAACTTTCGAGTCATTCTTTTCTGGACCACAGTTCCCTATCTCAGAAACACATCTACATCCATACACCTTAAGCTACCTTACTGTGTGTAGTGGAAGGTACTTCATCTCTGCTACCACTTCCCTCATTTCCTGTCCCAGTCTCGAATGATGCGAAGGAACACAGTTGTTGATAATCTCTCTGGTTTTACCTCCACGGTCTTTTCGTGAAATATCTGTTGGCCTACCCTTCTAGGAACGAGCACCCTCTTGTAGCGTCTGCCACTATAATTACATGTAAATTTCTGTGACGCTAATGCACTTACTAAACTAAGCCATGACGAAACACGCTGTTCTTCTTTGGGTCTTCCCTATTTCCTCTCTCAGCCGTATCCTGTAAGTACTGAAGTATCTGCAGAGAAAGGTGTATTTCGTGGTTTGACCACTTCTAGACTACTTCTAGACGACTCTATAGCTTAATCTCAGTTTGGCATCCGCCATTCGTATGATTAGTTTCATGTGTTCGCTACACTTTAAATAGCTCCATCCACACACTCCCTGATTTTAATAGCTGTGACTATTTCCAGTGATTCTTCGCAAATCATGTACACAAACAATAATTGTTCTTTTCGTCTATTTATGCGGAATACGTTATTTGATTACGTTGATGGGCAAATACCAATCTCTGTACCAAGCGGCGTTGATATTCTGCAGTTCTTCCTATATTTTGTAACTTCTCCCTGTTTAACAGCATCGTCAGTAAACAGCCTGAAGGAGATTCCTTCGCTGTTCATTAGGTCATTTACACTGAAGGGCCAAAAACAGTGGTAAACCTGCCTAATACCGTGTAGGGCCCCAGCGAGCGCGTAAGAAGGCCTTGCGACGTGGCAAAGACTCTGCTATTGTCTGGAGTAATGCTGGAGGGAATTTACGTCATGAATTCTGCAGGGCTGTCGATAAATCCGTAAGAGTATGAGGGATGGAGATCTCTTCCGAACAGCACATTGCAAGGCACCCCAAATATGCTCAATAATGACCGTTTCCTAGTTGCTTTGAAGACCGAAATATGGGCAAGACGGAGGAAATAAAAAGAGTAAAGGAAACCCAAAGCCAAAACTTGAAATACAAAGTTCGTATTCTACAGGAAGAAAGCGCAAGGAACTTATATCAACAAAGGCTCACACACGAATTGCAAATGGTTGAAACTAAAGACAATATTGGAGTGGGAAAGATTAAAAACAGTAATGCTGAAAACAGCTAATGAGATGTTAGGGAAAAGTAAATAATCAGACCAGAAAGGGGTCTGAAAATATGGAATACAGGAAAAGCTAACAATATTAAGGAAAAACAAAATGCTTTCTACACCTATTTACAAACAGGAACAAATGAAGCCTGGAAAACTTATAACCCGAAAGAAATAAAACAAAGAATTTAATAAAAAGATAGCATAGTGAATCTTGGGAAATATTTACTGCTAATGTTGAACATGACATTCACAGAAAACAGAATATAGCATTTAAACTTATAAACCATAAGAATGAAACGGATAAAGATACTGAACTTATTAACATAATACATAAAATCAATGGATACACCATTGAAGAAATTTATGGTATGATGAAGATAATGAAGAAAATTAATCTATAAAAATTGATGACAGCTCTGTAGATGAAATAGAAAAAAAGGATTAAATACAGCTTTAAATGTAACAAAAGCTTCTGGCCTAGATGGCATTAATGCAGAATTAATCATATATGGAGGAACCATTTTACAATTTTTCTTCATTTTTTAAAGATGTGTTGGAAGAACTGTTCTGTACCTCAAGAATGGAACACAGCTAAAGTAATTTTTATAGTTAAGAAAGGCAATAGGAAAGACATGGGAAACTGTAGAGGAGTAAGTTTGATAAATGCAGGATATAAAATTTATGGGAAAATTCTTAATCAAAGGCTACAATCTATCGTTGATGCAGTAATTTCAGAAGAGCAATCAAGCTTCAGTAAGGGACGCTCGGGTTAATGATAATATATTCATAATAAGACGAATTATTGAAAAAAGGCGGGAATTTAGCTTATAAACGTTTTTAGCATTTATTGATTCTCAGAAAGCGTTTGATAAGGTAAAAAGAGCTCCTTTGTGGAAAATATTAGAAGTAAAAGTTCTCCTAAATACCTTATTAATACCACAAAGAGTACATACGTAAAAAAAAGTTACAAGTTCGGGTTCGAAAACCACACGAAATTTTAATAAATCTCCATGTTCGATAAGACTCCAGTCTACCACAGACTTTATTTGATTTAAATATTGACGACCTAGTTATGAAGTGGAAAGATGAAATACACTTAGGACTTTAAATAATATCTAGCGTGCTATTAAATACTCCGTTATGTGCTGATCGCCAGCTAATTATACATGGGAGGTCAGGGATTTTCTCTGCCTCGTGATGACTAGGTGTTGTGTGATGTCTTTAGGTTAGTTAGGTTTAAGTAGTTCTAAGTTCTAGGGGACTGATGACCATCGATGTTAAGTCCCATAGTGCTCAGAGCCATTTGAACCATTTTTTTAATTATACAGGGAACAGAAGATGATTTAGAAAGAGCAGTACATAGATTGAGCCAAAACACAATATATTACAACGTATCTACATCTGCAAATAAGACAAAGGTAATGGCTTTCAAAGAAAAGAATCCAGTCAGATCGAAAATAATAATAAATGAGGAAATTTTAGAACAAGTATCCCACTTCAGTTATCGAGACTCTGATATTAGTTTTAACTACGACAAATTCGTTGAGAAGAAGGTTAATTAATATCAAGCTAGCTGTGGGACAATTGGAAGATCTTTTGGGGAAAAAACAAGAAAAGAAATAAAAATGAAATTCTGTAAAGTTATGGCTGTACTCCTGCATATGGTTCCGAGTCATGGACAGTAACAAAAGAAGAAAAATCACGTATACAAACAGCGGAGTTGAAGTTCATGAGATATGTAAGAAGTTCTAATAAAAGGAACAAAATAAAGAATGAAACAGTAAGGTCTTATTTAAACATTTTTTCAGTGAATGACAAGATAGAAGAAGATAGAATGAAATGGAGGGATGATGTTGATACAATGACGGAAAACAGATTGCCAAAAATGATAATGAACTGTCGGCCGACTGGAAAGGGAGAACTAGGTAGACCTAAGAGATGGATGGATGGATGGATGGATGGATGGATGGATGGATGGATGGATGATGGAAAACGGAACCCATAACAGTTGATTACAACAACTAATCCTTGGAAGGAGATGATGAACTTTGTATAGAGCACGAATCATACTTGCAACTGTCCGGGCGTGCTGTTCGTGGAATGCATGTCGATTTCTACGTGGGAGTTTTTCTACCTTCGCAAAGGTTGTGATGAGATGTCTTATAACGTTTTAGAAATTCTACAACACAGTGAAGTAAGTGATATAGGCCCGGTTTGGTGCACCTGTTCGATGACCTTCCTTGAAAATGCAAAAGACATGGATACTTTTTTGGTCATTTGGAACGCTTTGTTTCTCCAGCGGCGATACATTTTGTCTTTCCTCGTCTCCGTAAGTTTGTATAATCTTCTTGCAATATACTACAAGAGCAGCTCCGTGAGCAGCCAGATTCCGCGTTAGAACAGGCAGATACCTAGGAAGGGCCGCGAGCTACGGATAGCAAGTTACGTGCCCTCCGCTATCCAGATTGCCCTGGGACATCCGTCTAGGTGCGCTGACTTGGTGGGTCACGGTGGTACGTCAGGAACGCGGCCACCATTAGCGTAGCTATGCCGTACTCGCAGCCGTTGATACTGTGACGTCAGGCCAATGTCTTCAGTATTCTTGTAACACCGAAGCCAAACCCAGTTGTATGCCTCTTTTTGTTAGAAAAAGAGCGCAAGGAGCTAAGAGGTTTCGACAACCATATTCAATACCGTCGCGGTGTACGTCGTTATTTCACAGTCCATGGACACAGCGTAAAACTTCCGATGTTTCTCGGGGATATTTTCTGAGTATGGTGATGTAATGGACCCGTGGTATCCGATGGTTTATTAGAAATTTCACTTTGTCTGATTTTTTACCCACGTACACGTTTCTGCCGCGGGTTTTGGTTTTCCGGTAGTCTTAGTTGTACGAACTAACACTTGATAGGAAGAACGTTTTTCATTACTAAACAGTAAATATGCGTCTGACTGACCCAGTGACAAAAAACCAAAAAAACCCTTTCCTGGTAAAGAGCTAAATTAATACATTACTACCATGAACAATATCACTAAACATTTCCATACTAGTCTACGCAATGCTCCTGTTGTTCAGGTTAGGGCAAAGACTGCACTTCCTCTTTTTTTTTTCAATGAGATCAGTAGGCTTATCGTTACTTAGGTACTTCAATCCTGTTTCTGTACTGCTCCATTTCAACGTTTGTCTGTTTCAGTTAGTTTGTCATCAGTCATGAAAGACCAAATATATTCTATCTTAGGATTATCACTTAAATTTTAAACATCCCTTGTTATATCCGGTAATCCCTAGATTATATTATCAGGAGATACTCATCTAGCATTATTTGGTTCTTTTGATTTCCAATGAAATTCATTGTTTTCCTTTGTAAACAGAGGGAACTGTAATATCGTCATCTGCGTAGGCATCTGTGCAGAAAAAGGTAACATCTACAGAGTCTTGTTTAGCAGAGGAAGACTTAGAGGTTGCTTTTTCACGAGAAAAAGAGGGAGTCGAAGGATCACAATCGGAAGTCAGAAACAAAATCCTCTACATAGATTTCCTCTCCATCTATTTCTTCCTGTACCCTAGCAAGTTTCTCTTCAAAATTTGGGTCATCCCCTCTCCTTTTTCATGACGTAGTTGGAATATGCTCTAATCTTTCCACTTGTATAATGTAATATAAAAAGCTAGACCTTGTAACTTAAAAAGTTTGCGTAAAAGAAGAGGCATTTAGTTGCATCTAGTTATACGCACCAGAAATAGAAGTATCACTTTTACTGAAGTTTGCATCACTGCAAAAAACGTGTTTCACAGACGCCGTAATATTTGAGAAAACAACCACTACTTCACTTGTAGCAATCGTCATCAACAATGGCTCACACCAAGACTGACAAGGAAATTATGTGAAGCCATCGAGGCTTTCCCGTCAATAGCGCAGACAGTACTACCAATCTAACAAAACAAAACTACACGTGTGTCCCTCAGACACTTCCTTTCAAGGGTTAACAGTAATACGCAGCAGAATGGTTAAAAATACTGGAGATTTGGTCTATATACTAATGTGTATGGCTTTACCGTACTGTAGTGTACACTGATAAAACAGATTGAGCACACTGTGTGAAAAGCGTACGTTTGTCGTCATAGAGTTGTTACACACTCTCTGTTTAGTGTTGTACGATTTGGCGATTGTACATTACAGGATTTACTTGTCTGGAAGGTATTTCAAGAGAAACGTCGGTAACAGGGGTAACAAACTGACTAAATTACAATTACATTACAGTATGTGAGGAATCATTGGCGACCACGGGTGGTATAAAACAGAAAATATACCTGCAAACCCCATGTGGACACCTACATTAATAAACGAGTATTCTGCTATCCGGGATACGGTAGCTAGAATCATTTGCAGGTTGTGTATCTAACGGTTTCCAGGGGCAACAAAAATTTGATATTCAACACGTAGCGTAGTTATTGACCGAATTTAAAAGTGTAAAATGCTCTCATAATCTACTCGTTGAAAGCTATAATCTTTAGTTAGAGGTATAACACAACAAAACAAGTATTACAGTTAGAAAATGTCTGTTTATCTCGAAGCAAAGCAACTGGCAGCGTGCCAATGCCAGGACTATACTAATCCAGTTTTTGAGAATGACAGCACTTAGCGACTCTCAACAAACTTTGCACATAATTTCAAACCTTTTCGAAACTTTGTCATGCTGACACTTCCCACAAAATGACGAAAGGAAAAACGCTTTTGGCTTACTAAATTTCCCCTATTCATGTAGCAAAACGGCAGCATCTGTCATGATATCTTAATTTATTACTTCTTTACCACTAATTCTATTGGTAACATTTTTCAGATGGTATCGAAATATGCAACAGAAAGCACACAGTATTCAGGAGATACGACGTCATAAAACTTGAGGTGCACAATGGCTCAGTTTATGTTCATCCAGTGTTTCATAATTAGAGCACTTAGCGACTTCAAACAAACTGTAAGCTGAATTTCAACCGTTTCCTGAAGTTTACCTTGCCTACTTGCTAAAAGCAAGTATTGAACACACAGCTCATTTGTAATCAGACGTTTGAAACTGATTTATGCAGGGGAGGTCGACTCTTTTAAAGAGTCGGGTTTAACTGGTTTACTGCATAAACTTTTTCCTGGAAGGCTTGTAAACGACTGAGCGGAATAATACTATGGGTATGACGCTGATTGATATATGTACACTATTAATTATTACAAATGCAACACTATGAAGGCGCCATGCAACGAGCGTCAAATGGTTACGAAATTTACTAACGTGCAAATGAGAAACATTTCAGCGCAATTGAACTACATTCTCAGTGCCACCTGCGCACATTTGTTGAGCATTTTAAAAGTGTACGTCATGCAAAGAAAGAAAGAAAGTCCCTGAGAGACTCCTGACTGCCTGCCAGTAAGCATGCAGCAGCAGAGGAGTGTCAAGCGATTGCCAGCCTGCAGGCGCCTAGGGCTGCAGTCGCACATTTTCTCTGTACAGGTACATTTTTAGAGTGCTCAACAAACATGGGCGAGTGGCACTGAAGATGTTGCCGAACAGGGGTACTTTGCTGTTTCGTGCAATCAGATGCCACAATCATACACCTCCGAGATCACGCCACAAGAGGGCGTGAAATAGGAGGGTTGAAAAGGCATAAGCTGCCTTCGCTGTTTCGGATCGCGTTCGACATTCGTCGAATGATTTTGAACGCTCCCAAGTGGTTTCACAATGTGCACTCCAAAGGGGAGCGAAAACATTCATTGGGGTTGTAGGTCCAATATGTCCTTAGAGACGGATTGACAAGTCTGTAGGGTGTCAGCAATATCCATTCTGAGCGTCGGTGTGTCTGAAATATTTTCCTCGGCCACCTATAAGAAAACCGCTTGATTTCAACGTTGCCAGCGGTTCAAACCTCCATCGTAGAGGCGTCAAAATAAGAGGGCGAAATGAGGGCAAGGAGGGTTGCGACGACCCTCCCATCGTGTGACACGTTCACTGTGGCGTTGAAAGGAATTGTGATGAAATTTGGTGCAAATGTGACGTCATTAGCCCACCTTATACCTCCCATCAATTTCTGAGCTGTGGCTTTCTTTTTGCACGTGTCGACACATTGCTGTTCGAAGCGTCGTCGAGCCGGAGGTGACGTCTCAGTGCGCCATGCTTTTGTACCATTACGGGGGAAGGTTGTAGGCAGCTTTGAGGCAAGCTCCAAACTTATACATTGCAATGGAAACCAGTTACTTTATTCTTTAATATCAAGTATGAAGATAATATCTGTTCTTCAGTGCGGATGCACTCACATCGCTCGAACTCTTACAGGAGTAATGAGTATAGTGGGCAGGCGCACTACAAATGTAGTGTGTGGACAGTAAGTTGGAAGCGTAGGTCTCAAGAGGAGCGTGCCAAAGATGAGTCCCTACAGTCGCACTATCCTCTGTGTCCTCGATGACTCAATCGGATACGGCGTCTGCCAGGTAAGCAGGAAGTCGCAGGTCAGAGTCCCGTCGAGGCACACATTATCAACTCTCCCTGTTGATATTTATCAATGCCTGTAAGCAGCTAATGGTCTGGATTTCATTGTAATTTGATTCTTCGAGAGCTGCAAGATCACCAATGGTATACCATCCGGCCAATGATCTTCTTCAGTGCGGGTGCACTCACATTGCTCAAACTCTTACGGGAATCGTTAGACTGACTGCCGTGTGTAATGAGTATAGTGGGCAGGGGCACTACAAATGTAGTGTGTGGACAGTAAGTTGGAACTATGGGTCTCACCAGAGATGAGTCCCTGCAGTCGCTCCATCCTCTATGCCCTCAATGGCTCAGTTGCCAGCACGGTAGCTCTACGTGTTCGGTCAGAGCGTTAGCTACCCTCTGTAATAAAAAACTGAGTGAACGGATCAACAATGAACTTCAACAGATGTCATTGGACGTCAGCTCCGAAGAAATGCAACGGACAATAACAAACAAAATGAGATCAGAAAAATATCACCGTCCATGCTTTTTAATGCTTCCCATCGATTCAGTGTCGCAGAAAAATAATTCTTTGACGTAATATTCTGGAGTATTTGAAAATATTCGCTGTCAGAACCAATAATCAGTACCTAGATGGGTAACAAATAAAAATGAAGAAGGAAAATATAGAAAAATGTCTAAGAATTATCGTCTTCCAGTATATTTGGATAATGTGAAAACTGGCATTGGAGCAAGTGTGAGGTCCTCCACCGAGTACTGAAGAAACTCCATTACAATTAGGGTACACGACAAATCACAGAAATTTAAATGCTGTCGACACAAATAAATACCTGGGGATTGCAATTACGAAAACTCAAACTGAAACTGTAACATAGAAAATGCTCTGGGGAAGGCGAACCAATGACTGTTTTCATTCGTGGTCCAAGAAAATGCTGCAAATTCACTGAAGAGACTGCCAACTATGCTTGCCCGTCATCTTCTGGAATATTGCTGCACGGTATGAGACCATTACCGCATGGAATTCACAGACTATATCGAAAACAAAGAAGGTCAACTCGTTTTGTATTATCACAAAACAAGGGAGCTGCGGGCCTATGGGGTATCGTCTCAGTTGTGCTACTGGATTCGTGATTTCCTGTCAGGAAGGTCGCAGTTCGTAGTAATAGACGGCAAATCATCGAGTAAAACTGAAGTGATATCAGGTGTTCCCCAGGGAAGCGTCCTGGGACCTCTGCTGTTCCTGATCTATATAAATGACGTGGGTGACAATCTGAGCAGTTCTCTTCGGTTGTTTGCAGATGATGCTGCAATTTACCGTCTAGTAAGGTCATCCGAAAACCAGTATCAGTTGCAAAGCGATTTAGAAAAGATTGCTGTATGGTGTGGCAGGTGGCAGTTGACGCTAAATAACGAAAAGTGTGAGGTGATCCACAGGAGTTCCAAAAGAAATCCGTTGGAATTCGATTACTCGATAAATAGTGCAATTCTCAAGGTTGTCGATTCAACTAAGTACCTGGATGTTAAAATTACAAACAACTTCAGTTGGAAAGACCACATAGATAATATTGTGGGGAAGGCGAGCCAAAGGCTGCGTTTCATTGGCAGGACACTTAGAAGATGCAACAAGTCCACTAAAGAGAGAGCTTACACTACACTCGTTCGTCCTCTGTTAGAATATTGCTGCGCGGTGTGAGATCTTTACCAGGTGGGATTGACGGAGGACATCGAAAGGGTGCAAAAAAGGGCAGCTCGTTTTGTATTATCACGTAATAGGGGAGAGAGTGTGGCAGATACAATACACGAGTTGGGATGGAAGTCATTAAAGCAAAGACGTTTTTCGTCGCGGCGAGATCTATTTACGAAATTTCAGTCACCAACTTTCTCTTCCGATTTCGAAAATATTTTGTTGAGCCCAACTTACATAGGTAGGAATGACCATCAAAATAAAATAAGAGAAATAAGAGCTCGAACTGAAAGGTTTAGGTGTTCGTTTTTGCCGCGCGCTGTTCGGGAGTGGAATGGTAGAGAGATAGTATGATTGTGGTTCAAAAAAATGGTTCAAATGGCTCTGAGCACTATGCGACTTAACGTGTGAGGTCATCAGCCGCCTAGAACTTAGAACTAATTAAACCTAACTAACCTAAGGACATTACACACATCCATGCCCGAGGCAGGATTCGAACCTGCGACCGTAGCGGTCGCCAGGTTCCGGACTGTAGCGCCTAGAACCGCGCGGCCACTCTGGCCGGCGATTGTGGTTCGATGAACCCTCTGCCAAGCACTTAAATGTGAACTGCAGAGTAATCATGTAGATGTAGATGCAGATGTAGACTGTCACAGTTCTCATAAGCAAGTTAGAGTTGCAATAGTTAAAACATGAGCGCTTTTCGTTGCGGCGAGATCTGTTCACGAAATTTCACTCATCAATTTTTTCCTCTGATTGCCAAAATACGCATATCAACAATATATTTGCATCAGCCTTTTATTTCGAAGTTCTTCGCACACAAACTGACTCTGAGACATTCCTATGTATTCATTTACAACGGGTCCAGATCACCAGGTCATAAAAACAAATATTTTTCTAGCGGAAGTTCATGTGTTTCCCGTGGGGAACTTATCAGAGCACTCTTGAACAACGTCAATACTTGCGGAACGTCCCCTTGCTCAGAAGCAGGATGTATCCATCGTGACATAACACCATCGAGATCATCAAGCTAGCCGTGGTTAAAAATGCCCTACTCTTCAATGGCGATTCTGCAGAAGTCACGCGGAGGACGTGGTCTTTGTCGAAGTCCAATAACAGCTCTCTTCGATCAGTCACACGCATGTTCGATTGGGTTTATGTCCGGGAAACAGACAGGCCGCTCCATCTGGTGACCCTAGAATGCTGAAGAAAAGTGTTCACAAGAACAGCACGAACCATATGCTGATTATCATCCATCAAGATGTATTTGTTACCAAAGTATTCAGCGCACGGTCCGACCATGGCTTGCAGAATCTCGTCTCCGTGCGTTTGCCCTCAGCAACGGCGAGAGGTGTACGGTGCCCCATGTAATGCCTCCCCTGCGCAAATCGTTCCATCACCATTTTGTTGCACACGTGGGACACAGTACAACGAGTTCGATCTGGCCTGGTTGTTTCCAAATACGTTGTCTGCGGTTATCATGATACGAACGCATGAGTTTAATCTATAAACAATGCCCGACGCCAATCCTGTAGCGTCCATTCTACGTGCTTTCTGACCCATTGTAACAAATCCGTGATGTTTTGACATACGACGTGGTACTCGCTATGGTCGTCGAGAATGGAGATTCACATACTGCAACCGTCTGCTAACAGTTACATGACGTACTGTAGCCTCTTCGAACACCGAATTCAGTTCGGGAGCACTCAGCCAGCGGTTTGTCTGGTTCAAGGTGGTAGAAATCAATTATTATGTGCACATGTCGAACATGGAAGGCCTGTGCGGTGTAAGTCCTCAACTCTACCTGTCAAATGGAGAGTATTTCATATCCACTGCACATCACTTTCATTCCGGTACACGCGTCGAGCATCTTCCCGAGGCTGCGTGTTTGCCGCGCGGTCTTGGGCGCCTTGTAACGGTTCGCGCGGTTTCCCCCGTCGGAGGTTCGAGTCCTCCCTCGGGCATGGGTGTGTACATTGTTCTTATCGTAAGTTAGTTGAAGTTAGATAAGTGCAAGCCTAGGGGCAGATGACCTCAGGTGTTTGTTGCCATAGGAACTTACCACCACCATCTCCCCTGGTCGACAAAGCCTCTGCGCATAACGTGACAGACTCGATCAGCGGTCACAACTGTCTATCGTGGCTGGCTTTGAGCACTATGGGACTTAACATCTTAGGTCATCAATCCCCTAGAAGTTAGAACTACTTAAACCTAATTAACCTAAGGACATCACACAGATCCATGCCCGAGGCAGGATTCGAACCTGCGACCGTAGCGGTCGCGCGATTCGAGACTGAAGCGCCTAGAATTGCACGGCCACAACGGCCGGCTGTCTATCGTAGCATGATGGATGTTCGCTCTGCTGTTCCACAGACGTCTCTAATCCGTCCCTACTCGTGCTTCATTTTCAACTGAAATGCTGCAATCCATTCGAGCGCGGCGTTCTATCCGTAGGTAGAGCTCATGTGAAATATATGTATGTTTACAAACAACGTCGAGGGTGCCCTTGCAAATGGTGCAAGAACAGACACAACAGTAACAAGTCTGAATGACATATCGGGGCGATACAACTATTTTGTTGATGTGTGTATTTTGATGATCGAAAAACCTAGAGAGAAATAATCATCGTAATAAAATAAGAGAAATCGGAGATAGCGCGGATGGACTTAGGTATTGATTTTTCCTGCGAGCTATGCGAGAGTGGAACAGTCGAACAGTAGTTTGGAAGTGGTTCTATAAGTCCTCTGTGAAGTAATTAACCGTGTATCGCAGACTATTCATGTAGATACGGAAATAAGTAAAACGAATAATTGTGTTGTAATACTTCTGCGAGAGAGTTTCTGGTTACCCGCTCGAATGCCATTTTGATTACGACCTCATTTTTGCCTTTTTTGCGCGGGTGTCCGCTGCGTTGCAGCTATGGAGGCAAAAGCGAGGGTAATGGAGCGTTTTATGATACGGGGCTTAGCGCGAATAGCCACTTTCGTAGTGGCTCACAGCCCGCACGCGATGAGCATTTAACTACTCGGTTATTCGAACCAATACCACGGAGAATGTAGTGGACGTGATAGAACTCCGCAGAAGCTGTTAACTCAATAGCGCTCATACAATGATACGCTAAATGCTCTCTGTGGTTGTAATGATGATACATGGAAACGCCTTTGAATCTTATGCCCACATTCAGAGCAAAGGGCGATAATGACAAATGCGTTGTTTACATAGTAGCGCGAGAATACACCGTAGAGCATACACTGTAGACAGGTCTATAGCAAGTTCAGCCGATGACGTCTGCCAATGTCAGTAATCAGAGAATGGCTTTCAGTGATTTTGTATGGAAGGCTATAATTTTGAACAATGTCTCTCTTGGGTAATATAAATGCAACTGGTAACAACTGACTAAACTCTACCATCTGGTGAGCAAGATGTTGAGAGAAGCGAAATACTCTCAGACTTCAAGAAGAATATAATAATTCCAATCCCAAAGAAAGCAGGTGTTGACAGATGTGAAAATTACCGAACTAGCAGTTTAATAAGTCACGGGTGCAAGATACCAACACCAATTCTTTACAGACGAATGAAACAACTGAAAGAAGCCGACTTCAGGGAAGATCAGTTTGGATTCCGTAGAAATGTTGGAACACGTGAGGCAATACTGACACTACGACTTATCATAGAAGATAGGTTAAGGAAAGGCAGACATACGTTTCTAGCATTTGTAAACTTAGAGAAAACTTTTGACAATGTTGACTGGAATACTCTCAAATTCTGAAGGAGGCAGGGGTGAAATACGGGGAGCGAAAGGTTATTTACAATTTGTACAGAAACCAGATCGTAGTTATGAGTCGAGGGGCATGAAAGGGAAGCAGTGGTTGGGAAGGGAGTGAGACAGGGCTGTAGCCTATCCCCGATGTTATCCAATCTGTATATTGAGCAAGCGGTAAAGGAATCAAAAGAAAAATTCGGAGTAGGAATTAAAATCCATGCAGAAGAAATAAAAACTTTGAGGTTCGCCGATGACATTGTAGTTCTGTCAGAGACAGCAAAGGACCTGGAAGAGCAGTTGAACGGAACAGACAGTGTCTTGAAAGGAAGATATAAGATGAAGATCAACAAAAGCAAAAGGAGGTTAATGGAATGTAGTCGAATTAAATCAGGTGACGCTGAGGGAATTAGATTAGGAAATGAGACACTTAAAGTAGTAAAGGAGTTTTGCTATTTGGGGAGCAAAATAAATGACGAATGTCGAAGTAGAGAGGATATAAAATGTAGACTGGCAATGGCAAGCAAAGCGGTTCTGAAGAAGAGAAATTTCTTAACATCGAGTATAGATTTAGGTGTCAGGAAGTCGTTTCTGAAAGTATTTGTATGGAGTGTAGCCACGTATGGAAATGAAACGTGGACTATAAATAATTTAACAAGAAGAGAATAGAAGCTTTCTAAATGTGGTGCTACAAAATAATACTGAAGATTTGATGGGTAGGTCACATAACTAATGAGGAGGTATTGAATAGAATTTGGGAGAAGAGAAATTTATGGCACAACTTGAGTAGAAGAAGGAACCGGTTGGTAGGGCATATTCTGAGGCATCAAGGGATCACCAATTTAGTACTGGAGGGCAGTGTGGAGGGTAAAAATCGTAGAGGGAGACCAACATGGCCGAGCCCGTTCTAGGCGCTGCAGTCTGGAACCGCGCGACCGCTACGGCCGCAGGTACGAATCCTGCCTCGGGCATGGATGTGTGTGATGTCCTTAGGTTAGTTAGGTTTAAGTAGTTCTAAGTTCTAGGGGACTGATGACCTTGGACAGAAAGATGCAGGTTGCAGTAGGTACTGGGAGACGAAGAAGCTTGCACAGGATGGAGTAGCATGGAGAGCTGGATCAAACCAGTCTCTGGACTGAAGATCAGAACAGCAACATCAACAACAAGAGACTTCCTCAATGAACTCCTGTGGCAGACTTTACAAGATAGGCGTTATGTGTCATTGAGAAAGTTACTGTTATATTCCCAGCTCTTAATTCATTAGTAGTGGGTAACACATTTTTGAACACTACAAAAGGAGACGTTACACATGGATATCAATTTTGAATAGGGAAATATATCAGTTGGACTGCATCCTGATACAAAAAAGTTTGAGAGCTGTTTGAAGAACGCCAAACCTTGTCCAGGAGCGGATGTAAATTCAGACAACAACCAAGTAATGGGAGAAATACAAGTGAAGTCGGAAAAAGTATGGAGATGTGAAGTAAAAGAAACACTAAACATAAAAAAACACAAGGAGGTCGGAAAGGCATCATATTTGAAAAACAGATTAATGGAGGAATGGAAAAGAGGTAGTGTTGACGAAAGTGTTAATGACAAATGGATAAGAAAGAGGGAAGTGTGGTGTCACCGCCAGACACCACACTTGCTAGGTGGTAGCCTTTAAATCGGCCGCGGTCCATTAGTATACGCCGGACCTGCGTGTCGCCACTGTCAGTGATTGCAGACCGAGCGCCACCACACGGCAGGTCTAGAGAGACTTACTAGCACTCGCCCAGTTGTACAGCCGACTTTGCTAGCGATGCAACCCTGACAAATACGCTCTCATTTGGCGAGACGATAGTTAGCATAGCCTTCAGCTACGTCATTTGCTACGACCTTGCAAGGCACCATAGCATTTGATATTTATCTTGAAGCATGTACAGTCAAGAGAGATGTTCTCCAATTGTGGATTAAAGTTAAGTATTCCAAGAACTACGTTCTTTTCTTTATAGGATAGTTACTTTACCTTGTTCCAGACCTCACGCCAATCTGCGAGAGCTTAACAGCGTACATTTCGGCCTCCTCTAGCAACACGGTGTTGGCTCTTCTGCCAAAACTTCAGGAAGGACTCTGTTCTAGTAATTAGAGTATCCCAAAGTACCAGGAAAGAATGGGTAACAGAATACATGTTAAAAAAGATGGAAGAGCGAAGAAAGTGGAAAAATATAGAAAATGAAGAGAGCAAAAAGATGTACATGAAACTGAATAATGAATTAAGAAGAGAAATTGAAGACGCAAGGGAAAAATGGATGAAACAGAAATGCGACAAAATAGAGAAAATTGTTCTTGAACCTAATTATCACTGCTGTTACATTCTTTATCCAGTTCAATATGGGCATCATGAGCTGATTAGGCCAGAAAGTGTCGAAATACTGCTAACAAACGATACGGATCGTCTTAAGCCTTCCCCAGTTTCTCTTTTCGCTTGCAAATTCAGTATTATAATAATTATGTCAATTTTGTTCTGCTTTGCATTCGACAGTGAGGCATATTCGGATGAGACAGTAAGAGCATAAGGAAGGTGAGAGTTTGGGTTCGACTTCCGAGCTGGCGTTCCGTTTTGATCCCTGCCTGCAGCTTGGAGGCTTCACTTTTTATTAAAATGATTGTTTCAGGTGAATTAAGCAACTTTAACTTAACCCTTGGATGCTTAACTGGAATATTTAAGATTCGGGACCCTTTCAGTTTCTCAAGATATTATCTTAAAATTTATTTATTTTAGTTGATGTCCTGCGTAATTCTTGCAGATACAATTGACTTCCTTCGGAAGGAACGTTATTTGTTACATATCAAATTCATTAATTTATTTTCTTATTTTTGTAGTCCTACACGTGTAAAGCATGACAAGGGGCTTTTAGACCCTTAGCGAACTAGCCATTCTTTCAATACTTTATTTATTATCTCTTACCTGAATAGCGCATAGAAAAATGGTTCAAATGGCTCTGAGCACTATGGGACTCAACTGCTGAGGTCATTAGTCCCCTAGAACTTAGAACTAGTTAAACCTAACTAACCTAAGGACATCACAAACATCCATGCCCGAGGCAGGATTCGAACCTGCGACCGTAGCGGTCTTGCGGTTCCAGACTGCAGCGCCTTTAACCGCACGGCCACTTCGGTCGGCAATAGCGCATAGAAGTAGCTAGGTTACTGATAACAATTATCAGGTTGGCGTAGTTGTACTCTTGGTTGAGGGGTCAGAAGCACTGTGAAAGCCGCATCTCAGTAATCAATTGTAGATAAATTTATTTCTCAGTGTGAAAAACAGATGAATCTAAGTTTTGTATCATAAGCAGAATATCAATGTAATATACTTTTATCCATTACAAGATTCATAACATACTACCAGTAAGACACAGAAGAACGTGAGTGATCAAAACTTTAAATCAACCGTTCCTGAATGGCGTGAGGATCAAGTTCTCTTTCATCAAGGAGATAACAGAAATGCATACATTGATGATCATCAGGATAATGAAACCACGTCTTCTAACATCCCAGGCGAAGCAAGCAGTGAAGAACTGGATGATCCAGACTACAAAATTGCTGCTTTCCTTACCGGTCATGATAGAACTCAATGGCGTAAATTACTGCCACCGATGTAGAACATGAGTACACAATATCATTAAAATTCTACCTGACCCAGTAAGAGGTAGTGTTACTAAAAAGACGAGAATCCACTTGAAATGAGGGCTTAGATGTCCGGAGAACTTTTACATTATCATTTTCACCTGAAAGGCAATTTGACAGTTGTATGTTGGGTGGCCAAAGTAAACAAATATGAGATATTGCTAATACCTGCGCCAAAGCATAATTGTAGATGAAAGATGTGGAAACAAGCGAGAGTGATTTTAATCCAAAATGAATTTAAATCAGGAGTTGATTCTCTTGACCAGAAGTTATGTATGTACACTTTAAAGGGGCAGTTAAGAAAATGGAATTTTGACTTATGGACAAACATGTTATATGTAGTAGAAATACAGATCTGATAAAAGCAGAACTTTTCTCATATAGAGTGGAGAATCAACAAGCAAAGCGTCCAAAACACAGTTCTACAACCCACGGCACTTCTTGGAATTGTCCGCCAACAAAAGAAGATTGCAGAAGCTGGAAGATCACAAAAATGGAAGGCGGCCCATTGTCCCCAAGACGATTAGATACAAAAGTGCTCAATCATTCTGCAAATGTACCAATGCAAAGAACATAGTAAAATTATTTGTGACGAATGTTACTTTTAATTGGTAGATATTCATTTGTTTACCAGTATAAACTCTGGAAAATTCTATTCAAATGGTTCAGATGGCCCTGAGCACTATGGGACTTAACATCTGAGGTCATCAGTCCCCTAGAACTTAGAACTACTTAAACCTAATTAAACTAAGGACATCACACACATCCATGCCCGAGGCAGGATTCGAACCTGCGTCCGTAGCGGTCGCGCGGTTCCAGACGGAAGCGCTTAGAACCGCTCGGCCCCAATGACCGGCTGGAAAATTCTAACGTAGTTTAAAATATTGTATTTCAAATTGTACTAAAGTAAATGTCACAGAATCATAGTAAATACTACCTTATAGATTCTGTGTCAACAACCTCTTGAAAATTTTATATTTCTTTTGATACGAACACTTAGTACTTGTTTTAAGGTAGGGTCTCACAGACCCATCTCATGCATTTTTGCTTGTCCAGCCAATCATGCATCCGAAGCTTAATGACTGAAGAAGCCCATCTCATACCTATAACTGCAACTCAGCCGTAGCGGCGCGGTGCGTTTCGATTCGGCTGTTACGAAGGCAATCTTTGAGTGGTGGTGCCACAGCGGAGACAGACAATATGTCTCTAAAGGTGAGCTGGTGCTCGGGCATGTTCTCAGCCAGTTCAGACAAGGAAGCGAGCTCCAGTGGGTAGCAGCCGCGTGGCCACGTGTGTGTAAGGCAGTTGATTCAGTGGCGGAGAGCGAGTTGGTTCAAAATGGTTCAAATGGCTCTGAGCACTATGGGACTTAACATCTGAGGTCATCAGTCCCCTAGAACTTAGAACTACTTAAACCTAACTAACCTAAGGACATCACACACATCCATGCCAGAGGCAGGATTCGAACCTGCGACCGTAGCAGTCCCGCGGTTCCGGACTGAGCGCCTAGAACCGCTAGACCACCGCGGCCGGCGGAGAGCGAGTGTTGCCGCGACTGCAGAGAGAGAGAGAGAGAGAGAGAGAGAGAGAGAGAGAGCGAAGCTGTCTGCAGCTCAGTGAGGAACGCGGTATTCGTTGGCTGGTTGAAGGCAACTGATTCTGCTTCCCTGAAGAAGGCGGGAAGGCATCGCGGGGTTCGCTTCTGGAAATAAGCGAATGTATTGATTCGGATGTGGCGCCTTGGGAGGAATGGTTGCCGTTCCTTAGACGGGAACGTGCCGTATGGTTCAAATGGCTCTGAGCACTATGGGACTCAACTGCTGAGGTCATTAGTCCCCTAGAACTTAGAACTAGTTAAACCTAACTAACCTAAGGACATCACAAACATCCATGCCCGAGGCAGGATTCGAACCTGCGACCGTAGCGGTCTTGCGGTTCCAGACTGCAGCGCCTTTAACCGCACGGCCACTTCGGTCGGCAACGTGCCGTATATTTGATCCCATTATAAATTCGGTGAAGTCTGTGAAAGATTGGAAATCCGCCGTAAATGTGCTGGACGCAGTGCGTATTTATTGATATTCTCAGCACTTATCTTTTACTGTTCCGGCGAGGTGTAGTGAACGTGGCTTGCAAATGTAAAACGGTCCACCGTCCTGGTTTCCAGTGGCTGATGTATCTGATGACTGGATGACTTACGTTGGAATATATTTAAAGTTCACACTCAAGTCATTTAGTGCAGTGTTCAAACAGCAGGAGTGTTTGCTTAAAATATAATTGTCTTTCATAATTGTTATCAGTGGGACTGGGGTCAGGATATGAACTAGTGTATGGCAAATATTCTAATAACTTTACGGCCGCAACTGTCTGCCATTGGCAAATTTGTACACTGGTAAATAATTAGCCATTAAGAGATGTCAAATGGAGATTATTCAAATCCGGTTTGTTGTGCTATTGACAGTTGTTTTGCCGGAATGGGTCAGCCCAATTATATGTTAAACTGTTGTGCCCTTTGTGAAGATATCGCTAATTATAAGAGATATTTCCTTCATTTTCATCTTTCTATACTTCTGCTTTGTTTGCTATGTACACATATCTTTGATTGTCTAGTACATATTTTTTTATTGTTTCGGCCTGCAATATGAAATGTTACTACATTTTTCTTTATTGTTATTGCTACTAGAGTCTCTTTTAACTGAGCATGTAAAAGTTTCATTTTATTTGCAATGCTTACGTGTAATGAGCTGTGTGGAAACAAATGTTAATATGCAACACTCCTGTCTGAACTGCGATGCAAGAGCGAAATCGATAATGTGAGTCGACTGTGAAGACAGTCAGGTGTGGAATGACGTGGCGTACGCGCGGTTTATATTTTGTAATGGTGCTAGACAGAATCACACGAAAATTCATGGCTTCGTTCTTAGTTCTCGACCACGGCTTAAACTAAACTTCAACGTGGGACAAAATGTTAGACGGTGTGAGTGCTGTGAGTTTCGTGGCGTACTATAAACAGCAGTGACAATGCTTGCGTTAATAGACTGTGATTGTCGTTGCGAGAACTGAACTGTTCGCAGCTAACCGAGCTCCACGAACTAATGTACTTTGAATTCTATTATCTCGTTTGCAACTTAACCTGTTGCCGCGTGCGCTAAAACATAACTGTCCCCATGGAGACTTGCAAGCTAATCGTGACGTATGGCACTGTTTCTGTCAGAACTGTTAACTCGCGAACGTGATTATTAAAGTGTTCGGAGTACAATATCGTTATCAGTGGATGGAATTCGATACTATGCTGTTTTAAAACTGTGTACGGAACGTTAGAAACGTGAACGTGTGTAATTGCACACATACGGACATGGAGTTATTAGGCTGACCAGAATTCCCGTTGTTGCCGCGACAGTCCTGGTTTTCACATATATCTCCTGGTGGCTCGAGAAAATCATTCGGGATATACAGGGTGTTACAAAAAGGTACGGCCAAACTTTCAGGAAACATTCCTCACACACAAATAAAGAAAAGATGTTATGTGGACATGTGTCCGGAAATGCTTAATTTCCATGTTAGAGCTCATTTTAGTTTCGTCAGTATGTACTGTAATTCCTCGATTTACCGCCAGTTGGCCCAAATGAAGGAAGGTAATGTTGACTTCGGTGCTTTGTGTTGACATGCGACTCATTGCTCTACAGTACTAGCATCAAGCACATCAGTACGTAGCATCAACAGGTTAGTGTTCATCACGAACGTGGTATTCCAGTCAGTGCAATGTTTACAAATGCGGAGTTGGCAGATGCCCATTTGATGTATGGATTAGCACGGGGCAATAGCCGTGGCGCGGTACGTTTGTATCGAGACAGATTTCCAGAACGAAGGTGTCCCGACAGGAAGACGTTCGAAGCAATTGATCGGCGTCTTAGGGAGCACGGAACATTCCAGCCTATGACTCGCGACTGGGGAAGACCTAGAACGAAGAGGGCACCTGCAATGGACGAGGCAATTCTTCGTGCAGTTGACGATAACCCTAATGTCAGCGTCAGAGAAGTTGCTGCTGTACAAGGTAACGTCGACAACGTCACTGTATGGAGAGTGTTACGGGAGAACCAGTTGTTTCCGTACCATGTACAGCGTGTGCAGGCACTATCAGCAGCTGATTGGTCTCCACGGGTACACTTCTGCGAATGGTTCATCCAACAATGTGTCAATCCTCATTTCAGTGCAAATGTTCTCTTTACGGATGAGGCTTCATTCCAACGTGATCAAATTGTAAATTTTCACAATCAACATGTGTGGGCTGACGGGGATCCGCACGCAATTGTGCAATCACGACATCAACACAGATTTTCTGTGAACGTTTGGGCAGGCATTGTTGGTGATGTCTTGATTGTGCCCCATGTTCTTTCACCTACGCTCAATGGAGCAAGTTATCATGATTTCATACGGGGTACTCTACCTGTGCTGCTAGAACATGTGCCTTTACAAGTACGACACAACATGTGGTTCATGCACGATGGAGCTCCTGCACATTTCAGTCGAAGTGTTCGTACGCTTCTCAACAACAGATTCTGTGACCGATGGATTGGTAGAGGCGGACCAATTTTTATGGCCTCCACGCTCTCCTGACCTCAACCCTCTTGACTTACATTTATGGGGGCATTTGAAAGCTCTTGTCTACGCAACCCCGGTACCAAATGTAGAGACTCTTCGTGCTCGTATTGTGGACGGCTGTGATACAATACGCCATTCTCCATGGCTGCATCAGCGCATCAGGAATTCCATGCGACGGAGGGTGGATGCATGTATCCTCGCTAACGGAGGACATTTTGAACATTTCCTGTAACAAAGTGTTTGAAGTTACGCTGATACGTTCTGTTGTTGTGTGTTTCCATTCCATTATTAATGTGATTTGAAGAGAAGTAATAAAATGAGCTATAACATGGAAAGTAAACGTTTCCGGACACATGTCCACATAACATATTTTCTTTCTTTGTGTGTGAGGAATGTTTCCTGAAAGTTTGGCCGTACCTTTTTGTAACACCCTGTATAGTTGTCCCCGTTTTTAATCGAGAAACAAAATACGTGAAGTAACACTTCTCATTTAATTAAATTTTTTTGTAAAAAACAAGTTTCCAAGAAGTAGAACATTACAGAAATATACTTTTTCACAATATCCCCAATAGGCTTACCACATTTAGTTTAACTGTTGTTATACCTAAAGAAAGAGTAACAGATATATTGAAAATATGGAATGTCGTGTGGCTGGGGTCTCCCGTCGGATAGATCGTTCGCCTGGTGCAAGTCTTTCGAGTTGACGCCACTTCGGAGACTTGCGTGTCGATGGGGATAAAATGATGATGATAAGGACAACACAACACCCAGTCCCCGAGCGGTGAAAATCTACGACCCAGCCGGCAATCGAACCCGGGCCGTTAGGTATGACATTCCTTCGCGCTGAACACTCAGCTACCAGGGGCGGACTATGTCGAAAAGAAAAGCAGGTATTACCTACCTCCGTCTCTAACTTTCCGACGTTCCACTTTGTGGTCCTCGTGACAAGTAAAACCAAAACAGAAGGAAGTATAAATAAGTCCTACCTTAAAACAAATACTAATCTTCGTGTTAAAAAAATATCAAACTCTCAAGGGGTGGTTGACGCAGAATGTATTAGTGTTTGCTACCATACTTCGACCTTTATTTTAGTATAATAAGACAAACGATATTATAAACTACGTCAGAACTTTCCAGTGTCAAATAATTAACTGTCGGTTGTACTGGTTCACAGCTGAATATTTGCCAGTTAAAAACAACACTCATCACAAATTATTTTACTATGTTCCTTGCATATTTTTTTGTACATTTGCAGAATGACTGAACATTTCTTTTTCGATTTATTCACATTTTTATAGAGCCCTTCCATTTTAGCTTCCCTCCACTTCCTAGCTGTTGCTTATTGCTGTCTCTACAGCCTTAGAGAACTTCAAGGGTACCTCGTCATCCCTTAGTACTTCTGTATCCCACTTCTTTGCATATTGATTCTTCCTTACTAATCTCTGGAACTTCAGCCTACTCTTCATCACTACTGCATTGTGATCTAAGTCTATATCTGCTCCTGGATATGCCTTACAATCCAGTATCTGATTTCAGAATCTCTGTCCATGATGTAATCTAACTGAAATCTTCCTGTATCACCCGGTCTTAACCAAGTATACCTTCTCCTCTTGTGATTCTTGAACAGAGTATTCGCCATTATTAGCTGAAATTTATTACAGAACTCAATTAGTCTTCCTCCTCTCTCATTCCTTGTCCCAAGGCCATATTCTCCTGGAACCTTTTCTTCTACTTCTTCCCCTGAGTACATTCGAGTCCCGCATGACTACTGGGTTTTCATCTCCCTTTATGTGCTACATTATCCTTTCAATATCCTCATACTTTCTCTCTCTCTCTCTCTCTCTCTCTCTCTCTCTCTCTCCATATTCAGCTTACGACGTCGGTATTTATACCTGAACTATCGTCGTCGGTGTTGGTTTGCTGTCGATTCTGACCAGAACAACCCTGCCATTGAACTGTTTACTGTAACACACTCTTTGCGCTACCTTTGTATTCATAATGAATCCAACTCCCGTTGTACCATTTTCTGCTGCTGTTGTTATCACGCAATACTCATCTGGCCAGAATTACTTGTCTTCTTTCCATTTCACTTTACTGACCAATGCTACATATAGATTGAGCTTTTGCATTACCCTTTCAGATTTTCTTGCTTCCCTACCACATTCAAGTTTCTGACATTCCACGCCCTGACTCGTAGAATGTTATCCTTTTGTTAGTTGGTTCAAATGGCTCTGAGCACTATGGGATTTAACATCTGAGGTCATCAGTCCCCTTGAACTCAGAAATACTTAAACCTAACTCACCTAAGGACAACACACACATCCATGCCCGAGGCAGGATTCGAACGTGCGACCGTAGCACCCGCGTGGTTCCAGACTGAAGCGCCTAGAACCGCTCGTCCACACCGGCCGGCCTTTTGTTAATTATTCAATCCATTTCTCATGATCACTTCCAACTTGGCTCTTCTCTCCTGGAGATACGAATGGAGGACTATTCAGGAATCTTTCGCCAATAGAGAGACCATCATGACATTTTTTTAACTATCAGGCTTATTTCCGTGTTTTGGTTGTGGTATGTGCCAGTCCGCTTGCTGCGTCCGCCAGTAAATTCTGAGCGCTGACTAATCACAGCAAAGCTGTTCACTCGCTATTGTTGCAAGGCACACCAAAGGTGGGAACTGTGAATCTGACAGATGTCAACTACGTACGCTGTGTTTACTTTCAATAAGAAGTCGTACTGGGTCAGTCTCATTACCAAGTGCAAGTTTATTTGGTTTTTGCAATGATAATTAAGCAAAGTAATAATCATTTCCTGAATAATTCATGAATTTATTTGAGGGAGTTTTCGTGTTATATGTTCTTTTGGTGGTTGTTATCAAACTCTGACGTGGTTACCTTCGTTAAATTTAAAGTAAAACAGGTTCTTTTGGATTTAAATTACCGAAATTCGAGGTCGAAATTACGCAAAGTGGATCTCTGAGAACTATTTTCGTCACACATATTGGATATGCTAAGAAGTAATTATTAATTTTTGGGGATCCGTTCTGTTTCTTAGTAGTAAAATTTATCGTTTATTTTGGATGAAAATTTTAAACCCAAGCAGGGCAATTTCAGTCCATTCTTTCTTTTAACATTTTAGTGCAAAAGGTGTCTTATGTATTGTTGGGGGCCTTGGCGCATTTTTGTGATTTGCTATTGTGTTAATGCTATGTGGAGCCTGTTGACATTCTGGGATGAGGCTAGTAGGCTGTTGTGGCGGATCGCAATTTAACCGGTCTTTCACATGTAAAGCACACTGATTCTATTTATTTGAAATTTAAAAGATGTTGGCCTGTGGAAGGCTTTTGTATATCAGTGTATTATATAGCATGTGCCTTTTGAAAGCTTGCAAAAAATTTTTCGTACAAAAAATCTGAAGGACATAATAGGCGTTGCATATCGTTGTATTATGACATTTATAAGCTTATAATAAATCTTGAGAACTTTATACTATTTAAATCAGCATTAGAAATTTTAAGAACTGAATACCATTTAAAGAGGTTGAATACTTTCCAGCACTTTTCCTACTCCATAAAACTATCTCTCCTTGTAGCAGTCAATAAACATTGGTGTTGTGTTCTTTAAATCTTTTATGTAACCGTCTGAGTAACTGTAACCAGATTGGGAGCTCACTGTAGCAACACGTACGCAAAGCGGCAAATTGCGAACAAAAGCCACTTGAGAACTTTATACTATTTAAATCAGCATTAGAAATTTTAAGAACTGAATACCATTTAAAGAGGTTGAATACTTTCCAGCACTTTTCCTACTCCATAAAACTATCTCTCCTTGTAGCAGTCAATAAACATTGGTGTTGTGTTCTTTAAATCTTTTATGTAACCGTCTGAGTAACTGTAACCAGATTGGGAGCTCACTGTAGCAACACGTACGCAAAGCGGCAAATTGCGAACAAAAGCCACTGTCACAAACGCATCCCTGTAGATCTGCTACTGGTACAGACGCATCCCTATAGATCTGCTACTAGTTTGCCCGCCCGTGCTGGACCGTACGTGCGAACAGTTTCTGTAACCGGGCAGGCGTGACTGGGGCCCTGCGCGCGACCTGAATAGCGTACTGGTACTGGTCTCGGACGTCATACGGCTGCCACCAAGCTGCCGCCGGACGGGAATGTGGACTGCGAAAGCAGGCAGTCATTCGCAAATGCCGTTCTTGCGTAATGTCCACAGCAGCGTCAGGAGACCGTTCTCCAGTACTGGGGCATCCGAGAATAACAACCACAGTGCTAGGAGCACCAGGTACTGTGCATCGCATACTCTTTCAAGAATTTTAAGGTGCGCTTTTCCCAGAATAATGAAAGGAAACTCAGGCTGGTAAAATCTTGGATATTCGAGTTGCTATAAGAGCTCTTTGACAGTCATTCTTATCACGATACCTGTTACGTAACTTGATATACGCAGCTCAAGGTCGGAAATGACTATTTAGCTCAGTATCACTAAAACAAGACATTACGTTGTGTTGGTGACACGCCAGTGATCTACATGTCCTTATTGTCTGAATACCACCATCTAGCTCACAATTTTAAATACATTTTCGCTAACCGGTTTCAGCGACAATACGTCATCTTTACATGTACAGACGAATGTTAAAAAGTTAAAAGTAGCTATTTGTTAGAATACTACCAAAAAAATATTGTAAGATATTCATCCGGCTATCTAAAACACCATCTCAGTAACTGTAGCGTGTCATTAACAGTTAGTGGTACCTTAATGATTTTATAAATGTTAAAATTCCGTAAAGTGGACAAAGTGAAAGGGGAAGCTATGTCTATGTCGCTTGTACTTATTTGTCACCGGTACATTCATTACAATATGCAAATGAGAAGAAAACATGATTTTAAACGTTAAAAATCAGTATATACACAAAACCAGTTGCAGTTCTTGAACTTCTTTGTCTTAGGTGAATATGGAATTAAGAACAAGTAAGAAATATTATCTTATTGACCTTAGCAACTAATAATAATAATAATAATGGCCATGTACAAGTCTTTCAACTGAACGCCACTTTGCTGACTTGCGTGTCTATATTCAGATGGAGAAAGGGGTCCTTCAGTTTATGTCATCCGTGACGACTCCTCACCCCGTTAAGCCGTGAGAGATGAATTAAAGGCCAACTGAAAATGTCCGTGATCCAGCTAGTATTCGATCCCGCGACCTCTTGGTTTTTATTCTAGGTTACGCACCTAAGCACTAGATACCACGCCCGACACCTTAGCAATCTGGACTTTATAGCAACTACCTAAGTTTGTAGCAGCTGACGACAGTATCTCAGTGTGTCCATAAGAACTGAGAATAAAAGTCTCAGACACTCTCGCAGTAACCCTGGCTGCCATTGGCCCCTGTTGTCTGTCATAAAGACCCTACCAACCAGTTCCTCACCAGTTTCTTCAAGGATTTCATTCACCAACGACTCTCTGTAACTTCACAGAAGTAAGATTCGCCCGATAGCACTAGCCATGGGTGTGAATCTCCCCTTCAAATTCAGTCATTGGAAGTTAACTGAGATTTAAAACCGAAAAATCTGCACCATGCAAACAGTGTGGCAACAAATATAGTTGCACTGCTGTATCTTCTCCAGTAGCAGTCTACCTGGTGACAGACTATGGTTACTGGTCATCAGAGACGTGCATAATTTATGGATTTGCACGACTCTGTACTACGCTGTTCCAGTTGGCGTTCCGACCTGGGGGCAGCCAGGTGGCCACAGGCAGAGGTCGGCAGGGATGGGCAAAGAGCTGATATGCGGGCAGAACTGCAGGTGGGCCGTAGCGTTTGTGATCATACTGCACTGGCTGAGCACCCTCGGGCAGGGGTGCCCAAGCAGCTTGCGCACGTGCAGATTACGTGCCATATGGCAGTATAAAGTGCGCGTCATTTATGTTGGCGGCCGAGTTTAGGTTCGTTCTGCGCATCTGACGACACAAAACACAGTCAGCCAATGAACAGAGAACGACGTTGCCACATCTCGACTGCAGTGTAGAGCATGGACGAGAGTCTTCAGTTTTAGAAACACGCAGTCATAATAGTAATAGAACAAAAGCAATGTCTTGATAGCAGACATTCTTTTATAGAAAGTTTGGAAAAAGCATTCTTTATACCAATTGCTTCATATTCTATTTATTAATTAAACCAAACAAGCAGTAAGACTCCTAATTCAGGCGATAGCAAGGAAAGGTGTTTGTATCACTCTCACGAACCGCTTTTTCGCAATAAAGAACAGCGGTAATTGTTTATTTCCTATTGTACTTCGACGAAGCGTCAGTAATTCATAGTCATACTAACAGTGTTTGTCAGTATTTTGCGTGACGTGTTATACTTCTTATGGCGTTAGATAGTCGGACGAGGTGCGTTAGCGTAACGGTTAAGGTGTTGGGTTGCTATGTGAAAGGTTAAGAGTTCAAACCTTGTACAGTGCTTAATATTTTCATTATTTAAAAACAATATCGAAGTGCCTTACGTCACGAATTATATTCGTTTGAATGCAATTTTTTGAAATTTCTAGTGCTTTGTCTCTTCATTAACCCTTTCGCTGCTGCAGACACGTGCTCGCCGCATTCCGCGCTGTGCGCGATTTTGTCATCACTGCACTGCTCCCCTGTGCAGACACATGGCGTTCCCACTGCTTTGACAAAAACTATTTGGCCCAAAAATTTGATTTTTACACGTCTTCTTGACTGATACCTTCCCCCCATAAATGACTTAATTTTGTTTCGATGTTCAACGCAGTTATTATGCAGCATTAAATGTAGTAAACCATTGCACGAAATTTTGAAGAGTGCAGGCGAACAGTGCAGTGACAAAATCGCGCACAGCGCGGAATGCAGGGAGCACGTCGTTGTAGTAGCGAAATGGTTAATGCGGCCGTGGTGGCTTTACTTCATGAACTGCGCGCTCCCCCCTACACGTAAGCTTGCGAACTATGCCATACTATGGCGCTGCTTCTATTGGCGCGTGCATCGTGTGCAACTGGCAACGCAGCAATCTCCCGCGTCTGGGCGGGCATGCGCGAGCCGCCAAGATAAAAGAATTGAACTATAGTGGACAGTCAGTACTGGCAGTGTAGTGATTAATCAGTATTACGTGCGCCAGGTCACTAGTGTGAACAGAGGTGGGCATGGGACTGTAGCCCTGTGGGCCACTATTGGAACAGCCTACTGTATACTAGTATACATGTTGATGATAGTTAATTAAATGCGCCATCACGGTTGAAAGAGAGGGATCGTCTGTGAACAACACAAACTTTACGAAGCATGACACTACAGTACTACACTAGATAATCCACGACGGAATTATAGAATCATTTGGCTCCATTGCACCAAAGCTTCTAAGATTTAAAAGAAAGGCGATGACAAGAAGCTGGGGCCCAGCGAGAGACAGACATACTTGGGGAGCAAAACCGAACGATGAAATTTATGAGGTCATGAACTGGCCCAATGTTTTATAGTACTCAGAGATCAGACGATTTCAATGGGCAGGTTACACAATTCGTATGCCAGAAACCGACCTCCTGAGCAAGCGTTCATTGCACACATTATAACAAAGGCCCCTGGGTAGGCCAGGAACACGACGCAAAGAAAGATGCGGAAGCTCTGTACGTAATCAGCTGGGAGGAAACAGCGACAGAGAGAATGCAGTGGAGACATTACTGACGCAGCGCCTGGTCCACAGTGCCAGTGAGCAGTGAACAAGCAGTGAGTAAGTAAAACGTAATTACGTATTCCTCTTTAACAGTTCTAATACGGAGATACTCGACTTCCGATGTTTAGTTTTTCTCCTTCCTCTGCAGCTGTTATTCGGAATACATTACTGACAGAAATATTAGGAGAAATATTGATCGTAATGTTTTGGTTTGCATTTAATGAGCTGAGGGAGAAACCACTCTGATCTGAACACTACTCAAAACAGTTTTATTCTGCACGTACCAAGAGAGAGCCCAACTACTTTAAGATACATGTGTATCTACAGTATGTTGTATGCCTTTGTATTGCCATTTCTGTCTGATGATGAAGATATACCTTGAAACCTGTTGCAAAGTTAAACAGCGGAAGTTCAGAAAAGTAATGGCTGGTAGCAGTCTCTGGAAGTCCTGTTCAAAAATTTTAACCAGAAGTTATGGCCGAATGACGACCGTTATGACTTGTCACTGCATTATGGAGTGACAACAGATTATATGATATGTAACAGATGTGGAATGTGTGACAATCAAATTAATAGCTCAAGAGACTTCCATTCGAGTAAAAAAGAGCTCGCATTTCACCGTGCGTAATAACGTGTAGTGCAACGTAACTGAACAACAACGTAGAGAGTTACACTATGTGATCAAAACTATCCGGACACCCATAGAAACATACGTTTTTCATATTAGATGTATTGCGCTGCCACATACTACCAGGGACTCCATATCAGCGACCTCAGTAGTCATTAGACATCGTGAGAGAGCAGGATGGGGCGCTCCGCGGAACTCACGGACTTCGAACATGATTGGGCTTCACTTGTGTCATACGTCTGTACGCGAGATTTCCATACTCTTAAACATCTCTAGGTCCACTATTTCCGATGTGATAATGAAGTGGAAACGTGAAGGGACACTTACAGCACAAAAGCGTAAAGGGCCAACCTCGGCTGTTGACTGACAGAGTACCGCCGACAGTTAAGAGGGTCGTAATGTGTAGTAGGCGGACGTCTATCCAGACCATCACACAGGAATTCCAAACTGCATCGGGATCCACCGCAAGTACTATGACAGTTAGACGGGAGGTGAGAAAATTTGGATTTCATGGTCGAGCGGCTGCTCATAAGCCACACATCACACCGGTAAATGCCAAACGACGGCCCGCTTGGTGTAAGGAGCGTAAACATTGGACGACTGGACGGTGGAGAAGCGTTGTGTGCAGTGACGAATCACGGTACACATTGTGGCGGTCCGATGGTGTGGTGGTGTTTTTCACGGAAGGGGCTTGCACCCCCTGTTTTGCGTGGCACTATCATAGCAAAGGCCTACATTGATGTTTTAAGCACTTTCTTGCTTCCCACTGTAAAAGAGCAGTTCGGAGATGGTGACTGCATGTTTCAACGCGATCGACCACCTGTTCAAAATGAACAGCCTGTGGCGGAGTGGTTACATCTACATCTACATCTACATTGATACTCCGCAAGCCACCCAACGGTGTGTGGCGGAGGGCACTTTACGTGCCACTGTCATTACCTCCCTTTCCTGTTCCAGTCGCGTATGGTTCGCGGGAAGAACGACTGTCTGAAAGCCTCCGTGCGCGCTCTAATCTCTCTAATTTTACATTCGTGATCTCCTCGGGAAGTATAAGTAGGGGGAAGCAATATATTCGATACCTCATCCAGAAACGCACCCTCTCGAAACCTGGCGAGCAAGCTACACCGCGATGCAGAGCGCCTCTCTTGCAGAGTCTGCCACTTGAGTTTATTAAACATCTCCGTAACGCTATCACGGTTACCAAATAACCCAGTGACGAAACGCGCCGCTCTTCTTTGGATCTTCTCTATCTCCTCCGTCAACCCGACCTGGTACGGATCCCACACTGATGAGCAATACTCAAGTATAGGTCGAACGAGTGTTTTGTAAGCCACCTCCTTTGTTGATGGACTACATTTTCTAAGCACTCTCCCAATGAATCTCAACCTGGTACCCGCCTTACCAACAATTAGTTTTATATGATCATTCTCTCTAATGGACTCTATAATGGACTGCCCAGCACAGAATCCAGACCTGAATCCTATAGAACACCTTTGGGATGTTTTGGAACGCCGACTTCGTGCCAGGTGTCACCGACCGACATCGAGACCTATCCTTAGTGCAGCACTCCGTGAAGGATGGGCTGCCATCCCCCAAGAAAACTTCCAGCACCTGATTGAACGTATGCTTGCCCGATTGGAAGCTGTCATCAAGGCTGAGGGTGATCCAACACCATACTAAATGCCTGCATTACCGAGATAATAGAAGCTTTCGAAATTTGGTGACAGAATGCTGAAGATTAGATGGGTAGACCACGTAATTAATGAGGAGGTACTGAATAGAATTGGAGAGAAGAGACATTTGTGGTACAAATTGACTAGAAGAAGGGATCGGTTGACAGGACATGTTCTGAGGCATCAAGGGATCACCAATTTAGTATTGGAGGTCAGCGTGGAGGGTAAAAATCGTAGAGGGATACCAAGAGACGAATACGCTAAGCAGATTCAGAAGGATGTAGGTTGCAGTAGGTACTTGGAAATGAAGAAGCTTACACAGGATAGAGTAGCATGGAGAGCTGCATCATACCAGTCTCTGGACTATAGGCCACAACAACAACTACTTTGATTCCTCAAACGTATTTGTAAATAAACTATTTCTTCAGTAAATGAATAAAATGTAGTTGCATTTTTAATACAACCAATAATATAATTTAGGCCACGAGAGAAACAGCCGATGTAGTGACATGGATGAAACGCGTCCGCGCGCATCGAAGCGTTTGAGTTGTTAGCTGCGGAGTTTGAGGCGCCATGTCCGGATTGCGCGGCCCCTCCTGCCGTAGGTTCGAGTCCTCCCTCGGGCATGGGTGTGTGTGTTGTCCCTAGCATAAGTTAATTTAAGTAGTGTGTAAGTGTAGGGACCGATAACCTCAGGAGTTTGGTCCCTTAGGAATTCACACACATTTGAAAATTTGAATTTGTCTTGTTAATCAAAATTAATAGCTATCGGGAACCAAGAAAGCTGAAACTTTATGAAATAAAAGTTATCTGTAACAGTTACACGAAAAAGATTGTTTGCCGAGTTTTCTGCAGTGGGAAAGTGCTCACTTGACGGAGTGAAAACAAACACGCGTGCGTCCATAGCATGCGCCCGTATCTTTCGGTCGTCAGCTGGGCACTTTACCCCCGCGAAAAACTCGGCAAACTGTTTTTTTCACTCAACTGTTAAAGTTAACTACCAATTCCAGCTTTTATAGTATCATTATAATCAGTCCATATTTTTCGCATGTGTACGCGTGAAGCTAATGTATAATACCCTAAAACGAAGTCATCAGACTTCTTTTATCCGTTCTTGTACAACATGATAATCATTTCGACGAAGTCTCGCCTTTTTTCATATCGTTTTTTATAACATTACTGTTATTATTATTATTATTATTATGTCTGTGTGGGAGGCTATTGTAGCAACACCCACCTCATCTGCGTGTGCTGACCGTCACTTCGTTTACTAACGATACTAAATAAACTGTGGCAAGGAATCATAGCTTTCTTAGTTTTGGTCATCAAAATTGGCAGGTGGCTCCCGGACTACGTGGGGCAGCGCGTATTCAGCTCCCCTTCATCTGGCAGCGCTGGTTTCGCCATTTTTCATGGTGGGACGGTGGACGTATTCAAACGCCCTAGAATGCTATTTTAACATATTGATATTTGATTTTTAAAGTGACAGAGATCAGTTCTTTTAAAAGGATGAGACATCACGTAAAATAAATTTGCACTAAATTAATCACGTATTATGTGATATGGTATTTGTTCAGAAAATTTCCTCGTTGAGGGGTCACACAAAACTGCATTCACACCTGATCGTTCCACCTGCCTGACAGGTAATGTGTCGAATGTTAGTATATTGCTGGTAGCGTTATTGGTAGAGCTGAGCGTGAGCCATCGGTATACACACGACCCGATGGGAGGGTTTAGTGTGATCCACCAATGGTACACACACTGCCCAATGGGAGGGTTTAATATGAGCTACCAGTGGTACACTCTATCTGGTGGGAGGTTTTAGAGTGAGCCACCAAAGTTACACACCGCCTGGTGGAGGGGTTTAGCATGAGCCAGTAGTGGAACACATTGCCTAATGAGAGAGTTTAGCATGAGCCACTACTGGAATACATTGCCTGTTGGGAGGGTTGAGCATGAGCCGCTAGAGAAATACAGTGCCTTATGGGAGGGTTTAGTATGAACCATTAGTGGAATACATTGCTTGATGGAAGGGTTTAGCATGAGCCACTAGTGGAACACATTGTCTGATGAGAGGATTTAAGATGAGCCACTAATGGAAGGATTTCAGTGTCTACTAGTTCGGCAGACATGTGACTGCACGCAATATTTTAATTAATGGAGCTTTGCAACTAAATGAAAGGCAGTTTGTTTGTTGGCAGTGTAACATATGTTTGTTTATATGTATATAATAAATACCCTGTGTAGTAATTACAATTATGTTAGAATGTTACTTTTTCTCATGTTTTGTCTTGTTTTTCAGGTTAGAAACAACTTTCTCAACACAAATTTCGTGAGGTTAAATTATCGTTGGTGTTACCATTTCCAGTGTTGCTAGTCCATGTGAGTAGTCCTGGAGATATGTTTACTCAGTCCCCATATTCCAGATGGCTGATTTACAGCGTTTTTCATCCATATTTATTACAACACTTACCTCAACTTTCCATTGTTTGTTGAACGTATGTGTGTTTACAGTGTGTAGTGTTACCAACTGTTGCTGTGTGTATCTTTCGTCTTTGTTTGTATTTTGAGTGTGTTTTGATATTTGTTCATTTGTTTTGTTGTGTGAATGTGTTACTCTTTTTGTTGTGTGTTAAGGCGCTCAGTCCGGAACCGCGCGACTGCTACGGTCGCAGGTTCGAATCCTGCCTCGGGCATGGGTGTGTGTGATGTCCTTAGGTTAGTTAGGTTTAAGTAGTTCTAAGTTCTAGGGGACTGATGACCACAGATGTTAAGTCCCATAGTGCTCAGAGCCATTCGAACCATTTTGTTGTGTGAATGTGTTATTCTTTGTGCAAGTGGATTTTGTGTGTATGCTTCACGTTTCTGGTTGTTATTGTTTTAGTGGCTAACATGATTAGTGGGTAATGTCTATATTGATTTGGTCATTAATTAATTTCTTTTTCATTGCAAAGGCTCTTTGTATATGAAAGTCTGTAATGTCAGAAGTTTTTCGTTTTATTAACCGCTCCTGTTCCATTTTGGATGGTTCATTTCCATGTTTTATCAGGGGTTCAGCAAAGGCAGAATGGCTGTTCTCATACAACCAGCTCCTTAAACGTTCTTTAGACCTAATTTTGAAATTTCTGCCTGGTATTACACGACATTGTAGATACTTGATAGATAAAAGAAGCGGAACACATGGCAACAAACAATCTGCCTTCCATTTGGTTGCAAAGACGAACATACCAACTCGAATTTCGAAACAACTAAGGAACCACCGAAAACGAAAAAAAAGACTAAAATTTTAATCAGGTAACTTTATTTTCTTCGATACGTTAATTCAGATTTTATGATAGGCCCTACTATAGGCCTACACTGAGGCGTTGTTTGTGTTTCTATTGAAAGAAAGAACATGAGAGAGTAAATAATAATAGGCGAATCATCAGAACGTCTTAAAGACTTTGGCAGATGGGTCACCAGCGTTCAAACGTTTCAGAGATGGAGACTACAGTTGTTAGAAAAAAAAAAGAAAATCAGATACACATGTTCATGGTGTAGTACAAAATGTGCAGATCTCTGATATTGCAAAAACTACTGGAGATATAAATTTTTCGCCCAGTATTAGCTCTACAAAGTGCTATATGAAATTATACTCTTGACGCTTTTATTTCGAGGGCACTGAAGCAATTCCGCTTTATAATGGAACGATATACGTTTTTAACGGTATTCGAAAGCACTTGAATACAGAAGTACAGCGAAATATCGATTGTTAACTACTGAAATGGATCTTTTCACAAAACAAAATTCATTAAATGAAATAAAGGTGTGAATATAAGCTGACAGTAAAGTATAGCTCTATTGCTCTAAGCCTCGTTTAGATACTCGAGTGGCACTTGAAGTGGAACTATCGCCTTCACATTTATACGATGTCGAAAATTTGTATTAAAACATTAATAGCTGTCGTATCACTGTATTCCCGCTTTCAGGAGCTCTTGATTTCCGTTAAAATGTTAAACAGCGACACCATTCGTAATTGGTGTAACCAATCAGAATATTATAATTGCGTCGACTTCCGCCGCCAGAGTCAGATCATATAAAAGTTTTCTGACAAGTGAATATCGTACGTGTCATAATGTAAAAAATAGCTTACTGATTTGGTCGAGAGGAAGGCCACTGTTACCGTTGACCGAAACATTGGTTTCTCCAGTGTAGTTTGCCTGCATTATGACGCGGTACGATATTCAGAAAACTTTCGTGTCAACCAACCACAGTATATTTATATTACTGTGGAACAAAATATAGAAAAGAGAGCAATCCGGGTCCCAGTACCTTTCAATAGTTCCTTCGCTTTCATCGGAGCGCGCGTTTGTGTGTGTGTGTGTGTGTGTGTGTGTGTGTGTGTGTGTGTGTAAGAGAGGGGGGGGGGAGGGAGGGAGGGGGGGAGAGAGAGAGAGAGAGAGAGAGAGAGAGAGAGAGAGAGAGAGAGAGAGAGATGGGGGGGGGGAGAGGGGGTATGTGTGTATGTGTGTGTGTGTGGGGGGGGGGGGGGGCTTAACGTGTCGTAACTCGAACCTAACTTGCGAGGGAGGTTTTGAGAGAAGATATTCTTACAAATGAGAGAAGTTACATAAAAATAGTTGTTGAAAAATCTGTCACGCGTCATTGAACAATAATAATTGGTATTACTGCTTCATGACCACTCGCTGATGGTAGTGTTGATTTTTGCTTAGGGAAAAACACACTAAAATTAGTGATTGAACTGATATGCTGTGTGCTATAACCTTACATCGAAATAATAGTAACATAAAAAAGAAATTAGATGCGTAGCCAGAAGGAAACCTACATTGATAAGACCGAACATTCATCTCTAACTTCTTTTAAATCACAATTTTTGTCATCTGTCTGGATAAGTAACAGAAAGTATTAATATTGGCTCTAAAGCAAGATACCCGCCTTTAATCTCCGAAAGAAACCTCTGTGAAATACGTGTCTTATGAAAGCATCAAACAGGAATAGGATGTAGCTCTGAATAGTGCTAGTATGAAATGTGAGGGACGAGAGGAACCGGTGGAAGTGCTAACCCGGTAATCCGATAAACGATTGGGTCCTAATAGCCCAGTACCGCTAGCTGTTAGATGCGTTTTCATATTTATTTACGTCAAATGTAGAACTCGTTCTCTATTTGAACTTCAAATAGAGTTTACGCAAACGGAAGACGTATGAGGTGTGCACACAGCATTGCAATGTTTACAGACAAACAATACGTTCGTCGATCCCCAGTTTATCCAGGCTGGTGTAGAGGAAGTTCCATATTCTACAAGATGCATCCGCCCCGGTAGCTGAGTGGTCAGCGTGACAGACTGTCAATTCTAAGGGCCGGGTTCGATTCCCGGCTGGGGCGGAGATTTTCTCCGCTCAGGGACTGGTTGTTGTGTTGTCCTAATCTTCATCATTTCATCCCCATCAACACGCAAGTCGCCGAAGTGGCGTCAAATTGAAAGACCTGCACCAGGCGAACATTCTACCCGACGGGAGGCCCTAGCCACACGATATTTCCATTTTTTCTAGAGGATGCGACGTAAAAGACTCGCAAAGACAGGGGAGTAACTGAAATAACACAGAACACACCGCAAAAGTATAATTCAAAACAAAGAATATGGAAAACACAAAACATATCACTCGAAAAATCTTTTCGAAGCGACATCCGAGCACCTGACAGCTGCATGTTATACCAGGATACAGTGCACGTCACTGATGAAGCGAAACGACGCAGCAAGCAAGACCGCATCCTTACGAAGAACTTTGTATTGCTTCTCACAAGATAACGAATATTCTCGTTTACAACGCGATGTAAATATTGACATTCCAGGGGTTATTCCATAAAGATGCAGTTCCTCACCAGGCAATTACATGACATTTCAGAATAAAAACAGTCTCGCTTGCGAAATAATTTAATGTCTTTGACGCGTTTCACCCTTTTGGAACATCATCAGATTGTTTAGAAAAACAAGAGACCAATCAGTCAGTAAGAGATAGAGGAAAGGGCATGGCCCTGTCTTACACAACTACATAGGTAAAATAAACTAGAAGTAGTAGAAACTTACATAAAATAACTGGATATGACAAAAATGGCTCTGAGAACTATGCGACTTAACTTCTGAGGTCATCAATCGCCTAGAACTTAGAACTAATTAAACCTAACTAACCTAACGACATCACACACATCCATGCCCAAGGCAGGATTCGAACCTGCGACCGTAGCGGTCGCTCGGCTCCAGACTGTAACGCCTAGAACCGCACGACCACTCCGGCTGGCTAACTGGATATGAAAGTTTCCCGTCACATGGCCTACTGAAATAGAAACACGACGCAACTGTAACTACGTATGCGCTCCACCCGTCATAAAAAAACACATGAAATGCAAGATGGACGTAGTTAAAAGAAAAGAATATATCCACTATATTATCACGAAGGTACAGAAAGGTGAGGGAAAAATTGCATCTACTATCGCATGTTATATCGAATACCAGCTGATACTGCCATGGTAGTACAAAATAGTGCCAAGCTTACAAAAGTAAACGTGGTATAAGATGCACCCAGAACTTAGCACAGTATCCTTTTGGCATGTATACAAACAGGCCCGAATCTAGGGGGAGGGGGGGCGGGAGAGGGGGGGGGGGGGCGGCAAGCCGTGGTATGTGCCCCCGGCGGCAATTTCATAGGGCGCCAAATTCATATTCTTAAAGAAGGAAACTTGTTCCACAAAGCGCCTAGCATCCAGCGCACATTGGTCTATCGGTTGTTCATGTGATTTTGAAACGCGTCCCTGCTGGTTTTTGAACATTTTCGAACACATTCTAAGTTCATTTCTGAATTCACTGCGTGCATAGTGTAAGTGATGTTTCTGCCAGGGGAATCCCCGTCTCATCTAGAAATGAAACTTCCCCGCAGACAAAGGGGACGAGACTCTACGATCTGAGCTGAATAAATCCGGATGGTTGGATGCCAATCGCTGTTTCTTTATGTGGTTACTTAGGTGCGCCAATGATAAGCGTTGTCATTTTTTTTTTTGGTCATCAGTCTACTGACTGGTTTGATGCGGCCCGCCACGAATTCCTTTCTGTGCTAACCTCTTCATCTCAGAGTAGCACTTGCAACCTACGTCCTCAATTATTTGCTTGACGTATTCCAATCTCTGTCTTCCTCTACAGTTTTTGCCCTCTACAGATACCTCTAGTACCATGGAAGTCATTCCCTCATGTCTTAGCAGATGTCCTATCATCCTGTCCCTTCTCCTTATCAGTGTTTTCCACATATTCCTTTTCTCACCGATTCTGCGTAGAACCTCCTCATTACTTACCTTTTCAGTCCACCTAATTTTCAACATTCGTCTATAGCACCAGATCTCAGATGCTTCGATTCTCTTCTGTTCCGGTTTTCCCACAGTCCATGTTTCACTGCCATACAATGCTGTACTCCAGACGTACATCCTCAGAAATTTCTTCCTCAAATTAAGGCCGGTATTTGATATTAGTAGGCTTCTCTTGGCTAAAAATGCCTTTTTTGCCATAGCGAGTCTGCTTTTGATGTCCTTCTTGCTCCGTCCGTCATTGGTTATTTTACTGCCTAGGGAGCAGAGTTCCTTAACTTCATTGACTTCGCGACCATCAATCCTGATGTTAAGTTTCTCGCTGTTCTCATTTATACTACTTCTCATTACCTTCGTCTTTCTCCGATTTACTCTCAAACCATACTGTGTACTCATTAGACTGTTCATTCCGTTCAGCAGATCATTTAATTCTTCTTCACTTTCACTCAGGATAGCAATATCATCAGCGAATCGTATCATTGATATCCTTTCAACTTGTATTTTAATTCCACTCCTGTACCTTTCTTTTATTTCCATCATTGCTTCCTCGATGTACAGATTGAAGAGTAGGGGCGAAAGGCTACAGCCATGTCTTACACCCTTCTTAATACGAGCACTTCGTTCTTGATCGTCCACTATTATTATTCCCTCTTGGTTGTTGTACATATTGTATATGACCCGTCTCTCCCTATAGCTTACCCCTACTTTTTTCAGAATCTCGAACAGCTTGCACCATTTTATATTGTCGAACGCTTTTTCCAGGTCGACAAATCCTATGAATGTGTCTTGATTTTTCTTTAGCCTTGCTTCCATTATTAGCCGTAACGTCAGAATTGCCTCTCTCGTCCCTTTACTTTTCCTAAAGACAAACTGATCGTCACCTAGCGCATTCTCAATTTTCTTTTCCATTCTTCTGTATATTATTCTTGTAAGCAGCTTCGATGCATGAGCTGTTAAGCTGATTGTGCGATAATTCTCGCACTTGTCAGCTCTTTCCGTCTTCGGAATTGTGTGGATGATGCTTTTCCGAAAGTCAGATGGTATATCGCCAGACTCATATATTCTACACACCAACGTGAATAGTCGTTTTGTTGCCACTTCCCCCAATGATTTTAGAAATTCTGATGGAATGTGATCTATCCCTTCTGCCTTATTTGATCGTAAGTCCTCCAAAGCTCTTTTAAATTCCCATTATAATACTGGATCCCCTATCTCTTCTAAATCGACTCCTCTTTCTTCTTCTATCACATCAGACAAATCTTCACCCTCATAGAGGCTTTCAATGTATTCTTTCCACCTATTTGCTCTCTCCTCTGCATTTAACAGTGGAATTCCCGTTGCACTCTTAATGTTACCACCGTTGCTTTTAATGTCACCAAAGGTTGTTTTGACTTTCCTGTATGCTGAGTCTGTCCTTCCGACAATCATATCTTTTTCGATGTCTTCACATTTTTCCTGCAGCTATTTTGTCTTAGCTTCCCTGCACTTCCTATTTATTTCATTCCTCAGCGACTTGTATTTCTGTATTCCTGATTTTCCCGGAACATGTTTGTACTTCCTCCTTTCATCAATCAACTGAAGTATTTCTTCTGTTACCCATGGTTTCTTCGCAGCTACCTTCTTTGTACCTATGTTTTCCTTCCCAACTTCTGTGATGGCCCTTTTTAGAGATGTCCATTCCTCTTCAACTGTACTGCCTACTGCGCTATTCCTTATTGCTGTATCTATAGCGTTAGAGAACTTCAAACGTATCTCGTCATTCCTTAGTACTTCCGTTCAGCCTACTCTTCATCACTACTATATAGTGATCCGAGTCTATATCTGCTCCTGGGTACGCCTTACAATCCAGTATCTGATTTCGGAATCTCTGTCTGACCATGATGTAATCTAATTGAAATCTTCCCGTATCTCCCGGCCTTTTCCAAGTATACCTCCTCCTCTTGTGATTCTTGAACAGGGTATTCGCAATTACTAGCTGAAACTTGTTACAGAACTCAATTAGTCTTTCTCCTCTTTCATTCCTTATCCCAAGCCCATATTCTCCTGTAACCTTTTCTTCTACTCCTTCCCCTACAACTGCATTCCAGTCGCCCATGACTATTAGATCTTCGTCCCCCTTTACATACTGCACTACCCTTTCAATATCCCCATACACTTTCTCTGTCTGTTCATCTTCAGCTTGCGACGTCGGGATGTATACCTGAACTATCTTTATCGGTGTTGGTCTGCTGTCGATTCTGATTAGAACAACCCGATCACTGAACTGTTCACAGTAACACACCCTCCGCCCTACCTTCCTATTCATAACGAATCCTACACCTGTTATACCATTTTCTGCTGCTGTTGATATTACCCGATACTCATCTGACCAGAAATCCTTGTCTTCATTCCACTTCACTTCACTGACCCCTACTATATCTAGATTGAGCCTTTGCATTTCCCTTTTCAGATTTTCTAGTTTCCCTACCACGTTCAAGCTTCTGACATTCCACGCCCCGACTCGTAGAACGTTATCCTTTCGTTGATTATTCAATCTTTTTCTCATGGTAACCTCCCCCTTGGCAGTCCCCTCCCGGAGATCCGAATGGGGGACTATTCCGGAATCTTTTGCCAATGGAGAGATCATCATGACACTTCTTCAATTACAGGCCACATGTCCTGTGGATACACGTTACGTGTCTTTAATGCAGTGGTTTCCATTGCCTTCTGCATCCTTATGTCGTTGATCATTGCTGATTCTTCCGCCTTTAGGGGCAATTTCCCACCCCTAGGACAAGAGAGTGCCCTGAACCTCTATCCGCTCCTCCGCCCTCTTTGACAAGGCCGTTGGCAGAATGAGGCTGACTTCTTATGCCGGAAGTCTTCGGCCACCAATGCTGATTATTTATCAAAATTTAGGCAGTGGCGGGGATCGAACCCGCGATCGAAGACGTTTTGATTATGAATCAAAGACGCTACCCCTAGACCACGGGTCACGAGCAAGCGTTATTATAATTATTAACTAAGTCCATAGGTTCAGACTACCAGAGTGGAAATAAGCAACTAACAGGAACAACAGGTAAGAAAGATTACATATTATCCTCCAGGTATATCCAAGAAAATGAAATTTTGGCAGAAAATTCGTGCCAGATCGCTACAATACTAAGAGCCAGTTGTACGGTCCCTGGTTAGCAGCCGCCTAAGTTATACCCTCAGGATAGCGTAGAAGACGCGTGATAACGCCTGACCGGAGAATAAACGCGAAATAACTAAACTGGTGACTCTGGGAGGGTTATTGAACTTAACCGGAGAATAAGTTTTGTTGATGTCAGGAATAGTTAAGGAATTACTGATGACAAGATGGTTTGTTAGAATGAAGAAACGGGAACATCACACAAATTATATGGAACAATATGACGATTCTCAATTTGTATAAAAATTTCGTACTGCTATTAATTTTCGATATCATGCTTGAGAAACCGGAACGTATGAAATGTAAAACTATTTCCTAACATAAAACTTGTTTCTTGTAGTAGTTCTAATAGGTATTTGACATTGGAACTTTGTGAATTGTATTGTATCGTGTTATTTATGTAAATGAGGTAGATAAAAATGACCTGTGCGAAAACAGTCTCGCTTGGCGTGTGTTACCGTTGCTGCAGTATTAGAAATGCCTATTTCGTTTTATCTAGCAGACAATGACAAAATAGACTTAATCAGATCGAGAAACCACACCAGTCTTGGGTACTATTAACAGCTTTTTCAATATCAGACAGCGACGTTTCGATTTTTCATGTAGCAAAACGTTTGACGAACTTTGATGGGGTAACAGATACTTCCACAAAAAAGGAAAGCACGCCACGTAAAGCCGTAGCAAGATTAGAGAGAAAAAGATGCTGGGACTTAAGGAATGAAGAAATATGTGCTGTCTTGTTTGTCTCATGTCTTTATTGATTTTATGTTTCCTATATTTATGTCACACAAAAGAGAAAGTCATTAGCTATTAAGGAATAAGGAGTGCAAATTTTCTGAAGAGATCTTATTCTCCTGGTCACAAATAATCCCAACCACCGTTAATTCTGAGTTTTTTTATTTTTATTTTTTATTTTATTTTTTTAAGAGGGGCAGGATGTGAAACCGGCCGACTGGGAGCAGGAGAGGTACCACAGGACATTTTAATTTTGCATTGTCCTGAATATAGGTTTCATGGCTTTTCATGGCTTCCATTACAAACAGAACGAAACGCAGTGACGAGCGATAGAAGAATGCTGTGTGAAGAGGCGTGGCACTGCACTTTGGCACACTCAACGCCAAATAATATGTCTTAAACTTCGTCTAACGTAAATGTTTTATACATCCAAATTTTGAGAAAGATATCAGCCACAAAATGAGTTTTGAAAAATCGATTTTTAAAAAGTTTTTGATGTTCTATCTCAAACGTTCGAGGGGGAGGGCGGCGGGGGGTACGGACGCCACTATCAAGTTTTTGCCCCGGCTCGGAAATATCGCAGATCCAGGTTGCACACAAATACTACTGCACAAGGTGCAAACAGAGCGTTTAGTGTGGCTATAAATGGCCAGGTGGCACGCATGACCGGTTTAAGGCACGTTTATTAAATATAAATGTTACGTAAACCTAATAAATTAAGATACATTCAAGCAAACTATTGCAACCACATGAAACCAAAAGTACATTAAGGTACCCTATATAAAATAGAATAATTAGTTAAAATGATGACAGGAAATCAATATGTGCCACCGAAACATTCATACGGAGTAAAATAGCGAAATGTTAGGGTGCTTGAACAGCGTACAAGCATAGAACACTATCAACCAAACATCCCGGCATCACAAACACGGGCACTTCTAAGCACTGAAAACTATTGAAAAAGACGTGTTTCTAGTCATTATAATAAAAATATAAGTTGTAGTATGTAAAAGTAAAGTCATCTACTATAAAATAAGGTCATTAAAAAGCCCATATTTAAATATAACCTTCCCCCCTCCTAACATACATAACAAAACAGACAAGTTAAAAATTCAGTTACTGAATGGTAAAATTTTCCCACCTGATCCCAGTTTGCTGTCCTTGGCTATTAAAAATCTGTATACAAACGTACCTCTGGACGCAACGACCCTCATAACACAAGAAAATTACGTCAAAGATTGACATCTTCTTTCAGACGAGATTATTTTTTATTTTTGAGTCATCGGTCTTCTGTCTTGTTTGATGCGGCCCGCCATGTATTCCAATTCGTTGCCAACTCTTCATGTCATAGTAGCAATTTCACCCTACGCCTTCAATTATTTATTGGATGTATTCCAATCTCTGTCTTCCTCTGCAATGTTTTATTCCCTACAGATCCGTCTACTGTCATGGAAGTTGTCCCCTGATGTGCTAACACATGTCCTTTCATCCTGTCCCTTCTTCTTGTCAGCGTTTGCCATATCTTCCTCTTCTCGTCGAGTCTGCAGAGAACCTCCTCATTTCTTACCTTATCAGTCGACCTAATTTTCAAGGTTCCTCTTAGCACGACGTCTCAAACGCTTCGATTTTCTGCTGTTCTGGTTTTCCCACAGCCCCTATGTCACTATCATACAATGCTGTATTCCTCGCGTCAAGACCTATGTCGAATACTAACAGACTTCCCTTGGCCAGGAATGAATTTTCCGCAAGTGCTAGCCTGCTCTTTATGTCCTTCTTGTTCGTTCGTCATAAGTTATTTTACTGCCTACGTAGCAGAATTCGTAACTTCGTTTACTTCGTGTCACCCAATTGTAATGTTAGAATTCTCGCTGTGCTCATTTCTGCTACATCTCATTACTTTGGTGTTTCTTCCATTCGCTCTTAATCCATGTCCTGTAATTCTTCTTCACTTTCACTGAGGATGTCATCAGGGAGCCTTATCATTTATATCCTTTCACTCTGAATTTTAATCTCTCTCTAGAACATATTCTTGTTTCAATCGTTGCTTGTTCGGTGTATAGACAGATATATAACAGTAGGGGCGAGTGTCTGCATCCCTGTCTTAAATCCTTTTTAATCCGACCACTTCGTTCTTGGTCTTCCAGTCTTACTGTTCCCTCCTGATTCTTGTACATACTGTATATTACCCGCTTTCTCCTAGAACTTATTCCTGTTATCCTCAGAAATTCCACTATTTTATACCATTTGCACCATTTTACATTGTCAAACGCTTTTCCAGGTCGACAAAGCCAGTGAAAATATCTTGATTTATCTTCAGATTTGCTTCCATTATCATCTGAAACGTCAGAACTGCTTCTCTGGCGCCTTTACCTTTCCTAAAACCAAACTGATCGTTATCTAACACATCCTCAGATTTCTTTTCCGTTCTTCTGAATACTATGCTTGTCAGCAGCTTGGATGCGTGAACTGTTAAGCTGAATTTGTGTTAATTCTCGCACTTGTTGGCCATTGCAATCTTCGGAATTGTGTGGAAGAGTTTCTCCGAAAGTCAAATGGTGTATCGCCAGGTTCATACATTCAACGCACCAACATGTCTAGTCATTTTGTTGCCACTTCCCACAATGACTTTAGATATTCTGATGGAATTTTACCTGTCCCTTCTACCTTATTTGATTGTAAGACTTCCAAAGCACTTTTAAATTCTGATTCTAATACTAACACTTCCCTGTCGACTCTTGTTTCTTCTTGTGTCAACGCATAAGATAACTCCTCCCCGTCACAGAGGACCTCAATGTACGTTTTCCACTTATCCGCGCCCTCCTCTACATTTAACAGTGGAATTCTCACTGAAATCTTAATATTACCACCCTTACTTTCAATTTCTTCGAAGGTTCTTTCGACTTTCTCATACGCTAAATCCGCCCTTCCGACAATCGTTTTTTTTTTTTTTTTTCAACGTCTTCACATTTCTCATGCAGCCAGTTTGGCTTAGCTTTCCTAAGTGACTTGTATTTCTGTACTTCTGAATTATCTGAACATTTTTGTACTTCCCTATTTCGTTGATCAGCTGAAGTATTTCATCTGTATCCATGGTTTCTTCACAGTTGTCTTCATTGCACATGCGTTTTTCTTACCAACTCCTGTGATTGCTCTCTTTAGGGATGCCCATTCCTCTACAACCGTACTGCGTGCTGAGCAATTCATCATCGCAATGTCTACAGCCTCAGAGAACTTCAAAGTTATCTTTTCATTTCTTAGTACTTCCGCAACCTACATCTTTGTGCATTTATTTTTCCTGACTAGTCTCTTAAACTCCATCCTACTCTTCACCACTGCTAAATTGTGATTGAGTTTATATTTGCTCCTGTTCTCGCCTTACAATCTAGTATCTGATTTCGGAATCTCTGGCCGGCCATTATGTAATCTAACTAATCTTCCCGTATCTCCCGGCCGTTTCCAAGTTTCCAAGTACACCTCCTCCTCCTGTGATTCTTGAACAGAGTACTCACGATTACTAACTGATATTTATTGAAGAACTCAATTAATCTTCCTCCTCTCTCATTTCTACTACCAAGCCCATATTATCCCGTAACTCTTTCTTCTACTCCTACCCCTACAACCGCATTCCAGTCCACCAAGTCTGTTAGATTTTCATCTCCCTTTACGTACTCTATTACCCTTTCAATATCATCATGTACTTTCTCTATTCGTCATCTTCCGCTTGTGTCTTCGGCATATTTATCTGATCTTTTGCTCTCGGCGTTAGATTTCTGTCGATTCTGACGAGAATAACCTTATCATTGAGCTGTTCACAGTAACTCACTCTCTGCCCTACTTCCCTATTCATAACGAATCATATCATTTTCTGCAGCTGCTCATATTACCCTATACTCGTCTGACCAGAAATCCTTGTCTTTCTTTCATTTCATTTCACTGACCTCCACTATATCCAGACTGAGGCGTACCATTTCCCTTTTCAGATTTTCTCGCTTCCTACCACGTTCAAATTTCTGACATTGCTAGGCTATAGACTCGAGTTGCATACAATTCGAAGTTCATGGAGCGGAGTGAACGCGATTTGCATGTTAAACTGTTCAGTGATGATAACAGGAACATTACGGCTGCGTAGAAATTACAGATACTTCCACACAACCGACTTACATGCAACCCCAGTCTACAGTGTAGCAGTCACTCAATGATAATGATTTTGGTAAGTCAAAAATTAATTTTGAAAACGCACTTTAATTTCATACATAAGTATCAATCGATCCCTTACCTCGTCATTAGTTTCTCGATCTACCCATCTAATTTTCAGAATTCTTCATTAGCACATTTCAAAAGCCGCCATTCTCTTCTTGTCATAATTGCTTATCGTCCACGTTTCACGTCTGCAGAAAACTATACTCTAGACAAATACATCAAGAAAACATTCCCAAACACTGAAGTTTAAACAAATAGAGTCGTATGCCATGAATGGCTGGGAGACGCCCAGAGGCAGGTTGAGCGGCCTAATTGGAAAGGTTTTTCTTGTCCTTCGTACACACGGGCATCATTCCTTCGGAAATGCGAGATTTATCTTTTGTCTAAGCTCACGGGAAAAATAGTCACCATAGAGACATCATTACAAGCATCATTTAATAGCTTGTAACTCCACTCTTGGTCTTGATAACCTTCTGGATTCGGTTAGGAAGTGAGCCCACAAGGTTGTGCAGGCACATCACAGCCAAGTTAAGCCACTCTGTGGGAATATCACGTAATTCCACAGCCATTTGTGGATGTGGTACCACCCTGAAAACACCACCCCATTTAATAGGTGCCCTGCGGGCTGGCATGTTTGTCCGTTGATCGGAATGCCATATTCTGTGCAGAACAAGATCGTAACTACATCTGGTGGCAGCATGTACGATTATATCATCAATTAGATACAGGACGAGAAAATAGCAGTTTGTTGCTTTAATTTTGGACACCAGTGTAGGTTTTCGATTGTTCTTCACAGACTGTTGTATCATTACGATATCCCGCAGCTTCAAACAAAAAGTGCTTTCACTTTTGATTATTTTGGTTTTCACATACACCGTCTCAGAAATGGCACCCGTGGTTAGTACAGACTGGGTTGACGACATTGATCCACCAAAACGAAATGCGTTATTTCAGTATTTAGTAACCCTTCTGCTACTACAGGATGGTGCTGGTGTTCCATAGCAACCTACAAAACTATAGCGTATCTGTGGTGTAATGACTGCCACTGGGTGGCGGCAGAAGTCTTGATGATTGTGAGGAAGCAGTCGACTGCTATGTAGGGTGTCTTGGGTTCGAGCGAAGATGGAGAAGACTGGAGGACTTAGTGGTTGGCTGCAGCAAAACCATCTTGAATATAACAATTCCAATTATTATTCCATTAGGCCTGAACAGTCATTTGTGCCGCCTCTCAATCCAGGCGCGGCAGTGTCGTGCTGCCATTTTTCAACAGCACAATGTCTCAGTGAACCGTCTGCGTGATGTTGAGGTACTCCTGTGGCCAGCAAGATCCACAGATCTGTCCACGATAGGACATGTATGGGACATGCTCGGACGTTAACTCCGTTTTAGTATCAGTATCCAGCATATTGTTACATGGCAGTTTTTCCCAAAACGACTTTACAGAGGGCAGGAGGTGGCGTTAGATTACCAAATCAATTCAAATTACTAGTGATACGTGAAATTATGGATTTAACTCGAACAAACACCAATGTTTGCGTATCTAATAACTAGTTCTTCATTTCTGTACGGTGAAGGACATACGTAATGTTTTGCTTTAAGCTGGGTCCACTGGATGACTGTGGGAGCGTGAGAACCACCCACAGGGCTACAACCGCAAGTGAGTCGCAAAATCCTTCCTCACTGAAAGACACAGTCCCATCCAGGTACAGACTGAGAGGACGGGCGATGTCAGTGACGCCCTTCCACGTTCTAATAACGACTTTACAGAGGGCAGGAGGTGGCGTTAGACATGCTGTGAGCTTCCATTGTGAAAAGCAGCTTAAGAAGCGTTTTCTAAGAAGATAGAGGTGGGAAAACTCAAAGGTACTCAGAGTGGTAAGAATCTGTTGTACCCGGAGGAGGCCACCGGTAATTGATGCTTGAATTTTGTAAGGCAGCCATGGATTTGTTCGACAAAATTTTGTAGCGGGAATGAACACTCAAGAGTATATATGTGCAGCCGCTGTCATTGGCTGAAATGTGAAACCAACCTAAGAGTGGAAGAGAACCTCTGCTTCCTGCTCTACTCTAAGAGATAAACGCGTGTTACTGGTTGTTATCAAACCAGATTGTTTAGGCGAAGGAAACTTGTATTTATTGTTACAAATTTTTCATTGGTTGGAAGTCGGAAGGTATACTGGGATCAGCTAACGAGACTCTGGTTCTGGCTGAACGAGCAAGATTCTAAGAAGAAGAGCAAATACAGACGTCGGTTTGGATCGTCAGAGATCAGAGAGAGAGAGAGAGAGAGAGAGAGAGAGAGAGAGAGAGAGAGAGAGAGAGAGAGAGAGAGAAAGAGAGAGGGAGAGAGAACTGCAGAGAGGATGGACTTCATCCTGGAGCTGAGCTTACTACTCTCAGCTACCTCTGCACCTGAGTTTCAGAACGAGCCGCATTTGTGTACGTCATGATGAGGGGACTCCAAAGTCTTTTTTCTCGAGTTTGAGTTTTGTTTTTCTGAACTAATTTATGCAGTCAGGTAGTTGAACTCAACATGTGGTTAGGGAAGGGACGTGGTCTTTATATGTACTTTTCTGGGTCTTTTCCTTAATCAATTGACTAATTCAGCAACCATTGGCAGTTTATGCGAACTAATTGCTTCATTTTCAATGCCAGCAATCTGTGCCGACGTATTATTGCGTACTTTTTTACAATTTATTCCTACCATTGTGCATTTAATTATTATTTGTATTATCGATTCAATGAGTGGAATGACGTTCGTGCAATTAATTAATAAACAGGAGTCTATCGTTATTTTAGTTTCATGCCGTAATTTGAAGAAGCTCTTTTTCATATCTACGTAAGCTATGGTCCCCATATTTCATATTTAACAGGGCCATCCCTGTTTAAATTCAGATGTTCATTAGTTTCCGTTGCACGTATTGTAATATTTCACATGATCTTAGCCGGTTGTTGTGACCGAGCGGTTCTAGGCGCTTCAGTCTGGAACCGCGCTGCTGCTACGGTTGCAGGTTCGAATTCTGCATCGGGCATGGATGTGTGTGATGTCCTTAGTTAGGTTTAAGTAGTTCTAAATTCTAGGGGACTGATGACCTCAGATGTTAAGTCCCGTAGTACTCAGAGCCATTTGAACCACATGATCTTACTGGCCGTTGTGGCCGAGCGGTTCTAGGCACTACAGTCTGGAACCGTGTGACCGCTACGGTCGCAGGTTCGAATCCTGCCTCGGTCATGGGACTGATGACCTCCGAAGTTAAGTCCCACAGTGCTCAGAGCCATTTGAACTATTTTGAACCACGTGATCTTACGGAGAGCGGTTTGTTCGCTGAATAGGTCATCGGGTTCAGATCTTGTTAGCATCTCAAATGTGTGCTAAATGTCCGACTGTAGCCTCAGAATATCAACGACCAGGTACAACACTTGTGGCCCAGGTTGATTCAAGAGGGGCTACAACGGCGTTATGACACCGTTCCCAAACTCATCAGGCCAGATGGAGATGTAACGTCACATTAGTAAGTGGGATCATACTGCCAAGTACCTTGTAAATTTGCCTCGATTTTGTAATCACGGAAGTAACACCAACTACCCTCTCAACTCGTGATGTTTCATTTCGTTTCCTCCTCCCTGTGGGTGCTTTATTATGTCAAGTAATGTCTTTGCAAAAACATTCCTTGTGATCGATCTTCGCGGTGGGATGTAGACTGCAGACTCTACGAAAATAGAGAAACACAAAAGTCTACCGCTAGACCTGTATCTATTTTTGCCAGATGTTTACGAGTAATGCAAGCTGTGTTTTACACGAGTGATTTTTTTCTGAATCCATGGTGATCCTTTGAGAGAATCTAGTTTCCCTCCAGGAATGTCATATTTTTGTGCTTCGAGTATGCTCTAGGGTCCTGCAACAGACGAATGTTAGAGATGCTGGTGTATAGCTCTGCACATCCAATCTATTACCCTTTTGTAAACAGGACTGACTCGTGTTATTTCCCAGCCGCAAGCGACTATTTTTTGAGCAAATTACGAAAGGAGCTAATTCCGTTGCGTATACAATGTGTAAACCTAACCGGAATTCGGTCAGGGCCCGGTGCCTTGTTCGCTTTCAGCAGTGTTAATTGCTTTTCAATAGTGGGGCTGCTAATGTCGATGTCGCCCATTCGAGTCTGTGCAGTGGTCAGACATCGGCACGTTTGTATCCTCTTGCGTGAATAGTTTCTTAAATTCCGAATTAAAAATTTCTGTCTTCCATCCACTTTTCTCTCTTTGAACTATAGACAGACGGACAGAATTTCCAAGACTCCATTTTCTCAGCATCGAACGTAAATGGGAGATCCCTCTTGAAACCCAGGTGCAAGTTATTATACAGACGAAATGACACGATTTCAGGAACTCTACTGAACTCATACAAATACGATTTTAAGTATACCTGGAGAGCCTCAGCAGTTCTGTTAGTGTGTAAGGGGAATTTAAAATAGACTGGGCTAGCAGTGAGAATTAGGGTCGAGGATTGAGGCGTGCCAGGGTAATCCGTTCATTTGTTTGAACCACTGTGCCAAAGCGACTCTGTGGCTAACGCACGTGCCTAATAAGCAGGAGACGCGGTGCAAATTGTCGTTCGCCGTTTCAGTCTATATACATAAAATCATTATGAGATAAGTGAAGTCTCTGAAATTATGTCATTTCACCTTCGCCAGGAGTTGTATAGCATGTACGATTGCATTTTGTGTTGAAGTCAATTTTTTCATCCATTAAATTCTTTGTATCACTGGGTAGTTGCTGAAAGATTTTCAAGGCTGAATAGCCACTCCTTTCTGTGCCACACTACGGCTGAATGATGGACAGTGTTAATCATTTCTGCTTCTAGTAATGTATTCATCAATGTTACTGTCGTTTTCAAAATGTGATGTATCACAAGGGAGTGGAATCTAGGAGCGAAGTGCTGGCGGAAGTAAAGCTGTGAGGAGGGGGCGTGAGACGTGCTTGTGTAGCTCAGTTGGCAGAGCTCTTGCCCGCGAAAGGCAAAGGTCCCGAGTTCGAGTCTCGGTCCGGCACACAGTTTTAATCTGCCAGGAAGTTTTCGAGTAAAATATTGTGTGACCATCAGTTAATGTTCTAATCACTCAAGAAATTAGAATATTCCGTTTCATTTATCGATGAGTATTATTTCTAATTTTGTGGTCAGACCACGTGTACTGTGTTTTATCTAAATTTTGCGTCAGTACATTTGTAGAGAATCAGTTATTAATTTTCGGTGAAATATTATTTAAATTTTCAAGCGTGGAAGTTATAGCACTTGTATTGTTGACAAAGACAACTATTTCTTCTTCTTGAATATACGATGGAAGATCATTTATTCATTAGAGGAAAAAGGGTGAACCGGATACTGATCCTTGTGGTGCACCTGTAGCTATCATTCCCCGGTCTGAAAATAATATCACCATGTACACTACCTGAGCTACTTAATCCAACACTCTGCATCTATTTAGTTGGATAGGATAAACATCAACTACGAGTAATATCTCTAATACGAAAGTATTTGAACTTTCGTAGAAAAATGATTTGAACTGCACAATAAAATGCTTTGGTCATAGAAAGAAGCTCAAAAACATCTGTGATCTTCTGTGCCTATATTTAGTGTACATTTATTTCGAATCAGTTACTGGAGACTGTACAGAAACCTCTATAATCGTAGCGGTAAACACGGCAAGTAGCGGTACTCACGCACTTTGTAGGCGCGGGGTCCCTCCCACGAGAACCGGCGTCAGTGGCGAACACGACGGCCTTCTTCTTCTTGGCCGGGAGCAGCACGCACGCCATAGTGGAGCGACTCGACACGGGACAAGCAGCAGCTGGCAGCGACCGCGCGCGCTCGCCACTGCAGACACACTGTCCGGTGCCGGCTACGGCTCTGCATCTCGCTGGCCGGGGGACCGGTTTCCCCTGTAGTCTACCGTCTGCACGCCAGCCAGCAGACGCCTCCGCGGGGCTCATTAGCGGACCTCTCCCCTGGGAGACGGGGACACTAGCCCACCAGTGCTCTGTGAACGCAGCGAGTGGAGGGACGAGTTGACAGACAGCAGTATAGTGTCTCTTAGGGCGTCGGACAAGTGGAAAGCAAAGCATGTGCAGAGCAGGGGGCCCGTCAGCTGTTCTGCCTTCCTCCAACTTAACGTATAGGTGACTCCACGTTAAGTGGCCTACTCCACTCGACTACCTCAGATTTTGTTCATCTTTCGAATGGAGTTTAGGAACACATACAAATTTCGGAACATACCCCCGCGTAAATTCGCTGCTAGCGAAGGGTGTCTTTGCAAAACGCAGCGTGATATATCCAGAGATGTACGAGGGGCGTTCAATATGCAGATCAACACATTTCGTTCTGACAACAGGTTGATTTTATACAGAACTCCAATTCACCATATTGGTTCAAATGGCTCTGAGCACTATGGGACTTAACATCTATGGTCATCAGTCCCCTAGAACTTAGAACTACTTAAACCTAACTAACCTAAGGACATCACACAACACCCAGTCATCACGAGGCAGAGAAAATCCCTGACCCCGCCGGGAATCGAACCCGGGAACCCGGGAATTCACCATATTATTCCCCACAATTTTGGCTACAAAAACTCCTTTTTTCAGCACCGTCCCTCATCTCACATGGGGCATATAGACTGTTTGCAATCCGTCTGGAGCACCTAATGCCCCAAAACTGAGAGCTAGCAAGTATTACCCTTGGTAGCACGAACCAACACAGACTAGCGCCGGCCTGCTAGGCGTTAATTTTCCCTCTCCGCCTCTTCGCGCCCCGCCTGTTGACACGCCGCGAAATCTGCAACCCCTGATGGAATAGCAGAGCCCTTGTCGCAGTCGCAACTCATCGATACAACACGGTGCGTGGCTTATCTTTTAATAATTATAATGCCTCTTCAGTATTTTTGACGTTCGTGATTTCATCACTTTACACATTTGCCTTTGTTTATGACTCCGGCCACAAATATAATTAGATGGGGTTGTTTGAGGAAGGAGATCAGACAGCGAGGTCATCTGTCTCATCGGATTAGGCAAGGATGGGGAAGGAAGTCGGCCGTGCCCTTTCAGAGGAACCATCCCGGCATTTGCCTGGAGTGATTTAGGGAAATCACGGAAAACCTAAATCAGAATGGCAGGACGCGGGATTGAACTGTCGTCCTCCCGAATGCGAGTCCAGTGTCTAACCACTGCGCCACCTCGCTCGGTCAAATATAATTAGAATTTCAGTATGGAAACGTGTACCATCCACTTAGATTCCGTTATTCTCAGGTAATTCTCAGGTAAAACAGCGTCTCAGTATGCAATGCTTTGGCTGTGGTCTTTCTTAGAATTTTGACAGTAGTACATGTAAGGCCGCGTGTTGCAGATTTAGCGAGACAACTACACCAACTCATGGTTTAGAAGGATTTTTCACGCATCATAGGTTACAAATGGCAAGCGCGTTTGTTCTGCACAAATGGAGTCTACAACGTACGGCTCAACACGTATGAGAGTTTGTTGTACGGTGTTCGTAGATAGCGATCAAAGCTAAATCCATCTGTATCATTTAAGATTAAACCTAGTTACGCTTGCAAGAGATCTGGCACATCCGAGGTACAGTGGTCCCAGTCAAGTTGTATTTGTAAAGATTCACATTTAAAAACTTTGGAGTAAATTTCAGGACAGACCATGTTGAGAAAGTTTCATGAACACCCAGGTTCAGATTTCCAAGGGATGACAGGCTTTCAATTTCTACCTCACTGTTCTCAATAGTTTAGGAGTCTCCTATGTGAGGAGCGACAAAATGAAGAAGCGAAATTTAAAAAAGAAGCTCTAGTTTGAAGTGAATAATTGTAGCGAAATTCCATAACTTGTCAAGGTGACTGAACAGTTCGCACTTCGTACATTCTGTACGTTTTACGCCATTTGATTATATATTTTTGCTCTGAGTGGAATTCACAGTCTCTAATAAATCTTCACAGGATAAATTTTCCCTCAAATGAAGAAAAGTTTTTTTGTATCTTGTTTCACAGCCACAATTTATCAAAAGAAAATTCCATTTTCCACCAATCACTATCAGTTATATCAAGATCGGTGGTCGACGTGATACTATTTTCAAGTGCGTAGTCCTATCATCGTAATTGTATAAAGCACGGTGGAAACTGGAATTGTCATGTAATAAGTTTAAACACCCCCCCCATGAACCATGGACCTTGCCGTTGGTGGGGAGGCTTGCGTGCCTCAGCGATACAGATAGCCGTACCGTAGGTGCAACCACAACGGAGGGGTATCTGTTGAGAGGCCAGACAAACGTGTGGTTCCTGAAGAGGGGCAGCAGCCTTTTCAGTAGTTGCAAGGGCAACAGTCTGGATGATTGACTGATCTGGCCTTGTAACAATAACCAAAACGGCCTTGCTGTGCTGGTACTGCGAACGGCTGAAAGCAAGGGGAAACTACAGCCGTAATTTTTCCCGAGGGCATGCAGCTTTACTGTATGATTACATGATGATGGCGTCCTCTTGGGTAAAATATTCCGGAGGTAAAATAGTCCCCCATTCGGATCTCCGGGCGGGGACTACTCAAGAGGATGTCGTTATCAGGAGAAACAAAACTGGCGTTCTACGGATCGGAGCGTGGAATGTCAGATCCCTTAATCGGGCAGGTAGGTTAGAAAATTTAAAAAGGGAAATGGATAGGTTGAAGTTAGATATAGTGGGAATTAGTGAAGTTCGGTGGCAGGAGGAACAAGACTTCTGGTCAGGTGACTACAGGGTTATAAACACAAAATCAAATAGGGGTAATGCAGGAGTAGGTTTAATAATGAATAGGAAAATAGGAATGCGGGTAAGCTACTACAAACAGCATAGTGAACGCATTATTGTGGCCAAGATAGATACGAAGCCCACACCTACTACAGTAGTACAAGTTTATATGCCAACTAGCTCTGCAGATGACGAAGAAATTGAAGAAATGTATGATGAAATAAAAGAAATTATTCAGATTGTGAAGGGAGACGAAAATTTAATAGTCATGGGTGACTGGAATTCGAGTGTAGGAAAAGGGAGAGAAGGAAACATAGTAGGTGAATATGGATTGGGGGACAGAAATGAAAGAGGAAGCCGCCTGGTAGAATTTTGCACAGAGCACAACATAATCATAGCTAACACTTGGTTTAAGAATCATGAAAGAAGGTTGTATACATGGAAGAACCCTGGAGATACTAAAAGGTATCAGATAGATTATATAATGGTAAGACAGAGATTTAGGAACCAGGTTTTAAATTGTAAGACATTTCCAGGGGCAGATGTGGACTCTGACCACAATCTATTGGTTATGACCTGTAGATTAAAACTGAAGAAACTGCAAAAAGGTGGGAATTTAAGGAGATGGGACCTGGATAAACTAAAAGAACCAGAGGTTGTACAGAGATTCAGGGAGAGCATAAGGGAGCAATTGACAGGAATGGGGGAATTAAATACAGTAGAAGAAGAATGGGTAGCTTTGAGGGATGAAGTAGTGAAGGCAGCAGAGGATCAAGTAGGTAAAAAGACGAGGGCTAGTAGAAATCCTTGGGTAACAGAAGAAATATTGAATTTAATTGATGAAAGGAGAAAATATAAAAATGCAGTAAGTGAAACAGGCAAAAAGGAATACAAACGTCTCAAAAATGAGATCGACAGGAAGTGCAAAATGGCTAAGCAGGGATGGCTAGAGGACAAATGTAAGGATGTAGAGGCCTATCTCACTAGGGGTAAGATAGATACCGCCTATAGGAAAATTAAAGAGACCTTTGGAGATAAGAGAACGACTTGTATGAATATCAAGAGCTCAGATGGAAACCCAGTTCTAAGCAAAGAAGGGAAAGCAGAAAGGTGGAAGGAGTATATAGAGGGTCTATACAAGGGCGATGTACTTGAGGACAATATTATGGAAATGGAAGAGGATGTAGATGAAGATGAAATGGGAGATATGATACTGCGTGAAGAGTTTGACAGAGCACTGAAAGACCTGAGTCGAAACAAGGCCCCCGGAGTAGACAATATTCCATTGGAACTACTGACGGCCGTGGGAGAGCCAGTCCTGACAAAACTCTACCATCTGGTGAGCAAGATGTATGAAACAGGCGAAATACCCTCAGACTTCAAGAAGAATATAATAATTCCAATCCCAAAGAAAGCAGGTGTTGACAGATGTGAAAATTACCGAACTATCAGCTTAATAAGTCACAGCTGCAAAATACTAACACGAATTCTTTACAGACGAATGGAAAAACTAGTAGAAGCCAACCTCGGGGAAGATCAGTTTGGATTCCGTAGAAACACTGGAACACGTGAGGCAATACTGACCTTACGACTTATCTTAGAAGAAAGATTAAGGAAAGGCAAACCTACGTTTCTAGCATTTGTAGACTTAGAGAAAGCTTTTGACAATGTTGACTGGAATACTCTCTTTCAAATTCTAAAGGTGGCAGGGGTAAAATACAGGGAGCGAAAGGCTATTTACAATTTGTACAGAAACCAGATGGCAGTTATAAGAGTCGAGGGGCATGAAAGGGAAGCAGTGGTTGGGAAGGGAGTAAGACAGGGTTGTAGCCTCTCCCCGATGTTGTTCAATCTGTATATTGAGCAAGCAGTAAAGGAAACAAAAGAAAAATTCGGAGTAGGTATTAAAATTCATGGAGAAGAAATAAAAACTTTGAGGTTCGCTGATGACATTGTAATTCTGTCAGAGACAGCAAAGGACTTGGAAGAGCAGTTGAACGGAATGGACAGTGTCTTGAAAGGAGGATATAAGATGAACATCAACAAAACCAAAACAAGGATAATGGAATGTAGTCTAATTAAGTCGGGTGATGCTGAGGGAATTAGATTAGGAAATGAGGCACTTAAAGTAGTAAAGGAGTTTTGCTATTTGGGGAGCAAAATAACTGATGATGGTCGAAGTAGAGAGGATATAAAATGTAGGCTGGCAATGGCAAGGAAAGCGTTTCTGAAGAAGAGAAATTTGTTAACATCCAGTATTGATTTAAGTGTCAGGAAGTCATTTCTGAAAGTATTCGTATGGAGTGTAGCCATGTATGGAAGTGAAACATGGACGATAAATAGTTTGGACAAGAAGAGAATAGAAGCTTTCGAAATGTGGTGCTACAGAAGAATGCTAAAGATTAGATGGGTAGATCACATAACTAATGAGGAAGTATTGAATAGGATTGGGGAGAAGAGAAGTTTGTGGCACAACTTGACCAGAAGAAGGGATCGGTTGGTAGGACATGTTCTGAGGCATCAAGGGATCACCAATTTAGTATTGGAGGGCAGCGTGGAGGGTAAAAATCGTAGAGGGAGACCAAGAGATGAATACACTAAGCAGATTCAGAAGGATGTAGGTTGCAGTAGGTACTGGGAGATGAAAAAGCTTGCACAGGATAGAGTAGCATGGAGAGCTGCATCAAACCAGTCTCAGGACTGAAGACCACAACAACAACAACAAGTTTAAACAGCTCGATTTGCCAGTCTTGTTTTTTTCGTATGCAATGGTTCTTCTTTGAAAATGAATTACGGTATGATCTGTGTAGACATTTATATTTTCGCAGCTAAACAGCTTTATGAAGAATTTATATGTTACATTCATCAACGAACCTCAGGCTAGAACGCCCTTTTTGTGGGAGAAACGTCCCCAACCTTTTGGTTCTTTTACAATAACCGTACATCAGCATGTGACAACTTAAAGTATCACATTTTGAAAGGGCTTCTTTACTTGCTGAATCCATATGATTTTCACCCCAGCGGTATGAAAAGTCATCTGTAAAAATATAATTTGTTTAAATGTCTTAATAGTCTATATCTGGAATTATAAAAAAGTTAAAAAGTACAGAACAGTTCCCATCTTACAATTTTATTTCAATCCATACTGAACTGTATCATTTTACAACATGACGCTCCGAAAATGTGATTGGCTTGGGAAACTGTACTGTATCATTGTAGACCTTCAGGGAGATAAGCACTCACAGAAATTTGGTATCTCGCACAGCAGAAATGAACGCTCTTTCAAATTTCGGTTAATGCAAGTATGGACCAGGCGCCTCTTAGTCACTTATTTTCCCACAGTTTTTATCTTCGTCCAGCTTTAACCCCACGTATTTATAAACTACGAACGCAAAAGCGATAAAATTTCCAGTTTAAGTAAACACGTTATTAGACAACACGTTCACAAGAGAGGTACTCAAGCCAATTATGTAAAGAGATTAAGTTACATAAACTCGAAGAAATATTGTTGCGAAAAATTTATAGGTCGCTTTGATTGTCCATTAAAGCAGAACCACTATTTCAAATAACATGAAACTCATCAAATGTGCACAACGCAAATGGTTCAACTACTATTTACACTTGTGCAGTTTTTCTGCAATTATTCAGTAAAATGTAGACCTCATAGCAACAAATAGACCGGAACTTTTCGACTCCGTGAATGTAGAAGAGGGTATCAGTGATCATAAGTCAGTGGTTGCATCAATGACTACAAGTGTAATAAGAAATGCCAAGAAAGGAAGGAAAATATATTTGCTTAACAAGAGTGATAGGGCACAAATCGCAGAATATCTGAGTGACCACCATCAAAGGTTCATTTCTGAGGAAGAGGATGTGGAACAAAAATGGAAAAAATTCAGAAACATCGTCCAGTACGCCTTAGATAAGTTCGTACCGACTAAGGTCCAAAGCGAGGGGAAAGATCCACCGTGGTATAACAATCATGTACGAAAGGTACTACGGAAACAAAGAAAGCTTCATCATAGGTTTAAGAGTAGTCGAATCATAGCTGATAAGGAAAAGCTGAACGAAGCGAAAAAGAGCGTAAAGAGAGCAATGAGAGAAGCATTCAACGAATTCGAACATAAAACATTGGCAAACAATCTAAACAAGAACCCTAAAAAGTTTTGGTCATATGTAAAATCGGTAAGCGGATCTAAATCCCCTATTCAGTCACTCGTTGACCACGATGGCACCGAAACAGAGGACGACCGAAGAAAGGCAGAAATACTGAATTCAGTGTTCCGAAACTGTTTCACTGCGGAAAATCGTAACACGGTCCCTGACTTCAGCCGTCGCACGGACGCCAAAATGGAAAATATTGAAATAAACGATATCGGAATTGAAAAACAACTGCTATCACTTAGTAGCGGAAAAGCATCCGGACCAGACGAGATACCCTTAAGATTCTACAGTGATTATGCTAAAGAACTTGCCCCCTTTCTATCAGCAATTTATCGTAGATCGCTGGAAGAACGTAAAGTACCTAGCGACTGGAAGAAAGCGCAGGTCGTTCCCATTTTCAAGAAGGGTCATAAATCAGATGCGAATAATTATAGGCCTATTTCGCTTACGTCAATCTGTTGTAGAATAATGGAACATGTTTTGTGTTCTCGTATTATGACGTTCTTAGATAATACAAATCTCCTTCATCATAACCAACATGGATTCCGCAAACAGAGATCATGTGAAACTCAGCTCGCCCTATTTGCCCAAGAAATTCACAGTGCCGTAGACACTGGCGAGCAGATTGATGCCGTATTCCTGGACTTCAGGAAGGCATTTGATACGGTTCCGCACTTACGTTTAGTGAAAAAAAATAAGAGCTTACGGAATATCGGACCAGGTTTGTGATTGGATTCAGGATTTCCTAGAAGAAAGAACACAACATGTCATTCTTAACGGTTCAAAATCTGCAGATGTAGAGGTAATTTCGGGAGTACCGCAGGGAAGCGTGATGGGACCTTTATTGTTTACAATATACATAAATGACTTAGTTGACAACATCGGTAGCTCCGTGAGGCTATTTGCAGATGACACGGTTGTCTACAAGAAAGTAGCAACATCAGAAGACTCGTACGTACTCCAGGAGGACCTGCAGAGGATTAATGCATGGTGCGACAGCTGGCAGCTTTCCCTAAACGTAGATAAATGTAATATAATGCGCATACATAGGGGCAGAAATCCATTCCAGTACGATTATGCCATAGGTGGTAAATCATTGGAAGCGGTAACGACCGTAAAATACTTAGGAGTTACTATCCGGAGCGATCTGAAGTGGAATGATCACATAAAACAAATAGTGGGAAAAGCAGGCGCCAGGTTGAGATTCATAGGAAGAATTCTAAGAAAATGTGACTCATCGACGAAAGAAGTAGCTTACAAAACGCTTGTTCGTCCGATTCTTGAGTATTGCTCATCAGTATGGGACCCTTACCAGGTTGGATTAATAGAAGAGATAGACATGATCCAGCGAAAGGCAGCGCGATTCGTCATGGGGACATTTAGTCAGTGCGAGAGCGTTACGGAGATGCTGAACAAGCTCCAGTGGCGGACACTTCAAGAAAGGCGTTACGCAATACGGAGAGGTTTATTATCGAAATTACGAGAGAGCACATTCCGGGAAGAGATGGGCAACATATTACTACCGCCCACATATATCTCGCGTAATGATCACAACGAAAAGATCCGAGAAATTAGAGCAAATACGGAGACTTACAAGCAGTCGTTCTTCCCACGCACAATTCGTGAATGGAACAGGGAAGGGGGGATCAGATAGTGGTACAATAAGTACCCTCCGCCACACACCGTAAGGTGGCTCGCGGAGTATAGATGTAGATGTAGATGTAGACCTGAAACTTCGCCAAAGTTTTCGAAATATCACCGCAACATTTCGTCTACTTTTCTTTGAAGGGCTCCTACTCACAAAGTACTATAATTTGTGGTCTAAAATTTGTATGTCTTACTTTGATAGTTTAGCAAACCAGCACCAAAAATTTTAACAAAATCTGAGCAAGTCGAGTAGGCAACATCCCTAAATATAGACCATTTGATAAGGAATTAGCTCCATAAAAAAATTCTGCAAGTAGCAATTCTTAACCAGTAGAGTTGCGGATTTGTGTTCAAACTCCATTAACCAAAATTTGAAAGATCATTCACATATCAGAGAACTCTTTAAAGTCACTCAGTATGAATTACTGCTAAAGGTCCAGGAGGAAACATCACGACAGTCATTCGAATATGTTTAGAATGGTTTTCTGCGAGACATCAAAGACAGATGCGGTCGCAACGGTGATGCCACAATGTGTCATTCCAAATGCTCTTTTTACAATCACACCTACATTATTTCAGGCAAATTGTAGGGAATGTCACAAACTTAATTTGATACCAGATAGGATTCTACTTTCGATATTATGCTTTGGTGTGGCACTGAGTGAAATGCTTCCCGGAAGTCGAGAAATGCTGTGTTAAATCGATGTTATTTTGGAATGCAAGCGGCACGGAGGAGGTCATTCTGATCGATGTACCTAATTACGTTTGAGCTCTGAATAAGTTCACCACTCTACAATAAATAGGTATAAAAAATATTGGACGACACTTTTCTGGATCACTTCAGCTACCCTTATTGTAGACTGGGATGACTTATACTTTCTTCCCACTGCAGTTTTTTGTTCGAGGGTCCTATGATACGTAATGGTTAAAACATGAACTAACTCAGCCGCATGTTACGAGCTTCACTTCCAAGTCAGAAGCATGGTAGTAACTTGTAGGGACGAGACGCGGATTAATAAAACACCATACAGATACTCTTATGTTGGCAGCACGACTCCATAAAAGACATATAGAGAGAAAATATATTGCGTAACATGTAATTTAATGAACTGCCCAAATATGAAGAACACTTGGCTAGATGGTCGAATGCGCGATATTTGGATGTCAATAACACAATCATCTGCGTCTTTTCATTGCGTTAACGCTAGAGTTCTGTCACCTATTTCAGTCGCCAACGGCCTTGCCTCGCTGAAGACACCGGCCCTCGTCAGATCATAGTAATTAAGCAACATCACGCGTGGCCAGTAGTTAGATGGGTAACCGCCTGAGTACGCAACGTACTGGTGGTTGGTGATGCCCAGTACAGTACCGGGCTAAAAATGGTTCAAATGGCTCTGAGCACTATGGGACTCAACATCTGAGGTCATCAGTCCCCTAGACTTAGAACTACTTACACCTAACTAAGGACGTCACACACATCCATGCCCGAGGCGGGATTCGAACCTTCGACCGGAGTGGTCGCGCGGTTCCAAACTGTAGCGCCTAGAACCGCTCGGCCACCCCGGCCGGCGAAGTTGTTTTATAGTACGTACAAGATCTGTAGCACATTTCATCCTTTCATCTGCAGTGTTCCAGGAGAAAATGTTCCTTGTATACTGAAAAATTTAAGCGTGAACACAGAAGAAAGTTTTTCACTAGCTTTTATACCAGAAACGAGCACCTTTACGTTGGCCATACATTTGATATTTTTGGTCTTCATGTAGTTGTTTTCTTCTAATCGGATCCATCTGGCATGCCCTTTTGACAATACCCATAGCTGACATTGCAGAACAAGCAATACACGGATCTTCAATCATCTTCAACAAGGCCGCGGGGAGTGGCCACGTGGTTTGAGGCGCCATGCCACGGATTGCTCGGACCCACCCACCGGAGATTCGAATCCTCCCTCGGGCACGGGTGTGTGTGTTGTTCTTAGTCTGTAAGTCTAGGGACCGATGGCCTCAGCAATTTGGTCCCTTAGGAATTCACACACATTTTCTTCAACCGGTTTTCAGGAAGCAGCCTGCGTCAGATCCTAGTCTCAGTACTGGTCTTGTTTCTTCCTGTTTTACCATCACTGAAAACCAGACAACCATGTTATGAGGAAATTTTAATTACATTAGGTGAGCAAGATATTGCTCTGCGTATCTCTTCCAAATGAGGTGATTAAAACTTTCTTTCAGGTTCTGTGTCCGACCTCGTGTGCATTTCTTTACAGAATCGTAATTAATCACATAGTTGCTCACAGCCTTCTATGCTCTACAGACATCTTCTCTGATGGCAGGCACTAATAAAATATCGGAAACAAGGGGGCGTGGCGCTGCGCATTCGCTGAAAGAAGATGGTTCTTACATCTCCTCTAACACGAATTACACTTAGAAAATTGGAGAATATATGTATATAGTTAAGGCTCACCGGCCATTTTGACCATCTTCTTCTGTACGGATGCACAAACAGTGCCCGAACTCTTACGGGAATTGGCGGTAACGTCGCGAGTATCGCGAGTAATGAGTATGATGGGCAGGGGCACTATGAATATAGTGCGGGACAATAAGTTGCGAATGTGGGTCTCACGGGAGGCGTGCCAGAGATAAGTCCCTGCAGTCTCACTATCGTCTGGGTCCTCGGTTGCTCAGAAGGATAGAGCGTCTGCCGTGTAAGCAGGAGATCTCGGGTTCGAGTCCCAGTCGGGGCACACATTTTCAGCTGTTCCCGTTGACCTATCAACGCCTGTGTGCAGCTAGGGGTATTCATTTAGTTGTCATTTCAGACAATATTTCTGATATGCTACAGAAATATCTGGTGAAAATAATAATGATAATAATAATTAATCCCCCATTAACAAACACGAAAAAGTAAACTCTACCTTACTGCATTGTCCTCTGAAATACATTTCGCAGTGACTCAGAAGAAAGTATTGAACCGTTCGCTTCCTGCCCTTAGCCACGTAAACGTGAACCGTAGAGCACACCGGCTGGATACGCGGGCCACGACAACGCACGTGAGGTAATGGCGTCTGCCATTAGGACAGCAACTCAGAAGTGTACGGCCCGAGAGATGCACGTGCTGTGACGCTAATGGTGCGGCCGCGTTTTTAAGCCCGCCATAAATCCGACCGCTACAGCCATTGGCATGCTCGCTCGCCGGCGCCCACAAAAAGCACCGGGGCTCTTCTCTACTGGCAGAGTAGCGTGGTAGATAGCCCGGCTCTCGCGACACGTAAACCTGTCCTCGCGGGCGCCGCTGCTGCCGCGGCTGCTGGCCTGGAATCCCCAGGAGAGTGGTGGCCATTCGCCCCTGCATGCGACAGCTTTATCGCAGCACTTGCTTTTCTCCCATTACATTTAACGCCGTGTTGACAGCGGGCGCAGGCTACCACTACCAGAGGTCGATTAACAGCACCGTATTTCCTGGGTGAACCTGATGTCTGGGTGACTAGAAACGCGACTACTATGGAGTGACATAAATCGTACTAAATAAGTGGCCATATCAGGTAACTAAGAGAGTAGGCAAAAAATTAGTACACGCATGCTTGTAGAATGCGAGCTAACCGCGCGAGGTAACATGTGGAAGGTAACTTACCCCTATACGCATGCGCAGTTTGAATGCGTTATGTTCATCAAAAGTATTGTGAGTAGCGGATATACTGAGAAGCGCCCGAGTGCTGTATCAAAACGAGTTACAACAGCGTGCTGCAATCGAATTTTTAACTGCAGAAAAAGTGACTCCTAGTTCCAGTACAGCACTCGTGGCTGCCGCATCGCGGTCGCGAAGTGGGGCCGAGGTAGCGCCAGAGAAGTTTTACATTCTGACGATAATTTATGGATTTGTAGTTCTAGCTTGACGATGTCCACTATGGACAAACGATAGATACTGTTATTCTGAAGAAGGTTGGGCTATACCGACTGAAACCTAGGTAAATTTCTAGGTAAATGGTGCAACTGAGGCTGTTCATTATTAAAATTAAAATTAACTCGTAGAGAGCTTCATCGTCGTTGAAAGTGTATTTATGGTGAAGATCCGTTTGACTGGCCTATTGCACATCGATTGGTAGTAAAATTTTGTGGTTCCGAGCCTGGAAGAGCCATAATTGTTGATGAAACACGCACGTCCAATCACTGCCATAGACGATAAACATAGCAAACTTGTCAACGGTTTGATTCAAAATGACCGCCTGATCACACAAAAGCGTATATCAAACCATACTGAAACATTAAAGGAAAGGCTTCATTGCTGAACAACGGCTACCATAAAATCTGTGATGATGATGAGTTGGGGCGAGGGGGCACTCGACATCACGGTCATCAGCGCCCTGACGAAAAGTCAACATCAAATCTCATGGGTGGGGACGAAGGCTGTCCCCACAGGCAGAGCCCTTCCCCACCAGTTTAGGGATGAGGCCTGATAGTTCACAAAATGTCACCACTCTGTTAACACTGGTATCGGTATCTGCGAGGACGGTGGGCAGATCTCCAGCGAGACCAAGGGCTGCCCTAATATCAGTATACAGGACACAAGTAGCCACAATATGCTGAACTGAAAGCAGCTCGCCACAAAGGTGGATCCTCCCCCAGGAGGAGGAAGCCATGTGTGAAAGGGATATACCCGATGCGCAGTCTGGTAAGCAAAACCTTCTTCCAGCGGCGAGGCCGACACGAAGTCTGCCAAGCTTCTGTGGTCGGTTTGAGCGACCGCAGTTTGTTGTCCGACACCTGCATCTATTCAGTCTCCCACTGACGCTTGATGCATCTGTCAGAAAACGAGATAATGGCGTGCAACGGGATGGAACATTGACGGACAGCACCATCCCAACATGCTTACTTGGCAGCTTTATCAGCCATGTCGTTACCCTGTATCCCAACGTGGCCAGGTACCCAGCAGAAGATCACCTCCTTGCCACGGCGTTGGAGCCGCTGTAAGCAGTCATGGACGAGCTGAATCAGCGGTTCTACCGGCTACATTTGGTGAAGCGCAAGGAGAGTCGCAACAGACCAGAAAACTCGTACGGTGATGTCTGTGAACCCTCTTCAGTGCCATTAGAATGCCGTATAACTCCACACCATTAAATCTGTGCACTATGTGTATCTCATAGCTTAGACTGGAATGCTGTGGCCGGCCGGTGTGGCCGTGTGGCTCTAGGCGCTTCTGTCTGGAACAGCGCGACCGCTACGGTCGCAGGTTCGAATCTTGCCTCGGGCATGGATGTGTGTGAAGTCCTTAGGTTAGTTAGGTTTAATTATTTCTAAGTTCTAGGGGACAGATGACTTCAGATGTTAAGTCCCATAGTCCTCAGAGCCATTTGAACCATTTTTGGAATGCTGTGAGCAACTTTTGCAGCACTGACATGGACGTCCTTTTGAATCTTGTGACTGGGGACGAGTCATGGATGCATCATTACAGTCCAGAAGAGAAAAGACAGAGCGCTGAATATCGACATCCATCTTCTGCTTGGACGAGAAAGTTCAAAACACAGCCGCACGGAGTGGCCGCGCGATTTGAGGCGTCCTGTCACGGACTGCGCAGACCCTCCCGCTGGATGTTCGAGTCCTCCCTCGGACATGGGTGTGCATGTTGTTCCTAGCATAAGTTAATTTAAGTAGTGCGTAAGTGTAGGGACCGATATCCTCAGGAGTTTGTTCGCTCAGGAATTCACACACATTTGAACATTGCAAAACACAACCACACGACAAAATCTTTTCACTGTATTTTTGGATGCTCACTGAGTTTATGTGACCGATTATCTAATAAGAGAGGCAACTGTAAATTTTTTATCAGTACACAGAGACTCAAAAACACCTCCGACATCGATTTTTTCGTCTTCAGGCAACCTGGCGCCAATAATCTCGCAGCATCAGAACGTTCGTCCACATCTTGGGCGCAACTGGTAAGGCTCTGCCAGGTTGAAATCTGAACCGATGCCGCCCCTTTCTTGCTACCCCGTTCTTGCGCCTTGTAATTTTTATATATTTTTTCCTGTCCTCGAGCGAGAGCTCAAGGGTCATTACACCTCGGGAAATGAGATGAAGACAGCTGTCGATTCCAAAAAAGTCGGAAGAATTTATTAGTGACGGAATGCAAAAACTTGTCATACATTGGGAGAAATGTGTTAGTCAAAACGGACTATGTTGAAAAACTAATATATGATTCTGAATCTTAATAAATGTATTTTAATGTACTCTTTGCCCGATCATCATAATTGTTTTCGTTCGGATTCTACAAGCATATGCGCATTACTTTTCAATCCACCCCCGTACTGCTTGGGAAGCATAACTGCAAAATCTGAAGAGAATTAACACCGACATGTGCCAACGCGTGGCACAGGCAGGCGCTTGTAAGTGTGCGAACTCATACTGGAATCAAATAAACAAATAATTTCCAAGTTCATATTTCCATGATACAGAGGTATCATGTTTAACAGAAATAAATGACACGGGTGAAAGTACGCAATAATAGAAGCAAAACCGTTTCAGTAAACATAGGTCTGCAGCCGGACTGTCAGGTAATTGTGAATAAGTGGTTACAAGCCGTCGCTGACTTTAGAAAGAAATATTATCCCAGTTTTTGCTTAAGATACCACATTTGGAAGCGCAAATTTCACCCTGCTGGTGTAAGACATCTGACGCACCAGTATGGTCCTGGACGGATAGATCGTGCAGGGTCTGCATCTAGGCACCAAAGATAACCTGACCTCGATATTCTGGGTTTTTCTGTCTTTTCGAAATGTGAAGCGTGCAGCCCTGTCGTTGACACTGCTGAAGGACTAGAGCAGCGAGTTGTACAGTTTTGTTGAGATGTACGAAATGATCCGGGGCTATGTGAAAGAATGGAACTATTTTTTATTCAATTCTAGGATAAGATGTTGTAAATGAAAAATGTAATTGTTTAAAACCAAAGTCGATGACTTGATAGACATGTACAGTGCACCTTGGTAGCTGAGTCCGATAACAGGATTCCACGTGGGCCACTCCTCTATACAGTAGGCAGCTAAGAAGAAGGGCGGCGTAGGATTAGCCGAGCGCTCTTAGGCGCAGCAGTCATAGACTGTGCAGCTGGTCCCGGCGGAGGTTCGAGTCCTCCCTCGGGCATGGGTGTGTGTGTTTGTCCTTAGTATAATTTAGGTTAAGTAGTGTGTAAGCTTAGGGACTGATGACCTTGGCAGTTAAGTCCCATAAGATTTCACAAACATTTGAACATTTTTTGAGAAGAAGGCCTGCAGGTGGTGAGGGGTGCAGCACGGAAATAGCTCTTCCCCTGTTCCCTTTCATCCAGCGGCTGCCAGTGGTCTGTGTTATTAACCGTCCCAAATATATTGATTTAATTGTAAACCTTGTCATAGTTCATTCTGCGCCTTCTATGGTCTCAAAGATTGGCTTATTTTTATATGAAACAGGATGTAGTCCTCATATCCACACTGTAAGCAAGAAACGAACGACCATCCCCTAACATTGGTGATGTTTTAACTGAATTAAACGAGACTGTTACAGTGAAGAAAAAGCGCATTTATGGAGTTACTGGTATTAATGAGTTATTGATACAACGGCTACTGATGCCATGTAAATACAAATTGAGAATCTAACCTATCATTTCGGAAGTATCATTGCACTACAATATCGAGACAATTTACGATACTCGGATCTCTTCAAGTAAGACACTGTTGACGCATCTGCATTCAGGAGAATGTTTTTAGAACAGTGCTTACTATTCTGTCTAGAGCAGGGGTATAGGGGTAGTCAACCTTTTTTTACCTACAGCCCACTTTTGTATCTCTGTTATAATAAAAATTTGGTAACTGCCCACCGGTTCCACAGTAAAGGTCATTTATAATGCAGCAACTTAAATATATAAATAAAAGTTCAGAAAGTAGAATTACAGTATGTTAAAGGATATAATAGTAATTACTCGCCAATCACTTTATGTCAAAAGCATATAAAAACGTACATTTCATCCCATCTATCTTATCCACCTTCCTTTTCTCACCACTTCCCCCTCCAACCCCTTCACTTACGTCCTTCCCTTTTTTACCTCCCATCCCACTCCCCCTCACACTCCACCCCTAATCCCGCCTAACCTTGTCCATTTTCTTGCAATTGCCATGCTTTTGTTAATATAAATATGGTTAATTTTATTGTTTTATATGCTGCTGTACATGACCTTACTGTTATATACACTGATCAGCCAGAACGTTATGGCAACCGATCTACCATGGATGTAAACCCTTCCAGGCGACAGCAGCGTCCCATGGTGAGGAATGACTGCTAGTCAGACACACGCATGGTGCATGTACTACCAGAGAGCATGCTGTCCCTGTATTGAATGGAGAAGGCGCGAGATGGATATGAGTTTGACCGAGGATAGATTGTGGTGGCCTGGAGGATCGGTACGAAACTGAATGACTTGTTGGATGTTCAAGAAGCGCTATGCTGAGTGTCTTCAACACGTGGCGAAGCCAAGGTGAAACCACGTCCAGACGTCTTGGGGTTTATCGGCTACGCCTCATTACAGATGTCGGACGTAGTAGACTGGGAAGACTGGTAAAACATAGCAGTCGGCGAACTGTGGTGGAACTAACATCAGAATTAAATGCTGTGCAGAGTACAAGTGCGTCTGAACACACAGTGCAGCGAACACTCCTAACGATGGTTCTCCGCAGCCGACGAACAATGTGTGTGCCAATGTTAACGCCACGACATCAGCAACTACGACTAAAACGGGCACATGACCATCGGTACTGGACGTTGGCGCAGTGGCACAGCGTTGCATGGTCTAATAAATACCGATACCTTCCTAATCGTACCCACGGGAGGGCGCGAATCCGTCACCTCCCAGGGGAAGAGCTCCTTGACACCTGCACAGTCGGCCGGAGTGGCCGTGCGGTTCTAGACGCTACAGTCTGGAAGCGCGCGACCGCTACGATCGCAGGTTCGAATCCTGCTTCGAGTATGGATGTGTGTGATGTCCTTAGGTTAGTTAGGTTTAAGTAGTTCTAACTTCCAGGTGACTGATGACCTCAGATGTTAAGTCCCATAGTGCTCAGAGCTATTTGAACCATTTTTGAACACCTGTACTCCGGGTCGTAGAACGGCTGGCGGCGGCTGTATTATGCTATGGGGAACATTCCCGTGGGCGTCCATAAGTTCAGTGGAACTCGTACAACGCACCATAGTAGCCAAGAAGTATCACGTGCACCTCTTCATGACAATCATGTTTAGCGACGGCAGCGACGTTTTCCAGTAAGATAATGCGCGACGTCACAAGGCCAAGAGTGTGACGCAGTGGTTCCAGCAGGAACCTAGAGGTGATTTCCATTTCCAATTGACGTGGTCTCCCCCCCCCCCCCCCCCCCCCGCCTCCCAACTCGCCAGACCTGATCTCGATCGAACCCATCTGGAATGTGACTAAATGTGGCGTCGGAGCTCATAGCCCCTCCCGCCGGAATTTTGCGGGTGACAACTCCCTACCGCTATTAGGTAGGTGGTTCAAAAATGGTTCAAATGGCTCTGAGCACTATGGGACTTAACTTCTGAGGTCATCAGTCTCCTAGAACTTAGAACTACTTAAACCTAATTAACCTAAGGACATTACACATATCCATGCCCGAGGCAGGATTCGAACCTGCGACCGTAGCAGTCGCTCGGTTCCAGACTGAAGTGCCTAGAAGCGCTCGGCCACCTCGGCCGGCAGGTATGTGGTCATAATGTTCTTGCTGATCAGTATATGACTTTATGCACGACTGATAATAGTCTCATTTTATTTCAGTTAATCTGAAAAAATCCTTAGGTTTGTTGTCATCTGTTTTTCAAACATTTGTTTGCCACAATTATGCTACGAGATAGCAAGGCAGCGTATGCTACGATGCAGTAATGTTGTGTATCATGCTTCCCGTATTGATATTTTTCATCTCTTACGACATGGATTTTGGATTTATATTTGAAGCCTTAGTATTACTTTGCATTTTATTTAAGTAGCATAGCATACTTACAAAACGAATGTACTTGCCATGTTTTTAAGATTGCGGATTACTTTCCGAAATAAAATAATCACGGCACGGCAGGTTTCGAAGTAGCCTCTAACTTGATTTGTATCATTCGCTAACAAACTTCAGTGATGTTCGCTTGGGACTGGACATATATGTAAAGGCATCGTTTAGTATTATTTTGGTCGTACATTTAACTTTGTAAGTTGTGATATGTATCGCTTGCGATATGCAATCCATTTAGGTTTTGCACTCATACTCAATATGAACATGTGTTTTGGTGTGTTGTAATACTGATTTTTTTGTACATATATTAATTCGAAAAGGGGTATTAACCAGAAACCGGTTACCTGCTGAATAAACATTTGCTTTAATGGCGACTCTGGCTGTCCTTTTGCATTATACTTCAGTAACAGGTGCTATCCCGTGACATCCAGCATACTGGAAGTATGCCTTTGTGATATGTGTCGTGTCAGGTAATACAGATGAAATCATTTAGAACAGACTGTACCTTATACAGGGTGGTCCATTGATAGTGACCGGGCCCAATATCTCACGAAATAAGCGTCAAACGAAAAAACTACAAGGAACGAAACTCGTCTAGCTTGATGAGGGAAACCAGATGGCGCTATGCTTGGCCTGCTAGATGGCGCTGTCATAGGTCAAACGGATATCAACTGTGTTTTTTAAATAGGAACCCTCATTTTTATTACATATTCGTGTAGTACGTAAAGAAATACGAATGTTTTAGTTGGATCACTTTTTTCGCTTTGTGTTGGACGGCGCTGTAATAGTCACAAACGTATAAGTACGTGGTATCACGTAACATTCCGCCAGTGCGGACGGTATTTGCTTCGTGATACATTACCCGTGTTAAAATGGACCGTTTACCAATTGCGGAAAAGGTCTATATCGTGTTGATGTATGGCTATTGTGGTCAAAATGCCCAACGGGCGTGTGCTATGTATGCTGCTCGGTATCCTGGACGACATCATCCAAGTGTCCGGACCGTTCGCCGGATAGTTACGTTACTTAAGGTAACAGGAAGTGTTCAGCCACATGTAAAAGCGTCAACCACGACCTGCATCAAACGATGATGCCCAAGTAGGTGTTTTAGCTGCTGTCGCGGCTAATCCGCACATCAGTAGCAGACAAATTGCGCGAGAATCGGCAATCTCAAAAACGTCGGTGTTGAGAATGCTACATCAACCTCGATCGCACCCGTACCATATTGCTATGCACCAGGAACTGCAAGGTGACGACTTTGAACGTCGTTTACAGTTCTGGCACTGGGCACAAGAGAAGTTACGGGACAATGACAGATTTTTTGCACGTGTTCTATTTAGCGACGAAGCGTCATTCACCAACAGCGGTAAGTTTAACCGGCATAATATGCACTATTGGGCAACGGAAAATCCACGATGGCTGCGGCAGGTGGAACATCAGTGACCTAGGCGGATTAATGTATGGTGCGGCATTATGGGAGAAACGATAATTGGCCCCCATTTTATCCATGGCAGTCTAAATGGTGCAGTGTAGCCTGATTTCCTACGTAATGTTCTACCGATGTTACTACAAGATGTTTCACTGCATGAGAGATTGGCGATGTACTTCCAACATGATGGATGTCCGGCACACAGCTGGCGTGCGGTAGAAGCGGTATTGAACAGCATATTTCATGACAGGTGGATTGGTCGTCGAAGCACCATACCATGGCCCGCAGGTTCACCGGATCTGACGTCCGCGGATTTCTTTCTGTGGGGAAAGTTGAAGGACATTTGGTATCGTGATCCACCAACAACGTCTGACAACATGCGTCAGGGCATTGTTAATGCATGTGCCAACATTACAGAAGGCGAACCACTCGGTGTCGAGAGGAATGTCGTTACACGTATTGTCAAATGCATTGAGGTTGACGGACATCATTTTGAGCATTTATTGCATTAATGTGGTATTTACAGATAATCACGGTGTAGCAGCATGCGTTCTCAGAAAAGATAAGTTCACATTGGAACAACCGAAATAAAATGTTCAAACGTACCTACGTTTTGTATTTTAATTTAAAAAACCTACCTGTTACCAACTGTTCGTCTAAATTCGTCTAAAATTGTGAGCCATATGTTTGTGACCATTACAGCTCCATCTATCACAAAGCGAAAAAAGTGGCCCAACGAAAATATTCATATTTCTTTACGTACTACACGAATATGTAATAAGAAATGGGGGTTCCTGTTTTTAAAAAAAACTCAGTTGATATCCGTTTGACGTATGCCAGCGCCATGTAGCGGGCCAACCATAGCGCCATCTGGTTTCCCGCTTCAAGCTAGACGAGTTTCGTCCTTTATAGTTTTTTCGTTTGACGCTTATTTCGTGAGACATTTGGCCCTGTCACGATCAATGGACCACCCTGTATAATCGATAATCTGGTTCGCCTGTCTATGCTTCAGCTGAATCTCGTAGGGTTGAGATGCTAACACATCTTCCACTAGTCCTGTACTTTCGTCTACCGGTCTTGTAATTGGATGAGTATTATTTTATTCGCGTAATGGCGATTAACTTACTTCAGGTAGTGTATTTTTGCGTAGCTGGTTCGCCGGAGTCTCTCTGTCAAGCAGTGCTAACTTCGTGCAGGTGTGCCGTTTGCTGACAGAGTGGAGCAGCCGATCGTCACAAGCGCGGCAGGTGCCTGCGCTCCGCAGCGTCCAGAGCAATCGATTCAAAAGCAGCGACAGCGCCGTTTACGACACGTGCTGTCGTAAATGTAACTACGGTCGCACGATCTGCCTCGGCCGAGGCGATGCGACATCGCGTGTGTTACGTGACATCGACACGTGTACCAGACGGCATGCATCCACCCTACAGCACTGCCGTGCGAGGACGACCAGGGGATAACACACTGGAGTCGCAGCCTGTGTGACACGGCTTCAGCTGCCCATCCGGACATAGAATTATTTTCCGTGGTTTCCTTTCAAGACTAAGTGGCCGGTTTCTCCTTCTGCTCCGTTTGTACTGTGCTGGCCATTAGATTAGCGACAGGTTGACATGCAGCAAATGTCAAACCAGCATAATGTGTATTGTAGTTCTGGGTATGCAAATCACTAGCGTATAAGAGGAACCGCACAAAATGCATATGGGTAACCCCCGTCTGCATTCTGTAATTGAGGAAAGATTACGCAGAAGCTTTATTATTCAGAAATTGCATTTTAATTTACTTGATTGTGAGTCAGTCATCTTATGCCGCAAGTAAAAAGTAGACACCAGCAGGGTAGCAGCTATCTTTTGTCATTCCGCGAGGCTATTCCCCCTTTTCCTCGGGATCTGATGACTGGCGTATGAACACAAAGTCAGTGTGTTCAGGAGTACCAGAAACAATGCCAGGGATCCTACGTGATTAATGCACGAGACGAGGTAGTTTTCGCCCGTCCATACGGTGTCGCACAGCCACGTCACCCACCTTCAGCCAGAAGTGGACTTGTTTCCAGCAGCCGGCCAAAGTGGCCGTGCGGTTAAAGGCGCTGCAGTCTGGAACCGCAAGACCGCTACGGTCGCAGGTTCGAATCCTGCCTCGGGCATGGATGTTTGTGATGTCCTTAGGTTAGTTAGGTTTAACTAGTTCTAAGTTCTAGGGGACTAATGACCTCAGCAGTTGAGTCCCATAGTGCTCAGAGCCATTTGAACCATTTTTCAACACCTGTACTGCGGGTCGTAGAGCGGCACGATGTCTTGGCGGACATTATTGCGGCAACCACTGTCGCAGAAGTGGTGAGCCCAATGGCAAAACTGGACTCAGAAGTGGCCCCACTGTGTACTTTTAGACGAATCCAGGTTCTGTGTTGGTTGGTTGATTAGGAGGGATGGGACCAAACAGCGAGATCATCGGTCCCGCCGGATTAGGGAAGGATGGGGAAGGAAGTTGGCCGTGCCCTTTCAGCGAAACTACACCGGCATTTGCTGGAAGTGATTTAGAGAAATCACGGAAAACCTAAATCAGGATGGGCGGACGCTAGTTTAACTGTCGTCCTCCCGAATGCGAGTCCGCCCCCTCGCTCAGTGCTTCTGTGTGTAGCAGCCCGTTGCAAGCACTCGGGTACGATTTGCATATCATATAATGTTGACAAAAAGTCATCACATTTCTGACTTGTTAAGGGTGGTTGCTCTGCCCTATCTTCAAATTCTGCACAACACCACCTTTCAACAAGATAACGCAAGACCACATGTTGGTAGTGCTGTGAGGACCTACACCGATCAGAGAGCATGTTGTCCAGATCACTCACCAATTGAAAACATCTGGTCATATAATTACTGAGAGACAGACACGCCACTACTTTCCAACCACTGCGATTGTTCAGTTCTGGAAGAGAGTTGAAGCGGCGTGGAACTACGAACCCATATCCATCATCTAAGTTCGCTTCAGGTCGATTTCAACATCAACGTCAAAGGGGACTGTCGCGACTGCTATGTGGCGAGTGTTGTCTGTGGTTCAAATAGCTCTGAGCACTATGGGACTTAACATCTATGGTCATCAGTCCCCTAGAACTTAGAACTACTTAAACCTAACTAACCTAAGGACAGCACACAACACCAGCCATCACGAGGCAGAGAAAATCCCTGACCCCGCCGGGAATCGAACCCGGGAACCCGGGCGTGGGAAGCGAGAACGCTACCGCACGACCACGAGATGCGGGCTTGTTGTCTGTGGTTGAGGTGGAAATGAAGAAGTGTCTCCTAGAGCGGAGTCTCAACCACAGTCGACCCGTGGCTGAGAAATACAAGACATAACTCACAGGCCTGCGCTGGGGAGCAGCCAGCCGGTGTATGGAGCCACTGAGGTGCGATCGCTGAACGCACGTTAGAGTACCGAACTGCTAGCAAAGGGGGAAGGCCGACTGTTCGTTATTCGCTAGCCGCCGTATACAGAGTACGGCGTCTGGAGGGTAGGTGCAGATATCGGCAACGAATGCAGGCTGTGTGTCTGTCATTTTTTGCTACCGTGTAAAGGATAGGATGCCCCGATGGATGCTGCGGGATTACAGGCAACGAGTGCAGGTTCTCTGCCTGTCATCTTCTCGCTGCCGTGTACGGAGTACGGATTGTCGCTTCGTGCTACGCTTGTCACGTTCGGGTGGATGTGCAAGTGACGAGACCGTATTAGAATGGTTCCCAGTTGTGGTTGCTTTTGCACAAATCGCCACCATGCCAATGATCGTAAAAGTGATGTCATGTTCAGTTTGTTGTGCTGCACCCGGCGTGTCTTCTACAAGGAGCTATTTGCTTGTGTTCTTCTTTACCGCTGCTTGCTGCTCCAACTGTGTGGCATGTAGCTATATTGTGGGCTAGTAGTGTTTAAGCAACGTTTTGGGCAGTCATTGTGGTACGGTACTCTTTGATTCGTTGTAGGAAGACCGACATCGCATTAAATTATTATCTTCTGCAGCACTGTCGTTGTCAATAGCGCCTTTTTATCATGTATTTGTTAAATATTACGTAGCTTTAGGGTTCTCTTCTACTATTGAGTCATGTCTTGTTGTATACACTACTAGCCATTAAAAATGCTACACCAAGAAGAAATGCAGATGATAAACGGGTATTCATTGGACAAATATATTATACTAGAACTGAGATGTGATTACATTTTCACGCAATTTGGATGCATAGATCCTGAGAAATCAGTACCCAGAACAACCACCTCTGGCCGTAATAACAGCCTTGATACGCCTGGGCATTGAGTCAAACAGAGCTTGGATGGCGTGAACAGGTACTGCTGCCCATCCAGCGTCAACACGATACCACAGTTCATCAAGAGTAGTGACTGGCGTATTGTGATGAGCCAATTCTCAGCCACCATTGACCAGACGTTTTCAATTGGTGAGAGATCTGGAGAACGTGCTGGCCAGGGCAGCAGCCGAACATTTTCTGTATCCAGAAAGGCCCGTACAGGACCTGCAACATGCATTCGTGCATTAACCTGCTGAAATGTAGGGTTTCGCATGGATCGAATGAAGGGTAGAGCCAGGATCTATGCACGCAAATTGCGTGAAAATGTAATCACATGTCAGTTCTAGTATAACATATTTTTCCAATGAACAGCCGTTTATCATCTGCATTTCTTCTTGGTGTAGCAATTTTAATGGCCAGTGGTGTATTTCAAGCGGCGGAGCACTTAGCCGCGAAAGGCAAAGGTCCGATGTTGGAGTCCTAGTCCTAGTCGTCGACGTTTTATGAATCCCACTCTCTGTTGTACAAAATTTGGAAATTTGTGGTAAGGTCTTATGGGACCAAACTGCAGAGGTCATCGGTTCCTAAGCCTACACACTACTTAACCTAACTTAAACTAACTTACACTATGCACAACACACACACACCCAAGCCCGAGGGAGGACTCGAACGTCCGACAGAGGGGAGCCGCACGGACCGTGACAAGGCGCCTCTGATCGAGCGGCTACCCCGCACGACTCTGTTGTACAGATCTGTGGTAACTAAGTCGGGAGAAAAGGGGGGGGGGGCGATAAACAACAAATACTGTGAACCTTCCTTGCAGATTAAAAAAACTGTTGGCCAGACGGAAACTCGAACTCGGGACAATGGTTTTCGCGGGCAACCAAATGAGCTTCCCAAGCACGACTCACGTCACGTCCTCACGGCTTTAATTCCACCAGTAACTCTCTTCCGCTTCCCAAACTTCACAGTCCTCCACCGAAACAAGGGATTAGGATTAGCACTCGTGGAAAGAAGGATATTGCGTGACAAGTCTTAGGCACAGCCTAGGAAAAGTTTCCAGAATGAAATTTTCACTCTGCAGCGGAGTGTACGTCGATATCAAACCACCTGGTGCATTAAAACTATGCTTGAATAGCTCAGTTGGTAGAACAATCACCCGCAAATGGCAACGGCCTCGATTTCGAGTCTCGTTCCAGCACACAGTTTTAATCACACGTAGTTTTAATCTGCCAGGAAGTTTCATATCAGTGCACACACAGCAACAGAGTGAAAATTTCGTTCTTTCAACAAATACTGTACATTGTTGAATGTTAGAGAGATCTGTATTACTAAACAGCTAACCCAGAGCTTGGTCCAAATTCAGTTTGCCTAGCTATCGGCTTCCATGGGCAGTAAAAATTTGATTTTCAGCATTCACATGACTATTAACCAGTTTAAAAATTTAAAATTCTGTCAAAACTTACTCAATAAGAGATTTAATACAGTATACCAAATGTCACGCATAGAGCCTATGTTTATGTCCTGAGGCAGCGTAACCCACAGCGCTCAAAGTTCCTAGAGTATATTCATCCAGTTTTGGAGAATGATAGCACTTATCGACTTTCAACAAACTCCACAAATAATTTCAAAGGTTTAAGAAAGTTTTTCTCGGTAACCCCCCCATAAATTGACGAAAGGAGAAAAGGAGCCGTAGTATTTGCATACGCCCCAGACCATATCATGAATTAAATTGCCCAATTTGGTAGTGTCTCAGTGCAGACTGTTTTTCGGCCCCAGAAGGAATGGTGTGTCTCTGCAGCTACACTATGCGATCAAAAGTATCCGGACATATCAGGTGCATTGTGCTGCCACCTACTGCCAGGTACTCCAAATCAGCGACCTCAGTAGTCATTAGACATGAGAGAGCAGAATGGGGGCTCCGCGGAACCGACGGACTTCGAACTTGGTCAGGTGATTGGCTGTCACTTGTGTCATGCATCTGTACGCGAGATTTCCGCACTCCTAAACATCCCCAGGTCCACTGTTTCCAATGTGATAGCGAAGTGAAAACAAGACGGGACACGTGCAGCACAAAAGCATACAGGCCGACCTCGTCTGCTGACGAAGACCACTTACAGTTGAAGAGGGTGGTAATGTGAAATAGGCAGACATCTATCCAGACCATTATACAGGAATTCTAAACTGCATCAGGGTTCACTGCAAGTCCTATGAAAATTAGGAGGGAGGTGAGAAAACTTGGATTTCGTGGTCGAGTGGCTGCTCATAAGCAGCACACCATGCCGGTAAATGCCCAACGACGTCTCACTTGGTGTAAGGAGCGTAAACATTGGACGATTGAACAGTGGAAAAACGTTGCGTGGAATGACGAATCACGATACACAAAGTGGCGGTCCGATGGCAGTGTGTGGGTATGGCGAATTCCCGGTGAACGTCACCTGCCAGCGTGTGTAGTTCCAACAGTAAAATTCGGAGGCGGTGGTGTTGTGGTGTGGTCGTGTTTTTCATGGAGGGGGCTTGCACCCCTTGTTGTTTTGCGTGGCACTATCACAGCACAGGCCTTCATTGATGTTTTAAGCACCTTCGCGCTTCCCACAGTTGAAGAGCAGTTCGGGATGACGATTGCATCTTTCAACACTGATCGAGCACCTTTTCATAATGCACGGCCTGTGCGGAGTGATTACACGACAGTAACATCCATCTAATAGACTGTCCTGCACAGAGTCCTGACCTGAATCCTATAGAACACCTTTGGGACGTTTTGGAACGCCGACTTCGTGGCAGGCCTCACCGACCGACATCAGTACCTCTCCTCAATGCAGCAAGAATGGGCTGCCATTCCCCAAGAAACCTTCTAACATCTGATGAGACGTATACCTGCGTGGAAGCTGTCATCAAGGCTAAGGGTGGACCAACACGATATTGAATTCCGGCATTACCGATGGAAGGCTCCACGAACTTGTAAGTCATTTTTTGCCAGGTGTCCGGATACTTTTGATCACGTAGTGTATGTAACCTAGTGAAAGAACAATTCTCGTTAAAAGACCTTAACCGACAGGGGACGGAGGATTTTAATAACAATCAGTTTCAAATCCGAAGGGACTCGCCGCTCTAAGAAGACTAGGGTTTAACAACGAAGCCATTAGAGACGGAGCACATGCACAGATTGTTTCAAGCAGGGGGAAGAAAATAGGCCATATCCTTTCAAAGGAACCATCTCGGCATTTGCTTGGAATGGTTTAGGAATGTCACGGTTGTGAGGAAATCAGGGTGTCGATTGCGCATTTGAGCCGCCGTCCTCTCGAATGCAACTCCAGTGAGCTAACCACTGCACTGCCTTACTTGGTACAGAGTTGTCAGTGAACCAAGTTTTCTCTAAACCAATTGCGGAAGAAACTGCATGCAATGGACATTTAGAGCCAGGTACCTAGCAAAAATCTTTGACCACAGCGATAAATAAGTCTGCATATTGCCTCAAATGGGCCAAACAACATAAACTGTACAGTCGCTGAGTCTAACTGTGTAGTTTGGTGTTACGACTTGCTATTTTACGTCATTTCAAATTATGCAAAGCGTCGAGGGCATCGGCAACCCAATCAGCGATTCAACCAGCAGTGTTCAGAAGATGCTTATCAGACTAGAGGTCTGTTTCATCAGGAACAGTGAAGGATGAAGATCAAATTTCCAGAGACCCGCGTACTGGCGAAGCAGCCGTTTAACTTGAGGAGGAATGTCAGAGAGGCTATAGAAATAGCCAAGCGACCCGACAACATGAACATAGAAGACGAGTACAGCCTCCCAGCGTCATGGCTGCCAGAAGTGACAGCCTTGCGAAAGGACAGCTCTCGCGAAGCAGCAGGCGCACGATAGGCCACAGCGGTGGAGTGTACACAGAGTGCTGACGCCTCTTAGTTGATACTAGCCAATAAGTAAACAGCGCTACACTGCAGTAGCCACTCAATTTCCTATTTGCCGATTTCCAGCAAAGGCAAGAAATAAAGGAAACTCTAATGGAAAGCGCCTATTTCCGCCAGTGACAACACGCAGTGCTAAGACCAATAAAAGAATGCCTAATACCCTTCCTCCACATCCCCTTATCCAATAAACGCACTCCTCCATAGGATATAAGCAATCAAATTAGCACCCATTCAGCAATTAGCAATACACCCTGAGGAAGGTGTCTTGCAATAGTCGCCGAAACGTCGGAATTTTATAAATGACAATGCGGTCTCAAACCCAGAAGAATTTTATTGACAGATAGAGGTCTATCTATCATGCTTTTAGGTGTTTTTTTCTTACCATAACTTGCGGCCACTAGTTCTCATTACTGTCAACATACATCAGGAGTATTAATACAAAATTCTCGGTGACCAAGTGATGCTCTTTCCTTTACATCTTCACGAAAATACTGCTGTGGATGCTCAACATTTTCCAAAATTGTAAGATCTGCATCCACAGGGTTGCACACATGTTCCTGGTTTGACGAACACTCAGGCGTCCTATTGCACAGGGACAGCAACGAATTCGTCTCGCGATCTGTGTCCTGACACGAGTGCTATAGCACTCAACCTGGAGTCACACTTCCCAACCGCCACACCACGCTGTCCGAGCGTGCGCCGTATTTGAATGGCAATGCAGTCGTGCTGCAGATGACTTGCTTTCAAATTTTATACTTTTCAACAGCATTTATCACAAAAACGCAAACTTTCAGTGTTTGATTATTTTTGGTGCGCTGAAGACATAGTTCTTATGTGGTGCAAACTGACAGCATACAGACAGATGCAGAAAATCTCACGGATTTTCGCACTAAGACGCAGATTGCCATGTAAGCATGACTAACTTTCGTTTCATAATCTAGAAAACGTATTTCACACACATATGTTGATCGAAATATTTTAGTACCTTTACAACCTCATTACAGAGACAGGGAAAGTCTACTTGAGGAAAACAATGTTCTGGACAATTTTAATGTAAAATGATTTATCTTTAAAATCGTAAATGGCAGACAGTCTCGAAAACAGATTGGTAGAGTCCTCAGAACGTTTAAAACACTATCCTTGTAATGCTGAAAAAGCCCAAGGAATCATTCAAACCTCGTGTTTTCTTTGACACAAGTCGACTTAAGGAACTGCACTGCGTTTGTCAGAATTTGTCCCTTGTACAATGCGATTTTCTTTTTAAAGGCACCCTCATCAAATCAGAAATAAATCGTTCGTCATCTTGCAATATCCTATGTGGGCAGTTTGTAGTCAAGTCGACTTAAAATACGAGGTATTCGTATCACCAATTTCTTCACGTACACCAAACCTGCAAATTTAGCACAAAGTGCTTCTTGATGTATAGAACAGTGATTCCATCTGTCGATCGTGCTAATTCTTTGGTCTTTCATTGTCAACCAAATTTTTAAATTCTTTCTGAATAGTATCTGAAACCTGGTAGTCAAGGGAAGGCAGGATTCGGTTACGATTGTGGACGGAGCCGTAATCAGTTACTATTGGTTGCCTTTTAAAGTTACACATAATATATTTTAAACCAGTAATTCCAGACTCAACAATAAATAAAAATACCACACGTTATTAATGAAGTAATAAACAACCGTTTAAATAATAGCGTTTTTAGTGAGTTACAATTAGGAAATCACTATTAAATACAGATACAGTAGATAATGTTCTGAGGCACCCACATGCCTAGCTGATACTGTGGCATCAAGAAGTCAGGCCTGCAAGATGAGTGGTCTGCCAAGCGAGTGGATTCATTCTTATTTATCGAGTAACATGAACTCTCGTACTCACAATTAAGTTACAAATTATCCTCCTGTATGAATAATACGCAACGGAAACGCACATCTGACTATCAGTAATTTACAGAACTCTGACTGTTCACTACGCACTGGCAATACCACATTTTCTTTTTGTATTTTATTTAACGGCTTTTATCAACACGTGGCCATCGCACTGAATATGAGTGGCGCACACATTATAAATTCTGGATATCATGACAACATACAATTCGAAGGAAAAGGCCACCAATCTTTTTCTTTTCACTATCTTATTTATTCCGATAAATTCTATAACCTAAACACACAAATTCTATAACCTACAACAATAACACATGAGAAATTCCGCCCAGTGGGCATGGCTTTACATTGGTGAATCTCTATCTTATGGTCTCGTAATTATTTAACGCTACAGTGCACTTTCTAGGATAGGATGGTGGATCATTTATTATTTCTCACACTTCGACTCTCACAATCATCATCACGAAACTTTCCTCCAGACCGAGCGGTACCGAAGGAACAAGCATAGCCCACTAATCTTTTGAAACTATGTTGCTGCTCTCCCATGCAAACCACACATACCCAAATTACATGACATACACCACACTGCGACATGGAATACAATGCAATGAGTAGTCACAACACTATCACTTTCAGCTTTCCCACTTCAATTAGTATTTATCCCAGTTTCACACGACATTGCCCTACTTTGTAATTCTACTTTCCCACTATGAACTCTGGAGATATATGCACGTCTTCCTGTGCAATGCAAGCCAAGTGGCGTTGCTGGATAGACGGCCGACTCACCTTGCCTCTCTCTCAGAGTTTGAATCTAGCGTCACACGGAATCATATCACGCAAAGTAATATTAAGAACATATTCATCACACACGCGAGTCCTCAACTGATACCATGGACGAGTACTTCTCTTTATCCTTTGTCTCATACACAGATTGAGACTCACACAGTACTCACCACGTGGAAGCACTCGTCTTTAATTTCAAGTCCTGCACGCGCCATTTCTTAAATATTTCAACTTATGGTACACACGCTATTTCTTAAACATTTCAACTTTTTGTACACACGCTAGTAATTCAGCTTAACTTAAGCACACGGAAGTATTTCAACTTATTGCTACACGTGGTTTCATTGTGACCGTTGGTCACTTCCGAAGATTACTACGATCCCATTAATATTACCTGCCTGACATTTAATTCTCCCCACAAAAGTTCCTGAAATAGAGAAATTATTATTTCAAACTACTCTTAAATATTCCACATGCATACCATGTCTCCCCTCTTTTGTCTTTACGGAGCACACCCAAGACAGGTCTTAACAGCACAAGATCCAGCGGCAGAGTGCTGAAACATGGCCGTTCTCCAGGTCCTCTCGCACCTCTGCTGAAGTGGGCGAGCACCTTGCTACCGTATTGGTCAGCCAAATTTCAGGCGCTCAAAGCTCAGGTAGATTTCATCTCTTTGGTCCCACTATCTGCGGTTAGCAGACGACCATACATTCATTCATTTCACAGATCTGACCAAACTGGATGTAGGGATTTACTTTGTGGGAGTGCACATGTGATCAATTAAATAAATAAATTGTCATTCTTTCCCACATTGGTATCCGGCTTCACTGTATTAATTGAAATTGAGTTATTATTAGAAAAAAATGTGTTGTTCTGACAAAAATAATGAAGTATGTTGTACCTAATTTCAATGTCGGGCGGTACTGTACCCTTTCAATGTTTTAAGAGCAGGCCACTGTGATCTGGACAGAAGGCCTTACAAGCCAAGAATGGCAATAAATTAAGAATTGTTTAAAACTCGCTGCAACTTACAAATTACAGATATTGAAATATTAAAGGCAAGTCGCCACAAATACAGCAGAAGGCATCAGACGCCAGGAATGGCAGTAAATAACGTTTTAGAGGCTTACTGCATAAATACAAATACCAAATTAGAATTTTAAGGGAAGTGACCACAATCACAGCTGAAGGCCTTACAGGGCAGCAACGGCAATAATATAAAAAATTTATAAACCTGCTGTAAAACGGCAAATACAATAGCAAAAGTTAATTAAAAAACAAGCAATTCATCACCAAACGGGTTAAATAAGATGATAGTAAACTTTATAACACAACCCATAACATCCACTGAACACTACACAGCTAGATTTATTCCAGAAGGCGACCAGAACTATTAACTAGACATATATAACCTTTAATGTAAGCATTACAAAGTATTGTAATAAATAATACAATAATAAAACACAAGGGCCAGTATATAAGTCGTTACACGAACTACTGGCCATCAGACCTCCTTTTAGAACACACATGTCTTACAAGAACCAAGGGCCACAGACGGTACTCAAGAAATCGACCTCTGAGGCAAGGTCCGGCAACAAACACTTTCGCGAGCTATGAGATAGGCAGCCAAGAGTTGCATTCACTTCGCAAGATGATAACTCAGACTAGTGGCAGTCTAACGAATGACTAATGATAATCTTGCTGAAGCTGCATGACGTCCGATAAACCAAATGCAACGATGGACCAATTCGCCAAAGCCGGAACCGGCGGTATGCAATATGTCCCCAGAATACTGTGTTTAAGAGTGCCCGGAACGAGAAAGGAATCACTACCACCAGAGTAGAAGAATCACCAACCGGCCTACAATCAAGAACGCTGTCAAAACTACATGCCTTACCAGACAGCAGTGGCAAGGTGAGGAAACGTACACTGCCGTTACATATACTAACCCCCTGGACAGGTAACTCGGGCGTTAGTGGCACCAGACAAGAAAAATTACCGCTAGTTGAACTTAACAAATTGTAACAAGTTGAACGTAGTACAAAGTAATAAGAAGTCGAGGAAAGATAATCAGATCCGCCTTCCTCAAGCACTCCACTCGCTGCTCTTCGCCTCGGCAACACTACGGACAGCAACACGAACCCAAGTCACAGGAGAATCGCTAGATATCACAATGGTGGAGGTTTCTCTACTTGGATTGAAATGCAGTCATCTTAAGGCTTGCTGGATCCGGTTTACGGCGAGGTCGTGCACCCTTGTGAACACAGCCCTTCCATCCGGCCGTCCACGCGTGCCGCAAGCAGTCCCGGCGTGTTTCTACACTGTGCGGACCTGGCTCCTACTGAGTCCCCAAATGAACTGCACACTGACACGACCTGTAAAAACGACACGTCGCCCCAAAGATAGGGCAACAGTTACTACATATCGATAACTGCCGCTGCTGCCACTAGCCGACAGGCAACGCTTGCGAAACCGAATGGCGCCAGTCAGCAAAAGAAGAAGACAAACAACAGCAACCATTCCGACTAAACAATACCTTCTGGCCTCCAACAGAGGGCAGAAAACTACAGACATCACCAACGCTAGCCGCAGCACGGCTCAGTATTGTAATGTTGCAGTGCCCATCGATTATGAAACTAAGAATTCTCATCCCTCTCTTTGATCCCATTCAGTTTTAAAGGCTTGTGAAGACAGATCGATAGATTGCCTCTTTCTGTGCCAACAGAACCTGTGAACGTCCTCCATACCACAAACAAATGAAGAAGGGCAAACAGCGCTGCTATCTCGATTCTGGCAAACTGAAGAGAGATGCGCCGAGTGAAAAACGCCGCACCGCAATATTGAATGAAGTGTTGCGCTGTGCCGAGTACTTCAGGGAAGCACCGAGCAAAGCCGAAACAGGCCGAGCCTCGGCCCTCAGACCTGCGTCATGTGTGGTACGCCTTTGCCCTGCTACAGCACCTCGACTGGCCTGTAAAATCGTCCGATATTAAATCCCTAAAAAATGTCTGGGAGTGTGAAATCTAGCAATTAGCATCCTCGCAATCAATCATGAATAAGTGACTCCGCAATCCAATAAGTGGCTACAGCTGGATATGGGATACTTGTGGACATTTTTCAGCCCCGAAATGAGGCCAAAAAGGCCATAGCTGATATTACAAGATTGTAGGGTCCTCTCTCCTGGGGGATGACTAAATTTTTTTCCATGCTTTTATGGCTGGTCTTTAGGAAATGGTAATCCGTTTACTTCCTGTGATTGGCTAAAAGTTGGAGATGTTAGCCAGTACAGAGCCACAGGGTATGACGCCAAGAATCAGGTGGCTGGAAAGGTGTCCGGTAACTTGTGCTTAGCGCAGGGATCCCGCCTTTGTACGTCATCTGCTACCGTGACACGCTGGACTAGAGCCGCTCGCTACGCGACTCCTTTACGCCGTTCAGCCTTTGCTGTGGTTACTTTGCCGCCGGTAAACAGCTCGGCGATTAGAACGGTCCACAACCCTCCGCACAAAGTCCTTTCATCTCTACCACTCGTTACGCTGTTGTCTCGGTGCTAGCGCCTCTGTATACCCGGCTGCTAACTGCTAGCAAAGACTCCGATCGAATCCCATTGTCCAGTTTTGCACAGCACGGCGACAGTGGCGAGTAATTGACGATTAGCACAATATTATACATATAAGTAGAGATGTTCTCGACCTGAGGATTGGGTTTAATGGTACGGTGTTTCACTGCTCCTCTCTAACAGGCAGTTTTACAAGTATTCCGAACCACAGTGCAGTTTGTTGTATTTCATACTAACACATCGTTGCCAGACATGAAAGAAGCGATAAGTGACAGGAGGAATATTTGACTATTAGAACGCAGTATTTTTGAAATTCATAGAAAATCAAGTACTAAAGACAGCACACTCAGTGGAAGTTCTTGTCACCCAAAAGTGCAAAAATTTGCCTACTTCAACTTAGTGATCAGCAGAATAATCAACTTATCTCTCGAACATAAAAAAAAACCATCTTACAATACTCCAATATACTGTCAAAAAAAAAAAATCATCCCGAATATAATTCTCTAACTGTACGAAAAACACACAAAACTAAAACCCAAACCATTCACAAAATCATAACCTTAATAAGTGAAGACAAAACTAAACAAAAAGCAACTTACGTACCGACGATGTACTTGGGGCAAACATCGAATAATATTAACTAAATCTTAAACAGAACAACTATAAGACTAGCTTTTCGAGCAAACAACAATCTAAAAGCGAAAATTCTACCTGGAAAAATCAAATTACCGATTTTTGTCATACAAAATTTCGTGTAACGACTACGCAAAATTCGGTGTCAGTCAAACACGACAAAATTTTAGCATTATATTCAGACAACCCATCAGAATTTTTTATAAAAATCCATCAAGCTTTTACATGCATCTACTATGTAGGAATCAACATGGATTCCGGAAACAGCGATCGTGTGAAACCCAACTCGCTTTATTTGTTCATGAGACCCAGAAAATATTAGATGCAGGCTCCCAGGTAGATGCTATTTTTCTTGACTTCCGAAAGGCGTTCGATACAGTTCCGCACTGTCGCCTGATAAACAAAGTAAGAGCATACGGAATATCAGACCGGCTGTGTGGCTGGATTAAAGAGTTTTTAGCAAACAGAACACAGCATGTTGTTCTCAATGGAGAGACGTCTACAGACGTTAAAGTAACCTCTGGCGTGCCACAGGGGAGTGTTATGGGACCATTGCTTTTCACAATATATATAAATGACCTAGTAGATAGTGTCGGAAGTTCCATGCGGCTTTTCGCGGATGATGCTGTAGTATACAGAGAAGTTGCAGCATTAGAAAATTGTAGCGAAATGCAGGAAGATCTGCAGCGGATAGGCGCTTGGTGCAGGGAGTGGCAACTGACCCTTAACATAGACAAATGTAATGTATTGCGAATACATAGAAAGAAGGATCCTTTACTGTATGATTACATGATAGCGGAACAAACACTGGTAGCAGTTACTTCTGTAAAATATCTGGGAGTATGCATGCGGAGCGATTTGAAGTGGAATGATCATATAAAATTAATTGTTGGTAAGGCGGGTACCAGGTTGAGATTCATTGGGAGAGTCCTTAGAAAGTGTAGTCCATCAACAAAGGAGGTGGCTTACAAAACACTCGTTCGACCTATACTTGAGTGTTGCTCATCAGTGTGGGATCCGTACCAGATCGGGTTGACGGAGGAGATAGAGAAGATCCAAAGAAGAGCGGCGCGTTTCGTCACAGGGTTATTTGGTAACCGTGATAGCGTTACGGAGATGTTTAACAAACTCAAGTGGCAGACTCTGCAAGAGAGGCGCTCGGCATCGCGGTGTAGCTTGCTCGCCAGGTTTCGAGAGGGTGCGTTTCTGGATGAGGTATCGAATATATTGCTTCCCCCTACTTATACCTCCCGAGGAGATCACGAATGTAAAATTAGAGAGATTAGAGTGCGCACGGAGGCTTTCAGACAGTCGTTCTTCCCGCGAACCATACGCGACTGGAACAGGAAAGGGAGGTAATGACAGTGGCACGTAAAGTGCCCTCCGCCGCACACCGTTGGGTGGCTTGCGGAGTATAAATGTAGATGTAGATGTAGATGTAGAAAAACCAAAACCACGAAGAAGAATCTGGGACATGCCACGAGCACCTAGGAAGGATTACACACACACACACACACACACACACACACACACACACACACACACACGCAAACAAACAAATTATCCATACGATATCCTTAAAGAATAAATCGATCTCAAACGTAAAAATTATCTAGAATACGTGGGTGGATAAAAATCACAGTAAGAAGAGAGAAAAGATAACCACAGATACAAATGACAACCAAAATTATAATTGCAACTAAAAGCAAAAATTACACTGTAAACATAAAGCGTCACTGAGAATAAATTGTCGGTTCAGCTGTCAAAAGTATTTCACGAAAATATCCTATACAAACAAAACTTACGTGACTTTAACGATCTAGTAAGAAACAGACAGTTGACAGTTTACTCACTGATGCAATATAGGCATCTATTTCCAACGAGCTTACCAGTTATACTGGACTGCGAATGTTCCGAAAGTAATATAGGGTAAACCCCAAGAAAGCAGAAAAGGACCCATAATGTTTACAGTACGCATAAAAGATATATCGAATGTGATCAGCATTACTATGAGATGGTTCGCTCACGATGCAGTTATGTACAGAGAAGTACCGCCATTAGACGATAGTAAGGAGCTGCAGAAAGACTTGCATAACATATATGTTTGGCGTAGTGAACGGCATAACTCCTTAAATGTGGATAAATATAAGATACTGCCTATAACGAAGGGGAGAAACCTGACTTTTCGATTACAAGAGTAGTGGTAGACATATAGATCATCTCTCTTCGTGTGCGTATTTCGCGGTAATGCTAAATGACCGTGTGAAATCAGTATTAGGGACGGCAAATGGAAAATTAAGATTTGTTAAAAAGGTTGTGTGAAAGTGTGCTGAATTGATAAAGAAAGACGCTAATGGCACCAATTCTAGAATATTGTTCCAGTGTTTGTAGTCGTTATCAAGTATGCATGACAACAGACATCGAAAGAATTCAGAGACGCTGTGCTAGGATCATAGCAGGCCAAACGAAAGTGTAACAGAAACTGTCGAAAAAGTTAAATGGGAATCATTGGAATAAAACAGACGCAGTTCTCGCGGATCCCTGTTGGGTAAGATTTGAAAATACTTATTCGGATGTGATTGAGCGCCCACTCTTTTGGCACCAACGTATATCTTGCGTAGGCATCAAGACAAAACGATAGAAGCTCCTCAGTCCGGCCCTAGAGGCTCAAATGATGACGACTAGCCGCGATGTCGTAGTCGGCCTTGCAGCGTTATGCGGATACCGTACGGAGGGGCATGTGGTCCCCATGCGATTCTCTCAGCCGTTTTGCAGACTATCGAGACCGTGGAGTGACATCAATAGGCTGAGTGGACACCGTATCAGTTCTCTCGCCAACGGCGAAGCCTTCGCGAAGCCGGGAGTCGAATCCAGGACCTCTGCATAGCACCCGTCTACGTTGACTACTCAGCTATGGAAAGAGTTATCGTGAGCAAAAGATAAGAGGTACTGGGATAGTTACATAGGCATTTGGACAGTTATTATTACTTCGCTCAACACGCGATTAGCATGGGGAAGAATAAATTATGACCTTAAGGTGTAGAAAAAGATGGGTGGTATACGATATGTACAAGAACCAAGACAGGTTCAAATGGTTCAAATGGCTCTGAGCACTATGGGACTTAACTTCTGAGGTCATCAGGAGGATATGCTTCCTGCAACCACCCTAGAAGGAAAACAAAGACAGAGGATGAGATGGTCATATGAAGTTAATCGACACCTCATGTTCTGTTATTACCAAGCAACAAACCTAGGAACCAACACAACTGGATACAGATCACAAGTATACACAACATTTATTACCAGATACCCAGAATTAAAATTTTTAACAGAACAACGACTAGCTGATCAGATCCGTGTAATAATAAAAAATAACAGGATACCCCAGTCAGAATTAGAAAACATCAAACAACAAGTAAAACAAATACTGGAACAAAATAATGTGCAATCAGAAGAAGAAGAAGAAAATACAGTAATGGACTCAAACATCCCAGAGCAAACAAACAAAGAACAACACGCACCAATTAAACAATCAGAGGAAAACGAAATCTTAAGACAGCCACCAGAACAAGCACAAATAGAACACGAAGTGACACAGATGTTAGATATAGAAGAAAAATTTCAGCTAAAATATATAGAATACAAAGACACAAATACAGACATTAGACCATTCTTGCATAGACCACCAAATAACCCACAAGTCGAAACAACAATAAAAACTATCAACACAATCATACACAACAAAATAAATGAAAACACAACTATGGAAGAGGTACAACTACTGGCTTATATAGGAGCACTCACTACACTAAATATACACACTAGGCAGAGATCAGAACCAACCAACACACAGAAGAAACCCACAAAACCAGCATGGCAACACAGGCTACAGATCAAAATAGAAAAACTGAGAAAAGACATCGGACAGCTAACACAATTTATAAGAAATGAAATCTCGGAAAAAAAACGAAAAAGGTTAGGTAAAATCTCACAACAAGAAGCGACAGAGCAATTAGACGAAAAGAAGCAGAAATTACAAGCATTAGCCAAACGACTCAGAAGATACAAAAAAAGTGAAAATAGAAGGAAACAAAACCAAACATTCAACACAAACCAAAAGAAATTTTACCAGACAATAGATAACACACACATTAAAATAAACAATCCACCAAACATAACGGACATGGAACACTTCTGGAGCAACATATGGTCAAACCCGGTACAACATAACAGGCATGCACGATGGATACAAGCAGAAACAGACACATACAAGATGATACCACAAATGCCTGAAGTGATAATTTTGCAACATGAAGTCACCCAAGCAATTAATTCTACTCACAATTGGAAAGCCCCTGGAAATGATAAAATAGCAAATTTCTGGTTAAAGAAGTTCACCTCAACACATTCACATCTAACTAAATTATTTAACAGTTACATTGCAGACCCATACACATTCCCTGATACACTTACACACGGAATAACATATCTGAAACCTAAAGATCAAGCAGACACAGCGAACCCAGCTAAATATCGCCCCATAACATGCCTACCAACAATATACAAAATATTAACTTCAGTCATTAAACAGAAATTAATGACACATACAACACAGAACAAAATTATAAATGAAGAACAAAAAGGCTGTTCAAAGGAGCACGAGGATGTAAAGAGCAACTGATAATAGATGCAGAGGTGACATATCAAGCTAAAACTAAACAAAGGTCGCTACACTACGCATACATTGATTACCAAAAAGCTTTTGATAGTGTACCCCACTCATGGTTACTACAAATATTGGAAATATACAAAGTAGATCCTAAATTGATACAGTTCCTAAACATAGTAATGAAAAATTGGAAAACCACACTTACTATCCAAACAAATTCAAATAATATCACATCACAGCCAATACAGATTAAGCGTGGAATATACCAAGGAGACTCATTAAGTCCTTTCTGGTTCTGCCTTGCTCTGAACCCACTATCCAACATGCTAAATAATACAAATTATGGATACAATATTACTGGAACATACCCACACAAAATCACACATTTGCTATACATGGATGATCTAAAACTACTGGCAGCAACAAATCAACAACTCAACCAATTACTAAAGATAACAGAAGGATTCAGCAATGATATAAGTATGGCTTTTGGAACAGACAAATGTAAGAAAAATAGCATAGTCAAACACTAAACAAGAAGATTACATATTGGATAACCACAGCGACTGCATAGAAGCGATGGAAAAAACGGATGCCTATAAATATCTAGGATACAGACAAAAAATAGGAATAGATAATACAAATATTAAAGAAGAACTAAAAGAAAAATATAGACAAAGACTAACAAAAATACTGAAAACAGAATTGACAGCAAGAAACAAGACAAAAGCTATAAATACTTATGCCATACCAATATTGACCTACTCATTTGGAGTAGTGAAATGGAGTAACACAGACCTAGAAGCACTCAATACACTTACACGATCACAATGCCACAAATATAGAATACATCACATACATTCAGCAACAGAAAGATTCACATTAAGCAGAAAGGAAGGAGGAAGGGGATTTATCGACATAAAAAACCTACATTATGGACAGGTAGACAATTTAAGAAAATTCTTTCTAGAACGAGCAGAAACTAGCAAAATATACAAGGCAATCGCTCATATAAATACATCGGCTACACCACTGCAATTTCATAACCACTTCTACAACCCTTTAGATCACATAACATCAACAGATACGAAGAAAGTAAATTGGAAAAAGAAAACACTTCATGGCAAGCACCCGTATCATCTAACGCAGCCACACATCGATCAAGACGCATCCAACACATGGCTAAGAAAAGGCAATATATACAGTGAGACAGAAGGATTCATGATTGCAATACAGGATCAAACAATAAACACCAGGTATTACAGCAAGCATATTATTAAAGATCCCAATACCACAACGGATAAATGCAGACTTTGTAAACAACAAATAGAAACAGTAGGTCACATCACAAGCGGATGTACAATACTAGCAAATACAGAATACCCCAGAAGACATGACAATGTCGCAAAAATAATACATCAACAGCTTGCCTTACAACATAAACTTTTAAAACAACACGTTCCTACATACAAGTATACACCACAAAATGTACTGGAGAATGATGAATACAAATTATACTGGAACAGAACCATTATAACAGATAAAACAACGCCACATAACAAACCTGACATCATACTCACCAATAAAAAGAAGAAATTAACGCAACTAATCGAAATATCCATACCCAATACAACAAATATACAAAAGAAAACAGGAGAAAAAATTGAAAAATACATCCAACTGGCTGAGGAAGTCAAAGACATGTGGCATCAGGATAAAGTTGACATCTACCAATTATACTATCAACTACAGGAGTCATACCACACAATATCCACCAGTACATCAATGCAATACAGCTACATCCAAACATATATATACAACTACAGAAATCCGTAATTATTGATACATGTTCAATTACCCGAAAGTTCCTAAATGCAATATAACACATACCGTACAGTTAAAAGGAAGTGACGCCTGATCAAGGTCCGCGTCACTCCATTTTTAACCGGACTTAACGTCTGAGAAAGTGAAGGAAATAATAATAATACTGATACGGTGTAACGTCCATCGTACACTGTACACTGGCTCACTGAGTATTTATGTAGATCTAGACGTTGAAGAGGAGTCAACATCGGACCGTCAGATTTGTATTCTGAGACTCACCTACTTGACGGACGAGTCACATTCCTTATGGTGGAGAAAAATCAATGAAAATAACAAAAGTTAGAAAGGAATGATATATAAAAATTACATGGAAGTTTCACATATTTTTAGTATAAAAATCATCCAAAATACTATTAAAAACAAAGCATCGACAGTGAAACCCGCTATCTCATAGCAGGTAGTTGCATGCGTCAAATTTCCTATAAGGTCACTACGTCTTTAGCGTCACAACCGGACCCAGTCGACAGAAATCGGTAGGCTTCGGGCAAACAGTGTGCGTGCTTGGGTTTTATCGTTAACTGCGGTCAAATTGTGTAGCGTGATTCTTCAGTTTCACCTTACGTGTTAGTTCTAGAACCGTTCACATTTGTACTGGCGTTCAAAGCGTTCCGAGGGCACAACGTTTCGCCGATCAAATATGTCGCCGTCATCAGGTACGCTGACGTCTGCTAGCAGAAACATTATGTCCACTGAACATTATGAACCGCGGTACGCCCATGGACTGTTCCACTCAATACTGTAATCGTAGACTGTAATTACATTAACACCAAATTCATTCCTCTGCAAAATTATTTCTTATTAGATGCCTCCGATATGTAATAAATATTCTAACCTAATTTATTCTTTGTAGGATTTTCACTCGACACAGAATTTTTTGTACGTAAGAGGCTTATCACAAAACAAATAAGTGCACTAATATTTCACAAAAAGTAGTTATGTCAATTTTTTTAAGTCAAAATAGTACACAAACATATCAAAAAGGTTTACAGCAACGCGATGATTAGCACAGAGTAAGCTTTTATAGGAAACCTTTTTCTTGAGATTTTCTTCTTTTTTTTCCTTTTTCATTGCCTAATCCCTTTCGTCTACGAGGTCGGGAGTGTTATATATTGGTTTTGGCAATGATAGTGGAATTTAGTAACCATAGGTCCTTTCTGACGTTCCCGCCGAGCAAGGAATCTGTGTAAGCCAATTGAACCTACTGTAGACTTCATTTTTGTAGCATGGGATTAAGGTGAAGTGGTATATGGTTTGGGAGTTGTACAGATTTGGCGTTAGTTTAACAATCATTTTATTGAGCATCAAAACTTCAAATAACAGAATAGAAAACCACTATTGTACATAAAGTCCGGGAACACTTTCAATTATTTATTGCACAAGAACTAAGCATTGTACAGATGTCATACATATTACATTTTGAAGAGAAACTCTGAAAGTCTTTTTAACAAACATTCTATATGCGAACCATGAGTGACCCGGCAGACGTCAATGCGGTAATCGAATTATTGCCATTCCCGTCCCAGCATGGCATCGTCACTTGTGGCAGTCGCTTCCCGTATTCTTTCCCGGAGCTCTGCTATATCACGTGGGAGAGGCGGTACATACACCAGATCTTTAACGTGTCCCCACAGAAAAAAGTCACACGGAATAAGATCTAGTGATCGGAGAGGCCATTTCATGAAACAGCTGTCCCCTCCTGTAGCACGGCCGATCCATGGATGAGGCAGCTCCGTGTTCAGATACCCACGAACTTCACGATGGAAATGGGGTAGATCCCCATCCTGCTGAATGATGAACGGAGAGTCCGATTGCATTTGAGGCACCATATCCTACTTTGTACGCGCTCCACATTCACTTCACTCACGCTGGTACGTCCGCTTCTCTTTGCCGGGCACAAGCAACCTGTCGTAACGAATTGTTTGTGCCAGTGGTAAATGATCTTCCTTGTTGATGGCTTCTTATCGTACATGGTTCTAAACATCCGTTGAACAGCTGTAGCACACTTGTTTTTGTCTAACTCCAACACACAAAAAGCTCGCTCCGCGCCTGAAATCGCCATATTTGCGACTAGCGCTGACTATCGAAAAAATTACCAAACTACGTTGTGGCGGTAAACATGAACAAAAACTTACAGGGTTTTTCTTCAAAATGACATATGTATGATATCTGTACAATGTTTGGTTCTTGTGCAATAAATAATTGAAAGACCTCTAGGACTTTATGTAGCCAACATATATATATATATATATATATATATATATATATATATCGTCATCATCAGCCAATTCAATCAAAAATGGTTCAAATGGCTCTGAGCACTATGGGACTCAACTGCTGAGGTCATTAGTCCCCTAGAACTTAGAACTAGTTAAACCTAACTAACCTAAGGACATCACAAACATCCATGCCCGAGGCAGGATTCGAACCTGCGACCGTAGCGGCCTCGCGGTTCCAGACTGCAGCGCCTTTAACCGCACGGCCACTTCGGCCGGCCCAATTCAATCATTAAATGATGTGCCCCCTTTGAGTCGAGGATTCAGGTAGGCTTTCAGCAGTCTTCTCCAAGTGGGACGGTCTTGGGCAGTTCTCTGCCAGGTGTTACCAGCGATCTTCTTGATGTCTTTGTCCCATCTGTCTGGTGGTCTTCCTCTAGGCCTCCGGTGCTCTCTCGGACTCCACTCCAGTACTAGCTTCGTCCATCTGTTGTCTTTTCTTCTTGCGACGTGGCCAGCCCACTGCCATTTCAAGGAACCTACTGTCTCTAAGATGTCATTAACCTTCGTCACAGACCGGATGTCATCTGCCCTTTTCCTGTCCTTTCTTGTATAGCCGAGCATTGATCTCTCCATGGCTCTCTGTGCTGTCCTAAGTTTCCCTTTTGTAAATGAGTTCAGTGTCCATGTCTCGCAGCCATACGTCATCACAGGAAGAATGCATTGATCAAATACTGCTTTCTTCAAATTTACTAGCATTTTTGATCTGAATACTTTTGAATTCTTCCCAAATGCTTGCCAGCCAAGCTTGATGCGTCGATAGATTTCTGGCCTTATGTCTCCCTTCATATTTATAATCTGGCCAAGGTAGACATATTCACTGACCTCTTCTAGCAGACTGTCCTTGACCTTCACATCTCCAGCTGGGACCCATTTGTTAGACATTACTTTTGTTTTGGAAAGGTATATATATATATATATATATATATATATATATATATATATATAGTGATAGATATAAGATCACATATTGTTATGCAGTACCTTACTTTACGACCTGATGTCTTCTGTACAGTCGTAACTGCATCACTAAGTGTACAACGCCTGTCAGTATAGATTAACCGTTTTGCCTCCACGGATCCACATTCCAACACCTGACCTGCTCCCCAGGGGAAAATTAGCATTAACGGCTTACATTTGACACACGTCCTAAAAACACACGACTTATAGTAGCTATAGTTATTAGCCTCGAAATGACGTAAATACTGATGTAATGTTGTTCAATACACAGTCATCGGTTACTAATAGAAATATCTACCCTTACACCCGTTACAACCTTTATATAAAGGAGCAGGAACAGTTTACACGAAACTGTAAGAAGTCATGACACGCCTGGATCTCCATCTGGTATGTACTTAAACGGAATTGTTATACATTAACAAAATTTATCATCACCATCAGCTCCTTCCAAGGATTAGGTGTTACAGTCATCTGTTGCGGTCTCTGTTATCCACATCTCTTGTCTACCCAGTTTTGTCATTCTAGTCATTATTTTTTTGGCAATCTATTTTCAGTCAGTTCCAGTCTCTTCTACGTTGTCATCAACTGAAAATATTTTTAAATCTGATTTCATTATTCGATTCCTTATTTTATGCATTTTATTACAGTCCCTTACTGACTCCATGAACTTCATCTGTGCTGCCTGTAAACGTGATTTTTCTTTTTTTCTTTTGTTATTATAAATGATTCGGGAATATATGCAAGAGCAGATACAGCCCTAGCTTTATGTAATTTCATTTGTGTTTCCTTTCTTGTTTTTCCTCACAAAATTTTTTCAACTGTTACGCAGATAGCTTGACATTTATTAACTTTCATCTCCGTCATCGTCGTTGTTGAAACTGATATCATAGCTTAGTTTGTCTTTATCAAAGGCTTTGTCGTAATCATTAAATGCTTAATGCGTTTCTAAGCAAATTCCCGACGGATTTCAACAATTCGTCTTATTATAAATATATTAATATTGCACGAGCGACTCTTCCTGAAGCGAGACTATTCTTTAGAACCGAGCGAAGTGGCGCAGTCATTAGCAAACTGGAATCGCATTCAGGAGGACGACGGTTCAAACCCGTGTCCGGCCATCCAGATATAGCTTTTCGGTGATTTCCCTAAATCGCTTGAGACAAATGCCGGGATGGTTCTTTGAAACAGTACGGTCGATTTACTTCCCCATCCTTGACACAATCCGAGCTTGTGCCCCGTCTGTAATGTGCTCCATGTCGACGGGACGTTAAACCCAATCCTCCATGTTATTCAGAAATTATTGTGTCAGCAGGTTATGAAACACGACAGAGATATACCGATGAGTGGCACCTCTACTATTTCGTGGGTATACCTGCTGTATAACAGAGCTAGACGCGTCATCGCGTCATTTCTTTAGTTCTCATAACGCTTTCGGTATCTTGCATAAGTCGATACTTGTCGTGGTCCTCCTTGTAGACATGTTGCTCTCAGAAGCGACTGTACGACATTGCAATTTCATAAAAACAGTCTTCAACCAGTTTTCCCGCACTTCTTCCACACTGTTCACCGGTACTCCAAAATAAGAATTAGTTCCTGTCTTCCCCCGGGGCCGATGTGGCGCCTGCGAAATACGACGGCTCCAAGTTGGGCAGCCCATCCGTCAGGGGCCGAGGTGAGTTTCACAGTCTTTTCACAACTCTGTGTTCCTCGCCGTCTGGAGACGACGGCCTCAGAGAGCGTATCGGGTACTTGGATCCCGTGAGAAATCGAGCCAAGAAATCGATGATGGCTGCAACAGTTTCATCACACTAGTTAATAATGTAGAAGGAAATCCACTGGTCGCGCCCATACACTAGTTCGAGGCGTAAGCGCATTTAACAGAACTATGAATTTGCCCTATATACAGGGTTATTACAAATGATTGAAGCGATTTCACAGCTCTACAACAACTTTATTATTTGAGATATTTTCACAATGCTTTGCACACACATACAAAAACTCAAAAAGTTTTTTTAGGCATTCACAAATGTTCTATATGTGCCCCTTTAGTGATTCGGCAGACATCAAGCCGATAATCAAGTTCCTCTCACACTCGGCGCAGCATGTCCCCATCAATGAGTACGAAAGCATCGTTGATGCGAGCTCGCAGTTCTGGCACGTTTCTTGGTAGAGGAGGTTTAAACACTGAATCTTTCACATAACCCCACAGAAAGAAATCGCATGGGGTTAAGTCGGGAGAGCGTGGAGGCCATGACATGAATTGCTGATCATGATCTCCACCACGACCGATCCATCGGTTTTCCAATCTCCTGTTTAAGAAATGCCGAACATCATGATGGAAGTGCGGTGGAGCACCATCCTGTTGAAAGATAAAGTCGGCGCTGTCGGTCTCCAGTTGTGGCATGAGCCAATTTTCCAGCATGTCCAGATACACGTGTCCTGTAACGTTTTTTACGCAGAAGAAAAAGGGGCCGTAAACTTTAAACCGTGAGATTGCACAAAACACGTTAACTTTTGGTGAATTGCGAATTTGCTGCACGAATGCGTGAGGATTCTCTATCACCCAGATTCGCACATTGTGTCTGTTCACTTCACCATTAAGAAAAAATGTTGCTTCATCACTGAAAACAAGTTTCGCACTGAACGCATCCTCTTCCATGAGCTGTTGCAACCGCGCCGAAAATTCAAAGCGTTTGACTTAGTCATCGGGTGTCAGGGCTTGTAGCAATTGTAAACGGTAAGGCTTCTGCTTTAGCCTTCTCCGTAAGATTTTCCAAACCGTCGGCTGTGGTACGTTTAGCTCCCTGCTTGCTTTATTCGTCGACTTCCGCGGGCTACGCGTGAAACTTGCCCGCACGCGTTCAACCGTTTCTTCGCTCACTGCAGGCCGACCCGTTGATTTCCCCTTACAGAGGCATCCAGAAGCTTTAAACTGCGCATACCATCGCCGAATGGAGTTAGCAGTTGGTGGATCTTTGTTGAACTTCGTCCTGAAGTGTCGTTGCACTGTTCTGACTGACTGATGTGAGTGCATTTCAAGCACGACATACGCTTTCTCGGCTCCTGTCTCCATTTTGTCTCACTGCTCTCTCGAGCGCTCTGGCGACAGAAACCTGAAGTGCGGCTTCAGCCGAACAAAACTTTATGATTTTTTCTACGTATCTGTAGTGTGTCGTGACCATATGTCAATGAATGGAGCTACAGTGAATTTATGAAATCGCTTCAATCATTTGTAATAGCCCTGTAAGTCTACTCGACATCCCTCTGTCCGATGCATTTTTAGATGACGTTTGTGTTTCTAACCATTAAGGATTCAGCTGCTGCAAGCTCTTCATGATGATGATGATAAAGAACATCGTGCGAAGATGGTAGATAGTTACTTATTTTCATATTTAGTGTTGACTGATGAGGCTTGATGCCTTACGTCACCAGTAGGGCTAACAGCGTGCTTTGGAAATAATTTTTATGTATTATCGCGATGGAACCACTAACTATGCCTTTCAACATTGAGTCTGACAAGCACACGTGTATTCTACCCATGTAGAAGAACTGATAGCGTGTGTTCACGCTGCTCTTGTATCTGCGGATACAGCCGTATTATGAGCTGTATGACCCAACAACAACTTATTCCGCAAGCCACGTAATGCTGTGTGGCGGAGGGTACTAGGGTACTTTTTCACTACTAACTGGGCCCTCCAACCCTGTGCAGTCATCTTTAGCACCTCTAAATTGATATTGTTTTTGTAGTCATTCTGTCCTACAAGTCACGTATCCCAACAGGCTATTTTTGACTTGTCTGATCACGATTTTGTTAGTTCACCATTAAAAAAATATTGTACAATGTATACGTCGGATATGTACTTGAGAAACGGTGTATACTACAGTATTATATGGCAGAATGAAATTGGCAAGGAAAAACTAAACACACCTCAACCTAGAATCGAGCTCTCGGCCTCCTGCATGCTAACCCAAAAGCTATCCACTACACAGCACAACTCCTACATGCTGACGGAGGTAGTTACCGCACGTGTGATTGCAGTGTTGGCAGACTGCCAGTCTTTAGCGTCCATTTACTGCCGCAAATATGCGCAGGACACAATTTTGTGAGAGACATTTTTATACTGCTAGTATCTAAGAAATCGCTATGATCTCAAAAATATTCACCTGGTGTGACGCGTATGACGGACATACTCATAAAATTTTCTTTCTGTGTGTTCAAGGTTGTCGTGAGTGAAGCATAATGACAACTGTTCAAGGAAAGGCTTAATGCGTGGATTGGTTTATTCAGTTGGGATTAGACACACAGTTTCGAAGGAAACTCCAAACACGGCCTAGAAAGCGCCCACCCACCCTTGTGGACGTCGTCAAGTTAGTAGTACACGAATTTTATGCATATAGGGAGCGTTTATGTGAAGCATCATACTAGACGAGCTGCGACAAGTGAAGTGGACTCAGGACGGACACGGCTGGCTTTCCAACGTTCACCGCAGAAGTCTATTCGGAGGGCGTCGCAGTAGCTGCAAATCCCTGCAGCAACCATGCACCGGCTCCATCAGAAGAGTTTATATGCACGCACTGAAACTAGACAGGTCACAATGTATGCAATTCTCTGTGGACGTTCTTTGGCGTTTAGAGGAGTATGGAAATTTTCCAAGCAACACAGCATTTTCTGACGAAGCAACACACAAGGTTCTCACCTGTGGCACAACCAGTCCGCATTCTTGTGACGGAAGACGTATGTGACAACCCGAAAGTTACTGTGTGGTGTTTTATGTTTGATGTCATTGCAGAACCACTTTTTTCTCAGGAAAAACAGTTAATTCTAACAGTTACTTTGATCTGCTGGAGTTGTTTGCGTTACCTCATCTGGTTGACCGCCAAGACAGTCGTTTTCCGACAAGGAAAGCAAGATATGCTCAGATTGTGTGAGATGTTCCAAATCTGTGGATTTTAGGGGGTGGTCCAATACCCTGGCCACCTAAGTTACCTGAAAATACACTGATGTACCTATTTCTGTGTCCAGAACACAGCCAATCAACCGGTTGTCAACCACATCAGTGATTTAAAGAAACGGGTCGTTGCTGCCGTTGAGACGATTGATGTGGGTATACAGCATCATGCAGACTGGGGCTAGAGCTTGAATACAGACTGAATGTTGTGCGGGTCACTGTAGGCAGGCATGACGAAATTTGTTGACTGGCATAAAATCTTTGTGAGATAGTGTGTTACGTATGCCAAACATGGTGTCAATATCTTAATTAGTTTGAATGCTATAACACATTAAAGTGGCACCTTTTGAGATCCTTTGTATATAGATACTTTCCGTCAGAATTTCACGTTTTAAGCTGTCTCTGATGTGTATAATAGTAGCTGAGAACTGTCAAATGCAAGCCACTTTTATTGGCAGAGTCTTTTGTATTCAGGTCAACTCATCTGTTTGTAGTATGCTTGCAGAACAGAGTGACTGATGTCTTTACGCTATTACAAATATTGGATAACTTTGGTTTAATCAAAGGAAATTACAAAGTAAAAAAGTGAACAAAAAAGGAACAAACAAGTGATTGATAGTTTTGAAAAAATCTGTCTTTCCACTTGAGAAAAGCACGCGAATTCCAAAGTTGTACAAATTATTCGAACTTTCAAAAGGTATTTCTCCACTTTCAGCAGAAATAATTGTTTGTGTTCTTTGGTTTTTTTCTCATGTTACGTGAAGTTTATAGTTAGCGCGCATGCCCTCTGGCAGTCTGATTTTATGCAGATCACTCTAATTCGAATAATACTGCTTGCGGTAAGTACGAAATTTTTAATTGGTACGACTTGTTAACTCACATTTTCTCGCACGCATTTTACGTCACCGAGAAAGTTTCTTCATTGTCCTAGGAAACAGTGTTTCGCTCTACAACTTGCTCTATGTTTTGAAATAAGCAAACCGTAATATTGTGTTCATTGCTCTTTTCGTCCGCTGTCAGGATCTCTCGATTGCCTTTCATTGAAAGACCACCATGACGCGCAGCTTTACGGCTCTGTTACAAAGCTTGTGTCCTCGTTGCCTTCCATGGACCTTCCATTCTTTGGATTTTCTTTTGTGTCTTTTATGCTTCCTCTCGTCTCTGCGACGAAGTCGGATATTTGGCTGTCCGGAGGGAAGATTGTGCAGTGTGTAGCTAGCCTGCGTTCGACTTCCGTTTCCATCTTTTCTCTTCCATCTCTTCATAACTGCTACTCAAACAAAGCGCGTATTGAAAGGATCAATTTGTACTGTACTGTCAATTATCAAGACATAAATTACTGTGAATAATCAATTATCTGAGCGGAGTAAGGATTTTCCACGTCAAAAGAGCAAAATCAGGTCTCTCAGATAAATCTCTCATTTTACTCAAACGTGGTGTGTATGCAGGTTTATAAGATATAAATTAACAAATTAAACACTTTCCTTGGAAACACAGTTGTTATCATGTAAATCAGGATGGAAATTATTATATTATAAATCTGTATTCTTCCTAGTCCTGAAAATGAATATATTTACAGTTCTAAAGATTCTGTTCTAATAAAATTTTGCATACAGTACCGAATACATTACTGAACCACTTTGAAATGTATTTTAAAAACTGGTGACTCTATTTGTTAGTAACATAACTTATTTAATGCAAACAAATTATATTAACTGTTGAGGCTATAAAAATGTTGACATAACAAAAATTTATTTAAGTTGGAAGAGAGGTTATCACATATTCCTTATTGTGTAAACAATATTTCAGCTCTCTAAAACAAAACTGCATTTAAAAACATACAACTAAACTGTTTGTTACAGAGAGAGAGAGAGCACTTAAAAAATCTCAGTACAGTTCCCGTTGTAAGAAACGAATAGTTTCCTAGAATTTTTATACAATGGAAGACACTTAAACCGCGAAACAGCAGCACTTTTGTCTTGAAATAAAGCTATGGAGTCATAAATAGTTTGACTCAACTCTCGACGTGCTATATACTGTTTATGTTGACAAGGTAATAAAATAGATTGTACTATTGATAAATTAAGAACAAATGTCACAGAACTTCACACAGCAAATGAAGTGGCCTTCAAGGAGAAACTTAAGCTTTTTGATGAAGATAAAAATATTCTTAAGGTTATAAAGGCCAAAAGATTGGAAGCTGTTTTCTTCGATCACATAAAAAGTATTGTGATGATTCATTTTATTGCCATGTATTAGCAAAATTTGCTGTAATCCATTCAAGCAACACAAAGCAACGATAAACAGGAAATTCTGGGAAGATGCGGTGAGTGAATGAAACATGTGAAGAAACCGGGAAAGAAATGATTTCCGGAAGGAGTGACTTAGCATACATAAAAGTCAAAACAATCTTCAGTGAAATTAGAAGCAAGCGCGGTAACATTAAAAGTGCAATGGGAATTCCACTGTTAAATGCAGGGGAGAGAACGGATCGGACGAAATAACACATTGAAGGGTTCTGTGAGGGGTATGATTCACCTGATGACATGATAGAAGAAATAGGGGCCTATAAGGAAAAGGTAAGGTATTTATTATTGGAATTACAGTTTGATAGAGTTTTGGAAGACAAAAATGATTCAAATGGCTCTAAGCACTATAGGACTTAACATCTGAGGTCATAAGTCCCCTAGACTTAGAACTACTTAAACCTAACAAACCTAAGGGCATCGCACACGTCCATGCCCGAGGCAGGATTCGAACCTGCGACCGTAGCAGTAGCACGGTTCCGGACAGAAGCGCCTAGAACCGTTCGGCCACAACGGACGGCCTTTGGAAGACTAGATCAAACAAGTCATAAGGGATAGATAACATTCCAACGGAAATTATAAAATCATTGTGGGGAGTGGCAGCAAAACGACTATTCACCTTGGTGTGTAGAGTCTATGAGACTGGCGATATACCATCAGCCTTTCGGAAAGGTGTCATCCACACAATTATGAAGATCGCGAGAGCCAACATGTGCGAGAATTAGGGAACAATCACCTTAACAGCTCATGCATTCAAGTTCATGATAAGAATAACATACACAAGAAAGGACAATAAATTAAGGATCTGTTAGGTGATTCGGTTGGTTTTAGGAAAGGTTAAGTCACCAGTTCTGACGTTTCCGCCGGTATTGGAAGCAAGACTGAAGAAAAACCAAGACACGTCCATAGGATCTGTCGACCTGGAAAAAGCGTTTCGCAATGTAAAATGGTGTCAGATGTCCGAAATAAGCTACAGGGAAAGACGGATGATATACTATATGTACAAGAACCAGGAGGTAACAGTAAGACTTGAAGACCAAGAACGAAGTGCTCGCATCAAAAAGTGTGTAAGACAACGATGTAGTGTTTCCCCCTACTGTTCAATCTATACATCAAAGAACCAATGACGGAACTGAAAGAAAAGTTCAAGAATGGGATTAAAATTAAAGGTCAAAGTGTATCAATGATAAGATTCGCTGATGACATTGCTATCCTCAAGGAAAGTGAAGATGAACAGAATGAGCAGTCTAATAAATACAGAATGTGAATTGAGAGTAAATCGAAGAAATACGAAAGCAACGAGAAGCAGCAGAAATGAGAAGAGCGAGAAACTTAACGTCAGAACTGGGGATCACGAAGTAGGCGAAGTTAAGGAATTCTGCTGCCTAGTCAGCAAAATAACTGAAGATGGATGGAGCACTGACAAAAAAGCCATTCCTGGCCAAGATAAATCTTCTAGTATCAAACATTGGATTTAATTTGAAGAAGAAATTTCTGAGAATGTACAATTGTGGTTCAACATCGTATGGTAGCGAAATATGGACTGTGGGGAAACACGAACGAAAGAGAGTCGAAGATTTGAGGTGATACAGATGAATGTTGAGAATTTAGTGGGCTGATAAGGCGAGGAATGAGGATGTTCTCCGCAGAATAAGCGAGGAAAGGAATATATGGGAAACGTAGACAAGGAGAAGGTACAGGATGATAGGACATGTTGGAAGATTAGGGAATAAGACCAGAGAAAGGAGTAGAGGGTAAAAACTATAGAAGAAGACAGAGATTGGAATACATCCAGAAAATGTTGGGGTAAGTAGGGTGCAATTGCTACTTTGAAACGAAAAGTTTTCATAGGAGAGGGATTCATGGCAGGCCGCATCAGATCATTCAGAAGACTGGTGGGAAAAAAATCCCGATACCCAGAACTAATTAATGTAGTCTGATAAAATTTCGAGAACGCTGCTACATTGATATCGGCGTAACCCCAAGAATGTAGAAGGCAAGCATTCAAAGTCGCATGAGCTGTGTGCAGATGGCGGAAGCCAGTTTGTGAGATAGAGTTCCATGCCGGCTGCATATGGTCGGTCAATACAGGGACGGTTAATGCTGGTTGTAGATTATGCTGTTGTCCGATGACGTCCCAGACGCTCTCGATTGGAGACAGGCCTGGTGAACAAGCAAACCATTATAACATGTCGACACGCTGTACAGCATATTGGGTTACAACACCGGTGTGTGAGCGAGCGTGTTATCCTGTTGGATAATACCCCTTGGAATGCAGCACAAGAGGTCGCATCACCAAACTGATGTACAAGTTTGCAGGCACGGTTCTTGGAACAACCATGATAGTGCTCTTACTGTTATATAAAGTCGTTACCGAGACCATAATTCTAGCTGTAAGTCCAGTGTGTGTACACTACAGGCATGTTGATTGCAGGCACTCACTGGGATCTTTGTAACCAACAAGTAATTACGAATCACAGAGTAAATGTGACATTTGTATTTGAATTTGGAAACTAGATCAGGCTAGATCTAAATGGTTGCATATCTTAAGGTATTCTTCCGAGTTTGGTTCTATTTTTACTCTTTGTGTGCTTTACTCTTGTAAATAACTGTTCGAAACGTAGTTGCTCCCAAACAAAGATGACATATATAAGGCATGACTCTGCAGCAAGGGATGTGTGGCTCTCGGCAGGTGTGACTGAAAAAGCGCAACAAGTACACTTGATCAAATTTTTCTTTTAGCTAGACGTCAGACTGCAACTATACGCATTCCATCTGAAAATCTTCTACAATGTTTGCAGAAGGTATCGCATAAATAAAAAAAATTGATTATTTCTTTCGAAGACCGTTAACCGATTTTCAAATTCTTGCATCAAATCGGAAAGTACTGCTGCGTATTTCATCCCTTCTTTAGGATTATGTTTAAGTTTACCACAACATTAAATAAACGGAATTTTTTTTACTGGCCGTGTGACACATGTTCGTTTCTTGGGCCGCATTGACACTAGCTTCGGTCCTTCGGTCCGCATGTGGCCCGCGGGCCGTCGGTTGGACACCCCTGCTCTAATGATTCACTGATATCAAAAAGAAGGTACATGTTGGGTCAAAACAAATAACTTACTGACCGTAGTAAAACCTCCCAATATGTCAGTATAATGTCAGTGAATGAACTAGAGAGAATGTGATGTATTATTTCAGTGAAAAATATATAAAGATATGTTGGTAAGTAAATAATAAGCTTATTATTATTATAATTTGTGAAAAACTGCAGTAAACTAGTTGTATACGAAATAAATAAAACAACAACATTATCTTAAAATACAGTAACGAATGGGAAGAACAAATAATGCATTTAGTTCATGTGGTCAAAGAATTGACAAATATTATTTATTTTCTGCCTTCAATTTTCTTCATGTCAACTTACATAATCAAATTTTAAGCTGCTTGCATTTTAAAGACAAAAATTTTGCAAAAAATTTATCAAATTAAAAATTAAAATCAGTAATTAGTTTTTCGTGTTAAAAAGATAGATCTGTATATGAAATATGTCTTACAGTTTTAGAGCTGTGTTATTTTAAATAGCACTTGGTGGATAAATTGCAAGTGCAAGCAAATTTATTTCAAATTTAGACAAGTCCTGTTCCAAAATTATGACTCTGTTTGAGACAGTTTGTAATTTTTTATAAGCATCCACTCCTATGTTGTCATAAAATTTCAAAACGATCTGAAAAAAGGGTCATAGTCTTTGGACTCGAAAAGTACTGTAGGGAGCTGAGAGGAATGTCTGCGAAGGGTGAGGCGGAGACCTTCCTATCGCTTCCTTCCGCTCCTCAGCTGCCCATGGTATGTATTACTGGCCGTCCAAGAATGTCTTTTTGTAAGACTTGACTGTCTGCCTTCATATGTTTCAGAATTCGCTGTTTATGGTATCCCTCTTTCTTTTTTATGCGCAGTACCAATGAGAAAGAGGAAAAATCTAGTGCAGTGCGCCTGGCGACATCATATTCAATTTGTAAGAAAGAACTGACTAGAAAACCCGACAATTAGCGATATCTTGACTGAATGAAATAACGCATATATCAAGAGAAAAAAATGTATTTTCAGTTTCTGCATACAGAGTAGGCTAGCAATACTAATAAGTTATTGATGCAGCAGCTACGAATGCCGTGTACACACAAATAAAGAATTTGACCAATATTATTTCAAAGCCGTCAGTGCCATTTGGAGGTTAAATTATTTAACATATTTAGGTCATTGGTACACTTTGTGCTCAGCTGACGTAACTGTATTTGACAATGTTTTCAGAACTGTTCTAATACGGGGTGTGTCACAAGGTACGCCGTAACTTGCTGTCACATTTCTGTCGTGAGTATTCTCCTCGGCTGCAGAGACCACAAACAGCTTTAAGAGTTCTTTCAACTAAACTGTTGTGGGTATTAAATAGCATTAGCTGATGTCATTCTGGCTACGTTGCGAGAGTTACCGGAACTAGATAGAAAAATGAAAATAACGAAATCTATGTTAGGATAAAGATTTCAGAAGCCTCAAGGTAGTGCTAGCTATTTGGTGCGTCGTATATGCCATGAACCCATGGACTTCATTTCTCAGGAAATTTGGTTGTCACTTTATAATAGTATCTAGAGTATTTTCATACAAAGGGGTCGGCCATCAGAGAAAACGGAATTATGAATTACAGAAAAACGTTATGAAATGAGCGTAATCCCAACACAGCGTCTGGCAGCTACCTACTTTTATCGTGTCTCACTGAATGTCATCAATTGAATTTTTTGAAAAACTGATGTAGATACATCACTTTCATATCAACGAGACCCAAGCGCTTATATTTCGCTTTGGTTTGTCAGATTAATGGAGGAGTGATGAACAGCGCTTCCCGGGAACAGTGCTTCGACAACAAGCAGCAACACGTTTCCACGGGCGTCCTCCACTGCAAACACAGCTGCGCAGCACTGTTTGCCTTCCATTTCACTCAACGTTCGCAACAGCCCACCCGTCTGTCTGCATTAGGACCGCCTTGGTATCGTATCTGCATTTGCTGGCAACTGCATCGCCATGTGCATTGTTCGCCGTTTATAGATTCGTCAGTAACATCACTCATACGCGCGCGCACACACACACACACACACACACACACACACACACACACACACACACACAAAGTTTTTAAGGTACTGTAAACTGTTACACTTCCTCTCTAACACGATAGCTGTAAAAAACATTTCGAAAAGAAACAACGATTTTTTACTATGGATTCAGCTCGAAAACTACGGACGATTCGTAATCTCACCGACAAAATATGAAGATCGGTAGGTGGCACACTGATGATGACTTGTTAAGGCTCATATCATTTTGAGCCCACGTTATGAGAGACTTGAGCATCACTGTATCTAAGCACTTAATATGTTTTACGAATCGTTAGTGTTGTTGATTACAAATGAGATTCCGTAACCAGCAGCGACTACGAACCGCTTGCGTTCACTGCCTAGGTGTAAAAAGAGCCATGGAAGAGAAACGCTTGTCGTTTTTACCAGCATCGACTACCCATCTGGAGACATACGAATGTGATGGTTCCCGTGACAACGCCCCGAACGTTTCGTGTATTTAGATAATTTTATCTTAAGTAATTTTAAGTTTGGACGCAGGTTCTAAATTGTAAGTGATACGGGACGCGAGCATGAGATGGTCGCCCCCCCCCCCTCTCCTCACCCTGTAGTAATGCCCAGGCGTCATCACTTGCTGCAGATGGTTCAACAGCAGAGCGTAGTGGAGAGATGGTTAGTCGTACTCGCGGTAGAGCTGTTGCATGGAGTAAGGAGATGGCAGAAATTTCCCACAGTCTGAATGCCAAAATGAAATATTTTAAGAATAAATATTAAATAAAAGGACCTACCACCACAAATGTGGACTAAGGGATCAATCTTCTCAAAAATTTCCCGTACTAATTCTGTGTTTAATTACCTTAAATGTGAAAGAGGCGTGAAACAACCTCCGCTCTGTTGCCCAGCCGGAAATAGCTGACGATGGCATGAAGGTTGTTGGTGTGAGACACGTTACACGCCACTCACGATGGTGATATGTACCACTAGGTTGGTCGATACTGGAGGTGGAGAATAGAAGCGTTGCGATTATCCCACATCACGATTGATTTTTCTTTTTACGAGTATACTACCCTGTATCCATACGTGTAGCAGTGTCTGCAGCAGAAGTACTTTTCTGACATGGTGGTAATAAATTACATGGACAAATGACATTAAAGTTTTCTGAGTAACGTACCGCGCCATAATGTAAAAAAAAATAGTGAAGAAACCGACGTTTTGGTCACGGTACAGTGGCTTTCTTCTGTGTCTACTGATCACTAAATACGCAGACAGAGCAATGATCAGTGTAAGTGAAGTAAGGAGAGATTTGTACGAGAGTTTCTGGTCAGTACAGTCAGATGCCGCGAATAAATTTCAGCTAATGACGACTACTTTCATTATTCAAGATGTCTGAACCATAACCTACCAGTCATTTAGTACCCTTTTTCTTGCACTTTTCATTCTTTACTGCGAGGAGCAAATGGGCTGGGATCCTTCACATTAAAGAGTGGCAGTTCAGCCCAATGTCTCGCCAGGCGGGTTGTGAGTCAGAGAGAATCCCAACTGGGGACATATTAGTGTTGTTACCAGGCCTGGTAGGTTATATAACGGGCGCTAATAGAGTCAGGTGTTGACCGATCTCTATGAAGGACATGGAGATGCGGGGTAGTCCTGTGAGGCGGCGTTATCAGCACCTGACAGAGTTTGAAAGGTGCTCATTGTGAGGCTCCATTTAGCCAGCTGGTCCAATCGTGGAATATCCATATTTTTGGATCATTTGGATGTCACTGTGATCCATTGCTGCGAATGTGGGTGCGGGCATACTCGTCGTCAAGGTTCTGGTCGACCACCTTAAGGCAGGATCGCCGTACTGTGCGCAAAGCACGTCGTATCCACCCCACATCTGTAACTGCCGTAAGAGCACTTCCTGCTATGTTCTGTGTCATCCCGCATCATTGGTCGGAGACTAGGAGCAGACGGACTGATGTCCTTAGGTTAGTTAGATTTAAGTAGTTCTACGTTCTAGGGGACTGATGACCTTAGAAGTTAAGTCCCATAGTGCTCAGAGCCATTCGAACCATTTGTTCCTCTGGGAAAGTAATCACAGTGGAATACGGGCGCTAGTAATGTTTGTTGTAATGAAACGCGGAGAGGAGGACCTCATCAGCATACGGCGAAACCACCGCACTCCGTTCCCGCTGAGCATTAGCGGAAGCAGCAAATGTCGCGGGTCAGGAGTGGGCAGCTTCCAGGTAGCGGGCTCAGGCGACGGCTGCCGGGGTCACAAGGTCACCTCGCCGCCTTTTGTCTGCCGCCGAGCTCCTCCGCGTAATCCCTGCCACCGCTCTCCCGGAACGTGGTGCGCATCCGTCCTGTTTGTACAGCCTCGGCCACACGCGCTTTACGACCCTCATTAAGCCTTAGCTGGAGAAAAAGTGAGGAAGGTAAGTCTGAGTTCAGAACCTTCTCGGAACCGAAATCAGTAGGAATTTAGCGCTTATCTGCTTGATAATGGGCAGGAAGCAGTCGTAAAAAAAGAGTAAAGGTAACGTTACAAATGGACAACTTACAAATACAGTACTGGCCATTAAAATTGCTACACCAAGAAGAAATGCAGATGATAAACGTGTATTCATTGGACAAATATATTATACTGGAACTGACATGTGATTAGATTTTCACGCAATTTGGGTGCATAGGTGCATAGATCCCACCTCTGGCCGTAATAACGGCCTTGATACGCCTGTGCATTGAGTCAGAGCTTGGATGGCGTGTACAGGTACAGCTGCCCATGCAGCTTCAACACGATACCACAGTTCATCAAGAGTAGTGACCGGTGTATTTTGACGAGCCCGTTGCTCGGCCACCATTGACCAGACGTTTTCAATTGGTGAGAGATCTGGAGAATGTGCTGTCCAGGGTAGCAGTCGAACATTTTCTGTATCCAGAAAGGCCCGTCCAGAACCTGCAACATGCGGTCGTGCATTATCCTGCTGAAATGTAGGGTTTCGCAGGGATCGAATGAAGGGTAGAGCCACGGGTCATAACACATCTGAAATGTAACGTCCACTGTTCAGAGTGCCGTCAATGCGAACAAGAGGTGACCGAGACGTGTAACCAATGGCACCCCATACCATCACGCCGGGTAATACGCCAGTATGGCGATGACGAATACACGCTTCCAATGTGCGTTCACCGCGCTGTCGCCAAACACGGATGCGACTATCATGATGCTGAAAACAGAAGATGGATTCATCCGATAAAATGACGTTTTGCCACTCGTGCACCCAGGTTCGTCGTTGAGTACACCATCGCAGCTGCTCCTGACTGTGATGCAGCGTCAAGGGCAACCGCAGCCATGGTCTCCGAGCTGATAGTCCATGCTGCTGCAAACGTCGTCGAACTGTTCTTGCAGATGGTTGTTGTCTTGCAAACGTCCCCATCTCTTGACTCAGGGATCGAGACGTGGCTGCACGATCCGTTACAGCCATGCGGATAAGATGCCTGTCATCTCGACTGCTAGTGATACGAGGCCGTTGGGATCCAGCACGGCGTTCCGCATTACCCTCCTGAACCCACCGATTCCATGTTCTGCTAACAGTCATTGGATCTCGACCAACGCTAGCAGCAATGTCGCGATATGATAAACCGCAATCGCGATAGGCTACAATCCGACCTTTATCAAAGTCGGAAACGTGATGGTACGCATTTCACCAGGCAACCTCGATCAACTGCTATTTGTTTATGAGAAATCGGTTGTAAACTTTCCTCATGTCAGCACGTTGTAGGTGTCGCCACCGGCGCCAAACTTGTGTGAATTCTCTGAAAAGCTAATCATTTGCATATCACAGCATCTTCTTCCTGTCAGTTAAATTTCGCGTCTATAGCACGTCATCTTCGCGGTGTAGGAATTTTAATGGCCAGTAGTGTAGATTGACTGGCTTTCTCAGAAGACCTAGCTATTTTTTCAGATTCTATGGAAACAACCACAAGAGAGAATTTGTGAAAGAACAAGCTGCAAAGATAGGCTTACGAATCTGCTGAGATAAAACCCAATCTGTGACAAATATTAAGTCATTCCCCCAAGATAACGAAAACTTAATGTGGAAAGATTGAGACAACTAACGTATTCAAGAATCTTCGAGAAGCAATTGAAAAAAATAATTCAGAGAAAATGGCTCTGAGCACTATGGGACTTAACTTCTGAGGTCATCAGTCCCCTAGAACTTAGAACTACTTAAACCTAACTAAGCTAAGGACATCACACACATCCATGCCCGAGGCAGGATTCGAACCTGCGACGTGGCGGTCGCGCGGTTCCAGACTGTAGCGCCTAGAACCGCTCGGCCACACCGTAATTCAGAGAAAGAAGCTACTAAAGCAACGTATAATAAAATGTAAACTGCGTACTACCTCACTGAGAATTTACGTCTACATTTACTTCTGCAGACAGTCCGCAAGCCACTGTGCAGCGCGTGGCGGGGAGTACCCTGTTCCACTGCTAGTCGCTTCCTCTACTGTACGACTCGCAGACAGAGCGAGGGAGAAGCGACTGTCTATATGCCTCTGTATGAGTCCTAATTTCTGGTGTCTTATCTTCGTGATCAGTTTCAAATGTCGATTTTCCAAACTTTCTCAGTAGTTCTTGAAAATGAATGTCTTCTTCCCTCCGTGGATTCCCATTTGAGCTCCCGAAGCTTACCCGTAACACATGCTGATCGAACACACCGCTAACAAATCTAGCAGCTCGCCTCTGAATTGCTTCGATGTCTTCTTTCAATCCGACCTGGTGCGGGTCCCAAAGACTCGGGCAGTACTCAAGAACAGATAGCACTAGTATCCCACATGCGGTCTCCTTTTCGGATGAATCACACATTCTCAAAATTCTGCCCATAAACCGAAGTCGACCATTCGCCTATCCTACCACCATCCTCACACGCTCGATCCATTTCGTATCGCTTCGTAACGTTACACCTTGGTATTTAATCGTGGTGACTGTGTTAAGCTGGCCACTACTAATGCTGTGTCCAAACATTACGGGTTTGTTTTTCTTACTCATCCGCATTAACTCACATTTTTCTACATTAAGAGTCAGTTGCCATTCACCACACCAACTAGAAATTTTGTTTAGGTCATCTTGTATCAACATACAGTCATTTATCTTCGACACCTTCCACAATATCATCAGCGAACAACCACAGATTGCTGCCTGTCTACCAGATCATTTATGAATATGGAAAATAATAACAGTCCTAGCTCCTTCCTGTCTGTGATGAACACCGGCCGTCGACGAGAACATATTGGGCTCTATTTCTTAAGGAGTCTTCGAACCACCCACAGAATCTGGGATCCTAATCGGTTAGCACGTACGTTCGTTAACAGTCTGCAGCGGGGTACCGTCTCGAATGCTTTTCGGAAGTCTAGAAATATGGAATCAGCCTATTATCCTTCATCCGTAATTCGCTGTATATCATGTGAGCGAAGAGCAAGCTGAGTTTCGCGCGAGCGATGCTTTCAATAGCCGTGCTGATTCGTGGATAGAAGCTTTTTGGTCTCTTGGAAATTTATTATATTCGAATTCAAAATATGCTCTAGAACTCTGCGTCATATTAATGGTAAAGGTATTGATCTGTAATTTTGTGAGTCCGTTCTTTCACCTTTCTTGTACACAAAAGTCACTTGCCCTTTTCTACAGTCGCTTAGCATTTTGAGCTGAGCGTAAGATTCGCGGTAAATACAAGTTAAGTAAGAGGCCAATGCCGTAGAGTACTCTTTCAAAAATCGATTTGGGATTCCATCTGGACCTGGTGACTTACTTGTTTTCAGCTCTTTGAGTTGTTTCTCTACGCCAGGGATGCTTATTACTGTGTCATCCATACGGGACTCTGTGCGATGGTCAAACGATGGTACGCTTGTACGATTTCTCGCGTGAGCGATTTCTTAAATGTGGAATTTAAAACTTCGGCCTCCCATTTGCTGTCTTCTACTGCCAAATCAGACTGGTCAACGAGTGACTGAATGGAAGCCTTAGACCCGCTTAGAAATTTTTCAAAGGACTAAAATTTTTCCGGGTTCTCAGTAGGATATTCAGCCAAGGAGGTAGCTTTTGTGTGCTTCGCGCATAGATCTTTTCACAGATGCACAGGTCTCTACTAATATTTGCCTGTAGTCAATTTCGCGTCCTCTTTTGAACCGAGAGTGCAACAGCTTTTTCTTCCACGGCATTTTCCGAATTTCATTACTAAGCCACATTGGGTCTTTTCCGTCCTTAATCCACTTGATACACACACACTTGTTCGGAGTACCATTCGATTCACAATGTGTTTAAACTTCGCTCATAATTCCTCTACGACCATCATTCTGGAACTAAATGATTGTAGTTCATTGTCTAAGTGAGATGCTATCAGCAAGTGCATAGTGTTGTCAGATGCTGTAATGATTTTTCAGAGTAACCTACGCTATGAAATAAATGTTTAGAAATGAATTCGATACGTTGCCCTGCTTCCGAGTTAATATGCTGTGAAGGTGGCCAATCAAATACACTCCTGGAAATTGAAATAAGAACACCGTGAATTCATTGTCCCAGGAAGGGGAAACTTTATTGACACATTCCTGGGGTCCGATATATCACATGATCACACTGACAGAACCACAGGCACATAGACACAGGCAACAGAGCATGCACAATGTCGGCATTAGTACAGTGTATATCCACCTTTCGCAGCAATGCAGGCTGCTGTTCTCCCAAGGAGACGATCGTAGAGATGCTGGATGTAGTCCTGTGGAACGGCTTGCCATGCCATTTCCACCTGGCGCCTCAGTTGGACCAGCGTTCGTGCTGGACGTGCAGACCGCGTGAGACGACGCTTCATCCAGTCCCAAACATGCTCAATGGGGGACAGATCCGGAGATCTTGCTGGCCAGGGTAGTTGACTTACACCTTCTAGAGCACGTTGGGTGGCACGGGATACATGCGGACGTGCATTGTCCTGTTGGAACAGCAAGTTCCCTTGCCGGTCTAGGAATGGTAGAACGATGGGTTCGATGACGGTTTGGATGTACCGTGCACTATTCAGTGTCCCCTCAACGATCACCAGTGGTGTACGGCCAGTGTAGGAGATCGCTCCCCACACCATGATGCCGGGTGTTGGCCCTGTGCGCCTCGGTCGTATGCAGTCCTGATTGTGGCGCTTACCTGCACGGCGCCAAACACGCATACGACCATCATTGGCACCAAGGCAGAAGCGACTCTCATCGCTGAAGACGACACGTCTCCATTCGTCCCTCCATTCACGCCTGTCGCGACACCACTGGAGGCGGGCTGCACGATGTTGGGGCGTGAGTGGAAGACGGCCTAACGGTGTGCGGGACCGTAGCCCAGCTTCATGGAGACGGTTGCGAATGGTCCTCGCCGATACCCCAGGAGCAACAGTGTCCCTAATTTGCTGGGAAGTGGCGGTGCGGTCCCCTACGGCACTGCGTAGGATCCTACGGTCTTGGCGTGCATCCGTGCGTCGCTGCGGTCCGGTCCCAGGTCGACGGGCACGTGCACCTTCCGCCGACCACTGGCGACAACATCGATGTACTGTGGAGACCTCACGCCCCACGTGTTGAGCAATTCGGCGGTACGTCCACCCGGCCTCCCGCATGCCCACTATACGCCCTCGCTCAAAGTCCGTCAACTGCACATACGGTTCACGTCCACGCTGTCGCGGCATGCTACCAGTGTTAAAGACTGCGATGGAGCTCCGTATGCCACGGCAAACTGGCTGCGGTGCACAAATGCTGCGCAGCTAGCGCCATTCGACGGCCAACACCGCGGTTCCTGGTGTGTCCGCTGTGCCGTGCGTGTGATCATTGCTTGTACAGCCCTCTCGCAGTGTCCGGAGCAAGTATGGTGGGTCTGACACACCGGTGTCAATGTGTTCTTTTTTCCATTTCCAGGAGTGTAGTTGCGAGCCCAAATGCAAGCGGCCCTCTTCAGACGGCGTCGCCAAACGCGCTCTTTGTTTCGCTTCCTAAAACCGAACAAGATAGCAATACAAAAATTGGACATGGGGCGGTAGGAACGATCGAGCCCGAAGCAAAGGCCGTGCAGTTTCGTGTGCCATCATCTAAGCTATGGGAACAACTGTCACTAAAGTATCTAGTGGGCAGCTTGAATTTGCGCATGCAACTGTCTGATTCGCTAATTTCAATGCTAATTAAATCGGAAACGGGGCGAGTACTTCACTCTTTTGCATAGCACAACTTACCCTGTAAGACCCTTGCAAGCTTTTCACATAGTTTCTGAGCACCCTGAATACTCTAATAAGAATGAATAACCCTCAAAGCTTAAGTTAGACAGTACCCTACTATAATTCGCAACGAAGCACTTTATGCAGCAGTAGGTTTGTCTCTAAGTGAAAAGGCGATGATGGAAGTATTTGAAACCATAGAAATACACTACTGAGGAGACTTTTGTGAGCAGATGTAGAGCAAACAATATGCAGAACACATCGAAAAGAGAACTTCATACACATACTGAAAACATTATAGACTTGAGTAGCATAAAAAAGAAAAATTTCTACAGTCGCAGTCAATGGATGAATCACCATACGCGAAGTACCACTTATTTCGTTAAATTAATTGTTGATAACATGTGGTGCATATTGATAACACGTGGTGCAAAGAAACTGGAAGGGAAATAGACGAAGACCGAAATATTTGACAAGATATTGAAGAACGACTGCCTCTCAAGACTTGAAAGACCTCACAGATTCCCATAAAAACAAGAAGATAGCTAAAACACTTGAACAGATGCAGAAAGAGAGAATCATCGAGAAACGAGGAGAAAAACTTGAAAAAAAAAAAGAAAGGAGAACCAGTTTAAATAAACACAGTCCATAGTGGTTCATAAGTAAAAAAAAGAAGAATACGTTTGTTTGCACAGTCATCTTCCGCAGCGGATGTTATATCTCAATTGGTGTTGTTTTTTCTTACCGGGCACGATTCGCCTTTCTTCACAAAGGATCTCCAGTGTTCACTACAGATTCGGTTAAGATAACGTGATTCGACATTTTGCAATTTAGAGATTAAAAACAGATTTTCTTTATAAATTTGGCGTACAGTTTTAATTAGGTTGTAACTCTCTTTTATGCATCTACTGAACCCCACTTTTTTTCCCTCGTTGTTAGCGGACGTTGAATAAAGAAAAACTTTGTTGCACTTTCACTTCTCGTGACATTAACACTAGAGGAACAGACATCGCAATTATGTGCATAAACAACCAAAAATAACTTTTCACTCTACCAAAAACTTCTACATTCATAAAACCATAACCGAAAAGAAACAATCCATATATCGTCAGACTTCCCTGACAACCACAAACTTTTCAAATTAATAGGCCAAATAGTCGTCTCCAATTTGCACGCACACGCACATCCGGCCGCTGCGGCTGGGCGTTTCTAGGCGCTTCAGTCAGGAGCCGCGCTGCTGCTACGGTCGCAGTTTCGAATCCTGCCTCGGGCATGGATGTGTGTGCTGTCCTCAGGTTAGTTAGGTTTAAGTAGTTCTAAGTTCTAGGGGACTGATGACCTCAGATATTATGTCCCATAGTGCTCAGAGCCATTTGAACCATTTGAACACACACACACACACACACACACACACACACACTCTTCCACTCTATCCGCCATGCTGTCGCAACCTCATCTCCCGACCCCTGCCCTCCACTTGGCCGTAGAAGATTTTCATCTTCAGCAATGACATATCACTCCCTATGGAAATGGAAATGAGCGTTTGGCGTCATTGGCCCCTTGGTGCAGATCTTATTACATTCGACGCCACATTGGGCGACAGTTTATATGAGACATTAAGGAATTCCCCTTTTTTTCAGAAACTCTTTCCGTGCTATTGCCAGTCTGCATTTTACAGCAACCCTACTTCTGCCGTCAAAAGTTATTTAGCTTCCCAAATAACAAAACTCATCTATTACTTTTAGTGTCTCATTCCCTTATCTAATTCCCTCAGCATCACCTGGTTTACTTTGACTGGTGTTCTTATAATCTATTTTCAAGACACTGTCCATTCTGTTCAACTGTTCTTCCAAGTCCTTAGCCATCTCTGACAGAATTACGTCATCAGCATACTGCAATGATTTTATTTCTTCGATTTTTGTTCTACAAATAGCAAATTGTAGAAATACATTATGTGTTCCTCGTTTCAAGAACCACCACCAAAGATGATTTGGAAATAGAAAAGTCCGGGTAATTGCGAGTAGCACTCGCGCAGCGAGGGTTCTCTACAAATTTACCCGGGAATCAAGAATTTCTACGATTTTTGTTGCTATCTATATCAATACTAACAAGATATCAAATTATGCAACATAAATGGCCGTATCTTTTGATTTCATTCACGTAAAATTTTACATTTTTGCACCGCCAAGGGCCACTAGATTTCAGTACGTGACATAAATTTCAACTTGACACGTCAACCCGTTCCCGAGAACAAGGGGTTCTAACAGCCAGACACACGGAATGACGGATAACAAATGACAAAAATAATATTCTTTTCCTGTGATACTATTACAAATTATCGATTTTCGGACTTTTTTGCTTTACTTATACTTTGAAACATTGCTTTTCGCCAAATTAAACTCTTCTAGATCAGTACAAAGTACTCTATAGCATTTGATGAGTGAGTTTGTGAGATAAATGGACCCATACCTTTTGATTCCAATGACTTACTATCTTAAATTATTTACACCGTCAAGGGACCATAACATTAGGTGATGAAATGGTTCAAATGGCTCTGAGCACTATGCGACTTAATTTCTGAGGTCATCAGTCGCCTAGAACTCAGAACTAATTAAACCTAACTAACCTAAGGACATCACACACATCCATGCCCGAGGCAGGATTCGAACCTGCGACCGTAGCGGTCGCTCGGTTCCAGACTGTAGCGCCTAGAACCGCACGGCCACTCCGGCCGGCATGATGAAATGTTTCAATTTGATACCTCTACCCCTTTTCTGGAAAAATAATTCTAAACTGTTGGTCAGCTAGTCTTACAGGCAGACTGACAATAAAGTGATCGTATAAGGGTTTCATTTCTTTCCTGACTGGGGTACGGAACCCTAAAACGAAATGCTTCTTGTAAAAAACACTCTAGAACTGGAGTAAGCTTAAGATGGGAAAAATATAATAATAATGGAAGAAAGTTACACTGCACCTGTAATAATGAAAAATAATTTTGAAAACATAAATAGTGATGGACGGATGGGGACTCAAACATCGTTTCACCAAGTTACGTGGCTAACGCCTCGAGCACTGCACCGCAACGCTCAATTCCATTTTCTCTGGTAGAAAAAGCTCGTTTTTTAACACTGCCATCTTGGGGCCGAATCGCATTTCTTCTCATATCATATTCCCACATTCTTGTTCCTTGTGCTGGCTGCATGTTTCAGTGTGCTATGACGATACGACTGTAAAGCGCTCGAGGTAACCCTGCGATAAAGCACTGCAATCGTATTAAGGAGAACACGATTGTTAATACACGAACACCTTCCCTCAATTGTACGCATATACCTTTTTTTTTTAAATGATGTTATTATGACACCAATTGGCCTCGGAATGAACCTTACCTTACAACATAACATAACAAGATAACGGCGCCGAAACACTGTTCCGCCGTCAGAAGAGGAGAGTCCACAAATGTCTACCCTACCGCACCAAACGTGAGCAAACAAGTAACTCATGAATGGTTCAGGTGTTTCCCTGCGTGCTTCAAAACCCGTCAGTCTGATTTTTGATGTAGCAGTGATTGCATTTGTTCGTCCAGCATTCAAGTTTCACAGTAAACAAGAATTTCGAGGAGGTGGATACACTTACGTTTAGGACGAATGACGATGAATATAAAACCAGCCTTGCGGTTGTATGTTAAAAAATATCCTGATCGCGTGTATGGGCAAACATTGTAAGAAATGCAGTAAACTGGAAGTGTGAAGAAGAAACATGCGAACTGAAAAGAACGGCATCTGATGACAGAAAATGCAATTAATATTTTATCAACCCACATGACCAATGTGGCAGTTTGAATGTGTGAGTGACATCAGCTAAAGCATAGTTTTGCGAATAGCACAATCCAACGCGTTTCATTGTTTACACTTTGGCCTCCACTAATAACTTAATGGCAAATAATTTCAAAGTAGGTTACAGTTCTCGCATTGTGTCTACGGAAAATGCAACGCGATGACGTGTTTCTATGTGATTTTATTGCAGCGTAGTTTACGAAGCGAGAGAACTTAATCTTCGCAATATGTATTACTGATCGTTTGAAAATGCACGATGCCTGAGTGAAGCGCATAAACAATGGCACTGGTCTGTCGTGTAGTGCGAGCTTTTCAAGATTCATGTCACTGGTTCCTGTTTTATTGACGAGACCAAGTAGCCACAAGTAGCTACAGTTCCTAACGGGTGTACTGTCGTAGTTATAGACAACCAACTATGGGAAAAATTAAAACAAGCGTTCTAGAGGGAAATACCAACGACTTCCAGAGTTATGAAATGCCATGTAACACTAGCCTGTGCTGCGATAAATCCAGATGAAACTCAACGGAAATGCTTTACAGCATGTATCAGTACTCGAGGTCAACATTTTTTTGCACTTGATATTATAGTCAAATTAATATCTAGATACAGGATGGCAGACATTTGGAAGACTCCTCCTAATGACGCCGGAACGGTAGTTTTCTGCGCTGTTATTTTGTTTCTCTTTCATCAGATTCCACATGTGTTGTACCGAAGAAGTCTTTTACAAAGGCTTCTTACAGTGCTACAAAAGGAAGTACACAGTTCCTTCAAAAGAAATTAGTGTCATAATTTGGCAACTATAAAGGGCAAAAATTACTTGCGCAACTGGTATAATTCTTGACATTGTCCGCAATAACTTCGCGAAAAGTGTATCTCGATATGTTTATTGTTTTTCATACTTTTCGGGTGCCCTATCTTAGCTGCCGGAACATACAGTACACAAAGGGTGTTTGTGTTAATGTGAGACAACAAAACATCCTAAACGAAGCATCGTGCAAAAAAAAAAAAAAAAATGCTGTGTGTTGGTATTGATGTTAGTAAAGGAGACATCTGGCTATATAACTGGTGATCCCTAATCACCCCTACTGCCTCGCCGGGATCAACTTTGTATTTTCAAATGTGAACCCCCATTTTTACTGAAAATTCGGATTACACACCAAAAAATACGTCAGTTTTACCAAATTATTGTTTTCCATTCGTGGTAGGTAGGGCTTAATCGGCAAATATCAAGTATGTTTTTGCAATTAATAACCGACGCATTTGACTCACAATTTCATTTACGGTGTAAATGTAAACCTTTGTATTGTAACGGTTGATACCGATGCTCAAACGTTCTCTGAGTGTTGCAAATGTGATTTTGCAGTACAAATGTAATGGCTATACATTGACATTTTTGGCAAATAAGCTGCTTTTATGCTAACTTAGTATTGTGTTCCCTAGGGAATGGATTGTGGCGAGTCCCCAAATCATGGGACTGCTTGATTTCGATGGTCGCCCTCGAACCACGAAATCAGGCTGACTCTTGGTTGTTTCCATCCAACAGCCGTAACTCTCGTGCTCTCCGCTACGTGGCTACCAGCGGAGCAGAAACATAAACCACTGTAATAACGTAAAATGTCCACGAAGTGTTAGTGACAGGTGCACCCCACGCACACTCACCGAAATCAAGCACCCAATGGTGAGAGGCAATGGGACTCACCGAAGTCATGCACTAGCAACAGAAAACTGTTATAACCACGTGATTGTTCCTCGTCCATACTGTACATAGTTTCTGACTAGACAATGAAACGGCAAACCATATTGTACACTACAATCAAATTTGCAACACTAAAATAAAATATCAACCATTAAAACACAAGGTATACATTTAAATCGTAAATGGAATGAACGTGGAATCAAATACGTCGGTTCTTAATTGCAAAAACAGACAGGCTTTCTCGATTACAGCATCGTCTACCACGAACAGACAAAAATGGTCTGGGTGAACCGCTCGTATTTGTTAGCATAGAATCCAAATATGCAATGCAAATTGGGATTCCTATTTGAAAATGCAAAGATGATTCCCACCCCCCCGCTCACACTAAGCAAGAGGCAAGAGGGGTGTTTAGGTGGTGGCCAGTTGTAGCACAGACAGATATCCACTTTACTAATATAAATTTTTTACCAAGAATATGTCTTTCTTACGATGTGTTGTTTTCTATATATTTATTTTTCTCAGGTTAGAACAAAAATCCTGCATAATAGGCGCTAAGCGATCTCGGCATCCTATCATCTCAAGACGATGAAGATGTTAGTGATCTTTGAAAGCTCCAGTTACTTCCTAAGTTTGACGTTACAGTGCACCTCTTGTTAACTCGAGTTATCCTTTCTTCCAAATTTTGCTGCAGCGAGATATTCGGTGATTATAGTAAGTATGATTAGGTAGCTATCGAAAGCATTCTACATTTTCCTCACAAGGGAACGTGCACGTGGCTTTTTATGGAACTCAGTGAATTTCATATCGCCAAGTCTGGGGGGGATATTGCTTAGCCTGCGCAGCAGCGACAATTCAAATAGTGGTAGTAAGGGCAATAATAACTGAGGAACGACTGAAGCTGTGGTATATTAACACTTTAAATATCGTAAATATATCTGCCACTGGTCTTAAACATTTTTGTGTTTCTGAGTTGGTAGGAGTGAGTGTTCTTCGAGCACTCGTCGTAAAAGCTGGTTTCGAGTTCACCTAACATTTATCAGAAGTGGATTTACTCTTCTGATATCTTCTTCAATTAAAATGTACATTACCTACATTATAAAGTATAAGATCAGTAGGGGAATCATTTGTAAGCATATTTACAGGTATGAAAGGTCCCGAGTTCGAGTCTCGGTCGGGCACACAGTTTTAATCTGCCAGGAAGTTTCATATCAGCGCACACTCCGCTGCAGAGTGAAAATCTCATTCTGGATATTTACAGGTAGTTTTCTTCTGTACCGTACCTGCAAGTAAACACATTGGTGTGAATTCACTTATCAGTTACATCCAGTTTTATTGACTATATGCTGTGAAACGCTTCTTCTAATGAACAATGAACATTGCAGATAAAATTGTTCCTCAAATTATTTCGAAAACGTTAGGCGGTGAGATAGTAAACCTTATTTCCGCTGACTGTGTGCATGCAGGATGATCACTGTAAACATGCAACATGACGAAAACAGTTTATGCGTACACTTGAAAGTAATAGGCATATTGCTCACCCACATTTGGCTGATTTTCATAGTTAGAGGAATCATGCTGACATGTGTAAATATTTCTTTTAAATATGTGAGAATGACTTCATGCAGGTCCATTGACAGATGAAGTTCTGGTTGATCGTGTAATGAACTGCTAGGAAGAGGTCAGAGTAAAGCACACAGAAAATTCATAATTTGGTGGAGACTGATGTAGATGGGGTAGCTATTCTTTTTTTTCGAAACTGGCCATTATTACTACAGCTTTAGAAACGGAGGTACCCTTACAGCCGATTGGTAGGCAAATTTCGGTTTGCTGAAAATTTCCGAAAAAGTTCGTGAAACGACCAAAATGAAAAATAGCTTTACTTAACGATAACCCGTCGTCGCATACATCAAATCTAATAACTGAGTGTCGGGATGCCCTCAAGGTCAGCATCATGGAGCTTCCACCACAAAGCCCTGAGCTAGCACCTTGTGATTTCTTCTTGTTTCCAAAAATTCAAGATAAATTGCGTGCAATCACTTTTTCTTCTCCCAAAGAGGGTGTGGAACGTTGATCATCCTGCAGACACTTATTTAAAGAGCTAGAGATCTTCACTGCAGCCTCACAATATATATATATTCACTTATGAAATTTGTTATTAACAATCCGAACGAATTGAAAAGTAATAGCAAGTGTACATGGCTACAACACTAGGAGAAAGGATGATCTTCACTACTCAAGGTTAAATCTAACTTTGTCTCAGAAGGGGGTAAATTATGATCCCACGAAAGTCTTTGGTCACTTACCTAATAGCATCAAAAGTCTGACACATAGCCATATAGCACTTAAAAGGAAATTAAAAGAATTTCTTAATGGCAACTCCTTCTACTCATTAGATGAATTTTTGGATATAATAAGTCGGTAATTTTCCCAATCCCCACAAAAAAAAAAAAATTAAAAATATTAAGTGTCATGGAATATTTTGTGTGATGTAATATTTTGTATAGACACCTTTTATTAACCTGACACGTTCCACATCATTACGAAGTGTCTTATTCATGACCTATGGAACAAGTACTAATCTAATCTCTAATCTAATCTAATAAAATCCTGGTTTCTAAAGCTCCTCAGGACGAGTGGCATTATTTCTTTAAGGACTGATTACTTTTTTGTTATTTTTGGAAAGCAGTGCAGTAATCAGTGGTGGTTGGCAGTAACGGCTGCGCAGTAGTTGCCTGCGGCCGCAGAGGCCTTTAACGGCCACTAGAAGGAGAGCGGCCGGCGGGCTGTCGCCTGCCGCCTCGGAGCGCGGGCGTCGCTGGAGGACCCTCCGCCGCGACAAGTGGCCGCAGGCGCCGCCTCCAAGGCCGCAGTCGACCCGCGCATCGACCCGCCTCTGCCGCTGTCTCTGCACAGCTCGACCCGCTCTCGCACATCGATCCAGGCACTATAACGTTCGATTCGTTGTATCGAACAGCTCCGTCTGCTGCAGAGTCAGCGTTCCGTAACCTCTCCATTGTGAGGCTGCGTAGGCCGATACTCTTTGTTGCAAATGACGCCGCTGCCACGGGCAGCGCGCTTTTGTCTTAGGAGACGCCGCGTCGAGCAGGAGTACTTTGAATCGCGTTTGTGACACTTTCATCTTCGCCGTGACCCATTTTCGGTGGGTGCAAGATATACAGACATACCCTATATGTGAATCTGTGCAGTACTGACTCACCCCCCATCCGCTCCGCCCCATCTGGCCTTCGTATTTTATTCGCTGATGGTTGCAATGATATCGCTTTAGTCAGATTATGACCCAAACACTAGTATATTTTGCTCTCACAACATATATCCCACAACTTACCATTTTGCTGTTTTGGCAACACTATACGATTTTCATTAATCAATTAACATTTTCGGTTAATAATTCAAGCATTCTGTTTTGCCATGACTTAAAACATCAGTCACTGTGTACTCACCGTGTCCTTTTGTGGTGCGCGTACTGTAAGACCTTCGGTACACACACCATCACATTATTTGACTTGTCGCTCTAAAGAAGTAGGTGAGTGTTAACAATATGTCTCGTGGTCCTATCGTGGCGTGTTTATCTTCTGCCGTTAGGTCAGACGATAGAAATGCCACTTGCATGCTTAAAGTAGCAGATTGACGGTAACCAACTTTAAACAGAACTTGATTGATTTTCACACACATTTATTAAAATAATAACAAGCATAAAAATTACTTAACTTGGTTCTGGATGCTATTTACAATTGACAATCTGAAGTTCCTTTGGAATTGGTACGTTAATCTTATTCTCACATATCTCTGATACTTGACAAAGTGTCTATACATTTCTCTTCATGGCTATGTACAGGAATATGATAATCTTATTAGGCGCAGACTGAAACTTGATTATAGACTGGTACAGACTAATGCAGACAGGTACAGACTAATGCAGACAAATGCAGACTAACTAATCGGAGGTCTGTACACTCGTTATAATACCTCGCACGGTCAGGTATCACTGCACAAGTGTGATCCGAGAGGAGAAAAGGTTCTATGTTAGCAGTAATCTCATTGGCTGCGTTACATATTAATACGCGGATTGACGGAAGCAGAATTTGGTCCTTCTCTAAGGCAGCGCCATCTCGTAGTGCGGACACGGACAAGCGCTGCACCTGCATTGTTGTGCTTAGCAGGACGCGCTCTAGTGCGAAAGTTGTGTACGCGCTGACTACGCGGAACTATGTACACAACACCTTTACTGTGAGGGGTACCCCATTGCATTACATTATGCAAAAGTTATATTTACCACATGAAAAAGGGTTACCATGAAGGACAACAAAATGTGGCTTAGAATATCCTCGACCTGCCGCTGTGGTGTAAGGGTGCTGTGGGGGATAAGCAAAGAAATGTCACCCCAGACCATCAAGTCCATGGCTCGTGGTCTAGTGCCTAGCGATGCTGCCTCTAGATCACGGGGTCCCGGATTCGATTCCCGGCCGGGTTGGGGATTTTCTCTGTCAGGGGACTGGGTGTTTGTGTTATCTTCATTATTTCATCATCATCATCATCATTCATCATAGTGGTTAGATTGGACTGTATAAGAAACTGGACTGCGAAAATGTTGGGACTTTGTACAGGCGCTGAAGACCACAAACCAAACATCATCACCACCACACTACCACTCCTGGTTGTTGAGCCGTATGGCGAGCGACAGACTGCCTGACATCCCGCCGCTGTCCAGACGCGTCTTCGGCCTGGAATCTGTAGACAGTAATAAGTCTCACTTCGAACTGACCCCTGGTGACCAGCGAAGACATCGAGACGACCTGGACAGTGGTCGGATACCAACCTCACTGTTGCCTTCAATACGGCCTGACAAATAGGAGTGAAGGTCTGCCGTGTCATTTATTTTCAGAGCAGGAGCCATTTGGTTGTTATCAGCGGCACCCGTGCAGCACAGCGGTATTTCAGTGGTATTCTATGCCTCCGCCTCCTTTTTTAGCCCTTCATGGCAAGCAAAACAAAAAAAAAAGTTCAAATGTGTGTGAAAACTTATGGGACTTAACTGCTAAGTTCATCAGTCCCTAAACTTACAGACTACTTAACCTAAATTATCCTAAGAACAAACACACACACACACACACACACACACACATGCCCGAGGGAGGACTCGAACCTCCGCCGTAACCAGATGCACAGTCCATGACTGCAGCGCCTTAAACCGTTTCATGGCAAGCCATCCTGGGCTTACAGTTCACCAATACAATGCCTGCCCGCGTCGGAGAGAGGTTCTGCTGTTTGCCTTCGTGCTTTCCAAGCCCTACTTTAGCCATCAAGGTCGCCGAATTCGCCCCAATTGAGAACGTGTGGAGCATCTCTGGCAATGGACGATCTAACGCGTCAGTTGGACATAATTTGAGACGGTACCCCTCTGGAGGACATCCAACAACGCTATCAATCAATGACAAACTGAATAAACGCTTGTATAAGGGACGGAGGTGGATCAACGCGTTATCTGTTTGTGCAATTTATGAAGCTCTTTCTTTCGAATAGATTATTCAATTAACGTGAAATTTTAACAATTTGTCTCTCTGTACATATACATCACATCTACAGTTTTCCGTCCCATTTGGATAATTCCTTCGTGGTACGTTGTTTTTTCTTAGTTTGTGTTAACCAATCTCAATTATATGGTTGCAGGGGGTAGTCTTGTGGTACTTCTGTACATTAATATTATCGAAAATATAGTTGATTTACTTTACTATCACATTTATGTACCGATAGTTAAAAAAAATTAAGTTTCAAACTTGAAGAAAGTACTGAATGTAAATTAATAACATTTCTCATAAAATTAAAGCGTAGAACAGTTGTAAATGTAGCTAACAATCTGGAATGTGAACACTGAGGTCTAAGATGGTTTTCAAAACATATTAAAATTCCGAAATTCAGACGAAAATGAAGCTATGGACTTCAAAGCTTTAGTAATGATACATCTTTTCGTGTGACACATGATCATAAAATTCATTTGAATAGGGCAAAGTAGAACAAAAGAAATTTTTTTGAGTGGAATCTCCTCTTCCGACTCAAGACACCTTCATAGAATTTATCAACTTCGAAAAAACGTTCGACAATCAAAATTGTGCACGGTATTCGAAATACTCGGGAAAATAGGTATAAGATATTCAACAATTACAGGAACCAAGAGGGAAAAATACGAATGGATGATCAAGAACGAATATTATGATCAGAAAGGGTATAAGACATGAACGTAATCTTTCTCGCCTGCTGTTTAACATGTAGATCGAAGAAGCAATAACGTTAATGAAACAGAGTCAGAGTGCTATTAAAATTTAGGTTGAATGTATTTCAGTGATAAGATTCGCTGATGACGTTGCTGTCCTCAGCTCCCTATTACAGGACCTGTTGAATGGAATGAACAGTCTAATCAGCACTCGCTACAGATTCGGACAGAAAAAATCGGATTAGCGGTAAACTTAACATCAAAATTGGCAGTCGTGGAATAAAAGAACTGCAGGTTTTGTGCTTCAGCAGGGAAGGAAAGCAAAGAGGACATAAAAAGCAGACGAGTACGGGCAAAGAGAGGATTCCTTGCCGAGGGAAGTCTACTGGTGTCAAATTTAAGCCGTAATTCGAAGAAGAAACTTCTGATAATGTACGCCTGGAGCATAGAACTGTATAGTAGTGAAACACGGCAGTCGGAAACCGGAACAAGAGAGAATGAGGTGTTTGAGATGTGGTCCCATAGAAGGATACGGAAAACTAGGTGCACTGATAAGGTAAGGAATGAGGAAGTTCTGCGTAAAATCTGCGAGGAGAGCAAGACGTGTAATAGACTGACAAGAAGAAGTGATGAGATCATAGAACATGTGTTAAGATGTCAAGGAATAACTTCCATTGTACTAAAGGCAGCTGGCTGGTAGCATCAGAGCCTTTGGAAAACAAGAAACTCTACAGGTACATGAGTTAGGAGCACTCTTGGGCACGAGTCCACGAAAATCATTGCGCCATGTTGGACTTTACACTGGTCTTTCAGTAGCATTTGCTTATAGAGCTGTGCACAAGCGGAAGCTCAAAACTGAGATTTTGCGAAGTAACCGTGATCCATCGAGTTACCAGTTCAGATACTGTCTTAGCAAAACGATATTATTTCGTGAAAAATAGTCAGCAGCATGTGTTACAGGAAGGGGATCGATACAACGTTTGTTATTAATGTCGACGAAACTTCTACCAAGAAAAGCAGCAATCTGTGCAAAATGTGTACTCAAAATCTGGTGATACAGCTGTGTTACAGTTTCACTTCTTGATAATATATCGTAGTAGGGCTAAATTCTGATGAACTCACACACATCGATCTCAAACTGTCATAATATGGATGATTTCTAAAAATAGTATTAAGTCATAGTTTCATTGTTAATTGATTTCTTCTTTGTTGCCCATATTGAGAAACTGGATGGATGCATTAAAAGAAAGAATATTCATATTCATTAATATTCATTAGTTTTTATCGTTTACTTAATTTCCACAATACTGAACCGATCGATAAGTGCAGAAAACGGTAATTGTAAAATTACTGTCAGCAGAAGCGTGCTTTCATGAAAATGCTCAGAATTACATGGGATTAGAAACAAAGTCTTTATTGACAGAATAGCCGAATTTCTCATCAACAGATGGCTACTTCAGAGTGGTTAATAGTTCTTCTTCTGGACTGTACACTTCACAGTTCAGTTCACTTACAATTCCAGTAGCTGAAAAGAACTTTTTATCTGTCCAAACTATGCATAGCAGACAGTGCACTTTATTTGTGCTTGGCAGGAAACATCCTTGAATGACAAGACGCTATGGGACTGCTGCAGCATCACTTGTCTGTGAGAAACGTAACCAACGTGGCAAAAGTTTTCATTACTAAAGGAATAAAATATTTGTGGAGATATAACAAGATTTATTGTTTTGATTTACCATGCGATTCTCCACAGCTCCAATGAACATTCTTACTTTGTGGTTATTTATTTGTCCAAGATTGTAGGTCCACAGCTCCATACAATGGCTGGGGTGATTTTATTGCTCCATTTCGATGTGGTGTCGTCAGTGATGCCATCGTTAGTGTTGCCACCACACTGTTAATGAGAATACAATTCGCCTAAATTCTTCCTCTCGCCACTGTTCCAGTAAGCTGCCCAACTTACTGCAAACTCTCCAAAACTGCTCATCTTCAGCTCAGGCAGCTTCTATTATTACATCTGTTTCTGATGTCATTCATATGGCGCCGACAAAGCCCTACATTAGAATTACAAACTAAATTATCATTTATACAATTTCCAATTACTCTAATAGCATATTTTCGATATAATTCAATGAATCAAAATAGAATTCGTGGACTAAGTTCTGTACACATTCAAATCTTATTGGTAATATAGGCCTATACACAATTACCAAATGATACCGACAAACTTCGCACGATTGTAGAGGGTGTCGTGACGAACAAACTGAGGATGTCCAAAAACACCATCCAATGACACTACAGAGCGTCAAAGTTGTAGGCACCGGCGCCTGACGTTAGGCCACCCCTTTGGCAGCAAATGTGACTTTGTACGCTGACGAGCCATACGCGGAACATCTGGCAATGTTGTTTGTTGTTCAGTAATCGTGGCCACAATCGCCAGTGGAGAAGATAGACCTAGTTGCTCCATAGACAGGCCTTGTCTCCTATGAACGCTGTGCTGTGGTGCCTAGGTAGATGACGGTTTCAGACACGGGTTTCCATCAGTAGTTTACTATTCTCCTGTATATCGAAAAATAATGCGGATTTTGGAAGGTTCGAGCAGAAAAATGAACGGCATATGAAAGCCTTTGTGTAAAACCGTCATCCACTGAGGCAACAGAGTGTCGAATTAATATGCAACAAGACCTATCTAGGCTGCAGCTAGCCCCACCTTCTCCACTGGCGATCATGGCAATTAGTCGCGGTCAATAAGCAACATTGTGAGGCATTCCGCCCATGGTCCGTCAATGTACAAATACATGGCTGCTACTGAATAGGTGGTCGAGCTGCAGGCGCCGGCGCCTATGACTTTGAAACTCTGTAGCGTTATTGGATGACGTTTCTGGGCGCGAGTTCCTACCCTCAGTTTGTTCCTCTACAACCTTTCGAAAGTTTTGTGGGTATCGATTTGTAAGACCTCGTAGATTGATCCGATATGGAGATAAAAGGCTGTGAAACATACAGAAATGAAAATCACTACAAAATGGTCAAAATAAAAATTGAACAAAAATGTTTGGTGTATCAAAATAGTTGGACTTGACAAAGATTACAAATCCAAGGCAAACTAATTTGTAAATTATAGATGCCCTTGTATAGCTGTTTCGATTAACTAATCTTAGTTAAAACATTGTCTTTTGCATGAAAGAAATTACCTGCATTGATGTATTTCGAACTCGTACATAGACTGTGATACTGAAGTTGCTTCAGAATTCTTTTTAAATAACGAGTCAGAAAGTAAGTTGAGCAGTACTCTCAAGTCAAGCCTTGTGGTAACTGTCAGTACGAAACCTATTGTGCCACTGAAAATAAGAGATGGTCCTAACTTCCGGCAAATGTTACTATCGCTGCCAGTAACTTCTGAAACGGAAACCAAAAGCAAAACTTAAACTACAATTAGAAACTTGATGAAGTAGTAATCATCAATCCCAACAAGTGAAGTAACGGCTGAAACATCGTCGTTTGCTGACAGATTCTATGAAATGCGTGTGTAGCACCAAGAAATGACAACAACAAAAGAAATAAGTACCTTAGCACGCCATAAATAAGGAAAGCAGGACCACAGCATAATAAATGGCAAGCTGTAGAGTGTATGGTATATGTAAAACTAGCAGCGTTAACAACAAACTGCGTTCGCTTGAGGAAGAAACTAAACAAAAAGTTCCTCTGAAGGAAGCACTTAAAGTGCTGAGAGAAGTTTTGCTATAACGTGGTGGAATTCCTCTCCAGCTGATTAATATAATTAAAAAACTGGTACGAAAAGAGACGCATAAGTTCAACCATTGCTGATGTTTTGTGGTAGATGGTTCCTTGTGCCCCACCGTCACTTTCCCTCTTTCCGTTTTCAGTATCTAATTTTCCCTTCATAGTCCTTTAGCGATTTATGTGTAGGAGGAAGCAATATTGTGGTTGATGCTTCTAGGAAAGAACGCTAAACATTACCGCGATACACCTGATTTGTGATGTCTGCCGCAGGCCGGGGTGGCCGAGCGGTTCTAGGCGCTACAGTCTGGAACCGCGCGACCACTACGGTCGCAGGTTCGAATCCTACCTCGGGCATGGATGTGTGTGATGTCCTTAGGTTAGTTAGGTTTAAATAGTTCTAAGTTCTAGTGAACTGATGACCTTAGAAGTTAAGTCCCATAGTGCTCAGAGCCATTTGAATCATTTTTTAATATCTGCCTATGGAGTAGGAAGTGCATTTCCGTGACGCTTTCGGGCTTAAACGAACCTGTGACGAAACGCACTGTTCTTATTTGGCTCGTCTATATTTTCTCTATCAACCATATCTTTCACGACTCCCAGACACACGAGCAATAGTCAAGTATTGGTTGAATGAGGAATTTGGAAGCTGTATCTTTTTCGGGTGGATTTAGTTTTCCAAGCACGCTACCAATGAATTGCAGCGTGTCATCTGCCATGAAGTAATCTATTAGATATTGATCGAGGGTTCGCAGTCTAGGTTTTATTAACAAAAAGCGCGTAGAATTCACTAGAACTGTATCGCATTATCTTTCTACTGTATGTTTGAAAATTACATTGTGCTGTTGGCAATAGCTTTTTCGTATGTTTATCAGTTTTTATTTTGCCTTTAGAGCAATCGGCCCTTAGACAACAGGAAACAATGTTAGCACGGTAGCGCTGTGTTGGAGTTCCCGAGACTGTCACCGCCGCTATCTCTCACGCACAATAGTCACAGCGGGCCCCTGTGTAATCTCGTTGGCCACAGCACGTCCCGCGGAGCATGGCTGTAACGCGTTTAGTCGTCCCCAGGCGCACAGCGCAGCGAGCCCAGCGTGCAGCTGGCTTTAGCTGCCTGGCACTTGGCGCCGTTTTAATCCCATCAGCCCCCCCCCCCCCCCCCCCTTCGCCCGATGGGCGCTAAAATTCACGCGTCACAAGCGGCGGGAATAACGCGTTTAACAAGCCGTCCCGATGGCCATTACTCGCAAATTCATTCATCTGAAACAGGGACATTCAAGCGCAGTACTTGGCAGTCTGACACAGTTACATTCTTTCCTTTGCCCTTTCCGAGAAGGGACACTGATACGGTGTTCCAGCTTCCAGTTAGTAACTTTCTGTTTAAATTATACCACATCAAATTAGTATTTCTTCCGTAATGCAATCACGCTGATTTGATGGGAATGAAGTTGTAATTGTTTCCTAATCATCCCATTAAATAAGTGAGCTGAAGTTCCCTGACTTACCTGTCAATTACAAAGCGAGTAATTGTTACTGTATTCTTCCATCAGCAAAGTCCTTTTCTCTAATGTCCGTCCTACGTGGTGTATTTTACTGTTGTTGAGTCGGCCTTAGTGCTGATGTCTTCACTACAGGGGCTGTTCTTGTAAATGGGCTATCGCATGTATTGGTCACACTTTCTAATGGTTTGATAACGCACACAGGTGTCCGAAACCAATCACCGTCAAGAAGTAAAAAGGGGTACTTCTCATTGCAGCTTATGAAGGAGCTACAACCATTTCCTTCAAGCCCTTTTCAAAGATCTGAACAGATCACAGACTTTTCACTGTTCCGGTGTCAGAAGAAACAAACGTCCAGTGGACAAAGATAATTACTAGCGGCAAGCGTAATTGCGTGATTCCGAACGGCAGAAAAATCGACAGGGTTTTCATTCTCGCTACAATGGTGTTGTCGTCACATACCTAAAAGGTGGAAATTAAACATATGCAGAGGATCGCAAACTGAGTTTTCTGAAGTAACGAGTCACTGGATAGAAATGGATAATTCAGGCTGTGCGGTATCTCAGACGAGCAATGTGTGTGAGGTGCTTGTTTCGACAGGAAGGTTAGTGGTACGCTCTTGGAAAACACTACACACTACACAGTTGGGTGAAACTCTAGTAGCAACTGAATAGAAACTGGTTGGTAGAGTCCTAGCTAATTTTCTCATTTTTGGGACCGACAACAGGGACATCTGAGGGAATGCAGAAAACGATATGCGTGATCGAACAGGTGTTTCTCTACTATTCGTCGATGGCTAGCTCCAACATCTGCCCAGATTATTTTCCCTGCACCCTTCAGTATAATATCCCGCGAGTTAACCCTAAGGGACCTTGTACGCAGTTTAAGTGACCCAGAAGTTCCCTTTCACACCATCTGTCCCCAGGACACCTCCCCCTACCTGGACCATATACAGCCTTCGTAACCAATGTAAAGAAACGTCAATAATTTGGCCGGACTGAACCGTTAATACTAAGAGGAACACTTTTTCCAAGTTAAAATTTTCACGACGACATACATCAACAGTATCAATGCGAAATTCAAACGAGCGTTGTACTGCACATCTACAATACAAAGTTTTAAACTCTCCATATTTGGGAGATCTCTCCGCAGAACTGGTAGATCCAAGTCATCTCCTCGACTGTATTCGCTATACCAGTCAATATGTCAAACACTATAAGGCGATCTTCCAACTGGAAATTGTGTAATCCTCCACCCACAAATATCACGATCCTTGCCCTACAGCTACGTCCATATCACAAGGTACTATCAAGAGACAAGCATTCATCTCTAAAGATGTTAAAACACCGAACCACAGCAATCTCAATCCTTGATTCACTCCACAGGTAAATGGCCGTAACTGTTACAAGAAGAACAAACCGTCTGTAGTCATTTCATAATTGGTTATTTGTGTGCAGTGTTAATATCTTGCCGGATTAGTTATTTACTTACAATGATGAGCCCCATATAAAGGCAGGAAAGTGACAGTATTAGTGTAATATTTACTTTAAAATTTTTTGCATGGGTGAAGCAGCAACCATAGAATTAAATCTTCGAGAGCAAATAATAAGCAGGCAACCAGTTGCAAAATGGAAGGTTTATTTAAACCCTTTGACGCTAGTTTCAACGTTAATATAAAAGTCTTCTTCAGAAGTTGTGAATTACGTTAAGAAATAGGCGAAATGCGTCAGTAAAATATAGAACTTCACTTCCATAATTTTTAAAAGATGCCCACCATGGTGGTCGACATTGAGTAGTAGCTCACCAATGTACAGATCAAGTACATGTAATCCTGTTATCACTAGTTTACTTCTGAAGAAGACATTTTTATAAACGTTGATATCATGGTCAAAGCGTTTAAATAATCCTTAATTTGGAACTGATTGGTTGCTCATATTTTTTCTTCACGAAAGTTTAATACTTTAAAAAAATATCGTTCACAGGCAGTCTTAGGGTAGTCCATCATGGGGCCAGTCCAACGGCCCCTTTTTGGCCAAAAAGGGCTTGTAGGTACCAATCACTACCGCAATATGGGTGAAGTGACTTCTCAAATCACTGCCATAGCAAGCAAACGAGAGTTTATACTCTGTGCAAAAGAATTAAGCGGTCCATTTTTTAGGTCACGCCATGTTCTAAATTTAGCTCAAAAGTGCCTACAAATTTTCTTCGTGATAGCGGAAAAGCGCGGCGGCCTGCGACGTTTCCATCGGGCTAGGCGGCGCTTCAGACAGCAATGTGTTCGTCAGTTACATGTTCCATTCATCATTTGAACGATTCTTTTATCGAAATGATGTGGAACAACTCAATTTGTAGGATATGGATACATGATTTGTATTAACATTGATGCTTATATTATTATTTTATTGCTACTCTATTCACGCAACTATACTTAATTTTCTTTTTTTTCTTTTTTTTGTTCTGGCTAACAGTTTTGAACAGAAATTAGTCAATGAAATAGATGGTGCCCTGGGGAAATGTTCTTAATTAGGTTTAAAACTTGCTTCGCTACTTGTCACCCGTTTTATGTTACTGGGAAAATGATAAAATGTTTATATTGCTGCAAATTGACTTCGTCTCTGAACCACTGCCAGCTTTAGCAAGGGGTATAAAAGGTCATTTTCCGTCTAGTGTTGTAGGCGTCTACATTACTGTTCTTTTCAAATTGCGACACATTATTTATGACTAATTTAATTCGTGAAAATATCTATTGTGACGGTGCAGTTAAAATGCCTAGCTCACTGAAGAGATGCCTACATGACGTCCGTCTGTGAACACATATTATTCTTACTGCTCGCCTTTGTGCAATCAATACCTTCTTTCTAAGCAATGAGGAACTCTAGAAAACTATTTCGGACGACAGTATCGACTGTAAATACGGAAAACACTTCAGGAGGTTGATACGTTTGGTCCAAGAGCAGCGATTATACGCAGATCAAAAGCAGATAATTGTTCGAGAAGCTCAGTAATATGCTTCTTCCAGTTCACGTTTTCATAAACATGTACTCCTAAGCTTTGGAGCATTCTACCCTGCTTACTGACTACTGCTCATGTGCTACATCAGTTGTTGCTATGACTCTATTTGTTGCGCAGTACTGAGTGCAATGTGTCTTTTCAATCATTTTTACCTGTTCTGTAGCTTTCTCTCTAATGCGGTTTATTATAACATTAGTATCGTCTGCAAAATGTACTAATTTTGCTTGTTGAATATTAAGTGGAAGGTAGTCCATACATAAAAGGAATAGGAGTGGATCGAAAACTGAACCTTGTGGGACTCCCTTTGGTATTTTACCCACTCCCTAAAATGTTCTACCTTTACGACATTGAATTAATTAGCACCAACTTTCGCATTCTGTCTGTCAAGTATGACGTCATCAGTTCCATAAAACGTGAGTGAGACATGAGAAAAGAAGGCCAGTGTTCAGAATTTCACGTGAGGTATAAGGTGGGTAAATCATGTCACTTTGGCAGCAGATTTCACCACAATTCTACTTAACGCCACCATGGACATGATAATCGATGGGAAGATCGTCACACCTCTCCCCAAATCACATCTCACAGAAACACAATGCACAGCAGTAAAATCACGCGGTTTTTTTATAGGTGGACGAGGAAAACTTTTAAGACACGTAACTGCTAAAAATAGACAGAAAAAGATCTCTAGGAGGCTTAAAGGATGTAAATGAAAACACTCATTTCCTTGGAGCGTTCACTTAGGAGCGTTTTGCGGTCGAGAACGACAGTGTGATGTGCAATGTGCAACAGAACGATTTCTTGACAACCTATGACCCTGGTGACATCCTCCGGACGGTTCAGTCTTTTTCGAATGTCATCCTGAGACTACAGCTTCATTGAACGTCATCCGATCCCCTTGAAGTGTCGTGCGACCGTATTTTTGCTCTGGTGGACAGGGATGAACAGCTAGGGATCTTCGAAACCATTCGATTAAATTTGAATGTGATTCAAAGTAGCAAAAGTTGTTTGTTTTTTCAGCCTCCTGTTTTGCGCCCTTCTGTTTGCACCCTCCTGTGACATGATTAAGAGTTAGTGCAACATTTAACAGGTATGAATTACATGGCAAAGGATTTGTCTAAGACCTCTGTCCCATCTAGTTTGGCACACTCTCAGTGCTGCCTGCGGACATCTGCTGAGCATTTTAAAAAGGTACCTATACAGACAAAGTCCTTGATTAGGTCGCTTGTCATCCTTCAGCCAAGAGGTGCTATACGGCTGCTCTTGTTCTTGCTTCAGGCAGGAAGAATTTGAGGGGTGCCAGAGGGTTTGCTGCCCGTAGGTGACTGGGAATCATTCAAGGGTTGTCTCTGTACAGGTAAAAGTTGTTAACAAAGGTGCACAGATGGTATTGCCAAACTCGAGGTAGGGAGGGGAGTTGTCTTGGACCCTTTGTTGTTTTATTTGTGCATGTCTCAATATTACCCCCACTATGATCATGCCACAGAAGGGTGTGAAGCAGGAGGGCTGAGAAAGCACAAATATACTTTGCTGCTTTGAATCACGTTCAAATTTCGTCGCGTGGTTTCGAATGGTCCCTACTGGTTCATCTTGTACACCAGAGCAAAAGTTGAGATTGCGCTACACTCTGAAGGAGTCAGTTCGCGTTCAATGGAGCTGCAGATCCAGGATGTCATTAGAGAAGGGTGAGAAGGGTTGAATCGTCCGGGGGATGTCAGCTGCGTCAAAGTTGTCAAGAAGTTGTTCTGGTGCACACTACACTTCAAACTGTCATTTTCGACCGCAAAATGCGTGCAAATGAACGCCTCAAGGAAAGTGGTGGTTTCATTGTCCCCATTTAAACCTCCTCCAGAAGCTTTTCCCTGTCTATGTTGAATGGCGGTGGTTTCCTCGTCCATCCATAAGAAAACTGCGTGATTTCGATGCTGTGCATCGCGTTTCTGTCCTCCACGAGGAGGGGGGTGACGACCTTTCCATCGTGTCTCACGTACGCGGTGACGTTGAGCAAGACTGCCCTGGAATTTGCTGCCAATGTGACATCAGTAACCCGTCTTACACCTTTCATGAATTACTGAGCCCTATTTTCTTCACATGTGGCGACAGTTTGCGGTTGGAAAGGTCGGCCAAGAACACGGTTACGTCGCAGGGTACCACGCTTCTGCACCGTAACAGAGGAAGGTTGTAGGCACATTCGAGCCAACTTTCAGCATTCTGCGTCCCGAAGGGGGAAAATGAAAGGAGTTTATAAAAAGTCGCCATTTAATTCTTTTGCACAGTGTAATAAACGATACTTGCATGTACCAGAAGCACTCACGATGTTTAAGATTATGTCATTAATTCATTTGCGATGCATTTGAAAAAATAGTACTTATCGTCAGACAGCAATTAGCGATAATATAGTTAATAATATTAGTAGTATAAATAATGGTTCAGTGATTTGAATGCCTTGATGCCTAATGATGAGCACGAATGACTGGAAGTACGTCCCTAATAATGCTGTAAGATTAATAACCTTAAACGTGACCGTTTTCGATATATTCGTATATCCCATTTTATAAGACAATGACGGGAAACTAAGCCGACAATATGGCTAATAATTATTGAGCACTGCCTGGAATTTTCCCTTCGTGGAAGGAATGGAGCTGGATGTACTCATCTTCGTGACGTCAGCTCAGCAGTTGCTGCAATGAGAAGCAGCCCCCAAAAGCGTAGAAATCTGACGACTACCGGGAGGTATATACTGGCGTGGTGATCCTGCGTACATTTCATCCAAATAAACAGCCGAAATGTAAAAATTTCTGAATGTGATTTTTTTTTCACCAAACGCATTTTCCGTGCTATTGTGATCTCGGTTCTCTGTTGCATGTCCCTAGGCTTGGTCCAAGTGCCAGATCGTGGAAAATCATTACTAGATGATGCATGGTCTTTTTTCTACTAGAAAAGCATCCAAGTGCCATGGGTCAAGGTCTCCTCTGTTTAGCCTGGGATGGTCTGAAGAAACAACACACAAGTTTTTGGTCAGTGCGCACAGCTTTTTGAGATGCGACAGAGATTTTGCAATTATAGCGAAATGAATAAAGGTGAGCAAGGCGTCTGTTCACAAGTTTACACAAGAGCATTGAGTCGACTAAAGCTATGAGCCCGTTTCGATGCATACAACTGATCGGTTTGATTGTAAAGATGCTGCTGGAACATTGTTGTCAATGCCGGAATGTTAAGATCTGCAATTGCAATACGATCAGAAGGTCTCAGACTCATCTATCTTAAATAGCTATTATAAATTCTTGCTCTGAGGGGGGAAAGACCATTGCAGCTGCTTGTCATGCCGTACTCCATCGGAAAAAGCAGCCATGTTTAGCAATTGCACAAAATAGAAATACTTGCTGACGATGTTGCCATTTCTTCCTTATCTCCACAGAGAGCTTTACAGGAAACTTCGTAAAATTTTATGGTTACTAGCTTACTTTTGTTATTCAACGAAATTGGTGTGAGCTGTCTTTTCATTAGATGTGTCACACTTCATATTTGTACATTGGATATTTTCCAAACAGATGTCTTCAATAGTCGATATTTTACGCCGCAGAGACTCTGAGAGCAAGTAGTGTGATCTTTGGTTGTCACTATCATTGTCGTTTCCAGTTGTATTCAGTGAGAAGTAAGTGAGGGAGACAGGTGTTGGTTATACCACTATGCGGTCTGGAAATAGGTAGCAGAGGACAAAGATACAAATGTAGACGGTGTTGAATCTCGAAAACATGATTCGAAAAAGATTGCTTTGAGAAGTGCGACGATTTTCAGCTAACGTTACCGCTACACTGCTTGATCGCGCGTAATTTATGAAAAATTTTTAGAGGCAAATTTTCGGTGATTTTTTCTCCTAATAGGTTCGGGTCAGTTTGATTATCGAGACAAGATCAAACCAAAACTATGAGGCTTGCACTCAGAGTTACAGATTCAACACTCCTCTTGAGTAATTTCGTGGCAGAGCAGTATTTTTTTAATAAGAAGTCAATTTTGTAAAGTTGAGTACAACTGTCAAGGAATGAGTTTCTTTATTCACACTATAGTTTCTGAATGCTAGTCTTTTTAAGCCATCTAATAAGTCGAATTTCTACTGTCGACTCCTAACGAGAATTTCGTTTTGTAATCGTGCGTCGCTTCATTGCACTTTACGAAAAACAGTAGTTTGGAGCATGATCTGCTTAACACACTGCGTCTCCTGGCGCTGCACTTATGCAAGGCTTTCTTTTCTTTAATCGGTTGTCCTGCTGCGCTAGATTTTTATTTTCACCTTTTGCGAGCAGTTGCAAGTTTCCGTTGCTACAGATAAACCATGAAAATCTGTTAGTGCCAGTTTTATGTCACAGGACAATATGATCATTCGCACTTACGCACTGTATTGCGTAATTATCTTCAGGCTCAGTTTAAGTACAAATCAGTAAGATCTCCTTTCTCATGCATACATTCTCATTCTTACTGAGGAGTGTGACATTCACTTTTGTATCGTTCAATGCTTGGAATTTTATTTAGTCATTTGCATAAGTAAATTTAAAGGGCATTTTTACAGAAGCGTTATGGACATTTATGTTTTCTGATTGTTTTTGGTAATAGTTAGCTGCAGCTAACTCTTTCATTAGGTATCATTTACGTAATCACACCACTTGCATTGTTCAGATTCGAACTCAACACAGACGTTCACGGAAGTTAAAGGATAGCAGTCCAGTTTTAGTTGACAACATCAAACTTTATAACAATTTACAATTTTTGATCCCAAGAATAAATTGGGCTGGAAACGTTAAGACAATACTGAGAGATTCTTCTTATGAAATAAAAAGTAGTACGTCTGTATTTATGTCCCTAGGAACAAAGATTTTCTTATTGGCACACAGAACCAATCAGTTTCCTGGTGTGGCACTTAGAAAGTTCTTAAGAAATTGTTTATTTTTTAATTTGTCTCGTTCCTTTTTGTAGTGATGAGGTGGACGGCATAATTCTGTAGTATCACAATACCTTCCCAATTTATTGAATGGAAAAAGAGACCTTTTTGATTCTACAGTCGCCGGTCGTTGCGGCCGAGCGGTTCTAGGCGCTTCAGTCCGGAACCGCGCTGCTGCTACGGTCGCAGGTTCGAATCCTGCCTCGGGCATGGATGTGTGTGATGTCCGTAGGTTAGTTAGGTTTAAGTAGTTCTAAGTCTAGGGGACTAATGACCACAGTAGTTGAGTCCCATAGTCTTAGAGCCATTTGAAACATTTGATTCTCCAGTCAATTGTGAGATTTGATAATTAGAACGTTGTTATGTAAATTTGAAGGTGGAGGCGGAAAACGAAATTAAAGGGAAAGAACAGATATTTTCTGTATTGGGACGATGAGTGAGAAATGTGTGCCGGACCAGTATCCGAACTTAGGATCTACTACTTAGTAAGCAGTTGCGTTAACCACTGCACTGGTGGACACGGTGTTAATCTCAAATGCTCTGACTATCTCGGCACTTTCTTCACTCGACCCACATTCCGAACTAGCGCCACCACTTATCTGCATTCCTTGTCCTTGTCCATGTCCTCCGAGGTCGCAGATGTTAGATTCCCTCTGGTGGTCGAACGTAAATATGCATCTGCACTGATGCTGTGGATTCATATCCCATCGAGGCGTATCAATTATACGAATGTCGGGTGTCTGTACATTTGGACACGTCTGTCCCGTAAGGCACAGTAATAGCTGTAAAATGCTGCTGCTATGTTGTAACATGACACTCACTGAGTAACACTACAAACCACTTTCAGCGGAGCAATCAAAGTCGGCTTGAAGTGCGGCTGTGCCGTGTCGTATTTGGCTTCCAGCTAAACTGGACTCCTCTCGCGTTAGGGGCGGAAGGCTCAGAGAGAACTGGCCAAACACAGAGGCGCCACGCCGGATCCTGCTGCAGACCGCGGCCGGAGGAGCCAGCCAGCTGCAGAGCAAACACACCTGCTGCGCCTGTGGCCGGCCACACCAGCGCAAACAAAGCCAGCGCGCCAAGTTTGCCCTCGATACACCTCTCTCGCCCGTCAGATCGCGGCGGTCAAGTGCTAAGCGGCTGTCACTGCTAGAAATAATCTGCACGCGCCGGTCTGTAGCCTGTTGCAGCGACCGTTGCCAGTTAACAAGTTGGAATATGCATGTGGGGCGTTTTACAGTGGATGTGACAATACAGTTGAGGCGTACAGTCCTGATAACCATTTAAGAGTATCTAACATCTCTGGCGTCCTAATCACACGAGACTACAGTTTCAAAAATGTGTGTGAAATCTTATGGGATTTAACTGCTAAGATCATCAGTCCCTAAGCTTACACACTAATTAACCTAAATTATACTAAGGACAAACACACACACCCATGCCCGAGGGAGGACTCGAACCTCCGCCGGGGCCTACAGTTTCAAGTTCACAGTCTTAGATGTTATTATGCAATCACATGTATCACATTTTGTACATTTCGCACTCCGGCAAGAACACTGACATAACTCAAAATTGCAATACTTGAGAAAATTGGAATTGAAGAATTAATTCTACCTACAAAATTTATATTGAAATAGTATAAGCTTTCTTTAAATTTAAAGTAATTATTGTTGGCAGCAAATTCCATTACATTTTTCGTGCACGTTGGGGCACTTCACGTATCTTTTTCAGTGACCTACACTAAAGATACCGTTTCTCGACTTCCTTCACTTTTCTTGAAGGGGGAGCGGTTTTACAACCTAGTGAAACTAATATACAGTGTTGTGGAATAGACAATATTATTTTATTCAAGTTATCAAAGTACAAAACAACTTATGATTTTGTTTCTGGGAGTTTCCCCGGAGGATCGAATATTCCTTCTTTCATTCTTCGAGAGTGCGTCCGGGATATTATTAACTCTTTTGCAGACATTTCGGTTGACAAACTTTCTGCCATTCTGTTAAAAAATTAAAAAAAGTGTGTAAAATCTTACGGGACTTAACTGCTAAGGTCATCAGTACCTAAGCTTACACACTACTTAACCTAAATTATGCTAAGGACAAACACACACACACACCCATTCTCGAGGGAGGACTCGAACCTCCGTCGGGACCAGCCGCATAGTCCATGACTGCAGCGCCTCTGGACCGCTCGGCTAATCCCGCGCGTCTGCTATTCTGTGTTTGATGCACTAGTTACCAAAAGTGTAAAACGACAGTACTACCTAAATAAACATAAATATAACTAAATTGCGAATAACGATTGACTTACCCTCGTATATCGGTAAATAAAACTGTCTGAATGTGTAGAAGTGCTATTTTCTACATTTCAAAACACAGTCACAGACCTCGACCAATCTCATGCTACATGGACAATTTTAAATCTCTTTTGATTTTGCTTTCGCAAATGGTCGCAGAAAATTCAGACCTCCAGGAATATTTCGTAAGCTTTGCATCTTTGCTTTGGATACCATGCGTGAAATGAACAAGCACCTGCAAACTGTTCCCAAACCCCAATGTCTGTCGCTTAGTACATGGATCTCTGTTGTCAAAACAGAGAAGATAAATCAGAAATGCAAATAATGTTGAAACTTTCTGGAAGATAAAAATTCGAGAGAATGGTTCAGCACTTGCCCTCGGAAGGCAAAGATCCTGAGTTCAACTCTAGTTCCGGCACACATTTTTAATCTGCCAGGAAGCTCATATCAGCGCACATTGCGCTACGGAGCAAAAATCTTATTCTGGCAAGTAACTTCCGAGAAAAATCGATATTTAATGTCCACTTCACAAGAATTCATTGTTGATTCAGCCCGACACGAACTACTCTGTTGTGCCAACTCATCGTCATCTCGCAGATCCTCAGATTTATTTTTCATTCTTCTGTATACTATTCTTGTCAGCAATTTAAATACATGAGCTGTCAAATTGATTATGCACTAGTTCTCGTACTTGTCTGCCTTTATCTTCAGGTTGTGCGGTTGATATTTTAACGAAAGTCTAATAGTATGTCTCCGCCTCATAGATTGTACACGCTAACATCAATAGTGACTTGATTGCCGCTACCTCAGTGATTTTAAAATTTCCGAAGGAATATTGTCTATTTCTACCTTATTTGATCGTAAGTCTTCTACAGCTCTGTTAAACGCTGGTTAATACTAGGACACCTGTGTTTCCCTGTCGACTCCATTTCATCTTCTATCACTTCATCACACAAGTTCTTCCTCTCGTAGATGCCTGCAACACGATATTTTCTCATAACCGCTCTCTCCTCTACGTTTAACAGTAACGTTTCCATCCTACTCTTTATGTTGACACCCCTACTTTGGCCGTTTTGACTTTACTATGCGTAGAATCAATCTTGCCGACCAACAGTACTTATTCGATCTCTTCACATTTTTCCTGCAGCCATTTCGCCATGATTTCCCTGAATTTCTTATTTATTTCATTCTTAAAAGACATGTTTTTGTATACCTGCGGTTTTCTGAATATTTTGTAATTTTTGCCATCGTCAATTACTGAAGTAATTCTCCTGTTACCCAACATTTCCTCGCAGTTACCTTCCTTTCATCTACGTCTGTCTGTCGAACCCGTCTGATGCCGCTTTCAGGAATGTCCTTTACTGTTTAACTGAATCGCCTACTGTGGTATTAACTGAAGCAGTATCTGTAGCCTCAACGAACTTCTAACTATCGCCTCATTCCTCAGTACTTGTATCCTACATATTTCTACGCTGATTCTTCCAAACGACTCTTAAAATTCGATCTACTCTTCATCAGTAAAAAGTGTTCTGAGCCTGTATCTGCTACTGGGTATGCCTTAAAATCTAGTATCTAATTTTGGAATCTCTATCTGACTACGATGTACCCCAGCTGGAATCTCCGACTGACTCCCTGCCTTTTCCAAGTACACCTCCTTCTCTCATGATTTTTGGACAGTGTAGTCGCCATTACTAGCTGAAAGTTATTGGAGAACTACTGTTAAGTCTATATTCTCCCATACAATCTCCTTCTTCCACTCTTTCCACTTACGTCATTAGATTATCCTCCATTTATATACTGAATTACCCGATCAGTGTCTTCTTATACTTTTACTGCCCCTTACGCTTTTGTTTGTGTCGGTGGTGTCAGTACATGAACTTGTGTTGTCAGCACTTGTTTGCTGGCAATACTGATGAGAACGACCCTATCACTGAACTGTTCGCAGTAGTTCACTCTCTGTCCTACCCATCTCTTCATAACGAATATTAATGCCGGTATACGATTTTCTGCTGCTGTTACCCTATATTTGACTTCCCAGAATTCTTGTATTCTTTCCATTTCAGTTCTTGACCCACAATATATCTAGATTGAGCCTTTGCATTTCACTTTACAGGTTTTCTGACTTCCCAAGACATTGAAATTTTGAACATTCGACACTCCGGCTAATAGAGTGTTGTTCTGCTGTTGGTTACTGAATCTGTTTGCCGGCCGAAGTGGCCGTGCGGTTAAAGGCGCTGCAGTCTGGAACCGCGAGACCGCTACGGTCGCAGGTTCGAATCCTGCCTCGGGCATGGATGTTTGTGATGTCCTTAGGTTAGTTAGGTTTAAGTAGTTCTAAGTTCTAGGGGACTAATGACCTCAGCAGTTGAGTCCCATAGTGCTCAGAGCCATTTGAACCATTTTGAATCTGTTTCTCATGGTTACCTTCCGTTTGGCAATCCGCTCCAGGAGACAAGAATGGACTGCTAATTAGGAATCTTTTGACAATGTAGCGATTATCATTATACTTTTCCAATTACAGGCAACATGACCTGCGAATACCATTTCTACAATCCACTGCCCCCTGCATTCTCTTATCGTTAATCATCGTTTTTAAGAGATTGTTTCCCGCCGGAAAGTCAAAATGTTGCCCTGAAACTCAGTCATCTCTTGCGCCCTCTTTGAGAGGGTCGTTGGCAGAAAGAGGGTGACTCTTCGTAACGGAAGTCGGCCGCCATTGCTGATGACTTTAATTCAAAATATAAACAGTGGCTGAGTTCGAACGTGGAACTCCGACCGTTTTGATTGCAAGTCTCCAGCCGACGCAAGATAAGAAGTTGGCAAAAATGTAATTTGCTTTATACTCAGAAGTAGATGCCCTCGAACATTTAGACTTCGTTAGTACTTGCTTAGTTTTTCAGAAATTATCATCGTTGGTGGCATGCGTGAGTGAATGACACACAGTTTGTTCACGAGTCGTCTGCAACAAAAAAATGGCTCTGAGCACTCTGGGACTTAACTGCTGTGGTCATCAGTCCCCTAGAACTTAGAACTACTTAAACCTAACTAACCTAAGGACATCACACACATCCATGCCCGAGGCAGGATTCGAACCTGCGACCGTAGCGGTCACGCGGTTCCAGACTGTAGCGCCTAGATCCGCACGGCTATTCCGGCCGGCTAGTCTGCAACGCCGCTTTATTTTACGAATCACTAGTACTTAAATATTTAGTTAATATTGTACGTAATCTATCGATTTTCACTGCGTGTCACAGCATTGTTTTGCACAATAGCGTCATAACGCATGAAATGTAAGTGAAACAATGCAAAATCAATTTGTTGATCAGCCTGTCAATTTCTGAATCTCACAAGATTTTTGAAATGGCAAGCACACCAGACATTAAAGTAGCCACTGCTAGAGAAATCATTACAGGCATCGTTTAAAACTGTGCAGTTAGGGCCCTGGACTTGAAAACCGCTTGGATTCTGTTAGGAAGTGAGTCCACAAAGTTGTTCACATACGTCGCACCCAGGTTATGCCACTCGCTGAGGCTTTCATCGCGCAGTTCCACCAAATTGCTTGGATGTTAATGATGGCGTCTTACCCTCCGTTCTAACACTGTGCACACATTTTCTATGCAGCTCAAATGAGGTGATTTTCAGGCCAGGCAAAATGTAATCGGGTAGGGGAGTGTTCACAAAACAAGTCACATATTGTTCCAGCCCGATGAACTTCCCTGTGTGAACAATGGCCTCTCGCGAGGTCACCGACTTCAGACAATTATTGCATGCAGTTCCCGTTAGCGTTCTCTCGCTGATAGCTGGGGATGGACCTTCATTCACTGGCTGCAGCAATTCTTGTCGGTTTTAGATGCGATTTTTATTCATAAGCTGTGAAACCGTCTCCGGTCCCTCTCAGTCAGGATATCTTTGGACAAAAATTCTGACGTCGTGATCACATGTGTTAAGCCATTGCTTGTATGGACGGCGAACAGCCCGATGTGACACACCAGCAAGTCCAGCAACTTCAACCACTGTATGGCCATGGGCGCAGCCAAACACGATCGTCCCTTTTTGCCACACTGTAACGTCCTTACATTTACCCGTGTTAACGTAGAACGTCCGCTTGAAACACATACGTCTCATTGGTCGCTACAGCATTATGCTCATGTAGAGGCAGTGTGCGTGCTGTTGAGCACATGACTCGATCGCTACGCCATCTGTAAATGCTTAAACTGTTCGTCCGCCCGTGTTGACTGGAGTGACTAAAGTTTTGTCCAGTGAGCTTATAACGGAACTGCCACCGTTTCTTGTGTCGCTTTGGAATCATTTAATTGACCTTCTCGTGAAATATACTATGTCACGTAATATGCTCATGTGGGCGTTAAGTTGGAAAGCATTTTCCATTGCGTCTACAGGCGACTAGTGGTCACCCTACTGTATTTGGGCAAGCAGCGAAGTAGGAGGTTCTACGGCCGACATGCGCAGACGACTGTAGTTCGACTTACAATTCAGGCAGCTCTCACATTAATTTTATTGCATTTCTGGTTGTTTGTTGGACCGATGTGACTGGTTTTGTATTACGGTGAAGCGAGTAGTAGACTGTTTCTGATGTTGCGCTTTCTACAACATGGATGTACTGTGGAAATCTATTGGACTGAACTCTCTAAAAGTAAGACGTGGCTCAGCTTGTCGCGGCGGCTTGTTCTTTCCTCGTGTTCTGCGACACTAAATGAGGAAACACGCCAGACTGCTGTCCAAGGAAACTCGAATGCACGAGCTCTGTAACTTTCGCAACTCTCAGCATCCATTCCTGGTTTCTCAACTCCAGCCGCTTCACCACAGAAAGTCACTAAACAATAAGTGAAAAGTTGCCTTATGGATGGGAATTTAGGGCAATTACACATGCCTAATTACATTTCAGGAAATTCATAGAACAAATGTCAAATTCTTCGAGTTCTATTTCTTGCAAAGGCTATTAGAAATGTAAAGGAAGAGCGAGAAAAGTTTATTCCGAAATTACGTAAATGGCTTGTACACCTCATATTTTTATCTTTCTGTACACATTGGAGGAACTAAAAACTTTAATAGCAATCGCAGGCAACGTGTTCAGCTAGTTTTTATATAACTGCCATACAGAGTGCGCCACCATCTATCAAACATAGAAAACCACGAAAATAGTCCTTTAAATGCAGTATACAGTTTATGTTGAGTTCACTCAGGGAGGCTCAAGGTACGAAACAGCATTTCGGACTATTTTTGTTATGGACACGTAGTTCCTTGTAGATCTCCAACGATTTCGTATTTTATCATAAATGACTGCTAATTTATGATTCAATAGTTCATGACAGCCAGAGGAGTATCTCTTTTACTGTGACACAGTACTATTATGTTGTAGTAGAACTAAACCATTGAGTTCTACCCGGCAATAAATTTGGAACGTAGAGGAGCAGAGAGCTGTAGAATGTTTCCTATACTTTCGATCAGTCGTAGTCAAATTTCTTGCAGTGGGATCTATTTTCTTCAAAAAGATAAATGTTATATTACAGAAGGATGTATCGTTATGGAGCCGCCATTTTTATCCCGTAGCAGAAGTCCCATATTTCGAAGAGTCTAAACGGTCTTGTACCTGGAAAAAAAGGGGGGAGAGTAGAGTGCGTTTATTGATTCCCAGAAAGCACTCAGATCGATGCAAAAGTGTCATTGCATCATATTAAGTATACGTCATGAAATAAACGTGACTCTTGAAATATGAGAAACATTTATCATAACATACTTACGCACTTTGATGTACATTATGCTACGTTTCATGAGCTGTCATAAGCCCTCATGGCTTAACATGGTAGTACACAGAAAATGAGAAGAAGTTATCTGTTGCAACTTACGATTTACTGTGGACAGCTTTGGAAACAGTACTTCAGGGTAAATAGAACTTACCTGAAAAGAAAGAGAAAAATGATATTACTTACTGATTTTATTTACTTATTTATTTCTACTGCTTAGATCAGGAGATTCAGGCCCTCTCTTATAACTTTGATGTCTTAGAGAATTAACATTGTTGTGTGTACAGCACACGAGCAGCGCAAAATAACAACAATACTGTAGTAATGACTATGTGGTATTAAAGTAACGTCAGTGTAGCTAACTTGTATTCGGTACTTTCGATTGAGTAGCGGAATACTAACAGATGCACGTATAAGCATTTAAGAAGGAATGAATTTACAGGTCCGGTAAAGAACGAGAACTGATAAAGGTGTTGTTATATTTGCATATATTTACCAACTTCCATAAATTTAGTTTATTCCGTATCGATTATCCATGAGGAACTTATGTTCTTATCTGTGGACCCTATAATCGACATTCACTGTGGCGTCTGCTACAGTAGTGCCTCTGTTAGAACCCCACTACTGGGATTCCGGCAGTTGCGCGGGTCCCAGATAGAACCGCCCTGGCTGATTAACGACGAGAGACGGTATGCCGACCAGCCTGCGTGTGGTTTTCAGCCAGTTTCCGAATATCGAGTTGGTACACAAGCCCCACCTCAGTTACACGATTCGCAAACATTTAGAAAACTTTCGATTACTTTTGCATGAAAAATGCCACACAGTTGTGGTACACGTATTCCGCCCTGGAGGGTGGGGGATGGGGGCATCTCGCCACCTCTTAACTTAAGCAAGCCAAATCCTTTAACAATCACGCCGACCTTTCACCGATGCGGGACAAACACAAGACAAATAGAAGAAGAAGGTGAACTTTTCATGGCGTGAAACACTGTGTTATAGAAAGTAGCGCGTATGGTTCAGACGAGAAAAGGGAGAGAGAGCAAGCAAAAAATAAAATCTGCAGATATGTCAGTATGCGTGACGTGTTTCGCTTAAATATAGAACTTCTCTTGAAGGTTATTTTGCAATAGAAAGTTACATCATTATAGCACTGAGTGCGTGGTGAGCCGTATTTCCCTCCGCCACACACCGTTGGGTGGCTTGCGGAGTATAAATGTAGATGTGGATGTTTGTCGTGATTTATCTGGTTAAGACATGCCACAGCAGAATCGCTTATATGATTACGATTCAGTGGGGGAGACTTCATTTTGTTTACAAATGGTTCAAATAGCTCTGAGCACTATGGGACTTAACATCTGAGGTCATCAGTCCCCTAGAACTTAGAACTACTGTAACCTAACTAACCTAAGGACATCACACACATCCATGCCCGAGGCAGGATTCGAGCCTGCGACCTTGGCGGTCGCGCGGTTCCAGACTGAAGCGCCTAGAACCGCTCGCCCACATGGGCCGGCCATTTTGTTTACGAACTGCATTTAATTCACGATCGGTTTTAGCCATTAGGTACTTCATTTACCAAATAGGTTTTATATTTTCTATGCCTTTCAAACTTCTGAACTGGTCTTTGTATGACTGTTCTGAGAACTGTTTGAACTATGTAACACTTTTGTGGTTCTGAAGCAAAGTAATAAGTAGAAAACTAATGTAAATCTTATGTCTTGGCTTCAAATTCGCATCCTTCATGAATTTAATTAACTGAAGTACGAATTTTATGAGGTGATAGAAGTGAGCGACCATGAAGCATATCACAATGCCTACGTGCAAGTAATTACATTAAATATCATCGTACCTAATGCATATCATCTTTTTCAATCAAAACTGTTTTTGCTCATAGCCGATGCTCACGAGAAACCACTCCTGAGGTTAGTAAATTATTTTAATTTCATATAAAGTAAGTTACCTCGAGATTTTAGAGACGTCGGCTACTCGACATTTTATTTGCTCGGTCTGCGATATTGTCGTGTTGCAAGATTACTTCAACGGAATATAACAGAACAGCCTCGTAAATGAAAATTATAAGTTTCGGTTTCTGTCTTTCTTAACAGACAAGCATTAATTAACGTTAGGAGAATTCAAGCTGGACTCAGCAAAGGAAAGGTTAACCAATCGGAAATACTAAAATACATTTCAGGTGTTAAACAAAATGCTACGTTGCGCTACTTAATTATTGGTGTCTGTAGAAACATAACTAGTCCGTTACGTTCATGTCATAACTAGTAGTCAGGCTCTAATTCATTTTCTGAAGAAGCGTTATCTTTATATGGGACTTAGTGAGCATGAACGTTTGCGGATAAATGGTAAGTAATATCTAGCCAGCAAATGTCTTGATGTCACAAACTGTAGCAATTAGCTGGAAGAATAATAGAAAAAAGAAACGTAATTAGGAGAAAAAGTGGGGTAGTGGTGACAGTGTGTCAGGAATACTAGTACACTGTTGGACAGAAAAAAGACAGCTGTAGTATGCCAAGAGAGAAGCTAAAGCGAAGCTTTGCTTAGTTGTTGAACAGATTGTGGCCTTCATCAGACGCAAGTTACTGGGGCCTGTTTTCCAGAACCACAGAACTGAAATGGGGAATGATGTGGAAAAAGTTCCCTTGTATAGCGACGGGATCAAATCTTTTACTGCAATTACGGGATACTCTGGTGGTCATGATGGTGTTTCCAGCAGAGTATTAAGTACTGCGTTGACCTGATAGGACCACATTTAAGGTATCTTCGTTAATGACTCAGGGCATATTTTCTGACAGAGTTCAATACGCTTTGGTAACACCCACCTAGAACACTGGAGATAATCAAAACTCTTATAATTACAGACCCATTTCATTCGTCGTCTTGACAAAAATTTTTGAGGAAGTGACTTGTCATAGAACAATGCCACATTGTTCTGTGCAGAACGTATTAACTGCCTCTCGCTTTGGTGAGCTTAAAAGATTCTGCACGTAGAAAGCTTAGAAGACCTAACAGCTGAAGTCTTGGTAGCGTTAAACAACATAAATTATCATTTCTTAGATCTGACAACGTCTGGGGAAGAAGACACAGCAAACATTATTATTTGTTATAAATTTCGATAGTCTTGATTTGCCTAGCAAATACCCAAGAATAATTTTGATCACAACAACGTCATTACGACGAAGTGTAACTCTCCAGTGTTGTTTTCTCTAGTTTTATACGCAGTCATGCTTTTGCCAACAATCATATATTGACGAGTTTCACTGTGTAGCGATATTCTTGCTGCCAATTTTGTATTTAGGTATTGATTCTTTACTAAGCATGGTCTGTTTGTGGTTGATAATCAACCGAAACCGGTAATCATCAAATTACGTTTTCCTTGTGATCAAGACTATTAAAATTTATAACATACAAATTATTATGTAGGTAAAACCCATAACCGTACCAAAGCCTTTGCCTATGTGGATCACAAATGTATAACAACCAAACTAAAATGTATTGGCACCAGACTATATGCATACTTTCATACTAGAAATCAAGAGTCGCGCTGACAAATTCAGGCACAAGAACGAAACTAAAATCAGGACGGTGGAGTTTGACATGAGGGGCATCACAAGATCATTAAGGGGTAAATTCTTGCTCTTAACCTACATAAATGACCTTTCAGTGTCTTTGAAGAATGACGTAAACATTTGACGTTTGCTGATGACGCAAAGTTAGTAATCAAAGGTGCAAACACTTTCTTACCAGCTACAGCTTAGAAGATAGCGGAGAAGGGTTACAACTAATACAAAGCAAACAGTTTAAATCTTAATCTCACGATGACTCTTATTATGCCGTTTCAAACAAGCAGACATAAGCTAGAAGCACCAGATGAAGAAGTTAACGATCATACAAGAAATGAAACCCTATGTATAACATTCCTTTAAGTCCCACTATACACTAAGTTTAAATGGAGTCAATAAAAAGCAAAGATAAGCTAATCAAGAAGCTCTATTTAACATTTCACATTTCACATTTACGAGGGCGTCCTGATATTCTACATGAAAACTCTTAAAGCTTTCAGAATAAAATGAACTTTGTTAACATTCTACATCTTTGTTCTTCAAATCTGCATATTCATTTCTCAACTTAGTCACCCTGGCGATGAACAAATATCTCCCAACGGTTTGTTGATATCGCCACTGTAGACTGTTTGACTTTATTGATAGGGCCTCAACCTCACCTCTGCTTGCACCACTTCATCACTCAAAGTGGAGTCCTCGAAGGTGCCCTTTACGTTTTGGAATCAGATGAAAATCGGATCAGGCTAAGTCGGAACCTTATGGAGGATGATCGATGGCAGTGCACCGAACGCGTAGGATTGTTGCAGATGTCTCAGCGCTAGTGGGTTGTCTGGCTTTGTTACGCGGTTGGAGGCCGTGCTCCGTGTGTGGACAACCTCTCTGAATTGTGCTTTCAGTTTTCTGAGGGTTTCTCGCTCACCAACATAGTTGCGTTACACGCCGACGGGCTACACGCTACAGTTCGGAGCGCTCTAGCGGCAGAAGGTTGTCAAATTGCGTCAGCGTAGTGGGAAATTCGACCGATTAATATGCGTGATGTGTAATACCTCAACAGATTTTGAGAAAAGAATAAAAAATTTAGAGGCATTACTTTACAGCACGCCCTCGTACGAGTATCTTTTATTGTGTCGATCCAAGGTCAAGAGAGTTGGCTTATTTTGCACGTTTCAGCCACTGATGGTTTACGAAATTATCTTCTGAAGTAGCGAACGTCAAGAAAATAAGAATTTATTCAGCATAAGCGGACTGTAAGAGTATTGTGCACAGTAGTTAATCACACATCTTGCAGAGATCTTTTTAAAGACCTTGCAATTGTTACATCCTCTTCCCAGTACGTATAATCAAATGGTTCAAATGGCTCTGAGCACTGTGCGACTACTTAAACCTAACTAACGTAAGGACATCACACAACACCCAGTCATCACGAGGCAGAGAAAATCCTTGACCCCGCCGGGAATCGAACCCGGGAACCCGGGCGCGGGAAGCGAGAAAGCTACCGCACTCCGTATAATCCTTAATGACTTTTGTTGCTGATAAAAAAAATCACTTTCATTGCTACTGTGATTTAACAACCAGAATAAAAGACAAAAATTTGGTATTTATATAAACTAGACCCGTTGACTAGGTCTCAGAGTGAATTTACGTACTCTGGTGGAAACACACTCAACATGCTCCTATGTAACATAAAACAAGAAATTAGGAATATCTGTTGTTGTTGTTGTGGTCTTCAGTCCTGAGACTGGTTTGATGCAGCTCTCCATGCTACTCTATCCTGTGCAAGCTTTTTCATCTCCCAGTACCTACTGCAACCTACATCCTTCTGAATCTGCTTAGTGTATTCATCTCTTGGTCTCCCTCTACGATTTTTACCCTCCACGCTCCCCTCCAATATTAAATTGGTGATCCCTTGATGCCTCAGAACATGTCCTACCAACCGATCCCTTCTTCTGGTCAAGTTGTGCCACAAACTTCTCTTCTCCCCAATCCTATTCAATACTTCCTCATTAGTTATGTGATCTACCCATCTAATCTTCAGCATTCTTCTGTAGCACCACATTTCGAAAGCTTCTATTCTCTTCTTGTCCAAACTATTTATCGTCCATGTTTCACTTCCATACATGGCTACACTCCATACAAATACTTTCAGAAATGACTTCCTGACACTTAAATCAATACTGGATGTTAACAAATTTCTCTTCTTCAGAAACGCTTTCCTTGCCATTGCCAGCCTACATTTTATATCCTCTCTACTTCGACCATCATCAGTTATTTTGCTCCCCAAATAGCAAAACTCCTTTACTACTTTAAGTGCCTCATTTCCTAATCTAATTCCCTCAGCATCACCCTACTTAATTAGACTACATTCCATTATCCTTGTTTTGCTTTTGTTGATGTTCATCTTATATCCTCCTTTCAAGACACTGTCCATTCCATTCAACTGCTCTTCCAAGTCCTTTGCTGTCTCTGACAGAATTACAATGTCATCGGCGAACCTCAAAGTTTTTATTTCTACTCCATGAATTTTAATACCTACTCCCAATTTTTCTTTTGTTTCCTTTACTGCTTGCTCAATATACAGATTGAACAACATCGGGGAGAGGCTACAACCCTGTCTTACTCCCTTCCCAACCACTGCTTCCCTTTCATGTCCCTCGACTCTTATAACTGCCATCTGGTTTCTGTACAAATTGTAAATAGCCTTTCGCTCCCTGTATTTTACCCCTGCCACCTTTAGAATTTGAAAGAGAGTATTCCAGTCAACATTGTCAAAAGCTTTCTCTAAGTCTACAAATGCTAGAAACGTAGGTTTGCCTTTCCTTAATCTTTCTTCTAAGATAAGTCGTAAGGTCAGTATTGCCTCACGTGTTCCAGTGTTTCTACGGAATCCAAACTGATCTTCCCCGAGGTTGGCTTCTACTAGTTTTTCCATTCGTCTGTAAAGAATTCGTGTTAGTATTTTGCAGCTGTGACTTATTAAGCTGATAGTTCGGTAATTTTCACATCTGTCAACACCTGCTTTCTTTGGGATTGGAATCATTATATTCTTCTTGAAGTCTGTGGGTATTTCGCCTGTTTCATACATCTTGCTCACCAGATGGTAGAGTTTTGTCAGGACTGGCTCTCCCACGGCCGTCAGTAGTTCCAATGGAATATTGTCTACTCCGGGGGCCTTGTTCCGACTCAGGTCTTTCAGTGCTCTGTCAAACTCTTCACGCAGTATCATATCTCCCATTTCATCTTCATCTACATCCTCTTCCATTTCCATAATATTGTCCTCAAGTACCTCGCCCTTGTATAGACCCTCTATATACTCCTTCCACCTTTCTGCTTTCCCTTCTTTGCTTAGAACTGGATTTCCATAAGAGCTCTTGATATTCATACAAGTCGTTCTCTTATCTCCAAAGGTCTCTTTAATTTTCCTGTAGGCGGTATCTATCTTACCCCTAGTGAGATAGGCCTCTACATCCTTACATTTGTCCTCTAGCCATCCCTGCTTAGCCATTTTGCACTTCCTGTCGATCTCATTTTTGAGACGTTTGTATTCCTTTTTGCCTGTTTCACTTACTGCATTTTTATATTTTCTCCTTTCATCAATTAAATTCAATATTTCTTCTGTTACCCAAGGATTTCTACTAGCCCTCGTCTTTTTACCTACTTGATCCACTGCTGCCTTCACTCCTTCATCCCTCAGAGCTACCCATTCTTCTTCTACTGTATTTATTTCCCCCATTCCTGTCAATTGCTCCCTTATGCTCTCCCTGAATCTCTGTACAACCTCTGGTTCTTTTAGTTTATCCAGGTCCCATCTCCTTAAATTCCCACCTTTTTGCAGTTTCTTCAGTTTTAATCTACAGGTCATAACCAATAGATTGTGGTCAGAGTCCACATCTGCCCCTGGAAATGTCTTACAATTTAAAACCTGGTTCCTAAATCTCTGTCTTACCATTATATAATCTATCTGATACCTTTTAGTATCTCCAGGGTTCTTCCATGTATACAACCTTCTTTCATGATTCTTAAACCAAGTGTTAGTTATGATTATGTTGTGCTCTGTGCAAAATTCTACCAGGCGGCTTCCTCTTTCATTTCTGTCCCCCAATCCATATTCACCTACTATGTTTCCTTCTCTCCCTTTTCCTACACTCGAATTCCAGTCACCCATGACTATTAAATTTTCGTCTCCCTTCACAATCTGAATAATTTCTTTTATTTCATCATACATTTCTTCAATTTCTTCATCATCTGCAGAGCTAGTTGGCATATAAACTTGTACTACTGTAGTAGGTGTGGGCTTCGTATCTATCTTGGCCACAATAATGCGTTCACTATGCTGTTTGTAGTAGCTTACCCGCATTCCTATTTTCCTATTCATTATTAAACCTACTCCTGCATTACCCCTATTTGATTTTGTGTTTATAACCCTGTAGTCACCTGACCAGAAGTCTTGTTCCTCCTGCCACCGAACTTCACTAATTCCCACTATATCTAACTTCAACCTATCCATTTCCCTTTTTAAATTTTCTAACCTACCTGCCCGATTAAGGGATCTGACATTCCACGCTCCGATCCATAGAACGCCAGTTTTCTTTCTCCTGATAACGACATCCTCTTGAGTAGTCCCCGCCCGGAGATCCGAATGGGGGACTATTTTACCTCCGGAATATTTTACCCAAGAGGACGCCATCATCATGTAATCATACAGTAAAGCTGCATGCCCTCGGGAAAAAATTACGGCTGTAGTTTCCCCTTGCTTTCAGACGTTCGCAGTACCAGCACAGCAAGGCCGTTTTGGTTAATGTTACAAGGCCAGATCAGTCAATCATCCAGACTGTTGCCCTTGCAACTACTGAAAAGGCTGCTGCCCCTCTTCAGGAACCACACGTTTGTCTGGCCTCTCAACAGATACCCCTCCGTTGTGGTTGCACCTACGGTACGGCTATCTGTATCGCTGAGGCACGCAAGCCTCCCCACCAACGGCAAGGTCCATGGTTCATGGGGGGGGGGGGGGGGGGGGGGGGAATATCTACCAGTTAGCAAAGAAAACGAAGGCACATGTCATCACAAACTCGTACAAATTAAGTAATTATCTAGATTCACGGGTTGAACATTTGTCACCTTCGTGGCAAATTGCAGAGGTAGACATTTGCAAGTAGGCATCTGCATTTACACACGTAGTTAACTATTTTCCTTGAAAAATACCAAGGTAATCAAAAAGAAATAAACAGCACCTATTTGATGTGAGGAAGTAATAACGTTTTTCAAAGTGCCATCTTCATTTGCATTTAATTTTGTTGGTATGGGTACAAAGAGTATTGAAAATTATAGCGAAGTTTACTTCTGATGTAGTGTACAGACGTACGAGTTCCTTGTCTTTTGTTAATTTAGACCTCGAGCCACATCACTGAAGGTTATATTTCCCGATGTTGTGAATAGAACAAGAAGATGGAAAGAGTGGATGATGATAGTTAAGTGATCTAACAGGAGAGGTATTGAGGACAATAACTGAGAAATCGATAAAGAAAACAGAGCATGTAAAAATGAAGTAGTCTCCGCTCGAATTGAATATGGGAAGAACTGAAGTGATCAAACAAACCATAGTTACGTGCATATCTTATACAAGCATTCATGACCCTCATAGGTTTTTCTCTGTTGTTGTCGTGTTGACCTACAACGTAGTAGTAAATTTTTGCAAGACTGATATTCTATTAGCAAAGCAAAAGTTTAAATGCTGTGTAGTATTTTATATTTATAAAATTAGAATAGCGCAAAAACTACGGAAAAATGTGTTACAGTACATGTTACGACCTCTACAGACTGAGTCTCAACCTTATCGACAAATATTCATTTATGTATCATGGTTGTTGGCTGAGTGTCTCGGTAAGTCAGTAACACAGTCGAGAGAAAACATGCTTGAAGAACTGAGTATGGTCAAACCAAATCAGACACGTTTAGTATTACTCCTAGAAATGCCTTCATTACTTCTGATGAAGGATCCTTCCAAGACATCGACAATTAATGATTCCTTAGTGCATTCACATTATTTCCTCTGGTGCGATTTCTTGAGTAACTTTCTCCGTAAGACCACCTCTGTAACGGAATGGTTGAATAACTCCAGCACTGACTGACGAACTGTTGCCACGCTCTTATGTGCCTCCTGTTCCAGTCGGAAATATTTCGCTGATACTTTCTCACCTTGTAACGTTTCTTGCAGATTTTAGCTACGTCCGACATGAGCTGCCGTCCGTCATCCAGTGTACGGGATATTTATCCCCCCTTAAAGTGGTTTCATGACGGGAACGTGACGGAACGGCGATGGAACCCGATGCGAGGCTAGCATACCCTCTGACATTCACTGTACTTGAACTCGGCTGCTCGATCATCATGGTTTGTTCTAGTTAATCACAAATACAATATATGACACTGGGTAGACACAAGTAATAAACTTGGTTGATTCGCCCTTTTGCACACCGATGAAAACTGTTTAATGTGTGGAAAGTGGATGGAAATGTGGATTCTGACACGTAGTACCACAGCCTTTCTGAGTCGTACCATTTACACAGAGATCACACTGGCGGTAATTCTTTCCCTGGATGTGACGTACTTCCCTTGACAAAAAAAACAATGCGATCAATTGGATCACATGGATGACGGAGAGTTTCATATTTGGCGACAGTGGAATGGACGTGCTGCTGTTTTGTATGTAGTTACACGAACAGCACGAAAGATACAGCGCCAAGCGAAATACGGAAGACATTACGCCAGTGTCTTGCGGAGAGTATTCATGGATCCTCCCAACAATTGGATTCCCTTAGTTCTGGGAAGTGTTGGTATTCGGATGTTGTTTTATTTGGCACAATGTTGTTAGTCAGTTATTTTCACTTACTGTGGGAGTGCGTACCTGAATATTATGGCATTTTGTAACTTCTGTACGTTTTTCCTTGAGAAAAGTAACATAGGCCCTCACAGAAAGATGGCGTAAGGCCGTCGCCTCGAACAGAGACCATGTTGAAAAATAGTTTTGTAACCAAAAGAGTTGGTAATAATATAGTATATGGAAATCCTGAACAAAACCAACCTGCCTTAAAAAATGTGTTGCGTTATTTATTGAACGAAAGGTTAACCATTTAATACCCGTTATGACACGCATATATCCACAAAGCTTGGCCACGTGGGGTAGCCGCCCGGTCTAAAGGCGCCTTGTCACGGTCCGTGCGGCTCCTCCCCCCCTTCCCCCCTCCCCCGTCGGATGTTAAATTTCTCCCTCGGGCATAGGTGTATGTATACTTGGAAGGAGAGACAGCATTGGTCGTATATTTTTGTTTATTATCGCAAAATCGATTTTCGGTCACTTAGTGACCATCTTCAGTGCTGTAATATGTAACTTAAATGAGTAAGCACTGGTGTCAATAAGCTTACGGTGATCGTCACTTAGTGACCATCTTCAGTGCTGTAATATATAACTTAAATGAGTAAGCACTGGTGTCAATAAGCTTACGGTGATCGCCGTAAGCTTATTGACACCAGTGCTTACTAATTTAAGTTATATGTTACAGCACTGAAGATGGTCACTAAGTGACCGCAAATCGCCAATCAATAGGTGTATGTGTTGTCCATAGCGTTAGTTTAAGTTAGATTAAGTAGTGTGTAGGCTTAAGGACCGATGACTTTAGCAGTTTGTTCCCATAAGACCTTACCACAAATTGCAAAAACTCCACAAAGCTTGTTAAATATAGGACTGGTGGTTCTGGTGTAATACTTTTCACTTCCGTCAGTGTACATCATACAACAAGTTCGACGAAAACACAGTGTCAGTAGTCATTCGTCATCGGAGCCGTAACGGAAATTCAGAATGTCGGAATGACAATGAAGAGTGACATACAATGAGCTCTATCTCGGCGATAACAACATTTATTATGCATAACAAGCAGCCGAATTTATTAAAACGTAAGTGCAACATATCCGTAAAACAGCTTTCTCCGACGAGAATGATGTGAGTGATTGGACGCAACACCAGTTGTCCCATGCAGTTGTGGAAGACACCGGATCAGCGAATCCGCTTTCTATATGGCAATGCAGTTGGCCGCGTCAAAGTGAACTCTCAATTGCAGCGGTCTGCGACTCCTTTGCAGCGGGAATCCGATGCCGACCGTGGTGGCAGAGCGGTTCTAGGCGCTTCAGTCCGAAACCGCGCGACTGCTACGGTCGCAGGTTCGAATCCTGCCTCGGGCATGGATGTGTGTGATGTCTTTAGGTTAGTTAGGTTTAAGTAGTTCTAAGTCTAGGGGACTGCTGACCTCAGATGTTAAGTCCCATAGTGCTCAGAGCCATTTGAACCACTTTTTTGGGAATCCGAGATACCAATTCGACGTCATATAGGGACAAAATCTGGTTCTGTTGCATTCGGTTTCTGCCTTCGCAACCTACGTCACGGCTGGATGTTGCCCGTTAAACATACTTTCCATATTTTATGGTTTCTTTTGTATTTACACTGCCATTATGACCGTCCCCTGGTCTAGGAGCGCGACATGACGCCGACACGGTAGCCCAGCGTGTTCGGTCAGAGGACTGTCTGCCCTCTGTAATAAAGAAAACTGAGTGAACGGCAAACTTACACAGGCGACATGTGAGGTCCCCCCAGGCCAAATTCCGAGACCAACAACGATCAAAATAAGAGAAAAGGAAGGGGTTGGCGTCTCATATTACTAATTAAGATGTCCTGGGTCCCTATTCAAACCCGGCCATCGCTTAAATTTTGAATAAAATCATCAGCATTCTTCCGGCATTAGAAGTCCCCTCAGTCTGCCAAAGGCCTTCTTAAAGAGGGTGGAGGAGGAGACAGAAGGCCGGCCGCTGTGGCCGAGAGGTTCTAGGCGCTTCATTCCGGAACCGCGCTGCTGCTACGGTCGCTGGTTCGAATCCTGCCTCGGGCATGGATGTCTGTGGTGTCCTTAGGTTAGTCAGGTATAAGTAGTTCTAAGTCTAGGGGACTGGTCCCATAGTGCTTAGAGCCATTTGAACCATTTTAAAGGCAGAGGTTCAGGGCACTATCTTGCCTCTTGGGGTGGCAAACTGTCCCTAAAGGCGGAAGAATCAGCAATGATCAACGGCATGAGGACGCAGAAATCAATGGAAACCACTGCATTAAAGACACATAACGTGTGCCCACAGAACATGCGATCTCTAACTGAAAAAGCGTCATGATGATCTCTCCATTGGCAAAAGATTCCGGAATAGAGCCCCATTCGGATCTCCGGGAGGGGCAGCCAAGATGGAGGCGACCACGAGAAAAAGGTTGAAAAACCAACGAAAGGATAAAGTTGTACAAGTTGCATCGTGGAAAGTCAGAAGTTTGAAAGAGGTAGGAAAGCTAGAAAATCTGTAAACGGAAATGCAAAGGCTTAATCTATATTTAGTGGGCGTCATCGAAGTGAAATCGAAGTAAGATAAGAATTTCTGGGCAGATGAGAGTAGGATAATATCAACAGCAGTAGAAAATGGTATAACTGGAATAGGATTCATTATGAATGAGAAGGTATGGCAGAGAGTGTCTTACTGTAAACAGTTCAGTGACAGGGTTGCTCTCACCAGAATCGACAACAAACGAGAGTTCAAGGAACACATGCCGATGTCGCAACCCGAAGACGAAGAGTTAGAGAAAGTATATGAGGATATTGAACAGGTAATTCAGTAGGTAAAGGGAGATGAAAATCTATCAGTCATACGGGACTGGAATGCTGTTTTGGGTAAGGAGTAGAATAAAGGGTTACGGGACAGTATGGGATAGGTGCTAGGAATGAGAGAGGAGAAGGACTAACTGAGTTTTTCAGTAATTTCAGCCGGTATTTGCGAATAGTCTATTCAAGAATCAAAGAGGAACGGGTATACGGAAAACGCCAGGAGATACAGGAAGACTGCAGTTATGGTCAGAAAGAGATTCTGAAATCAGATATGTGTACCCAGAGATCACAATTTAGTAGTGATGAAGAGTAGGCTGAAGAGATTAGTGTGAAGAATCAATACCCAAAGAAGTGGGATACGGAGATACCAAAGAATGAAGAGATACGTTTGAAGCTCTCTAAGGCTATAGATAATGCGATAAGGAATAGCTCAGTAGGCAGTTCGGGGGGAAGCGGGAAAGAAAAACATGGGTTAGAAGAAGATAACTGCGAAGAAAAGACGTGTGATAGAAGAAATACTTCGTTTGATCGATGAAAGAAGGAAGTAAATATATGTTCAGGGAAGTTCAGGAATACAGAAATACAAGTCGCTGACGAATGGAATAAACAGGAAGTGCAGGAGAAGCTGAGACGAAATGGTTGCATGAAAAATGTGAAGAAATTGGGAAGAGAAATTATTGCTGGAGGAACACACTCAGCATATAGAAAAGTTAAATCAACATTCAGTGAAATTAAAATCAAGGACGGTAACATTAAGAGTGCATTGGGAAATCCACAATTAAATGCAAAGGAGAGAGCGGATAGGTGGAAAGAGTACATTGAGGGTCTTTATGACGGCGAGGACTTATCTGATGACGTGATACAAAAAGAAACAGTAGTAGGTAGGAAACAGATAGGGGATCCACTACTAGAATCTGATTTTAAAAGAGGTTTGGAAGACTTAGGATCAAATAAGGAAGAAGGAACTGATAGCATTCCTTAGAATTTCTAAAACCGTTGTTGAAGTGACAACAAAACGCCTATTCACGTTGATATGTAGAATTTATGAGTCTAGCGATATATCATCTGACATTCGAAAAAATATCACCCACACAATTCCGAAGACTACAAGAACAGACTAGTGCGCTTATTATCGCAATATCAGCTTAACAGTGCCGGCCGGGGTGGCCGAGCGGTTCTAGGCGCTACAGTCTGGAACCGCGCGACCGCTACGGTCGCAGGTTCGAATCCTGCCTCGGGCATGGATGTGTGTGATGTCCATAGGTTAGTTAGTTTTAAGTAGTTCTAAGTTCTAGGGGACTGATGACCTTAGAAGTTAAGTCCCATGGTGCTCAGAGCCATTTGAACCAGCTTAACAGTGCATGCGTCCAAGTTGCTGATAACAATAATATACAGTAGAATGGAAAAGAAAATTGAGGATGTGATAGTGAGGACCAATTTGTCTGTAAGAAAGGTAAAGACCCCAGAGAGACAGCTCTGATGTTCCGGTTGTTAGTGGAAGAAAGACTAAACAAAAATCAAGACACAGTCTTAGTATTGTAGACCTGGAAAAAGGATTCGACAAATTCAAACGGTGCAAGATGTTCCAAATTCTGAGGAAAACAGGGGTAAGCTGTACTGAGAGACGGATATTATGCAGTAGGTACAACGGTCAAGAATGAATAATAATAGTGGAAGACCAAGAACGAAGTGCTCGGATTAAAAACGGCGTAAGGCAGGGATGTAATCTTTCGCTTCTACTATTCAAGCTATATATCTAAGAAACAATCACGGAAATAAAAAAAGGATCAAGAGTGTAATTAAAATTCAACGTGGAAGAATATCAATGATAAGATTTGCTCATGACGCTGCTATCCTGCACTGAAATTGAAGAACTACAAGTTCTACTGAGTGGAATGAACAGTCTAATGAGTACATATTATGCGTTCACAATAAATCGTAGAGTGACGAAAGTAATAAGAAGTAGCAGAAATGAGAACAGCGAGAAGCTTAACATCAGGATTGTTGGTCACGAAGTAGATGAAGTTGAGGAATTCTGTTAGCTATGCAGGTGGACGGAGCAAGAAGGACGTCAAGAGCAGATTAGCATTGGCAAAAAGGAATTCCTGGAAGAGAAGTCAGCTAGCGTCAAACATAGGTCTTTTTTTGAGAAAGAAATTTATGATAATGTACGTTTCAGCATAGCAGTGTATGGTGTGAAACACGGATTGTGGGGAAAACGGAACAGAAGCATTTGAGGTGTGATGCTACAGGAGAATGTTAAAAATTAGGTGGAGTGATAAAGTAAGGAATGTGGAGGTTCTGTGTAGAATCAAAGAGGAAAGGCATGTATGGAAAACACTGACAAGAAGAAGGGACAGGACGATAGGACGTCTGTTAAAACAGGGAATAACTTCCATGGTACTAGAGGAAGCACTAGAGGGTAAAATCTGTGAAGGGAGACAGAGGTTGGTATACATCCAGCAAACAGCTGAGGTTGTAGGCAGCAAGTGCTGCTCTGAGATATTTTGGTTGACGCAGAGAAGGCATTCGTGGCGATCTACGTCTAAATCTAACCAGTCACAAGACTGATGACAAAAAAATGTAATTAAAGCAACTAAGGTAGGCTGTGAGTATATACTGTACAGTATGTGCAGAAGTTGGGTACTTGATGTATATACAGTGGAATCACAATAAGAGTGTGCTTACACATGGAACCAATACGAAAAAAAAAACACAGAAATGAAGAAGAAGGGAAAACAGAAAAATGAAATTTTAATCAAATTGGATTTCATATGATGCCTTTCTGGGCAGTGATCGTTGAATGTAGACAATGAAGCATAGAACAGCGGTCGATATAAAATAAAACGACGGATTTCAGGATTGACTGACATAAGCAGGAATGTTTTTCTCTGCATCTGGCGTATAGGCTGCCCTTCGCGACTGGTATGGGGTTTGGGAACAGTTCAAATGGCTGTGAGCACTATGGGACTTAACAGCTATGGTCATCAGTCCCCTAGAACTTAGAACTACTTAAACCTAACTAACCTAAGGACATCACACAACACCCAGTCATCACAAGGCAGAGAAAATCCCTGACCCCGCCGGGAATCGAACTGGGAACCCGGGCGTCGGAAGCGAGAACACTACCGCACGACCACGAGCTGTGGACTTGGGAACAGTATCGGCCTGCCAAAGAAGCCTGCCTTACAGGGCAGCCTATATATCAGGGACAAGAAAAGGGTTTTCTGGGCCCTAACATGTAGAGTGCCCTGCATGACATGCATGTTGTGTTGAAAGCAAATGTTCCCATATTTTCCTATTTACTATTCGAAAGTTTGCTCGGTTGCTGTCATCCACCTCTGCAGCAAGCAAACCCTCCGCTTTGCACACAATTATATGAGAAGCAGCTGAAGCACTTGCATCTATCACCTTCACAATAGCCGAGCTGTTCTAGGCGCGACAGCCTGGAACTGCGCGACCGCTGTGGTCGCAGGTTTGAATACTGCCTCCGGCATGGGTTTGTGTGATGTCCTTAGGTTAGTTAGCTTTAAGTAGTTCTAAGTTCTAGGGGACTGATGACCTTAGAAGTTAAGTCCCGTAGTTCTCAGAGCCATTTGAATCATTTTGAACCTTCACAATATTTCACTAAAATTCACATATATCGCCAGTTTTCCCAGAGTTCAACAACGAGGTAAATGCTCCCATGTTCTCTTGAATGAAAAGTATATAGAAGACTTGGCTTGATGTAAAAGGAGAACGATGTTTCTAAACTTGTCAAGTTAAAACCGTTATATGTAGAAAGCAGAGTGTTTGTATGTATGTCTGGAATCTCCTCCAAAACCCGTGGATCGATTTCAGCCAAATCAGGCCTCAGTGATTTGTTTTACTGAGGGGCACAGCCAGGGTATTAGACAGGTGAGATCTTACGTTTCGGTAATGATGAAATAATAGGTACTTAATTTTCTGATGCGAAATGTGTGTGCACTGAGGAATTAATTTCTGATGCAAAGTGCATGAGCACTGAGGAACTGATGAAGTAGTAGTAGTTGCGTAGCTTGTATGGCTCTAACCACCATAACTGAACGTAAGAAGAACTGACAGGATCACATTGGCGGATGTTGCACACTAAACGGATACAAGCATTCATGGTTAGTGTTAATCGTATAGTGTTCGTTCTGTGTTGGATTAGATGTGAAATGGGGTGCAGTGAGTATATCAAATACAATAAGACCGCTACGTCTCTGAAACAATCCACTGTAGTATTATCCTCCCGCTATCTATTTAAAAATGCATACTATACGATAAAGTTTATGTATTATAGTTCTCGGGTATACAATGTGCGTCCGCTTTAGTTCGCCTGAAATCGGGATTCATCGAAGATACTTGGAATTCCCGATATTGCCCACTAAGTGAACTGTGGCAGTTTCCATGCCGTGGACCGAAATGTCCATCACCCTCTCTCACTTCTCCAGAGCCCGTCCACGAATTGAAAGGGATAACCTCCAATACTCGGTACGATGAAAAGTACTCCGTCTGTCTACTCCAGGGAAAGTGAGTCCCGGCCTAACGTGCACCCATTTAACTCTTCATTGCTTTCCATTTGTGATAATTAAGGCCTCTACGATGATAGTACAGAAATTTCTGCTACCATAATGTTCCTGACGTAGCTCTCCGATCGTGTCACCGGAGCTGTAACTACGCCGTAGGCATTCCTCACTTCACTTCCAGGTAATTCGCATGGTTAATTTGTTCGATTTCCTGTCATGTCTCAAACTTTCACCTGTTGGATTGCACTCGTTTATCTCTAACATCTCAACAGATAATATTGCAGCTCCATGTGGTGTATAGCATTCGCTACTCTGTTTCAGCCCCTTTCTCGATCAACATTATTTACTGCGCACAGTAGTCATTATATGAGGTTAAGTGTCTTACTTTCAGAGGATTACTTCTCGCGACTTTAAATACGGTCAGATTTTAAAATAATGTGTTGCTACTATAGGATCATCAGTTGCTGTTACAAGATCTGTTGAATAGAATAAACATTCTAATGTTTTACAGGTTAGGGACTGAGAGTAAGCCGAAGAAAGACGAAAACAGTGTGAAGTAGGAGAAATGCGAATAGCGATAAACTTAACATCACAACTGATGACCACAAAATAGACGAACTGAGGGAATTATGCTACATTGGAAGCAAAGTAACGCACGACGAAGGAGGGAGGATGTAAAAACAGATTACCACAGGCAAAGAGGGCATTCCTGGCCAAGAGAGGTTTATTAGTATCAAACATAAGACTTGAGGAAAGAATTTCTGAGAATGTACGTTGGAGCTTCGCATTGAATGGTAGCAAATAATGGACTTTTGGAAAACCGGAACAGAGGAGAAGGAGTGAAGCATTTGTGAAGTGGTGCTACGGAAGAATGTTGAAAGTCAGGTAGACTGACGAGGTAAGGACCGTTGGGGTTCTCCGTGGGGTGGAGAAACGTACTTATGAAAAACACTGACAAGAAGAATGGGCAGGATTATATGACTCTTGTTAAGACATCAGAAAGTAAAAACTGCAGAGAAAGACGGAGATTGGAATACACCCGACAAATAATTGAGAACGTAGGTTGAATGTGGTAGTCTGAGATGTAAAGGTTGGCTGTCAACATCATACCAGTCATAAAACTGACGACTCACAAACAAAAGAAATAAATAAACGAAAAGAAACTACCGGATAATTCTAAATGCGTAGGACATACTTTGATTTGTAAAGAATATCTGGATGCACCTGTGCTGTAGGAGATTATGAATGAACACACTATGTTAGGAATGGAGTTAAAAACATTAAACGTAATTATTTCAACTTAATTCCAGCTTTCATGCGTACCACCGACATGTTATTAGGCATCAAATAGAAATAAGAGATGGTGAAACTGAAACCACACTCGAGATTACACTGACGAGCCAAGACAATACGACCATTTTCTTAACAGCCCGCTTTTTGAAGCGATACAGCAGCGATTTCTCGTGGCATGTATTCCGTGGATTTACAGAGGTGGTATATGGCACCAGCTGTCTATGGACAGGTCACGACTCTGGCTTTATGGGACGGACAATTATTCTGCTGGGTGACGCCGCCACCATTGGGGAGACATCAAGCAAGAACGGATGCAGATGCTCCGCAATAATGTTCACTTAGACCACAGCTTCGTGGCGAATTCGTTTACTACTAAAGGTCCCACATGCTGGTGGTTTCACCGCCCTGCACCCACATTCCACAGATGGTCACGACAGTAGCAAGCGAATAGCTACCAGCTTTGTCCCTTCCGTGATGCTCCTACCGTTCCTTAACGATCTGTCCTTATATGAATGTACTTTCCCACTAACGGCTCATGTCGTTGCTAAAATGATTTCCCATTCGCTTCTTCTCGGCTAATATACTTTTCTTTCCGCATCACGCACCCCGCAACGTGATCGAGCACCATTCAGTCTCGCCTTGGTCAGTGGTCATGTTTCGCCTCAGTGAATTTTATCCATGCGTTGATTACGACGGACCAGTTGTCCATGTGTGGGATTTACTTATCTTAAAAACACAACACGTTTCGGGGGTGGGATGGGGGGGGGGGGGGGGGGGGAAGGGGGCGACGTGATCCCATTACTATCTTCTTAAAAGTGTGAGCGCCAGAAAATGTTTAGCAGCACCGGTAATTACGAACGTTTTACTGTGCTATGCATGTTCGGCAGTTGTTTCTTCATAATTGTGATTTATAGCATAGTACTTTAAGGAATTTGATAATAGAAATCATGTCTTCCAGAAACATGCACATTTGGACAACTGGTGCAGCATAATCTCCATGTTGATATCGTGATACAATTATACTATGGCTTCACAATAGACAAAATGTGCTTTATATTGTTTATTTTAACTGTACTTAAAAAATTTAATGAAATTACTTTTCTCTGGCCCATTCGACAAATTGTATCCGTCTCCTATCGGACAGAAGATAGGGTTAACTAAGAAACATGAGTGCATTGGGTAATCAGATAGTTAAGAAATAAATCAATTCGCTGTGGATTTCTTCAAGATAAAATTTGCTAGAAAACGAAAAAAGGAGAGCAATATGCAGGTGTGTAAGGATATGTTTCATCACTTTAGAGCTTCAGTTTTTCTAACAAAATATAAAATTGCTTACGATCCTGATCAGTTATCCAACAGAATTCATAAGATCTGACGATGAATGCTGATAAACTGTCTCCACAGGATACAGGATGAGAATCGAATGGATTCGTAGCCAAATCCGGCGGCATCTCGTCACGTAAGGCTATACGCCTAATTACTTCGGTTCAGAGGCGCGTTTGATGCTAACAGGGGCAGTGCTCCCAAGTTATGCTAACGAGCTTTCTTGAGCGGAAACAGAGAAGCTAGCGAAGCGATTAGAGGCGTCGATACGAAGAACTCACGATTCCGATGTCCGTCTGTGCCTCGTTAAAGTCAGAAAGTTCCTTAGTTAAAGCACACGAAAGGAAATCTGTTTTGGTTTCAAAGTCCTTATGTCTATAATGAAACATTATTCATTAGTCTCAATCGTGATTAGTTCAAAGAGCACCATTAGATATATGGGAAGAACGTGAACTCCATCGGACTTGGATATTTCCTGAGTATTTTAGTATAACGGGTGTGTGGTCATCGGAGACTAGTTACCGAGTAGTAATGTTGTAATGATATTAGAGCGAAGGCTCACACGGTCAGGGCCAATTCTAATTAAATTCTTTTGGGCATTAAGCCGTCTGATTTGTTCGGTCACCTAGTGCGAATTCTTTCCATTTTATGCAACTTTGGCGAGTTTCGCGTCGATGAAAATGAGATGAAATTATTAGAACAGAAACACAGTATCTCCGAGAGAGGAAAATCCCTGATAAGGCTGGGAATCGAACCTGGGAGCCCTCACCAGAGAGGCAGCGACGCTAGACCACGACATGTGATTATTTTTTAACTAAAAGCATTATTAAAATCGACGTTTCGACCTTCTTTGCAGAGGTCGTCCTCAGTGTCACTGAGCTGCTGGTTTCTGGAAACGATATTTCCTGTATACCGCCAACCTCATTTAATGCCACATGCCGAGGGGGCCGAGAAGGATATAGCCTGTGCTACTTTAGTAGGTGATTGGCAGGCAACAGCTAATCTCCATTTGTACTAGAGTCGGGGTGAGGCTACTCATGGAGGTCCCGTGTGGGTTTAAGTATCGTATGGTAGCGAAACTTGACAGATACGCTAATGCGTTAATGCTGAACCTATACAGTGCAAAAATTGATTCGAGTTCTAGCCACCAGCTGAAAATCTGGCGCTGTACAGTATCTCCGCGACAGTTCCAGAGCCAACATTGAACAAATAGTGTAAATGGCGGTTAATAATAAAATGAACACTATGCCTTTCTCACTTGTTTGACCTTTTCTGTCCACATCCTGTTGGTAATCTATTTTAGCCGAGCGGTCTAAGACGCTGCAATCATGGACTGTGCGGCTGGTCCCGGCGGAGGTTCGAGTACTCCCTCGGGCATGGGTGTGTGTGTTTGTCCTTAGGATAATTTAGGTTAAGTAGTGTGTAAGCTTAGGGACTGATGACCTTAGCAGTTAAGTCCCATAAGATTTCACACACATTTGATTTTTGCTAATCTATTACGTGTGGGAACATTTCTAACATGTTTCTTCCATTCGTAGCGCCAGATTTGCAACTGGTGAGCAAAATTGGAACTAATTTTTTTCCAGCATAAATTTGTACCCTATTAATGCATTAGAATATCCACAAAGTTTCTCTGCCGCACGTTAATTACAGCGCACATTAGACCTCTGTGAGTAGCTACACTTTAATTATAATAATCTGGTACCAAGGAACGTCGCTTTCTTGCAGCAGGACGTCGATGCCGCACAGTATCTCTCATGTGGTCACTTGTTTATGTTGGCGTATCCGAGTATTTAGGAACTGGTGGCAGGCGGACAAACGTGACCCCTTAGACAGGGCGCGCTGGCAGGCAAGCCGTCCGTAACTTGCAGCCATCCAAATTGCTCATATTGTTGGGGTGCTTAATTGTTTCAGTATCCTCATATTTTCCGCAGCCGCATCCATAGCTGCGCTGCAACCACACACACTTCTTGGAAATTGATGTCTAGCTGACAGTTGGTTATCGCGTGACAACTGAAGTGGAAAATGTACACAGGGAATAACGTCTCCAGAAATCAGCAGTTTCGTGTCCCTCAAGACGACCTCTGCAAATACGGTCTAAACTATGGTTTTTTATAATGGTTTTAATATCAAATTAAGACAGCCTAACTCGCCCCAAAGGATTTTAATCGAATAGAACCACAATTTCCTTTTAGGCGGATTAGGCCGTGTTATTTTGAAACTGAAAGCCACAGTTACATATGTTTCTACGAAAATATCTCCATAATAGTGAAAAATTCTGTAAAATTCAATCAAGAAAACGTACAGCACAAAATAAAAAGTAACGCAACGACGTGCACCTATGAAAAAGTACTGTTGCGCGGTTGCCGTCGCTGCGGAAACAGTTCAGGATACAGTTACTGTACCACTCTCCAGTTACATTCAGTAATAATATGCTTATTGGTCAAGTCCTTATCTATACGTACTGCTGTTTATCACTGATAACGTACATCTAATTCTGCGTGAGAAGCATACCCGCTACAGAACCGAGCAGCATTGCTTGAGGGCGAAGAATAAAGTGGGCATTAATGTCGTCAATAACAAGACCCGTGAATGAACGGAGCCGGCCGACGTGGCCGTGCGGTTCTAGGCGCTGCAGTCTGGAACCGCGAGACCGATACGGTCGCAGGTTCGAATCCTGCCTCGGGCATGGATGTGTGTGATGTCCTTAGGTTGGTTAGGTTTAACTAGTTCTAAGTTCTAGGGGACTAATGACCTCAGAAGTTGAGTCCCATAGTGCTCAGAGCCATTTGAACCATTTTTTGAATGAACGGGACAAGGTTATTTTTAATTTTTTGTCTTTTATGTTTTCCAAACAAGGCACAGAGCGCATTCAGTTGACACTTGCGCTCTTGAGCAGATGTTTTTTCCGTGCAATGCAGATAAAAAGATAATTTTGGGTAATGAGCCGGCAGGCTGAAAGTACTCCGAAACAACCTCCACTTTCTGTTTTGGTGAGATTCAGCTTCACCCTGTGTATTTTATAACGGACCATACTTGCTCTTTGTCATGCAGACTTTTGTGTGAATCACTTTCCAGAATTAGGCATTCGCAGTTTTTTTAAGTATAGAAACACTTGCAGTTGGCAAACCACGTGTGATGTGGCGACTTCAGTTCTACAAGACCCAGAAAATGATTGGTCTCTATTTAGAACATAAATATCCTACTGAGGCATGAACTGGAATTTGGATTTAGGAGGGAGGCGTGCTAGGGTAGTCCATGCACTTGTGCAAAGCCACTGAGCCATCGTCGCACAGTGATTAGCGCATCTGCCTAGAGAGCAGGAGACACGGGTTAGAATCCCGGTCTTGGTACAAATTTTCATATATATATCTCACAGATATCTCACACTTGAAAAGATCTCTGGAACCATATGGTTTCACTTGATTAAAGCACCTATGCCTGGGTTTCAGGCAGGATCCCTCGACTAGTTCCACTCTGAGGTGTTATGTCAATACGGTTGGGGAGCCTGTGCGATGCTGTTCGAATTAGGGGAAATACCAAATGGACTGAGGCGTGAATGGTAATTTGGATTTAGAAGCGAGGCGTGCTAGGTTAGTCCGTGAATTTAAGCAGAATAAGTATTCCAGGGTAGCATAGTGGTAGCGCGCCTGCCTAATTAGCAGGAAAACCAGGTTCGAATTCCGGATATGGTACAAATTTTTACTCGTCGCTTTGGTATTCTTATATATTCACAGATGTTTGAGACTTGGAAATGCCTCCGGAACCATATAGTTTCATCTGAAGACTGACTGGGTAATAGCTGGGAGGCTGATTCTATGCCAGTATGTGACAAGAACTATGAAACCTATTTCATACTCTACATGACTTCCCTGCCGGGTAGGAGATTTTCTCTGCTCGGGGACTGGGTGTTGTGTTGTCCTTACTTTCATATTGTCGTAATTGGTATTATAACTCAGATGGCTGAATGGACACGGCCTGAAAGTGAATTAAAACATAGACTCTTCATTGTCAGAGTATCAAACAGCATGTTCCAGTGGGATAATTCAAGACCACACACTGCATCTCGCACTACAAACGCCGTGATAAATCTAAAGATGTTTCACGGGCCTGCCCGGTACCCCCAATTTATTTCCATGGAACACCTACGGGATACAATGGAACGTCAGTAATCGTCAAGAACTAACCCAGCATTTGTTTCAGACATAGCAAGAAATTCCTTAAATGACGTTCAAAGGTTGTTTACTATGATGACACAACGAATAGATGAACCTATTGGTTCACACCGCATACTGATTTTGATGCTGGACGTCAGTTCCGAAGCGAATAGAAGGTTAATCGTTTATCACCTATTGTGTGACGAGCATCTCCGTAAAGTTTGACAAATACTGGACTGGTGCCTTATAGTGTAATACTTTCCATTCTGTCCGTGTATTTATATGAACAAATACACTGACATGCTGTAAAAAAATGTTTTTAAATGATCTGTTGCAGGCAGCTAGGGATTAGGCCAAATAAATTGTTAGTCTCAGAAGAAGTTATGAAACAATTTTTCCCTAAATCATTTGAGCAGAAAGTCTGGATAGTCACAGCCGCTTTTCTTCTCGAAGCTCGATTTCCTTCAGCAGTGAACCAGATATCGACGTGACAGCAACCACTAACAAAGTTATTTTATTACCTGAATGGTACAGATACGAGCCTCGGAACAGTGTTCATCGCAGTTCAGAATTTGAAGCTGTCATTGGATCCCACTACCCGAGAGGATGCCTCTGCTCCGTCGGTTAGCACATAACTGAGGATACGTCGCTTCGGGCAGGCAAACAAACCGGAGTGGCGCAAGGAGGCACGCCTCATCACAATAGGGCGCTGTGTCGCAACCAGCGGGAACGGAGTCAAGTCAGCGGTCAGATGCGTGGGCGGCTTATCCGGAGTAAACGCTGTTTATCCATAATTCCTCTCACAGCCGGAAAGGGACTCCCAGTTATGTGTAAAAGAGTCTACTCTGGTCCGAAACAAGAGACCCTGAATAGAAATCCGTCGTTCTGATTCTGTGTTTGAAAGAGATTCGCCTGAGACTACATATTAAAAAAGAAGAGTAATATCTGAAACAAGACTGCAAGCTGAAGTGTTACGGGGTCTTTTCTGAGAGCACACCGGTGAGCAAGACGTAGGGACGAAAGTAACGTTCACATGTATCACTGCCAAGTACCGTAGCTCCATCAAACTTGGACCATACATAGAAACAACCACTACAGTATACACAGTCGGTAATCGTAAGAAATACGCAATGAATAGAACAAAAATGAAACTTATATTCAAATACAATAATTACGCTGAAGTCACAGGGATCTATGTTCGTTCCCCGGACGTTAAAAGAGGTGGGGCACGCTTCTTAGTAGAGCGTGCGATCACTATGGACGGCAGTGCACGTTCTGCAACGTGCTCCCTCTCTGGGCTACAAGATTGTTATTGAGTTCTTGCGGTAAGGCACTCCATTCTTCCACCAGCGCGGTTCATAACTGCTGGATGGTGGTTGGTGCTTCTGGACTTGTTGCACTGCGTCTACCCAACACACTCCACAAGTTCTAGATGGGATTTAAGACGAAGGAATGGGCAGGCCACTCCATTCACCGAGTATTCTCTCTCTCCGAGGGTTCCTCCAACTGCGCAGTTCGATGCGATCGCGCGTTGTCATTGATAAAAATGAAGGGACGGACAAATGCACTCCTGAAAAGCCGGCCACTGTGGCCGAGCAGTTCTAGGTGCTTCAGTCCGGAACCGCGCTGCTGCTACGGTCGCAGGTTCGAATCCTGTCTCGGGCATGGATGTGTGTGATGTCCTTAGGTTTGTTAGGTTCAAGTTGTTCTACGTCTAGGGGACTGATGACCTCAGATGTTAAGTCCCATAGTGATTAGGACCCTCTGAACCATTTTGAACTCCTGAGAAGGAGCGCATTTGGGGAGGACGACAGTGTCATAATAAAATTGACTGGTGAGTGTCTGTGTTCAGAGTTTTGGAGGTCAGTACGCTAACGGAACATCAGGCCTTCACCACACCATAACACTTAGAACACGAAAACGGTCATGGTCGACAGTGTTCTAGGTGCTTTGTGTCACCACCTCGCACCATATGGTGGAAAGTCCAGCTTTGTCGAACACAATCGTTCTGATGAGGCAGCTGTTATGGAGAAGTATAATCTTTCATGGACTTTCTGACCTCAAAATCTCTCAAGACGATACACTGACCGTTGAACATTATTGTGACACCGTGTCCACCACCATTTGCGCCGTTTCAGAGGTGCACTCGGAGATCATTTTTATGGATGAACGGTACACAACTTAGTCGAACAGAGCAGGTGGTAGAGCTCTTCAAACCAGCAGATATTTGGCAAATGGGATGGCGTGCCCGTTTCGCCGACATAAGTCTCATCGAGCATGTGTCAGAGACGATGGGAATACGTGTTTCAGGACATCCACTTAACCAACGAGCATCCAGCATTCATCAACCACAATGGTGCAGGAATGGAACGCCCTTCCATAAGACCTCCTTATACACTTGTGGCTAGCATACATTGCCGTCATTGGTGATCACACACCCTAAGGAGAATCAAATGTCTATCGTGCCATCATGAATCGCGGTGACTTCAGTATAATTATTGTCTATGAATTATAACATCATTTCTATTCGTATCACTGCGTATTTCTTACAGTTGCCGGCTATAATATACTTTAGCAGTTGTTTTATGTATGGTCCAAGTTTGGGTAAGCTATGTTACTTGGCGGTAGCACGTCATGTGAAAATTACACTGTGCCGTAGTATTGTACGGTAATCAAACATCGATGATTATCAGTCAAAACAAGAGTAGAGTAGAGGCTTTTAAGTGTGGCGCTACCTAAAATCACTGAAGATTTGATGGGTAGATCGGGTGATACTCATGTGCAAATTGTTTCTCCCTCTATTAACTGAGTAGATGTTGCAGTTACGTTCGAGTGAGTCCATTTATCCACAAAATCCTTTCTTGTAGGAGTGTTAAACGGGCTAAGATTGCAGAGAGCTTTTGTGGTTTGGAAAGTGGGAGCAGTAGTGAAGAGTGCGTGTGGCGGATGTTGGAAAACAATGACGGGAAGAATTTGCATTGAAAGGCAAGATCTGTGGTTGTAGTCACAGTGTTAATCTCCTCACAGTTTTAATCTCCTAAGTTTCAAACTGCCGAACACTCCGACTTACTGATAAATATTCTTTCTGGATCTTTAGTAACGTTTTCCGTGATTTTCCTAAATCATTGTAAACGATAATTGTTTTTTAAAGGCACTCTTATTCTGTCTTCGCCCATTACAACATTGTCTCCATATATCTTAGATGGATTTCAAATTCCAAAATGATATTTTCACTCTTCAGTGGAGTGGGCGCTGATATGAAATTTTCTGGCAGATTAAAACTGTGTGCTCAATCGATACTCGAACTCAGGATCTTTGCCACTTACTAGAATTGCTCTACCGAATTTTTTAACTATGCAGAAGCAAAATACCGTAAAGGAAAATATATTTTCATTAACATAAACATTTATGAGTTACACCCACTGTCAAAAGCACGCCGCATCACCATAGGCGACGAGTATGAATATAATAGTAAGAGATAGGTGACGAATAGGAGGAGAATCAATTGATACGACTCTATCACGGCAGCAACACGTGGGGCGGAGTAGAGAGGGGTCAGATTCTCCGAGGCTTGGCCACGGTGTCCCCGGCAAGATAAGCACAACCATGGGCGATATAGTGTGGGAATAAATAGTGTGGCCCTGAAACTGCCAACCTATAATTGAAAGTATGTCGGCGCAATCCAGGCGCCAAAATGTCTATGGGAATGGGCAAAGAAACAACTATAGTATTTAAAACTATAGGCGCACTCCACACGCATCGATCACACCCGAACTTCGCAGAAGGGCGTTAATTTACTGAGATAGGTGGGGAAAGTTTTCCGATGTTGAGGAAGTAGTTTACGTCGAGTGAATGGAGGAATTAGATGTAGTGACACGCGGCGGTACACGAATAAAGCAGGCTATTATTCTGCGTCCTGGGAGCCAGATACTCCTCAAGTGCCGCACAAGGCAGTGACCGAAAAGCGGCGTGTCAAGCAATCCAATGTCATGGAGCCGTTGTCCACAGGTTACGTAGCACCTCATGGACAGTACCGACGATGGGTGGAATCTCCAGTGTATATTTCTCCAAACCGTAGGCCAGCACAACCTGGAGCATTTGAGTTCAACAACATTACGATCTACACTTCGCATTAACAACTCATAAAAATCTTCCAAGCAATGTAGACGCTTGCGCCGAGGACGATTTCGGACATAAGTGCGCCGATTAAGGGTTACGTGCATAAATGACGGCGGAATGTTACCCATCGACACTGGGGGAATGGGAAATTCTGGCAAGAGGGTCCAGTAAGTGGTGCGTAAGTCACCCCTACCACTCTCTGAGGGAGAGTGGGGTTTCATACTTAACTTTTATGGGCGATCCAACCGTCGGAAAGTATTCCAGGGCCGCCTGTATGCGCCGTCAAATCATAATCGACACTGGCAGTACCTGTTTAATAAGGATCACCCGAGAAGCCACCTAGGTATTCAGGTATGTGACACGCTGCAGTGGATCGAGCTGGTGTAGGAGTTACTGACGGACCGGCGTATGGGTGAGCCGGAGAATGCGGCGGTACACAGAGGATACCACCGCGGTTTGGTCCACGGGACGGGGTGAAGTCGACACCGAGGTGGCGAAATCATTGAACGCATGGAAGCGGTGCCTGTTCTTCAGGTGTGAGGCCTCGCCCTATGGGAATTGCCACTAACTTGTCCATATCTACAGCACTCCCCGTCGCCGCACCATGTTCCTTCACAAGTGCGAAAAATCGTGAGTCGTCCTCCCTTGAACGGATCACCAGCAAAACTTTATCTGCACATGCAGTCTAACGCGTTAGTCCCACCCCTGAAAGTGAGTTCGCCCAATGAGCGGTTCCAGAGCTACCACAGACAGAAACGTTGAAAGTGGTCAGCACCGTCGGAGCGAGAGGGGAATAGGAACTGATGCTGCTATCGCCCATTGACCTGAACCGAAGTCTGTGCTCCTCCATGTATCCGCCTAACGACCCCAGTGTAGTACACAGGAAATCCCATATTTACCACAACCGTGTAGAAATACTCATGGCGAACCCTGTCAAAAGTGATATCAAAATCAATCGCCACAATTGCAGCTTTCAGCTGACACTCCATCACCACAACTGTGACATTACAGCAGTCTCCAGCTGCCCTTTGGTCTACCTGGAATCGTTTGCTCCGGACAGTTGAGTAGCAAGCGCCAACTCAAATCCAAGGGCTGGGATTTAATATTATAATCGGCGTTATTAGAGTAAGGTTCAAATGGCTCTGAGCACAATGAGACTTAACATTTGAGGTCAACAGTCCCCTAGTACTTAGAACAACTTAAACCTAACTAACCTAAGGACATCACACACATCCATGCCCGAGGCAGGATTCGAACCTGCGACCGGAGCGGTCGCGCGGTTCCAGACTGAAGCGCTTAGAACCTCTCGGCCACACCGGCGGGCGTATTAGAGTAAGGGGGAGGCTGTGTGCGGCCATAGTCCAAGGAGACGGTTTATGTAGGGGCACCAAACTGCCTTCCATAAATTCTGGTAGAATCACCATATTGGACTGTAACAGCTCGTTGTACATTGTTGTCCATTTCGGCGTCATTTCGACTCCAAAGGCTACACAGAACTCTGCAAGAAGCCCATCAATACCCGAAAATTTCTCCATAGCACCCTTGGCGGTTGCTTCATGGCAAAAATCCTCCACCATAGTGCCCGCTTCCACTCGCGTAAGGAGACGGGAGACACGAGTTGCCGCAGGATAGAGGTCTCAACGGGGATATCGAACTCCCATTAGAGATGTTGGTAGAGCTCCACAAATAGATTGACAATGTCTGCTTGACATGTCGCCCCTGATGCCCGGCGGGTGATGAACTCCGTCGCCAAATACTAACGTCGTAATTCTCGTTCCACATCACATCCTGGCGCCTCTTACGCTCAATCGCTTCCTGAAGCTGTCGTCGAACTATTGCCACCAGCTTCGCCTTTATCCTTTTCCAGCCGATGTAAGCTTCCTTTCATGGTGCGCGGTCATCCAAGTCACGAAGTGCGGCAACGTAGAATTCGGACGTATGGCCGTTCCATGCCGTCATCTCTCTTCCAAAGTTGATTAATGTACATCGGATTGCCGGTTTGGCACATTCGAGCAACCAATCAAGCATCTTCATACACAGTCCCACTCGCCTCTCATAAACATCACACATCGGAACTATCCGTTGGCGACAGTCAGTATCTCGTATATGTTGAATATTGAGCTTCCATGGGGTCCGCCTCTTCCACACTTCCTGACTTGGGAGAAGAACCGTACAGATGTAGGCACTGTGATCTGAAAACGGAAATGGCCATCGTTATGCATATCGTACAGCATTGGCAAGGCTCGTGGATGTAAAAGTGCGAGCCAGTCTGCTCACCGAATGATTTGTCAGGGTGAAGTCTTGGACATCTGCAACTCTCACGCGTGACGAAGCGAAATGTCTCGACGATAAACTGCAGCTCCTTGGAGGTTGGCCGGTAGTCGCTGGTCTTCCTGGCTGAGGAGGTTATGTTCGTGACATCCAAGAAACCGGGGGGCGGGGGCTAATATCTTCCGCATAAAAGCGCGCACTCTCTCACCGTCGCCAGACCCGACGGCGGGTAAATGTTAATTATGCGTCTTCCCAACGTCATTCCCTGCCAGATGGAAGATGATAGACATCATCAGCGGGGATCCCATCACTTATGTAAACGGCCACCCCACAGTCATTATGATCCCCTTGATATGTATAGGACTGGTAGCCGGCGATGTACGGCAGCACAAATAAGTGAACCTTCTGCGTAAATGCAATATCTGTATCAGATGACCATCTCCCTCAGAAGATGTTCCTGGTGACCATACATCGTTAGTATCCATCGTTTCAGTTCAGCAGGCAAGGCGCTGATTGCCATCCCAGCAGCATGTGGCGGATTTGTGAGCAACGTTGTGGGGACAGGCTGTTGGAAGCGGCCATCCACCCCGAGCCCTTCGCCATCATCAAGCATCCAAGCATCAATCCGTCGTCTCGGTTGGGCACCGACGAGCCCTCGCCCCGCCCCCCCCCCCCCCCCTCACACACACACACCATGAGGTCCGGAGCTTTCTCAGTGTCGTCACCCCACGCCGGAGCAACCACCGACAGCAATTCTACGTCTTCAGTCTTTGCTAGTTCCAAAACAACAGACTTGTCCGTTATGGCGACCGAATTTGAGACTTCCAGACTGGCAACACATGAAATGAGAAATAATATATATGATGCAAATAAATTCCAGAGAGGAAAGAATCTATACGTTAAATAAAAAAGACTTAGGTCCGGCGGAGAATTAAATTCCGCAAAGTTTGATTTTGTGGTATGGCAATTACTAACCAATCCACCACGCCACACACATGAGCGCACGCAATACCAGAGGTGTTAGGCTGATGAATTAATGAGCTACCGAACTCTACCTGAGGCAACACGTACTTCTGAGCATCTGTTCCTAAAATCTGTCATTCAGGCTAAATGTAAGAGCAAATCGGTCTGGACAGATTCCTCAAGCCGAGGCTTCCATACTGAGACCGCGTCATGATCAACTTAATCCTTTCGTAACAGTCCCCTCAGTGCCCGTGCGCCTTCAGTGTGAGGAACCAGGGAACTCGGAGAGAGTACTGCCGTTTGACGAGAAGGCTTACAGCTCGCTCGTACGTCATGATTACGTATGATGTTCCTGCGACACAGCCTCCAGGTGCCGATACGCAATAGGTCGGCTGATTTATTGGCGGCTGTCACAGTAGAGACTCGTATTTAATACTGTCACGATAATTAGCTTCGTTTCAACACTCGAGCAAACAGGATCCGAGTATAATTATCTCTTAAGCTCCTAAGAGTAGCGATGGGCGGGTCTCCTTACAACCGTCATTTTCCGATAGCACAAAATTTATTGTAGTGGTGGTAATTCACACAAATTCTCCTCCCACCGTATATACTGGAATAAAACCACCTCATTCAACTTCTCATAAACTACTTGCAGATTTCCATAGGAATGAAGCTCACGTGTTACAGAGGAAGCGAATCTTCAGATGTACGTTTCTTTTAGCGAATCTGGTAACAGACATCTATCAACATAAAAAACAATAATAGTGGTAGTTTTAGTATTGGTATTGTACTCCTGCTACTGTTGCTACGATCGTATTTTGTTTCGTACTTACAAAACGGACAAGTTTTGGGGAAATGATAGAAAATAAGATCTGTATCAAGCTTCAGAAAGATTTCTGGCAATTCAGAAGATAGATGTTATTATAATTGTTTTAGTATAACCTCTTACTTAATGTTATTTATTCATTACAAATCGGCTAACAAATTATTTAAAATTTCTGGCAACGTTTCTTTGCTTTGACATGGCGCTTCCCAAGAATTTCGAAACATTATTCTTGCTGTAAGGCAATAGCTATCGAAATCCATATGTTCGTCGCCTACGTATCCAGTTTTCGTAGGCCGCTAGACAAGTGTGCGGCAGAGCAGTAGTGTATGAGATTAACTGTCATATTGGACTTAGACAGTTAACTACCAGAAAGCTTAATGCAAAGTGACATTTTATGAACAAAACAGTCTACACATAAAATACAACTGTGTGTACGTAAAACCACAATTTCCTCCATGACCACTCACTGCCAACCACTCGCGTTTGTAGCGGTAGATAGCCCTTCGTCTCCTGCTGTTAGTAAGGAAGTTTGGTCGTGATGGGTGGGTGACTGTGGGTGACAAATCGTTTTCTCGCACACTGTGTTTATGAGCAGTCTCTAAAACAACATTATTACCAATAATTACAGTAGTTATTAATAATTATAATTATTAAAACAGTTATTAATAGAATTATTTAGTTATACAGCTACACATCTTAAAAAATTATAGTCTAAATCTTTCACAAATTTATAAATTTGTTTTACAGTTTTCTAGCAAGCTTCAAAACTTGCTCTCAGAGAAAGTTCTAAAATACTCAAAGATTTATAATGCTAAAATCTCGCGAAATTTTTTGAATTTATGAAATCGAATACATCCGAATGTTATAAATTATCTAAATCGAGCATATCAAATTTCGATCGTCGATATAAGACGCAGCTTGTCGAAAACCTTTTACCAACAGGAGAAGCCACTTATCCAATAGACGAAAACTCTGGCCACATCTTGCTGACAAATGAATTGTGTAATATCGTTAAAACACCAGAACAACACATAAGCGAAATCCACTGGGATATCGTCGATAATTACAACAATGCAGAATTGTTATGAAAGCGAATTATTCTAGCGACGAAGAACTAAATCGTCATCGACATCTACAAGACGGTTCAAGACACTATTCCGGGGGCAAAGAAAACTTACATGAAGATTAATACCATAACTGATGAAAATGAAACTGTAAATTTTCCTACTGAATTTTTAAAGTCGTTAATTGTTCCAATAATGCCGATAAAGTGACTCAAATTGAAGGTTGGTTAACCATTATTTTACTGCCGAATCTGGATTCTCCGAAAGTATGTAATGGTACAAGATTTTGCATCAAACAACTCCAGAATAACATCAGCGAAGCCAGTATAATGACTGGCAAAGAAAGGGGGCAGACGATATTTATATCGCAAATACCTTTAATATCAACTAGACTGGCCTTTAGTTTAAGGCGATTATAGTTTCCAGTAAAGTTGGCTTACAGCATGACCGCCAACAGGACAAAAACTTCCAATATTGTGGCATTAACTTAAAGGAATTACGTTTTTCATTTGGTTAATCGTACGTCGCGTGCTCGTGAGTTGAGTGACCTCAAAATTTTTTCATTTATAGTCCGAACAACAGAACTACAAATATAACGTACTTCCACAGCGGCCGCCGACTCGCTGGCGAATTTTGTATGGCCTCCACGATTTTTTTTGTTATCGAATTTTATGTTGTTTACAAACTGCAACACCCTCTAAACTTTTCACGCTAAATAAGATTGTAGAAGCATGGTCTTCGCCGAATGTACTTCTGACCAAAAAGTGATACTGGTGTTGGAGTACAAAGTTTTTGTTAATCATGCCTTTGTGTTCTTGTGGTGGGATTTCTATAGAAATTTCATTCCCTAACACATATTTCTTTATATCTAAAAACTAATTTTCATAGACTTACCATTAAAACGTTTTTGATGTAACGACCTATTTTCTTAAAAATTTTCATCCTCTATTTCACCCACATAGCGGTTGAATTTCCAAAAATGCTCAGACACAATTTTTTAATTCCTGACTGAGAAATAAAAAACCAGTGTTTGTAGTTCTAGCTTCAAATTGCCTTAATAACAACATATTTTTAAAAAGCCTTCTATCCCCTATTTTACCCTCTTAGGAGTGTAATTTCGAACAACCACTTCTTAAATGATACGTAGAGTATGAGATCCACATCCTCTCCAAATCTCAAAGCGGTTTGGGCTGGGCGATAATGGGTCAGTGAACTCCATAGCGTTTAATTTTCTGAAAACAGAGAAACCTGAGAAGCCAAATACGAATTATCAGACAAATAGCTTTAAAAAAGCTTCCATATAACATATTTTCATAAAACGTTTCAACCACCCCTCCCCCCTCCATTTAACACCTTTAGGGGTTGAATAACCAAAATCAATGAAGTGAGTATCTTTTTTAATTTCTAACAGAGAAGCCAAACACAAATTATCATAGATGTATCTTCAAAAATGCATGCATAATAAAATATTTGCGTAAAAACATTCATCCGCTACTTCACCCCCAAAGGGTTCAGTTTCCAAAAATAGTAAAACACGTATTTTTTAGTTCTAACCAAGAAGCCAAATTCAAATTTTCTTGGATTTAGCTTTAAAAATGTTTTCATAATGAAATATTTAGTAAAACACAGCCCTCAGGGGGTGAATTTCCAAAAACACTGAAACACGTATTCTTTTAATTTCCAAATGAGATGTCAAATACCATTTTTCATACGTCTAGCTTTAAAAATACTTTAGTAGTTGTTTAATAATGATGTATTTTCAAAAAACTTTCACACATTATTTCACCCCTATAGGAGTTAAATTTTAAAAAAGATCTGAAACAAGCATTTCTATATTACTGACCGAGAAAACAAATATCGATTTTCGTAGATCTAGCTTCAAAATTGCTGTTTTTTTTTTTAATTTCATCCCCTATAACACCCCTTTAGGGGCGGAGTTTCGAAAGTGGTTTGGCCTGGGCGATGATGAGACAGTAAGTGAGTTTATAGAGATAAGCAAGTGTTGCGATAAAATGATATTATAAATATGTATTTAGAATAAAAATTAAATTTCATATTAAATTAAGTGACTTTTGATTTTGATCTGTTTTACTTAAATAACATAATTTCATTGGATAAGCGATTACTGATTACCGAACGTTTCAAATAATGTAATTTTTTTGGATATTTGATTAATTTAGTGTACGCTGTACATCGTATGTTTAATGGAATGTACGCCTGTATATATCTGATAGGGAGAATAATCTAAACGCCATCAACAGTGCGATATATTCCGACCCGGGCAACGCCGGGTATTGCAGCAGATATAAAAACTGAATTTAATGCAAACAACAGCGGCACAAGGTGATTGATAATAGGCCGGCCGAAGTGGCCGTGCGGTTAAAGGCGCTGCAGTCTGGAACCGCAAGACCGCTACGGTCGCAGGTTCGAATCATGCCTCGGGCATGGATGTTTGTGATGTCCTTAGGATAGTTAGGTATAACTAGTTCTAAGTTCTAGGGGACTAATGACCTCAGCAGTTGAGTCCCATAGTGCTCAGAGCCATTTGAACCATTTTTTGATTGATAATAGTAAAGCGAAATACAAGCTCTTGGTCATATGGAATGTTACAGGTGGACAAACAGGTAGAAATTATCGAATGCACTGTAAGGATCATTATAACAAAACCCAAACTCGGCGATAAGGACCACAGGATCGCGCGATGCCGACCGGCCACCGTGCCGCCTCTCTACCAGTTCACGTCATTAACGTGATCCAGTCACATTAATGTGACCTATGATTGTACTTTAGAAAAAAGAAAATAAATAAATAAAACTACTTGTGGTTTCAACTGGGTTCAAAAATGGTTCAAATGGCTCTAAGCACTATGGGACTTAACATCTGAGGTGATACAATCACATTAATGTGATGATGATGACGTTTGGTTTGTGGGGCGCTCAACTGCGTGGGCCGGCCGGAGTGGCCGAGCGGTTCTAGTCGCTACAGTCTGGAACCGCACGACCGCTACAGTCGCAGGTTCGAATCCTGCCTCAGGCATGGATGTGTGTGATGTCCTTAGGTTAGTTAGGTTTAAGTAGTTCTAAGTTATAGGGGACTGATGACCTTAGAAGTTAAGTCCCATAGTGCTCAGGGCCATTTGAACCATTTGAATCAACTGCGTGGTCATCAGCGCCCATACACATTCCCAATCTGTACACAGTCCTATGTAGCCAGTTCCATGAGTGATGATGGAATGATGAGGACAACACACACACACAGTCCCCGGACAGAGAAAACCGCAATCCCGCCGGGAATCGAACCCGGGACCTGTGAACCAGAGGTAGCAACGCTAGCCACTAGACCACGAGCTGCAGGCAATCACAGTAATACGATCACCACCATGATCGCCGTCATCGTGCAGTAATCACTCACAGATGGCAGAGGGCAGCACTAACCGTGAAGGGTATATAAAGCGTGCCGGGGGGAAGCGGAACACACTTGTAATGCGAAAACAGGGCGATTTATCTGATATCAATGACCATTGGCTTTCTAGCCAAGGGTGGAAGCATTTTTGGAACGCCTAAGTTTGCTGACTGTACCCTGTCGCCCTAGTTAAAGTACACTTTATATCGCAAAATAGCTCTATCCAAAACCGGCGCCGAAGCAACAGTGTTGCACCACAGGCCATAGATTGCAGGAATGAACGACGACCGCAGAGATGTGTACGGGCGAGTAGACGTGCAACTGTTGAGCAGCTGACCCCCAGATCGAGGAGTTACCAACAGTCCCCTCAACAACCGTTCAGCGAATGTTGCTGCATACGAGCTTCTGGAGAAGGCGCCTGATTCATGCCCCCATGCTGACGGCTGTTCGTCGGCAATGAAGGCTGCAATTTGCACGCCCATACCATATCTCACTGTCGAGTGCGACAGGTGGCATTTTCAGATGAACCACGTTCTGTGCTCCATCGGACAGGTAGCCGTTGGCGTTCACAGTGTCAAACGTCTGAAAGTAAACACCCTGCAATAATCATCGGAAGTATCATGTTCTGTGGATTGTTTTTGTGACATTCCTTGCGTGATTCCTTCATTCTGGAAGGCACAATGGATCAACACAAGTATACATTTATCCTTGCCGAACATGTCCTCCCTCACACACAGTGTGTTCTTCTTCGGCAAGATGACATTACCAGCAGGACAACGCAACGTGGCACACAGCTCGCAATGTACGTACTAGGCTCCAAGAGCACCAGGATGAGTTTATGGCACTCCCCACAGCCACCAAATACCCCGTGTTTTCGAGAATCTCTGGGACAATCCCGATAAGGCTGTTTGTGCCATGGATCCTCAACGGAGAAAACCTAGCGCTGGCCACGGCATCGGAGTCTGCATGGCCCCACATCCCTGTCGATATCTTCGAGAGCCTCACTGATGCTCTTCCTGCACGTCTCGCAGCAGTCGGCGCTGCAGGTGGTGGATATTCACGCTTTTGACAGGTGGTCTCGTTAATATGATCGTGCAGTGTTCGATGAAATCTGGCTTCGCAGTACAGAGAGGATCACGTTGTGGAAAGGGGCCCAAATCAGTTGCTGTTAGTTGCACAAACATACAAACTTTATTTTGCTTAAACTATCACACATGCCCTTAAAAGAATTCAGAAGCAATACGGCTGAAGGCCAGAAAACAAGTTATTAAAATTGCCTTAAGGAATACACGCGGCTAAAGGCCTTAACTACAAAATAGAGGAACTGGGGACTTAAGGCCTGGATAACAAGAATTTCAGTAAAAAAATTTTAAAAGGAATTAAACAAATGACGTTTCAAATTTTAATTTAGGACGGCTGAAGGCCTTATCTTCAAATATTTCACATAAAGTTCGGCTGAAGACCATATGCAGAACATTGAAACAAACTAAATTAATACACGGCTGAAGGCCTCGCACAGTACTTGAGACTAAAAAAAAATCACAATGCAAAACAACAGAACATTGGTGGTCAGGTTCGAATCCTGCCTCGGGCATCGATGTGTGTGATGTCCTTAGGTTAGTTAGGTTAACGTAGTTCTAAGTTCTAGGAGACTGATGACGTCAGATGTTAAGTCCCATAGTGCTCAGAGACATATATTGGTGGTCAGAAGTGTTCCAAGGGTCGGCCTGAGGAAGTAACTCTAACGTAAAGTTAGGTGAGAAAGGCCAAAAGTAAGATTACATAATCGGATGGCAACCTGACCTAGGGACGGCTGAAGGACCGACCAACCACCTAATCAATTCCCTTCCGCCCGACCAGCGACGCGACATCCGAAAATATCAGCGAGGACGAAGATACCAGCACCACTACGTCTTCGAATATTGGCGTCTAAATACAGCCAAGGAGCAATAACCACTCAGAAATATGAACAACACCAAAGGCTGCCAAACTACGCGCCCTGTCAGACTCTCCCAACCGACCAACTGACAACTCCAGTGTGCAGGCAGCATTAACATAACTGCTCAGTCGAAATCACACAAGCTAGACACAGTTGCACGAAAACACTTCCACAAGAACTGGAACAATCCTAAAAGCAATCACTGTGGAACAACAAGGACGAATCACAAGTCGAGACACACAGAGAACCCATAAGCGGTCTGCAGCCAAATACACGTGGTCGGGTGAGAAGACCGACCGAACGTCCAACCAAGGTCCTACCCACTCAAGTCATCTGTGTCGGCAACGGTCGGGCGAGTCTTGGCTGTCCGGACCTCACTGCAGCTCCATCCCGACTCCTTGATGTCCGTTCGGAACTCGGAGACACGACGACCCGGACACACTGGCTCGGACCCAACCATGCAGAGGGAACACTTGCCCATTGGCCACCCGACATTTCCGCACAAGGAAGGAACCGACCCACGTCCGGCAAGATGACCAACCGACGAGGCCCAGAAACAGTCAAAAGGCCAAATACACGTCGCCCAATGAGACGACCGACAGAACGACCAACCAACGGTCGTTCCCGTTCCAGTCTCCTTCCGTCGGATAGTGCATGTTTGTCGCCAGCGGTCGGTGAGTACTGGCGCTGCGTCCCGACACAACTCACGACACACGACGAGACGGAAATACTAGCGGTCGCTTCAAAGATAATACGACAGTGCTATTGTCGATACGCGCTGCTGCTGCCACTCACGGTCAGGCAACACATCGAATAAGAAACGAGACGAATAAGAAACGAGACGACAGTTCCGTAAAGAGAAGCTGTCAAGCAAGAAATGGCAAGAACACGAACTGCGCACGGCTGATTCGAACTGAATGTAAATAATGATTTTCTACGAATGCAGCCCTGGAGAATGGTGCATTGTATCACAGCCGTCCACAATACGAGCACGAAGAGTCTCTACATTTGGTAACGGGGTTGCGTAGATAAGAGCTTTCAAACGCCCCCATAAATGAAAGTCAAGAGGGTTGAGGTCAGAGGAGCGTGGAGGCCATGGAATTGATCTGCCTCTACCAATCCATCGGTCAGCGAATCTGTTGTTGAGAAGCGTACGAACACTTCGACTGAAATGTGCAGGAGCTCCATCGTGCAGGAACCACATGTTGTGTCGTACTTCTAAAAGCACATGTTCTAGCAGCACAGGTAGAGTATACCGTATGAAATCATGATAACGTGCTCCATTGAGCGTAGGTGGAAGAACATGGGGCCCAATCATGACATCACCAACAATGCCTGCCCAGACGTTCACAGAAAATCTGTGTTGATGACGTGATTGCACAATTGCGTCCGGATTCTCGTCAGTCCACACATGTTGATTGTGAAAATTTACAATTTGATCACGTTGGAATGAAGCCTGACCCGTAAAGAGAACATTTGCACTGAAATGAGGATTGACACATTGTTGGGTGAACCATTCGCAGAAGTGTACCCGTGGAGGCAAATCAGCTGCTGATAGTGCCTGCACACGCTGTACATGGTACGGAAACAACTGGTTCTCCCGCAGCACTCTCCATACAGTGACGTAGTCAACGTTACCTTGTACAGCAGCAATTTCTCTGACGCTGACATTAGGGTTATCGTGAACTGCACGAAGAATTGCCTCGTCCATTGCAGGTGTTCTCCTCGTTCTAGGTCTTCCCCAGTCGCGAGTCATAGGCTGGAATGTTCCGCGCTCCCTAAGACGCCGATCAATTGCTTCGAACGTCTTCCTGTCGGGACACCTTCGTTCTGGAAATCTGTCTCGATACGAACGTACCGCGCCACGGCTATTGCCCAGTGCTAATCCATACATCAAATGGGCATCTGCCAATTCCGCATTTGTAGACATTGCACTGACTGCAAAACCACGTTCGTGATGAACACTAACCAGTTGATGCTACGTACTGATGTGCTTGATGCTAGTACTGTAGAGCAATGAGTCGCATGTCAACACAAGAACCGAAGTCAACATTACCTTCCTCAATTAGGCCAACTGGCGGTGAATCGAGGAAGTACAGTACATACTGACGAAACTAAAATGAGCTCTAACATGGAAATTAAGCGTTTCCGGACACATGTCCACATAACATATTTTCTTTATTTGTGTGTGAGGAATGTTTCCTGAAAGTTTGGCCGTACCTTTTTGTAACACCCTGTATATGTCTGGTATGGAGGGCACATCCTATTATGTAGCTCTTCTGCATTTAATACTGTCGAATGTAGCTGACTGTAAATGGAATCTTTGTATGTTCTATGGGCGCTGTTCCAGGCTCGTATCTGTATCTTTGGAACAGGACCGTCGTCGGTCTGACCAGGTTATTATTTGTGATTTCGGGTGTCCTGTGAATCGGCAGAGCATCGCACTTTCACATGAAATCGGTTAGGCAGAGGCTTCCTTCTTGTAGAGTGCATGTGACGTATGCAATGTTAAATACTAGGGTTGTCCAGGAAGTAAGTTCCGATCGGTCTCGAAATGGAAAACACTGGGAAAATCCGGTAAAGTTTTGCACAGTTCTGTTGGGCAGTGTATCTAGCATACCCGTCGATCGTGTCGCACCGCTCTTTTCAGTTTTGAGTGAACAGTGAGCACGTAAAGATGCATAGGGAATAGCATCTCCCGCCAAGTATGAGGACCTGGTTAGAGATTTCGCCTGTGTCATGCAGTCCACATAACACAACTGTCGAGCAGTTCCTTCATGCCAGTTCTCTGCCGCACACTGCAGCGTTTCTGATGAGAAGTGTTTGATCACTCACAATGAAGTCCGTAATTGGCTCCCCCTGAGTATCATCTCTGCTCAAAGGAACCGCTGTCTATCAAGACAAACTTTTTCCACAGACAATGAGCTGCAGACCAGTGCAGATAACTGGCCGAAAGCACAGGCGGTTGGATTCTATGACGAGGATATTGGAAAGTTGATACAACACTACGACAAAATTCGAAGTTTGAGCGGCGACTATGTAGGGAAGGAGGTGGAAGGTGTACCTAACTGTTGCAAATGAAACGTTCCTGGTTTTCACCGTGGTTTCCATTTCGCGACCCATCGGAACTTACTTTGTGGACAACTCTGGTATTTCTCAATGGCGTAGTAACCAGAAAACGACGAGGGAAAAGCTCCTGCAGTACCTCCCACATGGCAGTCAGTCGCGTTGATCACTCAGCAAAATGTTTGTTCCACCATCACTAGTAACTTTGGAGTGCAAAAGTTACTAGTGATGGTGGAACAAACATGGGTATGTACAGACCGTGCTGTTTTACGATATATGGACATGTGTGCTCGCACTACTCAGCAGCGTTATGAATGTATATAACAGCAAATGACAACGATATATAAATGTGTCAGCGTGTATAAAGTTGCCATGGCTTAAAGCCAAAACATCTGCACTTGAAAATGGCCTGAGGCTGAAATTGCAGTAGGGGAAATAAAAAGTTCAACAGTCACTGGCGTAAACATGATGTCTTTCAAAAATTTTTACATGACTGTGAATCCCAGTTATGAAAAGTTAAAGTCTGATCTTAGTTCCGCGACAGTCCACGCCTGTCCTGCTTCACCAGTCGGCCCAACCTACGACGTCCGACATCTGTAATTAGGGATGGCCGATGTCTCGAGGTGGTTTCACCACTTGTTGGAGACACTCACCACAGTACTCCTCCAACACTCGACAAGTCGTACAGTTTCCGAGATGTTCGTACAGTGCCATAGGTCGCGCGCCAGATACAGATTCAGACGCATCTAGCGTTTACAAAGTTACCTGCAGCCAATGTAACAAATATTATGTAGACCAAACAGGCAGATGTTTCGGAACTCGTTTTAAACAACTCACAGACTGCTACAGACTGGATAAATGTAAATAATCAGCAGTAGGAAGAATCATTAAGGAGACAGACCAACCATTAAAAATCGAAGACAACCATGAAATTTGCCATAAAAACGGAAAAAAATAAAAGAATGTATATCACAGAAGAAATGGAAAATTTCATTCATAATACGAAATATGGAGATAATATTCTTAATGAGGTATCTGATGTCAAAAGCTCAAAATTCTTCTGTAGTACGAAACCAACTCTAATGCATTACATTTACGATGGGGCAATTTAAACAAACGACAACCATTCTGTATTACTTGGTTCCTAAATTTGATGTGAAATTTATTGCCATTGTCGTTTCTACTACACCTAATTACTTTCGCGTTTCTTTGACTTACTTTCAATCCATATTCTGTCTTCATTAGAGCGTCAATTGGGGGTAATAATGACATCAGCGAACCTTATCGTTGATATTCTTTTGACCTCGTACTTTAACACACCCCTGACCTTGGAAGTAAACAGCACATGACGGTCGAAGCAAGAACTTAAAAAGGACAGAACAGGCAACGAGGGTACCAAGGACACAATGAGCAGACTATTATCAACCATCGGCCTTAATCTATGGAATAAATTTCTCAGACTGTGCATTCAGAGCACATTGCATAGATGTGAATTATGGAATATGGCAATACTGTAACAGGAGAGAATCGAAGCATTTGATTTGTGGTGCTGTAGAAGGATGTTGAGAATAAAGAACACCTCTGCTGAGTCGGCAAGGTGAGAAACATGTAGAAAACAGTACGAGAAGGGACCAAATTATAGGACATATCTTAAGATAGAAAGGAATAACTTCCATGACACTTGAGGGAAGACAGAAATTGGAATATATCCTAAATGTAATTAATTATGTTAATTGCAAGTACTATTCTTAGAGGAAGTGGTTGGCACTGGAGACAAATTCGTGGCAGGCTGCATCGAACCAGTCAAAAGACTGACTGAAACAAAAAAAAAGGCCTTACGCTATATGGCCATAACAGTAATCCCTCTAAAGTGCAGGTGTCAGCGTTCCTTTCATGGAACACATGAGCGACGAAAAAAAACATGTGCTACATCAGTATTTTAGTGTGCTCCACGGACAACCATTCTTACAAAAACGCGGCGTTCGCATCAGGATTTCAGAGTCCGAGATTACAGTTCATCCAATCCTCCATAAAACACCATCCAAAGCTTATATCGATGCTATAGTTTTTCCTGTGGTCGTACGATAAACCTCTGTTAATTGACTGTTGATCAGTTTTGACGGAAGTTTATAACACGACGTGTTTAACGCCTCGTAACGCGACAGCGTAACATAGCTTGTTGTGTACACTATTTTCTCGTTAGCAGCGAAACTGTGATCGACGTTTTAATCAGAGCAGCAATAATAGTTAATTTCCACGCAACGGGCTTCACGGCGATGGACGCCCTTCACCGAGGCTAAGCGTCCATATTCATGAAACACTCGCGCCGCAGATTAAACACCACTGGCGAATTCAAGCGTCACACCGTGGCACTGCGTTTTGTCACCCAACAGCCCCACCACATATGCACTTTACAGCCATCCGTAAACGCGTAATTGAGCTGCTACAATGGAGAAAAAAAAAGAACTATCAATTCGTTTCACCATTTCTAGTGAACACTGAGAAATCTGTTATCTAGTATCACCAAAGGAAATAAACTCATTGCAGTATCAGTACTAGAAATAGGATAGGGTTGATAACTACTCGACGGTTCACTTTCTTCGCTGCTCCTCTACAAACAAAGACGTACAACGTAGTTGCAGACACACAGAATACTGGCAGAAGACACACAAACTAGGGAAACGCGATAAGTACATCCCGTTAAAGACGTAACATAAATCCGGGTTTAAACTTCCATTTTCTTTCAGTTATCTTAATCCATCGATTGAGTGATCTGCCTGTATCCGTTTTACCATAGGATTGATGTGTTTTTATGACTTTGCCATATCTTGTAAAGCTTGCAGCCAACGACACTTATTTGCTGCGATCTGATTTAGCGCTGATTACACACCCGGTCACACTCTTATATTAACATAGAAAACTTGGTGTAAGGCGCTACATCTCTTTACATCCTCATAAATTCATTTCTGTTGTTCGAAATTTGATCTGGTTAATTCTACGAATGGTTAACATCTGGATATCATACTCGAGTATTGGAAGTTGCATCGTCTTACAAAATTCGTGATCCTTTCGGCGTATTGCCTTTGAAAGTCGCTATTATTGCTCCATAAATGGTTTTGTATAATCGTACTTTCACAATTTTTCGCTTTCATTCGTCACAACTTTCATAGAAACAGAATCTATGTTTTGTGAATTTGAAGCTAAGAAGGCCTCAGACCACCTCTTACATTATCATTTATTCCCAGCCTCGCATAGCTTGCAAGACGTGGCAAAAGCTATCATCATTGCTCTAGAAGTTGCCATATTCTAGCTATTCTCGCATGTAGTGACTATATTGTATTCTTGGTTAAGCTGTGTGTATTGGTATTTTTTGTTGCTTCCATTTGACGCGATATATAACTAATAAATAAATAGGTTACATCACATCGGTACTGTTTTAAATACGATATTTGTTCACCTGGCTTGTCTCTGTAATAAATTTTTGTCCTTACTGGCCTTTTTTCTGAATGTTCAGTTTTTCTGCAGAATTACGATGGTTCAGATCAACTGAAAGAACAGTTTCTTACTTTCCACCCACGGAATAAGCACGTAGTCTACTGGCCTAACATTAAATTCAGAAATCAGACCTCCACCGTATTACAATTCCCCAAAATAGCTACATATGACACTAGATGGGCTCGTCTCTGGGACCAGGGAGATAAAGTCAAAACTAGGAAGAATATAATCCAGAAGCTAACAGGAACCGCCTAGGCTGCCATTGCCAATAGTTCTCAGATCATCAGTTTTAGCTATACTGGTGTGCAGAATTAAAGCAACAAACTGCTCTTCCCCTGTCCTGTGTCTAACACACGATATAATAATACAAACTGTCAACGGATATCGTTACGATCGTGTTCAGCACGGAAGATGCCATTCCTATCAACAGAAAATCACGCCAGCAATGACGTCAGGGACGCTACAAGTGGGGTAGTGTTTGCAAGTAGTGGCTCAAATGGCTCTGAGCACTATGCCACTCAACTTATGACGTCATCAGTCGCCTAGAACTTAGAACTAATTAAACCTAACTAACCTAAGGACGTCACACACACCCATGCCCGAGGCAGGATTCGAACCAGTGACCGTAGCGGCCGCTCGGTTCCAGACTGTAGCACCCAGAACCGCACGGCCACTCAGACCGGTTTGCAAGTAGTCCCACATCCACAGTCGCTGTGTACACGGACGGTGCAGTATGGCACACAGAAGGCGCCTGCAGACTCTCTGCAATAGAGGGCCATACGAAAAATGGAAGTAGGAGAATCGCAAACCGATGTGGACCGATGACTTAATGTTAATCGTTCTGTTGTTCCTCGGATGATGCGACAGTTTATAGAGACCGATACTGTATTCTGGAGATCAGGACAGAGCCGATCACGTGTGACACCAGAAAGAGTGGACTCTTATTTGGATGTAAGGGCAAGATGGTACCGCCTTACTAACGCACTGCAATTGGCGTCTGACATCGTAACATCCCCTGGACGTTTCCCATCGAGGAAAACGGTGTAGGGAAGCCTTCAGCAAAGTGACCTTTATTGTCTGCTGTCTGCTAGCGTGTCTTCACCGAAGAGAACGTCTAGAGTGAAGCCGTCAACATGCCGCCTGGGCGGTCGAACCATTTCCTAGATGAGTCCCGATTTGGTCTTTAGAGTGATTCGCGACGGATTCGTGTCTGGAGGGCAAGTGGAACACGATTTCAGGACCCAGACGTTGTAGAAAGAGACCGATATCGAGGACCATCCCTAACGGTGTGACAGGGATTATTTTGCCCCCTCGAACACCTCTTCATGAAATAGTACAGGTGAATTAGCAATATTTAACTGCTCTCAGGTACGTGAGAAGATCTTGGCATCTCATGTGCGGTTGTTGCGAGGCGCTATGAGCACATACTTCGTATTGACAGATGACAATGATCCACCTCATAGATCACGGGTGTTTGACGTTTTCTTTGGAAACGAAGGATATTGCACGCAACGCGTGGCCTGCTCGCTCTCCCAATTTGAATCCCACGGAGCTTGTCTGGGATGCACTAGGGAGACGGGTTGTTTCACGTCAGTATCCGCCAACCACTCTCCAGGACTTGTGAGCAGCTCTGCAGGAAGAATGGGCGTTATTGCCTCAACATGAGATTGACGACATCATTCACAGCATGCCCCGTCGTTGTCTGGCCTGTATTGGTGCCAGAGGTGGTCACACCCCATACTGATCACATTAACCAGTTGTCGGAATGTGTGTAAGTTGGAAAAAATGAAGAACGTTTTTGTCTACCGTTATGCCTGGTGCAGTTGATTACGTTCTGTACTCTTTGCATTGTTTCTACTTTACTATCGCCTGTTTGTACTGTTTTGTGGCAAAATTGACGCAACCTTACAAAATTTCCGTTTGTTGCTTTAATTTTGGACACCAGTGTATTTCATAGTCGCAGAATACGGCTGTTCAAACAGGCTAACCAGTCATCGCATTAAAATAATTGACACGCCACTCGGTCAAATAATTCGCCTCAACACAGGGCGTATTCGCCCCACAAATATGCACTGGCTACATGTTCTTAGTGATATTCAACCAATATCTATAAAAGGATCACAGGTGTGTGGACAAGAACAAGAAGCAACCAACTACTTTAGAAATTTCATGATTAGAAACCCAGCGGTTGGGTTCCAGAGAACCAGTCCGCAGAACAGTCATTTCAATGGACAATTTCCTGGAACAATCAATGGCAGGAGAAAACTGTCTTAATGCGTCACCAAATAATTAAAATTACCTAGGAGCGACCAGAAGATTTCCATGTCTCCAGACGACATTGGTGCATACTGATCAGATCAGAATTGACCATGGTAGATGTAGAGCATTGTTGCAGCTATGATGATGGAAGTCCTTTCTTCAGTGTGACAGTGGCAAAGAGGAGCTAACTGTACGTTTGCATGTTTCCTCAGGGTATTCAAAGCGACTATTGGAAAAGCTTCACAATTTGTCTGCGGAAGCTTTTGACTGGATTTCAATTCTGGACTTAGGGCTAGGAACGCATTGTGAACTTGAGAGACAGAGAGTGTGTGTTTGTGTGTGTGAGTGAGTGTGTGTGTGTGTGTGTGTGTGTGTGTGTGTGTGTGTGTGTGTGTGCGGGCGTGCGTGTGTGCGTGCGTAAATGTACGTATTTGTTGTAAATAGTTTCATTTTCTCCTATCATCATACGATAAGTAAATAAATAATCTTACTGCTTGCTATCTCGTTTGAATAGTGCATATAAGCAGGAGTTTAGTATAGACGTACTGCCATAGCTACTTGAGGTGGTATCTCTTGCTACCGCCCAGAAGATGCGGTTTCTGTATAACAGTGTGCCATCCTACTTCGATACTATTGCTCATGAGCATCTGAAGACTTGGGACTGTTGTAAAAGGATATCTTTCTCCATGCCTATCGCATGGCGTTTTCAAATGATCCCTGACAAACAAAAAGCGGGACCACTACTCCAATTTAAATCTCGTACCTCTGTAAAGGTGAGTGAAAGATACATTAATGTCAGTAGCGTCGGGGAATAACTGAAATCACCAAAACTGAACAAATCCCTAGGCCACTATGAAATCTCTGTCAGATTCTACACCGAATTTGAGGCTAAATTAGCTCCTGTATTAACTATAATGTACTGTACGTACCTCGAACAAAAAGTCATCCAGTGCAAAAAGTATATTAGGAGTGATCTACAAAACTATCGTCCAATATCCTTCACATCCATTTGTTGTAGAATCTTGGAACTTATTCTCAGCTCAAATGTAATAATTTCTTTTGAATAGAATGGCCTCTACTGTGCCATCTAGCATGGATTCAGAAAACATCGAGAATATGAAAGTCAACTCTGGCATTTCTCACATGACGTCCTGGAAGCCACGTATCAAGGCAGTCTAGTATTTCTTGACGTCCCAAAAGCATTTGACACGGTGCCCGACCTATGCATATTATCGAAAGTACGATTGTATAGGGTATCAAGCGCAATTTGTAACTGTATTGAGGATTTCCTGGTAGGAAGGACGTAGCATGTTATATTGAAGGTTGAGTAACTGACGCTTGTAGAAGTAACGTCAGGAGTGTCAAAGGGAAGCGCATTGGGACGCTTGACCTATGACTTATCGCAGAAGATGCAGATATGATAAAGTACTGTCTCATAAAAGCTGTACAAATGCCCAATCAGATTATGATAAGATTTAAAACTCATGCAGAGATATGTCACTTGCATTTCACAAAACGAATAAAAAAACACCGTTCTCTGATTGCAATATCAACAAGCTACAAGTGGGGGTCTGTGAATTGATACAAATACTTGAGTGTAACAATTCGTGGAAATACGAAATTAAACCATCAAATAGGATCAGTCATAGCTAAAGCAGTTGGCTGACCTTGGTTCACTGATACAATAATATGGAAATGCAATGTACAAAGGAGACTCCTTACAAAAAGCTCTTGCGACCCGTTCCACAATTATTTCTTGTCCAGCATATGGAACATGCTGATTCAAGTTCCGCAACTGTATTGATTTTAAACAACATTTCAGGACCAGTTGCACTATTATTTTTATTTTAAAAATCACTAGTGGTTTCCGTCCCCTACGCAGTTATCCAGTGGTATCTACATAGTGTCGAACAACGAAGTACAACGGAATTAATAGGAAAAAAACAGCAGGGAAGAAATAGTAATAGGCATCATAAACAACAAGTATTACACAAATGTTGCAAAACATCTCGTCCTCATACTTCATGAATGCATCGATCTAAGAAATAAAGTCATGTGAATTTTTCTAGTATTAAACAACACGGAAATGTGTTATGTAAACTAAAAGATGTCCAAAAACGACTTGTCAACAAACATCATGACACACCGTTAACGCATTATGTAAACTCGTTTACAATATAATAAATCGATATATGTAACATGAACTTACATGTAAAGCGTCCTGAGAGAGCACTGAACGATCGATGGAACATACCAGGAGGTGACACTTAAACGGCAAGAGGTAAGTTACAAAGAAGGAATGCAGAGGGCAGGTAGGTAAGCAGGAAGAATCAACTGGTAAAATAGAAGTTGATAAAATGCTTTGAAAATAGAATAAAATACAGAAAAATAAGATGTTTAAAATGACAGTGGTATAAAAAAACGACATGGAAAAAGGGGTTTACGAAAAATAGAAAGAACAACAGACGACGTACACAGACTTTATGATGAACGAAAAATCGTTGTTAGAAACCAGCAAAGGCTGAAAAGTGGAAGCTGCGAAATGTATCTTTGCATACAAACACAATTCTTACACGACGTGCAGCCGTGATGAACTGAGGGTGGTCTGTTGTTTACAATAAATGCGCCGACCATACTATGTAACGAAATGAGACAGCTTTGAAATTAATTACATTATTTAAAAAAATAATTACAATTCTGTAAGGCATCCGGGAAAACAATGGTTTTCATGTTTTTTTGTTCATTGAGAATGTCGTTCTTTTTGTGTTGTTCTTGATTGTAAATGTCAATTTCCCCCCAAGATGTCCATACGGGTATATTATACTCTCAATGCAAAATTGAGAGATTACTGGCTATAATAGTGACTTTGTGTCCTTCTGAAATTTAGTGAGAAGCAAAGGTGGATTTATCTTCTGCGTTTTTTTTTTCTTTTGCTTCTCTATGGTCCATCAATCTGGTTTTCAAGTTTTGGCCTGTTTGTTGTATTTGTTGTAAACTATAAAGCACTCTCGGTTCCTCGTAACGACTTGTCGTATAAACGTAGCGTCTGTATGCAGAGATACCATATGCTACTTACAGTTGTTTTTCATCTCTCGTTTCCTAGACCGAGTTTTCGTTCATCTTGAGGTCTGTGAGAATCGCCATTGCTTTTGTTTTCGTAACAGTACTTTTTCCATATCTTTATCTTACACAGCTATTTCAATTTTTAAATGCCAAATTGTTCTGTATTTTCTTTTTAAAGCATTTTTTCAACTTCGTCTTTCTCTGCTCCCTACTTTATCTTTAAAGGCCTTCCCTGTAAAATGCCTCCCCCATGTTTCAATGTAACTTCCCGGCTCGTCTCATCAGGTGTTCTGTGTTCTCTCAGGTCTGACATATGTACACATATCGATTTCTTTGTAGATTTTTAATAAAAGATGAACTCAGATACTACTATTTTTATGATGTATATATGCAGAGTGAAACGACGAATCAAAATTTGTAGGAAAACTGAGATTCAAAGTCGGGTCTCCTGCTCAGTAGGCAGATGCGCTAACTACTACGCCATCCTAGCACAATGGCTTTGCACAGCTGCTCGGACTATCCTAACTCACCTCCCTCCTCAATACAAATCTCTATTCACGCCCCAGCCGACTTGATATTTTCCCCTAGGTTCGAATTTTTATTCTTCGCTTCAATCTGCATCATATACGTTTCAGACTTGAAAAGGTCTGTGGAACCATTAGTTTCGTTTGATATTATTTTTTACTTTGTTGCTTTTATGTGGTCGAGTTGTTCTGTTTCTTTACTAATTCTGTTGCAGTTTATTGTTCAATACTATGTGGTTTTAAACTAAAAAGAATGGCACATTTGGTACTGGCATATTGTTCAAGGTCGTCATCCTTGCATATTGTTCGAGTGTGTGTGTCCCATACCAGTTAGCACAGAGCATACTGAACATATACAAAGAAGGGCAACATAAATGGTCACAGGCGTTGGTATCGCGAAAATATGATCAGACTAAGCAGTTATTCTACCAGCACTCCGTACATGAATGAAACTAGAGGAAACTTTAGTAACTGGTACATTGGGAAGTAAACCTCTGCCATGCAGTTCACAGTGGTTTACAGAGAAATGATGTAGATGTACGAGGGGCGTACAATAAGTAATGCAACATATCTTTTTCTTCTGAAAGCAAATTGGTTTCATTCAGGATTCCAATACACCATATTATTCCCCACTCTTGGCTACAAAAACCTAGTTTCCAACGTAATATCCGGTCACTGCGACAGCCTTACGCCTCCTTACTGGAAAAACCTATATGCCCGCATGGTACCACTCTACTCGAAGACGTCGGACCCAGCGTCTTGCTGCACAAATAACCTCCACATCATCCACGTATTGCTTCCCGCGGAGTGCAGCCTTCATCGGGCGAAAGAGCCAGAAGTCGGAAGGGCCGAAATCCAGGCTGTAACGTGGATGAGGAAGAACAGTCCAGTTCAGTGAGCTCCTCTCGCGTTCGCAGATTTGTGTGACGCCTTGCATTGTCATGGAAGAGTAACAGATCATTTGCATTTTTGTGGCGACGAACACGCTAAAATCGTTTCCTCAGTTTCCTGAGGATAGCACAGTACCCTGCCGAGTTCATAAGTACAGCATGAGGGAAGACATCTGCGAGAATAGCCCCTTCAGAGGCCGGAGACGAGTGTCGACATGACTTCACCTGCTGAGGGTGCTGCTTCTGTTTCTTCGGAGGAGAGGTGGTGTGGAGCCACTCTATGGATCGCCGTTTTGTTTCCGGTTCGAAGTGATGAACCCATGCTCCAGCGCCTACGACGATATCCGACAAGAAATTATCACGATCAGCTTCGTAAAGTGCAAGCACTTCCACACAGATGGCTGTTCGTTGCTCATTATGGTCTTCTGTTAGGCTGTGAAGAACCCCGTTGGCACACACCTCTGAGTATCCCAACTGTCGGACGAGCGTGCCAACACCACCAACAGAGATGTCCAGTTAAGCTGTGAGGTGTTTTATTGTGATCCGTCGATCACCTCGAATGAGAGTGTCCGCACGTTCCAGCACTGCAGGAGTCACAGCTGTGTGCGGCCGGCCGGTACGCAGGAATGGGACAGGTTGCACGACCTTGTTGCGATGAGGACAGACGCTTAGACCAACGACTCCCGTGTTTTCATTCACAGCCATGTCTCCGTAGACATTTTTCGAGCGCCTATGAATATCTACGATATTCTCGTTTTGCCCCAAAAGAAACTCAATGAGCTCTCTGCTTGGAACGTACCTCCTTTACAGACGCTATTTTGATTGTTACGATCCGGACGTTGAGGCTGAGTGGTTCTAGGCACTTCAGTCCGGAACCGTACTGCTGCTACGGTCGCAGGTTCGAATCCTGCTTCGGGCATGGATGTGGGTGATGTCCTTAGTTAGATTTAAGTAGTTCTAAGTTCTAGGTGGCTGATGACCTCAGATGTTAAGTCCCATAGTCCTTAAAGCCATTTGAACCATTTTTTTGAATGCTACATATATCACCGCCCCCTATCGGAAATCCATGAGACTATAGGGTCTGAAATGGGAACGTCCCACAACAAATTCCGCATTTTTTTTCAGCCTAAACAGGCCGAGAAAATAAGTGTTGTATTAAAGGGCCCCTTACGATTGACCAATCTCATGAGTTTCTCCTTATAGGGTTACTATTGGAGGAACTTTAGTAGAGACAGAAGAGAAACATTTCCTATAGGACGTGTGCTGTTGCCTAAATGGAATTTTGAAAGTCTATTGCTTCAATGCGCATTTATTTCGAAAGCGCTCTCATATACTACCGGAGAAAGGAGAAGGCAACCACAGTAGAAAGCAGAGAGACTCATTGAAACGCTTTGCAAACTGAGCGAAAAAGGGGAAAGCTTGAGTTTCCCAGAGGCGTCAGTTCTGCAGCGTATAAGTGACATGATGATCACTCTACCTGTCTCCACTGGTGAAGCAGCCTCCATCTCCCCATGCAGAGGTTCCAATCAATTGCTTCACTGTGATGGCTGTCAGCAGTTGTATTATTTTCTCAACATTAAAACCCATACTTCGATGCTGCAACTGATACTCAGTCAAGACTTCGCTAGAATTAAATAATCATTTTAATTACAGACCAAACTCCTTTCGCGATCTGAGTTGCTACGGTTTGTTCATGAATCGCTGGCGATGTTGCTAAAAGCTCTTTTCTCAGACAGGGCTCGTCCTGGCAGAAATATGAATTATTTCAATGATTCCGCGCGTTCAGTCTTCGGCCTTGGGGTACAAAGAAGTCGCCTCGCTCTACATACAGTATGCTGCTCCCCATACCACTGCAGAACCGTTACTTGGTCCGTACCGGTGACAGTGGTGGTTAACATCAGACATTAGTGTTATTTTTTTGCGCTGGTTGGAGCCAATACTGGACTTCCAGTTTGGCGGGCGATGTTGCATGAGTTGGCTAACGATTTCGTGTGGCTGTCGTGGTGGGGTATTGCACGTGAATAGTGTCCAACAGTATGTTTGTGCAAACCACAATGAAGATTATTACGAGAGACCCGTCCTGAAGAACTGTGTTAGTTTATATTATACAGACGAGTAATGATTTGTGTCGCTATTTCAACTACGTAATGGTCATGCATGAGATAAAGTTGTTCGTTGTTTCAGTATATTGCAATATACCATTAAGTCAAAATATTTCATGGTTGAAAGGGGCGTATTCACTAAGATGTTACGTCTAGCTTGATGATCAAGTCATTAAATTACACCCAAGTGTGAACTGGAATGAAGAGATTACTGCACGATACTTGTAGGTACTTAAAGGTGTTTGAGTCATTTTGCTCCTGGCAATAACATTATGGAATCTTCTGTAGGTTCAGAGACTTAATTCAAATTCTGTTACCACAACGCATATGCGAAAAAAAGATTAATTTTGACAAAATTAAATATAACGATACTAAAACCCAGGACTTCCTGGACCCAGTAATTTTAACTGACGTCACGATTAATGGGCTACCTTGGATTGATGTGACCTTCGGAGAAGAGTGAAGACGTAATTAACTATCTGAGACCTTGTACGAAGAGTGGGAGTGGTGCCTAAGTTGGTCATCGATGCATCCGAATCGGCACAGACACACTGTTGACGTGACTAAATAACAACCAATTCTATCATCATACAACGTACACAGTTCATCGTCAAACATGGACTCTGTAATAACTAAATCTCATTCCTATCAACAGCAGGCTCGCAAATTATTCAAATATCTGAAGCAATACAGTTCTCATTCTAGTTCCCATCAGAACACTTGTTGGCCAAGAATCTGTGTCGTAATGGGCGCACTGCTTCCGGTGAAACAAAGCGACGTACGAGAAACGTTATTCCAGTTTATCAGCATCCTCTCTCCAATACATATCCGCTGCTGTTATTTTGCTTTGTGTCCGTTGGTAGTGACATCTGTGAAATATGTTGGCATGCGCTCGCCGCACGGGAACGGAGTCGCGTTTCTCCCTTCTGTGTTATCCGTGTTCTGCAATACTCACTGAACAATCGATTTTTTTCTTTTTCCTTTCCTAATCTGCTCTTCTGTCGTTATGGCTGCGTATCCATGACAGTTAATAGAATCTCTAGAGCTTTTGATTATCTAGGTCACATTTTCTGTTCACCTATATTACCGACTGCAATAAAAGACATTGCTAGTATATAGTTATGCTTACAGAACTCTCTTACACATGTGGAATCAATCAGAAGGAGTAGATTGCAGACTTATTTTTTATTACAGCGTCAATGACATTAAATATACCGGGAAAATATTTTTCCAGTTACGCTTCGAGAAAAGAACTTGAGAATAATCATTCAACAATCTTACCGTGATCAGTAATGAGGAATTTGATCTATAGCATCCTAAACAAAACTGCTTTAAAATTATTAATCAATAAGCACTGCAAAAATTCACTTTAAAATTATGTATGTTTACAAAACTTTCAAAAAAATCAAAGTTTGTCTTGATTATCAATATTCAACACCAGATTTCAATTGAAGATAATTTTGTAAATATAACGACACATAAGTGGGCGTAATTTATCGTATGATGGCGGCAAAAATTTAATGCGTGTTTACTTGCTTTACAGCGATAGAAGATTTTAACACAAATTCCCAGTACTACGAAATTTGTGAAAGGCTATTAGAAATAATTCAGTTCGAGAATAGATTTTTAGCTTGTGGCGAGAGACTAAATATGGGAGGTGCGTAATTCAAATATGTATGCTACAAGCATTGTAAAACATTCAAAATAAACCAGATCAAGTGAAACCTGGGCCATATTATGGGTTTATACAAACTACTAGGAAGACTGGAGACCGCAGGTTATACAGGTTGTTCAGAGGATTCAGGTCCAACGTTATACTCACAGTAGAGGGTCGGTAGAGGGTCGTTAACTGATTTTAGAGAGAATCAATGGTCTGAGGCGAATTTTTCTACGGTCGCGAGCGAAACTGAGCAGTGAGACATTTGTAAACTACTTTTGTTTCATTAAATATAGGAACCTGCCCCATCAACATTGCTGCAGTTACCTTAACAAAAACAATGCAGAGTCGTCTGTGATGTGTCCATGGTGAAGTTTGCCTCTGTTTACGTTTCATGAATGGTTGTCGAAGATTAAATACTACCCATTCAAAGAAATTGCAGACGTGGAATCGGTGTATGCAGAAGTTGGATGTGGTGCCCAGAGATCTCAATGGCAGCACATAGAAAATTTACTCAGTGGGTTCATTCTAACTGAAAGAACATCGCCGTGGAGAGAAACCTACGAGAAACTGTCATTAAAGCCTCAAAGGTAATGGAAAGGTTCTAGAAAAAGAAATGTCAAGGCAGGTGAAGTGGAAGACGTGTTGGTACATGCGGCAGAAAATGCAATCAATAAGCACCCGTAAACTTGCCTGCAAAATGCCCGGTCTAAGGACGAAATGTGGATCAGTCTTGACACCCACACATAAAAAAACACATACATGTAGTTGCACCCTTGGTACTGAATCCTTAGTTCAGTTCTGTGGGTGACATGATGTAAAGCATGCATTGAGATACGTAATTGTCACCTGCAACAGTTGCTGAGTTTAAGACGCTGCTAAAAGGGGCAAGTTGTTTGTGTTAGTAAAAATATTCATTCCCAACTATTATTTCCTTATCTCAAAATACTCTGTTTAATACCGTCTACCATTTACTGATTTTTTGACCAAAATATTTGGAACACGTGTATTATAATTTGAATGCGGGCCTGTTGGGAGAGGAATTATATCCGTAGCTCAAGAACAGGCATGTAAGCTAATACACTCCACTGTCCCACGTGTACTAGATGGAAGGACGAAAAAAGTTTACTGTGTGTCTGGTACTTCCTACAGATGTAAACAACTGCGAATATGATAAGTGCCCGGTGCTAAGGAACACTTGCAAAGTACATTATCCACGTGTCATATTACACTCTCGATTTCTCTCTTCTTCCTCTGATGGTCCGCATACAGTGACAACGATTTCATAAAATACTGTCTTCACATTAGTCAGCTGAGTACAAACATAATGACTGCAGAGTCACAAAGATTGGCAACTTGCTTTAAATCTTCAGAAACATAAAGCACGCACTTTTCAGAATGCAGAATACCCTATGACTACAATATCTGTTACTTGTCAAGTGACACAAATACTTTGGTGAAACAAATCGTGGAGATCTGAAGTGCAATAATTACATACACTCCATTATAAGTAAAGCAGAGAACAGATTTCAGTATCTTGGTGAATTACAAAGGAGGCTGTCTACAAAACACTCGTGTAATCCACTCTAGATTTATTGAACAAGTGTGTGGGACCCATACAAAACAGGAAGACTAGTGGATACTGAAAGTGTTAAGAGATGGCCAGCACAAATGGTGACAGTTTTGTTTGACTTACACTTACAGGAAAGCATAACGGATATGCTGAAAAAACTGGCAGATGGTGTGCGAAAGCAGCCAAGTTAAACGGTTTTAAGAACAAATAATAAGTACAAGTTCTAATACATTACAGTGCCTCACATATCACTCCCGCATGGACCTAGAAGAAAATATCAGGTTAATTCTAGGGCACAGAGACGCATTTAAACAGCCACTCTTCCCGCTAATGGAATGTAAACATTATGGTATGGTATGACGTGGAGTATCCTTTGCCATGCACTTCACAGTTGTTGAAGATTATGTGTGTGCGTGTAAATATAGCATTGCTAGTAATCTTTCTAACTCCGCTGTCCAACCGATTCCCTTATCAGAATTCAGCTATTCATTTCAGTGCATAAATCAGCCAAACGCAAGTGATTTTTCCTCTCCTCAGCGGATTTGTTTTCGTCTATATGATCTAAAAAGTTAAGCAGAAAAGTGTATTTCTTTTTTTCCGAAACAGTAGGTCATCCTCAAATAGCACTGTAATACTGCGGAAGAAGCCTTGTTTTCACAGTACTTGCGTGATTTCGTGACTAACTTGTATCCGCTCACAGACGAACAACACGAATAAAATTACACATGCCCCTGCGTAGTATATCACGCAACTGTCGTACTCACACGTGAATAACAGAAACTAAATCTCTTCTCATCGTTTCTAAAAGGATTGTTGCGCAAAAAAGTATTCTTATGCAGCTAAAGAAGAGCTACGTGACTGAAATATTAATTCATTGTGCATATTATTTTCGGAAATAAATGACACCTAACCAAAGTATTTCCGTGTCTTTAATTTATACGTGAAATATGCCGTTTACGTATTGTTATTATTTAAAAATAAACTAATTCACTTTCGTGCTTCTTATTTCACGATTTGCGTTGATAGTGTGTGTAATGCATGCGTGAAAATACTTTTCCCCGAATCTTTAGAGGATTGCCAGAAGAGTAAATGTTTCTGTAAGCCCTAAGAGTAATTTGTAGCTCGTTACTACTTCTCCTCCTGTACCAGTCTTCTACTCTCAAAGTAGCACTTCTAACCGGTATATTCCAATCTCTGTTTTCTCCAGTAACAACTCACTACTTGCGTAAGCTCCATAACAATAATTTAATTTCGTAGAACCAAACGCCAAATTAAAACCACAAATAGCAGTTTTGTAACGACTATTGATTTCAGATAAAAGCTTACTGGTGGACGTTCCTTCGTTAGCACTAAATTAAATCACAATATTTAAGAGAAAAAGACTTTTGTTTTATTTTAGTACACGCAGCCAAAATGAAATTAAAACACGGAACGAATAAACTAATTATCGCTATCGCGACGTGTGGTGCCGCGACGTGTGGTGCAAGCTGAAAATGAAATGACGAACGCGGAAAACATCACGTTATGGCTCCAAACTGTCACCTCGTTTTAATATGCTCTGTAAAAATAGTTTGCTGTTACGCTTTTTGCAGCTTTTTCCTATTCCTCATTTGCCTCTGGTCCGGAATAATACAAACCGACTGATTCAGTATTACTTTCTCTGAACCAGAATTACTACCATATTTGAGCTCTGAAATACGGCTGCCGTGCGACATGACGTTACACATCTATTTAGAATTAACGTCACTATTTGAGCTTTTATATTCCGACTTTCAGCTTAAACATGCTAACTTAATTTCCTTACAAATGCAAAATCAAAGAACAATTGTTCCGGGTGATTTTAAATTCCCCGTACAAACTTTCAGCACTTTTACAGAGCACAGTGTAGGTAGGCCCAAACGTCTAGAGACGAATCGGTTACTTGTAGCAGAACGTATCTAAAGATGTGCGCGATTATCTTTCTTCTGTTGGGTAAAAGGTAACACTAATTTACTTTGAGTCTGGAAATTGCAACTTTATGTGAATTGGAAGGTCTGTTGAAGGGAATGGATAATGTCTTGAAAGTAGGTTGTAAGTTGAACAGTAAAGTAAGGGTAGTGCAATGTAGCCGAAGTAACTCAGGCAATTTCGAGGTAAGTGGATTAGGAAATGAGGGAAGTAGGTTTCTGCTCAAAACGGCTCTGAGCACTATGCGACTTAACTTCTGAGGTCATCAGTCGCCTAGAACTTAGAACTAATTAAACCTAACTAACCTAAGGACATCACACACATCCATGCCCGAGGCAGGATTCGAACCTGCGACCGTAGCGGTGGCTCGGCTCCAGACTGTAGCGCTTAGAACCGCACGGCCACTCCGGCCGGCTAGGTTTCTGCTATTTGGCAGCAAAATAACTGATAATTGAAGAAGTAGATAGGATAAAAATGTTGACTATCAGTAGCAAGAAAAATGTTAATGAAAAATGGAAATTTTAACATTGATACAAATATAAGTACTAGGAAGACTTTTTTTTTAAGGTATTTGTCTGGAGAGTAGCATTATTCGGAAATGAAAAGGGGACAGTTGGCATTTCAGACAAAAGAAGAATAGAAGCTTCTGAAATGTAGTGTTACGGAAGAAAGCTGAATATTAGGTGGATAATTCAAGAAAACTGGATACAATTGGGAAGATAAGGATTTTTTTGCACAAGTTGACTAAAAGAAGAGATTGATTGATAGGACATATGTTGAATCATCAAGAAATCATAAAGTGGGTAATGGAAGGAAGTGTGTGTATGACGAGGAGGAGTGGGAGGGGGCGGTGGGTAAAAATTATGAGGAAGATCAAGGATTACCTACAGTAAGCATGCTGAAAATGGATGTTGTTTGCTGGCTTGTATCGGTTATACAAGCGTGGAGAGGTGTCAGCATGGTTTTAGAACTCAAAACGATAACAGCAGGTGCTACAATATGCGACTGTTGAATCTCACTGGGCGGAAAGTTTAAGCGTATTCCTAAATAGTCATCATACAGTGGTCCCATTGCCCAATAGAATATTCATTCCAGTTAACAAACAATGTTGTTGTTGTTGTGGTCTTCAGTCCTGAGACTGGTTTGATGCAGCTCTCCATGCTACTCTATCCTGTGCAAGCTTTTTCATCTCCCAGTACCTACTGCAACCTACATCCTTCTGAATCTGCTTAGTGTATTCATCTCTTGGTCTCCCTCTACGATTTTTACCCTCCACGCTGCCCTCCAATACTAAATTGGTGATCCCTTTATGCCTCAGAACATGTCCTACCAACCGATCCCTTCTTCTGGTCAAGTTGTGCCACTAACTTCTCTTCTCCCCAATCCTATTCAATACTTCCTCATTAGTTATGTGATCTACCCATCTAATCTTCAGCATTCTTCTGTAGCACCACATTTCGAAAGCTTCTATTCTCTTCTTGTCCAAACTATTTATCGTCCATGTTTCACTTCCATACATGGCTACACTCCATACGAATACTTTCAGAAATGACTTCCTGACACTTAAATCAATACTGGATGTTAACAAATTTCTCTTCTTCAGAAACGCTTTCCTTGCCATTGCCAGCCTACATTTTATATCCTCTCTACTTCGACCATCATCAGTTATTTTGCTCCCCAAATAGCAAAACTCCTTTACTACTTTAAGTGCCTCATTTCCTAATCTAATTCCCTCAGCATCACCCGACTTAATTAGACTACATTCCATTATCCTTGTTTTGCTTTTGTTGATGTTCATCTTATATCCTCCTTTCAAGACACTGTCCATTCCATTCAACTGCTCTTCCAAGTCCTTGGCTGTCTCTGACAGAATTACAATGTCATCGGCGAACCTCAAAGTTTTTATTTCTTCTCCATGAATTTTAATACCTACTCCGAATTTTTCTTTTGTTTCCTTTACTGCTTGCTCAATATACAGATTGAACAACATCGGGGAGAGGCTACAACCCTGTCTTACTCCCTTCCCAACCACTGCTTCCCTTTCATGTCCCTCGACTCTTATAACTGCCATCTGGTTTCTGTACAAATTGTAAATAGCCTTTCGCTCCCTGTGTTTTACCCCTGCCACCTTTAGAATTTGAAAAAGAGTATTCCAGTCAACATTGTCAAAAGCTTTCTCTAAGTCTACAAATGCTAGAAACGTAGGTTTGCCTTTCCTTAATCTTTCTTCTAAGATAAGTCGTAAGGTCAGTATTGCCTCACGTGTTCCAGTGTTTCTACGGAATCCAAACTGATCTTCCCCGAGGTTGGCTTCTACTAGTTTTTCCATTCGTCTGTAAAGAATTCGTGTTAGTATTTTGCAGCTGTGACTTATTAAGCTGATAGTTCGGTAACTTTCACATCTGTCAACACCTGCTTTCTTTGGGATTGGAATTATTATATTCTTCTTGAAGTCTGAGGGTATTTCGCCTGTTTCATACATCTTGCTCACCAGATGGTAGAGTTTTGTCTGGACTGGCTCTCCCACGGCCGTCAGTAGTTCCAATGGAATATTGTCTACTCCGGGGGCCTTGTTTCGACTCAGGTCTTTCAGTGCTCTGTCAAACTCTTCACGCAGTATCATATCTCCCATTTCATCTTCATCTACATCCTCTTCCATTTCCATAATATTGTCCTCAAGTACATCGCCCTTGTATAGACCCTCTACATACTCCTTCCACCTATCTGCTTTCCCTTCTTTGCTTAGAACTGGGTTTCCATCTGAGCTCTTGATATTCATACAAGTCGTTCTCTTATCTCCAAAGGTCTCTTTAATTTTCCTGTAGGCGGTATCTATCTTACCCCTAGTGAGATAGGCCTCTACATCCTTACATTTGTCCTCTAGCCATCCCTGCTTAGCCATTTTGCACTTCCTGTCGATCTCATTTTTGAGATGTTTGTATTCCTTTTTGCCTGTTTCACTTACTGCATTTTTATATTTTCTCCCTTCATCAATTAAATTCAATATTTCTTCTGTTACCCAAGGATTTCTACTAGCCCTCGTCTTTTTACCTACTTGATCCTCTGCTGCCTTCACTACTTCATCCCTCAAAGCTACCCATTCTTCTTCTACTGTATTTATTTCCCCCATTCCTGTCAATTGCTCCCTTATGCTCTCCCTGAATCTCTGTACAACCTCCGGTTCTTTTAGTTTATCCAGGTCCCATCTCCTTAAATTCCCACCTTTTTGCAGTTTCTTCAGTTTTAATCTGCAGGTCATAACCAATAGATTGTGGTCAGAGTCCACATCTGCCCCTGGAAATGTCTTACAATTTAAAACCTGGTTCCTAAATCTCTGTCTTACCATTATATAATCTATCTGATACCTTTTAGTATCTCCAGGGTTCTTCCATGTATACAACCTTCTTTCATGATTCTTAAACCAAGTGTTAGTTATGATTATGTTGTGCTCTGTGCAAAATTCTACCAGGCGGCTTCCTCTTTCATTTCTGTCCCCCGATCCATATTCACCTACTATGTTTCCTTCTCTCCCTTTTCCTACACTCGAATTCCAGTCACCCATGACTATTAAATTTTCGTCTCCCTTCACTATCTGAATAATTTCTTTTATTTCATCATACATTTCTTCAATTTCTTCGTCATCTGCAGAGCTAGTTGGCATATAAACTTGTACTACTGTAGTAGGTGTGGGCTTCGTATCTATCTTGGCCACAATAATGCGTTCACTATGCTGTTTGTAGTAGCTTACCCGCATTCCTATTTTCCTATTCATTATTAAACCTACTCCTGCATTACCCCTATTTGATTTTGTGTTTATAACCCTGTAGTCACCTGACCAAAAGTCTTGTTCCTCCTGCCACCGAACTTCACTAATTCCCACTATATCTAACTTCAACCTATCCATTTCCCTTTTTAAATTCTCTAACCTACCTGCCCGATTAAGGGATCTGACATTCCACGCTCCGGTCCGTAGAACGCCAGTTTTCTTTCTCCTGATAACGACATCCTCTTGAGTAGTCCCCGCCCGGAGATCCGAATGGGGGACTATTTTACCTCCGGAATATTTTACCCAAGAGGACGCCATCATCATGTAATCATACAGTAAAGCTGGATGCCCTCGGGAAAAATTACGGCTGTAGTTTCCCCTTGCTTTCAGCCGTTCGCAGTACCAGCACAGCAAGGCCGTTTTGGTTATTGTTACAAGGCCAGATCAGTCAATCATCCAGACTGTTGCCCTTGCAACTATTGAAAAGGCTGCTGCCCCTCTTCAGGAACCACACGTTTGTCTGGCCTCTCAACAGATACCCCTCCGTTGTGGTTGCACCTACGGTACGGCTATCTGTATCGCTGAGGCACGCAAGCCTCCCCACCAACGGCAAGGTCCATGGTTCATGGGGGGGGACAAACAATGTAGGCGAGGTAAATATGGCTGATGCTGACTGCCTCTACATAGGTGAGTTAAGTTTCCACCAACATTATTTACGAGGGACGTTCAATAAGTAATGCAACATTTTGATCTTTCTCAAAGAAGGTTGGTTTTAATGAGGATTCCAGTACATCATATTATTCCCTACTATTTTTATTACAAAACGTATTTTTCCAGATAATCTCCCTTCAATGCGCCGGCCTTACGCCGCCTGACTGGGAGGACGTGCATGCCCGCATGCTATCTCTCTACTGGTCAATAACTTCCCCATCATCCACGTACTGCTTCCCATGGAGTGCATACCTTATTGGGTCCACAATTTCAAAATCGGAAGTTGCGAGATCCGGGCTGTAGGGGGGATGAGAAAGAACAGTCCAGTTCAGTTCTGTGAGCTCCTTTCGCTTTCGCAGGCTCGTGTGAGGCCTTGCGTTGTCATGGAGAAGAAGTTGTCCAGCGAGGTGTTTGATAGTGATCCGTCGATCACCTCGAATGAGAGTGTCAACACTTCCCAAGATTGTTGGAGTCACCGCTGAGTGCGACCGGCCAGCAAGTGGGACATAGGATTGGTTTGAGCGATCGTGTTGCGATGATGACAGACGCCGCGCCCAACGACTCGCTGTGCTTTTGTTCACTGCCAGCTCTCCGTAGACATTCACTGCCTGTGAATATCTGCGATGGTCTGGTTTTCCGACAGAAGTAACTCAATTATAGTTCTCTGCTTGGAACGAATCTGCGATACAGAAACCACCCGAAAGGCTACATATGGCGCCAACAGGTATCGAAACTTCATGAAACCATAGGGCCTGAAGCGGGAATATTTCAAGATATCCGACAACAAATTCTGTATTTTTTCAACTGAAATTGGTCGAAAAAAGAATGAGCTGCATTAGTTATTGACTGCTCCTCCTGTTAACACCAAGTTCAAACATCTCTCATGACGATATACACTACTTGGTCATTAAAACTGCTACACCAAGAAAAAATGCAGATGATAAACCGGTATTCATTGGACAAATATATTACACTAGAGCTGACATAAAGTGATTACATTTTCACCCAGTTTGGGTGCCTAGATCCTGAGAAATCAGTATCCAGAACAACCAACTCTGGCCATAATAACGGCCTTGATATGCATGTGCATTGAGTCAAACAGAGCTTGGATGGCGTGTACAGGTACACCTGCCCATGCAGCTTCAACACGATACCACAGTTCATCAAGAGTAGCGACTGGCGTATTGTGGCGAGCCAAGTTGCTCGGCCACCTTGACCAGACGTTTTCAATTGGTGAGAGATCTGGAGAGTGGGCTGGCCAGGGCAGCAGTCGAACATTTTCTGTATCCAGAAAGGCCCATACAGGACCTGCAACATGCGGTCGTGCGTTATCCTATTGAAATGTAGGGTTTCGCAAGGATCGAAGGAAGGGTAGAGCCACGGGTTGTAACACATCTGAAATGTAACGTCTACTGTTCAAAGTGCCCTCAATACAAACGTAGATGTAGATGGTGTACAACTAGTACCAGCTGACCATTTAACTATCCAACGCTGACATAAGCTATGGTACTGTGGTAATTTATATGTGCAAGTTAGTTGTGTGGAATTAATGCACTAGGATGGGTCATCTTGGAGACATGACACAACGGCAGTAATGCGATTTAGTGTTTGGTCATGCAAGTGATCACACCTTGAATGAAGATAACCGATTTGTCGGTGTATCAATGTGAACCATCAAATATGTCTAGAAGGACCGGTGTCCCACTAGCAGCCATATCTCATGGCATAACATCCTTACCGACGATGACCGCAGGCGAGTCTCACGCGTCTTCACTGACCATCGGTTTCTAATCCACAACATGCCCCCTTGCCCCCTCCCTCCTCCCCCTCCCTTCCCAGTTGTCAGTAAGTGCAGGGGCATCTCTACAAGCTACCTAGCGAACATCTCCAACGGTACTGGGTGAATCGTCCATTTGGAGTCGCGGTTCTCGCCAAAGGCCATTACTGAGGAGGAAGAAGATGATACTTCCTGGACATAATATGCGTGACTTGGCCGGAAATGAAAATGTCAGAGGTGTGAGCTCCAGATGGAAAAACGTTTAGGAAAAAAAGAAAAAAGGAAAAAAAACAAAAGCATTTTTGACGCGGATCGGGAGAGGTATGACCTACAGATGTTAGCGTAGTTTCCAGGCAGCGGTTGAGGGATTGGAAAGCCTGCATAATTGTAATCCAAGCGTCATAGGATCGATTTCCTACGTACGAACTTATTTTTTATTTTCAATTTTTATGTTACTTATACTGTAAATAAACCACAATAATTCTAAATATATTGTACTTGATAGTATTTTCGTAAATGACATGAAAAGGAAGGGAAAGTAAGACTTTTGATTACAGATAAGTACCCAGCAAGGAACTGTACGGCATACACGAGAATTTCATACATAAAATTATATACGTCCAGATATTCATCGTAAAAGAAGGGGAAGCAGTAAGTTTCTCCGCATGTTGCACACGTAATAAACGCCAAAATTGTACAGTTACGCGGTAGTTTTAAAATTACTACACAAAAACAAACTTGTTTCACTTTAATAAAACTTTTTGGCATCGTACAGTTTGGCAGACAACCTCACGTAACACACCATTCCGCCAAATATCGTCGAGGATACTTGGTGACGCGTAATTGAATATGTTTTGATGCAGTCTTCTCTGGATGTTATTTCTTTTTCCCTCTCGACGAGATAAGAGAATTTTTGAAGCTTTTTTGTCAAATTCTTTAGCAGACGATAAAAATAAATCTTGCAGGATTATACTGGTGGAATGTATTTGTGGGAATCACTTTAATATTGCAATAATGGCAATCCTTCATCCTGAAAAATGTCTTCGTATAGTTGTGGATTTGTTTGTCCTGTAATTAACACCAGATATTTGTTCACTTACATTTGTTTCATTTTGAATTTGTTTCATCACATCGGCTATAATACATTGAGCATTATTTCGGCTTATTTGCGGCGTAAGTAAGGAAAAAAATGTCTCTGAGCACTATGGGACTTAAACATCTCAGGTCATCAGTCCCCTAGAACTTAGAACTACTTAAACCTAACTAACCTAAGGACATCACATAGATCCATGCCCGAGGCAGGATTCGAACCTGCGACCTTAGCGGTCGGGCGGTTCCAGACTGGAGCGCCTACAACCGCTCGGCCACACCGGCGGGCTAAGTAAGGATTATCGTTGTGCACTCTTCCTGCTCCAGCAACCGTCGTCTGGAAGCCACGCTGACATAAATGCCTCACAATCCGTCCGACTCGTGCTTAAAATGGTACTTTTTTTTTCTAAATGCATGGCCATCTGTATCTTCGACTTCCGTCACTTTCATTTCTGACCAAGCTCTGCGTTCACCATACCTTTGGTAGAAATCGGTGATGGCTGGTAGGTGCGGTCCCCTTGCCAGACTGCGTTAAGCCCACAGCATGTGGCTGCTATTTGAACACACCAAACCGCATCAGTGGGTGCTTAGAATGAAAGTCTGACTCCACGTACTTATTATTACGATAAGCTCTCGTCTGAAATCGAGCTATAGGCTCAGATGGACATATCCAGTCTAATGCTAAGGTCCACTAGCTGTTCAAGCTAATTGTTTTCTAATAAAAATCTCACATAAAAAGAATAATTCGCAACGCCTTTGTTCTGCCTTAATAGTACCACATCATTAGAGATCTCGGCGTACACGAAAGCGTTTATACGCTTCACCACTTTCAGCACACAGGCAGGACAATTGTGGCAGGCTGTGTACTTTAAGCAGCATCCAGGAAGCAAGTATGTGAGCCTGCCTGTTGGCTTGGAAGGGAAACCTCTGACGTCAGGTACTACCAACCTCACCCGGCCTACCATAGAGCTCTATCCCACACGTCCGTTCAGATATACAGTGTGTCCCAGTTCCTTTACGACTGCTTGTGCGAAATTCCAAACTGCAAAGCTATCTCGTGACGAGTTGCGGCATTACAATCCTTTTAAAGGCTCAGAAACAGCTTTGTAGAAAGTCAAAGCGCTGGCATTGCTGCAACAGGCACCCTGCCCGCTAATATTACAATATGTGTCTGACACTCGTCAGAAAATGGCAATGGAGCAGTAAGGTAACATCAAGTTTTTTTTAGTCCTCCTGAGTTTATGGGCGATAAATCGTTGAATTCGATCTCAATACCGAGGGACAGGTTCCTGGTTGCTCCTCCATGACGACACCCCAGTCCACAAAGCGAAGATTTTACACGAGTTTTTTGGCAGCAAATGGATTGAAGTCCTGTATCACCCACCATATTCGCCGGATTTGGCCCCAGGTGTCTTTCAGTTGTTCCCCAAACTGAAGTAGGAAATGAAAGGACACGTTTATGATGCAATTAAGGACATCCAAGAAAATTTTACTACGGTACTGACCGCAACTCCAAAAAAAGGACTACAGTGACAGTTAACAATGACTTTTAAAACGATGTCAGCTGTGTTCTGATGCAGGGTGAGACTGTTTTGAATAAATACACTGATTTTGGGACTTTTATTTTTCGTAGCCACATTCCAAACGGAACAGGGACACGCTGCACAAAGCTCTTTGTTTGATCTAGCAGAAGAAGGCCTAATGGTGCAGTGGCGAAGATGCAAAAAAATGTGAATTACAGGCACTTTTCTATGGTGCGAAAAACAGTCCGGAAACATCACAGAACTACCTCCGATCTGAACTACACCCCCACAGACTGTGTTGGTGTACTCCATTCTTTGCATCATTTCAAACGAAGGGAAATCACGACCCATTGAACCACATACACGTCTTCAGTCAGTTACTGATCAGTGTCTCTGCGCATACGTCGTGCAGGTGTGTGTGTCTTTATGTAGAAGTTTTTCGACGAATATATCTGATGTTGTATTAGCATAGTTTCTGTGCTCGGTGTTTACCACCACGTGGTCGTGAACAACAACTTTGTCTAAAAGAGGTGTGCATCTACACTCCTGGAAATTGAAATAAGACCACCGTGAATTCATTGTCCCAGGAAGGGGAAACTTTATTGACACATTCCTGGGGTCAGATACATCACATGATCACACTGACAGAACCACAGGCACATAGACACAGGCAACAGAGCATGCACAATGTCGGCACTAGTACAGTGTATATCCACCTTTCGCAGCAATGCAGGCTGCTATTCTCCCATGGAGACGATCGTAGAGATGCTGGATGTAGTCCTGTGGAACGGCTTGCCATGCCATTTCCACCTGGCGCCTCAGTTGGACCAGCGTTCGTGCTGGACGTGCAGACCGCGTGAGACGACGCTTCACCCAGTCCCAAACATGCTCAATGGGGGACAGATCCGGAGATCTTGCTGGCCAGGGTAGTTGACTTACACCTTCTAGAGCACGTTGGGTGGCACGGGATACATGCGGACGTGCATTGTCCTGTTGGAACAGCAAGTTCCCTTGCCGGTCTAGGAATGGTAGAACGATGGGTTCGATGACGGTTTGGATGTACCGTGCACTATTCAGTGTCCCCTCGACGATCACCAGTGGTGTACGGCCAGTGTAGGAGATCGCTCCCCACACCATGATGCCGGGTGTTGGCCCTGTGTGCCTCGTTCGTATGCAGTCCTGATTGTGGCGCTCACCTGCACGGCGCCAAACACGCATACGACCATCATTGGCACCAAGGCAGAAGCGACTCTCATCGCTGAAGACGACACGTCTCCATTCGTCCCTCCATTCACGCCTGTCGCGACGCCACTGGAGGCGGGCTGCACGATGTTGGGGCGTGAGCGGAAGACGGCCTAACGGTGTGCGGGACCGTAGCCCAGCTTCATGGAGACGGTTGCGAATGGTCCTCGCCGATACCCCAGGAGCAACAGTGTCCCTAATTTGCTGGGAAGTGGCGGTGCGGTCCCCTACGGCACTGCGTAGGATCCTACGGTCTTGGCGTGCATCCGTGCGTCGCTGCGGTCCGGTCCCAGGTCGACGGGCACGTGCACCTTCCGCCGACCACTGGCGACAACATCGATGTACTGTGGAGACCTCACGCCCCACGTGTTGAGCAATTCGGCGGTACGTCCACCCGGCCTCCCGCATGCCCACTATACGCCCTCGCTCAAAGTCCGTCAACTGCGCATACGGTTCACGTCCACGCTGTCGCAGCATGCTACCAGTGTTAAAGACTGCGATGGAGCTCCGTATGTCACGGCAAACTGGCTGACACTGACGGCGGCGGTGCACAAATGCTGCGCAGCTAGCGCCATTCGACGGCCAACACCGCGGTTCCTGGTGTGTCCGCTGTGCCGTGCGTGTGATCATTGCTTGTACAGCCCTCTCGCAGTGTCCGGAGCAAGTATGGTGGGTCTGACACACCGGTGTCAATGTGTTCTTTTTTCCATTTCCAGGAGTGTAGATTTAAGATCTAACTCGAACCCTGTCACCGAGTATTTGTTTCTTATTTCAATAGAAATGTTGCGCTGAATTATATTTTTGTCTGTTTACTACTGAAAACCACACTGCATAGAATAAACGCACTCGAATTTCACAACAGCTTGGTTGATTTCAGGTGCAGGTGCAGACGATGAAATTTCAGGTACTGTTGCAGTATCAGGCCGGATCTTCCTTTGCGCAGGTAACATTTTTATTTCAGGGCCATGAGGAGCTTTTATTTTGTTTGTTTTAGGGAAACAGATCATATATTCAGTGCTTCGTAAGATACAAATTAGATTTGGTAACTATTGAAAGGGAAGGTTCAGATACAGTGTTCCACATTTTCAAGCAAAGGAATAGTATCACATTAACAAAGTTTCACATTTAATAATCACATGTGCATCTAATATATTTCATCATAACTTTAGCCCACCAATCCATTTTATACTATATATGAACCAGGATATTTATTTTAACATTTACAGAGATCCCTTACTTCTACATCTTCACCATGAGTATGCTGTGGACACTCCCGTCCTCCAAGATGGCAGCCGTGTTCTCAGTGCTGAACTCGTACGTTCCTGGTTTGACGAACACTCCTGCACCCTATCGCATCTCAATGGTCCGTTAAATTATCTCCGACTGCTTCGAACAGCGGGCGAAATAAATCAACCAGCATCCTCGTGATTTGGTAGCTTTACGGATTCAAATCATCAGTGAAAGGGCCAACTGGATGTGTCATACCTGAACAAACAAGTGGACTATGTGCCACGCCGAACTGTGGTCAATGACAAGAATGTAGGAGGTTAGAAATATATATCAATACCTATAGCTGCTGACGGGCGTTGATATATATCAACGGGGACAGGTGAAAATGTGTGCTCCGACTGGGATCTCGAACCCGGGATCTGCTGCTTACATGGCAGACGCTCTATCTATCTGAGCCACCGAGGGCACAGAGGATAGTGCGACTGCATGGACTATCTCGCACACGCCTCCTGCGAGACCCACATTCTCACCTTGTATGTCCACACACTACATTCGTAGTTTCCCTACCCAACACACTCATTACTCGTAGAAGACATTCTTACCAAGTCCCGTTAAGAGCTCGGGTAATATGTGGGCATCCGCACAGAAGAAGATGGTCATGGCCGGTATTGCCAGAACTATATACTTATATGGGTATGGTATCTGTTCTTTCGGACATGTCCGAAAGAACAGACACCATTCCATATAAATGTAGGAGGTGTCACGCATTATTAGAATGTTGTCTGTCGAGTTTACTAATTTTTTATGTAAATGTTGGAGATCATTCCAGTGGGAGATTTCCCTCTCTGTACGATGCTACAAATTAAACCTGTTATCGCTGGCCGGAGTGGCCGTGCGGTTCTAGGCGCTACAGTCTGGAACCGAGCGACCGCTACGGTCGCAGGTTCGAATCCTGCCTCGGGCATGGATGTGTGTGATGTCCTTAGGTTAGTTAGGTTAATTAGTTCTAAGTTCTAGGCGACTGATGACCTCAGAAGCTAAGTCGCATAGTGCTCAGAGCCATTTGAACCATTTTTTTTAAATTTTGTTATCAGGTACAATAGGAAGTCTCTGTTATTCTGAGGATCAAATAGCTATATGAAGTTAAGTATTCGTCGAGATAATTATAGACGAACCTCAGTTGATCAAGGATTAGAAAGGAGATCGCCTGTGATATCATTCAAGGAGCCTTTGTGATATTCATGTGAATTAAGTTAGATAAATCACGGAATACCTCCATCTGAGCAGCCGGTAGTAAGTTTGAACCCCACTTCTCTAGAACAACGAGTCTCACTAGCATCTGTTGCTGTAAGCAAATAACATTTCGCTGTCGCCGATCATTACTGTCACCAAGGTTAAACCTAAACGCTTCCCTATTGTACACGGATATGACAACACTTCTTGAAAGATTATTTTTTTCGTTTTTACCCTCAGGGTCAATGATTAAGCATACCAACTCTGAGGGTAATTTCCTTTTTTTTATTTTGTTTTTGCGAACTATTTTATAAGGCCTATTTATCACTCACAGGACTCCAGCGATTACCGCATTGATGAAAGTGGTCAGTGCTGCTCTGGTAGTGTACGCCAGTTTTCCATCTTCCATCTTCCTCTAAGTACATTCTGCGTCGATAGTAATCTGTAGCACTATAAAAGACAAGTTTTTCGAACAAAAGGGAGCAGCAGACGATATGAGACTTTTTTTTACAAATTTTTCCTCAGGAGAACATTTCAGGCGTCTGACAAGACAATTAATTGACTTTTGACACTAGTTTCTGAACCAATTAATCTTTCGCTGTTAAGATAAAGAAATGATATATGAATCCACTAAGTATACCCCAGCCGACAAAGTAATGCTCTGCTTTAACTGCACTTGAGCGAATGATTAACAATCTGTAGCGCTATTGCTGTCATGCCAGGGCGTCGTTTAACGCCATGAGAACACACGTCAAGGAACTGAAAATACCTCAAGAGGCTTCTATTCCCACAGTAAATCGTGTGTGACATTAATCCAGTGTAATCCAGATGATAAGCATGTCACACGAAGACAGGTATTAATTTTTCTTACAGGCGTTAACCAAAAATACTTTAATATATCTGTACTTTATATTTTAAGGTGAGCCTTATTTGCTCTCATACACTGACTATTATATGATTCTGTAATAAGTATTAGCCTGATAATGTTACTGTATAAGTGCCGAAGGAAATACAGTCAACTTTTGAAAACCTTTTAAAATGTAAGAAAGAAATTTAAAAAAGTCTGCCATATAGCGCAGGATGTAGGGCGCTTTCTTGTGAGAGTAGGAGCTGACAGATAATCGAAACGAATTCGCGGGTCATATTGCCAACTGTTGTCTAGGACACTGATTACTTTGGGTGTGGTCACTTCATCACTCTCCGCAGCCACCGTACAGGAATCTGGGTAGATCTCCAGCATTCTCATCAGAAACACTATGCTCAAGCAGTTAAGATACGATCGGTGGAATTGGAAACGTAGTTAATACGCTGGAGATTATGGCTTATGTCCTGATGGGCCCCTAAAAGAAGGAAAAACAAAGCTGCTTTGTTGTCCCTTCCTTGTTCAATCCCAAAAATCTTCCTCCTTTACTTCAAATAAAAAATGAGAAATGTAGACCAACATTTATACAATTTTCAAAAACATATTCCATGATTAAAGTTGGATCGAACGTCGATTATGGCATCAATAAAGAAAGGCTGAAGTCCTTTTACTGACGTAAAGAGTACTTTTACGTATCCTGTGGTAGTGTCTCCACATCTCCCTGTATAGTTCTATTGTACAAACAACCGCTTCATTAAGGTACATAATACTTCCAGCTTAGACTGATACACAGTTTTTAGCGCTTGCAACTTTTTCGTTTCGAAGTTTTCTGATTTGAAACGCTCCTCGACTTCATACGTATTCTTGTCTCCCCAATTCTAACTTTCTTTTTTTCGTTTCAACGGAACTAAGAACAATTACGGGCTCACATTGCGTTTCTCTCCTGTATTAAAGTCTTTGTGTAACTTCTTTCCTCTCATATTGCACTCAGACCTTATAGGCCTATTCCCACTTTTTTTCGTAGTTCTCGGTCGCTTCGCTTGAAATGAATCCATCCCTCTTTCTGTGTTCAGCTTTTGTCATTTTGCACATTGCTACTTGTGACTTCTGAACTTAAATTCCTACTTGTATATGAATCATTTTCAAATTTTTCATTTTACATTTCTTGCTATCACCGTTAGATTATCGTTTAAATCATTCCTAGGGGGATCCTTCAGTCGGTTTGAATTTGATTATGCCAACTGGCCGTTCAGCTGATATATCTTTTCGATTGCTGGCGTTTTTCTCGATTGAGAATCTGTAATAATTATGTTCTCCACTTTACGTACAGTACTCATCCACAACATAGTAGTGAGTCATGGTATTCTGGCTCTTCAGTGCATATACACCTGAGAAAGAGAAAAGAAACTGTACATAAACGATGCCAGTAGAGACCTCTGCAGACAATGATGACAACGCATTTTTTTCCCTTTTTCTTCATCTTCTCCTTTTTTTTCCAGGTGTAGCAGTAGCAAGGTCATGTGAAGTGATTGCTTAATATTAATGACGACAGGACGCACATCAGTCATGTCCTAGATTACGTTTCACAAATATCTCACATGGTGTCTCATTCAGTGAGGACGTCTGGTATTTTTTTCAGCGATCCGTTTGCTATATGGGAACGTTAAGTTTGGTAGCTCCAATGGTGTACTTCAGGAGGAATTTGTTACGTACCGACCCCAAGATTCACTCTATCCTGTCTCTGTTCTGTCCACTGCACATCACAGGCATTCAGCGACCTACACTATGACATCAAAAGTATCCGGACACCCCCGAAAACTTTTTCATATTAGGTGCATTGTGCTGCTACCTGCTGCCAGGTACTCCATATCAGCGACCTCAGAAGTCATTAGACGTTGTGAGAGAGCAGAGTGGGGCGCTCCGCGGAACTCACGGACTCCGAACGTGGTCAGGAGACTGGGTCTCATACGTCTGTACGCGAGATTTCCACACTCCTAAACATTCGTAGGTCGACTGTTTCCAATGAGACAGTGAACTGAAAACGTGAAGGAACACGTACGGCACAAAATCCTAAGGGCCGGCCTCGTCTGTTGACTGACCGCCGACAGTTGAAGAGAGTCGTAATGTGTAATAGCCAGACATCTATCCAGACCATCAAACAGAAATTCCAAACTGCATCAGGATCCACTGCAAGTACTATGAAAGTTAGACGGGAGGTGAGAAATCTTGGATTTCATGGTCGAGCGGCTGCTCATAAGCCACACATCGCGCCAGTAAATGTCAAACGACGCTTCGCTTGGTGTAGAGAGTGTAAACATTGGACAATTGAAAAATCGAAAAATATTGTGTGGAATGACGAATCGCCGGCCGCTGTGACCGAGCGGTTCTAGGCGCTTCAGTCCGGAACCGCGCTACTGCTCCGGTCACAGGTTCGAATCCTGCCACGGGCATGGATGTGTGTGATGTCCTTAGGTGAGTAAGGTTTAAGTAGTTCTAACTCTAGGGGACTGATAACCTCAGATGTTAAGTCCCATAGCGCTTAGAGCCATTTGAACCATTTGAATGACAAATCACGCTACACAATGAGGCGATCAGATGGCAGGGCGTGGGTATGGCAAATGTCAGGTGAACGTCATCTGCCCGCGTGTGTAGAGTTCACAGTAAAATTTGGAGGAAGTGATGTTATGGTATGGTCGTGTTTTTAAGGAAGGGAGTTGAATCCCTTGTTGTTTTGAGTGGCACTATCACAGCACAGGCCTACATTGATTTTTTAGGCACCTTCTTGCTTCCCACTGTTGAAGAGCAATTCGGAGATGGCGATTGCATCTTTCAACACGATCGAACACCTGTTCATAATACACGGCCTGTGGCAGAGTGTTTACACGACAATAATAACCCTGTAATGGGCTGGCCTGCACAGTGTCCTGACCTGAATCCAATACATCAACTTTGGGATGTTTTGGACAGTCGACTTCGTGCCAGGCTTATCGACCGACATCCATACCTTTCCTCAGGGCAGGACTCCGTGAAGAGTGGGCTGCCATTCCGCCCTTGTATCTTATCTATCTCTTTACTAAATACAGCCTAACAGATGTTCCAGAATGAAACAATCAAGAATCAGCCGACTTGAAAGCCACTTCGGTCGTGGATGGATCTGGATCTTCTTGAATCTGCTGTTCTCACAGCTAGTTTTATGTGAACCTTTCACTAGAGGTCACTCCGGACGACTACTCCCAGGTATTTTACGACCTATGAACACCCAGCTCACAATGTCGTACGACCATCTGAAAAATACTCATGTTATTTGAGTTGTATTCTAGATTTCATCTAGCATCCATTAATATACAGATATGAAAAACAAACATGAACCAAAAGGAGAAAGGCGCAGCCAAAATAAACACAAAGACCTTAGAACGACGAGAACAGCGTTGTAAACATCTCTGAGTTGACGATTCAGCAGCGAAAATTGTCCAAGCAACGGAAACATAGGCCTCATCGTAATGCATGAATTAGATACAATGCAAAAAATGAAGAATACGAAAGCAGCAGGGGCAAAGGGAATAAATATCGAACTGTTTAAAAACAGAGGTCTGTCACTGAAATAATTAATGCTATATTTCAGTAACGTGTGAAGGACTTCAGTGAGGGAAACCTGAGGAGTAGAATCTGGCTAAGATTTTCTCCATATTCAAGGAAGCCAATAGGAGCGACCCAAACAACTATACAGGGTGAGTCACTAACTATTGCCACAAAAGAATAATTCCGAAGTATGATAGGAGCTGAAAAGTTTGTGGGACAAAAGTTGCATGGGACAACGGGGGCCATAATAAGGATTTTTGTTGCTGGGTGGGGCCGCTCCAGAGACATGAAGGTCAACTTTGTTTTATAATGTGGATGCTATAGTTTGGTATTTATTTTCTCATAGTGGCTATCGAGACGAATGCAATGATGTGTAACAGTAAGGTCTTTGAAGGTCAACGATGGTCACAAAGGTGGCGTGAAGGTCCATTTATAGAAGGTGTTCGAAGTGCTAACCATTGGTATCAATGCAGAGCTGCAATCTTCTTATCGTGGATTGAGTGGCTTCTAAATATAACTTGAATATCTCACTAATAAAATAAGGCTATGGCATTCCAGGGAAACTCGCCTATAAGACCTAAAGTTATAGTAAATCACATAATATTGAAACAGGTAACCCACTTTCAGTACCTGATACCACAGTCTATGGAAGAACTAGAAATATGCTACAAGAAATGCCAAGAAAGGGGAACAGATGGACTTTTACAAAGTCACTGCAGTACGTTCTTTGCCGTATGGTTCTGAAACCTGGTTTCCTATGCAACAGGGCGTGAGCAGAATCCAAGCTGCAGAATGACATTCCTCCGCCGTGTTACAGACAGCTCTATAAAAGGTCGCTTCAGAAATGAAGACATTAGAAATTAATTGGAAGATGATTCAATGCATAAGAAAATAGATGTAATCAGAAAAATATGGTGGCTATGTGTAGAAAAAATGAATGAAAATATGCTTCCAAAACAACCTCTCGCCTACAAACCGAGAGGGGCAAGACAGAGGGGAAAACAACTGAAGACGCGCCTGGACATTGTTCGGTACAGGTGAAATCATCAAATGCATGGAGGGAGGAAGAGAAGATGACGATGAAAAACAACGAGCGTTGATTAGGTTGTTACCCCTGTATATTTTAGCGGCAGATTTTGCAACTGGAACTGCAGTAGATCGTGTCTGGCGGGAAAGTGTGACAAAGACTACTGAAAGTTAGTAGTTTTCACGAGAATCCCCTCTCCAAGCGTCTTGCAAATGTCTAGTGCCTGTTGTTGCTATCAAAGGCTGCAAGTTCATGGAATGTTTGGGTATTAGTAGGTGGCGTGGACCTATGCATTTTCATGACAATTCCACGAAATTCTATGCCTAAATCTACATGTCTGTAAATCACAATCAACTGCCTGGCAGAGAGCTCATCCAACCACCTTCTCTACTGTTCTTCTCCCGAACAGCACGCGATAAGAACGAACACTTAAATCTTTCCGTGCGAGCACCTATTTCTCTTGTTTTATTACGATGATCATTTCTCCCTTTGTAGGAGCGCGTCAAAAAAATATATTCGCATTCAGAGAAGAAAGTTGGTGATTTAAATTTCCTGAGAAGATCCCACCACAACGAGAAACGCCTTTATTTCAGTAATGTGCACCCCAAATTCTGTATCTTGTCCATGATACTCATTCGCCTATTTCCCTGATAATACGAAACGTGCTGCCCTTCTTTGAAATTTCTAGATGTACTCTGTTACTTCTGTCTGATAAGGATCCCACACCATGCAGCACCACTACAAAAGAGGACGGACAAGCGTACTTTGGGCAGTCTCTTTAGTAAACCTGTTGCATCTTCTACGTTTTCTGTCATTAAGAAGCAGCATTCGGTTCACTTCCCCACAAAATTGTCTATTTTACCATTCCAATTTATATTATTCGTAATTGTAATCTCTCAATATTTTGTTAAATCGGAAGCTTGTAACTTGTGTGATTTATCATGTAAACGTACGAGGGCTATGTCTTTATATTGTGCCTGCGATCGGTCGAGAAATGGAAACCACAGCGAAAATCAAAAACGTTATATTTGCAACATTCAGCTACACCTTAGTTAATTCTTTACATAGTCGCGGCTCCGACTTAGACTTTGTAGTTGCCTGTTAACAACTTTCCAATACCCTTATCATAGAAGGCAGCCGCCTGTGCTATCAGCCATTTGCTTAAACTGGGCTGTTAACTCGTGTCTGTGCTGAATGCTGTCCTTATAACCAACGGCACATGTCGGTGAACAGACGAATACCAGAGGAAGCTAAGTTCTGACCGTATGGAGGGTGATTAAACACTTCTAATCGGAAACTCTAAAAGAGCGTTGTTTTTGTACCTGCAGTGTGCAGCCGAGCATTGTCATGAAGGGGGAAACGCATGATAGTTACATTATGTGGGTTGCATGAAATCAGGCAAAGCCTCTCACAAGAGGAGGCCGCCAATTGCGAAATTCAGATTCGATTCATACTGCGCATAATAAAAGCTCATGGCCAGAGGTTTAATGTGGCAAAGCACCAAGATGCACTTCTCAGCCGTTGTCGAGAAAATCGACAGTTAAAAGAAACCGTTGCGGTGAAATGCTCTCTACGATTAATAATGTTCAACAGCGTCGTGGCGCAGCGGTAAGCGCTCGGGTTCGTAATCCGAAGATCGCCGGATCGAATCTCGCGCCATGCAATTTTTTTTAATTATTAGTTTTTTGTAATTCAAATATATATATATATATATATATATATATATATATATATATATATATATATAAACTATTAATGAATTGCTTATGCATGTTGGTGAAGGCGGATCGCTCTCCAATTGTACCGCCTCCATTTTTCCCTTTGTTTAACAGGGTGTACCAAAGCTCTCCCGTCCGCACTGATTTTCGACAATTTTATAAGTTGCGCTAGGGACCGCATCTACCTTCTTTCGAAGTTAGCAGGCAATTACGCTGTTATGCGGCTGCTCGTCTCGGCCCATTCAACATCTGTCCTTCAAGTGTAACGAGCGAGTAACGGAGTTTATATTTCATACCTGCCGCAGCAGATTTGTGTTCGTGGGGTCTCTATTCTAATTCGAACGTTTGACTTACGCTATACGTATTCGTTTCGGGATACAGTTTCTACATCTTCCGTTAACTATACTTGGTTAACATTATGAAGACAATTAATAACATTTGTGAAATACAACTCTGTTTGCGGAAAACATAATGATGTTCGAAGTCGTCAGTTTTTCCACGACAAACGACTTATTATATGCATAATTGTTGTAACTGATTGCCGGGAATTATATATATATATTTGAATTACAAAAAACAAATAATTAAAAAAGGGTTGCATGGCGACCTTTGGATTATGAACCCGAGCGCTTACCGCTGCGCCACGACGCTGTAGAAAATTATTAATCGTAGAGAATATTTCACCGCAACGGTTTCTTTTAACTGTCGATTTTCTCAACAACGGCTGAGAAGTGCATCTTGGTGCTTTGACACATTACACCTCTGGCCATGAGCTTTTATTATGCGCAGTATGAATCGAATCTGAATTTCACAATTGGCGGCCTCCCCTTGTCAGTAGGCTTTGCACACTTAGCGGAAGACTCTTTTGTTCTAGGTATATTTGCGTGCTCATTGTACGCTCAGAGCTGAAAAATCGAAGTCACATGATCGACAGCTATACTACGAACACCGTGCAACACATCTGCGTAGAACTTCATCAGATTTTCACTGTGGTTTTAATTTCGCGACTGATCGGTGGCTGAAAGAATTGCCCTCGTTTATTGTCATGCCATGTGCTCTTACTACTTAAAAGAACAACAAAGTAAAAGAAAATACTAATTACACTTTTCCTGAGGGTCACTTCGCAACTGACTTTGATTAGCAAATATCATCGCTACTCCCTTTGTAGTTTACTATAACGTTCCGAGCAGTGTGGCGTGATCAAATTAATCACCTTAGAATTCATGTAACTTTGCGTATCGAACACATTTATTGCAATTCCTATTTTTATCCTTGCAAATTAATGATATCTTAACTGAAACGTAATCGTTTCTCTAAAACACACTGACGCGTCCAGTTTCTCCAGAGACCATCGACCGACTGTGTGTCTGCTCTGAGTATTCATATCTGATCGCCAGCTGGCAGTGGTATTCCTAAAGTCACTTATAGTGCGTTGTTTTACAAAAACTGTGTCAAAAACTAGTTGTAGAAGAAGGATATTATCAGTGAAAGTGAATGCACCTCCCACGCATTGACATAGTATCTCCCCTCTGTTCAGCGATTGTGCAGTGAGTGACATTATTTGCAGATAGTCAGACGTAGCCTGCTACTCCAGCTATTTGCTGGCTCACGCATTAACAATACTGTGAGATGAAAATCCCGGGCTGTATTCTGAGTGCTAAAGCACTTCTCATCGGAAACGCTGAAGGGACGTCATGGTTGCACCTGCAGCGTGCGACCGAGCATGGTCATGAACAAGGAAACGCTTGACAGGTATGTCATGTGGACTGCATAGAATCAGGCCGAATCCCTCAACAGGACTTCACACTTGGCGGAATTCTCTATTATTCTATTATATCTAGCTACAGAGAAAAAAAGAACTCTTCCAAATTCCGATAGCCAGCGAAACACTGTGTGTTCACAAGGAATTCTCCAAAAGGTATATCTGTTTCAATGTAAAGAAATCTTCAACACTGATCAACTTCGGCGAACAACTTCCAATGTTGCATACAACTCGACAAACATTTCACTTTGCTCATATTTCCACTTGTAAAATGTAAACTTTCAAGATCGAGAATGTCGCAGTTAATAAAATGTTCCGGACTATTATGACGTCGTTGAATGGAAAACACCTTAAAACCCAACGTATCGTCCCCACCTGCAGTGGATATTTTCGAGGGCGGTCGTAGCTTCTTTGAATAGTCGATTCACGCCCTGGCTATTCATCAGTGAGCCAGGGTGTGAGTAGGACATTCAAAGAAGCTACGGTCCCCCTTGAAAACGTCCACCGCAGATGGGCACGATACATTGGGTTTTAAGGTGAAATCCATTCGACTATGGCACAATAGCCCGGAACCTTTTATTAATTGTGATATCTTCACTGTCACAATAAATAAATTAAGCACACGTACGTCTTCATCTCACGCAGCAATGATTTTGTACACTATTACATGCTCTGTGGACGCAACAAATGGCAAACACATCACTGTTTTCGTTTATTGCCATCTTAGTCTAAATATTTCGAAATTTTGTAACGACAGCTTCTAGAGATATTTTAGGCGAGTTGACACTGATAACAAGGCAATACAACACGTTCATTTTCACTTGCATATTACACTGAAGAGCCAAAGAAACTGGTATAGACATGCGTATTCAAATACAGCTCGATATGTAAACAGGCAGAATACGGTGCTGCGGTCGGCAATGACTATATAAGATAAGAAGTGTCTGACGCTATTGTTAGATCGATTACTACAGCTACAAAGGCAGGTTATCAAGATTTCAGTTTGAACGTGTAACGAAATATAATCGATATGGGCTTTTGGAGCCGAAGGCCCACTCGCGTATCCTTGATGACTGCACGACACATAGCTTTACACCTCGCCTGTGCCCCTCAACACCGACAATGGCTGTTGATGACTATTGTTGCCTTGTCGAATGAGTCTCGTTTCAAATTGCATCTAGCGGATGGACGTGTGTACGGGTACGGGGACGACTTCATGAATCCATGGACCCTTCATGTCAGCAGGGGAGTGTTAAACCTAGTGGAGGCTCTGTAATGGTGTGGGGATCGTGCAGTTGGAGTGATATGTGACCCGTAATACGTCTGGATCCGACTGTAGCACGTGGCGCGTACGTAAGCATCCCTGTCTCATTACCTACATCCATTCATGTCCATTGTGCATTCCGACGAACTTGGGAAATTCCAGCAGGACAACGCGACATCCCACACGTCCAGAATTTCTCCAGGTACACTCATCTGAGTATAAACACTTCCACTGGCCGCCAAACTCTCCAGACATGAACATTAGAGAATATTTGGGATTACCCTGCAACGTGCTGTTCAGAAGAGATCTCCACCCCTCGTACTCTTACGGATTTATGGACAGCCCTCCAAGATTCATGGTGTCAGTTCCCTCCACTACTTCAGACATTAGTCGAGTCCATGCTACATCGTATTGCGATATTAGGCATGTGTACCAGTTCCTTTGACTCTTCAGTGTATAAGAAAAAATTCGAAAACGGTCTATTGCCGAAATATTGCATCGAATAACAAAAAATAGTTTACGTGTCACATGCCAGAGGAACGGGTGAGAAGCACGATGATGTCAACAAAAACATCTCGAGGTGGCTGCTTTCCGTAGATTACGTAGCACAGAACTGCGGCGCTTGTGACCCCACACTGCAACGTTCTAGGAACTCCTGTTGCGTCATCCCGTTGTAGCGTGAGCTGCTGATGACCTCTATGTCATTACGGGTGATACGCTGTCATGTTTCTACAACGTTACTTCACGTGTTTGTCTCCAAATGTCTGTGTCCTTCTTTATGGTATTGTGTCAGATGATGAGTCATAGCGACATGATATATCTTTCGCATATGTCGTTTCTTTGAAAATGTTTACCAGCCGCGCAGTTTTATTTAGCTTCTGTTAACCCATACACCCTCATTTTTCTTCAGCTAGAAAAATGCATCTGCGTCAATAACTACCAACTTTTTCTGTCAAATAACTCCTCGAGGCAGTAGCAATAGCAGTCGTAGCATTGTCGAATTCAAATTAGCGTCCGAATTGATGCGCATGTTGTTCCAGTAAACAAAGGGTACTAAACTGAAATGTTGTCAAGAGCCAAACTTCCCGGAATGCGTTTCATGCACTCTTGGCTTTGGATGAGTTCGAAGACTGGACATTAACAAGACGATCTTGGCTTGTCCCTACGCCCTTAAAAATTTCGGAAGACATTTCCTCAGGAATCCTCTGCAGTAGCTCATCAACTGTGGTGATCTAATCCAAACTTTAGACTCTTAGAAACAATGTAGAGGTAACTCAAAGTTTAACTTACCTATTGTCCCAGCTGTGGTCATCCATAAAACAGAAACATGCTTAACCTCCAGCTCCACTGTTGCTGTTCGACTTTGGAACAAACCCGCCTACACTCTACGAACAAGTCAGCAACCTGCTGTGTATAAGGAAAAGCTGGTGCTCTTTTTCCTACCCAGAATTAACGTTCCCATTTTGTTAAACAGAAACGTTAACTGTCACTTCTTCTCCTACTTGTGTTTATTTCTCCTTTTCTTTCCTATCGGCGACAATATTTTGTTTTACTTCTTTCTTCATTACTTTTATTTCACTACTTCTCCGATTTATCTTCCTTCTCCACCATCTGCTTTATCATCTCACGTGTTGACGGGGCCGATAACACTAATTTATTAGCCGGAGAATTAAATTAATTATCTTACTCTTCAGGAATTCGTCTTCCTTCTCCACCGTCTATTCTCTCATGTACAGTGCTGATAATTCCGATAGTATAAATCTATTAGCCTGTGAATTATATTTATTATTCTACTCTTCCAAAAAATTATTTATAAATTTTACTGATTGTTGAGCTCCTTGGCTGTGCATTATATTTCTTTAAGACGTGAAGCAAACAGCCACTTTTGAGATTGGAGACATATAATTTCACTTTTTTCTAAAAGTAGATGGTTGCTGTATTTCTTAACATAATAAAATAAGAAGTACATTATGTGATCAAAAGTATCCGGACAACCCCAAAAACACACGTTTTCATATTAGGTGCATTGTGCTGCCACCTACTGAAAGGTACCCCATATCAACGGCCTCAGTAGTCATCAGACATCGTGAGAGAGCAGAATGGGGCTTTCCGCGGAACTCACGGACTTCGAACGTGGTCAGGTGATTGGGCGTCACTTGTGCCAAACGTCTGTACGTGAGATTTCCGCAGGCCTATACATCCTTAGGTCCGCTATTTACGATGTGATGGTGAAGTGGAAACGTGAACGGACACCTGTAGCACAAAAGCGTACAGGCCGACCTCGTCTGTTGATTGACAGAGACCGCCAGTTGTTGAAGAGGGTCGTAATATGTACTAGACAGACATATATCCAGACCATCACACAGGAATTCCAAACTGCATCAGGGTTCACTGCAAGTACTATGACAATTAGGCGGGAGGTTAGAAAAGTTGGGTTTCATGGTGGAGCGGCTGCTCATACGCCACACATCAAGTCCGTAAATGCCAAACGACGCCTCGCTTGGTGTAAGAAGTGTAAACATTGGACGATTGAACAGTGGAAAAACGTAGTGTGAAATGACGAATCACAGTACACAATCTGGCGATCCGATGGCAAGGTGTGCGCATAGCGAATGCCCGGGAAACGTCACCTGTCAACGTGTGTAGAGCCAACAGTAAAAATCGGCGACGGTGGTAAATGGTGTGGTCGTGTTTTTCTTGTTTCTCGCGGCACTATCACAGCACAGGCCTACATTGATGTTTTAGGCAGCTTCTTGCTTCCCACTGTTGAAGAGCAATTCGGGGAAGGCGATTGCATCTTTCAACACGATGAAGCACCTGGTTATAACTCACGGCCTATGGCGAAGTGGTTCCATGACAATAACATCTCTGCCTTGCACAGAGTCCTGACCTGAATCCTACAGAACACCTTTGAGATGTTTTGGAACGCCGATTTCGTGCCAGGCCTCACCGACCGACATCGATACCTCTCCTCAGTGCAGCACTCCGTGAAGAATGGGCTGCCATTTCCCAGCAACTGACTGAACGTATGCCTGCGAGAGTGGAAGCTATCATGAAGGTTAATGGTGGACAAACACCATATTAAATTCCGTCATTACCGATGGAGGGCGCTACGAACTTGTAAGTCATTTTCAGCCAGGTGTTCGGATACTTTTGATCATATAGTGTACTTTTTCTGCTGTGGTTATTTTACTATTTCTGCCTCAAATATTTCCGAGTGTTAAATATTATAATAAATAGGTCACCTGTAAAATGCGAGTCATAATGAATAAGATGTAAAAAATGAAGAATTCCTTGATAGATGTAAGCGGTGGCAGTGCGGATAAATAAATAGCCGTCCCGCACATGCAGTGGCAAAGGCAGCCACACGGAAGCGCTTCTTCAGAAGAAATAGGGATGTACGAAACAGAAGTGTCGAGGGAAGTAACTGTCATGTTGTTCATGCTGTTCAATACGTAACTTTTGCTACCTGAGCCGAGCGACCGCTACGGTCGCAGGTTCGAATCCTGCCTCGGGCAGGGATGTGTGTGATGTCCTTAGGTTAGTTAGGTTTAATTAGTTCTAAGTTCTAGGCGACTGATGACCCCAGCAGTTAAGTCGCATAGTGCTCAGAGCCATTTGAACCATTTATTGCTGACCGTCAAGCTTAATGTCTTCTGATCACATGTGGCTTGTATACATATTCTGATATCAGGGGGCCTATTAAACAGTTCCAAACATGAATTAGTTGTTCGGTACGACAATCTTTATGTGCAGGACGAAGACGGAGAACTGAAGGGGTCGGTGGAAGAAAGCTCTAACCTGAAACAGCGTATTCTTAGTTATTACATGTGAGTTATTCCCCTTCAGTGCCATGCGAAAATACACACATCAAAAAAATGTTTTGCATCACCTCCGTTACGAGAGTTCTGGAACCTGTACAGAAAATTGGAATAGAGATCAACTAAGACATCATCCGCCTTTTTATTGCGCATAAAAAAACACACGTTGCATGTTGTACCGCCATACAGCGAGACCATCAGAGGTGGTGATCCAGATTTCTGTAAACACCGGTACCTCTAATACCCACCAGCATGTCCTCTTGCATTGATGCATGCCCGTATTCGTCGTGGCATACTATCCACAAGTTCATCGAGGCACTGTTGGTCCAGATTGTCCCATTCCTCAACGGTGATTCGGCGTAGGTCCCTCAGAATGGTTGGTGGGTCACATCGTCCATAAACAGTCCTTTCCAATCTATCCCAGTTATGTTCGATAGGGTTCATGTCTGGAGAACATGTTGGCCACTCTAGTCGAGCGATGTCGTTATCCTGAAGGAAGTCATTCACAAGATGTACACGATGGGGGCGCGAATTGTCGTCCATCAAGACGAACGCCTCGCCAAAATGCTGCCGATATGTTTGCACTATTGGTCGGAGGATGGCATTCAAGAATCATACCGCCGTTACGGCGCCTTGCATTACCACCAGCGACGTACGTTGGTCCCACGTAATGCCGCCCCAAAGCATGAGGGAAGCTCCACCTTGCTGCACTCGCTGGACAGTGTGTCTATGGCGTTCAGCCTGACGGGGTTGCCTCCAAACACGTCTCCGACAATTGTCTGGTTGAAGCCATATGCGACACTCATCGGTGAAGAGAACGTGACGCTAATACTGAGCGGTCCATTCGGCATGTTGTTAGGTCCATCCGTACAGCGCTGCATGGTGTCGTGGTTGCAAATATGGACCTCGCCATGGACGTCGGGAGTGCAGTTGCACATCATGCAGCCTATTTCGCACAGTTTGAGTCGTAACACGACGTTCTGTGGCTGCACGAAAAGCATTATTCAACATGGTGGCGTTGCTGTCAGAGTTCCTCCTAGCCGTAACCAGTAGTTAGCGGTCATCCACTGCATTATTAGACCTTGGGTGGCCTGAGCGAGGCATGTCATCGATTGGTCCTGTCTCTCTGTATCTCCTCCATGTCCGAACAACATCGCTTTCGTTCATTCCGTGACGCCTGGACATTTCCCATATTGAGAGCCCTTCCTGCACAAAGTAACAATACGGACTCGATCGAACCGCGGTATTGACTGCCTAGGCCTAGTTGAACTGCAGACAACTTGAGCCATGTACCTCCTTCGTGGTGGAATGACTAGAACTGACGGGTTGTCGGACACCCTCCGTCTAATAGGCGCTGCCAATGCATGGTTGTTTACATCTTTGGGCGGGTTTAGTGACATCTCTGTACAGCCAAAGGAATAGTGTCCGTGATACAATATCCACAGTCAACGTCTATCTTCAGGAGTTCTAGGACACGGAGTGATGCAAAACTTTTCTTAATGTGTGTATTCGTATTTACAGAGAGAGTAATATGCTAAGATGTACTTAATTGAGGTTGGTGAATTCAGCCGTGAGCTAAGTAAGGCTGAGCTTTTATATTCAGAGGCAGCGGCATTAGATGATGTGAGAGGGGGAATGTTTTATTGTTCGTCTCACAACACTGACAATTCAAGGGCATGCGCGACTCGTCCTGATGAGCTGCTACGGTATAAATTTTGACACTGATGTGACATAGGTTCGAAAACACGGCTTATAGAGACGGCTATTTACAAATGTGGTACACACTTGTAGCAAGGAATATAAAATTACATTACGGCTGTTGTAATACAACGCAATGGATAGAAGGAAACTGATAATCAATATATTATTGATCGTGCCTCATACTGGATAATGCATAAGTGCAAATACCATTATGAATTAATTAATCGCCCGTTCACAAAAAGAACTTCGTCAAGTAGTTATTGTGTCACAACTTTTAGGCCGCTGAGGATGGTAGCAATACGAAACACAGAATAGCCTACACCACCACCAGGCGAGGCATAAAGCTACGTTTCGTGCAGTCATCAAGGGTACTCGAGTGGGCTTTCGGAGCCTAAAGCCAGTATCGATGATGTTTCGTTGAATGGTTCGCACGCTGACACTTGTTGATGGCCCAGCATTGAAATCTGTAGCAATTTGCGGAAGGTTTGCACTTCCATCACGCTTCTCTTCCGTCGTCGTTGGTCCCGTTCTTTCAGGATCTTTACCGGCCGCAACGATTTCAGAAATTTGATGTTTTACCGGATTCCTGATATTCACGGTACACTCGTCAAATGGTCGTACGCGAAAGTCACCACTTTATCGCTACCTCGGAGATGTGTCCCATCGTTCGTGCGCCGACTATAACACCACGGTCAAACTAACTTAAATCTAGATAACCTGTCATTGTAGCAGCACTAATCGATCTAACTGCGCCAGACACTTGTTGTCTTAAACAGGCGCTGCCGACCGCAAAGTCGTATTGTGTGTCTTTACATGTCTATGTATTTGAATACGCATGCCCATAATAGTTTCTTTGGCGCTTCAGTGTACATATCTTTTAGTTTATTAGAAATCTCATCTTCAGTTATGTTGAATATAACGAACACATAACTTCTATATACCTGAAACTTGCGCGTTTAGTATGACCATAGCCCACTAGAATGTTCCAATAGCGTCTGTTCTTTACAGTGTCATGCCTGCGTGAGCGTGCTGGTGGAGTTTTAAATTTTTCCCTAGCGTCGCGGCACACGCCGGCAGTTCCCAGGCATTTCAAGACTGTGCAACTGTGGGTGCATAGCACTCTACCGTTAGTGTCAAAATCACATGTGATTTTGTAGGCTGTGAATAGTGAATACGTAATATATGATTTTCTGGACTTATTGTGTTTGAAGAGTGTCTTCTAACTGCAGTCATCTTTTGACGAAGGTAAGGAATATAGAAAACATATAATTTTTAAAACATTGTTGTAGTATTTGCATTCGTACTAGAGTTGTGCATATTGCTGATAATGTTATACATTTGCGCTAAACGTACACTGATACTACGTTTCTGCGATATATATATATATATATATATATATATATATATATATATATATATATATATATATATATATATAGCTGCGCGGATTTAGCTGAGCGGTCTGAGGCGCTGCAGTCATGGACTATGCGCCTGGTCCCGGCTGGGGTTGGAATCCTCCCTCGGGCATGGGTGCCTGTGTTTGTCCTTAGTATAATTTAGGTTAAGTAGTGTGTAAGCTTAGGAACTGATGACCTGAGCAGTTTTAAGTCCCCTATGGTTTCACATACACACACACACACACACACACATTGTTAATTGAATATATACCATACTGCTATGTGCCGTTTCGTAAGAATGAAGAAGGAAGTCCTAGTGCCATAAGTTATCATGAATTTCCGGTTGATAATGACCTAAGTGGTTATGAATGGTTTCTGGAGAAAGCCTCTCGCCAGATACAGTGTCAAATTCATCGGTAATTTGCAGTCAAAATTTTACCGTGACGGATTACTAACATGGTTCCGAAAGAAAGATTTTGAAAACAGGTATTGTTCGTGTAAACAAAGTTGACACTCGGCGCGGTGGCTGATGGGAGCGACTGTAAATGGTAAATGTTTTTCGGTCGCTCCCATCAGGCAACGCGCCGAGTGTCAACTTTGTTTGCGCGTGTAGTAGCATTTCCAGCACATTTCCCAATTATCCTCTCTATAAAATTCCCATAGCAGTAACATCTATGCGACAAACTGAAAATCAGCCTCGTAATAATCCAGCGTGTCGTAAACGTAAAATAAGTGCAAACCCTAACCAAGATATCTGCATGAATGTTCTATTAAATGCATTCAAAATGGTTCAAATGGCTCTGAGCACTATGGGACTTAACATCTTAGGTCATTAGTCCCCTAGAACTTAGAACTAGTTGAACCTAACTAACCTCAGGACATTACACACATCCATGCCCGAGGCAGGATTCGAACCTGCGACCGTAGCGGTCGCGCGGTTCCGGACTGCAGCGCCTAGAACCGCTAGGCTACCGAGGCCGGCTACATGAATTCACGGAAGCTAGAGTCCAAACAGAAGACGATGTGCTTTCCAAAACAAAATTCTAAATTTTCATAAGTAAATCACTTTCCAATACTAATTAAGAAACAATAAATTCTACGTTTGGAATTTTTGAGCTAAGTATGCTCATAAAGAGCTTTGTGCACCACTGGCCATTAAAATTGCTGCACCAAGAAGAAATGCAGATGATAAACGGGTAGTCATTGGACAAAAATATTATACTGGAACTGACATGTGATTTCATTTACACGCTATTTGGGTGCATAGTTCCTCAAAAATCAGTACCAAGAACAACCAGCTCTGGCCGTAATAACGGCCTTGATACGCCTGGGCATTGCGTCAAACAGAGCTTGGATAGCGTGTACAGGTACAGCTGCCCATGCAGCTTCAACACGATACCACAGTTCATCAAGAGTAGTGAGTAGCGTATTGCGACGAGCCAGTTGCTCGGCCACCATTGACCTGACGTTTTCAATTGGTGAGAAATCTGTATAATGTGCTGGCCAGGGCAGCAGTCGAACATTTTCTGTATCCACAAAGGTCCGTACAGGACTTGCAACATGCTGTCGTGCATTATCCTGCTGAAATGTAGGGTTTCGCAGAGATCGAATGAAGGGTAGAGCCACGGGTCGTAACACATCTGAAACGTAACGTCCACTGTTCAAAGTGCCGTCAATGCGAATAAGAGGTGACCGAGACGTGTAACCAATGGCACACCATACCATCATGCCAGGCTATACGCTAGTATGGCGATGACGAATACACGCTTCCAATGTGCGTTCACCGCGATGTCGCCAAACACGGATGCGACCATCATGATGCTGTAAACAGAACCTGGATTCATCCGAAAAAATGATGCTTGCCCATTGGTGCAACCAGGTTCGTCGTTGAGTACACCATCGCAGGCGCTCCTGTCTGTGATGCAGCGTCAAGGGAAACAGCAGCCATGGTCTCCGAGCTGATAGTCCATGCTGCTGCAAACGTCGTCGAACTGTTCGTGCAGATGGTTGTTGTCTTGCAAACGACCCCATCTGTTGACTCAGGGATCGAGACGTGGCTGCACGATCCGTTACAGCCATGCGGATAAGATGCTTGTCATCTCGACTGCTAGTGATACGAGGCCGTTGGAATCCAGCACGGCGTTCCGTATTACCCTCCCGAACCCACCGATTCCATATTCTGCTAACAGTCACTGGATCTTCGACCAACAAAAGCAGCAATGTCGCGATACAATAAAGTCGGAAACGTGATGGTACGCGTTTCTCCTCCTTACACGAGGCATCACAACAACGTTTCACCAGGCAACGCCGGTCAACTGCTGTTTGTGAATGAGAAATCGTTTGGTAACATTCTTCATGTCAGTACGTTTTAGGTGTCGCAACCGGCGCCAACCTTATGTGAATGATCTGAAAAGCTAATCATTTGCATATCACAGCATCTTCTTCTTGTCGGTTAAATTTCGCGTCTGCAGCATGTCATCTTCGTGGTGTAGCAATTTTAATGGCCAGTAGTGTAGCCGGCCTGAGTGGCCGTGCGGTTCTAGGCGCTACAGTCCGGAACCGAGCGACCGCTACGGTCGCAGGTTCGAATCCTGCCTCGGGCATGGATGTGTGTGATGTCCTTAGGTTAGTTAGATTTAATTAGTTCTAAGTTCTAGGCGACTGATGACCTCAGTAGTTAAGTCGCATAGTGCTCAGAGCCATTTGAACCATTTCGAACCAGTATATCTTTTTTTTTCGAGATACATAGCTACATACCACTAAGCTTTAATCATTGGCCTACGTTGAAGGACATATCGCAATGATAGTACAAGGAAATATCCTGTTCTACTTGCAGACATATGATGTCCATATGAGTTCAACCAATTCGCATAAATCTCAGCCAGCCAGAGTGGCTGAGCGGTTCTAGGCGCTACAGTCTGGAACCACGCGACCGCTACGGTCGCAGATTCGAATCCTGCCTCGGGAATGGATGTGTGTTATGTCCTTAGGTTACTTAGGTTTAAGTAGTTCTAAGTTCTAGGGGACTGATGACATCAGAAGTTAAGTCCCACAGTGCTCAGAGCCATTTGAACCATAAATCTCGATTTACGGATTTGATATATTCCCGAGACATCACAGCAAACAGCATATATTTTCCTATTTTCCGGCGGTGCCCTTTGCAAATTTGGTAAATGTAGAGCCAGACTTTGTGGCAAGCGCGCTCCCGCACTTGTACTGAAGTAGATAGCTTCTTTTTCTACATAAGCTTACGAAAAACCGACGTTTTGGAACTTCATACCCTGCCCTATTTCTTAACACTTTTGCCTTGAAAGCTGCTATATCCCCAGACTATCGCCTCCAAAGCCGCCTACGAGCAACACAGGTGTGCCTGGCAGGTTGCAGAAGCGCCGGCTCATGACGACAATACGGCAAAATCGAATATAAATATTCCAGTCAACAACATCAACACACCTCCTGCAGCTACCATGGAAACATGCACGGCTAGATTCGTCACAGGAAGGGGGGGGGGGGGGGGGGGGGGGGGCGACAGCCTCATCGCCAGTGTCGTGCGCCGTGCGCATCGCTGTCGACAGCGCTGCAATCATGGGCATCACTTTGCATCCACGAATCACGTGCCCACCGAGCACTGAGCAAATATCCTTCCACCAAGCGTGTATTGAGGATGCCGCACACCCATGCACTGAGCCAAACAAGGATCCACTTCTCACAGCGTTTAAGCAGCCATCAGTCCCCCCACCCGCCCCCCCACCCCGCATACCAAACTGGACACAACGGCTCCACAACCACAACGATCCGCCAGTCCTGAGCTGTGAAACTCACTCTCTTCATCATTGGCTCCTGTGGACATCGGGCAACAGGACTTGATATCCGCCAGTATTTATTGAATTTAGTGATTAGTGAATGTTTTTAAGGTCTGTCTGGACTTACGCATATGCTATTTACACTCAGCAGTGATTATGGTCAGCAGTGGATATATTTATCTCAAGATTCTATCTTTTCACAAACTCTAAGAAACTATTATTTAGTGTCAAGTAGCGATATATTAAAGGCTTATTTCAATAGGGGTACAAGTCCATTTTTGTTCATTGTGAGATAAAGAGTCCTAATGTTAAATGAGCGCTGAAAAATCTGCAGTTGAGATACCAGAGATATGCAAGCATATGGCTTCTTGCTAGAGATGAACCTTTGTTTCAGCTTGTTTGGATCGTTAATTGTAGAAGCATTAAAGGCAGAAAAGTGGGGGTAATGGACTTGTATCACTATTGAAATAAGCCCTTCATGTAAGATCCAGTCTTTGTGTTCAGTTATTTGACGTCTAGTCACATCTATGGAAGGAATCATTTCTTTTCACGTATATATCAAGGTGTATATGGTTTTATATGTGTCTAAGAATTTGTGTTGAGCACACACGTAAGGTCACTAGAGTTCTGGGAATGATAAAATGTTATCAAGTTTCATCACATCACAATGGCGAGGAGGTGGTGAAAAGAACAGACTTTGATTTTCAGACAGTTCCCAGTGGAGGTAGTGCATTCATAGATATTTTCCAAATCTTGGTACAGTTGGCAGTGTCACTATCAGCGATAAGAATTGTGTTTTCTCATTCAAATATGGCAACGCAGCAATTGCAGATGCAGCTACTGCTTTCCGCACAGCAATGTCAGCTGGAACACGACATTTTTCTGAAGACGCAAAGCCGACGTTGCCTCTGCCATCTCAACAGCGGCTACTGGTTTTCGTGCAGAAATTTCAGGGAAGGCAGAAGATTCTTCTCAGAACTTTGTTCCACGTTGACGTCACCAAGCGAGGATGACGCTGCCTCCGTCGTTTCGAACATTCGATGAGGAAATATGGACAAGGGTAGCCTTTATCACACGGCTGAAGCAGCAGTTCGTAGTCTCCAGCATTCAGAGTGACACTCGGCGACGTGCCTTTTTTACTAGTCTGCTGCGGTGCTGAAGCCTATCAAATCCTGCTACTCAGTAACCGAGGCGTAGATCCTCATGCCTTATCACATGGGCAGTTAAAGGCCCAACTAAATGCCTATTATGCTTCAAGAAACAGTTTTAGTGCTAATGCACACTCTCAACATTCGGGGCTTCTTTCCTGATGCTACAGGTCCCCTGTCCTTCAACTTGTCAAACCTCTGGTGTCAATACTCACCATACACTTTCCATCTGGTCTTCCACGTGACTACAGGACTCTCTGCCAGTCCTTAACCCTTGCCAAATTCTCGTTGCTCATCTGGATAGTAAACAATTCGCGACGTCATCTGCGCCACACCGGCACACTCTGCCATTTCTTACTCATTATCAACAGATTCAAAGCCCACGGCGCTTCAGCCACTGCAGGGTGTGATGCCATGGCTAATAACGAGATATAATTTTTTCCTTTCTTTTACTACTTTGTACTCCATAGATGTATTTCTGATGACACAGAATATTTTTCATTTGGTTATATAGTGTAGAACATGAAGTGTGTATGACTATGTTTGCTGTGCTATTTCCTATACGAGTTCCTTATGTGAAGACCTGGTTTCTGGGGATCTTTCAACTAGTTTTATTAAATGTATTGTGCGAAACGGAATGCAGTAGGCAGAAATTTTGTAATAACTGTAGAGCGAGGGAGGTATCGATAGTTGTCGGGTCGAACAGTGAGGCAGACAGTGGCAAATGTCGCGAAGGCGTGGGGGTATGAAATCAAGTACTGTGTGGCGCAATGGTGTGCGTTTAACGCGATATTAATACCGGATTCTGTTTGTGTTAGACCGGTTTGGAATTTGACTTTATGATGGATACTCTAAACGGACGTTGTTTACGCAAACACTGCTGATTTTTGCTGAAGGATGCCTGTGGCAGTGACAAGGCACTCGTGAACAGACAGTATTGACCTCTGTTTGGAATTGAGCTGCATTACATAAACTGTGAATTTAATACTGCTCATTTTTTGACTACTAAATATGACATGTCCTAAAACATTAACTGCCAATGTCGAAACTCTGAATTGTGTTGTTACTTAAGTGACTGTTTTCGCGGAAACAGTATTATTATGAACCGTGAATATTAACAGTAGCTGGACTGTTTAACTTCGCAATTGACAAAGTATAGCAAGTGGAATGTTAATTTAAACACGATGTGGACTGTGCTAAACTATCGTGTGTGAAAGTTGCACCTGAAATAATACGACCTTCAGGTGCTGCATAAGCAGTTACTTTGTTCCTGCCAACGACAAATGGATGCTGCAACACTTATTACCACCGCCAGTCGAAACAGGATGTAAGGAAAAAGGATATTTTAATGGCAAGGACACAACTGTGTGAACTTATAGGATTCATATCAACAACTTCAAACTGCTTCCACCGCCGTCGCCATATCACGCCGACCCAGAAACATTCGTCTCTTCGAGAAACACAATTGTAACCAATTTAATTCCTTTATGTTTTGTAACAGACTATCTCTTAGTGTTTCTCTCTGTAAATAAAAGTAATTCGACGATATTCCGTTATACTTATTTCGCTTTTGTTGATGTTCGTCTTATGTCCTCCCTTCAAGACACTGTCCAATCTGTTCAATTTCACTTCCAAGTCCTTTACTGTCTATATCAGAAATGCAGTGTCATTGGAAACATCAACATTTTCTTCTCCGTCAACCTTAATTCCTACTCCAAATTTTTCTTGTATTTCCTTTACTGCTTGCTCAGTGTACAGACTGAATAACATCGAGGATAGGTTACAACACGGTCTCACTCCCTTCTCAACCACTGCTTCCATTTCATGCCCTTCGACTTTTGTAACTGGTTTTGGTACAGGTTATAAATAGCGTTTCTTTCCATGTGTTTTACCCTGCTTCCTTCAGAATTTCGAAGAGAGTGTTCCAGTCTGTCAAAAGCTTTCTCTCAGCCTGCAAATGCTATAAACATAGGTTTTCCTTTCCTTAAGCTGTCTTCTAATATAAGTCGTGGGGACAGTATTGCCTCGCATGTTCCTACATTTCTCCGGAATAAAAATCGATCTTCCCTGAGGTCGACTTCTACCATATTTTCCATTCATCTGTAACGAATATGTGTTAGTATTTTGCAAACATGATTTATTAAACTGATAGTTCTGTAATTTTCACACTTGTCAGCAACTCCCATCTTTGGAATTGAAATTATTGCATTCTTCTTGTAGTCTGAGGGTATTTCCCCTGTCTGATACATCTCGCACACCAGATGGAAGAGTTTAAGTCATGGCTGGCGCTGCCAAGGCTACTAGTAGACCTGACGGAATGTCGTCTACTCCCAGGGCCTTGTTTCGACTTAGGTCTTTCAGGGCCCTGTCAATTTCTTCTCGCAACATCATATCTTCCACCTCATCTTCATCTACGTCCTCTTGAATTTCTATAATATTATCTTCAAGTTCACTTCGTTGTAGAGGCCCTCCATATACTCCTACCACCTTTCATCTTCTTTGCTTAGGACTGGTTCGATACTCATACAGCTGCTTCTTTTTTCTCCAAAGGCTTCTTTCATTTTCCTGTAGGCGGTATCTGTCTTTCGCCAAGAGAAATATACTATTAAATCCTTATTTACTTCCTTTACCCATTCCTGCTTAGCCATGTTGCACTTCCTGTGAATCTAGTTTTTTAAACGTTTGTATTTTCTTTTCTCCTGTTTCGTTTGTTGCGTTTTTATATTTTCTTCTTTCATCGATTAAATTCGATGTCCGCTGTGTTATCCAATGATATCCACTGCATCTTGTCTGTCTACCTATTCGATCCTCTGCCGCTTTCACTATTTTAATTCTTAAAACTACCCATTCGTATTCTACTGTATTCCTTTCTCCCGTTCTAGTCAAACGTTGTCTAATGCTCCATCTTAAATTCTTAACAACTTCTGGATCTTGCAACTTTCCCGGGTCTCATCTTCCTTATTTCTTACCTTTTGCGATTTCTTCTGTTTTAATACGCAGGTCATAAGCCGTAAATTGTGGTCAGAGTCCACATCTGACCCTGTAAATGTCTTACATTTTAAAACCTGTTCCAAAATCTCCGGTGCCCAGTATATAATCAATCTACAACCTCTCGGTGTCTCCAGCTCTCTTCCACGTAGACAACCTTTTTTCTTGATTCTTAAACCAAATGTTAGCTATGATTAAGTTGTGCTCTGTATAAAATTCTACCAGATGGCTTCCTCTCTCATTCTTTTTTCCCAGTCCATATTCATCTACTACTTTTCCTTCACTTCCTTTTCCTACTATCGAATTCCAGTCCCCCCATGTTTATTATATTTTCGTCTTCCTTAAGTATCTGAATGATTTCTATTATCTCATCATACATTTCCTCAATATCCTCATCATCTGTGGTGCTAGTTGGCATATAAACTTGTACTACTGTGATAGGTGTGGGCTTTGTGTCAATATTGGTTACGATGATGCGTACTCTATGCTGTTCATAGTAGCTTACCCGCATTCCTATTTTCTTATTCATTACGAAACCCACACCTGCATTACCTCTGCTTGACTTTGTGTTTAACCGCGTATTCTTTAAAAGGGAACATTTTTTGGTTAGGCTTTACCGTGACTGTTATTGTTTATCGAATGCTACAACCAGTTTGTTGTTACCAGCGACTGTATTCACCTGACCAGAAGTCCTGTTCCTCATGACACGGGACTTCACTAATACCTACTATCTCTCCCTTTTTAAATATTCTAACGTACCTGCCCGATTAACAGATCTAACACTCCACGCTTCGATCTGTAGAATCTCCTGGTGACGACATCTTCCTGAGTAGTCCCCACCCAGAGATCTGAATGGAGGACTATTTTACCTCCGGAATATTTTAACCCATAATCATTTAACCATACAGTAGAGCTACATGGCGTCGGAAAGAATTACGGCTGTGGTTTCCCCTTGCTTTCAGCCGTTCGCAGTACCAGCAGAGCAAGACCATTTTGGCTGATGTTACAAGGCCAGGTCAGTCAATCATCCACACTGTTGTCCCTGTGTTATATCAGAATAACACAACAATATCCAATATATTTACATGATTTATCTACAACGATACTAGTTCAGAATAGCACTTCACAATCCTTAGCAATTACATAAGCCAGGGCACTACAGTTCACATCCGAGATAGTTGAGACAGTATCCTAACTTCCAAAGGGTTCCTTGTACTTTCGGTCATTAGTCACAAGTACGAGCGACGGCAGGCGTAAGACCGCTGTACAATGCTGTTTCATTGGCCCGTATACCGTTCTGGTAGTCCGGGAATACGGCGCGTGCTGGCACCAGAGGCCGAGTAGAGACTCGCTTCCATCTCGCGTCACCGGCCCTCTTGCGGTCATCTCGAAATGGACTAAGCGGCCGCTCTGCGAATCTATATGCCCGGTCAGCGTGTGTTATTTTTGCAGCTGGGAGGCTGGCCGCGCTTTGCGTGTGTTGACATCCGCCACTGTCGGCCGGTGGCTGAGGGATGGCGGATAACACACTCTGCAACGACTGAAAAGGCTGCTGCCCCCCTCCCCCACCCCACCCTTTTAGGAACCACACTTTTGTCTAGGATCTCAACAGATAACCCTAAGTTGTGGTTGCACCTGGGGCATGGCTATCTGTATCACTGAGGCACGCAAGGCACCCCACCAACGGCGAGGTCATGGTTCATGGGGGTTTATGCTGGTACAACAGTTTATTGTGTTGTGCATTCGTGTCATGCCACTAAATTTATTATTTTATTCTTAAAACGAATTCTTGCTGTTACTTTCTATTTTTTATATTTTTTCTTTACGGCTATTTTCCTGTAATACAAGCTATTATTGATTTCTCTTTCCAAAAACACATGAATATTTGTTTCGTTGGCCTGTCATTAACTCAACAGAGGTGCTGAAAGAACATCTATCTTCGCTTTGCCATTACTTCCGATATTTTGTGATTATTTTGATAGACCTCATTACTTCACATTTTATAACTACATGTAGTTCGCACTGCATATATTATTTTTAATGATTCGTATTTCGTGCATACTCTGTCCAGGCTATAGTTCATCGTTTAGCATTCACAAGCATATAAATATTGTGATCTTACCAGCGTGGTATAGTGTTTTAATTTTGTATTTAGAGATATGCATTTCTTGCTGTAGTAATTTTTCTGTCAAACCCAATGCTCTTTTCATTTTATTGTATTTTATTATCTAGTCCAATCTGCGGTAGGGACTCCGCAAGATATTTAAACTGACTAACTAGCTCTATTTTACCTATTTGTTTTCAAATGTATTATAGTGCAGTCTTATTATTATTGTGTCCGTTGAGTTCAGAAAGACAACATCGGTAAATGCGGCGCAACTTGCGTTTTATCGTCGTTTCAACATTTTGCCTCCAACGAGAAACAATGTTTGCGAGTGAAATAAATAACTAGACGATAGTAATTTTTGTACATAGGTAGTTAGAGCATTACGGAAGACTACATCAAGCAAATTTAACAGTGTCCTGAGTGCATCCCAAAGAGATCAACCTGCAAAGTGAACAGACTACAACACTTCCTGACACTTTCTCCTGCACTGTGGTGAAGCGACATTTAGTGTTGATACAGTACCGTCTACAGTTGGTACAAGATCTTTAGATGAACGTCAGTGAATGTATGCTTTTTGAAACACGGAAGAAGGTTTTTCATGTATAATTTTTATCAGTTGGGAACTTTCCACCTTGGCTCCCAAAAAATAAAAATTTGAAGTTCTGTTTTTGGATCCTATCGACGTTCAAGTAAGTGAAATCCTAAAATACACTAATCATGTGTCTCGACTTATATAATCATTCTCGTTTTACATTTATTTTGTATGAAAAGAATATTTGCTATAATTCTATTTATGATATATTTAACATAATGAAGACAATTCATGCTGAAACTTCCTGGCAGATTAAAACTTTGTGCCGGACCGAGGCTCGAACTCAGGACCTTTGCCCTTCGCGGGCAAGCGGTCAACCATCTGAGCTATCAAAGGACGACTCAAACCCCGTCCTCACAGCTTTACTTCCGCTAGTACCTAGTCACCTACTTTCGTACACGACGGGGCGTGAGTCCCAAGTTCGAGTTTCGGCCCGTCACAGTTTTAATCTGCCAGCAACTTTCATATCAGCGCACACTCCGCTGCAGGGTGAAAATCTCATTCTGACAATTTATGTTGTACGAATCTTTCTCTTATCAAACAGTTCTTTAATCTGCTAGCTTATCACTGATACGTCTTTGGGTCTTATGCTGCCATTCAGATGGTGCATGCCCATGGTTATTGGCTGATATTGTCTTCAGACTGCATTCAATCAATCCAATTCGCGACAACGATTCATTTGTCTTCCAAAATACGAGGCAGGATCTCAAAAAATATCTTGCACATTTTAATAATCCTATTATCTTCATCACACTCATTTCCCACACATGACTCGAGTATTTTGGGTGAACGAGAGTCATGCCTTCAGTAAGCCCGCCCGGCTAACCTCGCGGTCTAACGCGCTGCTTCCCGAGCGGGAAGGCGTGCCGGTCCCCGGAACGAATCCGCCCGGCGGATTAGTGCCGATGTCCGGTGTGCAGGCCAGCCTGCGGATGGTTTTTAAGGCGGTTTTCCATCTACATCGGCGAATGCGGGATGGTTCCCCTTATTCTGCCTCAGTTACACTACGTCGGCGATTGCTGCTCAAACACTGTCTCCACGTACACATACATCATAGTTACTCTACCACGCAAACATTTGGGGTTACACTCGTCTGGTATGAGACGTTCTCGGAGGGATCCACTGGGGGCCGAACCGCACAATAACCCTGTGTTCGTTGTGGGCGGCGGTGGGGTGGGTGGACTGCTGTGGCCTGTTGTGGGGTTGTGAACCACTGAGGGCTACGGCGGGAAGAAGCCTCTCCGTCGTTACTAGGTCCCCGGTTTAATACACAATACACACATGCCTTCAGTATCTCGCTAAATGCGCGGGCTTCTCCGGGAAGTGTTTTCCAACGAGAGCGAGAACAACTGACAAATTTCACCTCTACTGACTGAAACCGCTACGGACAAATGCCCTTTGAAGGGGCATGATCCATTTATTTCCACATCTTGCAACGTTCCGAGCTCGACCTCCATCTCCACATCGACTAGAAAATAAACCTTAATCTTCGTTCCTTCATTTACTGCTAACCAGAAGGGCTAAGATATTTTGGCACTGTCAGGTAACGAAGTACAAGATACCAGCGGTACCGGTGTAGTCTCAGCAAGTGAATTCCATTGTACTGAGCAACTCAACAGTGACGACCTACTTCGCGATATGGAATTGTTGCTTCCGACGTTCCGTATTACAGCGTCAAAGTGAATTACTCCAAGTTTACGTAAAACAGTTCGCTGCGTTTCAGGATTTAGCGTCCTTGCCGTGGCTAATGCTGTTGTAATACTGCTGCGCAGATAATCAGATTTAGTGTTCCCGCATAATCTTCAAGAGCTTAAGGAAACCAGCGAGAAGCGGTTTCATTGTACCGTACCAGAGTAAAGGTTACACGTTGGCTTCAATTTCTAATCCCTCTGAGCGCTTTGGCAATCGTTATATAAAACTATGTGTTCTTGATCTTCGATAAGTGTTTGTGAAATTGATTGTAATTGCCGGCCAATTTCAAAAAAATTAATTCACGCCAAATCTTATCCAAGCAGTTCATAAAGTGTTACGAACACGGTCACCTGAAAACAGCTACTTCACCCGAGAGTAAATAAGGCAAAGCTGCCCTCAAACCGGAGGTTAATTTAAACACCAGCAGTATTTTAACAGGCATGGACGTAGTGGACGCCATATGCCCTTTCCTTTCCACAAGTGCCGAAATGACACACCCATTTTGCTTTAGGAAGACCTACATAGACTGTAGTGCCAAGGAAACTGGTATAGGCATGTGTAGTCAAATACGGAGATACGGAAACAGGCAGAATACAAAGCTGCGGTCGGCTATGCCTATATAAGACAACAAGTGTCCGGCGCAGTTGTTACTCGGTTACTGCTGATTACGTATCAAGATTTAAGTGGGTTTGAACGTGGTGTTATAGTTGGCACACGAGCGATGGGACAAAGCATCTCCGAGATAGCGATGATGTGGGGATTTTCCCGTACGACCATTTCATTTCACGAGTGTACCGTGAATATCAGGAATCTGGTAAAACCTCTAATCTCCGACATCGCTGCGGTCGGAATAAGATCCTGCAAGAACGGGGCCACCGGTGACGAAAGAGGACCGTTTAACGTGACAGAAGTGCAGCCCTTCCGCAAATTGCTGCAGATTTCAATGCTGGGTCATCAACAAGTGTCATCGTGCGAACCATTCAACGAAACCTCATCGATATGGGCTTTCGTGTACCTTTCATGACTGCACGACACAAAGCCTTACGCATCGCGTGGGACCGTCACCATCGACACTGGACTGTTGACGACAGGAAACATGTCGCCTGGTCGGACGAGTCTCTTTTGAAATTGTATCGAACTTATGGACGTGTGACATCCTCATGAATCCATGGACTATTCAAGCTGTTGGAGGCTCTGTAATAGTGTGAGGCGTGTGCAGTTGGAATTATATGGGACCCTTGATACGCCTAGATACGACTGTGATAGGTTCATCTAAGTAAGCATCCTGTCTGGTCACCTGCATCCATTCATGTCCATTGTGCATTCCGAGGGAATTGGGCAATTCCAGCAGGACCATGCGACACCCCACACATTTAGAACTGCTACAGAGTAGCTACAGTAACACTTTCCTGATTTTAAACAGTTCCGCTGGCCCCCAAACTCCCCAGACATGAACATTAATGAGCGTGTCTTGGAAGCCTTGCATCGTGTTCTTCAGAAGAGATCTCCATTCTGTCATACTCTCGCGGATTTATGGACAGCCCTGCAGGATTCATGGTGTCAGTTCCATTCAGCGCTACTTCAGACATTTGTCGAGTCCATGACACGTCGTGTTGCGGCATTTATGTGTGCTCGCAGGGCCCCTACACGATATTAGGCAGGTGTACCACTTTCTTTGGTTCTTCAGTGTATATTAAACATTATCAGAAGTGCTGGAAGACATAGGTGACATAAAATCCTACATTTACACTAGCGGACCTATGGGTTTCTAGTTCGATACTTCATCACTTCTATTAAATCACACTTCATCCATGAATAGTCAGTATAACACATCTGGAAGCGTGTACAGAATCCATGTTCCAACACAAGCTTGGGCAACCTTTTATGACCCACGGGCCGGATTCACATACAGCAGGGCCGGCCACAGCGTGCCATACTCTATGCTGGCAGCTTGTGTGAACCACAAGTGGCCCAAGGTCCGGTCCCCTCGGCTTTGCTTGATCCGCTTCGGAAGTATCCGGAATGGAGCGATGTTTCATTAAGACACGAATGAATTACAGACACTGGCTGAGAGCTGGCGTTGATTGAAATCAGTGGAGAAAGTTGAAAATTTGTACCAGACCAGGATTCGTACCCAGGTAACATGCTTACTTGGCAGCTGCTCTGTTGACTAAGCCATTCGGGCACAGTGGTCATTGCAACTGGACAGACTACCTTAGCACGCCTCCTGTAAGAGCCAATTTCTCAACGTATCCACACACTACTAATGTAGTGCGACTTGTCTATTATCCTCATTATACGCGGCATTTTGCCGAGTCCCAATAGAGTTCGAACCTGGTGTGCATCCGCGCTGAAGAGGTAATTCGCCCTCTCACCTTAGCTGCTTTCCTATCGGTCACAAATTGAAAATTCGATGAAGCTATGCACAGATGTATTGGGAAGTGTCTCTAATATGCGCATCGATAGCATAACGTCGCTCTTTTCAGTTCTGAGAGCACAGTGCGCAGATAAAGATGCCTAGGAAATAGCGTCTCCCGCAAAGTATGAGAATCTGGTGAGAGATTTCACCTGATGTCATGCAGCCCACATAACACAACTGTAAGCAGTTCCTTCTTCATGACAATTCTCAGCCGCACTCTGCAGGAGCAATGAAGATGCTCCTGTGTCTTTTTCTATGAAAAGTGATCACCCACAATACAGACCGTAACTGGCTGCCCCTGAATTTCATCTCTGCTCACATGAACCGCTGGCTTTGAAGACGACCTTTTGGCACAATCGCCGGCCGGAGTGGCCGAGCGGTTCTAGGCGCTACAGTCAGGTTCGAATCCTGCCTCGGGCATGGATGTGTGTATGATGTCCTTAGGTTAGTTAGGTTTAAGTAGTTCTAAGTTTTAGGGGACTGATGACCTCAGAGGTTAAGTCCCATAGTGCTCAAAGCCAGTTTCTTTTTTTTTGGGGGGGGGGGGGGGGGGAGGGGGCACAATCAACGAGCTGTGGACCAGCGTAGAGTATTGGCGGAAAGCACAGGCGGCTGCCTTCTATGACGAGAGTATTGGGAAGTTCGCACAACGCTACGAAAAATATATAAGTTGGATCGGCGACTATATGGAGAAGTAGCTGGAAGGTGTAGCTGATTGTGGCAAATAAAACATCTTTGATTTTCTCACTGGTTTCCGTTTCGCGATGAGTTGGAACTTAATTTCCAAACAGCCCTTGTACATGCGCAGTGTCAGGCTCGAACTCTTACGGGAATCGGCGAACTGCCGCGTGTAACGAGGCTAATGGGCAAGGGTCCTACGGTAATAGCGTTTGGATACGTTGAGAATTTGGTTTTCACGGGAGACGTGCTGGGGTAGCCCTTACAGCTACAATGACTGCTGTGTCCAAATGGCTTAGTGGTCAGAGCATCTCCCTAGTAAGCGGGAGATCTGGGTTCGAATCTCGGTCCGATATAAATGCATACCCCATTGATTTCAGTCAATGCCCACTCGCAGCCAGTGGCTGTAATTTCTTTGTGTCCTAAATCCTAATGGCTACTGGATCAAAATGGTGTCTGTTCTTTCAGACATATTCAATATTCAGAGTTTCATGGAGTATTGAGGTGTGGCATTTTTCGGTCGGCACAACTCTCTTCAGTTCGGTATAATCGTGGTGTTCGCGCTGTTAAGCTTTCGCTATTTATTCGTGGTATGAATGATGTTCACAGGTCCAGAGTCTGTTTGCACCCAAAGAAGCTGTCTATCGATCTACCGTGACAAGCCTTTAAAAATGAATGGGAATGACAGAAGGAACGTTGGAGAATTCTCATATGCATTATGCAGTCACCTAAGGGAGGGGTACCGCAAATTTGCTACAAAACGATATTAGAATACCGTGTAGAAAGAATTTAAAGATTTAGCTGACAATGAAAGAGTAAAAATTACAATGATCGCTAGATAAGATTCATTGTACTGTACATCAAAAAGCACTTTGCGCTAATGTTGCAGGTAAGCAGTACGAGAAGGAATTAGTGGTGCAGATAGCAAAATTTCTGAATTTAAACACATTATTCCAGTGTCAGTTGCAACGTTATTAAATTACAGCACAGTACGATGGTTTTAGTCAAGGACGAAGCCTGAAACGGTTTTTCGATTTAAAACTGGCTGTTGTTTAATTTATGAAGGAAGAAGGAGTGCGGGAGCGAAAATTAGAAAATCTGGAATGGATTGAAAACTTCGCTTTTCAAGTAGACTTGGCAACACATTGCGCACAGTAAGACATTGCAAGGTGGGAAACAACTTCTTTCTGAATTGATTGTGATGAATGTAAAAAGAAAGTTGTGTTACAGAAGGGACACATTCTGACAAACACAGTCAAATTTGCTAAGCTCACTGGCGTTAAAGAAAAGTTGAAGTTTGTGGCCTTGAATGAATTACAAGGATAGTTTCCTAAGCATTTTGAGGACATTCCCAGTCTTACATCTGTTTCGGAGCTGCTTTTGAGACCGTGTGCCACTTCAGCTGAAACGCCCCTGTGCGCCGCAGACGTAACTGGTTGATCTGGAAGGTAATTCCCATTTGAAGACAAATCCCCTTAACGTTAAAACAGTCCAGGACATCTACCGTGCTTTTTTCGGGTAGAGTTATCACGTCTCCATAACGAGGCTGCAAAAGTGCTACGATATTTTGACCAACAAAGGTACGTGAAACAAGTGTTTCTTTCGATTATGAAACTAAATACGAGTAAGACACGATTACATGGCCATCTCAGTGGAAAAATCTGTGAAATTGGGTGCGGCTGTCCATGTGCCGACAGTTTGTACTAGATGTTATATCATGCCTTCAAAGCGCCAAAAATAATTAAATAACACTAAAAATTTGTTTTTCGTATCAGTCTTGTCGAGAAACATGGAATATAACATCAAGTCGCATGCAGTGCGACTGTATTGTCATTTAAATGTAAGCTCACGGGTCAACTCATCACGTGAGCTGATAGCAGCACTCATAGCACTCCCCAAGTCAAAACTATAGCGCCTGTGACGTTAATGTTTATGGGGTAGCGCACCAATATGACTGGCACCCCATCTCGACACGCCATACCAACAAATTATGCCTGAAAACAAAGTTTTGAGTGTACATTTATTTTCTGTTACCCACGTCTTCAGACGTTTACATTTACTTACGCGTCGTGTTACATTGTTTCTTTACTTACGACGTTTTAAAATAGCTGTCTTAAAACTTCCGTTGCAAAATTCTGCAACGCCATTAGTAAAGAAACAATTTTCACGACATGTAAAAAAATGTAAACATCTGAAGATGAGATGCCAGGCATCCTGAAACGCCATCTTGGAAAAATAATCGCCTATAAAACTAATTGGCTGAAGGTAATTCGTTACAAATTACCTTGAACTTCAACCGTTTCAGTGTACACCGAAAACGGACAAAAATTATATACTATTGTTAATAGGAGGAAGAATAGAAAAACAAAATATTGCAATCAGATAGGCAATCCAGTCGAGATACTATTAAGAGTAATTCTGCGGTTTTTTGGCAGCAGACAGGTCATTCGAGTGTTTCAGATTCAGTGTTTTTATACCCGCAAACACCATTAGCAAGCATTTTTTAAAATATTTGTCCAAAAATACTTTTTATGATAGATCACATAGGTAATGGTTTTTCTGTAACACCAAATAAATTAAGCCATCATTCCTCTGTTCGTTTGAAAAAGTTTAAAGGTCTAAATAGCTTGAACTTTGCACATACTGGCTGTGTAGTACAGAGGGCAGAATGGAAAAATGCGAACAACAGATTGGTGAATTGTTACCCGATAATAGTCGCTCTCACGAGCTCATTACGTATTGGTGAACTGAGACTACTTCGGTCAGCATCAATACTGTTCGTCAGTATTATTAGTATTGACACAATGACAATGCTTGTCCTCATATGGTCATTGTATTGACGCATTGACAGTGAAATTGACGATTAGTGCCCTTTAACCTCTATGTGACATTTCTACCATTGTATACGTTAGGCACGAATCGTACTGCACAATACGGCCGAAACTGCTCAAACTCAAGACAGCAGGGCGTACTAAAACATTTACGAATTTATGACCATAAGGACACAGTAGTCAAACGACGCAATAGCAGCGCCCCTATCACGTAATTTCGAACGTACAGCATCTGTAACGTTGATGTCTATGGGTAATGTATTTTAACTTGGTGCTAAGCTTCCCGACATGGCACCGCAATAGATTACACCTCAAAATACGCCTTCGCTCTCGCTCCCACGAATTTCTTCCACGTCCTGGATTGAAAATAACCGTTTTAGCAACTTGAACCAGTATCCAAGTTGCTTCTGCAGTCTTTGAGTCTCGCACAGTGCCCATCCAGTGTCCTTCGTTTTACCTTGAAATTTTTATGACCTATGCCCTTCCTGCTTATATCGGACGTCTAAATACAAAACAGAAGCAACACATTAATTTATCCTTTCTTGTCCATTGTAGAGGTTTTAACTCAGCATTGATAACTCTGTGTAAATTAAGGATAATTCCGTGACGAATGGTAGCCAGAATCATGAAAGGATCTGTTCTTCCTAGAATTACCTTCCAGCAATTCTCTTTTGTTTTCGCATTTAATACCCACATTTGAACAGTGGACAGCACAGGGAAATACAAATGATGTGAAAAATTCGCACCGGCCGCTGTGGCCAAGCGGTTCTAGGCACTTCAGTTGGGAACCGCGCTGCTGCTGCTACGGTTGCAGGTTCGAATCCTGCCTCGGGCATGGATGTGTGTGATATCCTTAGGTTAGTTAGGTTTAAGTAGTTCTATGTCTAGGGTACTGGTGACTTCAGATGTTAAGTCCCATAGTGCTTAGAGCCATTTGAACCATTCGAAAAATTCTCAGCCTACAGTGACAGCCTAGGTTTCTAGTAAGTAAAAAATCCATTTTAGGGCAATTTCCTGCGTCAGATGCATTTCCAGTTAGTTGATTCCATCCCTGAAGTTTGATTCTGGACGGTCTACTTTTAACCCATCTACCGGTAACATAATTTCTTCAACGGATTCGAGATGTTTCTCTTGATTTAATTTATTTAGATGTGAGGATTAGAAGCCAGACGCTGCAAACTGATTAAGAACATTTCAATAATTATTTCTCCGGTTCCCTCAGTTTCCCCGTTCGAAAAGTACCTTCGTGGACAGGTACATTCTGTTTTCCTTTCCCATCCAGGTCTCTTCTTCCACTTTTTTTTTCATTTTTTCATTGATAAGGTTCAGAACACTTTCGCAATAGATATCTAACAACAACATGAATCCCACTTTGTAAGAAAGAACGTTAGACGTGGCCTCTCCAGTACATGGAACTGAATTCGCCCCTTTTATGCGGCCTAATTAGCTTCTATCCACTGATTTGATCTCGGGTGTCAAATATTCGACTCATGTCCCTTCCATAGTGAGAAAACAATGCACAAAACCAATGCGATTCATTTTAAAATGGCCAAATGTTGATGACATTTTTTTTTTCGTTGGCTATTGGTCGTCAATCAGCAACAGCGCTTCCAGTGTTGCAAACACCTCTCTTACAGCCAATTTTGCACATAAGATGTGTAGCATTTTTCCAAATTATTTCCCTGTGGCGTTAACTGATACAAAACCTTTAATTACTGATCGCCTAATATATTTTATCAATTTTTCCATCTATCCATCCTCCTTCAAGAAAAACAGCGCTTTTGAATCAATCTGCCATTTCTTAATTGCTAAAATTGAACGATCAGATACCTTATTACCACTTACCAAAAGTTGCAAAATTTTCGTTTTTGATACTTTTAAGACGGCACGGTATTCCTGTTTACTAAATTGGACAAAGAACGTATAACACGACCTCTTAAAAAAGGCGTATACACAAGTCGACATTTCGGTTAAGTTATAACGTGTACCAATACAATTAAAATAATTTTTTTCGCTGTCAACGTCATCTAAACGTCAGAACGGGAAATTTTGATTTTGTCATCGTAATAAATTCATCAAAGCCGATCCACACTTCTGTGTCTCTCTCTGTGCCAAGAGTCTCACAGTAGGAATAACCTTCCCAAAATATCAGGAGTATTGGAAAAAAACACTTAAAAGTTCAGCTGTTAATACAATTTCAACATTTCCCTAGATTATCACATCGCCATTAATATGGTTATTCCTCACAGCCCCAGAACAATACGGATATCTTTCTTTTACGTTCGCTTTCACTGCGACTTAAACTTTTTTGTCACGTTTCCTTAGCATAGTCTCTTATCGGCAGTGTCCTAAAATATCAAATTAATTACAAATACTGTATTTTTTCTTTTATATATATAGATATACAGTCTATTGTTGTTAATATCATAGATACATTTGTACACATTTTAGTTGCTGCTTTTGTCGTCATTGTTACTTTTGATCTAAATCTGACTAAAAGCCTTGGATGTATTTTAAAAAATGAGATGAAACAACTGTATCCAAGATTAACGACCCAACTGTTGCAGTATTGGTGCAGTATTGGACTAGCATTTGGGAGAAGTGAGCTTCAAAGCCCTATACGGCCATCCAGATTTAGGTCTTCTGTGGATTTATACTATGGTTTAAGACAAATGTCAGCATGATTGATTTGGAAGGATCATGGCCAAATTCCTTCGCGAGTCCTATTCTAACCTGCATTAAGCTCCGAACCTAAGGATCTTATCATCGACAGCATAATGAAACCTTTAGTTCTTTCCTTGTAACAAAATTCGATATGCGTAGTCCTGTTGTCATATGACAGTGCGTTCAGCGGTCATAATTGTCTCACTGTAAATAACCGTTATGTGTATCAACGTATTTACTGTGGATTGATATCTCCTGGGAAGGTTACTCACTATATGATAATAATTTTCCACAGAATTACATATGATGACTAAAGACGTAGATTTAGATATGTCACTTTGAACTACTGCGAAAATTATTTTTAAAAAATAAAATGTAGTCGCTGCAGTAAATCTACCAAAATGTTCGGTTAAAACTATCTTAGAGGTAATATTTCACTGGCCAACTAAAATGTCATCCATGTATGTCTTATACATCCAAAGGTAGGCGTTTGGAAAATGTATGTCACTGCAGGTGAGAGACGTGTGCAAATCAGAAATCATAGTAGAACCTGTTCCGTCGGAGAAAAGCGTTTAACCAGTAAGACAGCAACAAGATGCTTTAAAATTAATTTTATTTACGTTTAATTTGAAGCAGAATTTCACTCAGCGTCAACTAAATCTGTGCTAACAACATGACGTGTTAATATAATGCACAATGTATTTCAGAATGTTGCGATATTCAGAACTGATTTTTTTAAAATATCTTAAGGCAGTTGAAGATATTGCTGGTTGACAGTATTACAAATAAACAGAAGAGTGAAAATAGTCTGCAGGGCTCTAAGGTAAACTAAATAGAGTGTGGCATTTCTGGCTCTGGGCGTCATTACTCTATTCCTACAAATTACACACGAGATGAGCGAGGATATAATAACAGTCGTATGATGTCACAAGGTAGTATGAGGCAACTACAACAGATCCTGCGCTCATGGAAAATTGCGCCAGCAGCAACTGTTTGTGTTTTGATTGGCTGCTTATCCTCTTTTCCGCGCACTTTACCTCTTACAGTCATTTATTTCTGGCTACTAAATTAATCTGTAGATGTAGTCGAAAACAGCTTGGGAGACTCCCTCAGTGCTGTACCTTCGTGACGGAATAAGAAAATTATTTTACAGCTAATTTTAGAAAATAAATTGACATTCTGAGGAGACACGAATCACTTCGTGGGACACCTGCAAGGTTACGACAGCCCGGCGAAGTGATTCGCGCCAACTAATCTGCGTGTGGCAGCAACTCTGATGGCACATGGAAGCGCTCTCTAAACTTCTGTCATATAACAGTAATGCAGATTATATTATGAGTTCAGAAATGTTAGATTTATCTTTTGATATACTAATACCAGGGTTTCCCAGAAAGTAACGCACTGCATTTTACTTTACTCAGACAGAAACAGTGCTACGAATGCTAAACGTTACGTATGTACTATTTGAAGTCTCCGAAGTGAGCGCGCCAAGCTTCCGTCACTTCCGACAGATAGAATAGCTGCACAACAATTTAAAAATGGCGTCTGTAGGTGATGTTCGTTACAAGCAACGTGCCGACATTGAATTTCTCACTGCGAGGAATATTCACAAACGTTTGTGCAAAGTCTGCTGTCGACAGAAATACAAATTGTCAAATTTGTGTGAAATCTTATGGGACTTATCTGCTAAGGTCATCAGTCCCTAAGCTTACACACTACTTAACCTAAATTATCCTAAGGACAAACACACACAACCATGCCCGAGGGAGGACTCGATCGCCGGTCGGGGTGGCCGAGCGGTTCTAGGCGCTACAGTCTGGAACCGCGCGACCGCTTCGGTCGCAGGTTCGAATCCTGCCTCGGGCATGGATGTGAGTGATGTCCTTAGGTTCTGGGGGACTGATGACCTCAGAAGTTAAGTCCCATACTGCTCAGAGCCATTTTTGAGGAGTCGAACCTCCGCCGGGACCAGCCGCCCCAGACCGCTCGGCTAATCCCGCGCGGCGACAGAAGCACAGTTACTCGCTAGGCATGGAGGGTGATGTCATCAAAAGGCGGTTCGGCGGAGCTCCACGATTTGCAGCGGTCAGGCAGACCATTCGCGGCTGTCACACCTGACCTAGCCCCCTCGGACCCTCTCGTTTGGGCCATTAAGGGATGCCGTTCGTGGAAGACATTATGAGGACGATGAGGAGGTGATCCACACAGTGAAGCTTGGCTCCGCCACCAGGACACGGATTAGTACCGACAGGGCATACACGCCCTTGTTTCATACTGGAGGAAGACCGTAAAACGGGATGGAGATTACGTGGAATAATAGGGTGTGTAGATAAAACACCATTCTTTCGTTTGTGTAATTCTCATTATGTTCAATAAAGAATTGTTGAAGAAAAAACTGCGGTGCATTACTTTCTGGACAATCCAGGTGCACCCGTGGTCTAGAGGCTGTTTTCGGTCAAAGGGCTGACTGCCCTCAGTAATAAATAATAATACTAAAACTGAGTGAAGGGATCAACGTCTTCAGACGTCCATCCTGACCAAATACAACGAACAAAATGAAAAAATAGGAAAAAGAAAGAATAGATTGAAACCTTTTTAAATATTAGCAACGGAGGCCAAAGACTTCCGGCTTAAGAAGTCCAGCCTTGGTCTTGTCAAAGACGACGGAGAGGTAGTCAGAGGTTCAACGCACTCCCTTGTTCTTGAGGTGGGAAACTGAGCATACAGGCGGAAGAATCAATAATGATCAAAGGCATTAGGATGCAGAAGGCAATGGAAAACACTGCATCAAAGACGCATGATAGGTATCCACAGGACATGTAGCCTGTAATTGAAGAAGTGAAATGATGATCTCTCCATTGGCAAAAGATTCTGGATTAGTCTCCTATTCGGATGTTCGGGAGAGGACTGCCAAGAGGAAGGTAACCATGAGAAAAAGATTGAATAACCAACGAAAGACTTACTTTCTGCGAGTCGCAGCATGAAATGTCAGGAGTTTGAACGTGGTAAGCTAGAAATTTTGAAGAGGAAAACTCTAAGGTTCAATCTAGATATACTATGGGTCAGTGAACTGAAATGGAAAGAAGAGAAGGATTTCTGGTCAGATGAGTACAGGGTAATATCAACAGTAGCAGAAAATATATAACAGGAGTAGGATTCGTTATGAATAGGAAGGTGGGGCAGAGAGTGAGTTATGTGAGCAGTTCACTGACAGGATTGTTCGCATAAGAATCTACAGCAAACCAACACAAACATCAATAGTTCAGGTATACACGCCGACTTCCCAAGCCGAAGATGAAGTGATAAAGTATATGAAGATATTGAACGGGTAAATCAGCATGTAAAGGGTGATAAAAACCTAACAATCATGGGCGACTGGAATGTGCTTGTAGGGGCAGGAATATAAGAAAAGGTTATGGGAAAACATCGGCTTAGTAGTAGGAATAAGAGAGAGAGGAGAAAGACCAGTTCAGTTCAACAATAAATTTCAGCTAGTAATAGCGAATACTCTGTTCAAGAATCACAAGAAGAGGGGATATACTTAGAAAAGGCCGGGAGACACGGGAGGATTTCAGTTAGATTACATGATAAGGCAGAGATTCCGAAATCAGATACTGGATTATAACGCGTACTCAGGAGCAGGTATAATCTCAGTTCACAATTTAGTAGTGATAAAAAGTAGGCAGAAGATCAAGAGACCTGTCAGGAACAATCAATGCGCAAAAATGTGGGATACGGAAGTATTAAGGAATAAAGAGACGCTCTTGAAGTCCTCTGAGGCTATAAGTGCTACAACACTGAACAACTCAGTAGGCAGTTCTTACCTCAGTTGATTAATGACAGAAGTACAAAAATGTTCAGTGAAATTCAAGAATACAGAAGCGTAAGTCATTTATGAACGAAATAAACGGGAAGTGCAGGGGAGCTAATGTGTAATGGCTATAAGAAGAATGTGTAGAAATCGAAAAAGAAATTATTATCGGAAGGACTGACTTCAAAACAACCTTCGGTGAAATTAAATGCAAGTGCGGTAATAATAAAAGTGCAATGGGAGTCCGCTATCAAATGCAGAAGGGGTAGCGGATAGGTGGGAAGAGTACTCTGAAGGCCTCTATGTAGGGGAGGCTTAACTGATTACGTGATGGGAGAACAAAGAGGAGTCGATAGGGAAGAGATGGATGATCCAGTACTAGAATCAGAATTTAGAAGAGCTTTGGAAGACTTAAAATCAAATAACGCAGAAGGAACTGATAACATTCCATCAAAATGTATAAGACTGGTGGTGCACCATCAGACTTTCGGAAAAATATCATTTACACAATTCTCAAGATTGAAAGAACCGACAAGAGCGAGATTTATCGCATAATCAGCTTAAGCTCATACCTCCAAGTTTCTGACAGGAATAATAGACAGAAGAACGAAAAAAAGAGGGTCTGTGAAGGTGAATATCCGTTTGGATTTAGGAAAGGTAAAGGCAACAGAGAGGGGGTTCTGACACTACGGTCGAAAAATGAAAGAAAGACTGAAGAAAAATCAAGACACGTTCGTATTGTTTCTGTACCGGGAAAAAGAGTCCGACAACGTAAAATGGTGCAAGGTGTTCGAAATCCTGAGAGAAATAGGTGGTAAGCTATAGGGGACGACGGGTAATATACAACATGTACACGAACCAAGCGGGAACAATAAGAGTGGAAGACCAAGAACAAAGTGCACGGATTCAAAAGGACGTAAGGCAGAGATGAAGTCTTTCACCCCTGATGTTCAATCTATATGTCGAAGAAGCGATGACGGAAATAAAACAAACGTCCAAGAATTATAAAGGAAAATTCAAGGTGAAAGAATATCAGCGTTAAGCTTCTCTGCTGACATTGCTAGCTTTACTGAAATTCAAGAACAATTACGGGACCTGTGGAGTAAGATGAACAGTCCAATGAGCACAGAACATGGACTGAGACTAAATCGAAGAAAGACGAAAGTAATGAGAAGTAGCAGAACTGAGAGCAGTGAGAAATTTAATATCCTAATTGGTGATCACAAAATAGAAGAAGTTAAGGAATTCTGCTACCTAGGCAGCATGACGGACGGAGCAAGGAGGACATGAAAAGTAGCAAAGCACTAACAAAAATGGCATTCCTAGCCAAGAGAAGTCTACGTGTATCAAACACAGGTCTTCATTAGAGGAAGAAATTTCTGAGAATGTACGTTTGGAGCACAGCATTGTATGCTAGTGGGAAGTGGGGAAACCAGAACAGAAGCGAATCGAAGCAATTGAGATGTGGAGCTACAGGAGAATGTTGAAAGTTAGGTGGGCTTATATCGAAAAGACTGAGGAGGTTCTCCGAAGAATTGGCATGGTAAGGAATATATGGAAATACCGACGATATGTACGGACAGGATGATAGGACATCTCTTAAGACATCAGGAAATTACTTCCAAGGTACTAGAGGCAGCTGTAGAAGGTAAAAACCGTAGAGAAAGACAGAGATTAACATACATTCATCAAATAACTGAGGACGTAGATTGCAAATGTTACTCTGAGATGAAAAGGTTGGCACAGGAGACAGAAGGCGGTTTACTGAAACAAAAAAAGTTAATAATGTGTCTCATTCATTCAGAAATTGATTAAGGACTGAACTTTGTCTAATCAGAATAACTGATGATTTCTCGCGTGTACCGGATAGGAGTGCGCATGATCACGTAATACTGTAGAACTCAGTTTGCTGATTTCTCTGACGGAGTATGTTTATAATAATTATAAAAAGCTAGAGACTTCATTATCTAGACAATAACGTGCTACCTTTGGTGACACAGAGAAAGGAACAGTGCGGTGATTCTCTAAGCACATGTTATTTAAAAGCCATATATACTAAATTCCTTGTGAGGTGTGCTATTTGATTTCGTCATACGTGGCATTTGCTATTTGTTTTCGTCGTAAGGGCTTTCAGAACAAAGCCTCTGATATATCTGAAAAGGAAAACCTTACATGAATTCTAAATTTTGACTTCTGGCAATGAGAAGTGGATTTTTGATGCGAAAACCGAGCAGAAAGCGAACAATGGGGAGATACATGCTGGAAGTTACTGATAGAGACACGAAAACAAATACGTGTACAACCAACGAACTGAAGTAGAAGACGTAACCATTACTAAGCTGGAATGCTACTGATTTCACTTGTTCAGGTTCTCCCAGAGTTAAGCAATATCACCTCACAAAACTCTGTTGGTAATGGACAAGAATTCGAAACAACCAGTCTCTCCCCACGGGCTACGTGATTCAGCAAGGTTCTATAATCCGATATAAGATTCATCAGCCAACCGTAGGACCGACATGACGTGCCAGTCAGCGCTTTTAGTCCATCGAAATCGGAATGGTCTTCTTTGCCTCAGCAACGTGATTCGAAAATCCGACTTTCAAACTCCCTGTTTTTCCCTCTGGTCGCATCATCTAGCGCAAACTCATACGGTACTGGTGTGGGACAGAATATTCCAACAAGTAATTCAAATCTCTCAATGTTCCCTTTTCAAAAATGTCTTCTTAGGCAAATTCATTGTCTTCTTTATCGTTTTGAAACCCAGGGCTCTTCTTATGATTTCTTTCGTTCAAGTGGTTCAAAAGACTTGCGCAGTAGTCACCAAACAATAACATGGATCCCTTCTTAGCCAGAGACAACAGACGACATGGACCCTCTGGCTTGCGGAACTGAAAACGCCTTTTTTATGCGACGTAATTAGCTTCCATTCACAGCTTTAATGAAATATTTGACTCAGGTCCCTTCGACAGTAACACATAATTTTATTCTTACCGTTCGCCTTTGTGCTGTCAGTAATTTCTTTCTAAATGACGAAAGAATTTCTGTGTATTACATCAGTCTACAATATTTATTCTGAGCCAAAGCCCCCCCACCCCCACCCCCGAAATAAGATTTAAATGCGGGATGTACTTCAATCGATTATATCTATCTTTGTAATATCTTGCTATGATGAGCCATTATCACACTGGCAAATGTCACTCTTTGTAGAAGTGCCAATCAAAGTTAATCGATTTGAGTTTGTGGGCTGCTACACATCATTTATCCGAGAATTAGATATTAGCTATAAGCTGGAAAATTTCGTAGACGTGAGACGCTTAATGATACTGAAAACAATGGCTATACAAAAATGGCTCCTGGCTGTGACTATTAGCTACCCTTCCATTTTATTGTTCACTTTTTTCATCGAAGAGGCGGTGGCGGAAATACAAAAAACGTTCGAGAGAAGGATTAAAATTCGAGGCGAAAGGATATCAGTGATAAGATTCGCTGAATCTGATGGCATTGCGACCGTGAGTGAAAGTGAAGAAGAATTACAGGACATATTGCATGGAATGAGTAATCTAATAACAACAATGTATAAACTGCAAATAATGACGTGTTCCAGAAATGAGATTAGCGATAAACGTACCAAAATGGGGGTACCATGAAGTAGACGAAGTGAAGTAGATGAAGTTAAGAAATTCTGCTCCCTTGGAAGCAAAATAACACAAGATGGACGACGAAAAGAGGACATAAAAAGTAGAGTAGCACAAACTAAAACGACATTCCTCGTCAAAATAAAACTGCCGATGTCAAACATAGGCCTTAATTTGAGGAAACATTTGCTGGAGGGTCCGTTTGCGGCACTGCATTGTATGTTCGTGAATCATGGACTGTGGGAAAACCGAAAGAGAGACGAATTAAAGCATGTGAGGTATGGTGCTGTACAAAGATGTTGAAAATTAGATAGACTGATAAGGAATTAGGAGGTCCTCTGCACAATCGACGAAGAAATGAATATTTAGAAAATACTGATAAGTAGAAGGGATATGTTGATAGAAGACATGTTAAGACATCGAGGAACAACTTCTATGGTACTAGAGGGAGCGGTAGAGGGTAAAAACTGTAGAGCAAGACTGTGAATGGAAAACAACCAACAAATAATGGTTCAAATGGATCTGAGCATTATGGGACTTAACTTCTGACGTCATCAGTCCCCTAGAACTTAGAACTACATAAACCTAACTAACCTAAGGACATCACACACATCCAGGCCCGAGGCAGGATTCGAACCTGCGACCGTAGCTGTCGCGTGGTTCCAGACTGTAGCGTTTAGAACCGCTCGGCCACTCCGGCTGGCACCAACAAATAATTGAAGTAGAGTCGAGGTGCTACTCTGAGATGAAAAGGTAGACACAGAAGAGAAGTTCGGGCGCGCCGCTTACAACCAGTCACAAGACTGATGACTCAACGAGGAAACACGAAAGTCTAACACTAATAACCACGTAATTGAGTTCCTTATACTTGCAGTCCCCATCATCATCATTAATTTGAGGTGTTAGAACCTGAATTGAACCTTGCAAAAATCAGCTGTGTCAAGTAGATTGCTTTTGCCTATGCGGCCAGGAGTCTCCACGAGTGGCAGAGAACAATTGGTCGCAGTGTCGCGACGAGATCATTTCGCTGGTTCGCGGGGGGGAGGGGGATACATGTGTAGTGGAGCCAGATAGAAAGTCGACATATGTGGCCGCCCAGTGGAGTGCCCGTACTGCTGACAGATAGCCTTATCGCCATCCTTGTTTACCATTCCGACTGGCTGGTCTGGTGCCGGATTACCGGGCGATAACCGCGGGAGCTGACTCAGTACGTGACCAAACATCCGAATTATTTCCTACTGACGGCATCACAAAGGCAAACAAGACGCCGTAATCTCTGATCACTCTCATCGTAGACTACAAGCTAAACAAGCTCGTACACCGCCCATACGAAAGTAATTCTGGCGGCAGTAAAAATTTTTGCCAGAGATGATAGTAGCCCCCCACTGTACACACAGACTGCACGTGTTTGCTATCGTAGGAAAAAGAAGAAGTGACGATGAACCAGTCGACAATGAGATTATTAGTGCTGAAGACTAGGTCCACTAGACAAAGATGGGGAGGGAGATCGGCGAAGGTCTGCTTAAAGAATACAATATGAAACTCGTCTGGTAAAATGTAACAACGGAAAAAACAAATCTGGATAGTAGAACTAGAATCTGATTCCTGGTCCTCCCGAATGTACCTCATCATGGTGAATCAAATATGACAGTTCAGAAAACAGTGGTTAACAAATATTGTTGAAAGATAACTTCATGGAGACCTCGATTATAGGCCTCATCCATCTGCCTTGTCGGGTCAGAAATTTAACGCCTGCTTGAAATTGTGACATCGTCATTGCGATGTAGGGATCGTAATAATGTTAGTGACATAGAAATTTTCTGTCTCGATCGTAAAGTATGTTTTTAATAAGCTACTGGTTTCAATGACTCACACATAGGGAAAGGAAATGAATCATTTTACTTTCTGGCCCGTCTTATTGTAATTTGTAACAGTTTCTTACTCAAGCATGTATTTTATTCTGTTGTATTTCACTGATTTTAGTATTGTGTTGGAGATGAAAATATACCTCCCAATGACATATTTATTGACATCACACATATCGTTTATTTTCTTTATTGGGAAAAGACAAACCTTTTCATTAAATCTATGTAATTTATCCAACTGAAGAACAAATAAGTCTGCAACCAAAGAACGCTGAAAATTTTTCAGAAGAAAGCATTCACAAAACTTCAAAATTTTCTTCCTAGCCTTTAGGCCGCTAAACTATTAACATTTCACAGCAACATGAAGACTGCTTGATCATACAAGCCTAACTATCTACAAAAAAACACCCAACAACTGACAATGTCCATTTTTTCCGCTGTCATGGGAAGTTGCTTTCACATTAGCCTCTAAAGGGATTTGAATTCTTCCATGATAATAACACTGCTAAGTCCTGTCACTGCAGGTATATAAAAATATCTCTACAATTTCATGTATGTAAATATATCTCTACAATGTCATCATTAATGTTCAATCATTATCCTAGAACTGAAAGAGAACCGTTGGCTGTGAGCGCAGTTTTGCATGAATCCTATGAAGAACTGGTAGCCGAGTTTGGAGATGCAATACACGTTTCAAGCAATTTTTCATTTGTCTCAAGTATTTGTCTTCATTTTTCTCAAACGTCTGCTAGGTGCATCATTAAAAATTTCTGTTCCCATAAAAATAACCATTTTAACCATTTTCAAGAGTTTTAACTTGGGACAGAACAATTTTGTCAGTCACACTTTTTGGCACTTATGCACAACAACCCGGATGAGGAATGAGGTGTCCTGGACAGATCTTTAATGCGGGGCTTCAAACAACATATTTTCGTAGTATACGAGTATAAAAAGGAAAACTACTATGTATGCTACTTTAGACTCGAATCAACGAAATGTCTCCTTTCTTTTTAGTCCCGAGCCCAGCATCCCTTTACAACAACGCCTTTTCCTGCGGAGAACACTGGTAAAAGAGGAAAGTTAATTCAAGATTAGTTATTGAACAGTCGCCCTACCAATGAGCCGGCCAGTGTGGCCACGCGGTTAAAGGCGCTTCAGTCTGAAACCGCGCGACCGCTACGGTCGCAGGTTCGAATCCTGCCTCGGGCATGGATGTGTGTGATGTCCTTAGGTTAGTTAGGTTTAAGTAGTTCTAAGTTCTAGGGGACTGATGACCTCAGATGTTAAGTCCCATAGTGCTCAGAGCCTACCAATGAGAAGAAAATACGGCATAATATCTCTGAGTTCGCTAGTAGGGGCTACGAACTATTACGATTTACTTCAACGTTTAAGTTTAAAGGCAAATTACATTCCATATTTATTTTTAAATCTGAATTAATGGGAGTATTTTCATTTTAGGAAAGTAACAAAGTCAGAAAACTATAAAGAAACACTTGGAGGATTGCGGGCCCTGTGAGTTGACTCTCACAAAGTCCATTAGACGGAGAGACCCATTATTGTTTAATTAAAGTTCTGACGAAAAATTACTGTAAACAGTAACGACCTTAAACTATCTATGAACCTACATGCCTACGCGTTGAAGGTGGAACAACCTCATAAAACAAGTTATAGAAAAGCAGAAGCCAGAATGAGTTTTGTTGGACTGTTTCTAAAGAAATGTCATTCACATTCATTCGACTAGTTTGATGTTGTTCTGCGGTGGGGGCTCGTTACCGGCTATGGCTGACGCAGTTGTGCTGTGGCTCTTTTCACGGGTTCGTTTTCACAACGCTAGGCTCCCACGAAAAGGTCGACCCAACAGTGGTTCTTGCGCGGACCACTAGCGAATTAAACAGGGAGACAGGCGTAAGGGACGGGGTGGGGGGGGGGGGGGGGGCGAGAAAAGATTAGTGATAGCTTCCCTTACCAAACTATCGAATGATGGCCTGCGGAATATAAATGCAAATGCAGAAGACTTATTACAGTAGAGCAAAGTAATTAAGTGAGTAAATAAGTGGTAGTTTGACAGCAGTTACAAAGTTTACTAAATATTACAGTTTTTCGTCATTTTACATAAGTAGTTTATGCACATTAGCAATGAGAGAAGCGATGAGCTCATTGATAATAAGCGGTATTTCATGGATATTTTGTTACTTAATTGTTCCACATCTGCAGATGATGAGTGCTAAGCTCAAAGATGCGAAGCATAAAGGAAAGTAGGGAATTAAGTTCAGATGAGGGCTGTTACGGGAGTCGTTAGCTATTCCGCCATACTGAACGAGTGAGCACACAGCGAATGTAGTTTCACATTGTGTTACTTATGTCTTCGTCAAAAGTACTGAAACAGGACGCAGTAAAGCTAAACCGTCAGAAACAGACATTAAGAAACGACGAGCAGTCGGTCCGAGTATGCAGAGAGGAATGGCTGTTAAAAAAAAGCACGACTGAAAAGGAAATAATATGATACTCGACAAAGCTGGGAAATACTCTGAAGCGCCAAAGAAACTGGTATTGGCATGGGTATTCAAATACAGATATATGTAAACATGCAGAATAAGACGATGCGGCCGGCAACGCCTATATAAGATAACAAGTGTCTGGCGCAGTTGTTACATCGGTTACTGTTGCTACAATAGCAGGTTATTAAGATTTAACTGAGTTTGAACGTGGTGCTATAGTCAGCGCACGAGAGATGGGGCACAGCATCTCCGAGGTAGCGATGAAGTGGGGATTTTCCCGTACCACCATTTCACAAGTGTACCGTGAATGTCACGAATCCGGTAAAACATCAAATCTCCGACATCGCTGCGCCCGGAGAAAGATCCTGCAAGAACGGGACCAACGACGACTGAAGAGAATCATCCAACGTGACAGGAGTGCAACCCCTTCGCAAATCGCTGCAGATTTCAGTGCTGGTCGATCAACAAGTATCAGCGAACGAACCATTCAACGAAGCATCATCGACATGGGCTTTCGGAACCGAAGGCCCTCTGGTGTATCACTGATAACTGCACGACACAAAGCCTTAAGCCTCGCCTGGACCAGTCAACTTCGACATTGGACTGCTGATGACTGGGAACATGTTGCCTGGTCGGACGAGTCTCGTTTCAAATTGTATCGGGTGGATGGACATGTACGGGTATGGAGACAACTTCACCCTGTATGTCAGCAAGGGACTGTTCAAGTTGGTGGAGGCTCTGTAATGGTGTGGGGCGTGTGAAGTTGGAGTGATACGTCCAGATACGACTCTGACACGTAACACGTGCGTAAGGAGCCTGTCTGATCACCTGCATCCATTCATGTCCACTGCGCATTCCGACGGGATTGGGCAATTCCAGAAGGACAATTCGACACCCCAGACGTCCAGAATTGCTACAGAGTGGCTCTCTCAATGAAAAGTGCCAGTATACCTCATGGACGTCAAAAGTAATACGCGTATCAGTGTGTTTATGAGTTAGAACAGAACAGAATGTCTCTGAGAACTGAGTGACACTTCGGCTCGTACAGAATGTGTTGCTACAACAGTAACGAACGTGCAGAATCGGTGACTAAGCTCTGATGCAGCAAGGTTCCTGTTCCGTATCGCCATTGAGACCAAGCAGGGACTGACAGCCGTCTTGCGTGCGTTGCCACATGCCTCTCAGGCGCTACCATGCCGACTGCAATCACGCAGCCGTCGTTGATGGAAGGAACGGTGAACACTTCGTTGTTTATACTGCTACTGGATACAGCATACCTCCTCAGACCCTTCGCATTGACTGTAATATGAACAACAACCACTAAAACACGGGAATTCTGGACGGCGATATAGTGCCCTTTCTTCGGGCAACGCTGATACTTCATTTCAGGATGTGAGGAGAAATGTCTAAGCATTCTTTCAAGAACATCAAGTACTCAGCTACAACTCCATCCCTGACCAACAAGCCAGCCGGGGTGGCCGAGCGGTTCTAGGCGCTACAGTCTGGAACCGCGCGACAGCTACGGTCGCAGGTTCGAATCCTGCCTCGGGCATAGATGTGTGTAATGTCCTTAGGTTAGTTAGGTTTAATTAGTTCTAAGTTCTAGGGGACTCATGACCTTAGAAGTTACGTCCCATAGTGCTCAGAGCCATTTGAACCATTTGAAGCCAATCTGACCAACAACTTCCATGACATTCGGCCCATGGAACACGTATATGATATGGTTGGTCGCCAACTCTTTCGCCTAGGTCCTCTGGTAACCGCTGTTGATGATTAACAGACTTCCACATGTAGAACGAAATTCTCTAGAAACTTTTCTGATCTATCTTTGAATCTAGCCCATGACGTTTAGCATATCTTACTGCAGTCTGTTGTGGACATCACTCGCTAAAATTCTCCTAAAGTAAAATATCATGAACAGTTTTGTAACCGTACTTATTTCCATGTGTCATGCACTGATTATTTGTATGTGTCATGCACCTTCTCTGTCGTTCGTTTTACTCACACGTATCGTGCTTGGCGTTGTAATTTTCACAAACGTCGGTGTATTTATTTAAGTTCCGTCACAGTTGCATTGTCCTTTATGATGAGTAGTTTCGAACGCATCAGTTCATTTTCAAATCTTTATCTACATCTATAATGTTTGACTTTACCATAATTCCCATGGAACATTTAAAAGATTAGTTGAATATGTCATAGAGATTATGTTGCAGTCAAACATTACAGATGAAGGTAAAATCTGAAAATAAACCGAAGCGTTCGAAACTGCAGTGAAGAGCCAAATAAACTGGTACACCTGCCTAATATCGTGTGGTCGCCGCGAGCACGCAGAAGTGCCGCAAAACGACGTGTCATGGACTCCACTAATGTCTGAAATAGTGCTGGAGGGAATTGGCACCTTGAATCCTGCAGGTCTGCCCATAAATCCGTAGAGTACAGAGGTGTGGAGATCTCATCTAAACAGCACGTTGCAAGGCCTCCCAGATATGCTCAAAAATGTTCATATCTGGGGAGTTTAGTAGCCAGCGGAAGTGTTTGAAAGCAGAAGCGTGTTCCTGCAGCTACTCAGTAGCATTTCTGAACGTGTGGAGTTTCGCATTGCCCTGCTGCAATTGACCAAGTCCGTCGGAATGCACAAGGGACATGGATGCAGCTGACCAGACAGGATGCTTAGGTACGTGTCACCTGTCAGAGTCGTATCTAGACGTATCACTCCAACTTGACACGCCCCACACCATTACAGAGCCTCCAGGAGCTTGAACAGTCCTCTACTGACATACAGGGTCCATGGATTCGTGAGGTTGTCTCCATACTCGTACATGTCCATCCGCTCGAGACAGTTTGAAACGAGATTCATCCGGCCAGGCAACACGTTCCCAGTCATCAACAGTCCAATGTCGGAGCTGACGGGCCCAGGCGAGGAAGGCTTTGTGTCGTGCAGTTATCAAGGTTACACGAGTGGGCCATCGGCTCCGAAAGCCCATGCCGATGATGTTTCGTGGAATCGTTCGCACGCTGACACTTGTTGATGACCCAGGACTGAGATCTGCAGCAATTTGCGGAAGTGTTACATTTCTGTTACATTGAACAATTGTCTTGAATCATCGTTGGTTCCGTTCTTGCAGGATCTTTGTCCGGTTGCAGCGATGTTGGAGATCTGATGTTTCACCTGATTCCTGATATTCATGGTACACTCGTGAAATGAGCGTATGGGAAAATCCCCACTTCATCGCTATCTTGGAGATGCTGTGTCCCATCGCTCGTGCGCCGACTATAGCGCCACGTTCAAACTTACTTAAATCTTGATAACTTGCCATTGTAACAGCAGTTACCGATCTAAGAACTGCGCCAGACACTTGTCTTATATAAGTGTTAGCGACAGCATCGCTGTATTCTGCCCGCTTACATATCTCTGTATTTAAATACGGATGCCTATACAAGTTTGTTCGGTGCTTCAGTGTAGTTACCATTAAAAAATATATGCAGTTGTGACGAAAATAAATAAATAATAAATTAGCTGCTGGTCCTATAAGCCAACGCAGTGTCGTGCATGGACAGACTGAAGTTCATTTACTCGTTGGTAACAGCAGGTTGGGAGGTGAATTAGTCCTTGTCGTCTTCTTTGTGATAATACGAAACCAGAATGCTCCACCCAAAAATGTTAAAAAGTCACTAAAACTGTGTGCTATGAGAGATTGGAAATTTCTCATATAAAGGGTCGCTCTCACTGTGAACTCAGGACGGATGAACGGATAAATATTGCTTGTCCCTTTGAGCCTTCGGGTTAGGGAGGGGGTCTTACTGCCTCTAAATCCAGGACATGGTCATACCGTAGAAATTCGAACAGAACTGGTTGTGGTTCAACGAACAGTTGCAACTATGGGGAAATGGACACACCGTTAGATGTCCTATATGAACGTCTCTTATCAAGTATCGTGCGGCAGGTTTTAAAAGGCTTAACAGTCTACACTAACTCAGAACTGAAATATTAAATTACTAGGTTATTTAAAACTTGCGTTTTAGAGCTCCATTACTGTTTTCACGTAACTAGTCTATTATGAATGATTGGAGAAACGTGCTTAAAATTGAAAAGTTATGATTGTCTCCGAAATGGGGTGCAAAATCTAGTGAAAATCACTGCATGAATCATGTAAAACGTGTTTGAAGAAACATTTTCTCTCGCGATATCGAGCGAACCAAGAAAGAAGAGCACATGGCATAATCCAAATTCCTAGATTTCTGGACAGCTTTAGACGGTGCCCCACTGCAGAGTGTTAACGAGGTCTGAGCATACGGAATAGGCCCACAGATACATAAGTCGAAGATTTCTTGAGTAATAGAATCCAGTACCTTGCCCTGGAGGCGAGTGCTCATCGGAGACAATCGTCACGAGTGCCCAAGGGAAGTGTAATAAGCCCGTTCTTGTTCTCTATATACATAAACGATACAACGGATAGGGTGAGCGGCAATCAGCGACTGTTTCCTGATGAAGTAGCATTGTATGGGAAAGTATCGTCGTTGAGTGACTGTAGGAGCATACAGGATGACTTGGTACGATTATCTGTTTGGTGTCATGAATGGCAGCTTGGTCTAAACGAAAAAAAGTAAGTTAATGCAGATGAGTACGAGAAAGAAATCATGTAATGTTTGAATATAGTGGCGGTGTGTTGCTTGACTCAGTCCCACCAATTACGTACCTCGGCGGTAACCTTGAAAAACCGGTGTGGTTCAAATGGCTCTGAGCACTATGGGACTCAATTGCTGAGGTCATTAGTCCCCTAGAACTTAGAACTAGTTAAACCTAACTAACCTAAGGACATCACACACATCCATGCCCGAGGCAGGATTCGAACCTGCGCCCGTAGCGGTCTTGCGGTTCCAGACTGCAGCGCCTAGAACCGCACGACCACTTCGGCCGAAAAACCGGTGTGAAATGGAACGAGCACGTAAGGTCGGTAGCAGGGAAGGCGAATGGTCGACTACGGTTTATCGAGAGAATTTTAGAAAAATGTAGCTCATCTATAAAGGAAACTGCGTACATAACGCTGGCGCGACCCATTCTTGAGTACTGCTCGAGTGCTTTGGATCCCCCTCGTGTCTCATTAAAGGGAGACATCGAAGGAATTCGAAGGCGAGCTGCTGGATTTGCTACCGGTAGGTTCGATCAACAAGCGAGTGTTACGGAGTTGCTTCGTGAACTCAAATGGGTATCCCTAGAAGAAAGACGATGTTCTTTTCGCGAAACACCATTGAGGAAATTTACAGAATCGGCATTTGTGCCTGAATGCGAAATGATTCTACTGCGTAAGGACAACGACAATAAAATAAGCTAAATCTGATTTTGCATAGACTCGTATAGACTATCATTTTTCCCTTGCTCTACTTCTGAGTGGAACGGGAAAGTAAACGGCTTGTTGTGGAATGCATCGTCTAGTGGCTGGCGTAGTATGTATTAGATGTCAATATTATGAAAAAAAATAGACTTCATATTAAATTCACTGGAGTACAACCGGTTTCGACCAAATGCGGAGTAAAGGATGATTACTGTTTAAAATTGTTACGGACGACTGACAAGAAAATTTTACTAAAAATATATCCACAGGGGACGCACGCTTCTAAAACAATCTACTAATGGAATCTTCGATTGAACACTGGTTCTCTTTTCGGATGTTCGGGTGTAGCTAAAGTATATCCAACATTATGAAACTTAGTCCATAATTATAACACTCCAGCGTTTGTTCATATCAATTTTTGTGCAAAAGAGTCAGGGGAAGCTATTGTTACTGTCGTAAATGAGTGTTACTTAAGTAGAAACAGCTGTTTTGTTCTTGTAATTTTAAAAGCTTTCCAAAGTTCAAAGGGAAGGTTCCACTAGAATGAGGTTCCATGAAAGGATAAATTTATAAATATAGGATGTTTGAAAAAGATTCACCAGATTTCGTAATATTATATCTTCTACATTATCTAATGAAAAGTGTCTCCTATTAGTGTACATTAACATGGGGTGCGTCCATTCTTCGTCTTAATGGCTGCTTGAATTCTGCTGGGACACTTTCAGTGAGGTGTCTGAATGTTCGTGCAGGTAGCATACTCAAGAATCGAAACCAGTGAAGGTGGTGGTGTTGCATCGTCGTTACAGCTCATCACTGAGATTTACGTGTCGCCTTGCACGATAGCTATGACATGAACGCTTCGACCTATTATTTATGGATGCAGCTGAAGATGGGGCTGTCGTTTAAACCTGATCGTGTAAAAACATGAGTCAATGAATAACCGTACAAGTGTAACGGATTTTTGGTCATGAACATCCCAAAGGTGTTCTGCTGGGTTCAAGTCAGGAACCCAGACTAATCAATCCATTTCAGGAATGTAATTGTCCGCCAACCATTGCCTCACAGATGGTGGGTTACGACAGGGTGCACTGTCACGCTGATAGAAACTATCGTCACCTCCCAACAATTCCTCTGCCTTAAGCAGTACACTGTACTGTAAAATGCGTACATATTTTTCCAGCTTTGGCGTATCCTTAAGCGCAATGAGGGTAACACACCCTAACAACGAAAAACATCCCCCCATACCGTTACACCAGCACCTCCTTACTTGACTGTTGACACTACACGTGATGGCAGATAACGTTCTCCAGCCATTCACCAATCGTAAACTCTTGCATTGGATTGAAAATCAATCGTTCCAGTCATCCACTGTTCAGTGACGTCATTCTTTACACCACCTCAAGTGTCGCTTAGTATCGAGTACAGAAATATGTGTGTTTCGAGGAGCTGCCCGGCCATGCTCTTCACATTGTGTTAGCTGGACTGCTGGAAGCACTTTGGAACACACAAATGGTTCCTTATGCAGATTTCACGTGGTTTCTTACGAACAGGCTCCACAACACTCGACTGTTTCTGTCCGTCCAGTACAAGAGATTTGGCAGATTCTCGTTTAGCCGTGGTTGTACCTTTCTGTTTCCACGTTACCAACAGTCGACATGTAGAGCCTTACAAGATCTGGCATGTCCCTGAAGTACTCAGTAGACGTACAATGACGAGTCCACGTTCGAAGTCACTGAACTCCTTGGGAGGACCCAATCTGCTGTTACTGGTTCTCTACTGACAACACATTACTCTCCTCCTTTTATATTGGCGCATCTGCGCCTCGTGTCATATGTGGACAATTCCACGTTATACACTGAAGCGCCAAAGAAACTGGTATGCGTATTCAAATACAGAGGTGTGTAAACAAGCAGAGTGTTGCAATGCGGTCGGAAACGCCTATATAAGACGACAAGTATCTGCCGCAGCTGTTAGATCGGTTCCTGCTGCTACAATGGCAGGTTATCAAGATTTAAGTGCATTTGAACGTGGTGCTATAGTCGGCACACGAGCGATGGGGAACAGCATCTCCAAGCTACCGATGAAGTGGGGATTTTCCCGAACGCCCATTTCATGAGTGTACCATGAATATCAGGAATCCGGTGAAACATCAAATCTTCGACATGGATGCCACCGGAAAAAGAATGGAACAAACGACGACTGAAGAAAATCGTTCAACGTTAACAGAAGTACAACTCTTCCGAAAATTGCTGGGTATTTCAATGCTGGGCCACCAACATGTGTCAGCCTGTGAAACATTCAACAAAACATCATCGGAGCCGAAGGCCCATTCGGGCAACCGTGATGACTGCAAGACACAAAGCTTTACACCTCGCCTGGGACCGTCAACACCGACACTGGACTGTTGATGATTGCGAACATGTTGCCTGGTAGGACGAGTATCGTTTCAAATTGTATCGAGCGGATGGACGTGTACGGGTATGGAGAAAACCTCATGAATCCATGGACCCTCCATGTTAGCAGGGGACTGATCAAGCTGATGGAGAATCTGTAATGGTGCGGGCCTGTACAGCTGGAGTGATATGGGACCCCTGATACGTCTAGAGACGACTCTGACAGGTGACAAGTACGTAAGCATCGATTCATGCCCATGGTGCATTCCGAGCGACTTGAGCAATTCTAGCAAGACAATCTGACACCCCACACGTCCAAAATTGCTACAGAGTGGTTCCAGGAACTCTCTTCTGAGCTGCGCGGAGTGGCCGCACGGATAGAGGCGTCATGTCACTGACTGCGCTGCTCCTCCCGCCGGAGGTTCGAGTCGGGCAGGGGTATGCGTGTTGTTCTTATCATAAGTTAGTTTAAGTAGTGCGTAAGTCTAGCGAGCGACGACCTAAGCAGTTTGGTCCCTTAGAAATTCACACACATTTTGAACTCTTCTGAGTTGAAACATTTCCGCTGGCCACAAAACTCCCTAGAGATGAAGATTATTCGGAATATCTGTGATGATTTGCAACGTGCTGCTCAGAAGAGATCTCCACCCTCTCGTACACTTACTGATTTATGGTCAGCCCTGCAGGATTCATGGTGTCAGTTCCCTCCAACACTACTTCACATATTAGATGAGTTTGTGCCACGTCGTCTTACAGCACTTCGGAGTGCTTTGGGGTGCCCTACACGATATTAGGCAGGTGTACCAGTTTCGTTGGCTCTTCAGTCTATAAGGGTGCTTTTGATGCTATGGTGCATATACATGAATATGGACACATCAGGTGAACTTCAAATTACGCTTTGAAAATTAATGCTGGTTGTAGGTTGCCACTTCATGTGGTTGCGTATTCAGGCCTCTGGTGCAGCTAGTCTGGTCGTTTGGTCGTTCGTAATGTAATGTGCATCGAGTCGAGATGCGATAACGCAGCATCAGTAAGCGTTTTAATTTCAACAGATGATAATCGTTTACAACTATGCGGCGGTATTTTTGTCGACAGTATTGCACGATAAGCGTCCTCAGCGTTGGGTCTGTTTTAAGGGGCGTGCGGATCTCGCACAGCTCAGTTAGCCTCCGAAGGTGCCTGATCTGTCAGCACGTGATTTATTTGTGGGGATTTCTGATAGGTTTCTGTGCCTCTCCTTCCAACAACGTAAAGTGAATTGCGATGCCGCATGGCCAACAGCAAGCCGTCTGGGTGTTTGTCGCAGGCCTGGTGGCGGTCCCATTGAGAGTATTTCTAGAAAGTTCCCCGAGCTTGTACAGACATGTATGTAAAAGATATATCATTGTATATTCGGAATGTTCTTTTGAAAATAAAAACATTTTAACCAATGCGTAAGTTTAAAATAACCCCAAGTTTTTATCTTTATACATGAACAAGATACAGTCTTTTGAAATTCGATGAATCTTGCTGAAACACCTAGTAACCTCTTGGTAAAACTAGACATTAATTTTACTCTGTCGCAAAAAAAAGGAAAAAAAGCAAATTGCACTATAAGAAAGCTACGATAGTCGAGTAAATGAAATCTCTGTAAAGGCTAACTACTCTTGCCCGCATCTCGTGGTCGTGCGGTAGCGTTCTCACTTCCCACGCCCGGGTTCTCGGGCTCGATTCCCGGCGGGGTCAGGGATTTTCTCTGCCTCGTGATGGCTGGGTGTTGTGTGATGTCCTTAGGTTAGTTAGGTTTAAGTAGTTCTAAGTTCTAGGGGACTGATGACCTAAGATGTTAAGTCCCATAGTGCTCAGAGCCATTTTTCTAACTACTTTTTTTCCCACAAAAGTTTTACATGTAAAGAAAGGCTTTGAAATGCATCCCACTGACAACTCATGTCTCGAAGGTGACAGTTCCATGTGTACGTTATGGAGCAGAAGTTCGCCTTTTAATTATATGAAAATTAAGCAGACATACTTTCCTGTATCATAGTTTCCACTACACATTTTGGCTCACTAAATTAATCTCTACGTTTGTTAGCAGAGAAGATTCGTCCCTAATAAGGAAGCAAGTATTCCTTTACTCCTTCACTCTACTACATAGCCGCAGAGGCAGTACGCACGGTTTTTAGCGACGCACGACGAACGAATGTTTCACTGATAGGCAGTTACCCTTCGGCGTGATCAGTATTCACAGAGCGTCTCAGTAAGAACCGCTTTTGCCAAAGTGCCAGCGCTGACATCAGATTCGGGCGTCCCGTAAAGTGGCCATTAAAGACGAAAGCGGAAGCGGCGTTTAATGCACCAATGGAGACCGTTTCCGCGCGCCGAGTACCTAGCTAATTGCAAACGTAATTGGCAATTACGTAGGGCAGAGGAGGGACGAGACGGGCACTATGTCATCGCTTATGGCGACATGGAATACGGAAGGGATTATCGCCGACGTGACAGGGCGTAGCGGAAATGCATGCAGGTACCACAATACCGACAACGCACGTCAACATAAGACTAGAGGTTCCGCCCGATACGGTCAACGCGGAAGATCCTGCAGAAGTGCAAAACCAATTATTTACTATACACTTCGATATAAATCACAATGTGATTGACAACCGAACGTGGAACGGAGCGATGCTGGCAGTTGCCCTTAGCGAGAGCGCGGAATTTGACTGCGGCAGAGTAGCCGTGAAATTAATTTCCGGTTACGTTCACAGGCGTGCCGTCATCGTGCAGTCCTGAGTTAGCTTGGCGGGATGGTAATAATCTTATCAGTTTCGCAACTAATTTCAGACACCCTGGCACATAAAATGAACGCGCTACATACAGAAACAATAGAAAAATGAAAATTCATCACATTGCTACATTTATGGTCTAAAGTGTTGTCTACAACTGACTATGGTAACTAAAACTTCATCTAGCAGAGCGATATGACAACGTTAGATAGAAGAAGAGATGAGAGGCCCTGGGTACAAAAATCTATACAGGTACATTGATTCAGGATTTTCGTAACTCCCCTAATCTGCGGAACATATAGTCCGGATGATTACTTCAACACCACTACAAATATTGCAGTCATCCATTCTTCTTTTTCCTAGCGTTTATCCCGTGTTGTACAGGGTCCGCTATTTCAGGATTTGGTACTTTTTATTTCATTACTTAACTTTATAGCCGGATGCCCTTTCTAACGGTAAAAAAAAGTCATCGCAGCGTAACACAGGGAAGTAGTGTGCACCATCTGTCTGTCGATCGTGTAAACTTCGTTCTGTGTGACAGTGTTTTAAGTGTTTGTGTAAGAATTTTTTTAGGCAACTGTCAACGGCATCGATATACTTGGAGAAGTGCGGAACACACCCTGGGCTGTCTTACTGTAACCACTCCTATGCAGTCCTAATCCGTAAGGTAAGACTTTATAATAATATAAATGATTAATTCACATACTTTAACAAATATTCAGTGTATAGAATTAATATTGGATTAATTAGATTTCTAAGAACTTTCCGGGCACGGAAGCTAAAGATGTGAGCTTTTTTGTTTTTAATTTCTTATAAATAGCGATCTAACGTTTTTTTTTTTCTCTCTCTCCCTGTTCGTGTTTCTTGTGTGCTTGTGTGTCGCTTGCTGAGCACTGTTGTCTATTACTGTACTGCAAAAGATTTAATCTGTGTAACTATATTAAACAAGGAAGAAATGTTGGATTTGATTTGACAAAGCTTGAACCTGCGAATACCCGCGGATATAACTGGACAGATAATTAATATTTTCAAATGTTAATGGAAGTTATTATTATCTTGAAACAATTTTGTGGAGATTTATATGCAGTGACTCTGGTAATTGAAAGTATTGGATAATATTAACTGATAAATTTACGCCAAGCCGTGTAGGCGCATTTCACTTGTCTCATTAGATTGCTGATTCTCGCGTTCTTGTGATATTTCTGGCCAACATTGTTTCCGACGATGCACTAAAACAATTTTTAAATCTGCTTAGTAGCTAAAAGTCCCACAGTCCATGTTCCACTACCATACGATGCTCTGTTCCAAAGCTACATTCTCAGAGATTTCTTCCTTACATTAAGGCCTATGTGTGATACTAGTGGACTTCTCTTGGACAGGAATGCCCATTTTATAGTGCTAGTCTCCATTTTATGCTCTCTTTGCTACGACCGTCCGGGTTAACTGTACGGCGAAAAATGTCCAGTATACAGACACAGAGCGTCATAAACTTTCATCGGTGAAAAAAAGGTGACTACAGTATGGTGGCCTCAGAATCCTTATGAAGACCAGTTACGCCTCAGAACGCATATTAAGGTGTAAGTACGTCAATTTTGAGTCTCAGGATCTCAGTAACGTATTAACGATATTGAAAAAGTTTCAGAGTTCCCCAGAACATATGGTAAAAATTTCGACGATTTTCGACGAATGAAAATTACGGAAGTGGCCATCCCCTAGCTGGTACTTTTCATATCAGAAATCGGGGTTTTCTCAGAAACTGCCCATGAACAAATGATGTTTTCTATAATCCCGTCTAAGGTCCACCCTAGACAACACCTAATGCAAAAACACGGATTTGCTCAATTTACCTGGGCTGCAGGAAGTGTGTGATGCGTAAATATTGGCACTGTACTGCATGGTAGCTACAGTATGCCCGTTTTCACGATAGATATGCAAACGGTCGCTAGGCCAAGGGCTATCCGGGACAGTTGACTCCTCATCTCTGCTATCAAAATAATCTGGCACGTAACCCCCTGAAAAATCGAAATTTGTGCGCGGCGTTTCGTAACATTTTGGGATCGTACATGGACTGATAAGCTTCCATTCTGAAGCACACACTTCTCCAGCCACTGCAGGTAACTACCGCAAGAGGTGGGGAATCATGCACAATGCTTATTGGGGGTGCCTGCAGATAACCATCATCCCACTATATTTTACATTTAAATTTATTTAGTGATGTAAAAGTAGAAAAACTATGGAAATCTGACGTACAGTTGGTGTGTGCACTTCTGCCAGACTTTCCCTTATATAATTTGTTGAACGACAGATTCTGATAATAACGCGCTCACTGAAACGCGTAAAGTGATAAGAGATACACTGAGGTGACAAAAGTCGTGGGATACTTCCTAATACCGTGCCAGGCCTCCCTTTGCCCGGTGTAGTGCAGAAATTGAAAGTGGTGTCGACTCAACAAGTCGTTAGAAGTCCGCTGCAAAAATACTGAGCAATGTTGCCTATATAGCGTCGATAATTCGATAGTGCTGCTGGAGCAGGAGTTGATGTATGAACTGACCTCTGATTATGTCCCACAAATGTTCGATGGGATTGGCTTCGGGAAATCTGGATGGCCAAACCATTCGCTCGATTTGTCCAAAATGTTCTTTAAACTAATCGCGAACGATTGCGGTCTGGTGTCACGGCGCATCGTCATCCATAAAAATTCCATCGTTGTCTGGGAGTATGAAGTTCATGAATGGTTGCAAATTGCGGAAGATAACCTTTCCTAATCAATAATAGGTTTAGCAGGACCAGAGGACCCAGTCCATTCCATATAAATGGAGGCAGCAGCATAATGGAACCACCACCAACTTGCACATTGTCTTGTTGACAATTTGAGTCCATGGCTTCATGGGGTTCGTGCCACACTCGAACCCTACCATCCGCTCTTACCAACTGATACCGGGACTCATCTCACTAGGCAACGGTTTTCCAGTCATGTGGGATTTAACCGATGTGGTCACGAGGCCCTGCAGGCGATGTCACGCTGTTAGCAAAGAGACTCGACTAAGTCGTCTGCTGCCGTAGCCCATTAACGCCACATTTCGCTTCACTGTCCTGACGGATACATTCGTGACACGTCCCACCTTGATTTCTGTGGCTATTTCTCACAGTGCTGCTTGTCTGTCATCACTGATGGCTTTACGCGAGTGGCGCCGCTTTTGGTCGTTAAGTGAAGGCTGTCGGCCACTGCGTTGTCCGTGGTGAGATGTAATGCCTGAAATTTGTTATTCTCGGCACTCTTGACACTGTAGATGGGGGAATATTGAACTCCATAACGATTTTCGAAACGGAATGTCCCATGCCTCTAGATCCAACTATTAATGGTTCAAATGGCTCTGAGCACTATGGGACTCAACTGCTGTGGTCATAAGTCCCCTAGAACGTAGAACTACTTAAACCTAACTAACCTAAGGACAGCACACAACACCCAGCCATCACGAGGCAGAGAAAATCCCTGACCCCGCCGGGAATCGAATGCAGGAACCCGGGCGTGGGAAGCGAGAACGCTACCGCACGACCACGAGATGCGGGCGATCCAACTAATATTCCGCATGTGTTAATTCCCGTCGTGCGGCTAAAAACACATCGGAAACACTTTCATGCAAATCACCTACGTTCAAATCACTGCTCTGCCAATGCAGCGCCCTTATATACCTTGTGTACGCGATACTACCGCCATCTGTGTATGTGCGTATCACTGTCGCATGACTTATCACCTCATTGTATAGTGATCGTGCGGTTTTGAATTTACCGTAAATACTTAAGCATCTCTTGAAGAAGATGTTTCCATTGCCACACATCCAGTGCCATTTCCGAGAACAACGTGCGGCACTAAAAGCTCTATCCAGAGATCATAGGCACAAATACAAGTTCTGTATAATGCGACAAGTATCAGTAAATTCCGTAGAGGCTAAGAGAAATGGATTGCTCTTCCGTTTGGCGGCCAAAATACTATTGAAAACTTTGTTCTGCGTCTTTGGTACAGGAGAGTGTTTTGTCTTGATACACTTTCTAGACTTTCACATCTAGCTAGCCCTGTAATAAAAGTTAAATATATTTTCATATTCCATTCTTAAATGATGGTATTCACTTTTTAAGTGCTGCAGTCTTTTTCTGGAAATACAAGAAATGTTCCGTCAAATTAAGGATTTTCCAAAAGCGAAAACTAATTGCAACGTACAACACGGTCATGAGCCTAGGAAAAAATATTCTCACATTGTAATGCGTTGACATTGAGAATATCTTGTCACTACTGTATTTAATAGTCTATCTTTTACATTATTACTGTACTGCACATCCATAATCAGTATTTTAAATCAAATCAAGCAGAAGTATAACAGAAACCAGTTAAAAGCTAAATTCATTTTCAAATAGAAGCTATTGGCAACCAACACAAATTTCCATTTTCAAGACACGTAAAACTATCAGGAAATTAAAGGGGCTCTGTTCATTTGCAAGTATCACATGTACCAAGGTAAAAGACCTCCTTCTGTTTCAAGGTACAACATGGTGCACGACCGAGGGGGTGTGTCTTAACAGTCCACTTGTTATATAAATAGTTTAAAAATAGATAGTATTTTACTATGTACCTGAAGAATTAACAGTATATTTCATATAGCTTTAATATATTATACAGCACTTAAATATGTGGAACGCGAGATATTTATAAAAGCTGCACAAAACACAACTTCACGTCTAAGAACAACAAAAACTACAGAAAATGGAGGTAACTGCTTATGGCAGTCTCTAGTGCCCATTCATTTCTGTGATTCTAAAAGCAATCACTAGACTGAAGTAACGACCAAAAAAATTCTGTGTGCCTAAGTACGCTATTCTCTAGGTACAACACACTGCCCTATTGATCTCATTCAAAATGTAGTTTGCTCGTTACGGCTATATTTAAATCGTTTTTTTACATAAATATCGTTCTTTTATCAGCACTTGCTACACCAAAATATTCATACTGTGCCAAGTAAATCACTCACACTTTAACTTACTGTTTTCATTGCTGTTATCTATATCTGTTCTTTGACTTATTACTGGTACTGTAGACTACTTGCCTTTGCTATTGGAGTGACAAAGGAGACTTTTCTCTACGATTTTTGTTGTTAATTCGGCGGAACCATTTCCTCCTTTATTAGTTCTTCCCTTCCTTCCTGAGGCATTAATGCATCAGAGATGCGCAATCTCGTATCTAAGGCTTCAGTTTTCCCCACACGTTTTTATCCCTATTGCTCCGTAATATTAGAGCGTCCTGTTGAACCACGCCGTCGACCTGCTGCAAAGTAGTGGCTCATATTTCTAATATCGCTCAACCAGGCTTCAAGATCCTCTACGGCGCTTCCTCATCTAACCTGTACTGAGGCACCTCTCCACAAAATTGCTTTGCCAGTTTTCAAGATTCTCAGCGCCAGTCGCTCTTTGAAGCAGACGAGTAATGAAAATTCCAGAAACTTCCTTTTGACGATAAGCGCAGTAGTTAAGTACTCATTTACTTAGTAACTTGTGACCTTTGATAAATTAATATTGGCCACCAATCAACAATAATATGAAATACCGCGATAAGATCGGGAAATCTCATTTGTTCACAAAGATGAAAAATACCTCAACAGCTAATTTTCATTTCTTTGCAATAGCCTCTCTTTTTAAAAACACAACAAAATGTTTAGTCACCATTGGTCGTGCGGTAGATAATACTAATGAGAAATCTGTAAATCCATAAAATCGTATCCTCACATCTTGACATATTTTTATAGGCATTTATTATGATAGTATATCCGTAATACTATCTGCGTCGTTTTAAGCAGGTATCTCCGAAATTAAGGTTAATAGTCTCCCTCGGTGGAGTATGTTAGTGCGCATATTCCTCGATCATGATGTTCTTCCTGTAGGTACTTAGGTTGTGCATAATGTAGAATTAACTTGCTAATGTAGCTTTCGTCTGAGAGCTACATGTCTGAAACTAAAATTTATGTTTTGTTATGTTTCCAGCTGTTGATACCGGAGAGAATCCAAACTCAACCTAAAATAATATAAATATGAATGCCGTAACCACCAAATGCAATATGAATGTAGTTTTTCATTGAATAAATTAGTATCTTGCGTAGACTGTTGTTATAGGCAGGAATAACGAGGTTGTACCGCCATACGATTGAGATATACGCAGAAAGATAACTATCCTAATCTCAACAGAAAATGAAGAATTATCACGAAGCGTTATTCGAAAATATCAACTACCAAAGCACACTACTGCTGTATCACACAATGTGATACCAACGTGACCGACACGAAACGCTGAAGTATTACCCTTCTGTAATGCTTCTTTTCGCTAGATGAAAATGAAATCGCATACAAAAGCAAAACGTAATACGTAGGTAGCTAATTTCACTGAGAATTACTTCATGTAAACATCTAATCCTATTTTCAAATCAAATGACAATGTGAAGTATTTGGTGGGCAGTTCATAGTGGAACAGAATTATCCATCATTCTCCATTTTATCTACTGAGTGAGCTGACACTGGACGAATTCGTGAATAGAGTGGTTGAAATTCCTGTCCGCTACTCACATTTTTATGTTTACTGTGGTTTCCCTTGATAGCTTAAGGCGAAAGCCGGCATGGTCCCGGTGAGAAAGAGACTGCCGATTTCCATCTCCATCTGTGCCCTGTCTAACTTTGCACTTCGTCTCCAATGACCTTGAGTTTTCAAAGGGACTTTAAACTTTTATCTCTCTTCTTTCCATTTAACTTCTGTATGAAACCTCAGAGTAACATCTGATTCTACAGTTTCGAATTTTCAACAGTTTATCCAAAATTTCCAGACACAATCCTTAAGCGTCGTGTTTGCTGCCGAAAGTAATTTGCTTTTTTTCATCTTAAAAGGCAGATTGCCGAATTTGAAAGTTAAGATACTTTTGGTATATAAATAAAGCTGTTCGGCGAGGAGCCAGCTATTGTGCGCTGCTACACTTCTTACGCACTCAAAAACTGAGTGATAATTGAAGTAGTTGTTCATTGAACTTCCAGTTATTGTGTCTCAGTCACATCTGTAACACCATAACCAACGAAAACCGTCATTTTCTACGTGTTTCTGAGGCTTTAGTATCAATATAATCGTACATTAATATTTTAAACGATAAACGAAGCCATCACTATTTTAAAGTTTTCAAAAACTCAAACGGTTTCATTTCTTACAAGAAGCAAACCATTTACTTTATATTTCGTCTAAAACTGTGCAGGTTATTAGGCGTATAATTGCAGATATTTTTATTGGTGATTGAGGGTCGTCCATTCAACAACATTGCATTAAGATTTATATCATTTGCACACCAGTAATTATTCCTAATAGGAGTGTATGTTTCTAGGTTGATTAGTATATGTGGCAAGCTCTGGCAGTAGGTCAGGTGTTGAAGTGTGGACACAAAACGGTATGTTTATATTGACAGATGTAGTCTACTCAGGGATGCACTTACAACCGTGCAGAAAACATAGGTAGTAAGTTATGCGACTTTTGCAGGAAGACGCTAACAGCCTTGCCGTAGTGGTGATACCGGTTCTTTGATACCCCTCCACATCTGCATCCAATGATGGCTGCGGGTGAGGATGACACGGCGGTCGGTCGGTACCCTTAGGTCTCTATTGCCTGTTCGGACGGACTTTAGTCTTTGCAGGAAGACTGTTAAACACAGGGAAAAATAGCTAACACATTGACTAGATTACATATTAAGGTACCAATGTTCACATAACTACACTTATACCTCTAATACACTATACAAGAGTATTTAAATTTATTCTTTATTTCATCGTCTCAGTTGCACATTACTTTTTAAGACGATCAGTTTCAATCAAATTTTATATTCTTAAGATCTACGTAGTGGCGTAAGCAACCCACCATATCGATAGAGAACCACACGTTACAATGCCACACCTAAAATTTCCCAAATCTCTGAAACAAAAGTGGAGCGTAGTTGGGAAATTCTGTATGACACGGTAGTGTCAAGATCAGTATGGATATGATTACTTACGCAACTACATAGCTCTAATATTCATCGAAACTTTTCATCATAATAATAAACGAGCAAGTGAGACAGCGAAATAAAGCATTAATTTAAAATTCAACACAGTGACCGCATCTCTCGCTACGAATAATTCGGCAACAATAATATTATACAGCTGAAGCGGAGTTACAGAAGATTGTAACCGCTAGTGTTGAACAATGGGCTAATCAGGAAGAGAGTAGGCGGGGCGGGCAGTGGAATAGCGGGGGGCGAAGTGAAAATAAATACGGGCAGTGGAGTAGTGGGGGGCGAAGTGCAAATAAATTTTGTAGACATAGTTTTAGGTGTAGAGGACAACATAGTGCATATGTTTGCTACATACGTATGTCGCATGCGTATAATAAACATTTTGATAAAGTTCTTACTGCTCACGGTAGCTTCACTATGGCTAGCAACATACATACGCTGCTTCAAAATTAATGTCAAGCAGCTTCGGGCTTGGAGCACGTTTTTTCGATTTGACGACGCCTGGGCGACTTATGTGTCAATATCGCTGCCTGCTTACTGATTGAGTTTTTCTTGTGTGTTCACGAGCCAGAGAGGAACTCATTTCAGGCCATCCGACAAAAATCCATGTTGTATACTGAGTAAGCCTGGATAATGTCCGCCCCGACAGCTGAGAGGTCAGCATGACGGATTGCCGACCAATGTGACCGGGTTCGATTCCCGGCTGGGTCGGGGATTTTCTCCGCTCAGGGACTGGGTGTTGTGTTGTCTTCATCATTTCATCCCCATCCGGCGCGCAGGTCGCCCAATGTGGCGTCGAATATAATAAGACCTGCACCAAGGCGGCCGGACCCTCCAGGCCAATGACGCCAAACGCTCTTTCCATTTCCATTAGAAGTCAATTATAAGAAAAACGCGTGATTAGTTCAGATATCCAAAACGCATTTTAAATATGACAAAAAATGTAAAGATAAATGACTAACATAGGCAACGAGACGATCATTACATCTAAGGAATACGCCATACGGGGAGACGACGCTCGAAGTTTGTTTCAAGGCTTCCCTCCTGCCTATGGCACTGGTCATGGACATAAACGTACAAAATAACAACACACCTACAACATTCAGAACTACGTCCAATTATAGAAATACCAATAGTGCAACTGATGTACCCTACATAAGCACTTAAAAGATGTAATAAGTAGTACTAGGCCTTAGAGAGTATAAACAAATACATATGGGGTCACTCATGACGTATTTAATTTAGAAATGTGAGGTTCACTTGTTAGTATTTCACGCGCAACAGCTGAATGCAACTAAAACCGATATCGGACGACACAGCGAATCTACCAGTCTTAGAAAACATGGGTGTTATGTTGGTTACGAAACGACTGCCTCAGCATATCGACGACGCGTACATTTATAAAATGAAGTGGAGGAAGACGTTTTTGGAGAAGAATAAATCGCTGTACATACTGCTTATCTAGCTTCTAAGCGTGGGTCAGGTTCAGCACACATCACGCTTCAAAAAGATTCATGTAATTTCGTAACACTATATCGTCCACGTGGATGAACAGACATTAACTGGGCATTAAAGCTGAAAATTTGCTTTGGCACCAGTATTAAGCTGTCGGTTCATACAGTCGCTTGTAGGGCTCTAGTTCCACAGAGTTTTGCACGTACTCCACACATGTCCACTAGTCGTACCAGTCAAGAATCAACCATTCCTCGAATGTCTACGTAATGTGTACTGCAGAGACGATTGTGTTTCAAACCCTACAGTTTTCAGTTGCTACGTTCCCTTCAAGACCATGATAAACAACTACGTGAACAGTTTCGTGTATTCATTCTGGTTGTGGAAATCGATAATAGTAAGTTCCTTTCACATTTATTGTTCAGCGATGAAGATACTTCTCATTTAAGTGAAAGGTGAATCAACATAAGGTAAAAATAAGGAGAACAATTCAGCCGCATACCTTACATCAGCACGAAAGAGAATCATCAAAGCTTCATGTTCTTTATGATGTTTCTTGGAAAAAGATTTACAGCCCGTTCTTTTTTACGGAAAAGACGATTTCAGGTGTCAGTTACCTAGCTACGGTGGAGATCTAGCCTTTTCCACAATTGCGGGAACATGCAGAAAAGATTGTCTTTCTACAGGTCGTAGCACTACCACACTTGACTATCCGCGTAAGAGTATCCTTAAGAAATAGTAGAGAATCGATTTCCCATGTGTAATACGTCATGTCTCCCGAACTATGTGTATCACAACGATATGATGTCATACCTGATGCTGAAATTTTACTACATGGACAACAAAAATGTAGTAAGCAATAATTTTTTTCCTTTCATCATTTTGTGCGTCTGTGTGGGAGGTGGGCTGGGAATCCGCGGTAAAATGTTTGGAGGAATTTTAAAATTATGTGTCAAGTCTGACAGAAATCACTAGGTACTCTGATCCTCAAATAACTAGAGGAATATAAAAGGAGTGATTTGTGCGCCTTGAATTATGCTGCCTCAAGAAATATACACAGTTTGTAATTGTAATACTTGGCTTATTGTGTTCAATCATTAGCATTAAATTATAGCTCTTAATGAGTAGAGTACGACAGCATTTTAATTTTTAAATTCAGTCAATATCTGTGTAAAATACTGAAAATAAAATTTGTGTTGCCCCTAAAAGCCGTTGGACAGGCACTCTGCAATTGGGATCGTGCTCCGGTTTAACCATTCAGTAATAAAGATGAGCTGGTACTGTGACATAATACCCATGAGGGGCGTACGGACTTAGCATTGCATCGTTCTGCTCGTCGCCTGATCTCACGGTAAGATTTGTGTAAGATTCCATGTACCTCCACTTCCAAGAACTTTGGGTGAAGTACCAATGTGTATAGCAACGGCTGTGAATGCAGTAACTCCAGACATCCTCGCAAAAGTGTGGGACGAGTTTTACTATCGTCTGTATGTTTCTCGTGGGACTTGTGGATGGCGCAAGTAATATATGTGAATCAAAACTTTGATCTGAGACTCCGTTGTAGAAAGCATCACAAGGTTGTACCTGCACGCATGTAAAAGGTATATATAAAGTCGGAAGTTTACTGTGTTAAAAGTAACTTAAAAATCAACCTTTGTGACTGCTTTCGTCGACGGGACGTAAAACCCTAATCATCCTTCCTTCCTTTTTTCCTTCGTTCGCGCAGAAGATACAGTCTTAAGAAATCCGATGAAACTTTTTGAAATACCCTTTGTTAAGGGACAACTCTCGTCAGTCGGGGTTACGTTGTATCTTCGCTGTCGACATTAACGCTTCTGCCTCTAGACCGATGTCTGTGCTCTCTTAGAGGAAATGGCGTAATTGTGTCTGGGTCCGTTGCCAGCTGTGGAATGCGGAGATTGCCGACCGCGTATCGAACGTGAGGACCGGGGAACAGAGAATGCGGATACCACTCTTTGTGCTGGTCAGTGGCGCTGGATTCAAGGCGATTAGACTTTTGTCTGAGGACACAAGTGATACTTGAGGAATTCTTCTGCGCTGCCTTTAGGTACACCTTATGTTCCCTGAATACAACTGTGTAATCTGCGCTATCTCGTGAAACTATGAGATAGCCCGTATATTTCCTGTTGGCGGTAGAAAGTATTTATCCTAACGATAAATACCAACATGGTATACTGGACGAGCTCGATAACCCTACATATTAGAAAAATAGGTCTCAGCATCACATCGATGTCAAGATCATTGGCAGCGGAGGGAAGGTATTGTTAGACAAAGACAGCAAAATAAATCGCTAGCTAGCGCGCTTTCAATTTCTCATTATTGTAATAAATTGGTGAACCGTCAAATCATTCTTCGTTCATGCGACTGAGACAATATTTTATTTTTTGTTTATTTATTCCCTCTAGTTCACTTTCCAGGTACAATAACGTTGCTACATATCAAATTACATTTATGTGATTACAATAACAGTCATTTTTGTGCTTTTTATATTCTGAATATTGAAATAAATGTACAGTATCCAGTATACTATATATCCCGATCTCTGTTTCTGATATTCTCGCTCTAACATTTAGATAGTTACCCGTACACCACTCTACATGTGCTTATTCTACAGCATCTTTTTCCTTTCTTAGATGTTACTTTACTGTGACAGAAAGAGAAGGACATCGGTTTTTTCCCTTCAAGCTGTTTTACCATTATCTTTAACAACTGCTGCTACTAGTGCTACTGCAACTGCATATATTACTCCTACTGCAACAATATTACGAAATTACTCACAGAACATTCGTAACTTCTTAGAGTGTAGTTCTGTCTCTTCGACTAAATGGAGTGATGTTTCTTTGGTTTTTAGAGCTGCTGTACACCATCTATTTTCGAAGAGTCTTCGGGAGCCAAGTCAGGTAACCTAGTGAGCTTCCGTTGTATGCTAGTTCTATCATTAAACTCTGTCTTTTTATGTATTGTCTATAGCACTAACATAACGTAACTGTGATGTCAGGTTATGTCGAACGGAACTGTCAGCATCATCGTTCTGTGTAGCACTCTGTAATAGAAACAAACACTCCAGATGATTTGTTGAAAGCTCCATTCTTACTATTAGCGTTCGTGTCGACTTATGGGTATAAATAACAGTATTTTTAACTAATGAACTCACAAGGAGAGGACGCCTACTCGTCATCGCCGAAATCGTCCTAATTCATGGTACAAGTAGGGCGTGGTGAGTCACGAAAGTGCCCCGAGTGGGAACTTCAGATGGCCAAGCGTTTAGGAAATAAAAGGAATTTTGATACGGATGTATCACCATGTGCACCTTATCAGTTGTCCTTGTGACAAAGTGTTTAGGAAGCGGTGTCTGGATCACCGTATAGAAACTTCACCTGGGGGACGGTCACGCTAGGAGCAGCCCGAAGCCTTTATGTGCCATGAGACGATTATGATTATTCAAAGAGACAAAATGAGCAATATTTGAATGACTGAATATTAATACTGTAAGTAGTTCAATTTTGGCCACGATTCAAATTACACGTATGTTTTGAATTACTGAAAGTTTTCTAATACGTGATATTATACTCTAATCTGTATAACAAATAAACCAACTTGAAAAAAAAAGGAACAAATCGATAAGAGAACGGATTGGTATTGAAAGGGTCGCGGGTTAGATTCCGCCCAGCGACAAGTATTTTTGTGCTTCTTAGAAATGCGTACGCTACTGTCACAATTAACCCGCATTTCACCCTATGCCTATACTTTTTAAGCTTATATAAATTAATAAAATAACTTGTATAATGTTGCGGTTAATTGTGACGTCAGAAGTGTACGCATTGCCAAGCAGCACAAAAATATTTGCCACCAGGCGGATTCGACCCTGTGATGCATCAATGCGAATCCCCTCTCATACCGTTGAGCCAAACACAGATTCCTAATCACACTTTCACAGGGACAATTGATAAGGTGCACATGGTGATAAATCCGTATCAAAATTCCTTTTATTTCCTGAACGTTTGGCCGTCCGGTGTTTCCACCTGGGGCGCTTTCTTGTCTCGCCAAGCCCTACAAGTACGATGAATTAGGACGAATTCGGCGATGACGTGTAGGCGTCCTCTCCCTGTCTGTGCTGAGACACCGTGGCACAGAACTCACAAGGGAAGCGCCCGACCTCTAAAGGCCAGCACCGCACGAAAATGTTCTTAGAAAATAAGTCGCCCATCTAAGAAACAAAGGTATCAGCCATTCGCATGCTAAACCGCGCATCTTGCCACGACAGGCATCTGAACGGTCACCAATTCGAGGTTAAGAAAAGAAATTTGGCTACGTCAAGAAACAAAACACTGGTATAAAAGGACCCAAACAGCACATATTTGAATTTCGGGACTTATTCCTAACTCTCTGTTTAAAGTAATTACGCAATCTGAACAACAAATTTTTACTACTGATCTGATAGTGCTGCACAGCTATTCGGTCTTCAAAGAGCAAGGTGTGGGATTTCAACGAAATGTCAGGGCAAAGTGGAATAGAAGGATATACAATTAACTTTCTGTACAGAATTACAAACCAGTGTTACAGTATGCTTGTCAAAATGCAGGTTATGACATTGACAAACCGATATAATCACTTGAAAATGTAATTAGTGTCGCGTTTGGTACTTCTCTGATTGGGTGCAGTAGCGATGCAGAATGTGAAAAACTGGCTATAGTCAGATGTTCATATTGTTGTGTTCCACTCTGATTCACCCCTTTGAAATCCCACACCTGTACTTTGAAGGCTGAATAGCTGTGCCACACTGCCAGTTGGATTTTTTTAAACATGAGGCTCGATTACCTAGGTAACTATATGTACCTTTTTTTAGATTACTTTTCTCTTACAAATTGTTCAAAAATATTTTTGTTGTAACTTAGTATACACTTATTATTTTACAATTACACGAAAACGTGGAAATACACTACTGGCCATTAAAATTGCTACACCACGAAGATGAGGTGCTACAGACGCGAAATTTAACCCACAGGAAGAAGATGCTGTGATATGCAAATGATTAGCTTTTCAGAGCATTCACACAAGGTTGGCGCCGGTGCCGACACCTACATGGTGCTGACATGAGGAAAGTTTCTAACCGATTTCTCATACACAAACAGTAGTTGACCGGCGTTGAGTGGTGAAACGTTGTTGTGATGCCTCGTGTAACGAGTAGACATGCGCACCATCACGTTTCCGACTTTGATAAAGGTCGGATTGAAGACTATCGCCATTGCGGTTTATCGTATCGCGACATTGCTGCTCGCGTTGGTCGAGATCCAATGACTGTTAGCAGAATATGGAATCGGTGGGTTCAGGAGGGTAATACGGAACGCCGTGCTGGATCCCAACGGCCTCGTATCACTAGCAGTCGAGATGACAAGCATCTTACCCGCATGGCTGTAACGGATCGTGCAGCTACGTCTCGATCCATGAGTTAACAGATGGGGACGTTTGTAAGACAAAAACCATCTGCACGAACAGTTTGACGACGTTTGCAGCAGCATGGACTATCAGCTCGGAGACCATGGCTGCGGTTACCCTTGACGCTGCATCACAGACAGGACCGCCTGCGATGGTGTACTCAACGACGAACCTGGATGCACGAATGGCAAAACGTCATTTTTGCGGATGAATCCAGGTTCTGTTTACAGCATCATGATGGTCTCATCCGTGACTGGCGACATCTCGGCGAACGCACATTGGAAGCGTGTATGCGTCTTAGACATACTGGCGTATCAACCGTCGTGATGGTATGGGGTGCCATTGGTTACACGTCTCGGTCACCTATTGTTCGCATTGACGGCACTTTGAACAGTGGACGCTACATTTCAGATGTGTTACGACCCGTGGCTCTACCCTTCATTCGATCCCTGCGAAACCCTACATTTCAGCAGGGTAATGCACGACCGCATGTTGCAGGTCCTGTACGGGCCTTTCTGGATACAGAAAATGTTCGACTGCTGCTCTGGCCAGCACATTCTCCAGATCTCTCACCAATTGAAAACGTCTGGTCAATGGTGGCCGAGCAAGTGGCTCGTCACAATACGCCAGTCACTACTCTTGATGAACTGTGGTATTGTGTTGAAGCTGCATGGGCAGCTGTACCTGTACACGCCATCCAAGCTTTGTTTGACTCAATGCCCAGGCGTATCAAGGTCGTTATTACGGGCAGAGGTGTTTGTTCTGGGTACTGATTTCTCAGGATGTATGCACGCAAACTGCGTGAAAATGTAATAAAAAAATGGCTCTGAGCACTATGGGACTTAACATCGATTGTCATCAGTCCCCTAGAACTTAGAACTACTTGAACCTAACTAACCTAAGGACATCACACAACACCCAGTCATCACGAGGCAGAGAAAATCCCTGACCCCGCCGGGAATCGAACCCGGGAACCTGGGCGTGGGAAGCGAGAACGCTACCGCACGACCACGAGCTGCGGACGAAAATGTAATCACATGTCAGTTCTAGCATAATATATTTGTTCAGTGAATACCCGTTCATCATCCGCATTTCTTTTTGGTGTAGCAATTTTAATGGCCAGTGGTGTAGCTTTTCGTCGAAAAATTAGAAGAATTTAATTATTTTTTTTAATTTGGAGGAGAAAAAGGAGAAAACTGTTTAGAATGTGTGAAATCCCAACGCAAGAGACACGCCATATGCTAGGACCTCGGCAGTACATTGAGAACCATTCGCCCCTGCGTAGCACCCTGATTTCTAATCTTCAAGATTGACCGACTGTAGGCTAACATGTCCAAATGAACGTGAAGTCGTTGCCTTTAGCCTGTCTTCTATGCTACTCTAAATATTAATCTATTCTAATTTAATGTAAATTCTTATATTGTTCTATATGTGTGGTTCGTCTACTTCATTTATGCACGAACTAGTTATTTGTGGTACTGCTCGTACACTACAGCTATTAAAGGTTCAATGTGCCTATTTAGGGTACTCTGGCACGGTTATAGCTAGAAATGTTATTTCTTGGTGTCCCCCGATTTGGGAACTGTTTGGCATCAATCAGTAGGTGTAGTGTGCCCCATTTTTCTTCCGCTGTATCGTAAGAGAAGGCTACTGATGTTATTTCTTGTTTTCCCTGATTTGGGAGCCGTTATCTGTCAATCTGTCACTGTTCTGTACCTCATTTTGCTTCCATTGTATTGTATTGTATTGTATTGTATGGATCAAGAAACGACGGAGAGCCTTCGTGCCCGCCGTAGCCCTCAGTGCTTCACAACCCCACAACTGGCTACAGCAGTCCACTCACCGCCGCGCCGCCCCACACCGAACCCAGGGGTACTGTGCTGTTCGGCCCCCAGTGGACCCCCTGGGAACGTCTCACACCAGACGAGTGTAGCACAAATGTGTACATGATAGAGTAATTATGGTGTACGCGTACGTGGAGAAAGTGTTAGTGTTAGCGCAGTAATCGCCGACATAGTGTAACTGAGGCGGAATATGGAGAAACAGCCCGCATTCGCCGAGACAGATGGAAAACTGCCTTAAAAACCATCCACAGACTGGCCGGCACACCGGGCCTCGACACTAATCCGCCGGGCGGATTCGTGCCGGGGACCGGCACTCCTTCCCGCCCGGAAAGCAGTGCGTTAGACCGCACGGCTAATCGGGCGAGCTTCCACTGTATCATAAGAAGACTTAATTTAATTTCACTTCATTTATTGCAAATTTAAAGACGTGCTACATGACATTTTGAAACAAGCTTCGATACAGCTCCCCACAATCGTTTAATGAACAAAGTAAGAGCATATGGACTATCAGACCAATTGTGTGATTGAATTGAGGAGTTCCTAGATAACAGAACGCAGCATGTCATTCTCAATGGAGAGAAGTCTTCCGAAGTAAGAGTGATTTCAGGTGTGCCGCAGGGGAGTGTCATAGGACCGTTGCTATTCACAATATACATAAATGACCTGGTGGATGACATCGGAAGTTCACTGAGGCTTTTTGCAAATGATGCTGTGGTGTATCGAGAGGTTGTAACAATGGAAAATTGTACTGAAATGCAGGAGGATCTGCAGCGAATTGACGCATGGTGCAGGGAATGGCAATTGAATCTCAATGTAGACAAGTGTAATGTGCTGCGAATACATAGATAGATCCCTTATCATTTAGCTACAAAATAACAGGTCAGAAACTGGAAGCAGTTAATTCCATAAATTATCTGGGAGTACGCATTAGGAGTGATTTAAAATGGAATGATCATATAAAGTTGATCGTCGGTAAAGCTGATGCCAGACTGAGATTCATTGGAAGAATCCTAAGGAAATGCAATCCGAAAACAAAGGAAGTAGGTTACAGTACGCTTGTTCGCCCACTGCTTGAATACTGCTCAGCAGTGTGGGATCCGTACCAGACAGGGTTGATAGAAGAGATAGAGAAGATCCAACGGAGAGCAGCGCGCTTCGTTACAGGATCATTTAGTAATCGCGAAAGCGTTACGGGGATGATAGATAAACTCCAGTGGAAGACTCTGCAGGAGAGACGCTCAGTAGCTCGGTACGGGCTTTTGTTAAAGTTTCGAGAACATACCTTCACCGAAGAGTCAAACAGTATATTGCTCCCTCCTACGTATATCTCGCGAAGAGACCATGAGGATAAAATCAGAGAGATTAGAGCCCACACAGAAGCATACCGACAATCCTTATTTCCACGAACAATACGAGACTGGAATAGAAGGGAGAACCGATAGAGGTACTCAGGGTACCCTCCGCCACACACCGTCAGGTGGCTTGCGGAGTATGGATGTAGATGTAGATGTAGAAGCTGTCTCACATTTTAATAAACGGGTCGTTCATTATAAATTTTACATGTAATAGTACATTGTTCCACATAACTAACAAAATTTGTTTTGAGCAGTAAAACAAGGGTAATAACAATGACTTACAAATGAAATTAAATTAGTTGTAGGGAACAACTTGTTTAAATAATATATGTTAGTAATTTAGAAGAAAATAATAGAAAGATACGCAAGGGACGATCTGCAAATTTTCTGTTACTGATAAACCAAAATATAACAAACAAATTATGCCTCGTGTTGTTGTTATTCTAGGTGGAAGTGCCTCGGCAGATACATCGAAACTGTCCCTTTCGAAGTAGCATATAAAATTGTCTTCTTACATTACTAAGAGAGAACAATTTTGCCATTGCACTATGTGATAAATACTTATATAAGACTGTCGTAGGAATCTTTACAAGAGTGCAGACGAATGGCTGCTGTACTTTACCAAAGTAATACACGAAAGACGACTTTTAATGACATTATTCGACACGTCAGAAGGAGAAAAACAGTGGATGAATGAAATTAGTCCAGCATTTACATTTATCTTGTAGACATCAGGTATACAATCGATACAGCGAAACAAGTGAGTAAATGCAGAGTAAGCCCACAGGTGCATCGTGTACATAGTTATTATATGATCAATTCATACGTGCAAATCTAGTAGCCAAATTGTAATAGTTGCTGATGACAGTCTTACTTGCAAACAAGCTGGAGGAACTGCACGGAATAATAAACATTGTTACCGAAGGGATTAACGCTATGGGATTTCATTTGAACATCAGTCAACTCCTCCCATCTAACTGCGAATAGCACAGCATCTATTCACAGTTCCATGAAAGATCGAAAATCATACTATTAGACAGTACTGCCTAAAACTTAAAATAGAAGGCAGAAATTATACAGGGTGCTCCATAATTCCTTTTAGACTGTATGCTTCTTGAGCGTGCTGAAGTGATACGTTGAAGTTTTACTAAGCAATGTGTGTCAGTAGATGGTTTGTTTCCATCTTACAAGGAAAAATCGTATTTCGAAATTTTGTGCTATTACTGATTATGGAGGTTTATTTTATTCTATACGAAACCACAATGATTTCTTAAATGACTTAACCAACTTATGCCACATGACTCGAACGTTATGTGTCGTTTAATCTCCGACTGGGCGAGTGCCGCAGCGACCTTTGCCGCTAAGATCCCTCTATTTGACCCGTTCAGACTTCCTTGAGGGGTGTAACCCCGGAAATCAGAAAATGTTGTATTTTATGGGCTATGCGTGCGACATAAATGATTCAGTACATACCAGGTAATAATGAGAGGGTGCAACAGTACTTCTTGTGAGAACACAGTTTGGGAAATGAACATGACGGTTGTTAATCCGAAAATTTTTTGTCATTAAGAACGTAAGAAACATCATTATTAAAGATTGAGATAAAAAGTTGCGATCGATGTTGTTTTCCTCGTTCCGTAACATGGAAGTGGGCCACTTCTGCACACCTGTGTTCCAGCATTTAAAACGTTATCTACGTAAGCACCTCTGGTGCCTCTAGAATAGTGTAAATGAATATTACACTACACCCTGCATATGGAATCTCAGGAATTCCTCTAACATTTCCTCAAGAAAGAAACGAGTCATCCAGAAAATATCAATGACTCACAAGAGGGTGTACCTACGTGAGAGAGACAGTGCACCAAAGTGGGAGGGACAGTGTAACAAAGTCAGAGAGACAGTGTACCAAAGTGGGAGAGACAGTATAGCAAAGTGGGAGAGACGATGTAGCAAAGTGGGAGAGACAGTGTACCAAAGTGGGAGAGAAAGTGCACCAAAGTGGGAGAGACAGGTACCAAAGTGGGAGAGGCAATGTAACAAAGTGGGAGAGGCAATGCACCAAAGTGGGAAAGACGGTGTACCAAAGTGGGAGAGATGGTGTACCAAAGTGGGAGAGCAAGTGCACCAATGTGGGAGAGACAGGTACCAAAGTGGGAGAGACAGGTACCAAAGTGGGAGAGACAGTGTACAAAGTGGGAGGTACAGTGTATCAAAGTGGGACAAACATTGCACCAGTCAGAGAGACACTGTACCAAAGTGAGAGAGGCAGTGTACCAAAGTGGGAGGTACAGTGTATCAAAGTGGGAGAAACACTGCACCAAAGTCAGAGAGACAGTGTACCAAAGTGGGAGAACAGTGTACCAAAGTGGAAGGTACAGTATATCAAAGAGGGAGAAACACTGCACCAAAGTCAGAGAGACACTATACCAAAGTGGGAGGTGCAGTGTATCAAAGTGAGAGAAACACTGCACCAAAGTTAGAGAGACAGTGTACCAAAGTGGGCGATGGGATACAGCATCTCCAAGGTAGTGATGAAGTGGGGATTTTCCCGTATGACCGTTTCAAGAGTGCACCGTGAATATCAGGAATGCGGTGAAACATCAAATCTCCGACATAGCCGCCAAACGCTACAGCACCAAACTTCTTGGTCGTATTGGACGCTACTATCACGGGATGAAAATATTCGGTCGAGTAGCTCCTCAATTGGCATCACGAGGCTGAGTGCACCCCGAAACATGGCAACAGTGCATGTCGGCTGGATGGTCACCCATCCAAGTGCCGGCCACACCCGACAGCGCTTAACTTCGGTGATCTCACGAGAACCGGTGTATCCACTGCGGCAAGGCCGTTGCCAGGTGAGTATTGAGTCACGCGTTTTTCGGAAATGAAGAAACACTCTATCTACCTGACTGTCTTGATCTATGATTTTCAGAATTTCATGTGAGAAAACTGTGAGTTGGGTTTCACATGTTTTCGCAGTCCATGACAGATAGCTTGAGGAAGGTAATTCTGTTCAAGATGTTACATTTGAGTTCAGGTTACGTTCTATATACTATAACAACTGAAGGTCAAGGAAACTGGACTATACTTCTGTGAATCCCTTCTTATACCATCTTCAAGGCGGTGTTACTTGTGTTTTCTTCGAACTACCAGGCACGGCTTTTTCTTCGACGAATGTACGATGCATAGTGGTTACACGAGGGGCTAACTTAATAGCAATTACGGTATAGAATCTAACAGGAATTCGAATGAGCCCTGAAACTTTGTTCTATTTTAGGCGATATCAGCTGTTTCCCAACACCGGTGACACTATTATGTCTATTTCTTGTCTTAGCAGTGGTGCGAGAATTAAACTGGAGAATTACTCCTGGATTTTCTTTCAGAAAGGAACATTTAAAAGCGGAAGTCAGCATTTCTGCTCTTTCTTTGCTACGCTCAGTTTCAGCTTCCAGAACGTCCATGAATGTACGGACACTATCTTTGTTGCCACTAACTGCATGCAAAGAATTTATTTACACTAGCGATCATCCTATAGGATTCTGCTTTGGTAGCCGTTGAAGACTTCACGCACTGCTCTCTCGAGAGCCATACTGGTTTAATTTTTAATTCAGTATCTCTCTATCTATGGTCCTATGCTCTGTTTTACACACACACATGTACTCTAAAGCACCAAACAAACTGGTATAGGCATGCGTATTCAAATACAGAAATACACTCCTGGAAATTTAAATAAGAACACCGTGAATTCATTGTCCCAGGAAGGGGAAACTTTATTGACACATTCCTGGGGTCAGATACATCACATGATCACACTGACAGAACCACAGGCACACAGACACAGGCAACAGAGCATGCACAATGTCGGCACTAGTACAGTGTATATCCACCTTTCGCAGCAATGCAGGCTGCTATTCTCCCATGGAGACGATCGTAGAGATGCTGGATGTAGTCCTGTGGAACGGCTTGCCATGCCATTTCCACCTGGCGCCTCAGTTGGACCAGCGTTCGTGCTGGACGTGCAGACCGCGTGAGACGACGCTTCATCCAGTCCCAAACATGCTCAATGGGGGACAGATCCGGAGATCTTGCTGGCCAGGGTAGTTGACTTACACCTTCTAGAGCACGTTGGGTGGCACGGGATACATGCGGACGTGCATTGTCCTGTTGGAACAGCAAGTTCCCTTGCCGGTCTAGGAATGGTAGAACGATGGGTTCGATGACGGTTTGGATGTACCGTGCACTATTCAGTGTCCCCTCGACGATCACCAGTGGTGTACGGCCAGTGTAGGAGATCGCTCCCCACACCATGATGCCGGGTGTTGGCCCTGTGTGCCTCGGTCGTATGCAGTCCTGATTGTGGCGCTCACCTGCACGGCGCCAAACACGCATACGACCATCATTGGCACCAAGGCAGAAGCGACTCTCATCGCTGAAGACGACACGTCTCCATTCGTCCCTCCATTCACGCCTGTCGCGACACCACTGGAGGCGGGCTGCACGATGTTGGGGCGTGAGCGGAAGACGGCCTAACGGTGTGCGGGACCGTGTGTGGAGACGGTTGCGAATGGTCCTCGCCGATACCCCAGGAGCAACAGTGTCCCTAATTTGCTGGGAAGTGGCGGTGCGGTCCCCTACGGCACTGCGTAGGATCCTACGGTCTTGGCGTGCATCCGTGCGTCGCTGCGGTCCGGTCCCAGGTCGACGGGCACGTGCACCTTCCGCCGACCACTGGCGACAACATCGATGTACTGTGGAGACCTCACGCCCCACGTGTTGAGCAATTCGGCGGTACGTCCACCCGGCCTCCCGCATGCCCACTATACGCCCTCGCTCAAAGTCCGTCAACTGCACATACGGTTCACGTCCACGCTGTCGCGGCATGCTACCAGTGTTAAAGATTGCGATGGAGCTCCGTATGCCACGGCAAACCGGCGGTGCACAAATGCTGCGCAGCTAGCGCCATTCGACGGCCAACACCGCGGTTCCTGGTGTGTCCGCTGTGCCGTGCGTGTGATCATTGCTTGTACAGCCCTCTCGCAGTGTCCGGAGCAAGTATGGTGGGTCTGACACACCGGTGTCAATGTGTTCTTTTTTCCATTTCCAGGAGTGTATGTTCAACTGGTTCAAATGGCTCTAAGCACTATGGGACTTAACATCTGAGGTCATCAATCCGCTTGACTTAGAACTACTTTGGCCGGCCGGTGCGGCTGTGCGGTTCTAGGAGCTTCAGTCTGGAACCGCGCGACCGTTACGATGGCAGGTTCGAATCCTGCCTCCGGCATGGATGTGTGTGATGTCCTTAGGTTAGTTAGGTTTAAGTAGTTCTAAGTTCTAGGGGACTGAGAACCACAGATGTTAAGTCCCATAGTGCTCAGAGCCATTTGATCCATTTTTTAGAACTACTTAAACCTAACTAACCTAAGGATATCACACACATCCATGCCCGAGGCAGGACTGAAGTGCCTAGAACCGCTCGGTCACATCGGCCGGCTCACGGAGATATGTTAACCGGCAGAATACGGCGCTGCGGTCGGCAACGCCTATGTAAGACAACCAGTGTCTGGCTCAGTTGTAAGATCGGTTACTGCTACTACAATGGCAGGTTATCAGGATTTCAATGAGCTTGAACGTGGTATTATAATCGGCGCACGAGCGATGGGACACAGCATCTCCAAGCTAGCGATGAAGTGGGGATTTTCCCGTACGACCATTTCACGAGGGTACCGTGAATATCAGGAACGTAGTAAAACATCAAATCTCCGACATCGATGCTGCCGGGAAAAGATCCTGCAAGAACTGGACCATCTACGACTGAAGTGAATCGTTTAACGTGACAAAAGTGCAACCTTTCCGCAAATTGTTGAAATTTCAATGCTGGGCCATTAACAAGTGTCAGCGTGCGAACCATTCAACGAAACATCATCGACATGGGCTTTCGGAGCCGAAGGCCACTCGTGTACCCTTGATGACTGCACAACACAAACTTTACACCTCGCCTGGCCCGTCAACACCGACATTAGACTGTTGATGACTGGAAACATGTTGCCTGGTCGGACGACTCTAGTTTCAAATTGTATCGAGTGGATGGACTTGTACGAGTATGGACAAAACCTCATGCATCCATGAACCTTGCATGTCCGAAGGAAGCTGGTGAAGGCTCTGTAATGATGTGGGCGTGTGCAGTTGAAGTTATATAGGATCCCTGATACGTCTAGATACGACTCTGAAGGTGACACGTACGTAAGCATCTTGTCTCATCACCTGCATCCATTCATATCTATCGTGAATTCCGACGGACTTGGGCAATTCCAGCAGGACAATGCGACACCAAACACTTCCAAAACTGCTACAGATTGGCTCCAGAAACACTCTTCTGAGTTTAAACGCTTCCGCTGGCCACCAGAGTCCCCAGACAGGAACATTATTGAGCATATCTGGGAAACCTTGCAACCTGCTGTTCAGAAGAGATCTCCACCCCTCGTACTCTTACGGATTTACGGACATCCCTGCCCGATTCTTGGTGTCAGTTCCTTCCAGCAATACTTCAGACATTTGTAGAGTCCATGTCACATCGTGTTGCAGCACTTCTGCGTCCTCACGGGGGCTCTACACGATATTAGGCAGGTGTACCAATTTCTTTGGCTCTTCAGTGTAATATACAGTTGTATCTGTTAAGATTGAAGTTTTTTTTCAGTAACTGTAAATCACTGACAAACCTTCCCATCATGAAATGTGCTAATACGCACATATGTATCAAGTGCATGGTTAACTATTCCTTTGAAAATGAAACACAGCTCTTCCACACGCTCCTTTTCAAAACTAAATGTTTAGAGCTCCTTTATCTACTTTGCAGAACATTTAAATGGTTATATTTGTTTTAATCGACCCTTTGTACTTTGCTAAACACTATTGCAAAAACTGCCCCATGGTTAATGATACCAGTTTCAATGTAGACACCCTCGTAGAGCTCAAGTCCACTTCTTGCAACTAGATACAATGTATTTCCATTATATTTGGACTTCAGAACTATGCATTCTACGTAGTGCTCAGGGAAGAAGTTTTACAGAATGTCTTGTCAGGTTTTTGTTTTTTAACAGTCTTCTGACTAGTTTGATGCCACCCGCCACGAATTCCTCTCGTGTGGCAACTTCTTCATCTCAGAGTGGCAATTGTAAGCGTCGTCCTCAATTATTTGCTGGATGTATTCCAATGTTTGTCTCCTTAAAATTTTTGCACGGTACTCTTCCATCTATTAGCATAGAAGTTATTCCATTGATGTCGTAACAGAGGTCCTGTCATCTTGTCCCACCTTCTTGTCAGTGTCGTCCGTATATTGCTTTCAGGCTCAGCGTAGAACCTCCTTATTCCTTAGTTTATCAGTCTAGCGATTTTTCAACACTCTTCTGTAGCACCACATCTCTAATGCTTCATTGTCTTCTTTTCCAATTTTCCCAGTTTCCATGTTTCACCATCATACAGTACTGTGCTCCACACATACATATTCAGAAATTTCTTCCTCATATTAAGGCCTATGTTTAATGTTAGTAGACTTCTCTTGACCAGGAATGACCTATTTGCTAGTGCTCGTCTGCTTTTGGTGTCCTCCTTGCTCCGTCCGTCAAGGGCTATTTTTTTCCTGCCTAAGTATCTGAATTCCTTAACTTCATCTGCTTCGTGACCATAAAATCTGATGTTAAGTTTCTCGTTGTTCTCATATCTGCTATACCTCATTACCTTCGTCTTTCTTCGACTTACTCTCAATCAATATTCTGTATTCATTATACTATTCATTCCATTTTGCAGGTCCTGTAACTGTTTTTCACTTCCCCACTGAGGAGAGAAATGTCATCAGCGAACTTTATCATTGATATCCTTGTACCTCTAATTTTAATTCCACTCTTGAACCTTTCATTTATTTCGTCATTGCATCGTCGATGTAAAAATTGAGCAGCAGGGGCGAAAGACTACATCCCTGTCTTAAACGATTTTTAATCCGAACACGTCGCTCTTGTACATGTTGTACATTACCCGTCTCTCCCTGTAGCTTACCCCTATATCCCTCAGAATGTCGAACATTTTGCACCCTTTTACACTGTCGAACGCTTTTTCCATGTCGAGAAATCCGGTGAACGTGTCTTGATTTTTTCTTTAGTCTTGCTTCCATTATCAACCGCAACGTCAGAACTGCCCCCTGGTGCATTTACCTTCACTAAATCTAAACTGATGGTCATGTAACACATTTTCAATTTTCTTTCCCGTTCTTCTGTACATTATCGTTGTCAACAACTTGGGTGCATGACCTGTTAAGCTGATTGTGCAATAATTCTCACACTTGTCAGCTCATGCAGTCTTCGGAATTCTGTTGATGATAATTTTCCGAATTTTAAAGTACTTGTTACACCGCCATCGTCAGCTGGGAAGGTGTACATGTCTCTAGCCAAGCAGAGGGTTGACCTGATCTGAACATATGAAACTCTTGTACTTAAAATAATATTATTTATCAACGTGATTTTTTTGACGCTTCAAACATTTATTTACGATGACAATTTTCTTTCTCGTCTTCTAACACATAAATATAGTTCATTCTACTTAAGGGGTCGTTGGCTTGTGTGTGTCAGTCGGGAGAATAATTTTTCTATAATAGCTCTGTGGGTTACTGTGACAAGTAATTACTTTCGAACGTAGGACACACACAATCTTTTTCCGATATTAGCGTGTGCTGAAGCATATTCTTCTCATTCAAGGACTGTGGAAACAAAATGTATAGCTCCCTTATGAAGGTGGACCTTTTACAAATAGTGTATTCGTAATCAACAGCTCTACATAGTTTTTAGCAAGTGTAACGGTATCGGTTAGACAGGCGTTCTGAAGCTGTATGCAATAAACGCCATTACCCGTACAACTGTCGTTCGCGTTGCTCCTATTACCAAAAATAAATAGCAATAGTAACGATATAGTTTTTCCTTTCACTAGGCGTGTTCTCAGCAATATCAGTAAACTGTATCGCCACTGACATCAGGATACGCCGTTACTGGAGAAATGGCGAAGCTGTAAAGCCTGCATTGCCGCGTGCAACAAGGTATAGTGGTGGTGCAGACGACGAGTTCTTCAGTTCGTGCGTGAAATTCAGTGGGAAGGAAAACGTGTTTCTCAGTGGCAGCGAAAGTAGCTTACACTACGTGGCTATGGACACGCTGGAGTATCGAAGTTCTCTCAGGTGGAGTTTTATGGGCTCCTTCGCTTTCGCGGTCGAAGAAAACACCTACTGAGCTCCGCGTTACGAGTTCAGTGGAATCGGCGATACGCACTACTCGCGTCGTTGATCCCTAGAGTGTAGCGACATAAAGCTGCTACGCAGCAGGGTAGCGAAATGAAACGTGCCGATGTTCTAGTGTTATAGAGCTCCTAATAACTCGTCCGAAAAACCATTCAACATTGTTATTTGTAGAGTAACTAGTTTGGGGCCCTCCGCTTCGCTCGCGTCGACTGGTTGGGCTGCAAATAGTCTTTTCTTTGTTTTTCTTTAACATAATTTTTACGTTGTTTCCGATTTGCAACATCTTCTACACTTTTCACACTAGTTAAGACCATAGTAGAGTGGTATTTGCAGGACGCAATTTCGGCCAAAAAAGCGATTCTAACAGCTGGAATCGGATGTGTCTGTTAATCCTGCCTTTTGAGTTCTTGTGATATTTCCATAGAGACTTTCTTCCCCCAACACATACTTCTCTAGAACTATATCAGTTAAAATAGATTTATATTTAAAAACGTGTTAATGAATATTTTCATATAATATTTCTTTCTCTATTTCATCCCATTGGATGGGATATCTGTTATTCTTGATTCTAACCTAGAAGCCAAATACAAGCTTTCTTAGACACGGCTTTAAAAATGGTTTCATACTGAAATATTTTCATAAAAATTTTCATCCCCTATTTCATCCCACTTAGGGGTTGAATTTAAAAAATCACTGCAACACATACGCTTTTATTTCTAACAGATAAGTCAAATCCAATTTTCATAGACGTAGTTTAAAAATGCTTTAACAGTAGTTTAATAGCGATTTATTTAGCAAAAATATATTCACTCACCAATTTACCCCCTTAGTTTCAAAAAATGCCGAACCACATATGTTTTTTATTTCTGACTGTGAAATCATATACCAATTTTCGTAGTTCTGCCTTAAAAATTGCCTTGATAGCGACATGTTTTCAAAACACCTTTCATCTCCTATTTAACCGCCTTAGGTGTGAAATTTCGAACAATCCTTCACTAAACGATGCCTACAGTATAGGATAAACATCCTGTCCGGATCTCAAGCTTCTGTCGATAGCGGTTTGGGCTGGACAGTTATGAGTCAGGGAATCAATCAGGTCCTATTTCACCTCCTTAAACGTGGAACTTCCAAGAGGAATGAAACCTGTAATTTTTTATTTTCAGCTGAGAAGTCAAATACAATTTTTTATAGATTTAGCTTTAAAAATGCTTTCACAATGAAATAACTTTAATCCCACATTTCACCCCCTCAGGGGTTGAATTTTCCGAACCCAATTAACACGTGTTATTTTTATTTGTAACCTAAAAATCAAATACCAATTTTCATAGATGTAGCTTTAAAAATGCTTTAGCAGTTCTTTAACCTTTTGACTGCTACGGACGAGTTGGCTCGTAGTGCTACGCCGCTCCCAAGGTGGAGGACGCATTTAAATGTGGCCCCCTGGATTTTCATTAAGAGCTACTGACCTGTTAACGTGTTCAGTTCTGAGGACCCTTTCATTGCTGTCGGCAAGTATCATACATCAGTGAATAAAAGGTTTTCTAATTTTTATCACACAACATACACTGATGAACCAAAACATTATGACCATCTGATCAATAGTTTCTGTGTCCGTCTTTGGGATGAAATACATTACATTCTGACTATCATGAATCCGACAATTTGTTGGTAGGTTCGTGGAAGTGTGTAGCGTTAGATATCTACGCACAGGTCCTGTAATTCGTGAAAATACGCTGATGGCGACCAAAATGTATTCCACAGAATTTACACCAGGCGAATTTCGTCGCCGAGACATCAACTTAAGTTCACTATAATGGTCATCAAACCACTGTATCACGGTTCTGACTTCGAGACACGGACAATTATACCGCTGAAAGACGACATCCCGAGCGGTTCTAGGCGCTCAGTACGGAATCGCGCGACTCCTACGGTCGCAGGTTCGAATCCTGCCTCGGGTATGGATGTGTGTGATGTCCTTAGGTTAGTTAGGTTTAAGTAGTTCTAAATTCCTGGGGACTGATGGCCACAGATGTTAAGTCCCATAGTGCTCAGAGCCATTTGAACCATCTGAAAGGTGACATCGCTGTCGATGGAGACATCAAGCATGAAGGAATGCAGACGGTTCGCATCTGTCAGCGTATCTTCGATCACTGCCACATGTCGCATGCAACCGCTGAAAAACATCTCCCTTAACATTATGCACTTCTTTGCAGGTGAGTCCTGATGCTGCGGGTAAAATCACGGTGAACTTTTTGAATGCCCCGAGGAGAACTAATGTTGCCAGATTGCATTCGTGACTCGCTCAGGCTCGGCACATAGCGTAATCGTGTGGAGTGTCAATGGGCTAACCTACTCTACACATATCCGTAGTGGGGACTGCAGGCGTTACATTTCTGACATGTTAAGGTCGGTGATTCCAGCATAACCTGTCTATAAAGAAGACGACATAAGACTATATGTTTCCTGTGCCAGCACGTTCTCCAGATCTCTCACCCTCTGAAAACATCTGTCTATGAAACTTCCACAGATTACAATTGCGTGCGAGATCGTAACTCGCACTAGGGACCATTGCCTTTCGCAGGCAAGTGCTCTATCATCTGAGCTACCCAAGCACGCCTCATGACCAGTCCTCACAGCTTTATTTCCGCCAGTATCTCATATTCTACCTCCCAAACTAGGTGAAATGCAAAGGTCCCCAGTTCCAGTGGCGATGCGACAGGCAGTTTTAATCTACAAGGAATTTTCGTACAAGCGCACACTGCGCTACAGAGTGAAGAATTCACTCTCGACCATATCATTTCTTCCAGAAGTGCTAGCCCAGCAACCTCCGCAGGAGAATTCTGTGAAGTTTGGAGGGTAGGAGACGAGGAACTGGCAGAAGTAAAGCTGTGACGAGAGGGTTGAGCAGTTGTACGTTAATCTGCCAGAAAGTTTGGTTCAAATGGCTCTGAGCAGTATGGGACTTAACATCTGAGGTCATCAGTTCCCTAGAACTTAGAACTACTTAAACCTAACTAACCTAAGGACATCACACACATTCATGGCCGAGGCAGAATTCGAACCTGTCACCGTAGCGGTCGCGCGGTTCCAGACTGAAGCGCCTAGAACCGCTCAGCCGCAGCGCACAGTCCGTACAGAGTGAAAAAAAACAATCAGTGAATGGATTGCCGAGAGGCTAGTAGACCGCCAATCACCAACCACAGTGACTGAGGAGCTCTGGCATGGAGTGGAAACAGCATGGAATGACGTAACCGTATCTGTCACCGAGATCAGTTCGCCTCAGTGTCAAGGCAGTTTGCGCTCAGCGTTGCTACCAGTAAGTTGTTATCCTTCCTACTGTTACACTGTTTTACGATTGGAGAACACTATATGTTTTCTGACTGAAAATGTAATGTAATCGAAGCCTCCATGTGCTCCAGTAAGAATCCATAATCTGTTCTTGGATACTTTGTCTCCATGTGGTTTGAGTGCATGTCATAAGAAACCTACTGTTATTCCTGGAGGACCGTAGCGAACAAGTTGATCATTAATATCACCGTCATATAAAATGTGCAAAATGGCAGAAAAACATATGAGCCAGGGTTTGCGCATTTGTCAGTTAGCGAGGTTGGGAATTGTCCTACTGAAAAGTGGCACGTTTTACGGAGGGGGACCATAGACTCGAACTTTAAAACCTTCGTCATTTAGAGAGTACAAAAAAAGGAAACTTGTAGTGAGGGTATTGGCTAGGGGATCTCAAGGGGTAGGATTAGCTGCCTCATAAGAAAACGTTTTCTTCCTCCACGCACATTGTCCTCTTCCCTTGCGGATGTGTAAGAGTTGTGTCATATGTGCATTTTTGGAGTGTAGGTGAGTGTAATGATTATTGTAGTGTGGATGTTAAGTTTGTGTTGTATGACGATGATGAGAGAAGGGAGAGGGTGAAACCCGCTGCCGGCACATATGCTGCTCCTCCAAAAGAGCACCAAGGAGGCAGCTGAGATTAATGATCCCATCCGACAGATGGGTCACCGTCAACAGTGTCTCATGTCCTCATTTCATGAGACACTGCGGAGAAGTTTTCTATTTAACCCAGGGTAGTGGTGCAAGGTCTGGTGATCAACAACTTTACGCCCACAGTTCTCCTCCCCTTCAAGGCCAAATATTGGCAGTCAAAATTTCATCCCCCAACCGACTCCAGCAGCACCTCTCTAGGCATGCGTTAACGACCTTAGCTTCGGAGGAGAATTCAGAAAGTGCTGATCAGATTTTATTCAACGTGCAGAGACCGAGGTCTCTTACTGGCTCTGAGCACTATGGGACTCAACTGCTGAGGTCATTAGTCGAGGTCTCTTACTGTTTGCAATAATACAAAAATCGCCACGACTGGCGTTGTTCCCTTGTCGGCTGCACAATGTCAACTGCCAGAGAGTGGACATCATAGTGACAGTTATGCAGTCATCATTGGTTCCTGGACAACGAAAGCCGATGCACTGGCATGCGTGCCACCAGTTACACCCAACTGTCGAAGACGTCAAGTCCACATCTGCAGCGGTATTTCGGTTTCGGGCCAACACTATGTAAGATGCTGTAAGATCGGTGGGACAAGACGGCTAACACCAGTCCGTGATCGCTTTGCGCGGTAAAGATCTTGATAATTGCTGTGTACGAACATTTTCTATCTACTGGTTCCACGCCTATTACCATAGCAGCATTCCCTGCATGAGGCGAAATATCGTGGTGTACGAATCACATTACGAACAGAAATCTCACTCATCTCTGTTCCTGAGAAAGCATTGCGCACAAAAATAAAACCTATGCCGCAGGGCTTGAAGAAAATCACAGAATTCCTGGTACACACATAAATTTCTTGGCACTTATTTCCTGACACCTGTACTGCTATATTGTTTTCCCGTTGTACTTTCACTTCTTTGGGAGTGTTCTGAACAGCTAGAAGATGAGTAACAGTTTTCGTGCTGTTTTTTACCTTCTATTACGCTAGAAGCTGCAAAATTCCTAATAATTCGTAAGAAATCAAATGTTTGGTAATTTATTAATTCGTGGATCCGCAACAACAATCTAAATTGCAGTCACAGTTTCTAGAACTACTGTATCTAGTGTCTAAACGGGAAACAGACTTCACGTGAAAATAGTATTAAGTAAACGCAGTAGTGAAACATATTATACACTTGCAAATATAGGTAGGAGGATTTTAAACAAATTTATCTTCTCTAACAAAGAATGGGTTCAGTTGTTCAGCGAGCTCAAAATCAGGGTCATGGGTCAATAAATAGATTGAACGTAGCGCGGTGAGTCTGTCATAAGACGTTTTTATGCATGAAATAAAGAAAAGGAGCGCACAAACCACATCCTGAAGCATCGTGATTTTGTTTAGCAGAAATATATACAGGGTGTTACAAAAAGGTACGGCCAAACTTTCAGGAAACATTCCTCACACACAAATAAAGAAAAGATGTTATGTGGACATGTGTCCGGAAACGCTTAATTTCCATGTTAGAGCTCATTTTAGTTCCGTCAGTATGTTCTTCCACCTACGCTCCATGGAGCACGTTATCATGATTTCAAACGGGATACTCTACCTGTGCTGCTAGAACATGTGCCTTTACAAGTACGACACAACATGTGGTTCATGCACATTTCAGTCGAAGTGTTCGTACGCTTCTCAACAACAGATTCGGTGGCCGATGGATTGGTAGAGGAGGACCAATTCCATGGCCTCCACGCTCTCCTGACCTCAACCCTCTTGACTTTCATTTATGGGGGCATTTGAAAGCTCTTGTCTGCGCAACCCCGGTACCAAATGTAGAGACTCATCGTGCTCGTATTGTGGACGGCTGTGATACAATACGCCATTTTCCAGGGCTGCATCAGGGATTCCATGCGACGGAGGGTGGATGCATGTATCCTCGCTAACGGAGGACATTTTGAACATTTCCTGCAACAAAGTGTTTGAAGTCACGCTGATACGCTCTGTTGCTGTGTGTTTCCATTCCATGATCAATGTGATTTGTAGAGAAGTAATAAAATGAGCTCTAACATGGAAAGTAAGCGTTTCCGGAGACATGTCCACATAACATATTTTCTTTCTTTGTGTGTGAGGAATGTTTCCTGAAAGTTTGGCCGTACCTTTTTATAACACCATGTAATTTAGCTTCCTTTACTATGTGAAGCTACATCCCTGCAAATATCTAAAGTAGCGTAGGTGACGAGTAATGAAATGAATGCTGTTTGATAGCCGTATGTATTTTAACTGTATAAAAATTTCTCAACCACGTTTCTTTCACAGCCATTCTTGACTTACATTAACATAAGGTACTACACACTGAGCCAACAAGTTGAACACAAACTTCCATTTCACAAATTGTCTTTGTTCATACATCGTGATTATGTCAGCGTTAAGTACACATTAGGCAAGAAACAAAAAGTAGTAAATAAATTGTTATTTAAAAAATTATTATGCAATGTACGGTATTGCACCATGAATTTGCATAGCGTGATCTCAGATGCAAACCTAGCAACTAAAACATCATCTTCAGTATTAAAGGCTTTCCTTGAAATAGTACACATGGATAACGCAGCACCCCAATACGACCAGAACGATAAAGCACCATTTACCAAAACTTTCATGTTGAAAAATGAACAAATCTGTTGACCGGTCTCCACAATTAGTATTCCTTCTGTAAACACTTCCTGAGGGAAGAAATAATACAACGTAACTCGAGCCTCAGCTGTTTTCAGTATCTCATATATTCAGACAGAGAATGTCTCACGTTACCACAGATAAGATAGTTTCTTCAGATCCACTTTGCTACTGGTATGTTTCCACAAACACATCGTACGGACTCAAGTACCCATGAGTATTTGTGACACGTCTTCCCAAGTAATCTCAGTTCCACAGCTGACTGTTGTCAGTTAATATCTCAAATGGTGTGGTCAGTCACTGTGATGTAACACCTATGTCGAGAAAGTTAGGTGTCTTGATAAAGCAAATATTTTCCTTTTCCAGCTATCCACAGATTTTTCTTCTGTCTATCCTCTGATTTCCATCGTAGTGAAAAGACGTTTAGCTGGCGAATTCCCGGTGGGAAATTGTCGAATGATGGCACTACCCGATGTTGACGGACTGATGCTAGTCGTTAAGAGAGTAAATAACTGCACAAACAAATAGACAAAAATACACACAAGCACGCGCAATCCGAAAACATAGGACACGTAAATCCAACCAGAGAAAACGCTAACAAAAAGGGTAAAAATAAGTAAATAGAAAGCAGAGAACGAATACTGAAACGTCCCCGTTTGAACAATTATACATGACTGTGCTTAAACTGACACCCAATGTTTTTAGCGCAACGCAATCTGACTTTCAATAATCCCTACAAAAGAATGGCCCTGACTAACATTAACCTATACCTTTCACAAATCACTTACCTCACAAAAATCTTCGTTACTCGAACTACTGCAATATAGCGAGCGCCACTACTGCCAGCTAAATAAAAGATTCTAACTACTGAAGGCACTAACTACTGATAGGCATAGTTAGCAAATGAAAGATTTTGATAGAGAACAAATGATGTATTTACCTTAATAGTCATAATATATATAGCAGTTCATGACATCCAGTCTTACAAATTTCAAAACTCCGCCATCTCTCTCCCCACATCCACCACTGCTGGCGGCTCACCTCCAACTGCGCAACGCTACGCGCTGTTAACATCCAGCTGCCCAACACTACAATGGCAGATAACAATGCAAACTAGACACAGACTGCACACAGCACAGCCAGTGATTTTCATACAGAGCGCTACGTGGCGTTACCAATATAAAAACCTAGACAGCCTACTTACAATACTACCAAAGGATGCTGTGCATGCATAAACAGAAAATGTGGAGTCAATAGTCAAGAACTAAACACGACTCAGAGCTGGAAAAGGAAAATGCAACCTGGATGCGATTTACAATGTATGTCGGTATCAGAATGAACAACAAAGGAAAGTAAAAGTTACAAGAGGAATAATTATCGGTGTAGGCCGGCCGGTGTGGCCGTGCGGTTCTAGGCGCTTCAGTCTGGAACCGCGTGACCGCTGCGGTCGCAGGTTCGAATCTTGCTTCGGGCATGGATGTGCGTGATGTCCTTAGGTTAGTTAGGTTTAAGTAGTTCTAAGTTCTAGGGGACGGATGACCACAGATGTTAAGTCCCATAGTGCTCGGAGCCATTTGAACCATTTTTGAAGTTCGGCCGCCGAGTTGCAAGTCTTATGTCAGTCGACTTCACATTTTTCAGTTCCAAATTACTGCTATAGCCCTGAAACTTGATACAACAGGTTGAAGACAACAGAGGTTACAGACAATAGTTTCATGCATTACCGAATCCGTTAAAAACAATGACGTTCGTCTGTGTAACGCGCAATACTGGCCATGCCGTCCGCGGCTCGTGGTCGTGCGGTAGCGTTCTCGCTTCCCACGCCCGGGTTCCCGGGTTCGATTCCCGGCGGGGTCAGAGATTTTCTCTGCCTCGTGATGACTGGGTGTTGTGTGATGTCCTTAGGTTAGTTAGGTTTAAGTAGTTCTAAGTTCTAGGGGACTCATGACCACAGATGTTAAGTCCCATAGTGCTCAGAGCCATTTGAACCGTTTTTGAACTGGCCGTGCCAGACGACTTTTCTTATTTCAGTGCCTTACTTGCGAACTCTACAACGCCGTGTAAGGCTAAAGTAGAAAACGCTTGTGTGTGCAATGCACGATTCGAGTGTAACAATGTGACTAATTTAGCCTCTAGCTGTTGCAGGTTTTATTTCGGGACAGAGACGAGGGATAGAGTTTTAAGGCGGCTTATCAAGAGAGAGCTTGCAGTGCACGTGCCAGGAATAATCCCCAGTCTTTATCGTAAGCAGGGAATTTCAGTTAAGCTATGGAGATGCATCATGAAGGATATTTCTGGATTAGGCTGCTTTATCTTGGGAACAGCTGAAATGGTATGCTCAAAGTACTGATTCAAAATAACTTTCTCAATGGACAGTTTTCAAGTTCATAGTCGCACAAAAATACAGCACACATAATGAGCATCCGAATAGCACATCTGCGACTTTGGTAACTGCGCGAGAAGAGGCAAGTGAAAAACTGTCGGAACTAAAGAACACTCTCTCCCCGCATATCATCCACAAATACACTGCGCAAAAGAATCGAAGGCTCACTTTTTAAACCCCTATCATTTTTCTCCATTGCGATCAGAAGCATGCGATATGGCTGAAAGGTTTCACGTGCCCGCAAGCAGGCACTAGAGCAGCAGTGTAACATCACTCAGTTGTAGGATGCCGAACGGATTGGCTGCCTGCAATAACCCAGAAATCAGTGAAAGGTTGTCTCTGTATTGATGCCGTTTGATTGTTAGTAAACTGACGGCGTTCCGAGTGCTGCAATGTGGCTGCATGCATTGCACGATGCTGAAACATTGTAGATGTGTTCATTAATCGGTGCGATCGTCGCAGTATGCTGAGAAAAATGATGTTCTACTTTCTGGCGCCAGGTGAAGATTTGGCGCTGTAAGCAGTCAGAATATGAGTATTACCTGTTTAGACGTCAGTGTGCTTTTGTCGCTTGGTGATGCGTCTTGATTTCTTTTCTGAAGTGACCGCTGGTGTAATAGGTTAAGAAGATTGAAGATTTTCGTACGCAACGTAATGGCTATTATGATTAAAGATTGTGCACTGATGGTAAAGTTGTTTTCGCGGAGCGGCATCAATAGAGGTGCTGCAATGTTGGAGTATCGGAGACAGAAACAGCTGCGAAAAGGCCCCATATTAATAAACAGGCCAAAGAAAATGTCAGGAAATTTGAAGAAACAAGTGATGCAGTCAGAAGAGGGAGGTGGCCCACTCCCGTGGCAGTTGTTGATGAAACGACTGTAGCTCTAGCGGGCCGTGCACCACATGCCTGAAATATTGTAATCAGTGCTCGAGCTGTGTCGTAGGAATTCTCTCTCTCTAGGTCAACAGTTCAAAAGGTTTTGCAGCTCATTTTAGACTGGTATTCTTACAAGGTTCAGAATGTGCTCCAAATGAAGCCCAAGATAGGCTACAACGCCGTGACTTTGCCTTCGTTTTTTAGCCTGCATGGAAATGGATGACACATGGCCAGGCAATATTCATACAAGAGGAAAATTTTACTCTGCACGGTGCCGTGAAAGTACAAAACTGTCGAAGAGGGGGTCCGACTCAACCACGTGTTGTGCAGGAACTCAGCTTTTGTGGCTCTGTGGTGTCGTTTCACAAGCTCTTTCATTTTCCACCTTTCTTGGAAAAAATGACACCTCGTGTGCCTGTTAGCTGTGCAGTAACATCTGCACCTTATAAGGACTCCAGCTTTACAAGAACGCAAGTGTGTCCACACCACTATTTCCATGCAAGATGAGGCAAAACCACATGTCTCTCGGCACGTGAGACATTTGCTTCGAGAATCCTCGGTAACGACGGCATCATCTCTCAGCAATTTAGAGATGTGTGGCCTTCCAGATTCCATGATGTAAATCCATGTGACTTCTGGTTGTGGGAATATCTGAAATATCGTGTTTATCAAGGATGTATGCAGACTCTTCCAGATCTGAAGGCTAGCATGCAATATAATGCTGCTGATTACACTGTGTATGATGCGATCAGCTGTTGACCACGCTGTGTTACGGATGTAACAAGTTCCCGACTCAGGAGACAATATTGAACATATGTTGTAGCTTGTGACCATGTACTGATAAAATTGCCAGAACCAGTGTTATCATGTGTTTGACCGTTCCTCCCCTTTTCCTGCACCCACATCAAATGGGTCAAATGGCTCTGAGCACTATGGGACTTAAGTTCTGAGGTCATCAGTCCCCTAGAACTTAGAACTACTTAAACCTAACCAACCTAAGGAAATCACACACATCCATGCCCGAGGGAGGATTCGAACCTGCGACCGTATCGGTCACGCGGTTGCAGACTGTAGCTCCTAGAAACGCTCGGCCACCGCGGCTGGCTGCACCAACATCACATTCTGACTGCTTGCAGTGTCATTTTTCCACCTGGTGGCAGAGATTAGAACTATTACATTTTTTCAGCATAGTTCTCGAGCGCACTGATTGACGAACATACTAAGTTTAATTATAACCACCTAGTACATTTTTAAAGTCCTCAGCAAAGGTGCGTGGATGGCACCGAGGGTGTTGCCAAAGGGGGGGGGGGGGGCATTAACGAGATCCTTTGCCTTTTTATTCATGCACATGTCAATAGCGCAGCCCCCCTTCCAATGATCACGCCACAGGAGATCGCGAAACAGGCGTTCTGAAACAGCGTAAACAACCTTTGCTGCTTCGAATCGCGTTAAAATTTCATCGTACGGTTTTGAACATTCCGTGTTGGTTCCGGACTGTATACCAGAGCAAAAAGTGTGTCCAGCTACTGAAATCGTTGTGTTGCAGCACGACGATGTCCTTAGAGAAGGATTGAACCGTCCACGGAGTGACAGCAATGTTCAGGGTTGTCAAGAACGTCGCTGTGTTGCACATCACACTACAAACTTTCGGTGCAGACCGCGAAATGTGAACAAACGTGTGGGATACTGCCCACTCGTCTAACATAGGGTGCCTAGGAAGCTGTTTTCTCGGATAGCTAGACAACATGCAATCAAATCTTATTAACGGAGTTTATTACAGGGAATTGAATCGACAATACTTAACTTTGCCTTTTCGCAAACAGGTTTCGCAAGCAATTGGCGGCATGCAAGTAATAAAAGTCCTTCGATATATACAAATTCCATGCAAGCAATTAATATAGATCACAAATCACGACTAAAGAATTTGGATGAGAGCTCGTGCGGCATTTCTAGGGCGCGTCTTCTAGCGCGACCGAAGCTTGCTGGAGCGGTGCTCGTATTCTCTTCGTATAAGTGCTACTCCTGTCGTGGTCTCGTCCCAGTCAGCGTTCTATTGGCTGACGTCGCCTCATAGCCTTCTCTGCTGTGTCGTTCAGGCCGACGTGCCGGCACTTGATGTTACGCCGGAACAAAATGGACACCGCAAGGGAAGGGGATGTTTCATTGACGCCCTTATACTACCTCCTGAGGCCTTTCCGTGTTGATTCTGGTTGGTGATGGGTCTGAAATGTTTTCGGCGGCCACCTATAAGAAAATCGTGTGATTTCAACACTCTCTTCCTTCGTAGTGGGGTGAAGACCAGGGGTGATACGTGGTTAAGAGGCGAGGGGGGGGGGGGGGGATGAAGGGGGGATGAACTTCTCATCGCATGATACGTTCACGATGGCGATGGGCAGAACTGTTGTTAAATTTGGTGCCAATGTGACCATGTCAACTGACCTTTTACCTTACATGAATACCTGAGCTCTTGCCTTTCTCCTCGTATTTGTCGACACCAAGCTGTTAGAAGCATCGCCGAGCCAGGAGTGACGTTGCAAGGCGCCACACCGTTGCACCATTACAGGAGAGTGTTGTCGGTATCTTTGAGCTAAATTTTGAACTTCATAGCAATTGGAGAGAGTGAAAGGGTTTCGAAAAAATTGATCCACTAATTCTTATACAAGTTATAAAATGGAGATGGTGAACGGTGAGGTGGGGAATAGGCCGAGTGCATATACACCAACTACTTACCGGATCTCATATGCTCTTACAACTTTGAGCAACCGATAACAGTATCGGCTTAACTCGAAATAATCCGTATTGTTCGAAGTTTTAGGGGGATTTACGCGAAGCGTTTTGATATTGATGTCAGATCTCAGTGATGAGGAAACGAGATTGTGATATACTGACGCATCGTATTCAATAAAAAAAGAAGATAAAAATCTCAAGGACTGAGAGATTAGATTAGATATATTTTTCGTACCAACAGATCCATGCTTAAGACCTGCCGAAAAACTGTCTTTTCTTATAATGACTATGTAAGTAGACTGTTTAGATTTTTATGTTGGTAACATCACGTAGCACTCTGTATGAAAATCACTGGCTGTGCTGTGTGCAGTCTGTGGCTGGTTGGCATTGTTGGAATATTCGCTATTGTAGTGTTGGGCAGTTGGATGTGAACAGCGCGTAGCGGTGTGCAGTTGGAGGTGAGCCGCCAGCAGTGGTGGATGTGGCGAGAGAGATGGCGGAGTTTTGAGAGCGGATGATCTGGACGTGTGTCAGCCAGAAAGAGTAAATTTGTAAGACTGGATATCATGAATTGATATATATATTATGACTTTTGAACACTATTAAGGTAAATACATTGTTTGTTCTCTATCAAAATCTTTCATTTGCTAACTATGCCTATCAGTAAGTAGTTAGTGCCTTCAGTAGTTAGAATCTATTATTCAGCTGACAGTATTGGCGCACGCTGTATTGCAGCAGTTTGAGTAACGAAGATTTTTGTGAAAGGTATAGGTTATTGTTACTCAGGCCCATTCCTTTGTAGGGATTTTTGAAAATCCGATTGCGTTGCGCTAAAAATATTGTGTCAGTTTAAGCACAGTAATTCATTAATTTTTCCAAGGGGAGGTTTCAACTAAACTACTGCTTATTGTTACAGAGTGTCTTTGTCACTCTTCGGCTTAGCATGCACTAGCCAGTGAGTCTCACTTTCCAGTGATTTCTGTTATTCCGCGTGTTTCTCGCAGGTGGGGCAATGACGTGTCTCGCAGACAGTGCTTGCAGTAGTGGAATGGAGGAGTGAACAGTCATTTTGGGAGTTGTAAGTTCAGAAATTGAGGACGTCTGCGTTAATATCTGGGGATAGTCGCGGGAAATGGAAGATGAGAACAAAGGTGGATTTTTTTAAGGAGTTATATTGAGGGATGCATTATTTTGATACACAAAGGGTAATTAGAAAATGTCAACTGGAGATCCTGTCGCAGAAGTAAATTTACGGGGTCGGAAGTCAACTCACTTCAATAACTGAATGTCGGTTGTCAGTTCGAGATTCGTACCAGACATGATTGATAGAGGAGCACGTATCGTTACAGGTTTATGTAGTAAGTGGAAAAGCGTCACGGAAATGTTCAGCCAACTCCAGTGGCTGACGATGAAAGAGAGGCATTCTGCACCACGGTATTATCTACCGCTAAAATTCCGAGAATGAACATTCCTGGATGAGTCAACCAATATGTTGCCTCCTCGTACTTATATCTTTATAAAAGACTATAAAGACAGAAATAGAAAGAGATTCGAGCCCACAAAAACTACTCTCCGCCACACGCATGTGAATAGCCGTTGTTATGGTGGACACGGGCACGCGGAATATTTATGTGGAACCAAATTATATTAGATTTGAAGTGAACTACGTGGGTTGGATAAAAGGTAGTGGCAAAACAGCCGAAACATGAAGGATGTCTAGAGCTGACAGCAAAAGGTCAGCTGAAGTAGTACAGTGAGCAGTGACGGCTGTGTTTGAGTCTGTTGCAGTGTGTACTGTCCGAAAGTGCAGGAGGCCAGTTCAAGTGCCTTAACAGTCACTGGCAGACGATACGGCATAGGAGATCACGTCCTCTGTGCCATAGGGCAGTCCTTTCAAGACAGTGACAGAGATAGACTCGCTGATACTGTTCAACGCCTTCCATCTGTTTGGGGGAAGATGATCGATGTGCGAGGCGATTATATTGAGGGCATGTAATACGATGAACGTACGTCATTAACGTCTGGTACGATTTATAACAGTGTTGGCACTAGAATGAGATTTTCACTCTGCAGCGGAGTGTGCGCTGATATGAAACTTCCTGGCAGATTAAAACTGTGTTCTGGACCGAGACTCAAACTCAGGACCTTTGCCTTCGCGGGCAAGTGCTCCACCACTTGAGCTACCCAAGCACGACTCACGCCCCCTCATCACAGCTTTACTTCTGTCAGTACCTCGTCTCCTACGTTCCAAACTTCACAGAGGCTCACCTGCGCAGGAGAGCTCCTGTGAAGTTTGGAAGGTAGGATACGAGATACTGGCAGAAGTAAAGCTGTGAGGACGTGGCGTGAGTCGTGCTTGGGTAGCTCAGTTGGTAGAGCGAAAGGCGAAAGTCCCGAGTTCGAGTCTCGGTCCAGCACACAGTTTTAATCTGCCAGAGTTTCAGTGTTGCCACTATTTCTTATACAACCCATATAAAACGAGAAACTGCGTGTAGCTTCTCTGTTATGAAAGAGTTATCGATTGCGAATTAGAAGGATATAGGTTGTTTTGTAGTTTGAAGATTGATAAACTAAGTCAATGAACATCGTAAATTATTTGCAGAGGATCCTTGACACTGTTATTAATTTTGTGTCCCAGTTAATTACAGTCACGTCGCGGGCAGTACGCATCCTCTAGCTGGCGTGATCTCCTTGTAAGTATCCTCCCTTCGTCAGATCAGATTGCTTTCTCCTATTAGTCCAATTGATAATATAGCATAAATTATACCTAATGTTCTAAATGATTCAATTTTTCCTCTTTCTTGGCATACAATGTGAGAGATAATTCCAAATCCCGGTAGAATTAAATGAACTGTAGTATTTCGAAAAAGAAAGGAGAAATTTCAGGCATGAGAGATTTCCTAGGTCTAGAACGAAGTTCCATTTACACTCGTTCAGATTCGTGTCTGGAATTTTTGCTTGCTTAACCCTGGGCACTTCCAGTTGCATGTACTTGCTGTTAAAGAACGAACGTAACCTCCAACATAAACATATGTCTGGAGCTAGTGCTGGTTTTGTAGTACACAGGTTACATCAGTCTCAGCAACAAACCTTTTCGTACTGTGCTGAAACTGGAAGCAAATTGGTGCTTTGCAAGTGTTTAGGTGAACATGAACAGTTGGCGAACAACGTATTTACTGCATAGGAAATACCTCGTTACGAAAGTATTACTCCGTCCGAACAGGCCATGAAGGCCCAACGGTGCTGACAGGCCGCCGTGTCATCCTCAGCCCACAGGAGACACTGGATGCGGATATGGAGGGGCACGTGGTCAGCGCACCGCTCTCCCGGCCGTATCTCAGTTTCCGATACCGGAGCCGCTACTTCTCAATCAAGCAGCTCCTCAGTTTGGCTCACAAGGGCTGAGTGCACGCCGCTTGCCAACAGCGCTCGGCACCCATCAAGTGCTAACCCAGACCGACAGCACTTAACTTCGGTGATCTGATGGGAACTGGTGTTACCACTGCGACAAGGCCGTTGGCTACGAAATTATTAGCTAGAGTTAAAATGGATTTTGTACTTACATCTTGGTCTTTTAAAGTATATTGGAGAAACATTTAATTACAAACCATACGCAATGATTTTCAGACGTGATTAGATTTGGCTTAGGTCTTCAGGAACTCAGAACAAATACTATAATATATTTTGTACTTACACCATGGTCTCTTAAAGCATTTAGGAGTAACATTGCATTACATACATAAACGATTTCCAGATGTGTAATAGATTTGGCTTAAGGTCTTCAAGAACTCTGAGCACTTGAACATAAAAAAAAACGAGAGAGAGAGAGAACTGGTGTTATGGTGTTATGTTTCTATTCCCTTAGAATTTCTTTGCGTCTGAATGTAATCACATTTCGACGTTACTCCGTTGTCAATCATACTGTGACAGCCTTCTTTCAGTGTGATAACTGTTGCCTTCCATTTCACAAATGATATCTTTATTTAACATATTGTTAATCACCTTTTTATTTATGCATGAGACAAATCTATACAGTTTGTGAGTGTTACGGAGTGACGGAGTTTCAGTACCAAATAGATCTCTAGATACTGCCCCCAAAGCAAAAAACATAGATATGGCCCTAATATGGCACTAACCGAGACGATTCACTTTACTTTTTATCACTGAGTTTTCAGTACAGAGGTAGATTCAGGACAAAATGAAGGCAGAGTTTGCACAAAATAGCTCGCCGAGTACCTGCACGGACGGCGTAGTAGAAGAGGGAATGTCAGCTGTGGTTGGGGCTCCGTTGTAAACGGCCACCGCCCGGTAGGGGAGGCGTAGCTTGCCAGCTGACGTTGTGCTCGGGCTTATATCTCGCATACCTTGTGAGCTACAGGTAGCGAGGCTGCAAATGGTCATATTAATAAGTTATGTCAGGATGACCACTAATTCGACGAATATAGACGTTCACATTCAATAGTTTCTCACCATAGTACTGAAAAAGGAAAAGTCACATAAACAAAGGAACAACCTGTCGAAAAGAAAAACATAAGACGAAAAATGAAATGAAATCATCATATGGCAAAATGGCCAGGAGCCACCACCTGTGGAACTTCAGCCGCTGAGTTGCAAGTCTTTTCAGCTGATTCCACAGCGGGCGGCTTGTGTGTCGACGATGATGAAACGATGATGAGGACAACAGAACACCCACACCCCTAGCGGAAAATTTCCGACCCGGCCAGGAATCGGATCCAGGAGAGCTGCGTGGTCGTCAGACATTTTGACATTTTTGCTAAGGGGTGTCAGAAAACGACAGAGAGAGAGAGGGAGAGACATAAAATTAAAGAAATTCTCATATCGGCTGCACTTGGGTATTGAAATTAATTGAATGAGAACAAGTAAAAATTTTGTGATGGACGAAGACTCCTACTCGGATTTACCACTTTACGCAAGCCGTCGCCTCAACAAATTCACTATCCAAGCACGTTTTCCGTCCGACCCAAATTCCCATCTCGTCGCACACTACTTACGTAACACCCCGTGCCCACTATACTCATTGTTCGCCGGCCGGTGTGGCCGTGCGGTTAAAGGCGCTTCAGTCTGGAATCGCGTGACCGCTACGGTCGCAGGTTCGAATCCTGCCTCGGGCATGGTTGTGTGTGATGTCCCTAGGTTAGTTAGGTTTAATTAGTTCTAAGTTCTAACTAACCTAAGGATATCACACACATCCATGCCCGAGGCAGGATTCGAACCTGCGACCGTAGCGGTCGCGCGGTTCCAGACTGTAGCGCCTAGAACCGCTCGGCCACTTAGGCCGGCCATCTAATCAACACACAGCCATCACTGGCAACGAGGCATAACTAGATTTCATCGGGAAACACTACAGACCTCCACACTGCCCTCCCATGGGCTCTCACTTGACACCACAGAAGTCGCAAATGGTGGTGGTTTGCGGTCGACGCATGGACGCTGTAGGGTGTATGGCTCGGAGCTATTCTTGAAGAAATCTATTTTAACAGTTCGTTCTGCCACTGTGGTGCCAACTTCTGCTCAATTTGCTCCTGCAGACGCTGTACGATGCGCCAGAGCTGTAGCACAACATGATCGTCCGGAGCCCGGTCCTCTTGAGACTGTATATTCTCGTGACCCTAGATGCCAGCAATCATGTGCAATGGCTACATTCATGTCAAAACTTTCAGCAATATCACTGAAGGAACATCTGCCTTCTCGTAGCCTTATTAAACGACTTCGTTCAAACTCAGGGATGTGCTAATAATGACGTCTTTGTCTCCTTAAAGGCAATTTTGACTAACATCAACTCACCACGTCCAGTATCAAATCTAACGCTCACGACCGCAACAGCGTGTATTTTAAGCGAACTTAGTATGCAGTCTCACAGTGGGGCTACTAGCGCCACTTGTATGCGACTAGCGCGACATGGTAATAGACATCACCTTTCATACGTAGAAACACGCTTGCCAACTTTCGTTTATGTCGCACAAGCAAAAGTAGCGAAGTACTTTTGAAGACGTTTTCCGAAAAGTCTCTGTATGTCCATCTTTTCAGACATGGTTGCGGTACCTCGGCTCTTCAATACAGAATGTCAATTCAAACACCTTTCAGCCGTCTAATTTCCAAACTGTTATTTTATTGGGCTACCAGTCGCGGCGATATATTACCCCTTCCTCAGGCCCCGTGACCGACATATAGGAAGATTTCAACCTCGATTCCGGTCAAAATAGAGGCCAGCATTCAGAGACTGGTATCTGTAGATTTCTGCTTGATACAACGATCACTTCAAACCTCATCTGCCGACTCTGAGTCTGGTATCCCAATAAAATAACAGTTTGGGAATTAGAATGCTGAAAGGTGTCTGATTTGTCATTGTATTTTCCTAAATGTGTCTTGAGCAGGTAGTTCGACAGCCCACACACAATGGAAACGTTTTAGATCTTGTAGCTTCAACCGGGCCTAATTTTATCGAAGGTGTCACTGCAGAGACTCGGACAAGTGATCATAATGTCATCATGGCGACGATGCTTAGTAAAGTTAATAAATCCATCAAGGAGGCTAGGATATAAGCAGTTTTTAGCATCCCACCTATGAAATGAATGGACATCGTTTAGTTCTACGATGGACGTAGAGGAGTAATGAGCGAAGTTGAAACGGATTGTAAATCGCTCTCTCGGAGAAGTATGCGCCTGTAAACAGATAAAGGACGGAAAAGACCCACCATGGTTTAATAACTAAATTCGGATAATGTGGAGGAAGCAAAGGGTGCTGCACTCTCACTTCAAAAGAGAATGCACGTATGATGATAGGCAGAGGTTAGCAGAAATTCGTGCATCTTTAAAAAGACTGATGCGTGAAGCATATAACAACCGCCACCGTCATACCTTGGCAAAAGATCTGCCCAAGACCAGAAAATTCTGAACCTATGTAAATTCTATAAACTCATCGAAAGTTCCTATCCAGTCACTTGGTGACCAGTGTGGATGGCAACAGAAGACAAGAAAAGGAATGCTGAAGTTTAAAACTTCGCGTTTAAGAGATCGTTCACGCAGGAGAATCATAAAATCATACTGTCGTTTTTTCCATAAAATTTCGGGCTGGCAGCCGCATAAATGTCGCTTCTTATTAATATTCCGGCTGTATATCGTCCAGCCATCTTCAGAATGAGCCGAGGTGAATGACCATCCAGTACTCGCTCCATCTTTTCAACACGCAGACCGCGCCATGCGCATACCGCCACAGATACACGAGGCGCCGCAGACGTTAATCGGCGGAAAAGAGGTACAAAATACGCCTGAAATCAGATCTATGGCTGCACGGTCGACCCACACGGTGATATCGATGTATCACTGTGAACTGCAACTTTGCAACATCTTTGTGAGTTTATTACAGAAAGCGCCGTATTCCACTGTTTGTCCAAGCTAAAGCCGCTATCTCTATAAATTAAATTCGTCGCCAACCGAATTTCAGTTGCTTCTTCCACTACTGAGTCCCAGAAATATGAAGCCGAAGCTAAAATTTCGACATTGTCGTACACCACAGAGTACCCAGCGTCAATACAGTGCTCTGCAACCGCCGATTTATTGGGTTGTAAGAGCCGGGTGTACCTGCGGTGCTCTGTGAATCTCTCATGGACTGTACGTGTCGTCCGTCCGATATATGAGCGGACACACCCACAAGGGGTCTTGTAAACCCCAGGCTTTCGAAGCACCACATCATCTTTAACAGATCCCAGGAGTGTTACTGTCTTTGGTGGAGGGCGAAAAATCACTTTCACATTGTCTTTGCTGAGGATCCGTCCTATTTTTGACCATAGGCTTCCCACGTATAGCAGAAAAGCCATGGACTTAAAACTTTTTGTGTCTTCTTCTGCATTCCTTATGCCCACTGTTGGTTTCATTTATTGTGTGTTAGGTATCTGCTGTGGAGAGTACCTGTTGGCTTCAAAAACTCTTCTCAAGTGTAGAAGCTCGTCTTCCAGACTCCACTTGTCAGCAATGACGTATGCTCTATGCACCAGAGTTCTGAGTACACTCACCGTCAGCGAAGGATGGTGGCAGCTATTTGCACATAAATATAAATGCGTATGGATCAGTTTCCGATATATTGCATATCCCAAAGTACCATAATCTTAGCTTCGTACTAAAACATCCAGAAACGAAAGGCACCATCTTTTTCGATTTCCATCGTGAATTGAATGTCTGTGGATGGAATTCAAATGATTTAAAAATTCTTTTAATTTATTTTCACCGTAAGAGATTACTACAAAAGTGTCACCAACATACCTCCAAAATACTTTGGGCTTCAAGTTAGTAGGTTCCAGAGCAGTTTCCTCGAAAGTTGGCCACGAAGGGCGACTAAGGGCTACACATGGCGACACCGACCATCTGTTCATAAAATTGTTACTCCATTCATCAGTTCCGCTGAAGAAGCTATTCGACCTCTTTCCACTGAATCAACAGAAGAAATAAGACACGAAACTTGTCGAGAAATTATGAAGGCTCGCCTACAAACGAGTATAACATGTTTGTGGCTGAGAGGGCTACACCCTGTAAGCTTCGCCAGGATATCGAGACGGTGGATCTTCCAACTGACAAAGGTAATCCCACTCTTTTACTGACTCGTGACCGACTCTCATTATAAAATGAATAGTTAACTGAGTGATAGCACACACCGGAAGATCAGTAAAGACCCCATCAACCAGGTGATGAGGAAGACTGCTTCGCTTCTGAATGCCTCTCTCTTTACACCAGAAGTTGTGCGAAGATTGAAACCAAGTGGTGCGGTGACTTTATGGACTTCCGAAAATCCATAATAAAGGTGTTCCTCTGCATCCGATAGTGAGTAACATTGGCTCTCCAAGCTATGACTGTGCCAAACACTTAGCGTCGTTACTGAGGTCTCTGATGGGAAAATGCTCTCATAACTCTGTGAACTTCAATGGCAAACTAAATTCACTCAAACTGAATAGTTCTGATATGTTAAACAGTTTCGATGTAGTGTCGTTGTTCACAAAGGTTCTTCTTTCAGAATCATTTCTCATTGGCAAAACCTTTGATAAAGAGATTTCAGCTTTGTTTGAACATGTTTGTACTTAGCAGGTGTTTCAACTATTCTCGGGGCAGTAATTTTTATTACAACAGCAATTAATATACGATCAGAAAGAGTAACTCTAGATCAAACTGCATGTCCAAAAATGCATGATGGGTAGTCCTTTGTCGGCCTTGGTCGCCAACATTTTACGGTAGACTTCGAGAAAAAGCGCTGGAATCTGCTAGCTTGAAGCCCACAGTATTTTGGAGGTATGTTGATGACAAGTTTGTAGTAATTCCCCACGGTGAAGATAAATTAAAAGAATTTTTAAATCATCTGAACTCCATCCACACACAAATTCAGTTCACGATGTAAATCGAAAAACACATATGCATTTCATTTTTGGATGTTTCGGTACGACGCCAAAAAATCCATTAAGGTGTGTCAGTATATTTTGTTAGAGAAATAGATATAGTAACAAGAAATGAGGGAGCTCTCGGATTTTTAAAGAACAGTAAGTCATGGTGTATCAGCGCATGACTTTATTTCAGCCTTAAACTGGATCCTTACGCCGTGACACCTTTCATCAAAACGGATCAGTTCAGGGGTAGTGGACGAGCAGTATATTCCAGATGTATCCGGTCGACTAGCAGTCATTGAAAATTCTGTGCAGCCACATTTATCTGGCACTCATTAATCCAGCCTCCGCATCTCCAGTTTTTCTGGACTGATTTTTTAAGTACAGTAACTGCACGATATTTCACACACCAGAAGCAATAGCGGTGTTGAGATGCAGGGTACGGAACTACAGCATTTGTTCACAGAGGAAACTGTAAAATGAAACCAAAGAAAAAAACGTGAGAGGTGTGTACGGCATATATTGGTCGGGAGTCACCTTTTGGGGAGTTCGGCTGGTTCGAAGTCTTTATATTTGACGCCACTTCGGAGTCTTGCTTGTTGATCACACTGAAATCATCGTAAGGACAGCTCAACACCCAGTACCCCACCGGAAAGATCTCTAAGCCAGCCGGTAATCTAATCCAGGCCCCATGCATGGCAGTCATCCACTTTAACCATTCACCTACATCTAGGTGATTACTCTGCTATTGACAATAAAGTGCCTGGCACAGGGTTCAATGAACCACCTACGGAGGCGGACATCAAAGAGAAAGAAGATGGTAATGTCTATGGCCAGAAATTTTTGGAAATTTGTGGTAAGGTTGTATGCGACCAAACTGCTGAGGTCATCGATCCCTAAGCTTACACACTACTTAATCTAACTTAAACTATTTTGCGCTAAGGACAACACACACACATACCCGTGCCCGAGGGAGCATTCGAACCTCCGACGGGGGGAGCCACGCGAACAGTGAGAAGGCGCCTCAGACCACGTGTATGGCCAGAAAGATGCGTTGCATACAAACTACAAAGGAAAATTGTTGAAGTTAATTGTTACTCAATCTGGCGTCGAAACTTACGTGGTGTCATACTGGTAGAATAACCAGAAGGAAAGTGAAGACTTTTTGTTTCAAAATGATGATACCTGAGAGCGAAACTGTATCTGTTTGTTCATCTGCAGATAATTATGATATTTACGACGGATTTTCTAGCGAACCTTGCGTGTATTATGATGACATTATCATATACAGGGACAACAATGCAATTGGACAAAATTATGGTTCGTTTGGAACGCTAGGCGGAAATATCATCGACCGAATTAATGCTGGTGAAACAGCTGTTTGATCATGTTGCACATAAATAACACACGAATCTGGCTCAAAAGAAACTCACTAATTATTTCAGTGTATAAAATTCACTCTGTTTTCTTTTTCAATATCTCTTCAAGATATACGTGAAAGAATTGTGTAATTTATGTGTCTATCTATTCCTTCAATCATTTTTTAACTACTCAAGTAATAGGTCTTTGTTATTGAATCTTGTTTTTTGTAAGATTGCTTACATTTCTCGTAAGAGCGACAGACATTTTGATATTGCTCCAAATGCGACAGTAGGACGATTTGAAATTGAGTAATTTTTTATTTGTTTGTTCAGTCATCATCTGGCAGCCTGCATAGAGATAATGAGAAAGATGAGTTACTGTAATTACCCTACTGTAATGAGGGATGTTCTGGAAGTTGCGCAAAGACTACATCCATGAAAATCCTGATATTACGTGTCCTTCGGTTTAATATGACAAGTCACAAGTATGTTATCCAAATTTCTAGTTCACATACAGAGTCACGAGGTTACATTATCAGCCCAAAGCGCTGCTTTATCTGATCACCCGCATCAGTCACAAACTGATAACTACAAGTGGTTTAGTAAGTGCTTCAAATTAAACTATAATATCTGCAATAATACGTCAAGGCCACGGACAACAAAAGCGATTGCTTCAAATGCCAGTGCAAAGAATTCTCTGTGCAGTGGACGAGTATACTGAATGACAGCAGGAAAGGAACAGCTCTCACGGACCTGCAATTGACAGTAACTGGGAAGAGTTTGCTTAATATTGCCTTCAGTGTCATTTCTGGAACTCATGAAGATCTCACTTACATTGTATCGCGGAACGGCATGATGGCAGTCTTCTAAAAGCTTACTCGCAACACAAATGTGGGAATATTGTTTATTCGCTTGCATCTTGACTCTTGTCGACCCGAAAATTTTGACATTTTTGCTGAAGGAAAAGGTAGAGGACGCAGTAGGACATGACGAAGGTATCAAAATGCTGGGTAACATGGGGTAATCATGATACTCAATAACGTCCTGGCAGTGAAAGACCTGTATTTCAGTACACGTAGACTTCTCAAAACTTTAACGCGTTTGATACAAATGTAACAAGTACCTGCTCTACATCATGTGAATCTAAAGACTGTAACATAATTTTAATAACATCTAAGCTCCACAAACTTCTCTAAAGAGCACGGCAGAGGATTCTTTGTTTTTACTTTTAAGTATTCACAGATGTAGAAAGGGATTAAGTGACTCGTTTACATATTTTCATAGGCGGAAATTAATGTACCTTTCTCATAGAGTTCCTTTTGTGACAGACACGAGAGCTGTGATATCCATGCAGTTTCATCACAGAAAACCTGTTCTGTAAATTTAGCAAGTCAGTTCTTGTGAGATGCCTGGCTTTTTCATTCGGGCAGTTGATCATTCGCTTTGTTCAACACCATACTCGCGAGTTCAATAAAACCGCGACCGTCCATTGAAACACACCCATTAAAATTTTTATCTCTCTTATTGATCCACGTTTACTTAGAAAGAGTTTATCTAAAATTCGCATACATACCAGACTGCAGTTACAGGAGCCGAAGGACATGAAAGGAAGACAGTATTGTGCAAGAAGTGATGCATGGGTGTAGCTATGGCCTGTTATATTCAAGCTGTACATAGGGAAAGGAGAAATCTGGATGCGGAATTCAAGTTTATTGATATAAGAAATAAAAATTTGACGTTTGCCGACAACATCATGATTCTGTCAGAGATAGTAAAAGGTTTGGAAGATCAGTTAAACGGAATGAAAAACATCAACAAAAGTAAATCTAGGGCAATGGAACGTACCTAGAATAAATGATGTGTGTTGTTTGTGCGGCAAAATAAGTGACGATCACCGAAATGAAGAAAATATAAATCGCAGTCTGGCAAGAACAAAAATCGTCTTCCTCAAAAGCAAAATTTTGGTAATATCGATCATCATCATCATTATGCCTTCCAGCGTTCAGTCTGGAGCATAGTCCCCCTTATAAAATTCCTCCATGATCCCCTATTCACTGCTAACATTGGTGCCTCTTCTGATGTTAAGCCTATTACTTCAAAATCATTCTCAACCGAATACAGGTACCTTCTCCTGCTCCGACTCCTCCTACCCTCTACTGCTGAACCCATGAGTCTCTTGGGTAACCTTGCTTCTCCCATGCGTGTAACATGACCCCACCATCTAAGCCTGTTCACCCTGACTGCTACATCTATAGAGTTCATTCCCAGTTTTTCTTTGATTTCCTCATTGTGGACACCCTCCTGCCATTGTTCCCATCCACTTGTACCTGCAGTCATCCTAGCTACTTTCGTATCCGTAACCTCAACCTTGTTGACAAGGTAACCTGAATCCACCCAGCTTTCACTCCCATACAACAAAGTGGGTCGAAAGATTAAACGGTGCACAGATAACTTAGTCTTGGTACTGACTTCCTTCTTGCAGAAGAGAGTAGATCGTAGCTGAGCGCTCACTGCATTATCTTTGCTACACCTCGCTTCCAGTTCTTTCACTATGTTGCCATCCTGTGAGAATATGCATCCTAAGTACTTGAAACCGTCCACCTGTTCTAACTTTGTTCCTGCTATTTGACACTCAGCCGGTTTATATTTCTTTCCCACTGACATTACTTTCGTTTTGGAGATGCTAATCTTCATACCATAGTCCTTACATTTCTGATCTAGCTCTGAAATATTACTTTGCAAACTTTCAATCGAATCTGCCATCACAACTAAGTCATCCGCATATGCAAAACTGCTTATTTTGTGTTCACATATCTTAATCTCACCCAGCCAGTCTATTGTTTTCAACATATGATCCATAAATAATATGAACAACAGTGGAGACAGGTTGCAGCTTTGTCTTACCCCTGAAACTACTCTGAACCATGAACTCAATTTACCGTCAACTCTAACTGCTGCCTGACTATCCATGTAAAGACCTTTAATTGATTGCAAAAGTTTGCCTCCTATTCCATAATCTCGTAGAACAGACAATAACTTCCTCCTAGGAATCCGGTCATATGCCTTTTCTAGATCTATAAAGCATAGATACAATTCCCTGTTCCACTCATAACACTTCTCCATTATTTGCCGTAAGCTAAAGATCTGGTCCTGACAACCTCTAACAGGCCTAAACCCACACTGATTTTCATCCAATTGGTCCTCAACTAATACTCGCACTTTCCTTTCAACAATACCTGAGAAGATTTTACCCACAACGCTGATTAAAGAGATATCTCTGTAGTTGTTACAATCTTTTCTGTTTCCATGTTTAAAGATTGGTGTGATTACTGCTTTTGTCCAGTCTGATGGAACCTGTCCCGACTCCCAGGCCATTTCAATTATCCTGTGTAGCCATTTAAGACCTGTATTTGATGAGTTCCGACTTAATTTCATCCACCCCAGCTGCTTTATTGCACTGCAATCTATTGACCATTTTCTCCACTTCCTCAAATGTGATCCTATTTCCATCATCATTCCTATCCCATTCTACCTCGAAATCTGAAACATTACTGATCGCATTTTCACCTACATTGAGCAACTCTTCAAAATATTCCCCCATCTGCCCAAGGCATCCACAGGATTCACCAGCAGTTTTCCTGACCTGTCCAAAATACTTGTCATTTCCTTCTTACCTCCCTTTCGAAGACTGCTAATTACACTCCAGAATGGTTTTCCAGCAGCTTGACCCATAGTCTCCAACCTGTTTCCAAAGTCTTCCCAAGATTTCTTCTTGGACGCTGCAGATATCTGTTTGGCTCTGTTTCTTTCTTCAACATAACTTTCTCTGTGTACCTGAGTTCTAGTATGTAGCCATTTTTGATACGCCTTCTTTTTCCTTTTACAGGCTGCCTTGACTGTGTCATTCCACCAAGCTGTTTGCTTCATCCTACTTTTACACACTACCGTTCCAAGACATTCTTTAGCCACTTCTAGTACTGTGTCCCTGTACCTTGTCCATTCCTTTTCCAATGACTGTAATTGACTACATTCAACTAACTGGTACCTTTCTGAGATCGCTGTTATGTACTTGCGCCTGATTTCCTTATCCTGGAGTTTCTCCACTCTTATCCTCCTACATGTGGACCTGACCCCCTGCACTTTCGGCCTCACAATCCCAATTTCACTGCAGATTAAATAATGATCAGTGTCATCAAAGAATCCCCTGAATACACGTGTGTCCCTCACAGCCTTCCTGAATTCCTAATCTGTTATTATACAGGGTGAGTCACCTAACGTTACCGCTGGATGTATTTCGTAAACCACATCAAATACTGACGAACCGATTCCACAGAGCGAACGTGAGGAGAGGGGCTAGTGTAATTGTTTAATACAAAGCATACAAAAATGAACGGAAGTATGTTTTTTAACACAAACCTACGTTTTTTAAAATGGAACCCCGTTAGTTTTGTTAGCACATCTGAACATATAGACAAATACGTAATCAGTGCCGTTTGTTGCATTGTAAAATGTTAATTACATCCGGAGATATTGTAACCTAAAGTTGACGCTTGAGTACCACTCCTCCGCTGTTCGATCGTGTGTATCGGAGAGCACTGCAACATACATCGCGTTTCTACAGAATGATCTGCCAACGTTGCTCGAAAATGTCCCACTGGAAACGCGTCGACGTATGTGGTATCAGCATGATGGTGCACCTGCACATTCCGCAATTAACACTAGGCTGACCCTTGACAGGATGTTCGACGGGCGTTTCATTGGACGTGGAGGACGCATAAATTGGCCAGCCCGTTCTCTTGAACTTACACCTCTGGACTTCTTTCTGTGGGGTACGTTAAAGGAGAATGTGTACCGTGACGTGCCTACAACCCCAGAGGATATGAAACAACGTATTGTGGCAGCCTGCGGCGACATTACACCAGATCTACTGCGGCGTGTACGACATTCATTACGCCAGAGATTGCAATTGTGTGCAGCAAATGATGGCCACCACATTGAACATCTATTGGCCTGACATGTCGGGACACACTCTATTCCACTCCGTAACTGAAAACGGAAACCACGTGTGTACGTGTACCTGACCCCTCATGGTAATGTACATGTGCGTCAGTGAAAAAGACCAATAAAAAGGTGTTAGCATGTGGACGTAATGTGCTATTCCAGTCTCTTCTGTACCTAAGGTCCATCACCGTTCCCTTTGGATCCCTACATAATTCGGTGCTCCCCGATACACACGATCGAGCAGTGGAGGAGTGGTACTCAAGCATCAACTTTAGGTTACAATATCTCCGGATGAAATTAACATTTTACAATGCAACAAACGGCACTGATTACGTGTTTGTCTATATATTCAGATGTCATAACAAAACTAACGGGGTTCCATTTAAAAAAACGTAGGTTTGTGTTAAAAAACATACTTCCGTGCATTTTTGTATGGTTTGCATTAAACAATTACACTAGCCCCTCTCCTCACGTTCGCTCTGTGGGATCGGTTCGTCAGTATTTGATGTGGTTTACGAAATACATCCAGCAGTAACGTTAGGTGACTCACCCTGTATAGTCAATGATAGATCTGGTTCCCCTGCCTTCCCAAGTACACCGGTGAATGTTCTTATGTTTAAAAAAGGAGTTCGTGATTACTAAGCCCATACTGGCACAAAAATGCAAGAGTTGTTTCCCGTTCCTGTTGGCCTCCATATCCTCTCCAAATTTACCCATAACCTTTTCATACCCTTCTGTTCAATTTCCAATCCTGGCGTTAAAATCACTCATGAGCCTAACACTGTCCTTGTCCTTTACTCTAACAACTACATCACTGAGTGCCTCATAAAAACTATCCATCTTATCTTGATCTGTCCCTTCACAATGCGAATATACTGACACAATCCTAATTTTCTTGTTAGACACTGTCAAATCTATCCACATCAGTCGTTCGTTTACATACCTTATTGCAACTACGCTGGGTTCCATTTCTTTCCTGATGTAAAGCCCTACACCCCGTTGTGCTATTCCTGCTTTGACTCCTGACAGGTAGACCTTGTATTCTCCCACTTCCTCTTCTTTCTCACCCCTTACCCGAATGCCACTAACAGCTAAAACGTCCAGTCCCATCTTACTTGCAGCCTCTGCCAGCTCTACCTTCTTCCCAGAGTAGCCCCCATTGATATTAATAGCTCCCCATCTCATTACCATTTGTTTGCCAAGTCGTATCTTAAGAGTCCCTGATTTGTCAGTTAGAGGTGGGACTCCGTCACCTCCAAAGGTCCGAGGCATTTTGCTCTGATTGTTGCCAGCATCATATTTAAAGTACCAGGGAAGCAGGATGTTAGCCTCGCTTGCCCCGAGTCCCATTGGGTTTTACCCCTAACGGCTGAGGGACTAACCGGTGGATTTGGTAGTGTTTGCCGTATGAGCACAAAGGTGACCACGACTCAGAATATGTCCGAGATGCCCAGCCTTATTCCAAAGTAACTGGTATCTCGACTGTCGGGACAACTTACTAGGCCACTCATACGTTGCCCGTGGTTCATGAACTAGGACATGACTACAGGAACCCACACCACGAACCACTGGTAATATCGAATACAAATTTAATTGTTGGGAAGTCTTTTCCGAAAATATCCGTGTGTATTGTAGCATTATACAGGACTGAAATATAAATGATAAACATTTCAGACAAGACGAGAGTAGACGCTTTTGAAACGTGGTGCTTCGTAAAAAAAACTGAAGTTAACATCCTGTAACTAATGAAGAGGTACTGAAACAAACCCCGTAGCAAATTAATTTATTGCACAATTTAAAAACAAATTTGGTTGATAGGACACGTTCTGAGGCAGCAAGGAATGGTTAATTTGGTAATGGAGGAATGTGCTTGGGTTAAAAATTGTAGAGGGAGTTTGACTATAGAAATCACTAACTTTTTGAGAACAGCCCAAAGTCGCACTTAGTATTTTTGTATTTACCGGCTGCACCCTTCAAATGAACAAGAGCATCACCATAATATAAAATGCAAAAGATACAAACTGAGACAGCACGGAACACTTACCTTGACGTTACGTGAAGCACATTCTCTTTCCGGTATGCTGACTCAAGTTTAATGTTGGCTGACACCACTAAAGACTGTGTTTAAAGTTGGCTAACCGCACTACAGATTAAACAGGGCGTACTATAGTAATTAAACTTACACTTAAAGTACAGTAGTAAATGATGACACTGGCAGCGCAAAAGTTTAAACTGACGGTACAACAGTACTTGTAACGTTCATGGTATGCTTTACCCAAAGATAATTTACAACAACAGAAGACGAAATTTACATTTAAATCGTCTTTTTTATGGGAGTGCGTACAGACATCTGTTATCTGTACATATCTGCTTATCTTTCAGTTTGTACCTTTTACGGTGCATATTCTGATCATGCTCGTGTTCATTTGAAGAGCGAAACCGGTAAATAAAAGTACTAAGTGCGACATGTGGCTGTTTTGACAAACTTTGTTTTAACAGTCGATTTCACCGCAGGCAATGCCCACTCTTGCTACAGTAATCACGTTCGAGTGTTTGTAGAACACAGAGGCTACTCAGAGCTGCAGAGGCTTGCACAGATTCAACTAGCGTGGGAGGCTGCAGCAAACCAGGCTTCGGACTCAACAACCACAACAACAAAATGCCTCGTAAGTATCAATGTTTGTACGAAAAAATGAGAGATAGTAAATGCCTGAGATAAAGACCTACACGAGGTTGTTTCTATGTGAAAATTCCCTACAAACTTATCATGTGTTTTACCGTTGTATTCCTCTTTTCTCGAGCTGTGGCAAACAATTAAGAAAACTGTTGGGTCGTTTTTAAATCAAGTATTGCGGCACAGCAAAGTTAAGAGTGCTAGAGTGGAATACTCAGCTCTTCGCATACTACCAATTGCGGGAAACACTAATTGCGCGTATTACGTGCGTTATTTTGTAGAGCAATTAATTTATAGTTTCTTTTTGTTTTGTTACACAGCCTGTATTTTTTTTCGCAGATCTTGCAAAAGATAAAACCATTTCGCATTCCACCTAGGCTGCTTTATTCTTGAATAACTTAATCTATCTTTTCGTCACAAGCACTCTCTATAAGTTTTACTAACTTCTTACAGTCTCATAATCTAATGTTTACACTTAGCGCATATACACCGAAGTGATCACAGCAGCGAATTCTCATTCGTGTGAGCAATGCCCAAGGATTCGCTAGTCAGCATCATTCACAGAGTACTGAACGGAAGCGAATACAAAGTATCCGAGAAGCCGACATGTTGATTTCAGTGTTTGAGAAACTGAAATTGCATCGTTTGTGGTTTTCATATTTATATTTGGGTATTACAAAAATACGCAATTTTAATGATACACCGCATTAAAGATCTCACCAAAGCGCTTCATTTTTAGTATGGTTTATTGTGCTGAACTGTCGGGAAGTGTACGTAATCTGAAATGCTTGGAGGTAGTGCATTTAACACGAACTGAAGATCCAGCTTTCCTTAACACTAGTCCAAAGCGCTCCGTGTATGGAAGATGACGCTTTTTTCTGGCTTCTCATCACAACTGAGTACGAAATTTGAAAGCAGAACTCTAATAATGGACGACCAGCGTAACCTGGAGAAAGGCCAGTATTAACACTCTAGTTGTTATATGTGACTGCGTGGTGTCTGTTCTTTCGGACCACCCGAAAGAACAGATACGACGCAGTCACGTATCATGTTTTGCCAAGATAGGCAATGAATCGACCACCTTAAGTGCGGATGCACTTTTACTTTCCGCCTCCTGCAGGACTCTCATAGTAGCGAGCGTGGAGAACATGGACGTGGCTGGGGACAAGTGGTGTTAGCTGGGAATGTGGGTCGGCCGGGAGGTAGCCCGAGATATTCCGCGCAGTAGCTAAGCACTCTGTGTCCGGGTGGCGCACCTGCCTGATAAGCAGGAAATCCAATGTTCGAATCTCGGCTCGGTCCACATTTTAAATTGTCGCCGCTGATTCCGCATAAAGTTCCGATGGAACTGACATCAATAATTCCTTTCCTCTCATTTCCTTTCTCCGACCTCCACCCTCAATTTACGTAATTATGGTTATTAGGAACCGGAGACATTTACGTTGGTGAGTGTGTCGCATTTCAGTAGATGCTATATTTCAGATAGTTTCTGTTGTCTGCAATGACATATGCAAAGCACTTAAAATATTTTATTAAGCTACGTATAAGGAAGATAATGTCAATAAAATATGGTTAATGAAATGTGAAATAGACATACTATCTACTACAAAGATTGCTTGTCGGGCGGATAGAGTGAACACTTGTCTGTCTGTCTGCGTGTTCGACTGTTAAAAATCTTTTGTCTCTCGAAAGGGTATAAGCACCAAGTTGAAATTTATGTCACATATTAAGATCTACAATTCATTGGTGGTGTAAAAAAATTAAGCTTCTAAGTCATTGCAGTCAAAAAACATGGTCAATAATGCCACATATTTTGACACTCGCTTTGTCAGTCAATAAAATCTATAGGTTATTCCCCATTGGCCCAGAATCACGAAATTTCGCAATAAGGAAGGTTTCACAGTACAAGTAAAAGAAAAAAACCGAAAAACATTAATTTGTAATTATCACACAAGAAAAAAATTTTGTCATTAGTTACCTGACTTTCTGTCTGCCTGTCCATCTGCTAAGACTCCTTTTTCTCACGAACTAGAAGACGTATCGAGTTGAAATTTTTGTCACATACTAAGGTCTATAGTACCTTGGCGGTGTATTAAATGTAAACTTCTAAGTTAATGCAGTCAAAAGATACTGCGATTTATGTAACATATTTTAATGCTCACGAACTTACTCAACAAAACCTATAGTTTAGTGCACTTCCCGGTGATCTAGACTCATGAAATTAGGAAGAAGCAAGCTTTCACAGCACAAGTAATGCAAAAATTTGCATATTGCTAATTTGAAGTTATATTACACAAAAGAAATACTTCTTTTGTCACTTGTTATCCGACTTCAATCTTAAAAGGTTCTCGAAAGTCTTGGAATTCCCGGGAGCGGTATCTTGTCAGTATCAATGTCGGTAAGAGGCAAAATGGCTCTGAGCACTATGCGACTTAACTTCTGAGGTCATCAGTCGCCTAGAACTTAGAACTAATTGAACCTAACCAACCTAAGGACATCACACACATCCATGCTAAAGGCAGGATTCGAACCTGCGACCGTAGTAACAGGCAAAAATCGTCAATATTCTTGAATTCCTGGATGGATGAAATGTCAGTACGCATAGTTAAGTTTGTGCCGAACACTCAGAGCGAGTTCTACTCGCACCTCACCAATTTTTTGTTGTTCATTTTCAGGTACATGTCCTCAGTCTTGATACACGTTGAAATCACCGAGCCACAGTACGGTAGCACGCTGATAGGGGAGTCAAAACGACATGACGCAGCACTTTGATAGAGTGGACTATCGTGTGTTAATTCGCTTTTGGCAGCAGCGGAGGTGTTGCTCCTACGTAAGTCCAGTGGAGAGGACTAAAGCCGTTATCTGGATCGGTCTATATACCATAGACATTTACACTGCTACTATAAACGAATCAGCGCACGATACTTCACTCTATCAAAGGTCTGCGTCTCCGATTTGAATCCCCTAGCAGCGTGCTAAGGTACTGAGGCAACGAATGAAGACAAGTGAACAAACAAAAATTTAATTACGTAACTTTGATTTTTTGAGGAGGTACTTAAAACTTTATGATTAACTCTCGTAAACATTTTGCTTAGACATTCCTTATCAAACATCAAGCATTTGATCAGTTTTACCATTCCAGACCTCTGTCGTGGTTAGGCAGTAAATTAATTGGTGTCTTTTTGTGGATTTTCTCAATCTACAAAGTCTTGCAAAGGATAAAATCACTTCCAGTTCGTTAAAATAAAAGTTGTAAAAATAAATTTATACATTTTGATATCGTTACTAAGTTAGTTGACAGCTATGGAAATATCGTAGGTGAAGAAATAGGAAACTACATCAAAAGCGAGTAGTAAATTTTATAGATCGTACATGTGACTAATAAACTAAGCAAAACAGCTGCCTATTCCACGTTTAACAACCACTAAAAACTGGCGTCCAGTTGCCATCTCGCATCTGCGAAGGACGAAAGAATCCCACAACACTGACAAACAAGCATAATTACCTGGAACTCTAGCAACACAATGAAATTGGCGTATAAACTAAAAAACATCGGGTAAAACTGTATCACACGTCCGAAACCGATTAAAAGGCTTGGGCATGTCATACATGTTTAGTGATGAGCCAAAACAAAAAAATGGCTCTAAGCACTATGGGACTTAACTTCTGAGGTCATCAGTCCCCTAGAACTTGGAACTACTTAAACCCAACTAACCTAAGGACACCACACACATCCATGCCAGAGGCAGGATTCGAACCTGCGCCTAGAACCGCTCGGTCACATCGGCCAGCTGAGCCAAAACATTACGGCTACATGCATAAGAGCGTCTTGGGCCACCTGTGGAACACAATACAGCAGCGATTCTACGTAGCATGGACTGAGCAAGTCCTTCGTTGGTTTCAGGAGGTATATTGCATCAGATGTCTAAGCACAGATTGTGAAATTAGTGTAAGTTACGAACTGGTGGTTTGTGGTAGTGGAGGTGGCGCCTGATAGCGTCCCATATGTGTTCCGTGAGGTTCAGATCACGAGAATTTGGTGACCAAGACATCAGCATGAGTAGACTATCACGCGGCTCAAACCAGTGTGGCTCGATTCTGACCTTGTGACACAAAACAGTTATCTATTAGAAGATGTCGTCGCCATCGAGGAAGACATCATCTATGAAAGGATGCATATGGCACTTGTAGTAGTAGCAGTACTATTAGTAGCTTTTGTTGTTGTTTTATTTATTTGTAGATGTCTTTTCCAGAGATATCGGCCATGGTGTTCGAATTTAAGAACAACAGAAATAAAATAATTCACATCCACAGACATCTGACGACTCATAGGTCTAGTATGACAAGTATGCGACAGATAGTTTTGGCTTTACAGTAAGAACCACCCTGGCACTTGCGTCAAATAATGTAGGGAAACCACGGAAAACCTAAATCAGAAAGGCTGGATGAAGAATGAAGCCTGCACCCTCCAGAATACAAGACCTCTCTGTTTAAAAAGTGCTACTTCATTCGGTTCACCCCTCATGTACAATAATGTATTACAAATAAGTTATTTAATAATGCAAAAGGCTGATGCTAGACTGTCAATTCATTTCTCACACTCAGTCATTGCACACATTAAAACCTTTACACCATATTAAACGTGGCTGGCAAATCTGCATGCCTTTTTCATTAATTTTTATATTGGATTACTAATTTAGACAATAAGAATGGTGGGGTTGGAATAAAAAATTATTTATTAAAGATCTTGGACTACAGTGGCGTTTCTTTAACATGGTGAAGGACTCACTGATTTCTGAACACACGACTGGTTTCGCGCTGGCTAAAGTATCAACACGACTTTAGGGACGTTTCAGGTTATTCATATTTTAAAATGCATCATAATTCCGATAAAAATATTAATTTATATGCTTCTTTCAACAAATCAGATATTAGTTCAACAAAAGATTTGTATTCTTTTGAAACTCACAATTCATTTCTTTAAATTTCTGTCTTCGTTTGAAATACGTTGATAAAAAGCTTCATCCAAGCTACTCAGGTGCTGAACAACTACTTCCATAAGTATCTCTCCTATTTCGACTTCTTGCTCTTCTCAAACGCCTTTTAATGTTTTAATGTTGGGCAAGAATCAAATTCATTACAGGTTTCCGTGTGGTCTCTGATAAATACAACTTTATGCGCTGTCTGTGTTGCATTCACGCAGACAATTCAAATTAGTGACTGGAAGCAAAAGTTAGTTGTTATTCAACTTTTTTTAATTACCCGGACACACACACATACGTTCCGCGGAAACGGTGAGGGGTCTCCAAGGCATATCACGGTTCCGCAGAATACAGTTTAAGAAACACTGATCAAGAAGCTAAGTAGTAAGACATAAAATCTAACAATCAGTGCTCTCACAAACACAAAGGGGACGGCGGACGCTCGGGCAGTTGTGAGGACGAGTGCAGGAAGTGATGTAAGGCCGGCTGGGCTGCTAATTTGGCAGCGCTCTGTGCGTTTGCAGAACCGCAGGCATCACGCCAAACCGGGAAACCCGAGCTGCTCGCTGCGTCCGCATCACGGAATGGCTGTTACCACTACGTCCCCACTTCCCCCCCCCCCCCTTTCCCCACGCCCAACGTTCTGACGTTTTGGGTTGACAAATCGCCCAGACCTGTCAAGGTCGGGTGATGTACACCGCTTCCAAATGAATTTGTACTCTACAAAAGTCATGTAAGCCCACAGGCTAAAGATTTGTTGCCTTCTACGACTTTTGAGACTGAGCTTGGACAAGCTTCTGGATCTCTCACAGGTGGCAATGCTTTATCGCAGCAGTGTCCGTGTGGGCGGGAGAGTTTGTGATCTGATGAAGCTGATAGCCTTAACGGCAGTAGAGTAGCTGCTGTTGGTCTAGCCTAGCCGGGTTTGTCTTAGCAGGAGAGCCAGACACATCGTCTCTCACAAACGCACACCTTCCCCATTTCTGTTTCGTACTCACTCCTTATTTCACACCTTTTCCGTTTAATGAAGACACTGGCGGTAGCAACTACGGAGACAAAAATCGCCATACAGCGGTGCTGGTGTAGAGGCAAACTAGCCTTGAAGAGCCAAGGGAGTAAACCTCGACAGAAAATCAGGGCCTGGTGAGCTCTACGGGCGTAGGGAAGTCAACCGCTCTAGGGGAGAAAGCCCGGTACTTATGGTACAGTAAAACAGGGTCGTATCAGTAGATGACGTCACAGACCATCCGTGTTCGGGTGATATTTTGACACATGAAGGATGTGATGAGGTTCTGTCAAGAATAAAAAATAGATAGGCGACCGGGGACCGGGAACGACGGAGTAAACGCTGAGGTATAAAAATACAGTGGTACCTTGATAAATTTAAGAATGTTCCTTCTATTTAACATGTGCTGAAAGAATGGACAAATATAAGGCCATGGAAGAATGAAATTGACATTCCTCTTTATAAAAAAGAGGAAAACGGAATAACTGTGATAATTATGGAGGAACACTTTTGGCGGAAGTAGCCTATAATTATTAACAAGAGACTACAGGCTTTAAGTGAAACTCTCTTTTTATAAGAAGAGTATGGTTTCCAGAAGAAAAGGACTTGCGCAGATAACGTATTTATTATAAAATAGTTAATAGAGAAAAGCCTTTGTCGTGTACATAGGCAAATACTAGGAGCATACTAAAGAAACGAGGTTATCCGAAACACAGAGACTAAAATAATTATTAGAACACTGCAAGAATTTCAGATAGTGCTGAAAAATGAGTCTGAGAAGGCAGCGCGCAGTATCGTGGTTTGGGGGGGGGGGGGGGGCCTGGTGCTCCGTTCCTATTTCAGTTAGGAACGTGGATTGAGAAGCTTTTGGTTTACCTCGGACCATCGGCCATTTGTATCGCCCTTCGAACAACTGTCTTACTGTAACTATGTCACAGCATATTAAGCAAGATTTGAACGACGAACCGGAGCTGGCTCTCAGGCAGATTCTGCGAATCGATTAATCCCTTTTGCAAAAGATTTTAATTGGGCTGAAATTAATGCTCAGCTAAAGACACCATTTCTATGTGCCCCTTCGGATTTTACGTGCAAAAACATGCAAAAAACATGTTTTTCTGGGAGGTTTCTGAAGCGTGCCACTTCTATACATTAGACTTGTGCGAATCGGTTCAAACTTTGCACTAAGGTAGGTATACGGATAAAACCAAAACGAATTTTTTTATCCAATAATTACTAGCCGTTGTCGAGAAACGATCATTTAAAGTCGAGCTAAACGTGGCAGTTAAATAAAAAAAGTTTTACTGGGAGCTTTCACAAGCACGCAGCTTCTATACTTCAAACTTGTGCGAATTGGATCAAACTTTGCACAAAGACAGATAAATAGATAAAGTCAAAACGAATTTTTTTATCCAATAATATTTATCTGTTTTTGTGATTCGATGGTTTCAAGCCGAGCTACATGTAGCACGTACGATACGTTATTACATTAAATCGATTCGCAGAACACAATTTAAAGTGAATAAAGTAAATAAAAATGCATTCCTACGATAAAATTGAAACCTCGCTTTCAAAAATCTAGTTTCATTCGGATTTTATACGAAAAGAAAAAAAAAAGTTTTCCGTGAGTTCTTTTACGCTCCCCACTTACATTTCCAGAGCTGTGCACACCGATTAAAATTTTGTAAGAAGGTAGACGAGTATGTGTAATTAATGTTCATCCTGTTGTTTTATGAAAGCTTTATCCGTTACCACGATATAAGCAACATTGCTCAAAAGACAACAAAGAAACCTTACCGGATCAGTCCTCGACAAAAACAAAATCTACGCCTGTTGCCAAACTTGCATGCCTGTTGCCAATTTGTGGTAGAGTAAAAGTTGAGAACCAGAATAAAAACTGGCCCTATCATAGCACAAAAAAGCGAATATGTTCTGAGCACAGTTTGGGATGTAGAAGAAGGGAACTAATTATCCGCCCCCTGGCACCTTCAAAGACATTTAAATCGAAATACCCATTTTCGCCCTTTTTTACAAGTTAATCCTACTTCCCCAGCACAGTGAGCTCTTTTAGCCGCAAGGTGTTGGCACAGCTGGATCTTGCAATACGGTATACAAACTAAGTTCCTTGATCCTAAGTCCAAAATCCGGAAGATTCGTCAACGATAGTAAACGATGCAAAATGCCATATGGCTGAAGAGTATATACGTAATAGCTAAAACGTTTTCTGGGGAGATAAAATGTCTAGGGGTGGAATTGTTCCTTGGGGGCGGGGGGGGGGGGGGGAGGGGGGGGGTGCTAAAACAATTTTATGATTTCTGTTTGTGGGGGGGGGGGGGATGATTTTTTTTGCGTAAGTGACCGTTTATCCCCAAACCCACCCCCCCTGTAACATGTATGGTGACGGATGTAAGAAAAAATAGACACAGAGTTATGTGCTTCTAGAGAGTGGGATGCGTCTACAACAGGAAGTACCTGAGAGTGTGGGCGTATCTATAATAGGCATTATCCTTTATTTGGGGTGCATGCAACCTAAATTTTAATGACACATTATGTCATACTGCATGACATGACGAACGCGATATTAAATGACATGACTGCATGTGTCATGTCATAGGACATGAAAACATGTATCAAGTTAATTTACTTGACACGATGCATTATATTACATGAGATTGGTACTAATACTAACAAGCAAAAATGCGCGAATATGTGAAGATGTTTCGTTTTAAATGTCTTTGAAGCTGCCAGATAATTCGAAAAGATAGTTTACTTGCTCTATATCGCTGACGCTGCCCAGGACACATTCGCCTTTTTTGGTACTATATCAGGAGTATTTTTTATTCCGGTAAAAGTAGGGCTGTGACGCAACTGCTGCACGGGAGTGAAAGCCTAGATTCTGACAAAGAGAGATAAGAGCAAAGTACAGGCAGCTAAGATGACATTTCTAAGAAGAGTGATTGGTTGCCCGCACCAAGACAGGTTTGGGTATGAACAAATTGGAGAATAACTGAATACTGAGGGATAAACAAGAGAATAGAGAAATGTAGAAACAAGTATAAAGATCATGTGAGCAGAATGGCAGAAGAGATACTGACGAAATAACTGTAGAGACAGAGGCCAAGAAGAAGAAGAAACCCAAGTTGGCCCAAGATGAGATGGCCTCAACCATAACCTTTGAAGACGGAACAGGCAGTTAGCCTAACCCGTGGATGTGAGGATGATGATGATGATGATGATGATGATGATGCAAGCTTCCGGATGCGGGAAATACATCAGTCCAAGCACTTCTGCAACAACAACTCGATCGTGCAGCAACAACTCACGTACGGCAACAGTCATTTCAACGGAAAGAAGTGGTCAGACGTAAAAGTACAGGGTGAGTCGAAAAGGACTTTATAACTTTGAAATGATACAGAAATTTATTGAGATGACTTACAGAGTCAGAAGATATGTCTTTTGTAGCAAATAACCTCAAATTTGACATAAAGTGTCAAGTGTCATTTTGGTTCAAGGTGACTACCATTTGTGATGCTCCAAACATCTCACTGGTAACCAGTTTCTTCCCACACTTGTGCAGTGACAGCGTATATACGATTTTTCAGTCAAATAAATTGTTTGGTAGGAGAGGAACATTCACACGTTCTTTAATGAAACCCCAGAGAAAGAAATCCGGTGGTGTGAAGTATGGGAGAGCGAGTTGGTCATGCGATTGGCCCTTCACGGCCAGCTCACCGACTTGAGAAGCGATTATCGAGGAAACTCGTTTCAACAGACTTCTAGTGCCAAGAGTAAATTGTAGGCGTGCTTGGAGGTTCTTAAGCGTATTAGGTGCACAATTTATGCCGATCAGTTCATGTAGAGTTGACACCAAGACATACAGCGAGCACGCTATGCACCAGTGGAAGTAGCCATTTTAACTGCGCACGACGCTGCCGCTCCTGGTGACGGAATGAAGTACTGATGCACTACGAGAATCAACTTGAGGTTGTTTCCTAGAAAATGACACGTCTTCCGATTCTGTAAGCTACCTCCATATATTTCTATATCACTCCATAGCTGTAAAGTCCTTTTTGACTCAAACTGTAAGTCTGGGCGTACCCCAAAGGAGGACCATTATTGCTCATGGTATACACTATACGTGGTGTTCCAATGATCGTGACCGGGCCAAAAATCTCACGAAATAAGCGACAAACGAAAAAACTACAAAGAACCAAACTTATCTAGCTTGAAGGGGGAAACCAGATGGCGCTATGGTTGGCCCGCTAGATGGCGCTGCCATAGGTCAGACGGATATCAACTGCGCTTTTATAAATAGGAACCCCCATTTTTATTACATATTCATGTAGTACGTAAAGAAGTATGAATGTTTTAGTTGGACCACTCTTTTCGCTTTGTGTTAGATCGCGCTGTAATAGTCACAAACATATGGCTCACAATTTTAGACGAACTGTTGGTAACAGGTAGGTTTTTTTCAATTAAAATACAGAACGTAGGTACGTTTGAACATTTTATTTCGGTTGTTCCAATGTGATACATGTACCTTTTTAACTTATCATTTCTGAGAACGCATGCTGTTACAGTGTGATTACCTGTAAATACTACATTAATGCAATAAATGCTCAAAATGATGTCCGTCAACCTCAATGCATTTGGCAATACGTGTAACGACATTCCTCTCAACAGCGAGTAGTTCACCTTCCGTAATGTTCGCACATGCATTGACAATGAGCTGACGCATGTTGTCAGGCGTTGTCGGTGGATCACGATAGCAAATCTCCTTCAACTTTCCCCAGAGAAAGAAATCCGGGGACGTCAGATCCGGTGAACGTGCGGGCCATGGTATGATGCTTCGACGACCAATCCACCTGTCATCAAATATGCTATTCAACACCCCTTCAACCGCACGCGAGCTATGTGCCGGACATCCATTTGTTGGGAGTACATCGCCATTCTGTCATCCAGTGAAACATCTTGTAGTAACACCGGTAGAACATTACGTAGGAAATCAGCATACATTGCACCATTAGATTGCCATCGATAAAATGGGGGCCAATTATCATTCCTCCCATAATGCCGCACCATACATTAACCCGTCAAGGTCGCTGATGTTCCACTTGTCGCAGCCATCGTGGATTTTCCGTTGCCCAATAGTACATATTATGCCGGTTTACCTTACCGCTGTTGGTGAATGACACTTCGTCGCTAAATAGAACGCATGCAAAAAATCTGTCATCGTCGCGTAATTTCTCTTGAGCACATTGGGAGAACCGTACACGATGTTCAGAGTCGTCGCCATGCAATTCCTGGTGCATAGAAATATGGTACGGGTGCAATCGATGTTGATGTAGCATTCTCAACACCGACGTTTTTGAGATTCCCGATTCTCGCGCATTTTGTCTGCTACTGATGTACACTTGGGCATCATCATTGGTTGCAGGTCGTGCTTGACGTTTCACATGTGGCTGAACACGTCCTGTTTTCTTAAATAACGTAACTATCCGGCGAACGGTCCGGACACCTGGATGATGTCGTCCAGGATACCGAGCAGCATTCATATCACACGCCCGTTGGGCATTTTGATCACAACAGCCATACAGCAACACGATATCGACCTTTTCTGCAATTGGTAAATGGTCCATTTTAACACGGGTAATGTATCACGAAGCAAATGCCGTCCGCACTGACCGAATGTTACGTGATACCACATACTTATACGTTTGTGACTATTACAGCGCCATCTATCACAAAGCGAAAAAAGTGATCCAACTAAAACATTCATATTTCTTTACGTACTACACGAATATGTAATAAAAAAGGTGGTTTCTATTTTAAAAAAACGCAGTTGATATCCGTTTGACCTATGACAGCGCCATCTAGCGGGCCAACCATAGCGCCATCTGGTTTCCCCCTTCAAGCTAGACGAGTTTCGTTCTTTGTAGTTTTTTCGTTTGATATTTGGCCCGGTCACTATCAATGGACCACCATGTATACATAAATGGGCTAGTGGATAAGATCGGAAGCTCCATGAGGCTGCTCGAAGGTGATGGCGGTCTGTACAGAGATGTCACAAACGCAAGAAAATTCTAGAGAAACGCAGGAGGACCCTCAGCGGATCGACACTTGGTGCAGGGATTGGGAGTTAACCCTCAACATAAACAAATGTAATGTGGTGCGTATAAATAGGGGAGTACTCATTTCACTTTATGACTACTGCTGAACGATCACTGGAAGCAAAAATAGCCATTAAATATGTGGGAGTACACATATGGAATGACCATATAAAATTAATCGCCAGAGAGGTAGATCAGCCTATGCGTATAACGTAACCATTCCTCTGGCGGCGCCCGTGTCCGTATTCTGTGGCTGTCTTGCAGGTGAGGGCCAGTTTTCTGGGCCTGGAGGAAAGGAGTTTCTGTCCTGTCCGGAGAGGACGGGCCGGTCTGATCCTTTTAAATTGGCTGTGGAGGTTGCATAAGTGTTTTGAATATGAAGTCGGGAGTGAGTAATCCTCAGAGATGAAACAAGTTGTTCTTCTTCTCCAGAAAACTGAAAGAGATGGTATTGGAGTTCCAGTGCACATGTGTAGAGGGCTCAGGGTTTCCCTGTTTTGGCGAGCAGGGGTGTGCCTTGATGAGCGAGCAGAGGTTTACATCGCGTCGTGGAGCCAAGTAGCTAGGGGCAGATAGACGACGATATACGGAAGTTTGGGTCTGACCTTGAAGTTGCTAGAACAGCCAAAGGCGTTACGGCGATCGCTCGCGATAATCAGGAAATATGGTTTCGAATATCAGTCGGGCACAAATTTTCAGTGTCGTTATTCCATTAAACAGCTGAAAATTGTACATATTCGCAACTGCAAATACATATCACATATGAATAAGTAGCTAATGGGCCGGTGGCGTTTAGGTGAACGGAGTGGACGTACTGAGGTTCCATAGAAGCCAATATTCTATATTTGTTTTCGTGAAAATTTGAAGTATGACATTTTTCTGCTATTCTTCACCTTTTTGTCTTTAGACTGCTCGTACTGTTTTTTTTATAGAGGATCCTGTAATCAGGAGAGCAGTCAAACCAGTCTGAGATGGTGTGACAGTTTTCACTGCTCGTTTTCCAGTCCAGAGATCGGGTCTGAGAGACTTTTGCAAGTAGTTGGATTTCTACAGGGCAGTTAGGAGTGGTGCAGGAAAAGTGTCTATTTTCACTCTAATATAAGTTCTTAGGCTTCCACCACCAGTGTCGTTTAGTACAAAATAATTCTGGATAGTAGAGCGCATCATTCTAAAAACCTAAAACAACTAAGTCAACGACGTTTCGACCGACTTTTCAGAGATCCTCTTCAGGGCAGTTAATCGCCCCAAGCTGAAATAATATTTAATCAGAATATTTTAACTTAATCTGGCGAGTCTAAACGGGATAGCGACACTTGCGGACTGACACAATACGTGTAGCAATGCAGAGATTAAATCTGGGTTCGCCAGTAAACTGTTCCAAGGAAGTCTATACAGTAGTTAATCAAGTAATTTGGCCTCACACGTGACGAGTTAGCTAACGTTGACATGACTGTCTTCGAGTTCTCTGACGCTCACTTCCTGCTATTTCACGTTGACGAGACATTCCGTCACATAAAACACGAAGTAAGTTCTGACAAGCAGAGCTAACACGAAGCAGAACGCTCTTTACGTCACAAGCAGAACTTGCGAGACGCCGTCTGTATTTGACGTGCTGAGTTGATGGGTTTTATGCTATAACACACTTGGGGAATATATGGTATTTCTAAACACTGACACATTGAATTTGTCGAGAACGCATCGTTGTTAGTATGACCAGTTGTAATAAAGTGAGGGGAAACATCATACTGGTGGTTACAGAATTTTGGTATTCAATTATTTTCATGGTATAACTCGCATGTTACCAAAGGCAGCATTGAAGATTGTTGATAGGGACGCAATGTTACGAAACAGTAGCTAGCAGGTTCGTTTTCCGCAGTGTCTAGATTTTTTTGTCATCACGTTTTCTAAAAGCTTTAAGGACATCTATCTTCACGTTTTCTAAAACCTTCCAGGAGATCCTTAAACTATTAGAAAGAATTTTTGTAATATTTTATGTTATGTAAATGTCAGGAGTGAATTTGTTCAGTTTTGTAAACAGTTATAAAGTGATGTCCTTAACGACAGCACATGTTCCTTTCCTTTTTATCTTATGTTACAAGTTCATGAGTACTGCAGTTTTTATTTATGGATGCTACAGATTGAACATCAGTACCATATCGACAAGGGAGGAAACGCGTTTCAGTAGAGCTAATGTAGACGTTTTACATGCGCCCATTTTCGTGAACAGACTGTGTGGTTCGTGAGCCAAATAAAGCCGACAACTGCCGCCAGAGAGCGCCGAGAGGGCAAAATAACGTTAATCAGCTAGTCCCATGTGGCGACGGCGCTGTGTCTTGTGACATTGGACTTCCAGTCCACGTCCACGCTAACATTAGCTGCCACGTCCCATGTGACGAAGGCTTAAGAGTAACTGGGTTCTGGCCACGACTGCGAGTGTGTCTTAACTCGATCCGAGTCCGCAGCTCGTGGTCTAGTGGCTAGCGTTGTTGCCTCTGGATCACAGGGTCCCGGGCTCGATTCCCAGGCGGGTTGGGGAGTTTTCTCTGCCCAGGGAATTGGATGTTTGTGTTGTCCTCATCATTTCATCATCACCATTAGTGACAGTGGCTAGATTGGACTGTGCAAAAATTGGGAATTTGTGCTGGCGCTGATGACCGCGCAGTTGAGAGCCCCACAAACCAAATATCATCATCAGCATCATCATTCGACCCGACGCTAATGAAGTTCTGAGGCATAGACGAGAAGGGCCGCTTTAGGTAGTGACGCCTGCCAGGACTGTAGACATCGCGCAGAAGTTCGTCTTCAACGGCTGGAAGCGTCCATCAGTGGTTGCCCAACAGAGAAAACCCAGCAACGTAATTCCTACGACTCAGAGTAACGCAGTTCTGAGCATTCGTTGAGAGCGGTTTCACTTTTGTACTTTAAGCGATTTTGTTTAATATTGAGGTTACTGGAACTTGTTTTGAGGCTGTACCGTTTAAGAAAGAGAGTTTGAGCTACCGGCCCATAATTTAAAGGAGCTGTGTGACCTGCGCATAGACCTCTGGTACTACATACATCCCGAAACCTAACGAGGACATGGCCAGTCCATACCACGCACAAACGCTGCTGTATTCCGTTCCAAAGGTGGAACAACACGATGCTAAGCTGGTGCTCATAATGTTTAGTTCCATTAGTGTATAAGAAAACTGAGAATGCTCAAATAAAATATACAAAACACATAAGGTTGACAAACAAATAGCCTTCATTTTGTCATTAACTAACAGAACAATAACAACAATTTTTTATACTTTTCATCGTTCCTTAGTTGCATCTAAATTCTTGAAGATGTGATGTATCTACGCCACTCGCATTTCACTTCTTTTTAGGATTTGGTTCTATTTAAGATTTGCGAGTTTATTAATTCATATGTGTCGCTCCCATTAGAACATAAAAAGAGCGAATATGCTCCTGTTTAAAAGACTCTGACTGAAAAGTGGTGTGCATCATTCTATCTTCCTAAGCACCATCACAAATTTTCCAAAAGTTTTGGCATGTGAACATACTAGCGCTCTTTTTAACATGCAACTCACATCTCACTCCCACAAACTCTCCCAACCATTACTCGCTCACACCCACCAGGCTATCGCTGCAAGCCACTCAAAGCCGCCCGCTCCCATTGCCCAGTCTCTCCCACTGATTCAGCCCAACACATTGTCATTTCTCTTTGCCTTTGTCTAATTGTCAGTGTCTCCTGTGTCACAGAATGGTTTCTTTCTTTCTGTTCTTCACTACTCACTGCCACTATATCCCTCTTGATATACTATGTGAACAAAAGTATCCGGACACCCCCAAAAACATACGTTTTTCATATTACGTGCATTGTGCTGCCACCTACTGCCAGGTACTCCATATCAGCCACCTCAGCAGTCAGTAGGCATCGTGAGAGAGCAGAATGGGGCGCTCCGCGGAACTCACGGACTTCGAACCTGGCCAGGTGATTGGGTTCACTTGTGTCATACGTCTGTACGCGACATGTCCACACTCCTAAACATCCCTAGGTCCACTGTTTCCGATGTTATAGTGTAGTGGAAACGTGAAGGGACACGTACAGCACAAAAGCGTACAGGCCGACCTCGACTGTACTGACAGAGACCGCCGACAGTTGAAGAGGGTCGTAATGTGTAATAGGCAGACACCTATCCAGACCATCACACAGGAATTTCAAACTGCATCACGATCCGCTGCAAGTACTATGACAGTTAGGCAGGAAGTGAGAAAACTTGGATTTCATGGTCGAGCGGCTGCTCATAAGCTACACATCACGCTGGTAAATGCCAAACGACTTGTCGCTTGGTGTACGGAACATAAACATTAGACGACTGCACAGTGGAAATACATTGTGTGGAGTGACGAACCACGGTGCACAATGTGGCGATACGATGGCAGGGTGTGGGTATGATGAATGCCCGGTGAACGTTATCTGCCAGCGTGTGTAGTGCCAACAGTAAAAGTCGGCGGAGATGGTGTTATGGTATGTTTTTCAAAAAAATGTTCAAAAGTGTGTGAAATCTTATGGGACTTAACTGCTAAAGTCATCAGTCACTAAGCTTACACACTACTTAACCTAAATTATTCTAAGGACAAACACACGCACCCATGCCCGAGGGAGGACTCGAACCTTCGCCAGGACCAGCCGCACAGTCCATGACTGCAGCGCCTGAGACCGCTCGGCTAATCCCGCGCGTCTGCTATTCTGTGTTTGATGCACTAGTTACCAAAAGTGTAAAACGACAGTACAGCGTGGCTATGTTTTTCATGGAGAGGGCTTGCGATGCTTGTTGTTTTGCGTGGCACTATCACAGCAGAGGCCTACATTGATGTTTTAAGCAAGCTCTTGCTTCCCACTGTTGAAGAGCAATTCGGGGATGGCAACTACATCTTTGAACACGATCGAGCACCTGTTCACAATGCACGGCCTGCGGTGGACTGGTTACACGACAATAACATTCCTGTAATGGACTGGCCTACACAGAGTCTTGACCTGAGTCCTATGTGACAACTTTGGGATGTTTTGGAACGTCGACTTCGTGCCAGGCCTCACCGACCGACATCGATACCTCGCCTCAGTGCAGCACGTAGTGAAGAATGGGCTGCCATTCCCGAAGGAACCTTTCAGGACGTGATTGAACGTATGCCTGCGAGAGTGGAACCTGTAATCAAGGCTAAGGGTGGGCCAACACCGTATTGAATTCCAGCTTTACCGATGGAGGGCGCCACGAACTTGTAAGTCTTTTTGAGCCTCGTGTCCAGATACTTTTGACCACATAGTGTATCTCTTACGGTTACTGTCTCAGTCTTTCCTTCACGCTGCTGCTGTCTATTCTCACTGTCACTATCTCTCTCTTCTCGTTGTCATTGTCATAGACGCTGCTCTCATTATCGCTGCCTCTCACCTTCTCTTTATTCCTGTTCCACCGGTACTGTCTCCTTCACTCTTGCCCTAACACTGTTCAGACACTATCAACTATGTACCACTGCCACTGTGTCCTTCTCTTTCTCTCTTTCTGCACACAACCACTGTCTACTACCTTCCAGCATTTATTACTTTTCCCCCCTCCTTCCCATTGTCACTGTCCCTTTCTCTCTTAGCATAAAAACTCACAAATATTAATGGAAACAAAACTTTTTAAAGATGCTCATTAAGGCAGAATGAGGCAGCTGATACCCTACTTTTCAGTCAGAGTCCTTCAACCAGGAGTATATTGACGTTTTTTGTACTTTGATAAGAGCATTCTGCCTCTGGTTTCCTTCTTTCCCCTGCCACAGCAGAACATGTCACTGATATGAAAAGAACTTTATGAGTCAGCAACGCAAAATTAATTTTACACCTCAGACAGCTGTTTATCTTCACAATAATTTTCCACGCGCTTCAGTACTATATCATGGCGTTTCCAGAACCCCTGTGATAATAACGGAGACACTTAATAGCAAATTTCTAGTGTAACGTCAGTTTACGTTTTCGCCCCACAAAAAATTGTTCAAATGGCTCTGAGCATTATGGGACTTAACATCTGAGGTCATCAGTCCCCTAGAACTTAGAACTACTTGAACCTAACTAATCTAAGGACATCACACACATCCATGTCCGAGGCAGGATTCGAACCTGCGACCGTAGCGGTCGCGCGGTTCCAGACTGAAGCGCCTAGGACCGCTCGGCCACACTAGCCGGCTTCGCCCCACACCGGATTTTACAAATGTCTTTCACGTGTTAACAAGTAGTGTAACGCTGAACACCTGCATATCGGAAACGGATGAAGATCAAGAAAATTTTCAAGGTATTTCGCGATCAGAATCTCGGGAACTGAGGTATGAGCCCCCGAAGATTATCGTTTCTATGTGCAGCTTATTGGAAAATATTAGGTAGCGCATGCTGTCTCATGTATATCGGTGGTATTTTAACCGCATCAAACTTTTGCTACAAGAAAAGGTTTCACATCTATCACGAAAGAATAACAAGAAACTGTATTGTAGTAACATATCGTATAAACGTCATTATTATATACAGAAAATAGAGATATAGTACAGATCACAGAAGATGATTAAAAAACGCGTATGGCACAAAACAAGCAGCGTTTCATTTAGTTACACAGCCGGATAACATCTCCAAGAAAATAATAATCAAGTCTGCGAAAAAGGAAAAACAGAAGATATAAAAAATGATAATTAATCACTTGATTACAGGATTGAAGCTGAAGTGACCAAGATTAGCGAAAAAATAAGTGGTCTTGCGTAAAGATAATGCATCTGCTTACACATGGGCAGCTTCAGTGACGTAAGTGCAAGTGAGAAGCGCCGAAAATATTCTATTCCCATTAAATCCCGCAAATTTTGCCTCTTGTAATTTTTTCTGTATTCTATCCTAAAAAGGCTTTGATGGTAGGAATTCCGCTTAAAATGGTGACATTAGCCGTGCTGCAAATCAGTATTATGAGCGGTTCGAAACGCATTACTTGTCACCTGTAGATGTTGAGATGAACTTGCTCAGCACTAAAAATTAAGGCTTTTTCTTAGCAGCATGTGAGATGGTAATTCACTTCCTTACAGCTTAAGATATCAAGTGACATGACAACATATTACGGATCACGATATAATGAAGAGGGATCGTACATTCACATACATGTTAACGATGCTAGCTGTTGATTCGTGACAATCCCGTATTTTGATTTAAACTGCAAAGATCTCGGACAAATTTAGATTATTGCAATCAAGGACTACCTTAAGTCCTCGATGAATAGGTAGCAGATAGTTTTTGATTATGCTGCCCTGCAGATAGCATTGTGTATTAACTCACGTGTTCTGCACACCGGATAGGGAATTGCATCGTGGGTGTGATTCTGCACGGTCCAGTCACGTTAATGTGACCACCACTTCCGTTCAGCGTCATTGTGCAGTAACCACTCACAGACGGTAGGTGGCAGCACCGTGTTGGAGGACGCTACAAACAGTGCGGTCGTTGTCGAAATGTGGAAGCGGAGCGAATTATCTGACGTCCAAAAGGGAATAATCATTGGCTTTCGGGCCAAGGATGGAAGATTTACGAAACGACCAAGTCTGTAAACTGCTCCCTTTCCACCGTCGTAAGGTATATTAGTCAACCACAATACTATTCCGGGAGTCGGTGGTCTTACTGTGAGTCAGTGCGTTATCGGGGGTGATATACACATCTCAAAAAAAAGTTTTGCATCACTCCGGTTTCCAGAACTCCTCAAGACAGACGTTGACTCTGGACATTGTATCACAGACACAGTCCCTTAGACTGTTCAATGCTGTCACTAAACCCGACCAAAGATGTAAACAACCATTCATGAGCAGCCCCTATTAGACGGAGGGGGTCCGACAGCCGAACAGTTCCAGTCATTCCACCTCGAAGGAGGTAACGGCTCGTGTTGTCTGTAGTTCAACCAGTCAATACCGCGGTTCGATCGCGTTCGCTTTGTTACTTTGTGTCAGGAAGGGCTCGCAACAAGGGAAGTGTCCAGGCGTCTAGGAGTGAACCAAAGCGATGTTGTTCGGACATGGAGGAGATACAGAGAGACAGGAACTGTCGATGAAATGCCTCTCTCAGGCCGCCCAAGGGCTACTACTGTGGTGGATGACCGCTACCTACAGATTATGGCTCGGAGGAACACTGACAGCAACGCCACCATGTTGAATAATGCTTTTCGTGCAGCCACAGGACGTCGTGTTATGACTCAAACTGTGCGCAATAGGCTGCATGATGCGCAACTTCACTTCCGACGTCCAAGCAAGGTCCATATTTGCAACCACGATACAATGCAGCGCGGTACAGTTGTGCCCAGCAACATGCCAAACGGACCGCTCAGGATTGGCATCACGTGCTCTTCACCGATAAGTGTCGCATATGCCTTCAACCAGACAATCGTCGGAGACGTGTTTGGAGGCAATCCAGTTAGGCTGAACGCCTTAGACACACTGTCCAGCGAGTGCAGCAAGGTGGAGGTTCCCTGTTTCTTTGGGGTGGCATTATGTGGGGCCGACGTACGCCGCTGGTGGTCAAGGAAGGCGCCGTAACATCTATACGATACGTGAATGCCATTCTCTGACCGATAGTGCAACCATATCGTCAACATATTGGCGAGGAATTTCTCCTCATGAACGACAGTTCGTGCCACCATCTTTCAGGATAACGACATCGCTCGACTAGAGTGACTAGCATTATCTTTAGACATGAACCCTATCGAATATGTCTGGGATAGATTGAGAACAGCTGTTTATGGACGACGTGAACCATCAACCAATCTGGGGGATCTAAGCCGAATTGCCGTTGAGGAGTGGGACAAACTGGGACAACAGTGCCTTGATGAACTTGTGGATGGTATGCCACGACGAATACGGGCATGCGTCAATATAAGAGGACGTGCTGCTGGGTATTAGAGGTACCGGTGTGTACAGAAATCTGGATCACCACCTCTGAAGTTCTCGTTGTACCGTGTACCAACAGTGTACCTCAACGACTGTCCAGCGAACGCTGCTGCACGTGGACCACCGCAGCAGGCGCCGGTCCATGAGTGCCGTTCGTCGGCTACGAAGGTTGGAATTTGCACGCCTTTACCATAGCTGGAAGTCCAATGAGTGGCGACAGGTTGTCTTTTCAGATGAATCACGTTTTATGTTCCATCAGACAGACGGCTGTTGGGATGTACGGCGTGAAACGACTGAAAACAAACATCCTGCAACAGTCATCGGAAGGCTCCAGGCTGGAGGTGGAATCGTTAGGGTATGGGTAATGTTTTCGTCGCATTCCCTGGGTAATCTCGTCGTTCTGGAATGCACAATAGGTCAACAAAAGTAGGCATCTAGCCTTGGGAACCATGTCCTCCCCAGCAGAATGATGCAAAGTGTCCATCAGCTCGTAGTGTACGTGAGTGGTTCAAAGAACACCAGGATGAGATTACCGAACTCCCTGGATTTAAGCCCAATCTAGAATCTGTGGGACCACTTCGATCGGGCTGTTCACGCCACGGATCCTCAACCGAGACACCTAGCGCAGCTGGCCGCTGCACTGGAGTCGGCATTGACTCTTTTCATGCACGTCTTGCAATGGTCCAAAATGTCGTTGTTCAAGATTTTGACAGTTAGTCACATTAATGAGACTGGACACTGTAAGACGTACTTCATTCCTAAATGACTGACTACCCGGCTTGCAACTTCTGTTTGCTGCTACTTGCGTCTCAATTTACCAGCTAAAATTCGACTGGGCTTTTCAGAGCACTTGGATGCTTGAATCGGCAATAACGCTGTCTGAGACAGATAAAAATCCTGGATCGAGCGCCGGTCCGGTAAGATTCCAATCTGGCAAGTAATGCAGCATCAGCGTAACTTTCATTACAAATAGTAAGTTCCAGTACGTTGGCCAATGTGCTTCGTTATCAAAGTATAAGAGCAGTACTGCGACGCTGCTGATGACATTCTATTGGCTGACAGCGCAGGAGAGAAGCTTGATAAGTTGAACCGTTGCAAAACTCGCAAGTAGATGGATCAGAAAGAGTGCTTACGACTTCCGTATGCGCATAAGGCATACGTACGAACTTCAGTTAGCCTCTACATAAGATGCTCATCAGTTAAGCAGATTTGGAAACACAATATAAATCGGTAACCCTGAAATCCTGGAAAAGATTTCAGAACTATGTGTCATAAGTCTTATCACAGAATTTCGATTAAAAGACTGATATGTTCAGTTTTTGTCATTTAGATCCATATCTACAGCCTGAAGTTCGACAAACAGATTACTGCATGACTTCCCCACACTTTCAGATACATATTAAAGATAGTAAGAGACCTTACGACTCCTGACACAACAACGTACTGTAACGTTAGTTAAAAATGTTGTCGAGGACTTGGAAATTCACTTACGGGTTGATAAGCGAAAATTTGAATTCAGGGAGACGTGCTCGTGAAAATCAACAAAAATTTGAAAAATATTCCTGGTCTGTGGAAAAGAGCATTTCATGCTGATTACTTGGTTGTAACAGCCAAGTAACTACCTACTGTGTGAATGATGGATGTATGGAAAGCAGTCTTAAGTCTGTAAATAGTGGAGGTTTAATTTTAAATCTTGTACATAATCTGACTGTTCTTAACTGAGGATTACTGAAATCAGTAATTTACTTTAATTTTTGACAATACTTGGTTGTAATATCCAAGAAACTAGCAAATCTCTGAATGATGGATTTAATGAAAGCAGATGTAAGTATTAAACCTGTAAATATTAGACGTTTATGTACATAATTTTACTGTTTATTGACTGAGGATCATTAAAATTAATGAAACTCAAGTTTTTCTAATTACATTTTTGTAATTTGTTTATCTGACATGTTCCACACCTAGGAGGATTCCCTCTTTTATGGGTCTATGTAACGCCAAGTACAGATGTATCTAGAAGGCTGTGGCGAAGTTGCAACCAAAAACCTTAAGATATATATCTTCTTTTCGGAATTTGAGTAACTCCTGCTTAGTAGTTACACCTGTGTTGTTTGATCACAGTGTATGTGTTTTCTGTGCTAGAAATACCGAGAATAAAGAAATTGAACATCAAACGGAGGTTTCGAGGCACCTAGTTCAAAGCTACGTCGAAAAATACACATCATGTGATTCAGAAACTGAGCCGTGGCAGCTTTTTCGCAATGTATCGATATCACTATTATTGTTATCTTTGACTGATATGTTGTCGTTGGAGCGTAGCGCCCCCTGGTTTGACTGCTCCGGGCGTGGTGGCCGGTTTGGTAGGTAGCATGAGCTGAGGGACGAAGCTGTAACGAGTTTTCCGTAGGGTCTTTTCGTCGCGGTGTTAACCGTTGGCGGGCGACCAATACTGGGGTCATGTTACCCCGTGTAAGTTATCAAGTTTCGGCGTGACTGGGGCTGTGATTTATTAGAAGGGCGCCGAGTTGTCATGGCAGCGTTCACTGCAATGTTGGTCTGTCTTCCTTCTGTTTGTTCGGTAGGACGCCCGTGTCTCCATGGTATTCAAAGGGGAATGTGATTTCAAGATCTGGCAGACATTTTAAACTGATTCACTGTCTGATATCTTATTATAATTTGTTTTTCCGTGGTGCTTGTGATCCCCTAGCCAGTGTAAAGCACCGTGTTCTAGAGGAAAGTTCATCAGGAAATTTGGCGGTGTGCATTAGTGTATGCGTTAGCTGTTATTATCCGACTTCCATTAAATCTTCTGATTTTTAAAGTAAATAACTGGTCATGTAATTTTCAATTGGACGCGTAGTGAAATGTTTAGTATTACCAGTTACCACGTATATTTAATTGTTCATGTCAGAAAGTGTGTCGGTTTTGGTATTTTATTGGCCCGTTAATCATTTGCATCTGTTTTTCTGATTTTCTTTAAGCTAATGCCAAGGTCTATGCCGACTAAGAAATTATATAGTGCGTCTGTTCTATTCAAGTGGCTCAGATAAATTTTAGACTGTTCCAGGACACATTTGTCCTCTCCGAACCGCTATGGACTAATGAGATTTGAATATCATGCGAGTGTCTTTGTGGCCGCTTTAATGGTTTGCGTAAAGAATATTGTCATCTTGGGTTAAAGTTAACTTTAAATTTTCTGTAAATGATTTAACTTTAAATTCTCTGTAAATTATTTAACTTTAAATTTTCTGTAAATTATTGAAATTGGCATTGAAATTTAAATGACAGTCTCATTGTTTTAATTAATTAAAAAATAAGTGTAATTGCCTACTATATGATTGAAACTGTGTAAAATTAATTTGTGTTCTACCAGTGAAAGAAGTGTGTAAAATCCCCACTGGTCCAGCCCTTCCCGGTTTTCCTACCTGTCTGAATTAAGAGGCCGTAATTACCATTAAAAAAATTGTGTGTTTAGGCAAACAGTACACTCACAAACATTCCTTGCCGTTCTCCATAGTCTCTCACATAATCCCAAAGACATCTTCAACAGCCGCATAAGAGAGCGAATATCGAAAATAATATTTGTTGGGCTGAGAGTGTTGAAGATAGATGCAATGGATGCATTAATAAATTTCAATGACGGTGCAGTTTATAGGATTCATCTGAAAAAAATTAAGTATACAGATTGAATGGAATATAGTTTCGACTGTGTTACTGGTCAGCTGTGAATAACCGAAGCGGAGAGACATACAGAAGCTGTTATCAAGGAGGCCAGGATAAATAAAAGAATGGAGAGAGAGTGAGAAGGATAAAGAAAGACATGATTAACATGGATATGCAATTTCAATGTTCCAAAAGTGTATATCTGGTACTCAAATGAATCACGCACATTTTTAACAGATCAGCATTACAAGAAGAAATTTGGGGTATAACATACTTCCCTGAATGTTGTCTGTAGCTTGACCGTTTTTCTAAGCTGTGCAGGCAGTGGTACCAAAGAAAATGGTATCTCAGTTAAATCCTGTTCATGTTTTTAGCCTTTCATAATTATTGTTGTCAATATCGCAATATAATGATTATCCAAATGATTTTATCAAAAATGCTCTGAATAATAACCCTAATTGTTAGTACAAATTTTGAGCTGCTTCTGCTTTATAGATCAGTAATGCTGTGGGGGGGGGGGGGGGGGGGGAGGAAGAGGATGCTAAAAACGTAGCCAGTTCAGGGACGGGCCCACTTAATGTGTTAATTATGTCCGTCAATGACAGATAAGGACAACGATAAAACGACAGTCAAATAATTTCGTGAAACATTTCTTTTGGTGTATGGGAGACAGCATTTCGCGAGTGAAACTGTGCCGTGATGAGTACGGCATCGTTTCAGCTTGAATTTCCCGGCGGAGCTGTCAAGCGAGGCAATTGGGCGATTCAGGGTGCGTTGTTGTCCTCTCCTTGGACCGTGTGGACGGATACGACCCGCCCGGGGTGAGTCCTGCGCGGGAGATGGACCGGACAGCAAACAGCAGACCGAAGTGCCGACCGGGCATGGCTGAGTTCGTGCGCGGCGAGCTGGCTCACTTAAAGCTGCGTACTTCAAAGTGTCGGGCAAAGCATGACTGCTTCGTCCCGTGGTCGTTACAAGCTTTTTCGAGACGGTTGTTCGATATATCTCCACTGCTTAAATAATTTTCGGTGTGTCACCTCAGTCGTCAGTTATAGCGCAGTCTTAAGTAACTGTTCCTTAGCGCGCCCCGTTAGCAGTTCAATCTAACGCACTGCTTTGAGGGCGGGAAGGCGTGCCGGTCCCCGGCACGGATCCGCCCGGCGGATTGTGTCGCGGTCCGGTATGCCAGCCGGTCTGTGGATGGTTTTAGGCGGTTTTCCAGCAACCGCGGCGAATGCGGGCTGGTTCCCCTTATTCCGCCTCAGTTACACTATGTCGGCAACTGCTGCGTAAACACCGTTTCCACGTACGTGTACACCATAATTCTTCTACCAAGAAGAACAGCTTAAGGTTCTCGCCATGTCATGGGGAAGGTGAATGGCACTGATTTTGCCGCTTTTGGTTAACCAACAACAGCGATTTACTGCACATGACTGAAAGCCAATATTTGGTGCCCAAGGTTTATCCTCATCTACTTTAAGGTCGAAGTAATGGTAATATGCTGTCTTTATTAATGGACTCATTTCACATTTTAGAGAAGCAAACGTCACTTAACCGTACACATAGCATTGTTAATACACTTACGTGGTATCAAGTTGAATTAAACTGAAATGTAAACAAAAAAATTTAACTAAGAAAATTTATACTATGAATATTTGTTTTGCACTCACGAACATAAACGTTTGAGCTTCATTTCTTATTTACCTGTGAAAATTTGATTTCAAACACGGAGAATTACTGAGAAAGAAGAGCAGAGAGGTTCTCTAAGCACAAAAAATCGCTTTTATTTAAACACAAATACATGTGTACTCAGCGTTGGCAGCCTTTATCTGTAACAATAAAAAATTACCAAGATTGCGAAATTTCCGTCAGTCATAAAATTAATTCCAGTTTTTTCAAGGAAGCGAGAGATAAGTAAACATTTTAAATATCTTATTAATTTTTCACATCCAAATAAACAATAATTAAATATGTTTAACTCGGACAGATTTTCAGAAATACTGACGCGTGTTTCTAAAGGGGCAGGTATGGTAAGGGGAAATGGTCCTAGTCGCTTGTCAACTTGTAGCTGCCCCTGCTCATCAACAGCAGAGGGCTCGTGTGATTAAGTGGAGCTGTTCACAGTCAAACAGCTGTTCGGTATCAGGGGACGGCTGTACCGGTTACATCTGGATTATCCGATAGAGGTGCGCCCAGAGCAGAAAAATAATCAGTTCCCCATTGAAAACGAAGTCCATTACCTGCAATTCATTTCCTGCCGTAGTATATAACGAAATAGAAAGCTGTGTCACATCAAACAGTTCCGCTATTTTTCAATAAGTGCGAGTGTGACGATTATTTCTTGGTGAAGCATTAGCATTCGTTTCGGCTTCAGGATGTTCCCAGACGAATCCCTTCAGGACACCAGCAAGTCTGCAACGAAGTAATAGAACGAGCCGATAACAAAGCCTGCGTGTGTCTCACTGACCCATAAAAAGTTACTTTTCATTAATTTGACATGCAAACGCACCCTCGTTTTCTGTAGAAAGACTCCTTTAGCAGTCCTACAGCTATGGCCAGAACTTTTCGCTCAGTATTTTACCTACCGATCTGTTCTCTCTTTTTCTCTCTCATCGTAATACATAGTCCTGCATACCAATAATTACATTTTTAACATCATTTGCTTCTGCTCTCTGCGTTGTCAGTACAGCAGCCCTAATCAATGTAATGTTCCGTCCTACATGTAAGTACCGCACTTGAAGATGGCTGTCTCCGTAACATGCATTCACGAGTCAATTTTACTTCCGTGTTAAAATTTCTACTACAGCTGCTTATCGATCTACACTAAACCTAGGATGAACCTTAGATTCCCATATTCTAAATATGTCGTCCAGTTGGAAAGCTGCATCCTACTCTGCCTCCATTATTTGTAAGAACCAGTTCTCTTAGTTTTCCATTTATATTCGTACAAACTGTTTTTCTCGTAATATAGCTACGTAAAATAAGTGAACAGAACACCACAGTCTGACATCCAGTCCCACATTAACATATATGGTGAAGAAAAATTAGGGCGGTCGGTATTCACATCTCCACACATCGCATATGTACAATACAAAAACGTGTAAAAAAGTTTTTGCCCTGTACATTGTTTCAGTAAATGGGTGTCAGAGGATGGCAATTTCGCATTACAGTGATCACGTGTGGAACAAGTACCTTCATTCAACATGTGCAAGGCCACCGTCAAGTTGGGCGTATCATGTTGGATTCGAAAGAACGGGAAAGCAGGGTTCGATGCTGTGTGTAGGTACGAGCGCTGTTGGGAAAGTAAGTTTCGATCGGACGCGAAAAGGGAACCAGTGTGAAAATCCGATGGAGCTTTCCATAGATGCGTCGGGCAGTGTCTTTAGTACGCCTGTCGACCGCTTCGTGTCACTCTCCTCGGTTCCGAGCGCACAGGGAGCACATAAAGATGCCTAGAAAATAATGTCTCTCGCCAAGTATGGGGGCCTAAAGCTATGCAGCCCACATAACACAACTGCCGAGCGTTTCCTTCTTCAAGACAATTCTCACCTGCATTCTGCAGGGGCAATGAAGAAGTGTGTTTTTGATCACCCACAATACACCCTGTAATAGGCTCCCTCTTAGTTTTATCTCTGCTCACTTGAACTGCTTGCTATGAAGACAACATTTTGTCACAGAGAACGGGCTGTAGACCGGATGAGAAAATTGGGGGAAAACACTGGTGGCTGCCTTCTATGACGAGGGTGTTGGAAATTGGTACAACGTTCGACAAAAGTCAGAGTCAGAGCTGGGACTATGCAGAAAATTAGCTGGAAGTTGTATCTAACTAATGCAAATAAAACATTTTCGATTTGTGTAGTGGTTTCCATTTCGCATTTACCCCTTGTATACAAGCTAATTTTAGTGTGTATTTAGATCCTTTGGTATCTGGTTTGCTTATCGTTCTACAGAAAGGACATCATTTCTCGAGCAAAACACAAGCAACTACTTAATACGAACATGTAAATTATATAATCGTTTTCATTACTACACTTTCAAAGACGTGTTTTGCCTTTAAATGTTCATTCTGTTCGCTTGCCACACGTTACATCCTTCGTGATTTCCTGTACAAGGTCATCATTGCTTCTTCTTTCTTCAGTTACGCCCCTTTGCCCGAATCAAACACTATCAGGGTTTGGAAAGTGACTCCGACTGGCGTTGCTAATTTTCCTGAAGAGCCTCTAAGCAAACATAATGACAAATGGTAGAAATCTATGGGCACAATGGCAGAAGGGTAAATTAGAATCTGAGTTCGAATGTAATAGTTGATACAGCTACGTGATATAGATCTGTGATGTAGCTGTGTGATGCTTGTGGTCCTACCTAGGAGAAGCACGAATTCAGTAACAGAGTATGAGACAACTAGTGGTAGACCAGTACAGTGGTGGGTGGAGTTGATGTTTCACTTTCGGAGCGTAACTAAAGGAGGCAGAAGCAATGCTGGCAATGAAGCGGAAAAGATTGCGGAGTGTAGTGTGTGGTAGGAGAACAGTGTAATTGGAATGGAGTAACAAAGAAACTGCACTCTCATTTCTGGGTTAGTATTAAGTAATTGCACATGTTCTGTACAAAAACTGCTATAGCTGCAGCATAACGATTAAGAGTTCAGAAAGCATTCGACAAACCAACGCCAGCACAGAACCCCTTGCCTACAGGCCTATAGCAGTAATCTGACTGGGAAGCGCTGTTCTACTTACTCATTGTAGACACCTGTTGTAATCTGTTTACAGTGTTTCCAAATTTTCATCCTTTGACGAACATTTCCTGCCGATTTTCGCAGAAGGACGTTTGTTATAGAAATTTATGAGCCACTAGTAAGCAAGAATTTGAACTGTATAGTCTGAGTAAGCGAATTATTGTGTTTCACCGTATAGAACCGCGGATTTGTTATGTCTTACAGTAATGGAACCTTTTCGTCAGTAGAGGCAAGAATCAAGAGGAAAACAGAATACTTGGTAATTTCTGTTTTATGGACATTACTCCGAGGTCTAAGGCCTGTTTCTGCACGTGATGTTTCGTCTACCAATGCTGGAGCCATCCTCAGGGGCTATAAAGCTCAGAAAACCGAAATTTGGCAGCAGTCAAATGATGTCACGATGCAACCGTTGCAAGGTTACATATAAATAGTTTGGTTGACTGAGCTTGTGTAAGTCTGATAATTAACTACTTCTTTATAACCACTGAGGACGTCTCCAGCATTAGAAGACGAAACGTTAGGTACAGAAACATACCTTAGGTCTCGAGCTAATCTCCATCTATGTTACTAACCGGCAAATAAGGCGCACGATCCCAGTTGCCTATCTGTTCCCAAGGGCAACAAAAACTAGATTTTCAATATTCCGTATAATTACTAAGCGAATTTAAATTTTTTTAAATGTTGTCATAGTCTACGCATTAAGAGGTAGAATCTCACGTAACGTTTAACACAATAAGTCAAGTATTTAAGTCAGAAACTGTGTGTACGCGAAAGGCAACATAACTCAAGGCGCGCAGATTACCCAGACTATATTCATCCAGTATTTGAGAACGCGAGCACTTAGCGATTTCCAACGAACTTTAACCATAATTTCAAATATTTAAGAAACTTTTCCACGCAGGCCATCGCTCACAAAATTATGACAGGAAAAGTTTAACGTTTACTGCATTTTCGCTGTTCATGCAGTAACACTTCAGCTTAAGGCACGACAGTTTAATTTATTATAAGGGGGGATCAAAAATTTTCCGTTTGAGGGCATTGGTGCAGTGTATAGGCAACGTAGCGGTATTCCGATACGGATATCTAAGCGCCACTTGTAGGCATTGTATTAGCGTACCGTACGTGTCTTTCCGACTGCGTACGGTAAACGCGGAAAGGTGAACTGTGGCGAAGTTATTATCTAACGCCTCCAAACAGGACCAACGTGCTGCTGTTCTTTTCTTGGCTGCCGAAGGGCAAACACCGACACATATCAATCGGAGAATGGAGAAAGTGTATGGGGCAACATGTCCGTCGAAGGCCACCGTTGTGGAATGATGTGCCATGTTCCTTGATAGTCGCATGTCGTCACAAGACACCGGTCGGTCTGGGAGGCCAGCCTCAATTGGGAGACACTCGAGCATCTGCCTTATAGACCTGATCTCTTCTTATGTGATTATCATGCCTTCTGTCTCCTAAAAAAAGTCCCTGAAGGACGAAAATGCCTGTCGGACGAGTATGCGCCGTTGGCAGTTACGAACTTCTTCGCACAGCAGGACACGGCGTTTTACCAAACGGATATCTTCAACCTATTGCTGGGATGGTTGCTTCAGTCCACAGAACGTTTTTCCTGTCCGCGTACCGATTCTGAACTGTAGGCGTTAGAACGGAAACCTTTTGATTGCCCGGAAATACGAACCCTATTCACGACGATTTCGTACACAATACCCATACATACCAACGAACTTACCTGTAATACTATATCACTGTACGCAGTTTAATACAAGGAAGTTAGAGTCTTTAAAAAAACAAAGAGGGGAGGGGGGGCGGATGGAAGGACCTTACAGGTAAAATAAATTCACCAGACATTTAAATATTGGCTTGAAAGCGTGCCTTGTCGGACCAAAGAAAGTCAAAATACTAATGAAAATGCGCAGTCTGTGTGCCTTACTAAATGCATCCTCGGACGATAAAAATGGTGCACCATCGGAGTTCCAGACAACACGAGAACCTGTATGAGGCGACTATCGGGAACAGAACACAAGTGTATCGACTTATGCAGTACAGTCACCACTGAAATCACTCGACTTGTCGCACGTGAATTACCTCGGACAGCCTTGGTAAACAACGGTGGCCCTCGACTGCGAACCCACATCGACATCCATCGATTACTGCAGGTCGATACAAGACCATGTGGCAACACCCTGCGCCTCTCCCCCCCCCCCCCCCCCCCCCCCCCCAACGCCATCCCTGGAAGACGCCGGCAGCTACCCTCCGCGGTTCTGCTCCACTGGTCTGTGGCGATAACGGCAATGGCTCTGTTAGGTCTCAGTACGCTACTCACAGAAAGGGGCTCCACTCCACGTCCTCGACGTCGCGGAAGGCGACTTTGCGCGGCATGCTGGTCGCTGGAGTCCTCACGGAGCGCGAATCGACTCGGATGGCCGCCGTCTCGGCCGACACTGGATGACTGTTGCTCTGGCGAACGCCACCGCGCGCTTATCTCTCCGAGGCGTGCCACTTAGTGCTGGATGGAACCGGACACTTGATCCGAGTATATTGCCTGGGCTACCGCCAAGGTCGCCTCGCCGAATGACAGGTGTGTCTGAGACAATGGTACTTGCCTTCTTTGCCAAATCTCCCTTTCTCTTTGCAGATTAACAGCTTTTACCGTTCTGCTAAATACAAGTGTGGATTACCGAGAACATCAGAAATAGATACATAGGGCGTTTCCGTGACGAAGATGATGATGCAAATTTTCGAGTGTGAAAGTGTAGGGCTCGATAAGCAAGACACAAATCCGAAAACGACTCAGAAGCTATGAAGCCAAGTGGAATATCTGTTCCAGTGGCGCGCGAAAACACATGACTCATTATTTGCGTAAAGTGATTTATTATCTGCATAAATCTACACCTATATCTTTCGGTTCTATCGTAATTAAACTGACACGGGTGAAAGTAAACGATAGTAGAAGCAAAAATCATTCTATTAAGCATTCCTTACGAGCTGTTCACACTTATTAAAAATAAAATCCTTCATAATAGTGGTTAACAATGCTCCCTCCCAACACTGTCTCTGTGTATCACCTCGTTTCATTACTCATGTTGCAATCCGTTCCAGTCACTCTCATGTGCCACATACGGCTCCTTCAGTGTTCCCTTATGGCAGTAATCTTTCTCATCTCTATAATAAACGTTATCGAATACCATCATATCGTAACAGTATAATCATCATCTCTACACGTGTTTATCAACCTATTGTACAAATACCCTGCATGTGCGCCGATTATTACTCATTAACTTAGCTTATTTTACATCATATACATGAGCTCCTCGTATAAATTTTATTGCTTTGGTGCTACCTATATTCTTTAACTTACAGTTTAACAAAACATTACATAAATGAGTCTTTTTTCAACTCCGATCGGTCGCGAAAAGGAAATCACAGTGAAAATCAAAAACGTTTTATTTGCAACATTTAGCTACATGCGACAGCTACTTCCCTAGACAGTCGTAGCTCCGATTTTTTTTTTTTGTTTACGTTTGTTGTAACGTGGTACCAACTTCCTAATATTCTTGTCATAGAAAGCAGCAGTCTATCATTTCCGTTAATTTCCTACGCTGGTCTGTTGCTCATTATCTGTGCCAAAATGTAGTCCTCATAGCCAACGGTTCGTATGAATGTTGACGTGAAAAGTAGATTGAGTCAAGTCTGGGCTGGTGATCAAATACTTCCCATTGAAACCGCTGCGGAAGCGCCTTCGTTGTACTTGCAGCGTAGGGCCGAAGAAGGAAACGCATGACAGTTCCATTATGTGGGCTGCATAAAATCAGGCGAAACCTCTCATCAGGCATTTCATACATGGTGGAAGACACTGTCGGTAAGGCATCTTTATGTGCTGACTATGAGCTTAGAACTGAAAAGTACGACATTCCGCCGTAGATGGACATACTGGAGACACTGTGCAACACAATTTCGGTGTGATTTTAACCTCGCGATCGAACAGATGTTGAAGAAGGTAGCCCTCGTAGCTGTTTCTCGCATCCTAGCCTCCAAAGTCTCTCTCTCCAATCTTCCGCCAGCAAATTTCTCTCTGACATAACTTTTCTGACTACCTCTTCCCATGTTATTTGCAGGCGTTCTCTTTCCTTCTATTTGTTGGAACCCATTCCATTGCCATCTGAGGCCACCTGTCCTCACTCAAACGGCATCATGCCCACATTTTAATCGTTTTATTTTGACAGTGGTTGCGAAGTTCATTCTCTTGGGTATGCCTTAATTTTTAATTCATTGAAGTGCCAAAGCAACTGATAGGCATACTTATTCAAATACACAGATATGTAAACAGGCAGAATACGGCGCTGCTGCGGCAACGCCTATATAAAACGACAAGTATCTGGTGCAGTCGTTGGATCGGTTACTGCTGCTATAATGGCAGGTTATAAAGATTTCAGTGACTTTGAACGTGGTGTTATAGTCGGCGCACGAGCGATGGGACACAGCATCTTCAAGGTAACGATGGAATTGGGGTTTTACGACCATGTCACGAGTGTACCGTGAATATCAGGAATCCGGTGAAACATCAAATCTCCAACATCGCTACGGCCGGAAAAAGATGCTGCAAGAACGGGACCGACGACGGTTGACGAGAATCGTTCAGAGTGACAGAAGTCCATCCGTTCCGCAAATTGCTGCACATTTCAGTGCTGGGCCATCAACAAATGTCAGTGTGCGAACCATTCAATGAAACATAATCTATTTTGGCTTTCGGAGCCGAAGGGCCACACGTGTATTCTTGATGACTGCGCGACACAAAGCTTGATGCCTCACTAGGGCCCATCAATACCGACATTGGACCGTTGGTTACTGTAAACGTGTTGCCTGGTCGGACGAGTCTCGTTTGAAATTGTATCGAGCGGATGGACCTATACGGGTACGGCGACAACCTCAAAGAGTACATGGAGCCTGCAAGTTAGCAGGAGACTGTTAAAGCTGGTGGAGGCCTGTAATGGGGTGGGGCGTGTGCAGCTGGACTGATGGAAAACCTGATAAGTCCAGATGCGACTCTGACAGGTTAAATGTACGTAAACATCACGTCTGGTCACCTGCATGCATTCATGAGTATTGTGCATTCCGACGGACTTGGGTAATTCCAGCAGGACAGTGCGACACACCACATGTCCAGAATTGCTACTGAGTGGCTCCAGGAACACTCTCCTGAGTTGAAAGACTTCTGCTCACCACAAAACCTCTAGACGTAAACACCATTGAGCGTATCTGGGTTGCAACGCGCTTTTCAGAAGAGATCTCCACCTTGTACTCTTACGGATTTATAGATAGCCCTGCAGGATTCGTAGCGTCAAATCCCACCAGCACTACTTCAGACATTAATCGAGTCCATGCCACGTCGTGTTGCGGCACTTCTGTGTGCTCGTGGGGACCCTACACGATATTAGGCAGGTGTATCCCTCAATCTGCAGCAACACCTCCTAGATCAGATCTCCACTGACAACAGGATCCTTTTAATTAATTCTGCGCCTTATGCTGCTAAACTTTTAAATACCCTAATTTTCGTTTCTGTTGCAGAACGTGTGCTCCACGAAATACCATTTACTTGTTTGGTTGCTTGTCTACATTAGCCAGTATGGTTCTTAATTTCGCTTTTACTGGATCCATCTTTGTTGATAATGACTCCAAAATATACTGTTGCGCAAAACTTAACGACAGAGCTAATTTTCGCATGATATGTCACCGTCAATTAGCACTGCTCGACGAAAAAAATGGCTCTGAGCACTATGGGACATAACTTATGAGGTCATCAGTCCCCTAGAACTTAGAACTACTTAAACCTAACTAACCTAAGGACATCTCATACATCCATGCCCGAGGCAGGATTAGAACCTGCGACCGTAGCGGTCGCGTCCGCAGCTCGTGGTCGTGTGGTAGCGTTCTCGCTTCCTGCGCCCGGGTTCGATTCTCGGCGGGGTTAGGGATTTTCTCTGCCTCGTGATGACTGGGTGTTGAGTGCTGTCCTTAAGTTAGTTAGGTTAAGTAGTTCTAAATTCTATGGAACTGATGGCCATAGATGTTAAATCCCATAGTGCTCAGAGCCATTTGAACCATTTTTGAACGTAGCGGTCGCGCGGTTCCAGACTGTAGCGCCTAGAACCGCTCGGCCACCCCGGCCGGCCTGCTCGACGAAATTTGGGCCATACGCAGATAGAATTTCTACAGTATAGTACATAAGATAACGGAAAGAAATTCACAATGACACTGCGATTTATTATGGTCCCATGGACAGTACACCGAAGATGGGATATGGTTCTTAACAGGGCGTGTGTCGGCCATGGACGGCAATGCATGCTCTGCACTGTGCTCCCATGCTGGCCACAAGTGTGGTAAGGGGTCCATGTGGTAGAGCATACCGTTCCTCCACCAGCGCGGTTGACAATCCTGAGTGGTCGTTGGTGCACGTGGACGTACTGCAATAAATCTGCAAACGCATTCCACACGTAGTCAATGAGACTTAACTCGGAAGAACGGGCAGGCCAATCGGTTCACCGAATATCCTCTCGTTCCAAGACATTCTCCGCCTGCGCTGTTAGATGCTGTCGCGAACTGTCATCGATAAAAATGAAGTCAGGGTCGTATGCAGCCCTGAAAAGACGAACAATAACGTTGATCGGTGAGTGTACGTGTTCAGAGGTTTGGAGATCAGTAAGCCGGTGCAACACTATGCCTCCCCCCACCATAATATGTGGACCTCCATAACGATCAGGTTCGACAATGTTTCTGGCTGCATTACTTGTTCCTCTCGTAATAATACAGTACGTGCAGAATCAGTACTGAGACTGAATCTTTTCTCATCTGAGAAGAGCACTCGATCCCACTTCCTCGGAGGTCCAGTACCTCCAACGTGCGGTTGTCAACGGAGCACAACGTACTGGTCGTCAGACAAAGATAAAACCGCAGTGCAGTCGCCATGCCATTGTGGTGCGTGAGATTACCACCTTGCAGTCCTGTTAAATGTGGTAGTAATTGCATCCGCTGTTTGTTATGGGTGCTTACTTCCTGTTGCATAATGCTGGGATCGTCTGCTGCTACAATTGACCCTGGTCGACCAGCTCCAATCTTTCGGGCAGCGGTGCCTTTAGTTCGGAATGCTGTCCCTTCGCAGGAAGCAATGTTGTGACCAATACGAAACTCCTGCGCTACACTTCGTGCTCCTTCCAGTATTCTCCGGTTTTTCCCCGTGTGAAGTCATCCAGACGTTGTCTCCGAGCCATGTTGTAAGGAAGGAGGCCACCAAAGTGCACCGTTACTGCTCGCTGACTGACACTCACCGTGTTTTGCTGTTCCTTCAGCTGCCTTCCGTTGAGGAGCTATAGTCATGCTTGCCACACGCCATGTGACGTCCAGCTTTATGCGGAAGACTTTAAGACCGCTGGAAACATGATCCCACAGTTTCATTCATTTCAGCTGAGCTGCTAATATATAATGTTCAAACTTCCTGGCAGATTAAAACCGAGTGCTGGACTACAACTCGAACCCAGAACCTTTACCTATCGAGGGCAAATGCTCTCTACCAACTGAGGTATCCGAGCGCGACCAGCGACCCGTCCTCACAGTTTAACTTCCGCCAATACCTCATCTCCTGCCTTCCAAACCTTGGAATTTCGTGTCAGCGCACACTTCGCTGCAGATTGAAAATTCATTCGTGAGTGTATTATGTTACTTTATGTATCTCATCCTTAAGTTTCGCAGAACACTGTGTTTATAAGAGTTCACTCATTTTACTGTCCCAAAATTTTGATCTACTCCTCCAGTAACCAAATATTCCTTATCCTCTAAGTTAATGGTTAAACCCCATTTCTGATACATTCTGAGCAACTTTTGAACCATGAAGCTCATATCATGTTCGTGCTATGCAAAAGTGCCTTCAACAAGATACAAAGTGAATAAGCTTGCCCTCATTTACAGAAACACCAACACTACGATGGGTCCCTGTCTAGTTAGCAGTTGTATAACTCTGAACGTTTTTTTATTGATAAGTGGTCATTGTCAGGTACCAATTGGCTCCCATTGTAACTAAAAGAGTACAAAATGAATTCTGGCTGGATTCACAGATGAAATGACCCTTCTTGCTTCATCATAAGCACTATTATTGTGCCGAAGCGAAGAATGACCGATTCCGAACTGCTGGCGCAGTATGAGAAGCATTCTGTTATATGTAGTAACGCTCTTTGTTCAGCGACCAAAAGTAACAATCCGAGCTCAAACCGGCAAAAGTTGCAACATCATCAAATCAATTTATTAGATGTTTTAGAGTGATGACTAGATCTTCTCCTTCTATAACGCTCCCGTTTCACGATAACATCGTGTATTATGTACATGGGCACAGCCTCTAACATTTGTCTCTGGTAATGTGTGGAATATAGTAAGCAACTAGAGTTGGTGACTCTTCCAATGGGAGAGGAGATGTTTGCTCACAGAACACCAAACTATCAGAAGTTCCGAGACGAAGACAGAGACCGGCAACAGCGCGCCTCGTTGTCTGGCAGTGAACTTTTAATTCGGGAAAATCTGGCTCAATAATCTGTATTCTTCCTTTGCTAAATGCAAGCACAAGGTGATAATATTTTTCATTTATACGTAGGTCTGGTAGTAAAGCGTATTTCTTTGTAAAAACCTAGTATATCAATTTCGACCGCGTGAATTCTATCGTTGGGAAATTACATTCGTGATTACGACCATCCTGTAGGTATTGCGCTGTTTGAATTGCATTGCAAATGCTCTTATTCTGCTTAATTTTTGCTCTCGTATTTAATGTTGGATAGGATAAATGATTATATAATTGTTTTTATTTCATTGAAACATAAGCTAGTTTCGTCGCTTGACATTCTGCGCGCTTTCGTCTGTTTGTTACTGTTTACGAATATGTGTGTGAACTGCACGATTTAACTGCATTTTTAATATATTGCTGTATTGTACGTTATTTTTGTATCTTTCTATATTTCGTAACCTCGCATTTAATGGACGTCATCGAAATATTCATTGACTTCTGTCAAAATGTACTGTTTGTAGTACCTATTAACACTGTATGGAAACATCTGCGTAACTACTATCGCATTTTTAGCATTTGCAAAGAAGACAGCCCTAATCACCAAGACTACTCGTCTACATCTGCATCCTTACTCTGCAAACCATTACGAAATGCGAGGCAGTCACTGGAAAGAAGCAACATCATTCAAAGCTGAATTACATACCCATTCCGTGACAGGATGTAATGAAGTTGAGTATCAATACTGTAAAAACCTGCTAACACAGAGTTCTTTAAATGCTAGAAAGTACGGAAAACGGTGACAAACAAAAATAAAATAGAATAAATGTAATATATTTAACATTTGAATCGTGCAGTTCACATACAGGTTCGTAAGTAGCAACAAATACACAAAAGTCCACAGAACATCATATGTCGAAACCAGCTGCTGTTTTATATGAAACGAAACCAAATACTGAATCATTTATCCGACACAATATTACGGATGCGAGCAGAACACAATCCGAATACAACCAACATGTTTTGCAATGCAATCGAAAGAGTGAAATACACACAAGAACTCGTAATCAGAAATACACTGTGGTGAAACCAGATTCCGTTAACTACGAAACCAAAAAATATATAGAGAACTAAAAATCCGCCAATAAGAAAGCGAGGTGATGGACTGATAAACTTGAAGCGCACCAAGTGGTCTGGCAGTGAACCAAGGAGTGTTACTGGATGTCCCTATATGGGTGTCATCCTTCTGTGTCTATTAAGATACCTGTACTTAGTGTGTGGGACGTTGTGTGACTGTAATTCAAAGAAACAGCTGCTTCAGCGGAAAGAGCAGCAAGCTGGTCACACGAATTTCTCAGTTTTAACTAGAGGACAGCATTCTCGCACTTGTCGGAATCAGGATCTAGCGGGCTTCTTCATCCATATCCTAGTCTGACGCATTCAACTCGTTACTGCACTCTAAGAGAAATACGTTGTGCTTAAATTGTAGATTTAGGCACTATCGAAAAAGAGGAGTAGCGCATAGGATCCCGTTTTTTCTGGGGACGACGCATCTTGTAATGGACTCTACAAGACGTCCAAGGTTTGGTGGACTTCAGTGATCCATGACCGTCCAGTTGTGGCATACAAATGTCTGTTCCTCGTTTGCCTTCGTGTCTCACTGATGAAGGATACAAAAACAAATGTCTGGGTTCATGATGGAATGGACTCTACAATATATCCAAAGTTGGTGAACTTAAGTGGTCTGTGACCGTCCAATTGTGGTGGGCAAATGTCTGATTGGTCGGGTCTGCGTTCATGATGGGTTCGGAACGTGCACATCTTGATCGGCGGGGTCGCACAATTGAAAAACAGACTTGGGGAAAGAGCTCCAGATACTCACACAAGTAGCTTCACGCCTGTGGAGTGTTCCTCAAACCATCCGGACACAGTTCAAGAATGGTGCCTTGGCCGGTGTTTCGCTGAGGACAATGTAGCCTGTGTGGTTCTGTACCCTTCATCAGTGAGACACGATTGAAAACGAGGAACAATTTTATCCCACGAACATATCCCCCACAGCACGAGAAAAGCTCCACCATCTGTCTTTAACGGTCGTCTGCTGGGAATCGAGATGCACCTTATGTCTTCGGCATGCTCATAGTCTAGGTGGCCTTTTGCTGCACTTTAAGATTGCAATCGCTTTGTTTCTGAGCTCGTACTAATCTGTGCGTGCTGTGAATGTGCGCTGAGTAGAGATCAACGTGTGAAGCAGTGGCCTCTGCACTCCATAAAAAGAAGAACGAAGTGGTGGATGGAATGGCTGACCACCGATTGCTGTTCTTCAGCACAGAAATGACGAGTAATCTGGTGCATTGTGTCTCATCTAATTGCCCTAACAAGTTATGCTTGGCAACGACGGCCCATATATATTCCAACACGGTGTTACTCACTGCAGTTGACTCAGATAGCGTCGATTTCCCTCAAATCGATGTTCTAATGGTGCATCTCTTCAACCCAGCTGCTACTTCCAATTCAGTTTTCACTACCGTATTTAATAGAAACTAACTCATTTCGTTTACGTCTGCTTTAAAACGGAAAAGAATGATAACCGAAAGTGCCTGACATCATCGAAAATATAACTGCAAAAAAACTGCTGCGGCTTTGATATTTCGCAGACAAAATCACAGTATCAGCTGGGCATTATCTGTGAATGTCGAGGGTATGAACCGCCACGTACTAGCTTTAACTGAACGGAGTCAGTGACGTTCAGCTTAGTCGGTGCACCAGAGTAGTTGGTGCCAAGGACAAGCTACAAGGACAGGAAGGCACTTTTCCGTCCGAAGTACATTGGTCATAACAATTAGAGCAACCAATCAAGATGCCCTGGAACTGGAGCAACGATAAATTTATACTAGAGGTAAGGAACTCGAAGGCTATTCGACACAGTTATTAGTTTCCGACTGTTCAATTTCTCCTCACAACACTTATTCCACTTATTCCTGATGTTGATAGTGTTACTCTTTCGTATTTGATTTACGATGAAACTTTCACTTAACATTGTGTGATTAATTCGTAAAAAACCATGTACGGAAACTTTACAACTTTACAAACATAAGTTAAGACATATCCCACGTAACACGAAAGAGTTTTGAAATATGACACACATCTGACCAACGCATCTAAAAATGGCCACAGGCTGAAATTGGCCAGTAATTTACTACATGACGTAAAGAAGTTAACTGGTACAAAAAGCACATGGAAAACATACAGTGGACACTTAAATCATTGTAGCATTAAATAAATTTTATCCAAAGTGGGCTGACCTTCGTGACTGCCCCTTTAAAGGCTAATGTTGAAGGAAATCCGTTAGCAGTCATTTTTGAAGGCGATATATACTGAAGCGCCAAAGAAACTGGTACAGGCATGCGTATTCAAATAAAGAGATATGTAAACAGGAACAATACGGCGATGCGGTCGGCAACGCCTATATAAGACAACAAGTGTCGGGCGCAGTTGTTAGATCAGTTACTGCTGCTATAATGGCAGGTTATCAAGATTTCAGTGAGTTTGAACGTAGTACTGTAGTCGGCGCAAAAGCGATGGGACACATCACCGAGGAAGCGATGACGTGAGGATTTTCCTGTACGACCATTTCACGAGTGTACCGTGAATATCAGGAAACCGGCAAAACATCAAATCTCCGACATCGCTGCGGACGGAAAAAGATCCTGCAAGAACGGGACCGACGATGACTGAAGAGAATCGTTCAACGTGGCAGAATTGCAACCCTTCTGCAAACTGCCGCAGACTTCAATACTGGGCCATAAAATGTCAGCATGCGAACCATTTAACGAAACATTATCGATATGGAAGTTCGAAGTCCAGGGCCCAGTCGTGTACCCTTGATGGCTGCACGACACTAAGCTTTACCCCTCGCCTGGGCCTGTCAACACTGACATTGGACTGTTGATAAACGGAAACATGTTGCCTGGACAGATGAGTCTAGTTTCAAATTGTATCGAGTGGATGGAAGTGTATGGGTATGCACACAGCCTCATGAATCCACGGACCCTGAATGACAGCCTCCATGACAGACTCTGCAATGGTGTGGAGCGTGTGCAGTTGGAGTGATATGGAACCCCTGACACGTCTAGATACGACACAAACGTAAGCATCCTGTCTGACCACCTCCATCTATTCATGTCCATTGTGCACTCCGACGGATTTGGGCAATTCCAACTGGACAATGCTACACTTCCAGAGCTGCTGCAGAGTGGCTCCAGGACCACTCTTCTGAGTTCAAACACGCCCGCTGGCCACCAAACTCCCCAGGGATGAAGATTATTGAGCATATCTGGGATGCCTTGCAACGTGCTGTACAGAAAAGACCTCCACCATCATGTACTCTTACGGATTTATGGACAGCCCTTCAGGATTCATGGTGTCAATTCTCTCCAGCAGTACAGACACTAATCGAGTCCACGTCATGTTGCGGGACCTCTGCGTGCACGCGGGGTCCCTACACGATATTAGGCAGATGTACCAGTTTCTTTGGCTCTTCAGTGTATTTGAAACACGATCGATTTAGGGATTATGCCCATCTTCAGGTGATTACATTGACTTGCGTCTTTATACATTCTACGTTGCGTTTCACAGCTTAACATAAAAGGTAAATTATGTGAGGTTTACTACGGAGACGTTAAGTGAAAGTACTGAAAGTGGAAACAGACATGAGTCGAATATATAATGTAGTAACATACAGATCGACTTTCAAAAAGTTAATTGCTTATTTGACTTCAGAGTAATCATCTAAAGCACAATATTTCTACATTCAGGCACTCATTCTGCTTAAAAGAGTATGAAATATGAGCAAAACGGGACTATTACCACCCAACGAATTTACATTCGTATACAGAAGTTATGCTCGAAGACGTTAGAGGTAAGAGGTAAGGAGATGTTACATACATGGAATGACAGAAGACAGATAAAAGCTGAGAATGGATGTTACCTCCAACCGGTCAGATTTAAACAATCAACTTCCAAAAGTGAGTGTAGAAAATTTTCTCCAAAGCCACCTTTCATGGCAACTTGAACCAGACATGGAACGTTTGGCATGTCCCGCGGGGGCATATCATGACGTTTAATGAGATCTGCCAAATAAAAGTAAGATAGTAACAACAGAACTTTTATTTCAATGCAAAGCAAAGACCAAAGTGAAGTGCGAATAAAGTATCAAATTGTGCAAATTGCTCTGAGCACTATGGGACTTAACTTCTGAGTCATCAGTCTCCTAGAACTTAGAACTACTTAAACCTAACTAACCTAAGGACATCACACACATCCATGCCCGAGGCAGGATTCGAACCTGCGACCGCAGCGGTCGAGCGGTTCCAGGCAGTAGCGCCTAGAACCGCTCGGCCACGAGTAAAGTATCAAAAAATGGTTCAAATGGCTCTGGGCACTATGGGACTTAACTGCTGAGGTCATCAGTCCCCTAGAACTTAGAACTACTTAAACCTAACTAACCTATGACACACATCCATGCCCAAGGCAGGATTCGAACCTGCGACCGTAGCGGTCGCGCAGTTCCAAACTGTAGCGCCTAGAACCGCTCGGCCACTCCGGCCGGCCGTAAAATATCAATACTAAAAGTAAATAAAGTAGGAAAATACATAAGAAGTACAAGAAATCATCAGCCATCGAGATAGGTCTCTTGAACTGGTAGATTTAATTAAGCACAAATTTTTGGCCTTTTACCAATGCGTGTCAGGAATCCTGGCACCTCAGAAATTTCTCTTTCTTTCACCGCACTGGATACAAGTAATTCTATCTTTCCCCGATGTAGCCGGGCCCTATACTTCCCCAGCTCGAAGTTTCCGCTAACGACATTGCGGAGATGCTGACGGGCGAACAGGCGTGTAACTGTTGAGCAACTGACCACCCAGACGAAACAAGAGGCTGCCGACAGTGTCTCATTCATTCACTCACTCACTATCTTGGTGTAGGTGAGCACTCTCGATATCCTGAATGATTCGTCTCGCATTTCCACATCAGTGCTACTGCCTGACAGGAAATTAAGTTTAACAGTAGAATCAGCACATCTTATTAAATCTCTGTCATTTCAGAATCATTTCCCTGCATATGTTGTTCATCTCATTTTCTTACATTTTTAGTTACAGCGCTTATGTCCTCCTTGCTTAAAACAGGCCTCATGAATGATGATTTTTCTTCTACATCTTTCTTAGTGTCGCATTGATTTGTTTATCGTGTGACACACACAGTGTATAAGTTTGCTTTGGTTGTTTGCGAGTAGATCACTACAGTCATCTGATTAACCGACACACAAGCAAAACAAGAAATCTGTCAGTGTTGTCCAGTCTCCCTCGTGTGCCTGACGGATGATGAAAGTTGGTCTTCATCGACACTTCGATGCAAGTATGCTCCAATCAGTTTCGATTAATCGATATAAGTACCGTAGTAATAAGTTTCTTTTTTTCCTTTTTTTTAGTTCACTACTTCTTTGGGAAGTCAATTTGTTTTCGACCAATGGAAATAGTTCCCTGGTTTTAGACCACGAGACCCTCCTTTTGTGAAAGAGAAGTTGCGATTACGTTGGAGCCTGTTTCTGTTACAGGTTCTGTTGGATGCTAGTTGGTGAAGCGCTTTTTACAGATAAGACTGTCTTTGTCTGCTGGAAGTCCATGCTGTTGTAGAGATTCTACAATGAATAAGGATTCGGGCGAGCAATTTTAATGTAGTTGTCATGGTGAAGCTTACTTACATTGGCTAGGCTATATTTGCATCATTTGGTGGTAATGACTCCGCGAGTAGGAAAGGAGTCGTGTGCTTGCGAGTAATAAAATGGGGACACGGGTTGCTCATACTTGAATGAAAGCTGATCGTAGCGTAGTATCTTTTCACTTCCTTACGCCGAAAATTTGAAGATGTTGCCTTCTCCTGAAGTGTAAAATAGACATAATTCACGTTAATGTGACCACAGCCTATTTTCGACGTAGATGTGCAGTCACCACTCACAAAGGGCAGGTCCCAGCACTACCAGTAGAGGTATATAAAGCGAGTCGAGGGGACGCAGAAAACAATCCCGTCGTTGTCGTAATGCGGAAATGTAGCGATTCATGTGACGCCCAAAAGGGCGTGATCACTGGCTTTCAAGCCAATGGTGGAAGCATTTCCGACATAGCTACGTCTGTAAACTGTTCAAAATAGTGCTATCCAAAACCGGATACGAGACAACAGTGGTGCGCCGCGGCTCATAGGCAACAGTGGTGAACAACGATTGCGGAGATGCTGACGGGCGAACAGGCGTGTAACTGTTGAGCAACTGACCGCCCAGACGAAACAAGAGGCTGCCGACAGTGTCTCCTCAACGACCGTTCGTCGAACGTTGCTGTCTATGGGCCTCCGCAGGAGAGACCTGGTTTACACACCCATGCTGACTGCTGTTCATACGCGACGAAGGCTGGGACTTGGACGCTAGTACCGCAGATGGACATCCGCTGATTGGTTACAGGTGGTCGTTTCAGGTAAATCACCTTTCATGTTCAGGAAAGTCTGAAAATAAACACCCTGCATGAATCGTCGGAAGGATCCAAGCGGAGGAGGGCGCTTTGTGCTCTGGGGAATGTTTTCATGGCATTTCCAGAGCGATCTCGTCCTTCTGGAAGGCACAGCGGATCAACACATACATGCATCTGTCCTTGGGAACCACGTACACTCCTATATGTGGTTTGTATTTCTCGGCACCATGGCATCTATCAGCAGGACAATGTAATGTGTCACACAGCTCGCAATGTACGTCAATGGTTCGAAGACCACCAGGATGAGTTTACCGTACTCCAAATGGTTCAAATGGCTCTAAGCATTATGGGACCTAACATCTGAGGTCATCAGTCCCCTAGACTTAGAACTACTTAAACCTAAATAACCTAAGGGCATCACACACATCCGTGCCCGAGGCAGGATTCGAACCTGCGACCGTAGCAGCAGCGCGGTTCCGCACTGAAGCGCCTTGAACCATTAGGCCACAGCGGCCGGCTACCGTACTCCCTGGCCTCCAAACTCCCCGGATGTAAACCCAATCGAAACTCTGTGAGACCACCTTGAACTGGCTGTTCGCACCATGGAACCTCAACCGAGAAACCTCGCGCAGCTGGCCACAGCGCTGGAGTCGGCATGGCTCCACATCCAGTCGTTACCTTGCAAAACCTCACTGATTTTCTTTCTGCATGTCTCGCAGAGGTACGCGCTGCACCATGTGGGTATCAGGCCTTTAACAGACGGAATGTGGTTATTAAGGCTTTTAACAGGTAGTCACATTACTGTCACTGGACGTTGTTCGTAAGACCACGAGCGGAGAATTTGATGTTCCGATTGCTTGTTGCGAATCTGAATTTCGTAGAATCGAGTACTTATGTGGGCTTGTGAAATTATTTCTCGTTTTCCGTCACAATATAACCGCTTATCCTCTCCTTTCAGATTTACTTGAACGCACATCTTATCATTCTTTGCATTTAGTCACGTTGCATGACTGTGGTCTACGTGAAACTTGTGGCTTCGCTTCACGAACTACAAATACTCAGGCCGTACCGGAGATCAAATATTGAATTCCGATCTCACAAGACATTGATAGTAAGCTACTTTGTTTGCGTGCTATTAGGTTTCAGGTCCAGCTAAGGTACGTTCATTGATGCTGCTTCGCCGATTGCTATTTGTTATACAGGGGCTTAGAAAAAGGTTCGAATATATTGTAGGTGGTAATACCCACTAAAACAAGAAAAAATGTATAATAAACATGGGCTATAAAATACATAGTTTAAGCGATATGAGGACTTGATGTGAAACACGTATCTCCTGCTGTAAGCTCTTTGCTTTCCATATTTTTGGAGGAAGCAGTATGAATCAAAATGAGAAAAAATGTCTAGTAAACATGGGCTCTAAAATGCATACTTTAAAAGCTATGAACAGTTGTCCAGAAGAAAAGATGTGTTTCGAAGTAGCGAAGATTCCTTCGGCTCATTCTACTCCTCCCACAATATTTAAAGCAAATAGCTTGCATTGGAAGATAGGTGTTTAACAATACAAAGATGAATAAGTGGTCATAGCTCTTAAATTATGTACTTTAGAGCTGATGCCCACCAGACTTTTTTTCTTGTTTTGTTGGGTACTGTCACCTCTCAAAATATTCGACAGTTTTGGCTCTGAGCACTATGGGACTTAACATCTGAGGTCATCAGTCGCCTAGAACTTAGAACTACTTAAACCTAACTCATCTAAAGAACACATCAATTCCCGAGGCGGGATTCGAACTTGCGACCGTAGCAGTCGCACGGTTCCGTACTGAAGCGCCTAGAACCGCTCGGCCACCGCGGTATATCCTGCAGAGAGATTTCGCACTTTATTGTGACGTTACACAAGGATGATATTCATTAATTACATTTTGGTCCGTGTGGTTTAATGGTATTTTGTACTGTAAGGCAACAATCACAAAACTGAGGCAACATGCTCATACCACAGCCGGATGCTATAACCGGAAAGCTAACTCATGTTCAGTTTAGTTCAATGCCTTTACGAATCAGTACTCGCTGCGCAATATTAAGGTATTGGCTATGCAAACCAATGTTTCTTTCCGTTACGCTGAATTATGAAAGTACATGTCGATTAAACATTACGAGTCACATAACGTTTCCAAATTGCTTTTGTGGGGCAGGGTAACTATACATTTTGCCTAGCTTGAAAGTTTCAGATCTTGATTAGCATTACTTATTAGAGTTGTCTTTGGTTTTTATCGCAACACGCGTCTTTCAACGTGTCGTAACGAGGCGCAGCAGCCCGAAGCAGCCTTGCTGTGGAGCTGAGTTGTCCCCGCACCGAGCGAGCGGCATTTATCTCATAAGGCAGCAAGACCTCCCCTCACGTAACCCTTCGTTACACTTCGTTGGCGCACAGGCAAGATCGCTGCCACGAGAACGGACCTCAGTTACACGGAGGAACAACTTCTCGTTGAGGTAACTATAGAGGAGCTCGAGCACAAGTCTGAGGCGTTTCAGGGTCTCTGTCAGCTGCCGGTGGCTAACAGACCGAAACATTAATCCATTTCATCCCACTGTTCCATTTTTGGAACAAAAGTTTGTAACTTTTTTGTGCACAGGGATATTGGATTTTGGTAAGCTTGTCACACTGCTGGCCTTCTACATGCTCTTTGCTTTCACACAAAACTGCCAGTTGTGCTGCGAGCATCTGCACAGCAACATTGTTGGTGATGTAGTAATTGCTGTTTATGGAAAAATGACTACAAGGAAAGGGTAAGTAAGTTTTACTATATTTGACAGTGGATAACGATATTATAGTGTCTAAATATGACGTATAAATACAAGAATGATAGTGTGTGTGTGTGTGTGTGTGCGTGTGTGTGTGTGTGTGTTATTTGTTCATATCTGTTCTCAAAAATGGGTTATAATGCATTATAGCTAAGTGTTCAGTTTTTGGAACAGTGGGATTGAATGGATGCATTGAAATAACAATATAGCACTTGGAATTTAGGTTGACTGCCGATGAAATTGTAGCGTTATTGGAAGAGGATATTGATTTTTCTGATGCTGATTTATACATAAATTCCCCTGATGACCCATAGCGGTCAGATGAAGATTCAGCTGACGAGTGTGAAAGTGATATAAATCATCTAAGCAGCCATCAGCTAAGATCTGTGGCAGAAGCAAAAGTTACAAAATATTGTGATGGGGAAATTGTTACCCAAGAGGTAAATATTAGACACTACTATGTATTGCCCCCCCCCCCCCCCCCCCATGAACCATGGACCTTGCCGTTGGTGGGGAGGCTTGCGTGCCTCAGCGATACAGATAGCCGTACCGTAGGTGCAACCACAACGGAGGGGTATCTGTTGAGAGGCCAGACAAACGTGTGGTTCCTGAAGAGGGGCAGCAGCCTTTTCAGTAGTTGCAAGGGCAACAGTCTGGATGATTGACTGATCTGGCCTTGTAACAATAACCAAAACGACCTTGCTGTGCTGGTACTGCGAACGGCTGAAAGCAAAGGGAAACTACAGCCGTAATTTTTCCCGAGGGCATGCAGCTTTACTGTATTTGGTAGATTAAAACTGAAGAAACTGCAAAAAGGTGGGAATTTAAGGAGATGGGACCTGGATAAACTGAAAGAACCAGAGGTTGTACAGAGTTTCAGGGAGAGCATAAGGGAACAATTGACAGGAATGGGGGAAAGAAATACAGTAGAAGAAGACTGGGTAGCTTTGAGGGACGAAGTAGCGAAGGCAGCAGAGGATGAAGTAGGTAAAAAGACGAGGGCTAGTAGAAATCCTTGGGTAACAGAAGAAATATTGAATTTAATTGATGAAAGGAGAAAATACAAAAACGCAGTAAATGAAGCAGGCAAAAAGGAATACAAACGTCTCAAAAATGAGATCGACAGGAAGTGCAAAATGGCTAAGCAGGGATGGCTAGAGGACAAATGTAAGGATGTAGAGGCTTGTCTCACTAGGGGTAAGATAGATACTGCCTACAGGAAAATTAAAGAGACCTTTGGAGATAAGAGAACGACTTGTATGAATATCAAGAGCTCAGATGGAAACCCAGTTCTAAGCAAAGAAGGGAAAGCAGAAAGGTGGAAGGAGTATATAGAGGGTCTATACAAGGGCGATGTACTTGAGGACAATATTATGGAAATGGAAGAGGATGTAGATGAAGATGAAATGGGAGATATGATACTGCGTGAAAAGTTTGACAGAGCACTGAAAGACCTGAGTCGAAACAAGGCCCCCGGAGTAGACAACATTCCATTGGAACTACTGACGGCCTTGGGAGAGCCAGTCCTGACAAAACTCTACCATCTGGTGAGCAAGATGTATGAAACAGGCGAAATACCCTCAGACTTCAAGAAGAATATAATAATTCCAATCCCAAAGAAAGAAGGTGTCGACAGATGTGAAAATTACCGAACTATCAGTTTAATAAGTCACAGCTGCAAAATACTAACACGAATTCTTTACAGGCGAATGGAAAAACTAGTAGAAGCCAACCTCGGGGAAGATCAGTTTCGATTCCGTAGAAACACTGGAACACATGAGGCAATACTGACCTTACGACTTATCTTAGAAGAAAGATTAAGGAAAGGCAAACCTACGTTTCTAGCATTTGTAGACTTAGAGAAAGCTTTTGACAATGTTGACTGGAATACTCTCTTTCAAATTCTAAAGGTGGCAGGGGTAAAATACAGGGAGCGAAAGGCTATTTACAATTTGTACAGAAACCAGATGGCAGTTATAAGAGTCGAGGGACATGAAAGGGAAGCAGTGGTTGGGAAGGGAGTAAGACAGGGTTGTAGCCTCTCCCCGATGTTGTTCAATCTGTATATTGAGCAAGCAGTAAAGGAAACAAAAGAAAAATTCGGAGTAGGTATTAAAATTCATGGAGAAGAAATAAAAACTTTGAGGTTCGCCGATAACATTGTAATTCTGTCAGAGACAGCAAAGGACTTCGAAGAGCAGTTGAATGGAATGGACAGTGTCTTGAAAGGAGGATATAAGATGAACATCAACAAAAGCAAAACAAGGATAATGGAATGTAGTCTAATTAAGTAGGGTGATGCTGAGGGAATTAGATTAGGAAATGAGGCACTTAAAGTAGTAAAGGAGTTTTGCTATTTGGGGAGCAAAATAACTTATGATGGTCGAAGTAGAGAGGATATAAAATGTAGGCTGGCAAAGGCAAGGAAAGCGTTTCTGAAGAAGAGAAATTTGTTAACATCCAGTATTGATTTAAGTGTCAGGAAGTCATTTCAGAAAGTATTCGTATGGAGTGTAGCCATGTATGGAAGTGAAACATGGACGATAAATAGTTTGGACAAGAAGAGAATAGAAGCTTTCGAAATGTGGTGCTACAGAAGAATGCTGAAGATTAGAAGGGTAGATCACATAACTAATGAGGAAGTATTGAATAGGATTGGGGAGAAGAGAAGTTTGTGGCACAACTTGACCAGAAGAAGGGATCGGTTGGTAGGACATGTTCTGAGGCATCAAGGGATCACCAATTTAGTATTGGAGGGCAGCGTGGAGGGTAAAAATCGTAGAGGGAGACCAAGAGATCAATACACTAAGCAGATTCAGAAGGATGTAGGTTGCAGTAGGTACTGGGAGATGAAAAAGCTTGCACAGGATAGAGTAGCATGGAGAGCTGCATCAAACCAGTCTCAGGACTGAAGACCACAACAACAACAACAACTATGTATTGAAGACTTTGATTAGGAAATACGCTTACTGAAACACAAGATGGAAATACGCTTATTGAAACACAAGACCTGAGCTTGGTGTAGGTGGTTCAGTTGTGTGAGACCTAGTATCAAAACTTCCATTTGCGAATGAACGCAAATATGATGTCTTCTTTGATGACTTTTTTACTTCATTGCCATTTTTGGATGCACTAAAAGAAAAGGGCTTCAGTGGAGCAGGAACAATTCGCTCAAATAGAACAGAGGGTGCTCCTCTGCAATGGCTCCATAAAATGAAAAAAGCTCCAAGAGGAGCATATGACCAAGTAACAGATAATAAACCTTATTGACTCTGATTCACTACAATGACCACAGCACTGTTGCCATCGCCTCAAACAGAAATGGAGTTCAACCAACTGGCCAATCCGAAACGATACAGTAGGAGTGAGAGACAGTTTATTGATACAATTACTCCTTCGGCAGTTGTTAGCTTCAACACTTACATGGGAGGAGTGGACAGACTTTATGACAACATCGGAAAATACAGGATTAATTTTAGAACAAAGAAATGGTACAATCAACTTCTTGCTTTTCCGCTAAACGCATCAATAAACAATGCTTGGTTGTCGTATACACAAACAATACAGTATTAGGGCAATCCACTCGATCTTCTTGGCTGCACAAGGTATGTGGTCAACTGCTACTTTCAGAAGTACAGCACCCGAAAGTAAACCGCCCATACAGTGCGAAATCAAAAAGCCTTACATAAAATAGTGCTCAATGATGTACCCTAAGGTGGAAAAGATATTCTGATTGTACCATTAGGCAAACAACTAAGATGTGGCCAGTGAAAGAAGAACACAACACAACAAAACAATGTAAAAAATGTAAAATTCCTTTGCATGCAAATTGATTTGCGCAGTTTCATACAAACTAAAGTTGAAACTGAACTCACTAAAACACAGCGTAATTTGTTTATTCCTTGTTTGGTTATACATTCACATTTTGTATAATCTGTAAATAAGTTGTATAAAATATGCAGTGAGAAAAATAAACGTAAACATGAAAAATTTACATTCATTTCTCACAGTATTATATGCACGGTACCTGTACCCTCTCGTTCCCACTGTTCCATTTTTGGAACGACCATTTTTCTGTACTAAATATATTGTTACAATCATGAAAGTGGTATTTATAATTTATCTATAATCCAAACATAAGATTTAAACAGAAATTCGTAAAAGTTTTGAATGGCAATCCTTCTTGGGATCAAACGGGTAAAAGTAAATCCCTGGATCAGAACGGAAATGTACGAAAAGTTACACAGGACTACATTATCATAAATATGGACTTATTTCCCGATGAAATGTTTAATAGCCGTGAAACTGGAGGAAAGCAATAAATAGAGATTGATCGTTTTGGCAGTTTCTATAGCGACACTTCGTTGATTCTATTGGAAGACCGCCATTCGCAGAATGGGATAGTCAAAAAATTTTAACTATCCACGAATGCAAAATATATCTTTTACCAGGACTCGATGTGCGGGTTAAACTTGTTTTTCGTTGCAGCAGGACTTCTCAAGAAATTTTAATCGCCAACTTTCTATTCGGAGTGTGAAAATATTTTGTTGCTTTCCACCTGCATAGATAGGAATGATCTTCATACTAAAATATGAGAAATAAAATCTCTCACGGGAAGATGTAAGTGTTCGTTTTGCCGCCCGCCCTACGAGGGTGAAACTGTGGAAAAATAGCACGAAGGTAGTTCGATGAACCCTCTGCCAAGCACTTAATTTGAAATGCATTAATTTCATTCTCTGAATGGTAGCGATCTCGTAAAAGAAATACTAAAAGTCCTGCAGCTTGAAATTGAGGAAAGGAGGCTTAATGTCCCATCCGTGATGAGGTCATTAGCGACTGAGAATAAGCTCGGATTGGGGGAAGGTTGACGAAGGAACAGGCAGTGCCCTTTCCAAGGTAGTTACTTAAACTTAGTTGCTCTGACAGTAATATCAATGTTCAAAATTCAAATGTGTGTGAATGTCTTTGGGACCAAACTGCTGAGGTCGTCGGTCCCTAGACTTACACACTAGTTGAACTAACTCATGCTAAGAACAACACACACACCCATGCCCGAGGGAGGACTCGAACCTCCGGCGGGAGGGGCCGCGCAGTCCGTGACATGACGCCTCAAACCGCGTGGCGACAGTAACGCATCGGGCAACAAGTTTCGTTCAGCGAGCTCTCTCAACTGCCGGGTATACAGTTTCCTCCCAGTTCATCTCCATGCACTATAGATAACGAAGCGTGCTAAAAAGAAATGATTCCAAATTTTTTGTGAAAACTCAAAGCTTTCTAAATCAAACAAACGTTATTGTCCTTCTGCATCTTTATTCTTCATATCTGCATATTTATTTCTCAACTTATTCAGCCTGGTGACGAATACATGTGTCCCAACCAGCGACCAGTTTGTTGATACCGTCCCTACAGAATGTTTGGCTTTGTTGACGGAGCCACAGCCTCACCTCCGCTTCCACCGCTTCGTCACTATCAAAGGGAAATTCTCGAACTTTTGCAACCAGATGAAAATCGTGAGGCGCCACGTCTGGACAGCAAAAATGATGATCGATAACAGTAAAACTTGTCGCAGCACTCGTTTGTGGTCTGGCATTGACACGCTGAAGGAGAGGATGCTCCATTTGTGGACGAACTTGTACCGTGTGCTAGTGGGAATGTCAGTTGATAGAAGACTCTTGGTTTAAAGGCAGATTAATAGCTACGAACAATTATGAAAATGTAAAAGGACATTCTACAATTACGTTGTCCAGAAAATGCGGCAGCGAATCTCTATACAAAAATGTATATTCTCTGAAGCAAAGGACATTCAGCACAATGTAATACCACAGATAATGGCTGTGACGCTGTCTCATGCACTCTTGTCCGAGTAGCGGGCAGGGTCGGCCATTGCCCACGTTAAGTGTAGACTACTACTGCGATACCTCTATGCCAATTAAATGATATCTAGTGTAAGATTGCAAATACTGAAGTATTTCGTGGGTCCACCGATCCTCCCAAGGCAGGATACCTTTATGCCAATAACATGGTATCTAGTGTAAGATTGCAAATACTGAAGTATTTCGTAGGTCCACCGAGCCTCGCAAGGCAGGATATTTGTACGGGTTTTCAGACAGATGTGCTGTGGTTCTACACTGCACTTCCTGTACGAGATACGGCTGCGAGTACGACATATACGTACTCTGCAAATAAATTTCAAATATAGAAATAACAACTGTTTTAAAATTATTAAGAGCCGGCCGAAGTGGCCATGCGGTTCTAACAAGGGAACCTCCCCATCGCACCCCCCTCAGATTTAGTTATAAGTTGGCACAGTGGATAGGCCTTGAAAAACTGAACACAGATCAATCGAGAAAACAGGAAGAAGTTGTGTGGAACTATGAAAAAATAAGCAAAATATACAAACTGTGTAGTCCATGCGTATCATAAGCAACATCAAGGATATTGTCAAGTCCGGAGTACCGTGGTCCCGTGGATAGCCTGAGCAGCTGCGGCACGGGGTGTCCTTGGTTCTAGTCTCCCATCGCGCGAAAATTTTAATTTTTTATTTTCAGTTTATGTGACAAACTCTTATGTTTTCATCACTTTTTTGGGAGTGATTATCACATCCACAAGAAAATCTAAATCGGGCAAAGTAGAAGAATCTTTTTACCCATTCGCCAAGTGTACAAGTTAGGCGGGTGGACAACATATTCCTGTCATGTGACGCACATTCCGTCACCAGTGTCGTATAGAATATATCAGACGTGTTTTCCTGTGGAGGAATCGGTTGACCTATGACCTTGCGATCAAATGTTTTCGATTCCCATTGGAGAGGCACGTCCTTTCGTCTACTAATGGCACGGTTTTGCGGTGCGGTTGCAAAATACAGACACTAAACTTATTACAGTGAACAGAGACGTCAATGCTCGAACTGACAGATCATAACTTTGCGAAAATAAAGAATGTAAACTTTTCACTCGATGTGGGATTTGAACCAAGAACTTCTCGTTCCGCAGCTGCTCACGCTAACCACGGGACCACGGCGCTTCTGTGCTAACATTAACCTTCGTGTTGCTTATCTTGCGTATGGACTACTCAGTTTGTATATTTTGCTTATTTTTTCATAGTTCCACACAACTTCTTCCTGTTTTCTCGATTGATCTGTGTTCAGTTTTTCAAGGCCTATCCACTGTGCCAACTTGTAACTAAATCTGAGGGGGGTGCGATGGGGAGGTTCCCTTGTAAGCGCTGCAGTCTGGAACCGCGAGACCGCTACGGTCGCAGATTCGAATCCTGCCTCGGGCATGGATGTGTGTGATGTCCTTAGTTTAGTTAGGTTTAACTAGTTCTAAGTTCTAGGGGACTAATGACCTCAGAAGTTGAGTCCCATAGTGCTCAGTGCTATTTGAACCATTTGAAAATTATTAAGAAATTCAACCAGAACTACAGTCCAGTGAGTTCTTTAAGCCGCTTCTCGGCCGATGTTTTATTAATATCTTTTGGAGGATTAAAGAAAAAGAACACTAAGCAAAGAAATTATTAACAGTTGCATACAATATTCACAACTCGACTCCAAAATAATTATTTTCTCATGCTTTTCATCTGTGTTAAAACCTTGAGATAAAAATTCTGTTTGTAATATTCTTACGCACTTAGTTACGTGGCATACATTTAGACGCTTCACGCTGAATTATAAATAATAAAAAAGATGTATTGATACTAAAGAGAATCTAAAAGAACCCAATTCACATTATTCCATTTACTGATATATAGATACGAGCTTGAATTATTGTACATCTTTACCTATTTGTATATGTTTGTAACATACAATGTGTTCTTTTTCGTCTACAATCTACACGAGTCTGTACATACATAGACGGGACAAAAGGAGAAATTGAAGTAAACCATTTACTGAAATTTAATCTTGCGTCAGTAACTAGAACTGGAGAGACGCGTGAAGCAACAAAAAATTAATGAAGGTAAGGATACGACTGCATGGTCTCCCAAATTTCAGGAAGTCAGGCAATTAGGTTTCTTGGGGCCATGCATGAAGATTAACTAACGTAAATGGAAGATAGCTTCTTGACGATTCTGTATGAAATCTGAGATTTTATACTCCGCAGTAAAATTTCCGGTGGTTAAAATCAATTTTTTACGTGACATAGTACAGAAGGGTACTTAAGGTGTCTCAGTGTTAAAGATAGTGTGTTTAGATAGCGCAAAACAATCTTCTAAGTAAAGTGGTAGAAAGTGTGCCTACAGTGCCTTAGCTTTTAAGTGCAGAAAGTTTAAATCAACCTTTTTAAGCGACTTTGAGCGGAATTGTACTTACGGTGTCGCATTACTGAGGCACGAACAGATTCATGTAACTATGTTTCATTTGCTTCACGTGAAAGAGTTAATATTAATTTATTACAGTCAGTGATGTGGCAGTAGTATTTTATATTTGTGTTGTATATATGTGTATGTTTGTGTATATTTGCAGTGTGTCATTGTTTGTTTTTGATGGGAATTTGTAAAGTATAGAACATGGGTAGACCACGTAAGAAAGACAAAGCTGAGGGTGAAGCATCATCCGAAGTCGAGATGACGGAGGATATGCAAGAAGGGAATTTAATGGAATTAACTGAGGAAATCCACTCGTGCAGCCAATATTTCGAGACCGACATCATGTTAAGGCAAAATGTTGTGACCGGATCTAGCGCTGAAGCGCTGGAACAGCAGACAGCGCTGAATCAGCTGGCGCTTTAAACAAAGTCGAATCGGCTACTGCATCAGCTAAGGTAATGTCACAGTTGTGGAAGCCCAATGACTTCTTGACGTTGTTGTTAGCGCAGCGTGTGGAAAAAAGCAAAGGAACGTGAGAGGGAAGAGAAAGACAGACAGAAGGAGCGGGAGAGGGAGAAGAGAGATAAACAAAAGGAACTGGAGAGGGAACAGGAAGAAAAAAGGATAAATATGACAAACTTTTAGAAAGATTCAACGAAGTTTTAGTTGACAGAGATAAAGCCATTATACACACATGAAAAAAGTCTTGCATCACCTCGGTTCCGAGAGTTCCGGAACCTGTACAGAAAATTGGAATAGAGATAAACATAAACATCATTTCCGCCCTTTTTATTACTCATGAAAACCACACATTGCATGTTGTACCACCATACAGCGAGACCTCCAGAGGTGGTGGTCCAGGTTGCTGTACACACCGGTACCTGTAATACCCAGGAGCACGTCCTCTTTCATTGATGAATGCCTTCATTCGTCGTGGCGTATTATCCACAAGTTCATCAAGGCACTGTTGATCCAGATTGTCCCACTCCTCAACGGCGATTCGGCGCAGATCCCTCAGAGTGGTTGGTGGGTCAAGTCTTCCATGAACAGCCCTTTTCAATCTGTCCCAGGCATGTTCGATAGGTTTCATATCTGGAGAACATGCTGGACACTCTAATCGAGCGATGTCGTAATCCTGGAGCAAGTCATTCACATGATGTGCACGATAGGGGCGCGAATTGTCGTCCATGAATACGAATGCCTCGCCAATATGCTGCCGATATGGTCGTCGGAGGGTGGCATTCATGTATCATACAGCCGTTAAGGCGCCTACCACGACCACCAGCGGCGTACGTCGACCCCACATAATGCCACTCCAAAACAGCTGGGAACCTCCACCTTGTTGCACTCGTTGGACAGGTTGTCTAAGGCGTTCAGCCTGACTGGGTTGCCTCCAAACACGTCGGCGACGACTGTTTGGTTGAAGGCACTCATCGGTGAAGAGTACGTGATGCCAATCGTGAGCGGTCCATTCGGCATGTTGTTGGGTCCATCTGTATCGCGCTGCATGGTGTCGTGGGTGCAAAGATGAACCTCGCCATGGACGTCGGGAGTAAAGTTGCGCATCATGCAGCTATTGCACACAGTTTGAGTCGTACACGACATCCTGTGACTGCACGAAAAGCCTTATTCAACACGGTGGCGTTGCTGTCAGTGTTGCTCCGAGTCATAATTCGTAGGTAGCGGTCGTCCACTGCAATATTAGCTCTTGGCAGCCTGAGCGAGGCATGTCATCGAGAGTTCCTCTCTCTCTGTATCTCCTCCATATCCGAAAAACATTGCTTTAGTTCACTCAGAGACGCCTGGACACTTCCCTTGTTGAGAGCCCTTCCTGGCACAAAGTAACAATGCGGACGCGATCGAACTGCGGTGTTGACCCTCTAGGCATGGTTGAACTACAGACAATACGAGCCGTGTACCTTCTTCCTGGTGGAATGACTGGAAATGACCGGCTGTCGGACCCCCTTCGTCTAATAGGCGCTGCTAATGCATCATTGTTTACATCTTTGGGCGGGTTTAGTGACATCTCTGAACAGTAAAAGGGACTGTAATACAATAGCTACAGTCAACATCTATCTTCAGGAGTTCTGGGAACCGGGGTGATGCCAACCTTTTTTTGATGTGTGTATTTCATTTCAAGAGGGAAATGAATGATCTCAAAGAACAAATGGCGAACTTGATTATTCAATCAAAAGACATACCGAGAAAGGTTGGAGAACTGGACACTAAAGTGAACTGAACACGAATGTAAACAGTTTCGACAATGCTCAGCAGAAGCTAAAGGGAAAGGTTGAGGCACTCTGTACTATCATGGATGAGTTGTCGCAAAATATAGAGCAGAAAGTAGAGTGAGAGATGGCCGCTATTAAAAGACTGAATATGTGTGTTCAGCGCGAAAATCTTGAACTGAACACGCAAATTCCTCAAGACATGAACGAAATGTCACAACGTATTGCATCTCTAGAGAAGGGGAATAAAAGGGAATATGGCAGTCCGTCAATTTCGAGCTGATGCGCGGTAACGCACATATAGATGCTAGGCGGAATGAACCGTTGTACCGCGAGAATGCGGATACTGTCAGTCCTCGCGCTTAGACGGGCATTGTTGGTGAAGCAGAAGGAGGTGTAGTGTCAACTGTTGCGCAAGTTAACCACGATGAGTCTCTAATTAAACAACGGCAGTTCCAAACATTTACAGTGGAGAGGAAATCTGTTCATCATGTGATTTTTAATAAGAGTTTCAAAAACGTGTTGCCGGTATCTTGAAAAGAGAAGCAAACGATACACGTCGTGGTTTCATTTACAACCATAGACGCTGCTCTCTGGGCCATGGAAGTTTTGGATACTTGTGAAACATATCCGGATTTTGAAAAAATGTTTTTGTCAAGGTTTTGGTCGTATTCAAGAAAAGTTACGTAAGCAGGTGCACAACCTCGAGCCTTACCAGGCACATCAGGGGAATTTGAGAAAATATTTTGAGAGTTATCTCAACAAGACGAGATATTGGGATGAGCCGATGCCAGCACGAGATGTGCTACACATACTAAAGAGCCAGTTTCCCATACCCAACCGCGAAAAGCTTGCGCACGTGCCAGACACAGACCTCATTCTTTTTATGGCAAAGATCGACTCGTTCGACCTAATTCAGGAAGACGCAAGGCAGAGTGAGTTCAGCAACGGAAGCCACAATAACAAAAACCGAAACAATGGAGGGAACGGATATGCCCTAGAAAGTTATTACCAGGCAGACAATAGTTCTGGCAGACAAACACCAGGGTAACCTAAAGTGGTTGCAACAACGCGAACAGATCATCCCGCAAAAATGGAAATAATAATAACTACTTCAACCGAAACCTAGACAGCGAAGGAAACTATAATTCATCCTTTGCTAACAAAAGTATGAGGACAGCCAATGAGCGGTGGCAAAAGTCTGGCACTGAGAATTGGCAAGTGTAACAAAGCAACTCCGCAAGGAATGTGCCTGTAAACAATATAAATGCAATTCCTATGCCATCGCCTAATGTGACACTGCATTGGGTACCACCGCCTCAATATGTACCACAACAGCACTCACCGCAACAGCAGGAGACGGTGAGAATTGTAGAGGTGGTGGACAAGACAAAACCTAACAATGCGAACGTGTCAAAGACAAACCGGCTGATGTAAACCTTCCGAATTTGGCCAGGAAAACGCAGAGGGGCGGGGGAGGGGGGGATGCACACAAGAGGCATCTATAGAGATGTTAGAGATGTTGAGGTGTAATAAGCAGGAAGGATAGACTGTCAGAGACAGAGCACCTCACGTTCCTGCTGCTAATAAGGCGTTTACACTGTTCGTTTGTTATACTCGTATATTTTTATGAGCTTCCAACAGGAGTGACTTACTTACTGACGTATATTAACGATATAGGAGATAATCTTAGTAGCCGTCTTAGATTGTTTGCAGATGATGCTCTCATTTACCGTCTGAAAAGTGATAAGATGACCGTAACGAATTCCAAAATGATTAGATAAGATACCTGCATGGTGCGAAAAATGGCAGTTGACCCCGAATAAAGAAAAGTGCGAAGTTATTCACAAGAATACTAAAAGAAATTCACTAAATTTCGATTACGCGATAAGTCACACAAATCTGAAGGCTGTAATTTCAACTAAATAGTTAGGAATTACAATTACAGATAACCTAAATTGGAACGATCACATAGATAATGTTGTGGGTAGAGCAAACCAAAGACTGTCATCCATTGGCAGAACACTTAGAAGGTGCAACAGGTCTTCTAAAGAGACTGCTTATACCACGCTTGTCCGCCTTATTCTGGAGTATCGCTGTGCGGTGTGGGATCCGCATCAGGTGGGACTGACGGATGACTTCGAAAAAGTACAAAGAAGAGCAGCTCGTTTTGTATTATCGCGAAATAGGAGAGATAGTGTCACAGACATGATACGTGAATTGGAGTAGCAATCATTAAAACAAAGGCGATTTTCGTTATAACGGGATCTCCTCATGAAATTTCAATCACTAGTTTTCTCCTCCGATTGCGAAAACATTCTGTTGGCACCCACCTACATAGGGAGAAATGATTATCACGATAAAATAAGTGAAATCTGGGTTCGCGCATAATAATTTAAGTGCTCGTTTTTCCCGCGTGCCGTTCGAGAGTGGAACGGTAGAGGGACAGCTTGAAGGTGGTTCATTGAACCCTCTGCCAGGCACTTTATTGTGAATAGCACAGTAATCACGTAGTTGTAGATGTAGACTTTACGGCATTTTCACATCTGTATGGTCATTCAAGCACTGCTGATCATTTGACAGCGCAAGAGTTGTTGCGACGAGTTTTCTGATACCCCTATACATTCACTTATAATACATTTAATTTATTTTATTTTATATACATTTACTGTACGTAACATATGACAAATTTTAAATTTTTATATTAACTTATAAATCTGTAGATGGTCTTTTATACTTGGAAACCGTTACTGAAAATACTAAAAATTGTTGTCTAGACTGTAATATTCAAACAGAATAAATACGGTAGATCACTGTGACGTCTCCAAAACAGTGTGATTTTAGTTATAAGCCTGTTCTTTTAGTCTCCTGTACGAAGTTTGCCGCGGTGTTTTATCAATATCACTCTTCTTGCACTTTTCAAGAGTCGTCGAATGTGTTTGTTATATTATTCATGTAGAGAAACGTGTCAAGTGCCGAACTTTGCAGGATGTCGGAGTTAATATTTTCCCACACTGAAGTTAGTCTCATTCCCGTGATATAATCTGGTAATGTGACCCTCTGTTACCTATTGTTACGACATGACTCCCTCCATGCAGGAGTGGTGACTGACGTTTAAGTTTCAGTAGCACATTTTCGCGAAACGGACAATGCTAGGCTTCGAAAAGACTACAGAAAATGGCAACAGTGTACTATTCCTTCTTTAATTCTACAACAACTGATTTTCTATGGTCAAATGTAGTTTTAACTGCAGAGAATTCTTTACGGGAGCCGCAATGAGCAGTTTCTAAAAGGTTAATGCGAGAAACGTGGTACAGTATTTTGTTATACTGCCGGCCAACGACATTTTAAGCAAAGGGTAAAGCAGCTGTCAGCAGTAAGGTGGAAATTGTACGTACATTTAGTACCGTAGAGTTGGATGTTGGAGAAGAATCTCGGTGCCTCCAAGACGGAGGAACTCGCCCACGACTTGGCGGGTAGCCACATTCCTCTGGCTCCGTGGCAGCTGCTGCGCGCCCTCGGTGATGAATGAGTGTCATTATTGTTCGCCAGCTACACGACATTTCAGTTGTCTTTTAAGAGGAAAGGAAAGGTGCTGGTTACAACGAAATGAAATAAAACTATGCCATTCAGTCACAATCTGCATCAACATCTACATGATTATTCTGTACTTCGCAATTAAGTGTGTGTCAGAGGATTCATCGAACGATCTTAAAGCTATTTCTCTACCTTTCCACTCTCGAACGGCTAGCGGGGTAGACGAGCACTTAAATCTTTCTGTGCCAGCTCTCATTTCTCCCATTTTATCATGATGATCATTACTCCCTATGTAAGCAGGCACCAACAGAATAGTTCCGCAATCGGAGGAGAAAGCTTATGATTGAAATTTCACGAGAAGATCCAGCCACAACCAAAAACGTCTTTGTTTTAATGACTAACATCCCAATTCACGTATCGAGTTAGGTTCCCCTTGTTTGAACTTTTACGATGTCCTCCGTCAGTTGCATCTAATGCGGATCCCACACCGCAAGCCAATACTCCAGAAGAGGGTGGTCATGAATGGTGTAAGCGGTATCCTCAGTAAACCTGTTGCACTCTCTAAGTATTCTGCCAATAAATCGCAGACTTTGGTTTGCTTTATCCATAATATTACCTACGTGATCTTTTCAATTTAAGTTATTCGTAACTGTAATCCCTAAGTACTTAGTTGAATTTACAGCCTTTAGATTTGTGTGATTTATCGTACAACCGAAATTTAGCGGATTTCTTTTAGTGCTCATATGGATGACATCACACCTGTCATTGTTTAGATAAATCATCACTTTTTGCGCCATGCAGTCATCTTGCCTAAATCGTTTTGGTTCTGATGACTTTACAGGACGGTAAACGACAGTATCATCTGAAATCAATCTGAGAGGTTGCTCAGATTTTCTGCTATGTTGTTTATGTAGATCAGGAACAGTAGAGGCCCTATAATGCTTCCTTGGGTAACGCAGGTATTACATCAGTTTTACTTGATAACTTTCCGTCATATATTACGAACTGTGACCTTCCTGACAGGAACTCACGAATCTGTATACAAGTAATTTGAAAGTAACATAATTATATGATGAAAAAGATTTAATTAGCGATTTTTTGCGATATACTGATATTGAATCTAAAATAGTTAAACTAAACGAAAATCTGAACTAAAATACATCTCACAATCGAGGAAATCTTAAACCTCCATCGCAGCCACCTTGCAATACACAGTCTGCATCCCACGGCAAGTCTCCCACATTCTATTGCTATCCGCATTCTATGCGATCCTGCTGGTGCAGTTCAGACTCTGAAGATTTTCTCCTCTTAAGGAGCCGTTTTTAATATTAACTAAAAACTGCATTACAGAGTAACAACTGAACTCTGGACTGAAGGTGTCCAACAGCTTTTTTACAATATTCTAATCTTAAATTGGGAGATATGTAAGCCTAAGTGCTCTTAACCTACTCAGGGTGTAGGACTGGCACTACTTCTTCTTATAGTTCTGATAGGAGTGTAAGCAAGGAAGTGGACACCTAACGATATAGCTTTGAGTATGACAGGGACGTTTTACTCATCGTGAAGCACGGCAGTCGTATCAGTCATTGTTGCTGCACACTCTGAAACGACCTGCAACATCTCATGGAATGTGCTCTTTATCGTTATTCGTTACTGATGTGCCCTCCAGCAGCAGTTTACAATAGCCACTAGTGTGTAGATCATACAGTTTGTTTACGAAAAAGGATTCACGTAAAATAGCTGCGTTAACTCTGTTACTGACCGTTGAAGAAGGAGGGAATCAGCCAGTGACGTACATTGCAGTTTTACGACTCATTGATCCATGTTCGCTAACACATTCACAAAATCGAACGAGCTCTCTCTTTGAGGGAGAGCACACTTATTTATAAAAAATAACATAGATGCTGCCGACTATACATCTATTAAATTAGTAAGAAACTCCCAGAACCATTGCTTAGCACTAAATGCAGTTAAATGGTATCACATTGTCAATGTTTTCTGCTTGTTTAAGGCGTTATGGCGTTAAATATCTTTTCCTGACGTTTGCAGGTCAGCTATGATTAAGTAGCATGTATTACACGTCAAGTAAATATTTTTTCCATTATAAAGATGATCAATGATCGAATCAGGTTGCGAATAAACAAACTGAAGAGCCAAAGAAACTGGTAAACCTGCCTAACATCGTGTAGTGCCCTCGCGAGCTAGCAGAAGTGTCGCAACACGATGTGGCATGGACTCTGATAACGTCTGAAGTAGTGCTGGAGGGAACTGTCTCCATGAATCCTGCAGGGCTGTCCATAAATACGTAAGAGGACGAGGAGATGGAGATCTCTTCTGAACAGCACGTTGCAAGGCATGCCAGATATGCCCAGTAATGTTCATGTCTGGGGAGACTGGTGGTCAGTGGAAGTGTTTAAACTCAGAAGAGTGTTCCAGGGACCACTCTGTATCAATTCTAGACGTGTGGAATGTCGCATTGTTCTGCTGGAATCGCGCAAGACCATCGGAATGCACAACGGACTTGAATGGATGCAGGCAATAAGACAAGATGCTTTCATACGTGTCACCCGTCATAGTCGTATCTAGACGTATCAGGGGTCCCACAGCACTCCAACTGCACAAGCCCCACACCATTACTGAGCCCCCACCATCCTGAACAGTCCCCTGCTGATATGCAGGGTCCGTGGATTCATGATGTTGTCATCATCCCCGTACACGTCCATCCGCTAGATACAATTTAAAACAAGACTCGTCCGACCGGGCAACATGTTTCCAGTCATTAACCGTCCAGTGTCGGTGTTGACAGGCCCAGGCGAGGCTAAGGTTTTGTGTCGTGCCGTCATCAAGAGTACACGAGTGGGCCTTCGTCTGCGAAAGACCATATCGATGATGTTTCGTTCAATTATTCGCGCGCTGACACTTTTTGATGACCCAGTATGAAATCTGCAGCAATTTTCAGAAGGTTTTGACTTCTGTCACGTTGAGCGATTCTCTTCAGTCGTCGTTGGTCCCGTTCTTGCAGGATCTTTTTCCGACCACAGCAATGTTGGAGATTTAACGTTTTAGCGGATTCCTGATATTCACGGTACACTCGTGAAATGGTCGTACAGGAAAATCCCCACTTCATCGCAACCTCGGATAAGCTGCGTCCCATCTCTCGTACGGAGACTATAACACTACGTTCAATGTCATTTAAATCTTGATAACCTGGCGTTACACGAGCAGTAACCGATCTAAAAATTGCGCCAAACAGTTGTTGTCTTATATAGGAGTTGCCGACCGCAGCGCCGTATTCTGCCTGTTTACTTATCTCTGTATACGAATACACATGCCCATACCAGCTTCTTCGACGCCTCAGTGTACATTGTAAGACAGCACAGAGTGTACCATGCATTGCTCTAAGAAATACTGTCAGTTTTGAACAGTCGTTTTTTTGGGATGGTAGATCAAGAGTGAAAGAGTTACATATTCTGTCTGGACAGTTTTAAAGAAATGTCATAACTAATTGTATTAACAGTCCTTCGAGAAATCACTACGAAAACTAATTCAAAGAGTATCATCGAAAGAGTCAGCGATCGATACATTGGAAGCCATCTGATATTGTTTTGCTGTTGCGATCATTTGAGTTCCCAATTTTTTTTCAAGAAAGTTACATAAATAATCTCAGTCCTCTTCTTCAGGGTTAAAGGACTTGCATCCAGATACGATCAATCATACTGTCTATCAAGGGTGAGCGGTCCTAGTCGTACCACTCGACAAAAACTTGAGCATGCTCAATTCTGTCGTGGAAGGACCGTGGACACAAACCCAGAGAAGCGCACATACACTATATACATTTATTCAATAATAAATTACCAACAAAAAACAGTCTGAACAGTCTACAAAATTTTCAAATCACAGTGGCGTTGGCACACAATGAACAGCATAACATCCAAACAAACAGCTCATACGACCTAGCTGGCCGCTGCGTTCAAACACCTGTTGGGTACAGGCAAAATAAAAAACACAATTGTAATAAAAGATTACAAAACGTGCAATGACAACTAATCGTTCAACATAATTAAAGGAAGGCTGCTTGACACATATGTAGCCAGTCTTACGGTGAAAATCATGTTAAATTAGGTGGGTTTATGAACCAATAATAAAACTTTATATTCACTAAAAGGTTATGACCAGGAGTGGCATACAAAATTTTTAACAGAAAATGCATTTTATTTTAAGGTAGAATTTTAACACCTGGAACATATGTAAAACTCAGTTCGGCTTAGTGCAATCAGGGGAAGGGAGCCACAAGTTGGCTGTAATTTTTCGTAACTTGGTTCAAGCATCAAACCATTTAAGAACGCTTAAAATTGATTTTAAACAGTTTAACCTTTATTCTTAAAACAAAAAATTCTTAAACCTATAAAAGCCTTAGAGCCAGTCAAATTCCGGAACTTCAAAGCCCAGAAACATACCCAAACGTTCACACAAATGAACCACTTGTTAACTGAATCTTCCGTCGGTTCTTGGTAGAACAACATTATAATAAATGGAAAGCACTTTGTTTGCTTTTGTTCTACAGTATTACTTATATTGTGTTAACCAGTTTTCGGCTTAAAAGACATTTACTAATTTTTGTTACCAAAGAAGTTGCAATGTTTGTAAACAATATTGGAAGAGGTTACACGACTAGATTGAAGCAAAAATGTACAGTTAATAACATCTTTGACAATGTGGTGGTAATACAATGTAAAAAGTAAAAAAACTGAACAGCAAATAAATAAAAACAGAGTAAGCAAGAAAAATTTTAAGACCGAACAGGAACAGCAAGCCTGCAAAACAGTTTATATTAATAAAATAAAATTAGAACTTGACAAGACTACTTCAGGAGGTATACAGCATGGAGAGTGATACACAAACCAGTTAAAAGAAGAAAGAATTATCAATGTGACTACAGAATATATAAGGAACTTAAGCAATGAAACTTCCTGGCAGATTAAAACTGTGTGCCGGACCGAGACTCGAACTCGGGACCTTTGCCTTTCGCGGGCAATCCCGAGTTCAATTCTCAGTCCGGCACACAGCTTTAATCTGCCATGAAGTTTCATATCAGCGCACACTCCGCTGCAGAGTGAAAATCTCATTCTGTAAACTTAAGCAATATCAATAAGATAAACACATGAATAAATGCAGGAAAATGGAGGAGTGCAAGGGAACATACAGTAAATGCAATCATTGAGTATGTGGTAGTACTGTATTTTAAAATGTAAAAAAGGACTGAAAAACACACAGATACAAAAAGAACAAACAGGAAAAGCGTTAACATTATACTCAAAACTGTGACTATGCAACAGTTTGCATTAAATAAATGAACCAAGTGAAATAAAAACAATACTTGATGAGACAATTACAAGAAGCATTAAACATGGAAGGAAATACAAGTACCAATTAAAATAAAGTCTTGACAACTGAAACTACAGTCTATATGGATTACAAAGACAATTTCACTAACTTAAAAGAAGTTAAAGATTGCGGGAAAAGACAGTGTGGGATGTAATGAAACACAGAGAGGATTATATGAAGTTTAGGAGAGGGCAATTGTTGAGCTGTGTCTGTACATTTCTGCTTCAATCTAGGCGAGTAACTTCTCTTCCAATGTTGTTTACAAACATTGTTACTTCTTTGGTGACAAAATCCAGTATATGTCTGAAGATGGCCTTGTAAGCCGTAAACCGCTAGAAAGCCGTGTGGTCTAAGGCTCCTTTCCTTGGCTCGCGTGGCTATCCCCGTCGTATGTCCGAATCCTCCCTCGGACATGGGTGTCTGTGGTGTGGTCCGCAGCTCGTGGTCGTGCGGTAGCGTTCTCGCTTCCCGCGCCCGGGTTCCCGGGTTCGATTCCCGGCGGGGTCAGGGATTCTCTCTGCCTCGTGATGACTGGGTGTTGTGTGATGTCCTTAGGTTAGTTAGGTTTAAGTAGTTCTAAGTTCTAGGGGACTGATGACCATAGATGGTAAGTCTCATAGTGCTCAGAGCCATTTGACCCATTTGTGTCTGTGGTGTCGTTAGCTTAAGTTAGTTTAAGGTAGATTAAGTAGTATGCAAGCCTAGGGACCTATGACCTCAGCAGTTTGATCCCATAGGAACTTAGCACGAATTTCCAATTTCCAAAAACCAGTAAACACAATAATACTGTAGAACATCTTGTCCTCATGCCAGTGAAAAACTATCTGCATGCCGACGTGCACTGAAGAGTTGCTTTGTTCTCCATCATCAATCATATCTCGGGAAGCATCCACAGCAGGCGACTAATGTGGGGAATAGCTAATAACTCCGTCTGGTGTTTGTGCTCGCCGGCGTGCAGCACCCTTATTAAAAGGCCGTATCTGGCAAACATACACTGTGGCTACCATCGTTACTCCATTGCAAGGTGTATACGTCGGCCAGTGAACGACACCACACATCCAACTGCCATAGCGCCGCCGCGCAACTCCTGCAGGGTCTTCTCTCATCTCACAACGACAGACTCGGCAGTGCAGACACTACTCGTCCAGCGCCATACAGACCACTCGTGGCAGGCGGCACCCACAGACCATTTAGCCAGACCCTGTGTGCTCTTCTACACTCCTGGAAATGGAAAAAAGAACACATTGACACCGGTGTGTCAGACCCACCATACTTGCTCCGGACACTGCGAGAAGGCTGTACAAGCAATGATCACACGCACGGCACAGCGGACACACCAGGAACCGCGGTGTTCGCCGTCGAATGGCGCTAGCTGCGCAGCATTTGTGCACCGCCGCCGTCAGTGTCAGCCAGTTTGCCGTGGCATACGGAGCTCCATCGCAGTCTTTAACACTGGTAGCATGCCGCGACAGCGTGGACGTGAACCGTATGTGCAGTTGACGGACTTTGAGCGAGGGCGTATAGTGGGCATGCGGGAGGCCGGGTGGACGTACCGCCGAATTACTCAACACGTGGGGCGTGAGGTCTCCACAGTACATCGATGTTGTCGCCAGTGGTCGGCGGAGGGTGCACGTGCCCGTCGACCTGGGACCGGACCGCAGCGACGCACGGATGCACGCCAAGACCGTAGGATCCTACGCAGTGCCGTAGGGGACCGCACCGCCACTTCCCAGCAAATTAGGGACACTGTTGCTCCTGGGGTATCGGCGAGGACCATTCGCAACCGTCTCCATGAAGCTGGGCTACGGTCCCGCACACCGTTAGGCCGTCTTCCGCTCACGCCCCAGCATCGTGCAGCCCGCCTCCAGTGGTGTCGCGACAGGCGTGAATGGAGGGACGAATGGAGACGTGTCGTCTTCAGCGATGAGAGTCGCTTCTGCCTTGGTACCAATGATGGTCGTATGCGTGTTTGGCGCCGTGCATGTGAGCGCCACAATCAGGACTGCATACGACCGAGGCACACAGGGCCAACACCCGGCATCATGGTGTGGGGAGCGATCTCCTACACTGGCCGTACACCACTGGTGATCGTCGAGGGGACACTGAATAGTGCACGGTACATCCAAACCGTCATCGAACCTATCGTTCTACCATTCCTAGACCGGCAAGGGAACTTGCTGTTCCAACAGGACAATGCACGTCCGCATGTATCCCGTGCCACCCAACGTGCTCTAGAAGGTGTAAGTCAACTACCCTGGCCAGCAAGATCTCCGGATCTGTCCCCCATTGAGCATGTTTGGGACTGGATGAAGCGTCGTCTCACGCGGTCTGCACGTCCAGCACGAACGCTGGTCCAACTGAGGCGCCAGGTGGAAATGGCATGGCAAGCCGTTCCACAGGACTACATCCAGCATCTCTACGATCGTCTCCATGGGAGAATAGCAGCCTGCATTGCTGCGAAAGGTGGATATACACTGTACTAGTGCCGACATTGTGCATGCTCTGTTGCCTGTGTCTATGTGCCTGTGGTTCTGTCAGTGTGATCATGTGATGTATCTGACCCCAGGAATGTGTCAATAAAGTTTCCCCTTCCTGGGACAATGAATTCACGGTGTTCTTATTTCAATTTCCAGGAGTGTATTTCCGCCGAGTCGTGGCTCTATCGCCTCCTAGCGAGACGGCAGGGTAGCGCTGTCTCCAACGCGGCCCGCGATCTTTGACAATCGATCACGGATCGGTTCAAAGGGAAATGGTAAGATAGACAATACTTTGATGTATGTCGTTGTTTCTACATGGCGACAAAGCCCTCCAGTTAAGAGATAGTAATGAAAATCAAGCCTTGTCCTACTAATAGGAGGAAAATATAACTTCGTAATTTCCCTTCATTGTTCACGTATATAGCAACTACGCTACAGCTCTAACATAGAAGCTTTGCAGGAACTGCAGGAGCCGGATAAGTGCGGTCGTGCGTCTCTGTTATCCATGACCGGCAGGAAGTTCGCTTCTTGCTGTCTTGGATGCTGGGCATTAGATTTGCATTAGTGAATACAAAATAAAAGTAATCTTAGATGACCGATAGTAGTACGGAAATCATAGATCATCAGTATTGTTAGACGGACTGCTTGGTGGCGTTTCGCCTCTGAGAATAAGATTAGATGTGGAAAGAGAATTATATAAAAAATAATTGGAAAGAACTGACAATAAAGTAAAATCCGACTTTTTGGAGTCGTTAGGCTGCTTAGTGACAGTCTCAATGAGATTCGACCTTTGCCAATCACCCAAGAATTTATTCGTTTTTACTCCCTGAGGGGAAGCCAAAATTATAGTATTTATGATTTCTATACAGAATTAATATTGTTAAAATACTTAAATAAACTAAGCTTGATTTTACGCTGCAGACATGATGCGTTCCTCTTCCTGTCTAGTATAAGACTGGGATCAGTAGATAACCATTTTAGTTGTGGTCTTCAGTCCAGCGACTGGTTTGACGCAGCTCTCCATGCTACTCTATCCTGTGCAAGCTTCTTCATCTCCCAGTACCTACTGCAGCCTACATCCTTCTGAATCTGCTCAGTGTATTCATCTCTTGGTCTCCCTCAACGATTTTTACCCTCCACGCTGCCCTCAAATACTAAATTCGTGATCCCTTGATGCCTCAGAACATGTCCTACCAACCGATCCCTTCTTCTAGTCAAGTTGTGCCACAAACTCCTCTTTTCCCCAATCCTATTCAGTACTTCGTCATTAGTTATGTGATCTACCCATCTAACCTTCAGCATTCTTCTGTAGCACCACATTTCGAAAGCTTCTATTCTCTTCTTGTCCAAACTATTTATCGTCCATGTTTCACTTCCATACATGCCTACACTCCATACAAATACTATCAGAAACGACTTCCTGACACTTAAATCTATACTCTATGTTAACAAATCTCTCTTCTTCAGAAACGCTTTCCTTGCCATTGCCAGCCTACATTTTATATCCTCTCTACTTTGAGCATCATCAGTTATTTTGCTCCCCAAATAGCAAAACTCATTTACTACTTTAAGCGCCTCATTTCCTAATCTAATTCCCTCAGCATCACCCGATTTAATTCGACTACATTCCATTACCCTGGTTTAGCTTTTGTTGATGTTCATCTTATATCCTCCTTTCAAGACACTACCCATTCCGTTCAACTGCTCTTCCTTTCCTGTCTCTGACAGAATTACAATGTCATCGGCGAACCTCAAAGTTTTTATTTCTTCTCCATGGATTTTAATACCTTTTTCTTTTGTTTCCTTTATTGCTTGCTCAATATAGAGATTGAATAACATCGGGGAGAGGCTACAATCCTGTCTCACTCCCTTCCCAACCACTGCTTCCCTTTGATGTCCCTCGACTCTTATAACTGCCATCTGTTTTCTGTACAAATTGTAAATAGCGTTCCGTTCCCTGTATTTTACCCCTGCCACCTTCAGAATTAGAGAGAGAGTATTCCAGTCAACATTTCAAAAGCTTTCTCTAGGTCTACAAATGCTAGAAACGTAAATTTGCCTTTTCTTAATCTGTTTCTAAGGTAAGTTGTAGGGTCAGTTAGATAACCATAAATACTGTTAAATTAGTACTAGCATTAGTATTTCTACAATTTTCCAGGAACTTAAAGAGATTTCGCAACATTAGATCATTACAGTCCAGGTATCCCATGGTACAGTGTTATATTACTTAATCCGAAAACCGATGAAACCAACACAGTACTCAGCAACACAGACCTTAAAAAGGTATTTTAGTAACAAAGAAAACAGTCGTCGACAAGTGAATTCATACCACGACACTCACTCACCGCATTCCTACTGAAAGTAATAGTCCGACAACCATAATTAATGGTAGGATTCGCAGTTGCAGAGGAAGGGAGGATATAGTCAGATGAATGCAGCAAACTGCACAGCACAATTCCGTAAAATAAATTCGCTATGTTTATGTACAGTTTTAAAATTGGCTGGTCGTTATCTACGTAAACGTGCTTACTCCTAACTCGGTTAAATTAAAGACAAATGCTTTTCATAGCTAATAATGATACTTAAAAATGACGCATTGTAATAGTTATGAACTGACCCTACACAACAGTAAAGCAAAACTGAATGAGTGGCAGAAATATAAAAAGACTACCTTTTTCTGGTCGTCGTGAGTGAATTCGCCGTGTTTTGCATTTCCTACGTGGTTCTTTCCGGGTCGCCGCTGTTGGATAAGGACGGGTACTGTGGCCAGGGCGAATAAAATGCCCATTTACTTTATTCTCTTGCAGATAGCTGTAGGCTTGTGGCGAACATCTGAAGCTAGTGAAAGAGACTTATTTGGTTCTGTCATCGAGGTCCGTTGCAACAGCTGCTCGCGATCGTCTGCACTGAAGTGTTTTGTGTTTGCTCTACGTCTCATGTTAGGCAAGTAACTAATTCATTTGCTTGTGTTAAAAAAATACGTATTGCGAAAGTCAATTGCTACAATTCTGGTGAAATGTTATGCCTTTATCTTTGAATTCATGTGTTTATGGATTACTTCGGTTATATAATTCCGTATTCAGACAACATTTAGCGTAATGGCGTCTAGTCGGATGGCCAGTCGCCTGATGAGACAAAGCGGCCACTTTGCTCGAACATATATATTGAAATGTATGTACTTTGTTTCGAGACAACAGAATTGATAATAAGAGAAGAGTATTTCATAAGATAAGCATACTAAGTCACTAGTTTATAGGCAACTTTCTCAAAAGCTGGTTTCTTACTACAGGTGTATGTTAAGATGCCATCAAATTATTCAAAAAAGTCACTATAGCAATCATGGCATAACAAATCTGTGCAACAGGCATTCGATGCTCTAAGAAAGAAAAAAATATGCCGTTTGCAATAGCAGCCAAACTATTCACTGTCTCAAGAAACACACTTGAAAGAAGGGTTAAAAAACAGCGATTCTGCTGAACACAAGAAGATTCTTGGGAACTTCAGATGAGTTTTCAACCAAGGGCAACAGGAATAACTTCTTAATTATATTTTTGACATGGAACAGAGATATTATAGCACATCAGTAACTTATTAATGCATTTTGACGTTTTTGCTTGCTGAGTGGAATAATATATCACACCCATTCAACGAACGGCAGGTAAGAAAATACATCCAAACACAAGCCCTAGGAAACCAGATTCCTCTTCAAACGAGTCTTGTTTTTCCTTTTCTCTGTCTCTGGCCACTTTGTCCTACCCACCAGGCAAAGCGACCATTTTGCAGACTTCCATTTAAGCTCACTTTTCTACTGCAGAAAGAGGATCTGAATAGTAATGCAGTATTGTTTTGCAGTTACAGAATATATTCAGTTTATACAGATATACTTCATATCCTAATCTGTGATAAAAGGTCAGAGAAAAACATTATGTAGCTTTGCAACGTATTTGATCAAAGGACGTAATGTCTAAAGCAAGTAATATGGGAGAAACTTTAAGAAACATGTAATACACTTTTACTAAATTAATGCACAACACTCATAGTGTTGATAGGTTTGTGGCACTGGAGTTCAAGACCTATGGTCTAACTAACCTAAGACATTGGAAGTTAACTACCTGATCTATAGACTTCTGTTTGGACTGCTATCTAGGACATTTACTAACTTCAGTCTCTGAATAGCAATTTCACTGGCCTCTTGGCGTCTAACTGTCCGGTGATCAGTCGTAAATAGGAACAACTGCCGATCAGCGTCGGCTAGAACTGTAGACTGAACTGTAGCATGGAAGAATTAATCACCTTTTCATGTCTATTCTGACAGTTCAGTGTGTGTACACCGGGGTGACAAAAGGGATGGGAAACATCCTAATAGTTTCGGACCTCCTCCTGCAGGCGTAGTGCAGCAAGTCGTCTTGGCATGGACTCAACAAGTTGTTGGGGGTCCCCCGCAGGAACATTGCGCCATGCTGCCTTATCGCGAAAGTGTTGCCGGAGCAGGATTTCGAGCACGAGTGACCTCTCGGTTATCTCCTGTAAGTGTTCGATAGGATTACGCTGGGCGGCCTGGGTCGACAAATAATTCACTTGAATTGTCCAGACAGGTCTTTAAACCAGTGGCGAATAATCATGGTTCGGTGACAAGGTGCAATATGGTCTCCCAGAAGCCGAACATGACTGACTGAATCAAAGGACGCAGTCCATTCCATGTAAACACAGCCCATAGCACTACGGAGCCACCACCGGCTTGCACAGTGCTTATTTACAACCTAGGCCGTGATCTGCGCCACACTCGAACCCTACCATCAGGTGTTACCAACTGAAATCGGGGCTCATCTGATCAGACCACGGTTTTCAAGTCGTATAGTGCCACGAGCCCAGGAGAGGCGCTGCAGACGATGTCCTGCTGTAGCAATGGCACTCTTGTCGGTCGTCTGCTGCCATAGCCCATTAACGTCAAATTTCGCCCCACTTCCCACACGGATACAGTCGTCGTAAGTCCCACATTGATTTCTGGGAGTATTTCACGCAGTGTTAATTGTCTGTTAGCACTGACACCTGTATGCAAACATCGCTGTACTCGATCGTTAAGTAAAGGCCGCCGGCCACTGCGATGTCCGTGGTGAGAGGTAATGCCTGAAATTTGGCATTCTCGGCACACTCTTGATCCTGCGGAACTCACAATATTGAATTCCCTAATGATTTCCGAAATGGAGTGTCCCACGTGTCTAGCTCCATCTGCCATTCCGCGTTCCAAGTGTGTTAATTGCCGCCGTGCGGCCGTAATCACGTCGAAAACCTTTTTACATGAATCACCTGACTACAAATGACATCTCCGCCAGTGCACTGCCTTTCCGTATCTTTTGTACTCGATACTACCGCTCTCTGTCTATGTTTATACCGCTGTCCCATTACTTTTGTAACCTCAATGTATGTTCAAATGGCTCTGAGCAGTATGGGACATAATTTCTGAGGTCATCAGTCCCCTAGAACTTAGAACTACTTAAACCTAACTAACCTAAGGACATCACACAACTCTATGCCCGAGGCAGGATTCGAACCTGCGACCTGAGCGGTACCGCGGTTCCAGACTGTAGCGCCTAGAACCGCTCGGCCACTCAGACCATTAATAGCGGTAGTTAAGCATATTGGCAGTGCTCCACTGGTTGACCTAATATTATATGTACATTATACTGTACATGTAATACGCACTCTGTGTACTAATATTGGAGAGTACTGTGAGATATCCATGTGTGTAACCATAAGTTTTTCGCTTTGTATTTGTCCCGCACGAAATAGTCGTCGGCAACGATGTTAACGAGATATAAAAAGTCAGTTGAAACACATGTTAACTGAATGTAAAGGGAATTATCGAGAGTAAGGTATCAAATCATATATATATATATATATATATATATATATATCGACTACTAATTTTATTAATCTGACATCCAGGATTCAGTTACGACGGTACGGGCTTAATAGGAGCGCTGGATGTTGCGGACGAGCCTGCTACAGTCAGCACTATTTCACGCCTTCGCTTTGCTATTCGGGTCCGATTTTCAAATAGCGAAGTACCTCCGATCGTCAAAAAAATGTTCAAATGTGTGTGAATTCCTGTGGAAGCAAACTGCTGAGGTCATCGGTCCCTAGACTTACACACTACTTGAGCTAACTTACGCTAAAGACAACACACACACCTCCGTGCCCGAGGGAGGACTCGAACCTCCGTCGGGAATGGCTGCCCTATTCGTGACATGGCGCCTGTAACCGCTCGGCCGCTCCGCGCGGCCCTCCGATCGTCGGCTAACCGTTGTTCACAGGAGCTGCTACCTTACCTGCACTGTTCTGTTTAGACTTGTGAACTAAATCATTAACCAAATTTAAAAGTTATCCTCAACATATCAACTCACTGACAATCAGAGTAAAGAAAAATATCGTAAGAGATAATTCAAAAGGTATGACGTGCAACTGGATCCGCAGTTGTAGAACTTCAAGAACCAGCTGCCTATGTTCGCGCGTCTCCGTTTATATGTGACCGGGGTAGTATTATTTCATCTGTGACGTTGTTGGCGAGAGCAGAAAGTAGTTCTGAGTTTCATCACCTCCAGTGGCGACCGACATCTCTATTGGCAGATGGATCTTTTTGAAGGCTTCTTGACGGAAATAGGAACTGATTCGAAATTATGAGTGCCACCTAGGTGACGACTGGTGAGAACGCAGAGTGGCGCCATGGTGATGTCTGTGCTCGGTGACACCCTCTCATGGTATTGCTGTGTACCATATGGCTACGTACGAAGTATTTACATGTCACTTTTTCCCAAATTGCACTTTCACTCCTAACAGACCTACAGGTGACTTGTCCATACGACATATAATGTCGAAATGTTGTTGTCGTGGACATACATATTATTCAATCCGATACAAATAAATAAAGGATTGTCGCTAGGCTGTAGTTTATCCGCTTCACTTTCAAGATTTCAAGTGACAATGCAGTTAGAAACGCAATTAGAGGATGAACACTAATCAATTCGGTAAAGCTTAAATCACCCTTATATGTTGGTGACCTTATACAGATTTTTTCAAGAGAAGACGATTTACAAAGAGGAGTTTACGAACTAAGTAAAATATGTAGTCTACAGAATATAACGTTAACATATCTAGTAAATCTAAGTTAGTGGCATTTTGTGGAAAATATTCACTGAGAACGAAGTTATAACTTGATGAAAAAGCAATAGAACAGGTAAAATATTTAACTGTCTTGGATGTAAAATACCGTATGACCACGAAGATGTACAGATTAAATTGAATAGACTTGGAAGTATCTGTGGAACAATTAACGGAACTTTAAAGCATAAAACACGGAAAGGAAAACGACTGAAATTTTATAAAACTGTCGCATTGCCAACTACTTTATATGGAAATGACTCGTGGGCATTTAACAACACAATCTACATCTACATCTACATTTATACTCCGCAAGCCACCCAACGGTGTGTGGCGGAGGGCACTTTACGTGCCACTGTCATTACCTCCCTTTCCTGTTCCAGTCGCGTATGGTTCGCGGGAAGAACGACTGTCTGAAAGCCTCCCTGCGCGCTCTAATCTCTCTAATTTTACATTCGTGATCTCCTCGGGAGGTATAAGTAGGGGGAAGTAATATATTCGATACCTCATCCAGAAACGCACCCTCTCGAAACCTGGCGAGCAAGCTACACCGCGATGCAGAACGCCTCTCTTGCAGAGTCTGCCACTTGAGTTTATTAAACATCTCCGTAACGCTATCACGGTTACCAAATAACCCTGTGACGAAACGAGCCGCTCTTCTTTGGATCTTCTCTATCTCCTCCGTCAAACCGATCTGGTACGGATCCCACACTGATGAGCAATACTCAAGTATAGGTCGAACGAGTGTTTTGTAAGCCACCTCCTTTGTTGATGGACTACATTTTCTAAGCACTCTCCCAATGAATCTCAACCTGGTACCCGCCTTACCAACAATTAATTTTATATGATCATTCCACTTCAAATCGTTCCGCACGCATACTCCCAGATATTTTACAGAAGTAACCGCTACCAGTGTTTGTTCCGCTATCATATAATCATACAATAAAGGATCCTTCTTTCTATGTATTCGCAATACATTACATTTGTCTATGTTAAGGGTCAGTTGCCACTCCCTGCACCAAGTGCCTATCCGCTGCAGATCTTCCTGCATTTCGCTACAATTTTCTAATGCTGCATCTTCTCTGTATACTACAGCATCATCCGCGAAAAGCCGCATGGAACTTCCGACACTATCTACCAGGTCATTTATATATATTGTGAAAAGCAATGGTCCCATAACACTCCCCTGTGGCACGCCAGAGGTTACTTTAACGTCTGTAGACGTCTCTCCATTAATAACAACATGCTGTGTTCTGTTTGCTAAAAACTCTTCAATCCAGCCACACAGCTGGTCTGATATTCCGTAGGCTCTTACTTTGTTTATCAGGCGACAGTGCGGAACTGTATCGAACGCCTTCCGGAAGTCAAGAAAAATAGCATCTACCTGGGAGCCTGTATCTAATATTTTCTAGGTCTCATGAACAAATAAAGCGAGTTGGGTCTCACACGATCGCTGTTTCCGGAATCCATGTTGATTCCTACATAGTAGATTCTGGGTTTCCAAAAATGACATGATACTCGAGCAAAAAACATGTTCTAAAATTCTACAACAGATCGACGTCAGAGATATAGGTCTATAGTTTTGCGCATCTGCTCGACGACCCTTCTTGAAGACTGGGACTATATGTGCTCTTTTCCAATCATTTGGAACCCTCCGTTCCTCTAGAGACTTGCGGTACACGGCTGTTAGAAGGGGGGCAAGTTCTTTCGCATACTCTGTGTAGAATCGAATTGGTATCCCGTCAGGTCCAGTAGACTTTCCTCTATTGAGTGATTCCAGTTGCTTTTCTATTCCTTGGACACTTATTTCGATGTCAGCCATTTTTTCGTTTGTGCGAGGATTTAGAGAAGGAACTGCAGTGCGGTCTTCCTCTGTGAAACAGCTTTGGAAAAAGGTGTTTAGTATTTCAGCTTTACGCGTGTCATCCTCTGTTTCAATGCCATCATCATCCCGGAGTGTCTGGATATGCTGTTTCGAGCCACTTACTGATTTAACGTAAGACCAGAACTTCCTAGGATTTTCTGTCAAGTCGGTACATAGAATTTTAGTTTCGAATTCACTGAACGCTCCACGCATAGCCCTCCTTACGCTAACTTTGACATCGTTTAGCTTCTGTTTGTCTGAGAGGTTTTGGCTGCGTTTAAACTTGGAGTGGAGCTCTCTTTGCTTTCGCAGTAGTTTCCTAACTTTGTTGTTGTACCACGGTGGGATTTTCCCGTCCCTCACAGTTTTACTCGGCACGTACCTGTCTAAAACGCATTTTACGATTGCCTTGAACTTTTTCCATAAACACTCAACATTGTCAGTGTCGGAACAGAAATTTTCGTTTTGATCTGTTAGGTAGTCTGAAATCTGCCTTCTATTACTCTTGCTAAACCGATAAACCTTCCTCCCTTTTTTTATATTCCTATTAACTTCCATATTCAGGGATGCTGCAACGGCCTTATGATCACTGATTCCCTGTTCTGTACATACAGAGTCGAAAAGTTCGGGTCTGTTTGTTATCAGTAGGTCCAAGATGTTATCTCCACGAGTCGGTTCTCTGTTTAATTGCTCGAGGTAATTTTCGGATAGTGCACTCAGTATAATGTCACTCGATGCTCTGTCCCTACTACCCGTCCTAAACATCTGAGTGTTCCAGTCTATATCTGGTAAATTGAAATCTCCACCTAAGACTATAACATGCTGAGAAAATTTATGTGAAATGTATTCCAAATTTTCTCTCAGTTGTTCTGCCACTAATGCTGCTGAGTCGGGAGGTCGGTAAAAGGAGCCAATTATTAACCTAGTTCGGTTGTTGAGCGTAACCTCCACCCATAATAATTCACAGGAACTATCCACTTCTACTTCACTACAGGATAAACTACTACTAACAGCGACGAACACTCCACCACCGGTTGCATGCAATCTATCCTTTCTAAACACCGTCTGTACCTTTGTAAAAATTTCGGCAGAATTTATCTCTGGCTTAAGCCAGCTTTCTGTACCTATAACGATTTCAGCTTCGGTGCTTTCTATCAGCGCTTGAAGTTTTGGTACTTTACCAACGCAGCTTCGACAGTTGACAATTACAATACCGATTGCTGCTTGGTCCCCGCATGTCCTGACTTTGCCCCGCACCCGTTGAGGCTGTTGCCCTTTCTGTACTTGCCCAAGGCCATCTAACCTAAAAAACCGCCCAGCCCACGCCACACAATCCCTGCCACCCGTGTAGCCGCTTGTTGCGTGTAGTGGACTCCTGACCTATCCAGCGGAACCCGAAACCCCACCACCCTATGGCGCAAGTCGAGGAATCTGCAGCCCACACGGTCGCAGAACCGTCTCAGCCTCTGATTCAGACCCTCCACTCGGCTCTGTACGAAAGGTCCACAGTCAGTCCTGTCGACGATGCTGCAGATGGTGAGCTCTGCTTTCATCCCGCTAGCGAGACTGGCAGTCTTCACCAAATCAGATAGCCGCCGGAAGCCAGAGAGGATTTCCTCCGATCCATAGCGACACACATCATTGGTGCCGACATGAGCGACCACCTGCAGATGGGTGCACCCTGTACCCTTCATGGCATCCGGAAGGACCCTTTCCACAATGGGAATGACTCCCCCCGGTATGCACACGGAGTGCACATTGGTTTTCTTCCCCTCTCTTGCTGCCATTTCCCTAAGGGGCCCCATTACGCGCCTGACGTTGGAGCTCCCAACTACCAGTAAGCCCACCCTCTGCGACTGCCCGGATCTTGCAGACTGAGGGGCAACCTCTGGAACAGGACAAGCAGCCATGTCAGGACGAAGATCAGTATCAGCCTGAGACAGAGCCTGAAACCGGTTCGTCAGACAAACTGGAGAGGCTTTCCGTTCAGCCCTCCGGAATGTCTTTCGCCCCCTGCCACACCTTGAGACGACCTCCCACTCTACCACAGGTGAGGGATCAGCCTCAATGCGGGCAGTATCCCGGGCAACCACAGTCGTAGTCCGATCAGGGGATGCGTGGGACGAGCTGGCCGTCCCCGACAAACCCCCATCCGGACCCCCACAGTGATGCCCATTGGCAACAGCCTCAAGCTGTGTGACCGAAGCCAACACTGCCTGAAGCTGGGAGCGAAGGGATGCCAACTGAGCCTGAGATTTGTAAGAATAGTGAAGGGATGTAAAAGAACAGATAAAATACGAACTGAAGATATTTGAAATGTGTCGACAATTTGGAGTACGAAAGAAAACTGGATGAAAACAAAAAGAAATAAAACGAAAGTCTACAAAGATTGGATCAAGAGAGACTACCACGTCAGATAAATAACTTTAAACCACAAGGGAAAAGAGGTCCTGGCATATCGAGAAAAGGATGGGAAACGCAACGGGCCGCAAGTGGCCTAATGCGGTAAATGCAGAAGAAGAAGAAGAAGAAGAAGAAGAATAACTGACAAGTCTGCTGTTCCTCTTCAGGAAGCATGTTTCGATCTGGTATCTTCACATATATCCCTCCTTAATTGTTCTACAGCACCTGTGATATAACTGCATATCGCTGAGCCAAGAAAGTGCACCCCAATAGCTCCAGTTTTATTACCAGGTGATTGTAATTAAAGTAGCCCTCCCCGATAGCTGAGTGGTCAGCGTGGCGGATTGCCATCCTACGGCCGCGGGTTCGATTCCCGGCTGGGTCGGTGATTTTCTTCGCTCAGGGACTGGGTGTTGTGCTGTCTTCATCAATCATTTCATCCCCATCCGGCGCGCAGGTCGCCCAATGTGGCGTCCAATGTTTCAAGTCCTGCACCAAGGCGGCCAGACCTGCCCCGCAACGGGCCTCCCGGCCAATGACGCCAAACGCTCATTTCCATAATTAAAGTGCAGCTATTCACGAAGATCTGTTGTGGGCTGTAATTATCGTATGGCACCGAAATTTGGTATCATGCTATTGCGTCAGTGCGAAACCGATTTACGATGGAAAAACAAATTAGTTTCAATTGTGGCCACCCGGTGCAAATCGCGAGCTGTGAATGCAAGAAAGACGCACAGAAATGTTTCAGAGTGTAATGGATTAAGAACGGGATGTGAGCAGCAAAAGGTCAAAAGAAACACTGTGATATTTCCTAAGTCAACCAACTTTGTAAATTCATCTGTTCTGCAGTACAATTGGAATACCAAAAATATGTTCACAGGAACTAAACAAGTTGCACGACAAGTTGCTGTTTCATGTTGCTGAAGGAATAAACAGTGCCGGCCGCGGTGGTCTCGCGGTTCTAGGCGCTCAGTCCGGAGCCGCGCAACTGCTACGGTCGCAGATTCGAATCCTGCCTTGGGCATGGATGTGTGTGATGTCCTTAGGTTAGTTAGGTTTAAGTAGTTCTAGGTTCTAGGGGACTGATGACCTCAGATGTTAAGTCCCATAGTGCTCAGAGCCATTTGAACCATTTTTTGAATAAACAGTAACAGCTAGTTATACAAGCCGCCTCCGAAACTTCACTAGCGTCATGGGTGATTTTTACTACAGTATTTAATTTTTCTGTTCCCCATATCAACAATCGCCAAACGTGGATTTAAGTTCCCATTTAACCAGTACGATTTATACTGTGCGAAGTTACCTGTATCAGTGTGGTTCATCCAACAAACAAATGGTGTCTTTCTCACCGAGCGTGTGGGCCTCTAGACGACAGGAATGAAGTTCAACTCCCAAATTAGGTTTTCTCTAAACCACAACAGGCAATTTACGGTACATTTCTTTACCCACAGCTGATTTCCTCTCAGTCTTTGGCCTGTCGAGCTAATATTGCCTCTAATGATCTACATGTCGACTTGAGGTTAAATCCTAGTCAACTTTCCTTAATTTTTTCTGGCAGCTGAATTTCATATCCGTATGAATTCTCCTCATTGCTAGAAACGCTAAGACCAAAGACAAGAAGAAAATAAAAGCCTTGACCTAAACGTACACATAAACATTAATATGCTTTTTGTGCTAACTATGCGATGGAGGTTTAAAGGGGAAACTGTAAAATGTATAGCTAAGTGAAAAACAACGCAGTCAGCTTATAAGCTTGTGAAGCCTTACTATCAAGGGACAATTAATCAGGCTGGAGAAAAAGAGAGACTTGAGACCAAAATTTAATTCAGTATCTTCAGTAATTAATGAGCGGGAAAATTTCCTTATCAGCTTTATTTGAGATATGAGAGCGGTTGGGAAAAGATAAGCAGAAGGTGATGATTAAGAGATACAAAGGTATTTTTTCTTGATTTTTGGGTGTAATTATCTACCTCTATTAAAAAATTGATACTTGTCACCACGATGGCGATTTCTGTTAAAACCAGGTCATTGTAGGACCTTGAACGCTTCCACTCTCAGGCTTACACCTGTAAGGTGAACTTGGCCACTTAACGTCCCAAAGTAGTCGCGTCAGAACTATTTTAAAGTACACAGTTACGTTGGCCAAAAACCATAGTACCAGATTGATTTCCTTAGGTACCGAGTTTATGCATAACAGTCAAAGAGAGAAGTGGCTCTCACTTTTTAACGCCAACACATGTTCCCGCTGTAAGGAAGCCTCAGTGCCACAGGACCACCGGTTTAGGTGTTTTGGTGTAGCAGTACATGATATACTGAATAATATTCACCATGGTATCAACTGCATAGAGCAGGGAAGCGGTAGTTACAGAGCTCTAGAAGAATTATGTTTTAATACAACAACTGCTTTTATTTTCCAGAGGTCTTCACAAAGAAAATTTGGCACAGTCTTTTAAAATATATGTTGTAGTTAATGTAATACAGTTTAAATAAAGCACTCTGTATCAACCATCAAATAAAATTAAATAAAACAATGATTTTAAAGATCTTTACCATTAAGATTACAGCTTGACGTAAGCAATTACCATTAGCAAAGCAGTTTTAAAACCAATAAAAGAATAAACTAACACAGTTCAATCAGATCTTTAAATACTTGGTTACTAGCAAGACACTGATAGATAGGCTTCAGGAGAAATAACAATTCATAATCAGCTCCCCCCTAACAAGTCCATCCAGTCAACACACGAAATAAGCTCGGCTCAGTGCAGATGGTGTGTGCGCCTTACAAGTCACGGAACAACAGGCACCAATGGGCCCCTTGGAAATACTGAAAGGAAAGTTACACGCATGCCATACAACTGACTACATACAAACTAAAACCACTCAATGGATAGTACAACTTGAGATGCCTGCCAAGAATAATTACTAGTTAAGATATGACTGGCAGTACACTGTACTTAATAAACTGGAGGCACAAACATCACCAGTTTATGTAACATCAATGCCTAGTTGAGTTGTACTTTACATTAACAGATTTCTGGAAAGTAAATAGAATACAAACAAGTATCACGACAAGAAAAGTCACTTAAAACCGTTTTCAACAGAAATACTTTTAATACCGCCAAAGTGTGGACAGAGACAGTTATAATCAAAACGGGCCTCACCAAGAAAAAGACGCACGGCTCACATCAGCAAATAGAGCCGCATCATATTCAAGGCCATCCTGATGCGCAGGTGAGATGGCCGTAATTCATCAGTGGATATGCCTCATCATCCTGCAGCCAAGTATAAACCTAGCCTGGAAGAAGTAGTCAGTGCAAGCGATGCAACATGCTGCCCGACGGAGCCCATGAGAAATATGGCTCCACAACGAACTTGTGACGTCATACCGGTCGGCTTCTACGCCACTCTCGGCTCCGTGCAGGTCCCACGAGTAATCAATACGTAACTGAAGAGGTACCCACAAAAGGTCTTTGTCTCGCTATCGAGTGCTTTCATGCATTTAAACGCGCAGTCAAGAATTATTAAACTCTTCTAATATAGTTCCTCGCTCGCAACCGGAGACGGCTGCTGGACCGGAGACCTGCAGTGCCACATTCTGTGACATACGCGCCGCGGCCGGTCTTTCTACTGAGCCTCGCTTCTGGACTACAATTCTCGATAACAATGCTTCTCAAGGGCACCAAACACCGGTAAATCCTCTTTTTTCAACTTCACGAGCCTCCCATCGGACCGCGGCGAAGTCTATAATGCCACGGTAAGCGACAGGATCTTTGCACTCGTCGAGTATTGAAAGAAGTCTTGGTGTAGCAGTATACCTCAGTATTTTGGAGTAAAACAGTCCAGACGACTTAATACATATCTTTATTTACTACGTCGTTGCGGCTACTGACATTGTTAGGAAAAAACTTAGAACTTCTAAAACAAGGCTTGGTGCCAGTACCTTTAAAATCTATCAGGATTTTTGGGTTTATTGATACTGACAACGTGATTCGGTCGTGAGCATGTATGGGAAGTGGTTGAAGGACAGTTAACAACGAACAGGGAACATTATGTTTAAGTCAGCGCCTAATCACAGAAAACGTGTAGGGTAGGTGACTGTCTGTGGCAGGTGCAAGTGCAGGCACAACTGTTTAGGAGCACAGCATTCAGCCCACATTGTTGGTGCTCCCATGCGTCGTGTTTCCATTTCGATTCGATGACTCAATTACGATTGCAGCAATCGTCTAGAGCATTTCGTGGAAACGCGTCGTCCGATCAGGTGAAACGATTTCGATGGTCTATGATAGGTGGTCGTGTCCGGATTTGCCATCATCCACGTGAATGGCTGCCCAAAGTATGCACCGCGCCACGGACGTAGGCTGGTGCGGCCACTTTCATGCTGTAGGGGATACTCATCAGGGCTCACCTTGGGCCTGCAGTAGTAATCGATGTTTTCCTCAAAGATCTCAGTAACACCAGACCAGAATTGTGGTACAGTGGTTTGAGGAGCATCACAGTGAAATCACGTTGATGTCTTGGCTACCAATTTCACCTAATCTATACCAGATGGACAAAAAAAGTCACGGGATGGCGAAATCACTTGTACAGATGGCGGTAGTATCGCATATATAAGGTATGAAAGGGCAGTGCGTTGGTGGACCTGCATTTTATTTATTTATTTAATCGTATGGCTAGGGCCCCCCGTCGGGCAGACCGTTCGCCGGGTGCCGGTCTTTCAATTTGACGCCACTTTGGCTACCTGCAGTCGATGAGGATGATAGGATGATGATGAGGACAGCACAACACCCAGTCCCTGGGTGGAGAAAATTCCCCGACCCAGCGGGGAATCGAACCCGGGCCCAGAGGATTGACAATCCGTCACGCTGACCATTCAGCTACCGGGGGCAGACAGACCTGCATTTATGGTCAGGTGATTCACGTTAAAAGGTTTCCGCAGTGACTATGGCACCACGACATAAATCGACTCACTTTGAACGCGGAATGGTAGTTGGAGCTAAACGCATGAGACGTTCCATTTTGGACATTATTAAAGAAGTCAATATTCAAAGTTCCAGAGTGCCAAGAACGTGCCGAGAATCCAAAATTCACCATGGAAAACTCAGTGGCTGACGGTCTACACTTAAGGACCGAGAGTAGCAACATTTGTGTAGAGTTGTCAATGCTAACAGACAAGCAAAACTGTAACCCCAGAAAACAATGTGGGACGTACGACGACCGTATCTGTTACGTCAGTGCGGCGAAATTCGGCGTTAATGGGCTGTGGCAGCAAACGATCGGCGCGAGTGCCTTTGCTAATGGCACGACGCCACCAGCAACATCTCACCTGCGCTCGTGACCATTTCTTTTGCTGCTGAGACGACTGTAAAGCCGAGGCCTGGTCAGGTGTGTCCCGATTTCAGTTGGTAAAAGCTGACAGTATTGTTCGAGAGTGGCGCAGGCCCCACAAAACCATGGACGAGGCGCTGCGCAAGTTGGTGGTGGCTCCATAAATGTGTGGGTTGAGTTTACACGGACTGGACTGTGTCCTCTGGTCCCACTGAAGCGATCGTTGACTGGAAATGGTTATTTTCGGCTACTTGGAGACCATTTGCAGCCGTTCATGGACTTCATGTTCCCAAACAGCGATGGAACTGTTATGGATAACAATGCGCCTTGTCGCCGGACTGGGATTGGTTTGAAGAACATTCTGGACAGTATTTGCCTACTAAGGTCGCCTGACATGAATCTCAATGAACATCTGTCGGACGTAATCGAGAGGTCAATTCGTGCACAAAATCCTGCGATAGTAGGATGTATCCCATGACTTCTGTCAGGTCAGTGGATGAGACGGTATTGAGCACCAGCAGTGGGCTCACAAACCACCTACCCGTAATTCACGGAAACTGCGCGACCTGTTTGTATGCATCTGCCCCCACACTCGGGGAAACCCAACAAGAACATAGCGAATCCATACAACACAGAATCGCTGCTCTGTTCCTTGTTCGCCAGTGCGACCTCCTAAAATCAATGCAAAGTTAACCCACGCTCTCCAAATAGTCGTATGGGTAAAAAATGTAAATGTCGTGTGACTAGGGCCTCAAGTCGGATAGACCGTTCGCCGGGTGCAAGTCTTTCGATTTAACGTCACTTCGGTGACTTGCTCGTCGATGGAGATGAAATGATGATGATTAGGACAATACAACACCCAGTTCCTGAGCGGAGAAAATCTCCGACCCAGCCAGGAATCGAACCCGGGCCGTTAGGATTGACATTCTGTCGCGCTGACCACTCAGCTACCGGGGGAGGACATCGTATGGGTAAGAATATGTGTATGCATGTTACTGCTACTGTTTTCCTGCATATGCCTCGAGTACCGTACTTCAATGGAGTAAAGGCTACAAAATAATTTATACCTAAAGTACATCTACATCTACATGATTACTCTGCAATTCACATTTAAGTGCTTGGCAGAGGGTTCATCGAACCACAATCATACTATCTCTCTACCATTCCACTCCCGAACAGAGCGCGGGAAAAACGAACACCTAAACCTTTCTGTTCGAGCTCTGATTTCTCTTATTTTATTTTGATGATCTTTACTACCTGTGTAGGTTGGGGTCAACAAAATATTTTCGCATTCGGAAGAGGAAGTTGGTGACTGAAATTTCGTAAATAGATCTCGCCGCGACAAAAACGTCTTTGCTTTAATGACTTCCATCCCAACTCGCGTATCATATCTGCCACACTCTCTCCCCTATTACGTGATAATACAAAACGAGCTGCCCTTTTTTGCACCCTTTCGATGTCCTCCGTCAGTCCCAGCTGGTAAGGATCCCACACCGCGCAGCAATATTCTAACAGAGGACGAATCGTATCGTATCGTAGACAGAGTGTTCTCTCGATTTCAGCTCGTATGTAGCATCATTTAAAAAGTATCAACAATCACAGACGTAGCGACTCGGTCTTCAGTGAGCATGTTATGGACTTGCATTAAGTGCACTGTTCTTGTCAGCTGAATTAGCGATGTTATATTGTATGAGTTTAAACAGTTATACTTTCACTGTGCTTCCCTGCCACAGATTTAAATTAAAAGAAGTTCCCATCGCCCACTTCTGACCAAAGTTCCCCTTGATTGTATGGCGCATGCCGATTCTGAAAATCCTCTCCCAAATATTTCCATTTGGGACCCCCTCTTATCCACAACCAGCTCGCCAGTAATTGCCAAAATTAAATTATTCGAACAGCGTGCTCTGCTTTAAGGGCGATAAGTACACACACACACACACACACAAAACAATTGACGTTCTGGTGTGTTTCATATTCATCGCACTTACCATACCGTAACCCGAGAGATGCTTAAAGTCTACAATTGTGAATCACTCAAGAAAGCGTTGGGCACCAAGATATTCCGTTCAGTTGGAGAGGTACGCCTCGTGGTGCGCAAGTGGTTCGCAGACTCCGAAGTGAGTTCCTTTAGACGGAATTTCAGGCACTCCGTGAGCGTTGACGAACTTGTTTTGAGCGTCGAGAAGACAATGTCGTTGGCGCTGCCTGTACTATACGGTCTTCGACTGCCTCATCGCCATACACTACAGAGTTGTATCACAGACCGTCACGGTTCTCGGAATTCCAGTAATGCTGGCTGCTACTGTCTTGTTGACAACGGAAGAGACATACGTGTTCCTTAAAGCAGATAGTCCATTTGTTGTTGTCCTGAGTCATAAATTACATTTGGAACGATTCCAACCTTGACACACACCCAAGTACTGCGTAAACGCTACGCGGTATCAGTACTCGTCGAGGTAGGGGCGTGACTAAAACTCTACATAATTCGGGTACGAGACACATGCTCAGCAGGTTTCTGGAACCACTCAGTTTATTTCACGAAATAAACTGGTTACAGATATTTTTTTCCTGTCTACGGAAAGTTAATGCGGTACAGTAAAGTTGCAGTGCCATCATATCTGGAGTAAAAGGATTTTTTAATTTATTTTTTAAATGGCATGCAAAACCGCGCATGTCATTATGGTTGCTTTATTGATACGAAACAGGTAAAGGCAGCTTGTAGACACCATGGAATGTGAAATAAAACGCATTACATATAAATTACGTTAGCGAAAAATATCATTTCTTTTAAAAAATTTCGAAAACGTTACTTACTATCTTTCAAGAAAGGGATTAGTAAGAAAATTTGGAGAATCCAATTGTGTATGGTATACTAGGGTCCATAGCCACCACATATCGAATAAGATAACCACTTTGTCGCATTTTCTGGAAATTTATTTGAAGTAAAATGTATTGGCCTACATCGGTAATTGGTACTGGCGTTGTCGCAGTGGTCACACCGGTTCCTGTCAGGTCACCGAAGTTAAGCTCTTTCGGGCTTGGCTAACACTTGGATGGGTGACCTTCCGAGTGCTGGCAAGCGGAGTGCACTCAGCCCTTGTGAAGCCAATTGAGGAGCTACTTGACTGAGAAGTAGCGGCCTCACTAAAACTGACAACGACAGGGAGTGCGATGTGCTGAAAGCACGTCCCTCCATATCCACATATGGTAATGACTATCGGCAGATGATGACACGGCGGTCGGTCAGTACCGTTGGGCCTTACAAGGTTAGTTCGGACGGAGTTTTTTTCCATATCAACCATTCGGTCGTTTTAAGTGTGTATAGCAGTTAAATATTGTGTGCATTATGTCTTAAAATAGACCCAACATTTGAAAACGCGCCAAGAATGTCGGCCTCCCGAAAATGCTGCTAAAAGTCTCTCTTTAACCTCTCTGTGTTCACTACGATAACGGGGATGCGCTCCATGGTGAGACTGGGCATACGTTTTTGCGCAATGGCGGAGTTTCATAGTATGGTTTAAAAGATGACAACTGTTTTGGAGTGCTCTCTCATGTATGATTCCTTATTCTGACACAGATTACGAAGTGTCAGTGCTATAATATGAGCGTATTTACTTGTGCCCGTAGAATGACCGAACGTTCAGAACTGGCCAGCAATATGAAATAAAATACACTTCAAATAGATAACGTAAGCGGAAAATATAGTTTCTTTTGATAAATTTCGATAACGTTACTGATCATATTTCAAGAACCGGTTTCCACCTACGATTGCGTAAAAATCGAGAACAGACGACTGAATTAACTGTGATATGTTCAATCCGTGGAGTAATATGCATGAAGAGAAATTCTGAGAGCATCTGCACAATCAGTCCAGCATTGTCGCACTTTAAAAAGCTTTCTTTATAATTCTGTTTTTGAGCTGATCGTGTTACTGGCATGCAGCGCATCTTGTGACAAGAATATCGCGTGACTCTTGAAAATGAGAGCTATAATTCTAACACATCTTCTAATAAAGTATGCTGTCCATTCGATGGGATCTTTATAGGTGACTTATTGCTTACTCCTTTACTGTGAAAATTGTGATTTACTGCTCTACGAGATTACGAGGTGTGGGAGTCAGCCAGTGGATAATCAATTCAGTGTATTTGACTCAGGTAATTGCGTAATTCGCAGACAGATATCGCACATCAGTTACATTTCCAGGAGAACCGTTCATCGGGAAAGGTACAGAATGCATCGGGATAAATTATGAAGACGTAAGATGGGGATAATTCATCTAGATTATCGTCAGATGTACTTGAGAGAGCAGAAACTGTAATATTATGTTTCCTATATCAGAATATTGTACGTTGTTCAATTATCGTCAGGTATGTTTCATGACTCTAAGTTGTCCTCAGGAAGTGCTCATATTTACAACCGCGACTGGTTCCCAGTCGATTTTTTAAATTACCGAAACTACTCAAACACAAATAGCATAACTGATCATAGAGCATAGATAGTTCGATATCGCAGTTATATTGACGTTCGGCCTACTGTTTGATTGATAATTCAATATCAGTGCTTGCTCGAGAAGATTAGAATTGAATTGGTCGATATGGATGAAACGTTTCGAAGCGTTAGGACATACTGTTCTTCTAGGTCGAAATACATTCATGCACTAGTACTCCGTGACAAGTAGTTTCGTAGCAAACTGAGCAGGCTTGTTTCTTTTGCCTCGAGTTGGTTTTACAAAACATTTGTGGAGGTGTTAAAACGTTGGTTAACAAAACTCACAGGGAACGAGGAGCTAAGGAAATAAGTAACGGTGCAGCTATGATTTAATAAGTACATCGAGATTTCATAAACCGACATCTTCGAAATTGAAATCGATACCTAACAAATTTAGAGATGATATTTCGTCGGTCGTTGGCGAAACTACAATCAAGGAAATAGTTTATATGCGAATACTTTCTCATAGTACGTAACACAGAGCATTTGCAAAAGATTAAAGCGATTTCGCAAGACTATACCTTCTACGTGTATGAAGGTGGAAATTTGTGAAGGGATTTATCTATAGCACCGAAACAAAAAACGCTCTGAGTTTTCCTGTTCAGCAGGTGCAGCTCTGTTGCAACATGTGGCATGGTATTCGTCGAGATTATGGCCCTGCACCTCCTGCAGCATAAGCGGCGATAAGAATCTCGCATAGCATCATTGGCCTCCATGGCCGCCTGAACTCTTAGTATTGTTTCTTGTGTGTGTGTGTGGGGGGGGGGGGGGAGGGGGAGTTGTGAATGACTCCATGTGCCTCACCTTCAAACAACTTCGGTGAAATATGAGGCTGCACAGAAAAACCAGTAACTCCAGACATGAGAGGAGTCTGACTATAATAAGGATGTTTTTTCTTTCCTGTGAAGCTAAATGAATGTGAAACCGAAGTTAAGCTTAACTTTGTTCCAAAATCCAAATGTAAACAGTACCCAAAGTTGTATATGCATATATTTAAAAGTTATACCTTGGTTCTTTTGAAAACACAAACTTAATAGTGCTATGTATAAGTTACAATTCACGTCTGGTTTCTACCTCTTAAGCAGTTGACGTGCATGGATCACGATACCGATTACGATCAACACCACCACCTGCCATCATCGTGTAATAAATACACTGAGGTCACAATATCATGTCGGACCTCCTCTTACTGGCGTACTGCAGTAACTTGACGTGGCATGGACTCAACCAGTCGTTGGAGGTTCCTTGCAGAAATACTGAGCCATCCTGCGTCTATAGCCGTCCATAGTTGCGAAAGTGTTCACGGAGCAGGATTTTGTGCATGAACTGATCTCTCAAATATATCCCATAAATGTTCGATGGGATTCATTTCGAGCGATCTGGGTGGCCAAATCGTTCGCTCAAATTGCCCAGAATGTTCTTCAAACGCGAAGAATTGTGGCCTGGTGACATGGTGCATTGTCACCCACAAAAATTCCATCTTTGTTTGGGAACGTGAAGTCATGAGCGGCTGCAAATGGTCTCCAAGTAGACGAACATAACCATTTGCAGTCAATGATCGGTTCAACTGACCAAAGCACCTATTCCGCTCCACGTAAACACAGCCCACATCATTATGGAGTCACCACCAGCTTGCACAGTGTCTTATTGACAGCTCTCAACTTTAACATACCTTTGTGGGGCCTACGCCACATTCGAACCCTGCCATGAGGTATTACCAACTGAAATCCGGACTCTTCTGGCCGTGCTACGTTCTGCTAGTCGTCTAGTGTTCAACCGATATGGTCACTAGCACAGACGAAGTCGTACTGGTAACAAAGACGCTCGCGTCGGTCGTCTTCTACCACGCCGCAGCCCATTAACGCCAAATTTCGCCGCACTGTCTGTTAGCACTACGCGAACGCCGTTGTCTCGGCCGTTAAGTGAACGCCGTCGGCCACTGAGTTGTCCGTGGTGAAAGGTAATGCCTGAAATCTGATATTCTCGGCCCATTCTTGATACTCTGGATCTCGTAATACCGAATTTCCTAACGAATTCCGAAACAGAATGTCCCATGCGTCCAGCTTCAACTACTATTCTGCTGTCGAAGTTTAATTCACGACGTGTGGCCATAATCACGTCAGAAACCTTTTAACATGAATCAGTTGACTACAAATGACAGCTTCGCTAACGCAATGCCCATTTATACCTTGCGTACGTGACACTACCTCTATTTTTATACATGCATACCGTTGTTCAAATGGCACTAAGCACTATGGGACTTAACATGTGAGGTCATCAGACCCCTAGACTTAGAACTACTTAAACCTAACCAACCTGAGGACATCACACACACCCATGCCCGAGGCAGGATTCGAACCTGCGACCGTAGCACAAGCGCGGTTCCGGAATGAAGCGCCTAGAACCACTCGGCCACAGCGGCCGGCCATATCGTTGTCCCAAGACTTTTGTCAGCTCATTGTATGGCTTGAAGATGGTCATACTTTGACCGAAATCGGTTACTATTGCCAATAAATAGGTGATTGCACTCAAGGCTGTTTTCAATTAAATTTTAAAATGCATTTCCTGCCTCTACATATATTCCGCGGAAAGACCACGAAGGTAAAATAAAAGAGGAATTCGAGCTCGCATGGAGGCATATCAAAATCCGTTCATCCCGCGCATTATTCACGACTGGGAGAGGAAAGGTGAGGGAACTCTAGGTGAGAAGCGACAATGGTACCCAAGTATCTTCTGACACACACCATAAGATAATACAGCAATCACCGTTGTGGACAAAGTTTTCAAAGGGGTAGAAAAGAAATTTACAGCAGCGCTCGAGAACTTGTTGATTGCAATAATAATCATCTAAAGTGCAACTCTGAGAGAACACAAATCTGTGCTTTCCATTTTCACAACAGAGAGGCAAAGAGAGAACTTACTGTAACATCGAATAGATATAGCCTCTTGTAAAGCGCTAAATCGAAATATCTGGGAGTCAAGCTCTATCGCACTTTTACTTATAAGGATCACTGTATGAGTACAAATATGAAAGTATGTGCCCGAAACAACACAGCTCAGAATCTGACACACACCATATGGGGACCAAAACCCACATTTCCTCTTACGTCTGCTTTGAATTTGCCCCACCAGGGAATATGTGTCCCCTGAAAACGCGAAATTCTACTCATGCAAAACGAATAGGCCTGAATTAGACAGGGCGTATCACTTTATGAACACAGCCCTCGCAAAAGTTAGCAGAAGAACGGATGCAGAGGATGGAAAACAAATGCAAGAGAGATCCGAGGCATATCTGGACATTCAGCAGCCACGGGAGCTGAAATCTAGGATTTTTTATAATCAGCCAAAGCAACCACTTTGTTTATAAACTCCGAGTAGAGCAGTGGTGGATCTCGTCTCTAGTATGTCCATGGGACAACCCGAAGAAGGAATTTTCTGGGTGTTTACAACTTAGAAAGACCTGAATCACCTAAAGACGGATGTATTCCGTTGTAAAGAAATGGGGCTACACTAGCAATGATGAACATAGCCAATGTGACAAACTGTTACATCAACCCTACTTGCTAGTCTACAGAAAACTGGGCGAACCGAGCACCTTAGACTTGCTTACAGCAGATAACAAGGCCATTCAGACTGCTGTTTCTGGACCAAATTTGTAACTTTAATATCTGAAAACTTTTGTGGGAACCTTCTTCATTCCCACATAATACAGAGTTATTTTACATGTTTTAAATCGGTTGCGTTAACTAAGTTAGTTTTAATACTGAAAACACAATTTTGCTAAATAATTTATTGTTCCTATTGTATAATGTTTTGGTCAAGAATAAGTAAACCGTATGATAACTAGTGCTGTATACATGAAGCTGCAAATGTAAGCAGGGAGACTACAATTCCCTTTGTGAAACAAACTGATTGTCTGAGGTACAAAAGTATAAGGGGCGATCAAAAAGTTTACGTTCGAAGGTCGTACAGTCCCGAATTGCATGCCAATCAGGCAAAATCGCCGTTACCGTTGAGGCAATCATCTTACCAACGCACCAGGTTGAACATACCTGTTTGGTAAAACACCATGTCCTCCTACGTGGAGAAGTCCCAAACGTCGGTGTGACATCCTCGTCTGACAGGAATTGTCCGCCCTTCATGGCCTTTCGTAAGGGATCGAAGCCGTGATAATCGCATGAGGAGAGAGTTTATGGCGGGGGCTCGAGTGTCTCCTGCTAGAGTTCACGCAACTTCTGACTCCCACATCGAGCGGCGTCCTGTATCGAATCGCGACCGGCACAGAACACGGCACACCATGCCACAACCGCGGTTTTCGACAGACATGCTGCCGCACACACTTTATTCATTCTCCGATGAATGTCTACCGGTGTTTGTCGTTTGGCTGCCAAAAAAGAATAACAAAACGTTGATCCTGTTTATACGCATTTGGTAACAACGTGGCCGTAGTTCACGTTTCCACATTTACCGCACGCACGTCGGAAATACACGAATGTCACATTAATCCCTTACCTACACGTCGAAGCATATGGTATATCCCACATCGGAGTCGCGCTACTTTGCATAGACTATACGCTGCACCAGCGCTGTCAAAAGGAAACTTTTTGATCGCCTCTTACTCAAACGAAATAGGGGGCACTGGAGCAGATGAGAATTGTTTATGTAATGAATACTTTCCTCTGATCCTCTTCCTAAATCCTGCAAGACACCCAGAACTTTTACTCGCCAGAGAAACAAGGACGCTCTCTTTCATCTGCAGCACTAGGGGAAAGAGGCAAATTTCTGTAGGGTATCAGAGCTAATAGAAGTATTGTAGGAGGAAATTTCTGAGAATATACATTTGGAGCAGAACATTGTATTGCACTGAAACATGGACTGTCGGAATACTGGAACACAATAGAATCCGAAGCATTTGAGGTGTGGCGCTACAGAAGCGTGTTGAAAATTAGTTAGACTGATAAGGTAAGAAATGAGGTCTCCTCAGAATTGGCGAAGAAAAGAACATATGGAAAACACAGACAAGAAGAAGGAACAGGATGACAGGGCATGTGTCAAGAGATCAGGGAATATCGTCCTGTTACTTAGGAGAGCTGTTGAGAATAAAAGCTATAGATGAAGACAAAGACTAGGATATATCCAGCAAATACTTGAGCACACACATGGTTCACATGGCTCTGAGCACTATGGGGCTTAACTTCTGAGGTCATCAGTCCCCTAGAACTTAGAACTACTTAAACCTAACTAACCTAAGGACATCACACACATCCATGCCCGAGGCAGGTTCCGGACTGTAGCACCTAGAACCGCTCGGCCACTCAGGCCGGCACTTCAGCGCATAAGTGGCAGGAGCTATTCTGAGATGAAGAGGTCAACACACGAGACGAATTTTTGGTGGGCAGCATCAAATGACGGCTTGTGAATCTGTAGTGAACTATATCTACAGTAATACAGTGTGCAGTGTACTCGCTGTTGGTGTAGAGTGTCAGGCGTCAGAGAGGAAAAATAATGCTTGAAACTGAGGGATTACAGGACACGGCTAGTGAAACCTACTAAAAGTTCATGGCACAGCTCCTTTGAGATACAGACAGGGAGTGCTGTTAACACGGGCCGGCCGGGGTGACCGAGCGGTTCTAGGGGCTACAGACTGGAAACGCGCGACCGCTACGGTCGCAGGTTCGAATCCTGCCTCGGGCATGGATGTGTGTGGTATCCTTAGGTTAGGTAGGTTTAAATAGTTCTAGGTTCTAGGGGACTGATGACCTCAGAAGTTAAGTCCCATAGTGCTCAGAGCCATTTGAAGCATTTGTAAACACGGCTCCATTTTAAGCAATATTCTTTGACTCATTGTTTCCTTCTCTGACGATAGGACCTTATGTAATTTTCTATACTACTTCTGATATGCTCTGACGCCGGCTGAGGGCCACAGCTTTAGAAATTCTTTCAGTGATGACATTAATCAGGTGGATTACCTGTCTACTTCAGCTGTAAACTGAAATCGTGTTTTACAGAGGTAGGAACGTTCCATCAGCGAAATTGTAGTCAACTACGATCTTTTTTTTTCAGTTTGAAAAATAGCTCTTTGCTGGACAGCAGTATACCTTAACACCCGTTGTTCAGAGTCCATTTGCAAACCTCAACAACTACTGGATGAGCTCTCATTACGAATGTAGGTCGGAGGAGAGTAGCTGTAAACAAATTTTTAAATTAGTGGCTGCCCTGGACAACAAAGTAACGGTTGCTTCCACAAGGCTTTCATGCCTATCTCACTGTCATTAAGTTAATCGTTGCGGGTTATCCTTTCATTGTACTCACAAGTGTTTTAATGTCAGCAAATGGACTTGTGGTGCAGGTGTATTTCTCATTTTAAGCGGTTCGTACTTCCTAACGATAACCTATAGTGTGATAGCACTTAGCGTGGATGGCACTTAAACCATGAATCAGAAATCCGCACGGAATCACTGACTTTCGCATGCATAAAATGATCTTCATTCTAATCCCGCTCAGTCATACTGAATCTTTCCTGCAGAATTTCTGCGTATTTTTACCGGGCTTGGTCACGGTCGAATTTTTCTTTTTCATTAGCTTTTTTTTTCGAGTTATTTGCCGCCCGTCCCCTTCCCTCAAATGCTCCAGTTTCCACATCTAGTTGCCAGCGTTAATATTTGAATGTGTAGGAAGACAAAAGGACCACAAATACATGGTCAAGTGATTTCTCGATTTAGTTCCTTCTAGAAGACTCTACGGAACTATATTCACTTCTAAAAATTACCAAAATGTTCTGCAGAACTCTGTTCGTTCTACTGTGCTAACTCGGTCTTTAGTGTGATCTGGAATGTGAATATGTCTCCAGAGATAGTTGCTGCGACGTTAATATCGGTCGTGAAACTTCTTGGAAGATTAAAACCGTTTGAGGGGCAGGACTCGAACTTGGGGCCTTTGTAACCGCTCCACCGACGGAGCTATGCAAGAGCTATTTACTCCCATAGTGCTCAGAGCCATTTGATAACACAAATGCATTGAAACATGTTTATGTGGGTTACAAAAATAGATGACACCAAATCCTATGACTCATTCTGCAGACACGGCTGCTGTTACAGTATCAGAAAACCAAACGATGTTTATACATAAATAAAAATAATGAAAGTGAGAGAAGAGAGAGACTGTAAGATGATAAGCGGGAAATCCGGGTTCGTGTCTAGGTCCGACACAATTTTTCACTGTCGTCATTCCATTCTACAGCTGATGGTTGTCATTTTTCGCAATTGCGAATACATTTAATATATTGTAAGATAATGTTCCTATGATCAGGTTCGCTGAAAATACAGCCTCATGAAATTCCCAAATACCTTGTCAGCCTGTATTACGTTACACAGCGTTGCTTGCGACTTTTGTTGAATGGGGAACCACTTGTTTTAAAGATTTATGGGCTAGGGGCGTTTCTGTTTACTGATATAATTGGTAACGGTATTGGTACTAAGTATACAATAATTTCATAGTATAGAAAGGAATATCAAAGTATCGGAATCAAAAGTAACGAATGGTACTGGGAAATACAATAAACCTTTCAGTCACTTTAATTCAGATTAAAATTATGCAGTATCTCTGCAGTATACAGGAACCACAAGAGCAATAGTAAAAATTACGTACCATGCACAGTCTACAATAAACATATCAGATACCAGCAACGTATAACCATTAGTTTACGAACGTACCTACTATCTTGAAAAAGTGATTACAGTAATTTTATGTCAAGCTCGTCGTAGCTTGTTTGAGTGCTGTTATTACAACGTACCTCCCACAAACAGAGATGCAAAAACATTGGTTATGTTATTTTTAGTAACACCACTCACAGAGCAAAGCTTTGCTTATAATCTCTATAAACATGCCCACAACATGTAGATAAACAATGCATTTTGAAATTTATTTGACTTGTGAGATCTGTTTGTAAAAAGAACGTGTGCAATGCCGAAGGAAGGTCCCACAACGCCTAGCCGTCATATAATTAAGATTTCAAGAACTTAAGAAGTCAGTGTTGATGCCAAGTATATGCTGAAATATGAGTATATATATCTTTATTGTTCACAAAGGCAGCTGGAATTAATTCTTAATTTCCATATTGTGTCCTTAGTGACGTAGGTTCTGTGGGCATTAAACCACAGTCCAAGCCCTAAGGCATGTCTGTTGAGTCTAGCGTAGCTATTTAGTTTTCAGAGGTAGATGTGCTCAGGTTGCTATTAGGCATACTCGTCTAACTGAGTATATTTACTGTTGAAAATTAATTACGTCTTTGTTGCCTCTGACGATGTCTCCTCGCCCACAGGAGATGAAACCTTTGGGACGTAAATATATCTTGCACTATTGCCGACTCTTTAATGGGCTGTATCTCAAACAGGCCGTTGTAATCCTTATTATAGAGGATGGAAAGTGGAAAAAAAAAAAAGATTTAATATCAATACAATCAGTGTCAACAAGGTAACAAACACTGGCCGTGAGCACCTACATGTATGATAGCCTATTTTATCTTTTATTCAAAATGAGTGCTTCAGTCTTCAAACACAACTAAGTGTCAAGAAGTGCTTTTCATGAAGACCACATCGGGTTTGCCGTTGGAATGTTTTCCTTTACTTCTTGCGTTCCTACATAATTTCCCATCAGGTTTGATTCACATAAATATTGTATAATTTCCATATTTAAATGAAATGACACAATTTAGAAGACTTTACTGGCCTCATACAGATATTATTTTATGTTTATAGAATGAAGTGGCGAGTGAAAATTTGTATAAATGCCGGGAATCGAACCCGAGTCTCCTGCCTATTAGGCAGGTGCATTAGCCACGAAGCCGCCTTGATACAGTGATTCACACTACTGCATGGGTTACCCTGGCACGCCTCCCTGCTCGATCCAAATTCTCACTGCCACCCCAGTCTACTTTAAAATCCCCCTTACACACAAACAGAACTGCCGAGGCTCTACATGTTCTGGAAGAAGACCTCAGCAGCGAACGTAAATGAGGGATCCAGCCTGACACCCAGGTGCAAGTACCTATACAAACGAAATGATATTATTTCAGAGGCTTTACTGGTCTCATACAGCTATGATTTTACGTTTATAGACTAAATTGGCGAGTGACAATTTGTACTAGGGCCTGGAATCGAACCCACGTCTTCCGCATACTAGGAAGGTGCGCTAGCCATTAAGCCACCTTAGCACTGCGGTTCAGGCGACTGCAAGGGAATTTAATGTTGACTGGGGTGACAGTTGAAACGTCCCCTTTGAAAAATTTATGAATTACAGTGCTGATAAACCCCTTACGTTATTTTATTTTCAAACAGCTGATCAAAACTGAACGTACCCAGACATTTCTCTCTTTACTTATTCTGATCATCACTAAACTGACACAATATTTTTAGCGCAACGCAATCTGACTTTCAATAATCCCTACAAAAGAATGGCCGTGACTAACAATAACCTATAACTTTCATGAATCACTTACCTCACAAAAATCTTCGTTACTCAAACTACTGCAATACAGCGTGCGCCAATACTGCCAGCTGAATAAAAGATTCTAACTACTGAACGCACTAACTACTGATAGGCATAGTTAGTAAATGAAAGATTTTGACAGAGAACAAACAATGTCTTCTAATAATTTCCGGGTATGCAGCCGGATCCCGTCGACATTCTGCAGAAGAAGAAATACGCCGGGAAAATTTCAGAAGTCACAACAAACAATGTATTTGCCTTAATAATGTTCAAAAGTCATATATATATATATATATATATATATATATATATATGATATCCAATATTACAAATTTACTCTTTCTGGTGGACACACGTCCAGGTCGTCCGCTCTCAAAAATTTGCCATCTCTCTCCCCACATCCACCACTGCTGGCGGCTCACCTCCAACTGCGCAACGCTACACGCTGTTCACATCCAACTGCCCAACACTACAATAGCGAATATTCCAACAACGTAAACCAGCCACCACCTTCACAAACCACAGTCAGTGGTTTTCATATAGAGCGCTACGTGGCGTTACCAGCATAAAAACCTAAACAGCCTAGTTACACAGTGATAATTTGGATCGAGCAGGGAAGCATGCCAGGGTAATCGTTATTGTTGTGTGAACCGCTATGCCAAGGTCGCTTAGTAGCTAACCCACCTGCCTAGTAAGCAGCAGTCCAGGGTTCGATTCCCGGTCTTGGTACAAATTTTCACACACCAATTCAGTCTGTATACATAAAATATCCATATTTGGTCCTCTATTCTAAGTTAGTCCTTTTCTGATCAAGAAAACCTTGTCTGAGGACCCTCCACGCTAGTTTATCCTGTAAAAGCATCTTCATCTCCTGTAAACTACTAAAAGCTATATCGATCTGAACCTGCTTACTGTAGCCACGACCTGATCTGCTTCCACGGCTTGTACCCCAACAAACCAATTTCCTTCCGTTACTAAACTGTCGATATCTCGGTGCCTCAAAATGTGTCATATCAACGGATCCCTTCTTTTAGTCAAATTTTCCTCCCCAATAATTCTTACCACCTCCTCATTTGTTGTCCGATCTACCCATAAAATCTTCAGCGTTCTGTTTCGACACCATTTTGCAATTTTTTTCTCTTCTTATGCTGTTTATCATTCTCGTTTCACTTCTGCATAAGGTTGTATTCAAGGCAAATACCTTCACAAAAGACGGCCTGTCACATTTGTATTCGATGTTAATGAATTTCGCCTTATCAGAAACGCCTTTCCTGCTATCGTCAGTCCGCATTTTACATACTCTGTACTTAATATATGGTCACTTACTTTGCTTCCCTAATAATAAAACTTGTCTATTGCTTTGGTGTCTCATTTCCTAAACCAATTACCTCAGCTTGTTTTAATTCCACCAGATTCGGTAACGTACTGTATCATCCATTTCAGTTTTGCATGAATAACCCAATTCATTATTAAGAAATTATTTTCTTTATCCACGAATTTTTATATTTCTTTGTATGATTCCTGGTCATCTCGACCAGAACTTTGAATCGCTGGAACGAGTCCAGGTAGCTACGCGACCTTGAGGAGTTGTTTTGTCTTTTGTCATTCCTCTTCTAGGTTGCGATGAGTTAAGTTAGTGAGCAGTACCGATTCTGGCTGCTCCTGGGTCTGCTATTATTGTACAAAGGTACGATTGGATTGGGAATACGGGGTGGAACTCTCAATGAACTTATATTGACAGTAAACATAATACCAAGTCACTTTACCACAATAATCCATAACTGACAAATTACTTTTATTACTTTTGTGGACTCGTGATGATAATCTAAGGACGGACGCTGCTACTGCGAGAGATGTATTGTGTAGTTACTCTTGCATATTAGCACAATAAAATTAAACGGGCCTGCTGAATTATAGTTAGAGGTGAAGTTACGACAACAATGCTGACAGTTGGTCGTCCTGCAAGATTGAAAGAAAGAGTGTTCTAGAAATATAAAAACTCGAAAACAGCAATATTAAGAATAAACCGACGCTACACCAAGCAACAATATTCATCTTTCAATTTCGGTGCCTCATTTCCCAAACTAGTTCTCTCAGCATTGGCTAAGTTAATTCGGCTGCATTCGATTACCCTCATTTTACGTTTGTTTATTCTCTTTTCAAGACAATATCCATTTCTTTCAGTTAGTCTTATATGTCCTTTGCCGTCTGTGGCTGAATCACAATGTTATTGGCCAAGTTCAGAGATTTTATTTATCGTCGCTCGATTTTACAGGCAATTGCCTTTCGAAGTTTCTTCTTGCTTCCCTTTACTGCTTGCTCAGTGTACTGATACAGGAACACTGGTTTGATACAGTTCTGCATGATAGTCTGTCCTGTACAAGTGTCTTCATCTCCGAATAACTACTGAAACTTACATCCTTCTGAATCTGCTTAGTGTATTCATCTCTTGGTCTCCCTCTACGATTTTTACCCTCCACGCTGCCCTCTAATACTGAATTGGTGATCCCTTGATGCCTCAGAACATGTCCTACCAACCGATCCCTTCTTCTAGTCAAGGTGTGCCACAAACTCCTCTTCCCCCCAATTCTATTCAATATCACCTCATTAGTTATGTGATCTACCCATCCAATCTTCAGCATTCTTCTGTAGCGCCACATTTCGAAAGCTTTTATTCTCTTCTTGTTCGAACTATTTATCGTCCGTGTTTCACTTCCATACATGGCTACACTCCATACAAATACTTTCAGAAACGACTCCCTGACATTTAAATCTATACTCGATGTTAACAAATTTCTCTTCTTCAGAAACGCTTTCCTCTTTCCTTGCCATTGCCAGTCTACATTTTATATCCTCTCTACTTCGACCATCATCAGTTATTTTGCTCCCCAAATAGCAAAACTCCTTTACTACTTTAAGTGTCTCATTCCCTAATCTAATTCCTTCAGCATCACCCGAGTTAACTCAACTACATTCCATTATCTTCGCTTTGCTTTTGTTGATGTTCGTCTTATATCCTCCTTTCAAGACACCGTCCATTCCGTTCAACTGCTCTTCCAAGTCCTTTGCTGACTCTGACAGAATTACAATGTCATCGTCGAACCTCAAAGTTTTTATTTCTTCGAAGTATTAGTATCGACACCAAATATCAAACTGAATGTCCTATCGGAACGTCCTTACACGGATTATACGGAATAAAGGCAGCCGAGGTACTCACAGAAAGGAGCTGCCGCGTATGTTCTGGATGTCCCGGAAGGCGACGGAGCGGGCCATGGTGTGAGCTGTGAGTCGGCGGCGCGCGTTGCCTGGCTGGTGTTGAGCAGACGGCGCACTCCCGCGACGGGGTGTCAGCTGCGCGAGCCGGCTGGCTGGACTGCCATGACAGCTCCGTGTCCGCCTATCAGCGGTGCGCGGCCGGCAGCAGCCCGCCGTCCCACTGTTTGCCGGTGACTCGGCCCGGAGCGGCGCAGACCTGGAAACCCACCGCGCGGAGGAAGTCCACCATTAAAGACGTTGTGCCAGCAGCCGCGGCCGCCCAATTGCGGCCTGGATAAGCGTCACGTGCGCCGCCGCTGCCGCTGCCTCCTCCTAGGTGAAGCCGCGCTGCGTTGTCAGCCGCCTGGCTGGCCTGTAACCAAACGACACACTGCTGCGTCCCGCCTTCTACAGAGAGGCAGCTGTACGACAAACGAAATCAGACTAAAATGAAGGTCTCACACACAAAATTTCCGTTTTTTTTTTCTTTTTTTAACCAATACATTGGAACGAAATCCAAGAGGTTTCACCACCGATTTAGAAGAAGTCTACAATATAAAGGCATGGATATCTGCGGGGAAAGGAACATTTTCGGTTGGACTAACTGTGCACAATCTACACTATGTGATCAAAAGTATCTGGACGCTCCCAAAAACAACGTTTTTCGTATTAGGTGCATTGTGCTGCCACATACTGCCAGATATCAGCGACCTCAGTAGCCATTAGTCATCGTGAGAGAGCAGAATGGGGCGCTCCGCTGAACTCTCGGACTTCGAACGTGGTCAGGTGATTGGGTGTCACTTGTGTCATACGCCTGTACGCGAAATTTCCGCACTCTTAAACGTCCCTAGGTCCACTGTTTCCCATCTGATAGTGCAGTGGAAATGTGAAGAGACACGTACAGCACAAAAGCGTACAGGCCGAGCTCGTCTGTTGACTGACAGAGACCACCGACAGTTGAAGAGGGCCATAATGTGTAACAGGCAGACATCGAACCAGACCATCACAAAGGAATTCCAAACTGCATCAGGATGCACTGCAAGTACTATGGTATTTAGGCGGAAGGTGAGAAAACTTGGATTTCATGGTCGAGCACCTGCTCATACGCCACACATCACGACAGTAAATTCCAAACGACGTCTCGTTGGTGTAAGGAGTGTAAACATTGGACGACTGAACAGTGGAAAAACGTTGTGTGTAGTGTCGAATCACGGTACACAATGTGACGATCCCATGGCAGGGTGTGTGAATGCCCGGTGAACATCATCTTCCAGCGTGTGTAGTGCAACAAGAAAAATTCGGAGACGGTGGTGTTTTGTGTGGTCGAGATTTTCATGGAGGGGCCTTGCACCCTTTGTTGTTTTACGTAGCACTACACAGCACAGGCCTACATTGATGTTTTAAGCACTTTCTTGCACCCACTGTTGAAGAGCAATTCGGGGATGGCGACTGCATCTTTCAACACGATGGAGCACCTGTTCATAATGCACGGCCTGTGACAGACTTGTTACACAACAATAACATCCCTTTAATGGACTGGCCTGCACTGAGTCCTGACCTGATTCCTATAGAACACCTTTGGGATGTTTTGGAATGTCGACTTCGTGCCAGGCCTCACCGACCGACATGGATACCTCTCGTCAGGGCAGGACTCCGTGAAGAATTGGCTGCCATTCCCCAGGAAACCTTCCAGCACGTGATTGAACGTACGCCTGCGAGAGTGGAAGCTGTCATCAAGGCTAAAGGTAAGCCAACACCATACTGAATTCCAGAATTACCGACGAAGGGCGCCACGAACTTGTAAGTCATTTTCAGCCAGTTGTCCGGATACTTTGGATCACATAGTATGTATCCGATAGTATGAAATGGCAATGTAGTATCTGTTACGCTGATAGAATGTTGCTTTATAAATCCCTAATTTCTTCAGCCTCTCAGCTCATTGTGAGATGTCACGCACCAGTTTCTTCCTTAAGTTGTTGGTCGTGTCAACAGTGATTGTGACAGTGTTTTTAAGGATGTCGGCTTTTTTGTCTTAAATGTTTCCTAAAAATATAATACATCGAGCGATCAAAAACAGTTTGAAAAGCTTGTAAGGGTGGTTGTGCTGAGAAACAACTGTTAAGAAAAAAGATCGACAAGTTGCGCCTTTTCCGAAGTATTTAGTGCTAAAGTTAGCAAGACAGTTCGCCGCCAAACATTTTGTTCATTTGCTTTCCTCAAACTGAACAAACTTTGCTTTAGCTCACCTAGCTTAAAATTACCACTTGCGAAAAAGGCATATTAAAACAGGTAATGAGCGTTTGAATAAGTGGTAACGTGCGAACCCACATTTTAGCGCGTGCAGGGACTTGAATTTGAGAGCGCAACGTCCTGATTGGCTAACCTGAGTGCTGCCTAACTTGGGAACAACACAACATACCGCATTTTTTCTTAACAATTATTTCTCAGAACAACCACCCTTACGGGCTTTCCAGATTGTTTCTTACCACCCTGTATATTTATGTCTTTGTATATTATTATGGGGGGAGGGAGCTGGCCGTGTCAGATTGTTTTATGAGCCTTTTTTATGTGCAATGTATTTGATTGTATTCATTTCTGTATCATAGTTTGCAGCACTAAGAGGAAATTTCTGCACTCTGTTTAAGGAAGGTCTAAATACAACTTGTTTATGTGAATAGCTGCGTATGGAGGACTTATCAGTGACGGTATCTGTGTCTGTTGATTTTCTGTGTACATTGATGTTCAGGATTTGGTTTGTGTTGTAAGGAGCGATAGAAGCGTTTCCGTTTGAGAGCGTTGCTACAGCGTACATGCAACCTGCGTGACTCCGATGCCGGTATATAAGCACCGACATGTAGGCAAGGGGTTAGTGTGGACTTCGAACGGAGGCTTTTCCATCGCCTCTTGTTGTTTTAGTCATGTCTAAAAAATTCTTTGTTAATTTTCTCTTGTTCTGTGGTTTCCAATTTTCTGATTGAAACTATCAAAATATTCTGGTCTTACGTAAAACCAGTAAGCAGATGGACACCATTCATTCAGTCGCTTGGTGACAACAGTAACATCGAAAGCGAAAATGACGGAAGAGTGAAAGTTGTTACACTGCAGGAGCCCTACGGTGTGTCCTTTCAGTCATCGTACGAACATCGTAACTGCAGATACTGAAATAAGTGATCGCGGAACAGAAAATAACTAAAATCGTTAAATAGCGGAAAGGCAGTTGTACCGTATGAGATATCTGTGCGAAATTTCTTGACTTCATGGAACCATTTGATACAGTTTCGCATTACCATTTAGCGTACAAAACACGAAATCCGAGTACTGGGCCAGTTGTAAAATAGAATACAGGCCTTCCTTGAACGTAGAACTTGGTTCAAACGGCTCTGAGCACTATGGGACTTAACATCTATGGTCATCAGTCCCCTAGAACTTAGAACTACTTAAACCTAACTAACCTAAGGACATCATACACATCCATGCCCGAGGCAGGATTCGAACCTGCGACCGTAGCAGTCGCGCGGCTCCGGACTGAGCGCCTAGAACCGCTAGACCACCGCGGCCGGCAACGTAGAACTCAACACGTCTTTCATAATGGGACAAATCGATAGATGTAAAGGTAACTCAGGGAGCTCCCCAAGGGAGGGTTATAGGATAATGTTGGAGGAGGAGCTGATCTGTTCACAGGCGATGCTTTTGTCTACATCAAAGTTGCAACGCCATAAGACTGTAGCGAAATGCAGGAAGGTCTGCAGAGGATATGCGATTGGGTTCATCGAGCCGCCTTCAGACTATTTCCCTACAATTCCACTCCAGAAAAGCGCACGGGAAAAATTAATACTTAAATCCTTCCGTACAAGTTCTCATTTCTCTTATTATTTTATTACGATAAGCGGTTGTCCCTACGTACGTTGTCATCAATGGAATATTTTCGCATGTAGATGAAAAAGCCGGCCGCTGAAATTTCGTAAAAAGATCTCGCAGTAACGAAAAACGCCTTTGTTTTAATAATTTCCGCTGCAACTGGCTTGTCATATACGTGACACACTCTCCGTAGTTCGTGGTAGTACAAGACGAGCTGCCCTTCTTTGGATTATTCGATGTCCTCCATCTATTCTGTCTGGTAAGAATGCCACGCCACACAACAATATTCTAGCAGACAACGGGCAAACGTACTGTAGACAGTGGTGTTTTGTGTATGACAGCTGCCAAGATTAGCGATCTGTGTATCACAGCCGCTATAAAGTGATCGTCGTGCCTTGCAGTGCAGACGCAGTAAGCACATGTGTAGTTCCAGCAGTGCATGAAGAAAGCGCAACTTCTTCCCCCTTAGCGCTACTCTTTCGCATCGGTTGTCTACGTGTTGTCTTCGCTAGGCGGAGCTTGATTCGTCGCGCCCACTTCGGTGAAATGTAGCAATCAGCACCCTTGCAAATTGGTAGCTTGCAGAAAGGGATATAATCACCAATGAGGGGCTTTAGCCAGATTTCGCACACCTGGGTTGAGTAATTTTTGCCTGTGGTACACTGGTGTACCAGAAGCTGTTGTTAAAATTCATACGGATTACTCTGAATACTCAACTTTGAGGCTGACAGGAATCCATTGAAATTCAGGGAATTTGGTTCTATCGATCAACTTTTAAACTCAGTGTACATTTTTCTACAGCTTGAATATTTTGGGGTGAACACTTGTTTCACTGCCATAGATCGCTGCATGACGTCAGTAGAATTTATAATACTTTATGATAAACCATAAATAATGTCCAAAACTATACAAAACAAAATATATTTTAACAGTTAGCTCTTTCAGAACACGTGCTTCCGTTTTAAGCCACCTAGGCTTTTTTCAATTCGTGGCATATGCACTAAGCCTGTAGCCACCCTTTACGTCTCCAGTAGGTGCTGTCCTCTAGTAGCTGCAGCTTGAACTACTTCATATGTTTCAAATCGTTGCAGTTAGACGAGCAAATGTAGGAGCCATTTCTGTATGCAGTGCCTGTTTCCATACTGTGATTGAATTTGTTCCTATAATACATGTTTTGGGCATGAATTAAGTACAGGAAACTGCCTGTTCAAATTTTTAACTGTGCGTTGCGATAGTAAATAAATTTATGTATTTACTTTCGAAATTATTGTGGTGCTTCCTCTTGAAACCACTAAGGTCCAAAGGGCAATATCACTAGCTGTGACAGATTACTGTTTTTCCAGTTTCACGCGATATACTCTCTAGTGTGCATTATGAACAGGTGCTCCATCGCGTTGAAAGATGCAGTCGCCATCCCCGAATTGCTCTTCAACAGTGGGAAGCAAGAAGGTGCTTAAAACATCAATGTAGGCCTGAGCTGTGATAGTGCTACGCGAAACAACAAGGGGTTCAAGCCCCTCCATTAAAAACACGACCGCACCATAACACCATCGCCTCCTAATTTTTCTTGATGCACTACACACGCTGGCAGATGACGTTCACCGGGCATTCATCATACCCACACACTGCCATCGGATCGCCGCATTGTGTGCCGTGATTCGTCACTACACACAACGTTTTTCCACTGTTCAATCGTCCAGTGTTTAAGCTCCTTACAAGAAGCGAGGCGCCGTTTGGCATTTACCGACGTAATGTGTGACTTATGAGCAGCCGCTCGACCATGAAATCCAAGTTTTCTCACCTCCCGCCTAAGTGTCATAGTACTTGCAGTGGATCCTGATGCAGTTTGGAACTCCTGTATAACGGTATGGATAGATGTCTGCCTATTAGACATTATGACCCTCTTCAACCGTCGACGGTCTCTGTCAGTCAACAAACGAGATCGGCCTGTACGCTTTCGTGCTGTACGTGTCTCTTCACGTTTCCATTTCACTAACACATCGAAAACAGTGGACCTAGGGATGTTTAGGAGTGTGGAAATCTCGCGTACAGACGTATGACACAAGTGACACTCACCTGATCACTGTCGAAGTCCGTGAGTTCCGCGGATCGGCCCATTCTGCTCTCTCACGATGTCTAATGACTGCTGAGGTCGCTGATATAGAGTACCTGGTAGTAGGTGACAGCACAATGCACCTAATATGAAAAACGTATGTTTTTGGGCATGTCCGGATACTTTTGATCACATGGTGTATCTACACCCGTTCCTGAGAAATAGGGGGTTTAACAGACGGACAGACAACAAATGACAAAAAAGATATCTTTTATGTGACATGATTACAAATTAGCAGTTTTCGGATATTTTTATTTACTTGTACTGTGAAACCTTGCTTCTTGTTAAATTTTATGATTCTAGGTCAACGGGAAGTACCTTACGACGAGTGACTTTGCGACTATAGAAGTAAGTGATACAAATGGTCGTATCGTTTGATTGCACTGACTTAGAAGCTTAAATTTCTCATGCCGCCAAGGCACTGTAGACATTAGTACGTGAGGCAAATTTGATCTTGATACCTCTATCCGTTCCTGAGAAAAAGAGATCTTAACACTACACACAGACAGACAGATAGGCGGGCTACAAAGTGATCGTATAACGGTTCCATTTTTTCCCCACTGAGATATGGAACCGTAAAAAAAGAAAAACAAAGATCGTTGCAGCCTTCTGCACTTTTCTGTACTCATATCCGTGTGGGACTGCCGGCGATGATCTTGGACGTGCTCGGTGCCCAGACTCAAACCCCTTTATCAACGTGGCGCTATATATAACCGAGATCGATTCCTGGCGCCAAACATGTCCATTATTTTACATTCATGTTTTTCTCCCAGCGTCGTCTACAGCGTTCCATAAAACTTCCTCTGTTTTCCACCGCCGTTGCAAAACGCCGCGGCAGCGAATGTGTATGAAACATCCGCATAGGCGGCGTGAAAGAAGAGGTATGGCCGACGCCAGGAATCTAGTTCTGAAATACACCTTGCGTCCAACAGCTTTAAATACGTGGGATATGAACTGGAACAACATGTGCAATTACGAAGTCAAGCTGTCTAAAGTAAAGCAATGCGTAAAGCAGATTGAATTATTTACTTAAAAAATTTATATCATATTCAGTAATAACTTTTTGCTGTTTGGAAACAGCATTATTTCTCTATATTGGTAAACGATTAATTTTGAATTATTGTTTAATCCAAACACATAACTGAAAGTTAGTACTATTACCAAAGATATACCCACTGTTTAAAGGGAATATTAGTATCTCAGAGGTTAAGCCATAGATACTCAAACTGACAATGATAGCAGTTGTCATTTACGTGCCTATCTGCTGATACACACGTACAACGTACAAATATTGTATATCCAGTCTGTCCTTACTCCTGGAACAACTAGATAAACCTATAACCAACACATCATTGGCAGTATCCAAACAAGACCAGAAAATTATGAAAACAATGATGATCCCATGGCTCTATATGTAATGCACAGCAATTACAAAAGGATACACGTATTCTGTCTTCCTGCAAGCACAGAACGCTTTCTACAATGTGCCACAGTGTGGACCGATAACCACCTTATCGTCTTACCAGCAGAATGCGGAACAAACCGGACGGCGAATATTCAGCAGAAACGAAGGAAATCCCCATATCCCCAAGGAAGCATAGTAAGACTGCTGTTGTTCTCATTATACATCACTAGATTCTCATATTTGACTGGTGACGTCGTTGCTAACAGGAAAGTACCACCGCGATAATCACAGGAAATGCAGAATGACTTTCTACTTGATCTCGTCAGTGGTAGCTCACTTTAAATGTTGATAAGTGCAAGACAGTGTTCACCAACTTGATAGGGAAGAAACAACAGTATCATATTATAAATTTCGTGGTACACCTCTGGACCATCTCATATTGTTTAAACACCTGCGGAAATCACTACAAAGTTATATGAAATTTCACGAAATCAGTAGCAGGGATGGTGAACGTAAAACATATTTGAAGCGTCATCCCCAAACGAAAGCGTATACTCGTAGAAGACATTGATGCCACAAATTCTAGACTACTCCTGCAGCGTTTCGAGCTATTATCAATTAGGGACAACAGTAGAAATCCCTGACAGGATTGTAGCACGTACTACTAAATTACTAACGAATATGGTAAAGTGAACTAAATAGGAATCTTTGGAAGGAAGAGGGGATGTTGTAAGAAAACCCGCCGGTGAAATTTAAATAACTGGTATTCGAGCTAGTCATAAATAATTTTGCTGTCGCCATGACACATCTCGCTAATGGACAGTGAGAAAAATGCAAGACAGATTAGACGGAGTACCGAGATATGTAGACTGTCGTTCAGCCCTCTCTCCATTCGTATACAGAATAGGAAAGAAATGAGTGATGCTGGAACGAAGTATCTACGACTCCTGGCTTTACTGTGGCATGTATGTAAATGTACGATACAGCCGACTGTGCCGGTTCCACCTTTATGAAATTCCACCAAAACATTCCCTAAGACGATGGTCACAACACACAATGCATTCCGTTGTTGTGGTGGTCTTCAGTCTGAAGACTGGTTTGATGGAGGCCTTCACTCTAGCCTATCCTGTACAAGCCTCTTCGTCTCTGTATAGTTACTGTAATCTGCCGGCCGAAGTAGCCGTGCCGTTAAAGGCGCTGCAGTCTGGAACGGCAGGACCGCTACGGTCGCAGGTTCGAATCCTGCCTCTGGCATGGATGTTTGTGATGTCCTTAGGTTAGTTAGGTTTAACTAGTTCTAAGTTCTAGGGGACTAATGACCTCAGCAGTTGAGTCCCATAGTGCTCAGAGCCATTTGAACCATTTTGGTACTGTAATCTACATCCATTTTAACAATATCACTATAATCAAGCCTTGATCTTCCTCTACAATATTTTTCTCCCCCTTCCATTACCCAGCTTAATATTCCCTGATGCCTCAGGATGTTTCATATCCACCGATCCCTTCTTAGTTAATATGTACCACAAATTGTTTTTCTTCCTCCGTTCGATTCAGTAGTCCTAATTAATTATATAGGCTACCCATCCAGCCTTCAGCATTCTTCTACAGCACACCATTTCAAAAGCTACCCTCTTCTTCTCTGCATTGGCTATCATCCACATTTCACTTCCATACAAGGATACACTTCAGAGAAACACCTTCAGAAAGAACTTCCCAACACTTCTACTAGGTGTTAACAAATTTCTCTTTTTCAGAAATATTTCCTTTGCTATTGCCAGTCTGCATTTTATAACTTCTCTACTAGGCCATCGTCCGCTATTTTGTTGTCTGTATAGCAATACTCGTATATTACTTTTAGCATCACATTTACTTATCTAATTCCCTCTGCATCGCCTACTTCATACTAATATCTTTGTTTTAGTTTTGTTGATATTTCATTTTATAATCTCTTTTCAAGCCGCTGTCTAGTCCATTCAACTGCTTTTCCTAGTCTGTTTCCATGTCTTCTCCCTCAACTTTAATTTCCTTTCCAAATTTCTCCTCGGTTTTCTGCACTGCTTGCTCAGTACACAAAATGAATTACACACGGGATAGATTACAACCTCGTCTTACTCTTTTCTCAACTATAGTTTCCCTTTTATGTTCCTCGATTCTTACAACTGCAATATGCTTTCTACACAAGTGGTAAGTAATCTTTCAGTCCGTGAATCTTATCCCCGCTTCCTTCAAAATTTCAAAGAGTGTAGTCAATTCCACATCGTCAAGAGATTTCTCTTTACCTACTAATGCTAGAAATGCAGATTCGTCTTACTTCAGCCTATCTTCCAACATAAGATCTAGGGTCCATTGCCTCACGTGTCCCTATATTTTTTTCCGGAACCCAACCTGATCTTCCTCGAGGTTGGCTTCTTCAAATTTTTCTATTCATCTGGAAATAATTCGTCATCTAGCGAGATGTATGTACAGTCACAGTTTTCTTACCATATATTTGAAAAGAGTAGGGCATACACTGGCTAATTTTGGAACGAAGCAAGCTCGACAAAGTATTGTACAGTGCTATGTACTCGTATGTAGTTGCATGACACAATCGCCAACCCGCCCCCCTCTACCAAATTCCACTAAGGAGTTTCCCAGGATGACGGGCACAAGATGTACCAAAACCATTGTGAAAATGTTGTTAAATAGAAGCAGTCAAATAAAATCTAAGAAACCAGTAAAAAGTCATTACAAACCGTTTCTTCTCAGTCATCTCGGATGGGAATCTTCAGTACCACAGAGTCTGGCTGCAGACAATGATGGCATTACACACGAAACACAAGCTCGAGTGAAAAGAGTGAGGGCAGCAGTTAACACAGTGGACTCGCATTCTGGAGGACGTCGGGTCAAGTCCGCGTCCGGCCATCCAGATTTAAGTTTCCCGCGATTTCGCTAAATTATTCCAAGCAAATTCCAGGATGGTTCCTTTGAAAGGACACGGCCACTTTCCTTCCGCATCCTTTCTTAACCCGAGCTTGTGCCCCCTCTCCAATGACCACCCTGGCCACGGGGCTTTAATCTTCTATACTTGCTTCGACTGAGAGGGGAAGGAAATCGGCGATATCCATTTCATACGAAACATTCCGATGTCGAGTGGAGACTAGGATCGCAGTTCTCCCCTCATTGCAGATTGAGTGATCTAGCACTGAGCCATCGCGTTCATTGAGTCGAGCACGTGTGAATCATCATACACATCTCCCGACAACCGTCGAAATATTGTGCGGACGAATGGGACGTCTTACCGTCGGCAACTGAAAACAAGCTGTTCTCTGATTTTAAGACTTACGGGAAGGTCCTGGTGGAGAGGCACGAGGAATGGGAGACGTTTTACATTTCTTTCATACAAGGATTGTTTTTATTATAGCGAAGGTTTTATCACTTCATTAATCATACATTTGTGTATTAAAAGTTTTTTATCTTATAACAAATTAAAAATGGTGGCTGCAGCCTTTGTAAAATGTGCACCTCATGGCGCTTGCTGGTTTGCACGAAGTATTGTGGAAATTCGTAGCTATTTCTGAAGCCCATACAAATAGAATATTCGTAAATTAGAACGAATTTGGCGGCCATCACCATGGACTTGTGAAAAATACCTCGAAAAAAATTGCAAGTGTGTGACAAATATGTCAGTTTCTTGGTATGTTTTTCCAAGTTCAAATGTTTGAAAAAGTATTTGAATGTCGAATAAAAATAAAAGCTCTCGCTAAAGCGCCCAGAATTTAATAATATGTCGTTAAAAAAGCCAAATGTATCGGTTAATCGTTTAAAGTTTGAAGTAAGAAAAAAGAAAAGTTGTTTCAACCATAGAGGCATTCTTCCTGCTCCTCAAACGTGCACTGGTTCTAAATTTAGCGCTTTATTTTTCCATTCGGATTCTTTTAACAAACTGCGACATTCCTCGCCCCTCGGCGGCCACGTGTTTCCTGCCAGATAACTTCACGAAATGCTGCTCATCCCTACTACGACTGCCAAGACGTTCATAGATGTAAATAATCTTCGGTGAACATATCTGCAGCTGTATATGCTCCTGTTTCAACAGTTTTTTCCTCACAATAAAGATGTTTTGGTACCAGTTTCCAAACGCACGAGCTGAAGCTCTCTTTGTCATTTTGGGTACTGGCAATGGTGCATTTTTAAGCAAATCTTCATTGGACACAAATTCGTATACTGGTCGAATCTCTTCTTGAACTAATTCATCGAGCCCCTACTGCTGTCTGCATGTCAGTCGGCGCACGGTTTCCATTCAAAACGCTGTAACTTCTAAACTACTTTCACAATAAAAAAAATCCTTTTGCAGGTGTAATCTATACAGCTCTGAGATGAAAATAGGGTAAAAACACATTTCTTCATCACTGTCGATCAGAACTTCCCATTAAATAATTTATGCACGAGAAGACAGCATCTTTGGTTTACTATACAGTTGCTCTCATTTTCAAGACAGCGGGTGGTATATTATTATTACTTTTATCGTCCGGATTAACGTTTCCTTGATACTGTGCGAAAACACCGATAATCTAAAATACACATGTATTTGCCAGGAGCTGCTCTTCACTGCATTTATGAAACGTTTGAAAGCGCACTAAATTAGTTAAGTGTTATCCGGCGGAAACGGATCAGTTAAATGAAAAATTACGCTTATATCCCAGTTTATTTAGTATTACCTCCTTCAGTTCACTTTTTGGAAATAATCGCTGTTTCCGTTAGTCAGTGTTTTTCACTTGGTGATGGTCTCAGTCACCACAGAGTCAAACCAGCTCTTACTGCTCGTATACCTATCCCATAATACTGAGTAAGTTTGCTAGCTTATTTATAACATCTAATAGCTTTGCTGTCGATAGATCAAGTCTTCATTGCTCAAAAAACGCTATAACAATAATTCATGCTCTTAACCCGGAATCATGTTGTAGACGTCTGTATAACGAGTTGGGCATTTGGACTACTGCTTCACAGTATGTTTATTCCTTCATGTAGTTTGTTATAAATAATCCATTGCAGTTCAAAAGAAGCAATGATGTGCATAATTACAATGCCAGAAGAAAAAGTGACGTTCGTTACTCCACGTTACTGTTGTCTACAGGACAAAAAGAAATGCACAATGCTGACACCAAATTTTGGTGTGTCTAATGATCTAAAATACCCGACGGACGGCAGAGCTAAATTTGAAAACGAACAGAAAAAACTTATCCTTGACAACTTCTTCTGCACCGTAGAAGAATTTCTATTTTTGTAACATGTAAAGGCTGGTGGTAGGATTACAGGTCCATATCTTTATTTAAAAAGGAAAGATTTGTAAATTGTCAGCATATAGCCTTATTCACATATTAATATGTAATTTGAATGTAAAATGGATCTTTCCACATCATCACTATTAATTGTACAAATGATTCACGAAACATGAATGTACAGTGATCGTACAAATGATCCCTGCAACGTGAAACTACGTAACTACCGATATACGTCGGCGGCTAGAAAAACACGATCGACCATTCATTCCTCCTGCTGATGTTCACCAATATGTTTTCATTACGTATCGATGTAGCGTAAGAATACTGAAGGAAGAGTGCCTCAGAACCAATCTAAATCCATTTATTTTACTGTCGGCTCTAAGTAAGTTGTAAACTAACGACATTTAGCTCATATGGAAAGGGCTAGACAAAGGTACAGAAACATACAGATATGTCCGCACCTTTATCTGAAGAGGTAACGGGGCGCAACGGAAAAATATTTTTGAGATGTCCGGCAGTGGTCCTAGGGCCCACCTCTTCTTTAGGCGGTAAAATATGAGTCACGTGTATAATCGTGTACTCTAAACGAAAATATTCGATCCATGCACGGATAATCCGCAAACCAGATTATCCAAATCCTGATAATAGGAAGAATTTTTCATCAATGCAACAAGTTTCCGTGAATCTTATTTCAAAAACAGAAACTGGTTTCCGCTATGTAATATATTCCAGTAATAGTCACGAATCATTAAAAACTGCACACACATTCCTGTAAGAGTCTGCCAAAGTCGTGCTGTGTGTCGACGCGTAGGGGACTACTTTCTGTACCGTGGTTTCGTGTGAGGGTCTTCTCTCCGGCCAGGACCCCAGTAAGGACACTGACCACAAGCGTATTCGATCGTACGATGCTCGTTTGTGTGGGATATCGCTCGACCTCTACAGTACAGCCGTAATCGAGGGTCGACGGTCAAGGCCAGTCAATAGCTCGTCACACACAGGAAGTTGCCGACTGCCTCTCACGTCCCTCGGCCATATCACAGAACACCCAATTCCTTAAAACTTCTGAACGACTTTACTAAGCTATGAGGATACGCAATCTAATACTTACAAACTTTGCAATGAAAATATTACTTCGTGGGAGAGATTTTATAAAAACTCTTGCAGTTACACGAATTTCATTCATGCGACATACTGTACCTAGTGCAATGATTCCATACTGAGCACAAGATATTCATTTCTCGCACAGAATATAAAAGAAAGAGTCATAGATCCTTATTACACGCAGTTCTAGTAAATTAACTTGTTTTTGCCATGAAGAAAAGATATTTTCTCGGAGTTACGATTCCGGTTTTTCGAATATAACGTAAACGGAGGGAATGTTAAGTTTTATGAGCAGTACTTGTGGTATGAAAAGTGAGCGACGTTTTAAGACTGGTAGTATTTATGTAGGAATGGAAAGAAATGTGCAATAGGTTATGATACTGCACATACAATTTCTGAGATAAGAGCAAATCTACACAAACAAAGAGTTCAGTTCGTATCCACCCACTGTGCATCCTATCGCTATCTCGTTGGCAGGCGCTTGCTGAAAATCCCTGGTTCGTCTCGATATGCTGAAAACTGTCTCCACCGATGCAATAGGAATGAAGTAGTTAAGTTTTTTTTTAACCATGTGTCCCATCATCTACTCAACGACAAAGGTACTGAAAAAGACACCAATGAAAAGGTCGCTTTCCACCACACATTTCATTGCTTATATGGTGGTGTTATAGCCTCGCGTTCTTCCAACCCCTGAATCGGAGCACACAGCTATGCTTCAAATGGCTCTGAGCACTATCGGACTTAACATCTGAGAACTACTTAAACCTAACTAACCTAAGGACATCACACACATCCATGCCCGAGGCAGGATTCGAATCTGCGACCGTAGTGGTAGCGCCGTTCCAGACGGAAGCGCCTACAACCGCTCGACCACACCGGCCGACAGCACGCAGCTAGGTACGACGGAAACCCACTTTCTGATTTGAAATCCGGACCACGGAAAACACGAAGATCACTTCTATAAGTGATAGTAATTTGAAATATTGCAAAACTATCCGACCATCAGAAGAGCGAAGCCTAAACTTGAAATTTGATGATGGCTCGGGATGGAGAAACTAAGGAACTACCATTAATCTCCTATTACAAACAATTCCTACATGTTATGTATTCCTTCATACCAAAGGAGACCTTAGTGATGAGGTTTAGAGTCCGCTGCTACTGGGATACTCTGCTGCTCATCAACTTTCAATGTTAATTTCTGTAATAGGTCCTTTTGTATGATGAATTGGTTTTAGTTTACAGAGAAGCTTAACATCATTACTGTCCTTCCAGACACTGTTAGCGTTCCCAGAGCGAATTTTCACTTTGCAGCGGGGTGTGTGCTGGTCTGAAACTTTTCCCTGGCAGATTAAAACTGTGTGCTGGGCAGGGACGCGGACTTGGGAACTTCTTTTCAGGCAATTGCTCTACCGACTTACACAACAGGTAGGACACACAAGCCGAACTCACAGTTTTTCCCCTACTCATGGGTGCTGAGCGGGCTCTTTCACAGCTTTATACTTCCCAGTCACTTATCCCAGTAGGCTAGGAGCGGGATTTCCAATTGGGAATAGCTGGGAGCAGACTTCCAGTTTCGGTATCAACAGATAATCAAAGCAAACATCTCGGAAACCTTGGTCAGAACCAGGGGGTTGGAAATATATAAGGAGCAGACAAATGGAAACGAGACTGATGATGAAAAGTAGTCCCAGTAACTGTTATTACATTTATCCCACTGTGAGCAAAGACAGTGAATCCCTTCATGGAAAAATGTTCGCGGCTGCCTGCGGATCTATGACTGTACCAGGCGTGCGCTTCTTCGTCCAAAGCAAATCAACTGCCACGAATGTCTGTTTTCAGGGCTTCAAAATTATGGAAATCACCCAAGGAAAGCGGAACTGCTAGGAGGATGTGTAAGGGTTTCCCAGCGAAACTTCTGTAGCGTAGTAGACTGTGGGCGGGCCCTGATCTCTTCTCCTGCGACTTCTACATTTCTTACATTCGTGGCCGTCAGTTACTTCGGACGAAGAGGTGCACGCCTTGGTACACTCGTGGATCCGTAGACACCGCAACATTTTTCCCTGAAGGCACTGACCGTTTTGTCCCACAATGGGATACATGTATGAACTGTTATGCCGATTACTTTTGTAATAAAAAACAGTTCATTTACTTTATTTCCTTCTGGATCGCTTTCATTTGACTGCCCTTATAATTTATTCCTGGGATGATGCTGAACTTTGTATTAACCAAAAATTAATAGAATAGACAAACACAATATATGTGTGTGTGTGTGTGTGTGTGTGTGTGTGTGTGTGTGGAAACTAAGAGAGAATAAACACACACACATACACACTCACACTCACACTCACACACACACACACACACACACACACACACACACACACACACACACACACACGGGGGAGTCAGGAGGAAAGTACATGCTTTGAGGAGTGACAGTATCAGTGACTCTTGAATAACTCGGAAACCGCACCCACCAGCGAAAACGTGTCGCAGTGCAAAATTAATCTATATTAAATTTCGTACCAAAAAAGGTCCTATTAAATTTTTTCTCTACAAGTAATGGTTTGTGCGAAGAGAGCGCCAGAATGTTGAAAAACTCGCCCGACGAGCACTCGCTGTAGCCTACTTAGCTTTTGTAGCCCAATTTGAGGCAGCATATTGAGGTAGCGAGTTGAGACGAACAGTTTGATACAGGACACTTGTGGTCTGTCAAGTCGGGAAACTACCTCAAATTGGCCTACAAAAGTTATGTAAGCTACAGCGCATGAGCATCGAACGAGTTTTTCAACATTCTCGCGCGCTCTTCGCACAAACCATTAGTTCTAGAGAAAAAAATGAATAGGACCTCTTTTGTACGAAATTTAATGTAGTTAATTTTGCACTGCGACTAGTTTTCGCTGGTGGATGCGGTTTTCGAGTTATTCAACAAAAACGTACAAATGTGATATTAAATGTGTTCTATCTCGGAAACTATATATACACTGAATACATATATATATATATATATATATATATATATATATATATATATATACTGCATACTAGTTGCGAGGCCGGTTGACTACCCAATCGCTAAAACATTTGCTAGACAGAAACATGAAGGTTCTGGGCTCGAATCCCGGTCCAGTATATAATTTTAAACTGTTAGCGTTGTATAACACCGATGAGAATGTTTACTCATTATTATTCTGTCTGTTCCCTTAAAGCCGGCCGCTGTGGCCCAGCGGTTCTAGACGCTTCAGTCCGGAACCACGCTGTTGCTACGGTCGCAGATTCGAATCCTGCCTCGGGCTTGGCTGTGTGTGATGTCCTTAGGTCAGATAGTATAAATACTTCTACGTCTAGGGGACCGATGACCTCAGATATTAAGTCCCATAGGGCTTAGAGCCATTTGATTTTTTTGTTTCTTTAAACGTACACGATTCCTTAAGACGTGTGACCTTTCGTACTGTCCGACGGGGATTTTAGATGCGGTCGTCTTCTGTACACCAAAAGGTGCTTCGGTTATAATCTTACAGAGGTGATAGATATGGGCAAATGTATCACTTGGAGATAGCCATAGTCTGAAATTGACTGAATCGAGCGCTACGAAGCCACAAGTGGTTCTGAATGACGGTGGCGTTGATGTTCCCCACTCTGTGGCTGTGAATAATCATAAACACTGATACGCTGTGAACGTGTGAGTGGGCGTAGTCAGAGACTGTCGCGTCACATCAGGAGGCTTCTCTGCTCAGGGAGAAGAGAGGCGGAGGGGGAGAGAGCGAGGGAAGCGTGAAACGGATGAAGATGCCTACGACGTTGCACCTCGACTCTTAAGTGAGGTAGCAGTGCCACCAAGCCAGTGAAGTATGACCGTGTTACAGCCGGGACGACAATCGTCTCCCTTTACGATTTTTACCCTCCACGCTGCCCTCCAATACTAAATTGGCGATCCCTTGATGTCTCAGAATATGCCCTACCAACCGATCCCTTCTTCTAGTGAAGTTGTGCCACAGACTCCTCTTCTCTCCAATTCTATTCACTACCTCCTCATTGGTTATGTGATCCAACCATCTAATCTTCAGCATTCTTCTGTAGCACCACATTTCGAAAGCTTTTATTCTCTTCTTGGCTAAATTATTTATCGTCCAAGTTATGGCTACACTCCATGCAAATACTTTCAGAAACGACTTCCTGACACTTAAATCTATACTCGATGTTAACAAATGTCTCTTCTTCAGAAACGCTTTCCTTCCCATTCCCAGTCTACATTTTATATCCTCTCTACTTCGACCATCATCAGTTATTTTGCTCCCCAAATAGCAAAATTCGTTTACTACTTCAAGCGTCTCATTTCCTAATCTAATTCCCGCAGCATCACCCGATTTAATTCGACTACATTCCATTATCCTCGTTTTGATTTTGTTGATGTTCATCTTATATCCTCCTTTCAAGACACTGTCCATTCCGTTCAGCTGCTCTTCCAAGTCCTTTGCTGTCTGTGACAGAATTACAATGTCATCGGCGAACCTCAAAGTTTTTATTTCTTCTCCATGGATTAATAACTGATAGAAAAAAGTTAACATGTTGGTTTTAATGCTCAGGTGTTCTACATTGTCTCCTCTCATTTGTATAAAAAGCACAGTAAGTTCATACAACCGTGGGAAATTGCCAGGAAAGTCCTACTTAGGGTTGTTGTTCAGCTCGCGCAACACATTCACACCTTCTTCGGTCTTAACGAGTCATCAGAGACGCATTTTGCACTTTGTCACTTTGAGATACATTAGTACTGTGTACACCAAGTCTCGTCAACCATGATGTCCGAGTCTTGTGTTTCAATCAAGTTGCGACAGGCGTCTATGTGTCGCTATTTTTGTTCTGCGGCCGCACGTCCACTTTTTAACACTGCCTGCCTACAAGTGACTGGTCGGTTGCGCTTCTTTTGTGTGCATCTGTTAGTTCAAGGTATCGCAGTGGTTGTTACTAAGCTGACCTCACTTACACGCCAGGAATAAAATCAGTGTCTGAGCTTTTTGGATGGACAGTGTAAGGCATACGGCAAAGGATACTCTGTACCACTTGCAAATGGTGCACGGGAAAACCGAATGTCTTTTATGTTCCAAGTAAGCACCCTGATTTGTCTTATCTTTGTCTTCGCGATCATTACGCGCGATGTAAGTTGGTGGTAGTAGAATCGTTTTGTAATGTGTCGCAAATACCGCTTTTCTAAACTTTTGCAATAGCTTTCCACTTTCTCAATAGTGTTACCCGAAAATAATGTCTTATTTGCTCTAGGAACATTTACAACATACTCGCCTGTAAAACTTCTAAAAATTAAAATCTAAGTTTTGAATTGTAAACTCAGTGGACCTTGTCAACGAAATTAAAGACCTTCGAATACCATGTAGTGCAAAACTAGTATCCTTTGACGTAAGCAGCTTATTTGCAAACATACCTACACAAGAGTGCCTTGATATTCTGACAGAACTATTATACAGAGCAGTTGTCAACCCAGTACAAGTAGAAGACATAAATTGTGCCACCCAAACATGTCTGAAACAAAATTATTTCCAGTTTGAAGGTACCCATTACAAACAGCTAGAAGGATTGGCGATGGGGTCCCCTCTGTCCCCTCTTAGCTGAAATATTCATGGACAATTGCGAAAAACAGTTCCTAGAAAATGAACCCCTCAGTAATAATATTAATTACTGGTACAGATATGTAGATGATGTACTGTGTATGTGGACAGCTACCAACAGACAACTGAACACATTCCTAGAACATCTAAATTCACAACACAAAAACAAATAATTCACCATGGAGCTAGGTGAAAAATCCATTAACTTTGTACACCTTAACATACATCACCACAAATACACATACTTTCAAAATTTACAGAAAACTCACAACAACAGACACAGTAATACCCTCATGTTCACAACACCCAATAACACACAAACATGCAGCCTTCCATTCCATGGTGCGTCGCCTCACATCCATACCAATATCAAAACAGAATTTCCAAACAGAAGTAGACACCATTAAATATATTGCATACAACTATAGCTATAACCCTCAATTAGTTGACAAAACCCTGCACAAGAAACAAAGAAGGAAAATCTTACCCTACATTTATGTTACCTCTGCAATAACAACTACACCAAAAACCAACTGGTGTACTATACCATATCTAGGTAAGCTATCAGACAAACTAGCCAAAACACTGAAAGCCCAAAACTATGAAACATGATTTTATGTAAGAGGTACTACAGCTAATCTCCTATTCAACAGCAAGGACAAAACAGATAAACTAAGCAACAGTGGGGTCTACAAAATAAGCTGCACTGACTGCAATAAACTGTACATTGGTCAAACGGGTCGGGCCATATTAACAAGGCTGACTGAACATGAACGCAGCTGGAGATTAAATAAATCAGACTCCACCTTTGCTGAACATGTGCTCAAAGAAGGACACAAATATCTAACACACAGAGAAGTGCTACATATAGCCAACAAAGGCAGAAAACTCAGCCTACTACAAGCACTTGAAATTAATAGACACTTAGCTCTAAATCCCCAGCTGGTCCTAAATGACCAATTGCAACTGAGCACATCACCACTCTTAAAGTTTAAACAATAAATAAACCTGCTACTAACCACAAAGTGTCCCAATAGTAAATAAATGTACACCCCAATATAATGTAATATCCCTTATGTGTTTACATTCCTAACTGTAACAATGTAATATTTGGTATATATTTATGCACAATTTTCTAATAACAAAATGTAACCGCCGAAGAAAACATCGCTGTTGTACAACCAACAATTAATGTCCAGTGCAACTGTTGACAACAAATACCAAAAAAAATTGTGTTTGTAATAATGTGTATTCTAAATAATTCTAATTGTTGTCATACATGGTACTGACAAACCATAAAATGTGATTTTTTATGTTAAAGAACAGTTTTACAGAACAAAAAGTCAAAAGACCCATTTGACAATTCCAAAGACAATACCACAACTAAAGATCTTATGTAGCGTTGTAGCTTGGTCCAAAATGTTTGGCTCGTAAGAACACAAGCTTCTTGTAAACAATAGCCAGTATTTATCTGAAGGTGGCCTAATAAGCCGAAAACTAGTTCATACAAATAAAAATCAGTAGAACAAAAAACAGCCTAAGTGTTATTCAACCCTCAGATCTAGAAGCCTCTAACTGCTTGGTTGTCTTCCACTAATCCGAATATGTGGCGATCCAAAGTCTCGAACAGTGTTTACGAATGAGCCTCACAAGTCTTTTGGACGTGGTCTCTTTTACGGTTGAGGTATACTTCCCTTGAATTCTTTCAGCCCTGTGTGACTGAGGAAGATCTGGTAAGAATTATCGCTGCCCATAACGTTATAGCAGCTCGGAGTGGTGCGTGGTTTGAAGCGTCATGTCACGGACTGCGCGGCCCCTCCCGTCGGAGGTTCGAGTCCTCTCTCGGGCATAGGTGTGTATGTGTGTGTGTGTGTGTGTGTGTGTGTGTGTGTGTGTGTGTTGTTCTTGGCATAAATTAGTTTAAATCTTGTCTAAGTCTAGGGACCGATGACCTAAGCAGTTTGGTCCCTTATTAATTCACACACATTTGAACATTTTGAACATAATGTTATTCAAACAACACTACGATTGCTCCAATGCGAACGACAGAAACTTTTCCGCCGATACTGGGTGAAATGTAGCAATCTGTGTAAGTTATGAAGGCAATTCAATTATAATAAAGATGTTACCGTTTGGATTTTTATTTTCTTCAGCTGATTGACGGAAAATTCTGCATTTCCCTATTTTTCCATTACAAATTGTGGCTCAGTCGCTTCCGGATCACGATTTCGTCCTTCATATCGATATATGTACCCTTCCCCACCACCTCCTCGTGTTTTCTATCGTCTCACAGGAATACAATACAATAGCGTACCTACGACGATGTGTCGCTACATAAAACTCAAAGCTACTGTGGCTGGTAGAAAAAAATTGCGAATTCAATCTTTTTACAACCCAGCGCCATGTTACATTTTCAGCTGCAAGCAGAACAGCGGCGATCGGCGGTATCGTGACGAATCGCTCTGGACATAACTGCTCCTGTTCATTACCCGCTACATGTTGTGGCTTTCCTCTGAGTGATAACGAGTTGATAGGTATGTCTGTGGTCTGTGTAGCGTGGCAGGATGTGAGTTCGGTATGCAACAATCAATTTTTTTTAGGGGGAAGGGCGGGGGTGGGAACATCCGCCTTTCCATGCCATGTTCCTCTGGGTACCCCCATGTCACTCTGAATAATAGTCAACGAAAAAAAATGGACGCTTGACTGAGTAGGTCTCATGAGCTTAGAAAGAATTTTGTGCATATGACTCATGTCAATTATTTGAATAAGAAGCACTTCAGATAGCAATATTTATTTATTTTTAATTCCGGTTCCCCAGATGACGTGAGGAGTCAGCGCATGGGGCCGCTATGTGGTACGGACCGGTTTACTGTTATACCGGTTCTTTTCGTCTCCGGTTAAATCAGACTGGTAAAACCGCTCAAAATAATCGGTTTCTGAAACAAACGGTTTTCGGTTTCGTATTGCTACTAATTCCAGCGTCAAACTTTGACTCCCAACAAATACAGAAAAATTCCAATGCAGGTGAGTGATTAGAAGATCACGATTGATATAAGGTTGAGACTGTAACAGGAGTCAAAAATAATGGCTCTGAGCACTATGGGACTCAACTTCTGAGGTCGTTAGTCCCCTAGAACTTGGAACTAATTAAATCTAACTAACCTAAGGACATCACACACATCCATGCCCGAGGCAGGATTCGAACCTGCGACCGTAGCGGTCTCGCGGTTCCAGACTGTAGCGCCTAGAGCCGCACGGTCACTCCGGCCGGCAGTCGTATTGTCACCAGCGAAGATTGTGGAGGTGGAGGAAACGGGAGCGGTGACAGAGAGAGCGGTAGGTCACAAGTTGATGACTTCCCTGCATCGTCGCTTTTGGATGGTAACAAGTTTTCATCCTTAAGCAACCGCAAAACTAAGGTTTTACTTAATATCGCAAGTTTACAGGATGTCGATAGGTACATCAATCAAATTGACCATCCCTTCCGAAGGACATTGTGGATGTTTTCTCCTTACGTGACGACCCAAGTTTGTTGTGCCTCCCCTCGTTCTTAATGTTTTAAAGCAAATGGAGCATTGCACTTCATTCGTACTGCACTTCGTAGAATACTTCCAATGTAAGGGTATTACAGTTCTGCTATACAGGTCATCTCCGAAGGCGTCAGCGAGGAACCACCGTATAGACAACATGAGGGGCAAGTCTTGCATACTGCCCGTACACGTGTGCTGTCTAATAGCCCACGCAACACGGCAACATGTACATTATTTTCGCAAGCTGTGACATCGTCGCGAAAAAACAGTGACCCGTATATATAATAAGTTTCCTTTAATTTACGTCTATGGTCACAAACTTTTTGTTAACAGATTACAGGTTTCGGTCTTTAATGACCATCATCAGATCTGTTTCATAAAAACAAAGTTCTAATGTACTGCAGCCATAGTGGCATCGTCAAATGTTAAATGCGGAATCAGCAACAGCATCGTCAAATACATATAAATAACATCAAACGTACGAGTCATGTTGTCAGTAGTACTTCTCAATGAAACATACCTGACGATGGTCATTAAAGACCGAAACCGGTAATCTGTTAACAAAAAGTTTGTGACCATAAACGTAAATTAAAGGAAACTTATGTATATTATTGTCTCTGCAACGCTGTACAGACTCTTATGTCATGTGTTTGTTGCTTGTTTCTTACCGTTACTAAAATAGTGCTGATCGCTTTTCCCAGTTTCTGTGACAACCCAATATTTCAAGACAACAGAAATTTTATGAATAAACATTACCCAACTGTAAAAAAAGGTTTATTTAAAAACCAAAAAATTAACGCTGCTGTTATAGCAAATTCATATGGTTGTTTTTTTACCCGGTTTCTGGCAAAAAAAGAAAAAAAAATCTTTTATAACTAACTGTTGATAGAACAAACGAATACCTAAAAATTCTGGTTATTCAGAACTAAAATACCGGTGTAGTTTTCAGCCGGTCGGTTTTTCCCATCCCTAGTAGCGACTGGCACCATGTGTTTATGATTAACTTGCAGCTATCCACGGATGTCCAGTGTGGGCTGTAATTATCGTACGCCAGCGGAACTTGGTAGATATGCCAATGCGTTAATGCGGAACCGATTTACCTTGGAAAAAAGTTAGTTCTAATTTTTGGCTACCAGGTTGTAATTTGGTGCTGTAGAGCATCTCGTCGACGGCTCCGGCGTTCACAGTGAACACACTGTGTAAGCAACAGTTAATACTAAAAGCAACATTATCCCTTCCTCACTTGTTTAACCTTTTCCGCCCACGTCCCGTTCCTAATCCATTACACGTGGAATCATTTCTATAGCTCTTCCTTGCATTCACAGCGCCTCATTTGCACCAAGTGGCAAAAACTGGAATTATTTTTTACAGCGTAAATCAGAGGCGCATTAACGCATTGAAAATATCCATCAAGTTTCATTGTCAAACGATAATTAAAGCCCACACTGGACCTCTATTAGTAGCTGTATTTTAATTACAACCACCCAGTATCTGTCACGAACAGGTAATCAGAATTACAAATTAAAAAAATTTGAGCCATCCCCAGCGTCATATCGATACCTGTACTTGCGGAACCAGCTAAGGTTTCGTTGCTTAACTACGGTTTATTGGCGCGTCATGAGGTGTCGCCTTTCCGACGCCTCGAGCGGCATTTAAGCAGGCGCGCAGCTCACGCTTTGGTCTCTCTGCTGGTGACTAACTCAGAAGGGGCCCTGTTGGATCGTGGGCTGTGCTCGCTAACCGTGGACCTCCGCTCGCCAGATCTGCTACACGCAAATTCATTTTGGATAACGTACCTACGTTGCTGAAGAGTCGGCCCTTTCCTCAGGGTATGTGGTGCCGTGCCGCATATGGAATTGGACTAGCCCTGTTTCCAGCTGCCTTGGGTGGTGGACGCGGTCACACAGACCGCACTCTATTTTCCCGATCCCGGCGCAGGAACAACGGTGAGGACCATTCTGTAAAATGTCAGCCGCTCTTCGTGAAAACCCCTGTGCTTAGCTACTAAATTTTCCATAAGGTGATTTGCGTTGCACTGTTGGACCTTTCTTGGACGAGCCCTTAACGTGGATTAGCATCGCGGCAATAAGGATGTACTCGATTTAAGAATTTACTGGAGTGTAAGAGGGCTTGCAGTTTTTCGTGTTCCGTTTGCAAAATCTTTGACGTTTTTCCACACGACGGGTGCGTGTGATTGGTAGCTTTATGTTGTCTTTTTTCTGCTGCTTATTTACCCCCATTACTGGTATGTGCAACTAACGGATCTAAGTTTTCCTTAATACTTTTCGTTGCCAGTTAATGTTACAAAAGTCTGTGTTGTAATTTATGTCGCTATGTGAATTTTGCTCTGTTAAGCACTTGCGGGTCAACCGGGTCCAGTTGTCTGCCCCCATTTCACCTGTCATGTTTGGGGCCTGTGTGCTATTTGTCATTTATGTAATGTAAATTTAATGTATTTTTGTGTCTGTATGTTTGAGGATCTATATTGAATAGAGCAACGTCTGGGTCCTCGCCGAGCTCAGGTCGCTTACCGTTCTTTGCCTAAATTCATATGCTTCAGACCCTTGCATTTATTGCTCCCATGAGTAACTGGTAACGTCTGATGATTTGTCAGTGCTGCCTTTTGTAATTTTGGAAGCCACATGTTCTATTGCCTTGATTCCTTTGACGTTTTATTCATACTGTAAAACGGTTGTTTAATTCAGTAATTACCTCTCTGTCGATTTTCTAATGTTTATGAAGTATAAAGAATTTGTTTGTGTTTGGTATAGAAAACCAATTCTGTTCTATAATAGAAAATTTTATTTAAAATTTTGCTAATTTATTTAGGTGTTCTCCTGAGCTTAACGGTTCATAGTTAGCACCTGTAAGTTGCTCTCTGTAGTGATAAGCATTACTTATCCATTTAATTTAAAATTTCGTCTCTGTAATAAATAAGTAAGTTTAAAGATTATTTTCTTTATGTTCAACACCTTACCACACCAAGGCTCTAGCTCCCTAACATTTCTGCTTATTATTAAAATGTTAGCCGTTTGCCTGCGGCTTTGTCTGCATAGTCATCAACACATGCATTGAACACACCTCTCCTCCCCCTCTCTGTGTTCACCTCTTCCTATCTCTGGCTGTCTGCCTTATCCTCCCACATCCATCTGTCTATCTCCTCCTCCCCACTCTCTGTGTCTCTTCACTCTAACACCCCATTTTTTTGCCCATTGCTTCCACCCCTCCCTCTGACTATATCCTGCTGCCCCTCTCCCTTTCCAACTCCTCCTCTTCCTACTCCATCTGCCCGTCACCCCTGTACACCTCCTACATGCCTCATGCATCTCCCCCACCTACCCTATATTTATTTCCTCCTCCCTTTGTTCTGTCCATCCCCTCCTCTATCCATCTCATCCTTTTCCTAGCCATACTCATTGGCATATGTAGCCCCTGCAATACAATTCAGTAAAGCAGGCTGATGCTACTGCCACAACAGGCCTGTCGTGCAGGGCAGCCTGCATGTCAAGGCCACGAAAATCATCTCTTTCCCCTGATCAGATTGATTTAGCAGACCAATATACTTCCCACACAACCTGCCTCTCATCCAGGGCAACCTGTACGCCAGGAGCCAGAAAAACACGTTTTCCTCTCTATCTCAAATCATCGAACAGGCAGTTGGCTGTAGTTCAATGACTGCACAACGAGTGGTGATGAGATGGACTAATGAAAAAGGTGTGGTAAGAAGAATGTGGAAGGTCGTTCCTAAAGATCGCACAATTGTTCAACTGACTAACGAATAGACAGACGACAACTAGTATCTGGACAGAGGTTAATGGAACAGATTACTAAAACCTGTGCTGCGATCGCGAGCTGGCTTGAGAAAGATGCGAATATGTGACATGTCCATGGTCCACTGAGAACATACGCGTATCCAGCATTTGATAGGAAGAAGTATTATTTCTGTATCCACCTCCAGCTGCTGAACTTCATGAACTGACAAAGAGCGTGCTATAGGGATTCCAAGAAACTGTTCAATGTGACACTGAAGGTTGTTTGCTCCTCTCGCACAAAGAAGGCAAAGGTGTATTTATCATGACCCATAATGACGTTGTCGATGAACATCAGTTCTATACGGAGTGGCCGAGCAGTCTAAGGCGCTGCAGTCATGGACTGTGCGGCTGGTCCTGACGGAGGTTCGAGTCCTCCCTGGGGCATGGGTGTGTGTGTTTGTCCTTAGGATAATTTAGGTTAAGCAGTGTGTAATCTTAGGGACTGATGACCTTAGCAGTTAAGTCCCATAAGATTTCACACACATTTGAACATTTTGTACGGAGTGAAAGTTTAATCACGTAATACCCGTTGTGTAATAAACATCTCCACAAAGTTTGATAAATATCGATCACGTGGTTCATGGTGTAACAATTCCCATTTTGGTCAGTTTAGTTTGAACAGATAGCAAATGTTCGCTACGTTTTACAGAAGCCAGTTCGCGTGCTGCTTTACATTAGTTCGACGGGTCCTGATTCCCTGTATATTCACAATACACTTTCCTTAACGTGCAAAGGATATCGAGGAGTGGAGACATAAATCTACTTAACATAAATTAAAAACAGACTCACAATTGGTGGCAAGGTTGTATCAGCCGTTGCCTTCATACCATGTTGCGATTTAGTCCGCAGCTCGTGATCGTGCGGTAGCGTTCTCGCTTCCCACACCCGGGTTCCCGGGTTCGATTCCCGGCGGGGTCAGGGATTTTCTCTGCCTCGTGATGACTGGATGTTGTGTGCTGTCCTTAGGTTAGTTAGGTTTAAGTAGTTCTAAGTTCTAGGGGACTGATGACCATAGATGTTAGGTAACATAGTGCTCAGAGCCATTTGAACCATGTTGCGATTTAGGTTTCTAGACAGGCAGAGTGACTCCTGCTTCCATCCCAAATACCGCCACGGGCGAAGTTCGTGAGACAGCAACACATTACAAGAGACAGTAAACAAGTTTGCATAGGACAGGAATGAGGAAGAAAATAATCCGTGTCCCTTTAAACCTAAATTTGGTGGCGAGACGCAGATTTGAACAGCGTTCCCGCCGCCCCCCTCCCCCCCCCCCCCCCCCCCGCCCCACAGAATGTGACTCAAATGTTCTAAACATTGCGACACTGCATTTGGCATCCGAATGACGATAATATTCGTGGACAACAATGGCTCTAAGCAGTTTGGGACTTAACATCTGAGGTTATCAGTCCCATAGACTTAGAACTACTTAAACCTAAGTAACCGTAGGACATCACACACATCCACGCCCGAGGCAGGATTCGAACCTGCGACCGTAGCAGCAGTGCTGTGCCGGACTGAAGCACCTAGAACCGCTCGGCCACAGCGGCCGGCCGTAGACAGCAAAGTATGTGGGAGAGCCTCTACTTAGTTTGGAATGTGGGAGAAAGGTAAAGTGTTAACTCGGCTTATAAGCCGTGGTTCAACAGGTCAGCTGTAACAGCTTTGACAGTGTAATGGAAGATTCCGGGTTCGAGTCCCGGTCTGATAACTCGTTTTTAACCACTCAGGAGTCTTAATAGATCACACGAAGATTCAGAGTGAAAATTATAGAAGTTTTATTCTGGAAGCAACTCATAGATTATGGCTGTGCAATTTCTCCGCGATTTTTTTTCAGGCACTTATGTCACGTTTCAAAGGTAGGAGAGAGGTACTGTCAAGAGTTGCTCCAGGATAGCTCAGTCAGTGGAGCGCCTGTTCATGAAAGGGAAGGTTCTGGGTTCGAACCCCGAAACGGCATACTAAATCTTCCGGAAAATTTCACAACAGAGCACACTATGCTGTGAAGTGAAGTATGCGTTCTTAAAAATTTCTCTTTGCTCCAAGTTACACTTCGTAGTGACGCGTTAAAGCAAAGTGACAAACCTGTCTGTTGCTTTCTCTGAGCGTATCTCCACGTCTCGCCTCCCTGAGGATACACAAGCTTATAGCGCTGAGCTTTATGGGAGCCAAAGGGATTGAAGTGGATGAAGTGTGATGGAAGGAAATTGCCTGGCCCGCTACGACTCCCCTAGCGAATACAAAACGGGTCAGTAAACGTACCGGGCGGATAAAACGATTTAGAACAGCCAGAGCTCTTCCTCCTGCCTTGAAAAGCGGTAGAAGCTCAAAACGAACAACGGTACAACAAAGTGCCAATTTCATGCAGGCTGACGTGGAAACAAAAGTTGACGAGTCATAGGGAAAGAAAGATCCCTGGCACAGAACGACAACAGGTTGTGGTTGCTGAAAGCGCCTGCCGAACTGTCGTATGTCTCTTTGCTTCCACTGACGGTGGCGAAGTCATATTCATTCACCTCCATAAAAAGTATTGTCTAACTGTAGCTGTTTTCACCAAGGAGAGCACGCAGCACTCCGAGATGATAACTGCACACAAATTTCAGTAAGCCACAACTGTATGGACCTTTTCTTCATAATCTGACGTGGGCTGCTAAATTCAATGCCATTTGTATTCTCAGCGTTTGGCACGACGTCTCTAGTACACGGTCAAAAACTACATATATGGTCTGATCTGTTATTTTACCTTATAAAGTGGAGGTCTTGATGTGTTGACAATGTCTGGCTCACCTTTTATTTTTTAGCTCATTAGTCAGCTAAACAGATGTCCGTAATACACATATAATTATCCAGCACCTAATTTTACTTCCGTGCGAGCACGCACTCAGGAGCCTTACAGCACCGTCACGTTATCGAATTTAACGCAGTTTTTTGTACACATTCTGATGATCAGGCTCTGTGTGCCACCAGTTATACTCAGTTATCACTGGAAAATGTATAATGATCAAAATTGTATTATACCAACAGGTCTCAGTCTTGGAAGTCAATATACACTCCTGGAAATTGAAATAAGAACACCGTGAATTCATTGTCCCAGGAAGGGGAAACTTTATTGACACATTCCTGGGGTCAGATACATCACATGATCACACTGACAGAACCACAGGCACATAGACACAGGCAACAGAGCATGCACAATGTCGGCACTAGTACAGTGTATATCCACCTTTCGCAGCAATGCAGGCTGCTATTCTCCCATGGAGACGATCGTAGAGATGCTGGATGTAGTCCTGTGGAACGGCTTGCCATGCCATTTCCACCTGGCGCCTCAGTTGGACCAGCGTTCGTGCTGGACGTGCAGACCGCGTGAGACGACGCTTCATCCAGTCCCAAACATGCTCAATGGGGGACAGATCCGGAGATCTTGCTGGCCAGGGTAGTTGACTTACACCTTCTATAGTACGTTGGGTGGCACTGGATACATGCAGACGTGCATTGTCCTGTTGGAACAGCAAGTTTCCTTGCCGGTCTAGGAATGGTAGAACGATGGGTTCGATGACGGTTTGGATGTACCGTGCACTATTCAGTGTCCCCTCGACGATCACCAGTGGTGTACGGCCAGTGTAGGAGATCGCTCCCCACACCATGATGCCGGGTGTTGGCCCTGTGTGCCTCGGTCGTATGCAGTCCTGATTGTGGCGCTCACCTGCACGGCGCCAAACACGCATACGACCATCATTGGCACCAAGGCAGAAGCGACTCTCATCGCTGAAGACGACACGTCTCCATTCGTCCCTCCATTCACGCCTGTCGCGACAGCACTGGAGGCGGGCTGCTCGATGTTGGGGCGTGAGCGGAAGACGACCTAACGGTGTGCGGGACCGTAGCCCAGCTTCATGGAGACGGTTGCGAATGGTCCTCGCCGATACCCCAGGAGCAACAGTGTCCCTAATTTGCTGGGAAGTGGCGGTGCGGTCCCCTACGGCACTGCGTAGGATCCTACGGTCTTGGCGTGCATCCGTGCGTCGCTGCGGTCCGGTCCCAGGTCGACGGGCACGTGCACCTTCCGCCGACCACTGGCGACAACATCGATGTACTGTGGAGACCTCACGCCCCACGTGTTGAGCAATTCGGCGGTACGTCCACCCGGCCTCCCGCATGCCCACTATACGCCCTCGCTCAAAGTCCGTCAACTGCACATACGGTTCACGTCCACGCTGTCGCGGCATGCTACCAGTGTTAAAGACTGCGATGGAGCTCCGTATGCCACGGCAAACTGGCTGACACTGACGGCGGCGGTGCACAAATGCTGCGCAGCTAGCGCCATTCGACGGCCAACACCGCGGTTCCTGGTGTGTCCGCTGTGCCGTGCGTGTGATCATTGCTTGTACAGCCCTCTCGCAGTGTCCGGAGCAAGTATGGTGGGTCTGACACACCGGTGTCAATGTGTTCTTTTTTCCATTTCCAGGAGTGTATTAGCGACGCCAGTATTGAGGCAGCTTGTAAGTTCTTAAAAATGTTAGTAACAGAACTCTGGCTGCGATTCCGTGGTTCATATATCTTATTTTGAAATTAAGAAACCTTTCTATTCAGCAAGTCTGAAAGTTTGGAGAGCTCCACAGGCAAGTAGATAGTGAGATTGTAACAGCAGGTAGACGAGTCGGTGAGCTAGCGACCTTCAGTACCACTTCATTTGTAAGCGTAAAATGTTGCCGTTTAATTGAGTGGAGGATTCCTTTTACTATTCCAGTGGAGGGTAGCTTATTTCAGTTCTCGTTCCTTTAAGCATTCAACTTACTTTCCATTTAACTGTCCTTTAATCTCAACTTTTCCTTAGGCCTTGATCACTATTTTCACCTGATACTCATTTAAAGAAACGCGCAACGGATAATTAAGTTTCATATTTAGCATATTTAATTACGGGAAAAGAAATGACATCTAAATTCATCAATGAATCCTTCAATTTACGGTTCCAAATATACATGAAGAATGGGAGGTGGGACTGCAGTGTTGAAACCATAAAATATTTTAAGATATATTCGACAAAGTTTATGTAACTATTTTATTATTAGTGGACAAAGTCTAGACAAGACAAAGGTAATCAGGTACCAATAAATTGATGTGATCCTCTACATTACACCAATATTTAACTAATTATCAAATCTAATTGCTGTTGTGGTTTGGTAGGATGGTCAAAGGAAACAGCAATTCGGAAGACGAATCTAACATTCTTAAATTCGCTCATTTCACAACAACCGTCATAAATATCGTACCGCTACTGCTAGAACTGCCACAAAATCCAATTAGTATTCAGCAGAGAGTATCAGGACTAAGTCTAAGACATAGAACATGGACGCATAACGCACAAGGCATACAAAGAAAACCCGGGTTATAGCTTCGTCAAAGTTCACAAAAACATATCAAGCATACAAATGATCCACGAACGCTGAAGTCGCAGGTATTTACCGAACATTTCAGGAGATGACGACTTATGTGTGTTCAAGTACTACTAATCGTGAACATAATTTAACCGGTTCGTTGTCGAAACGCCTAATAATTTAGCTATGCAAATGTATTCCATATTACAGATTGACTGAATAATGTAGAACATTTTTACTCTGTTCACACGTAGTTGAAACCCTGAATCACACAATGAAGTGCATCGATTTACAACAGAAAATTCAATAACATTTAAAATGCGTTTCACAGAATATTCACGCACTGGGGTACACACTTAGTAAATGTTACCAAAGATTGGGCTTAGATTTCATCATCAACCACATGGCATTGTGGCTGTACATAGCCACTGGCCTTCGGGTTCCAAACTTACAAATAAACTGAAATTCAAGCTCGCGGCTCTGATCTGCTTTATATATTTAGAATGAATCCACTGGCATGCCGGTCTGGAAAAGCAGTCTCTATGGTTCTGCGTCACACATGGTGCCCAGGTCATTCGTACACAAAGTATTTTTACCAAAAGTTGTGAACGAATCAAAACGTCACACTGATTTAATAATATGCTGAGTAATATGGTTATCCCTGACTACCAAAAGAAACTCCAATAAAATGATTGAAATTCGAACCTTAAATAATTCAAATACTTCACACAGGCAGCCAGCTCATCCATACAAAAGTATTTTTACCAAAACTCAAAAATGATATTAAAACTTCACACGAATTTTTTTCTCACTCTAACTAATAGGATTACCTCTGATTCTTAAAGAGACTGCAATGAAATGACTGGAAATTCGCACATTAAATATTTCAAATTCCATCATTCGTGGGCTACCCACAGATCAGTCCAATCACCAAGACGACGGAAAAGCTACCCTTTACGCATTCAAAGTAACCAACCTAACCGCATCCACTACCCCTGTGATAGGGAGGCCGCCACAAATGAGGACGTCGTTACCTGCCAATCTAAATCTTTTGAGCGCTAACGTACCAGCTCTGATGACCGAGCTAGACCTCCCTGCTTTTATACTTCCCCTATAGCTGTTGACAAAACTGGAGGAGCAGACGAAGCTGCAGTAGCAGGCAGTTGCTGGCTTCTCTCACAGAAACTCACATTTACTCCGTTCAGTGAAGCACAACAGGTTAAATGATGGAACACGGATGGTGGGGGTAGAGGAGGGGTGTGATCCAGTGCCACTTACACTGACAGAAAAAAAATCGCAGCACCAGGAAGGTGTTGTACGACATAAACGAAAGTTGCTAAACGTGTTTCTACATCTGAAACATGACGTCCATTCAGATATCGCGCCAGTCAGATAAGAGTGTTGATAATACCGCCACTGTGAGGATGAAAACCAGGTTTGCTTTAAATACACGCTATGACGGTCGTGATCGTTGCATACCTTTCACATTGGACGTGCCGAGTTGAATGCCTTTAAGGCGACAAAGACACCACTGTCAACATCTCACTGACTTGGAACGAGGTCGTACAACACGGCTACGAGAAGCTGGATTTTCTTTCTGCGGTATTGCAGAAAGACTTGGCAGGAATGTAACCACTGTACATGGTTGCTGGCATCTGTGGTGACGAGAATGTACGGTCGCAGGGAAACTTAAACTCCCGACGGCCACGTGGCACTACCGACAGTGAAGACCATTGTGTTTGCCGTATAGCTCTAGCACATCTGCAGCAGCAATTTGAGCAGCAGTTGTCACCACAGTGACACAAATAACTGTTACAAATTGGTTACTTCAGAAACAGCTCCGAGCCTGACGCTCTGTAGCACACATTCCACTGACCGCAAACCATCACCATCTGCAACTTCAGCGGTGTCAAGCGAGAGCTCATTGTAGGACTGGGTAAAGGTCTGTTGTGACTGGTTGTGCCTCGGTGCCGGTGATGGCCGTATGTTGGTTAGATGGAGACCAATTGAGAGTAGACACACTGGACCTACACCTAGAGCTATGGTCTGGGGTGCGATTTCGTATGACAGAAGGAATACTCTATCCCACTCACTCCGACTGCAAATTTCTACTTCAGTCTAGTGATTCGATATGGTGGGCTGCCATTCATGAACAGCATTCCAGGTGGTGTTTTTCAACAGGGTAATGTTCGCCCACATACTGCGTTATCTCAACATGCTCTACTCAGTCCCTACATGTTGCCTTGGCCAGCTCGGACACCAACGCTGTCCCAAATCGACCACGTATGGACATCATTGGACGACAAATCCAGCGTCATCCACAGACAACATTAACCGTCCATATATTGACCGACCAAGTGCAGCAGGCATGGAAGTCCATCCGAGAAACTGACATTAGGCACCTACACAAATCAATGGATGCATGCTTGCATTCAACATTCTGGCGTCTACACCGGTTATTACTATAACAGCATTTCACTTTTTTAATGGCTTCTCTCGCGTTGCATTAACCTGTGATCTTGCAATGTTACCCTTTTAAATATGTTACCTAGACAAATGTGTTTCCGAAGTTTCATTAATCTACATTAATTGTCTTATATTGGTGCGATTTCTTTTCCGTCAGTGTATTTGTAACAACAAAGAAAAGAAACGTGAGTTCCTGGTAGATCAAAACTGTGTACCGGACCGAGGCTCGAAGTCAGGACCTTTTCCATTCGCGGCCAAGTGCTCTACCAACTGAATTACCCACGCCGTCCTAAAAAGGTTTATTTCCGCCTGTAGAGCACTTGCCAGCGAAAGGCATAGGTCCCGAGTTCGAGTCTGCCAGAAAGTTTCGTATCATGCACTCCGCTGCAGAATGAAAATTTCATATCCATGTGAACGCCACACATCCTTCCGAGAGGCTAGTGGCACGTAAGCAACAGATAACACAGCATAGACAGAAAGATCTCTATACATATATATAGGAGTGTGATCTGATAGAGCTCTCTCAATCACACCGTACAAAAACTTAGCGATCACTCACCGCTCCCAGGAGACACCGCACTAATACCGTGTAACATCGCCTGTGGCCTCGAATATACCATCAATTCTGCGAAGAAGATAGTCCGCAAGTTTCTTCAGTTACATCATACCCAGCTGAAGGCAACCATTGATGATCAGATCCCGTGGAACAGCTAGATTACCTGGACTGTGACTGCTACGTTTCACCAGCTGTTCTAAGTAGTTCCAGATATTTTGTGTGGGATTACGTTCGGATGCTTTAGTGGGCGGGTGCGTCAGGACGACTGTTCATGCAGCCAGGAACGAATGAGTGCATCCCTCTGAAAATAACTGCTGTCATCTTGCAAGTCGTCATTTTCCACAGTTATCTTACCATTAAGATGTAGAAGAAGGTCAACACTTTGTCACGGATACTGGGGTAAATATACTGGTTGATACGATAAACTGAATACGTGGGCCGAAACGATGGCACGGAAAACACCTCGAAACATCACACAGCCCCCTCAAGCCTGAACTACATCCTCCATACGTTGTAGATTAAACGCCTCATTGGGCCATCGGAGCGTCGTATGAAAAGAGGCAAATGTGCTACTGGTCGGACCACACTACACGCCTCCAGTTAGTTAATGTCTTGTTTCTTTGTCCTTTGATCCACTGAGGACAAGCAGCCTTATGTGCCTCCGTGGACAACGGCCTTTTGGGAGGTACCCGAGTCGAAATGTCCATTTCATGCTCCCTTGGAAATGCTCGCTCGGTAAGTTACTGATATGATCCTATATTCGCTGACCACAGCAATTATTGTTGGATTTGAAGCCGATTTTCATTGACAAGTAATGTCACTCGTCTCTAGTAGCATAATCTCTTTACGACCACTGTTCTTACGCCGTGTTAAGATGACTGCCTAATGCTACATCACTAACTGCAGACACACTGAGAATCCACTCACGGGTTGGTCATTATGACGTCCAAACACCATAGCTCCTTTCTGCCATTCTCTCCCGTCTTCAGGTAGATTCGTCTTACTGTGTTGATTCTATACAGCCGACTGGTACATACATACCACTTCAATTCTATGACTCATATCGGCGGTGGGTGATCAAGTGATCACCAGGTACGACTTCTATACACTCTACTGCGCTCCAAAGTGACCAATGCGGTTTGTTAAAGGGGTGACTAGTACACTGTAAGAGAAAAGAAGGAGGCACCACGAAGGAGTTATCCGAAAGGGACGGAAATCAGTAGATGCAATGTACATGTAGAGACAAACAAAAGACTACAGTTTCAGAAAAACTAGGTGACTTAGTCAAGAGACAGAGCTTCACAAATTGAGTAAGTCAATAATGCGTTGGACTACCTGTTGCCTGAGGGATCTCGTGCCAAACTCTGTCCATCTGGCACGTGAGATCGTCAAAATCTACAAGCTGCTTGGAGCACCCTTCCATGCGTTCCAAACGCTCCAAACGTTCTCTATTGGGGAGAGATCCGCCGACCTTGATACCTAAGATAGGGTTTGGCAAGCACAAATACAAGCAGTAGAAACTCTCGCCGTGCTCGTGTGGGCATTATGTTGCTGAAATGTAAGCCCAGTATACTTTCCTATAAAGAGCAACAAAACAAGTAATAGAATATCGTCGCCGTACCGCCGTGTTGTGTCGGTGCCGCAGAAAACAACCAACGGGGTCCTACTACGAAAAGAAATGGCACCCTAGACCATCACCTCTGGTTGTTGGGCCGTATGGCTGGTGACATTTAATCTGGTATCCCATCGCTGTCCGGGGCGTCTTCGGCCTTGAATCTCATTGACTGGAATAGCTTTCGGTGATGAGTCCCACTCTGAATTAGCTCCGATGACCAGTGAACACGCGTCTGGAGAGGCCCCAGACAGCAGTGTGATATCAGCCGGTGTGTCGCCCGCCATACCGCCCGACAACCAAAAGTAATGGTCTGGGGTGCCATCTCATTTCATAGCAGTACCCCTTTGGTTGTCTTCCACGGCACCCTTACAGCACCTTGTTATATCGACGATATTCTACACACCAATTTTTTTGCCCTTTATGCCAAGCTATCCCAGGCTTACGTTTCAGCAAGGTAATGCCCGCTACCGCTCGTCTTCATGCTTGCCAAATCCTACTTTGGCCGCCGGATCTCCTTCCAACTGCGAACATTTGGAGCATTAAGGGCAGGGCCTCGAGCCAGCTGGGGACTTTGACGGTTTAACGCGCCAGTCGTAGAGAATTCGGTACGATATCCATCAGTAGGACGTCCAACAACTCTATTAATCTCTGACAAGCCGTATAGCTGCTTGTATAAGTACCAGATGTGAATCTACGCATTAATGACTTGCCAAATTTGTGAAGCCCTTTCACTTGAATAAATCATCCAATTTATTTGGTAGAGTTTGATTTAAAAGAGGAATTCTGTTCTATTATAGAAACTGTTATTTACAATTTTGTTAACTTATTTGGGTTGTTCGCCATAGCTTAATGGTTCATATACATTGTATTTAACTTGGCCTCTATGATATATAAGTATTCCGTATTCTTGCAACAGAGTCCCACTCTGAATTAGCTCCGATGACCAGTGAACACGCGTCTGGAGAGGCCCCAGACAGCAGTGTGATATCAGCCGGTGTGCCGCCCGCCATACCGCCCGACAACCAAAAGTAATGGTCTGGGGTGCCATCTCATTTCATAGCAGTACCCCTTTGGTTGTCTTCCGCGGCACCCTTACAGCACCTTGTTATATCGACGATATTCTACACACCAAATTTTGCATGAGTAATAAAAAAATATGTTTAAAGTTTATTTCCTTTATGCTCCATACATTAACACACCAATATCCTAGCTCCCTACCATTTCAAAACTTATGTGATGTCATCCCCTTGTTTTTATAATGCTATCCTACGTCCTATGGCTTTACCCACATATGCATTTGATACATGTGTTGAACAACCGCCTGATCCCCCGCTCTGTGTCCACCTCTTCCTTTCTCTGACTGTCCTTTCTCATTCCTCCACCTTCCATTATCTCCTCCTCCCCATTCTCTCTGTCTCTTCATCTCCTCCACACCTCTTTTTGTCCATTTCCTCGACCTTCACTCTCTGACCATATCTTTCTCTGCTTCCCCCCCCCCCCCCCACCACCACCACCGCCCCCACACCCTCTGGCCAGATCGTCCTCTATCTTTCAATCTCCACCTTGCCCTCTTCCTATTCCACATGCATACCACCCCACTACACTTTCCTCCTGCCTCATGCATCTCCTCCTCCTCCTCCTCCTCGCCGGCCAGTGTGGCCATGCGGTTCTAAGCGCGTCAGTTTGGAACCGCGTGACCGCTACGGTCGCAGGTTCGAATCCTGCCTCGGGCATGGATGTGTGTGATGTCCTTAGGTTAGTTAGGTTTAAGTAGTTCTAAGTTCTAGGGGACTGATGACCTCAGATGTTAAGTCCCATAGTGCTCAGAGCCATTTGAACCATTTTTTTCCTCCTCCTCATCCTCCTCCTCCTCCTCCTCCTCCTCCTCACTCATTCAGTCAATCCCCTTCTCTACCTATCTCAACATTTTCCCAGCCATGCTCATCAACACATATAGCCCCTGTAGTACTGTTGAATAAAGCTACCTGATACTACTCCCACAACATACCTGTCATGTAAAGCAGCCTACATGTCATAGCCCTGATGTGTAGGCTCACATGTAAAGCAGACTGTAACTGTTCCCACACAACATGCCTGTTGTGTATGGCAGCCTGTACACCAGGGCAGGAAAACATGTTTTTACAACTATTTCTGCTCCTATTGGAGCTGGGAGATTATAAACCCCACACCGATGATACTCGTGAGGCCTTAGTTTTCTGTGCCGAATTTGGTTGAAATCGATCCAGAGGTTTTGGAGAAGATCTCAGACATAACTCATACACTGAAGAGCCAAAGAAACTGGTACACCTGCCAAATATCATGTAGGTTCCCCTTGAGCATGCAGAAGTGCTGCAACATGATGTGGCATCGAATGTCTGAAGTAGTGCTGGAGGGAATTGCCACCCTGTGTCTTGCAGGACTGTCCATAAATCGTAAGAGTGCGAGGGGTGGAGATCTCTTTTGAACAGCACATTGCAAGCCATCCCAGATATGCTCAATGATGATCATGCCTGGGGAGTTTGGTGCCCAGCGGAAATATTTAAACTCATAACAGTGTTCCTGGAGCCACTCTGTAACACTTGTGGATGTGTATGGTGTAGCATTGTCCTACTGTAATTGTCCAAGTCAGTCGGAATGCACAATGAACATGAATGGATGCAGGCGGTTAGACAGGACGCTTACATACGTGTCGCCTGTCTGAGTCGTATCTAGACGTTTCAGGGGTCCCACAACAATCCAACTGCACATGCCCCACACCATTACAGAGCCTCCACCTGCTTGAACAGTCTTGCAGTGTCCATGGATTCATGAGGTTGTCTCCATATCCATACACATCCATACGCTCAATACGATTTGAAACGAGACTCGTCCGACAAGGCAACATGTTTCCAGTCATCAAAAATCCAGCATCAGTGTTTACAGGCCCAGGTGAGGCGTAATGCTTTGTGTCGTGCAGTTATCAAGGGTACATGAGTGAGCCTTCGGCTCTGAAAGCCCATATCGATGATGTTTCGTCGAATGGTTCACATGCTGACACTTGTTGACGGCCCAGCATTGAAATCTGCAGCAATTTGCAGAAGGGTTGCACTGATGTCACATTGGACGATTTTCTTCAGTCGTTGTTGGTCCTGTTCTTGCAGGATCTTTTTCCGGCCACAGCAATGTCGGAGATTTGATGTTTTACGAGATCCCTAATATTCGTGGTACACTCTTGAAACTGTCGTATGGGAAAATCCCCACTTCCTCGCTACCTCGGAGATGCTGTGTCCCATCGCTCATGCGTCAACTATAACACCACGTTCAAACTCAAATCTGGATAAGCTGCCATTGTAGCAACAGTAACCGATGTAACAACTGCACCTCACACTTGTCTTATATAGGCGTTGGTGGCAGTAGCACCGTGTTCTGTCTGTTTACTTTGTCCTGCAGCTTCGGTCACATATGCGCTTGAATCACATATTGTACACATCTCGTATGCTCCCTCCCTATGTTCATCTCTTCCTTGTCAATCTCTGTCCCCCACTTTGTATCTTTATTGGTCCATCTCCTTCTCCCCTATTTTTTGTTTATCATCTTTGCCCCTTAGTGCCCTTAGTGATGATATTATTTTTCTTCCTCATCACTCTGTAAATATCCTACTCCCTCTCTGTACATTTCCTTCTCTCCCTATTTCTGTCTCCTCCTCAACTCTTTCTAACTGTCTTTCTTCCACCCTTCTCTCTCCCTCTCTCTCTCTCTCTCTCTCTCTCTCTCTCTCTCTCTCTCTCTCTCTCCTTTCCTCACCACATTTCCTCCTGCCCACAGCTCCCTATCCATGTCCCCAAGCATCTCCTTCTCCCCTCCCTCCCTCCTCTCCCTATCGATCTCATGCTCTCCCATCCTCCTCCTCTCCCTGTCCCTCCCCCCCTGCCTCCTCAATCTGTCCCTCCTTCCATTCTCTCCCCTCTCTTTCTATGACTCCTGCCCCTCTCTTTCTGTCAATCTCCTATTTCTCCATCTCATCCTCTGTCGACCCCAAACTTCCCTCAGCTGCGCTGATCCTCAACATGTGCCCACTGCCCTGCAGAATACTGTGGTTTTATAGCATGGGCCATTACTACTCCGGCACAACACATCTATCATACTGAACAGCCTCACAACAGGGGCTGGGAATCTGTGACTTGTCCCTGATGTGTTCTGCAAATCAGATCGATTAGGCATACTGAAATTTCTACCATACTACACACCTGTTGTACAGGGGCTGCGAAAAACGTGTGTTCCTATATCTCTGTTACTACTGGAACTAGTAGGTTATAAACCCTGCAGTGCTGACACTCGTGAGGCCTGTTGTTTCTGTGCTAAATTTGTTTGAAATCCATCCAGAGGTGTGGGATGAGATAGCAGGCATACCCACCCACATACTCTCTACTTTATATGTATAACAGATAACAGATTAATTACACTCACTGTGTTACGTAATGTCAGAAAATATAACATCTATTTCTTGTTTTGTAGTAAAAATTGCATCACTCCTCAAATTATCGAACACCTCTATTTAAAAAAAAAACCTATATTTTTCTGAACACTTAATCTCTGGGTGGTACTGCTGTGATTCTGAAACAATTGGGCAAAATTCAATGAAGGAAGTGGAACACTTTCGACGAACAGTACCCAACTGAGTACATAAGGCTAGGACTTTTTGATTAAAATTTCATTCTTTGTTGAGTGTGCAGAAAAGACATTCCTGCAGGTGTGTGTACATTACTGCCGATGGGTGTGTCTAATGTTACTGGAACTCTTCAGGTGAAGATCACAACGAAGCATTCCAAGAGGGTGTGAATCTGGTACTCGATGCGATCTTTCAGAGTTTGATAAAAGTCGAATCCTTGGCATGAAGGATGGGGCAGCATCATACAGACTGATCGTATAGCCGATTGCCTGTAGTTCAACGAGATTAACTCAAGACAACGATGTGGCGAGAAGAATGTGGAAGGGTCCTTCAAGACACTAACGAATAGGCGGATAACAACTGAAACCCAGGCAGAGGTTAACGAAACAGATTACTGGAAGTTGGGTTGAAATCTCGAGCTGTCTTACGTTCCCACCGCAGATACCTTGAGAAAAGTATGGATCCTTGACTGGTGTGCACAGTCCAATGAGAACAGAAAGACATATTAATTCCGTACCAGCCCCCGGCCACCAAGCTTCATAGACTGACAGTGTGTCTTAGGCATTGCAAGAAACTGCTCGATATGATACTGAAGGTTATTTGCTTCTCTGTCTTAATGAAGGGAAGAGTGTCAATGAACAGCAGTTTCGAATGGAATCGAAGTTTAATTTTTGGAACCCGTTATCCTATGAACAGCTACATAAAGTTTTGTAAATATCGGAAAGGTGGTTCGCGGTGTAACAATTTCCATTTTCGTCAGTGCAGTATGAACAGATAGCAAGTATTCGCTACGTTTTTTAGAAGATTCAATTGGAGTACTACTTTACATAAGTTCAGTGAGTTCTAGTTTCCTGTGTATTTCCATTTCACATTCCCTGACGTACGAAGGATATCGAGAAGATAAAAATACGAAACATAAATGAAAAAAAAATCACAGCTAGCAGAAAAGCTGTTTCCTCTGTTTCCACGGTGCCATGCTTTAGCTCACCGAAACTCGGCTTCTAAACGTGATCGGTTGCTAGACATGACAGGGTGACTCCAGAATATTTGTGTCCACTCCAAATGCCAATACATGCGATGTCCGTTCCTGTCAGACTAAGACAGGAAAGAACAGGTCTTAAGGGACGTTAAACAAGTTCGCATAGAACAGGGATGGGGAAGAAAATAGTCCTAGTCCCATTTCGGAGGAGGCATTCCAGTAAGGCTCTAATTGTTGTAGGAAAACCATGGAAAAATTAAATTTCGTTGAACCCTGTTCCTCCCGAATGTGACTCCACTGTTCTAAACACTGCGACAGCCCATTCGGTGTCAGAATACGAAGACCAAAGTATGTGGGAGAACATCAGTTTGGTTTAGAAAGTAGGAGATGAGTTACAGGCCGAATTTTAGGCGGCTTGTGAGTCGTGCCTGGATAGCTCACCCCGTAACAGCTTTGGCAGTGTACAAAAGGCTTCCATTCCCGGTCTGACAGCCCAGTTTTAACCAGCCAGCCAGGTAGTACAATAGAATACACTACGATTAAAAGTATAAGTTGTATTCTGAAAACAACCCGTAGGCTGCTGCTGAGCCATTTCTGCGCAACCCCCGCCCCCTTGTCTTGAGGAGCTACCGTTACGTTTGAAGGCAGGAGAAGGTAGAGAAGGTACGCGTTTGAAGGCAGGAGAAACGTACTATCAAAACAGAAATCGTGAAGGCAATTGCTAGTCGCACGTAGGCAGCTGAATCAGTAGAGGACTTTATATGTGAACAACAATGGTCCGGGTTCGAATTCCGGAAAATATCAGAGTAGAGTACACTACTACACGAAGTGAAAGATGTGTTCCTTATGCTCCATGTCACGAAGGTCACACTTCACACTGACAGGTTAAAATGGAGCAAGGATCCTGGCTGTTCAGTTGCTTTCTCTGATCATTTTCTCCACGACTCACCTCCCTGAAGATTCGCAACTTATGGTGAGAGCTTTGTGTGAGCCAGAGGAATTGCAGTGGATGAAGTGTGATGGAAGGAAATTGCTTGGCCAGCTACGGCTCCCTTAGCGAATACAAAACGAGTTCTTAAACGTACCGGGTGAATAAAACAGTTTAGAACCACCAGAGCTCTTCCTAATGCTCGAAAGGAGGGGTAAGCGCAAAATGAAAACTGTGCAACAAAGTCTCACTTTCATGCAGGCTGATGTGGGACAAGAAAGTGATAAGTCATTAGGAAGAAAAGGTCGCCGTTAGTGAAGGACGACGAGCTGAGGTTACTAAAAGCCACCTCCATAGAAATATTGTCTTCTTAAGCTGTGTCCTCCCTGGAGAGGACGCTAAGTCTGCGGTGCTTATTGCGCACAAATTTCAGTAAGCCACATCTATATCGACATTTTTACCATAATCCGACATGGAATAATGTTAAATTTAATATAATTTGTACACTGTTCCAGCTTTTGGCATGACGAGTATAGTACACAGTCAAAAACAGTTTGTATCATCCGATCTGTTGTTTTACCTTTTAAAGTGAAGGTTTCAGAGTGCTGCCATTTGGATTTTAGGGTGCAGCTTTTTGAAACAAAGTCGATTTTTCGACTGCCTATGCAGCGGTGGTCCTCAGAACAAAGATTATGAAACGTGTATTTTCAGTAGGTTTCCATCGTGAAGGTAAGTGTGTTAGCGACAAACACGAAATTTCAAACACAAGTCCAAAGCTTGTTTCTCGGAAAAATTAATTTTCCTTCAAGCGGTACTTTACGTCCATTTAACTGTTTAGGATTAAATATGTATTACTTAAATAAATCAAAAATTGGAAATAATGTTCTTGTCAACAAGGGTAAAGCCACAGGGTCCTGTCCATAAATCAAATAGAGAACGACCTCTCAGAACTTCATATTAGGCAAGACATAATAACTAACATGGGTGACTATCATGTAGCTATTGAAACCAGACGCTAACCACATTGACAGCAGGAAACGGTCCCAGGAAGTTCAGCAGTTCAGCAAAAAAATGAAGCAATACTGAGCTAGAAGAAAATCTCAATGAACTAACAAGAAAACAACTACTCAGCTTGTCCAAGAGCACCAGAAGTTGCAGACAACATCAGCGCAGGAAAAACACAAGCACCCTGGTGAACAGATGGCCCAAACGAGTTATTTTTTAAAAAATGTTCATGCATGAGGTATGCTTGATTGTATTGTAGTAATTGTCATTTCCTGGCGTTATATGACAAGTAGAGGAAATCTGACCATGTGAAGATCATTCTCTCATCCATCCTGATGCATCCATTATGAAACGCATTTTACATGCTCTTCGCATACAATTCCAGTATAATTCCAGTGTGTTTACTGTTGATAGGTAATGGCCGACGCCTTCCTACTTCTTTCCCTAATTTTTAACTTAACAAAGTGAAAGCGAATCCTGATTTAGAATGTTCACTGTGTTCTGACTTTTATTATTATTATCATAATTGTTACTAAGGATCAGAGTTTTCTTTAAAAAACGGTACAATGTACTGACGCGTTCCATCCTCGTGTCGTGAACACAAAGGACAAAGGATGAATGCTGGATTACTGGTGGTGTTCGTGAGGTGCAGAAAGCGGCAAGCTAATGAAAATAATAATATTCGTGCGATAACACATCAATCTCGTCTATGCAAACCCCACCACCTGTTGGAAGCTGTAAATAAACCGTTATTACCAACAGGTAGCGGAGAGCGACGGCGAGTTAGTTGATTCAATATGGGCACACCAGTGATGTATGTGTCGTAGTGGCACCATCAATATGTCACACAGCATAGGTTATGACGAGTTCGACGCTCGTTTTAATCGAGAGGCACGTCAGTCTGAATTCCTCTCCCCTCAAAACCTTCCGCGATTAAATTCCTAATCTTTATAACACCTGTACAAGCACTTCATATGGTATTAAATGAACTATGATTATGATGGAACGTTTAACCTAGGAAAGTAGTAAATAGAATGTGAAACACATTTAATTATAAAACATTGCAGAGCTATTTAAAGCACTTTTGTTGCGAGCTGTATCTTCTGTTTTAGGGAAGCAAATCGCGAAGCCTGTAAAAACGAATACCACCGTAAGAGGACAAAAAATTTTCTAAGAATAGCTTTATAGCAACTAACGCAGAGTAGGAATATTTGTGGAGTAAACTTAGTGTACTGCGTGTGTCGCCAACATTAAAACGGATTATCAAGTGACAGTACAACAATATTTCTTTAAATTTGATACTAATGCCGAAACTTTAATATTAAATTTGCCCTCTTTTTAAAATATTTATTTGCTACAAACAGAAGTGGTTGTCCGTAGCTCGTGGTCTCGCGGTAGCGTTCTCGCTTCCCGAGCAAGGAGTCCCGGGTTCGATTCCCGGAAGGATCAGGGATTTTCACCTGCCCCGAGATGACTGGGTGGTGTTGTGTCGTCTTTATCATAATCATTCATCCCCATTACGGTCGGAGGAAGGCAACGGCAAACCACCTCTATTAGGAATGAGATTTTTCACTCTACAGCGGAGTGTGCAGTGATATGAAACTTCCTGGCAGATTAAAACTGTGTGCCGGACCGAGACTCGACCCGGCCGCGGTGGTCTAGCGGTTCTAGGCGCGCAGTCCGGAACCGCGCGACAGCTACGGTCGCAGGTTCGAATCCTGCCTCGGGCATGGATGTGTGTGATGTCCTTAGGTTAGTTAGGTTTAAGTAGTTCTAAGTTCTAGGGGACTGATGACCACAGATGTTAAGTCCCATAGTGCTCAGAACCATTTGAACCATTTTTGAACCGAGACTCGAACTCGGGACCTTTGCCTTTCGCGGGCAATTGCTCTACCAACTGAGTTACCCAAGCAGGACTCGCGCCCCGTCCTCACAGCTTTACTTCTGCCAGTAGAGCACTTGCCCGCGAAAGGCAAATGTCCTGAGTTCGAGTCTCGGTCATGCTCACAGTTTTAATCTGCCGGCAAGTTTCACTTCTATTCTTTGCCTAGTACGGCGGTGCGGATCTCCTGCATCGTTCCCCTACGCTCTGTCAAGAAACATAGGACTTCATTTCCATTTCACCGGAAGTGGTTAATGTTTGTCACTGTTACGGAAGTAAATCTAAATATGCCAAAAGCGAAAAAATTATTTTTCGTAGGTAAGTACCACAAAGGTCAAATTTTCGTACTTGTAAGAGTCACTTTATATATGTTGAAAATTATAGAGACCGTAATAAACAATTAGTATCGTACGGCGAATTTATATGTATGTTTTTAGAAATAAGTGCCGGACGAATTCGGTAGTGTACGAAAGTGCTGGTAGTCAATGTGTTGAATGTAGCGGCCTACGCATTTCGAACAATTTTCACCAGAATATAAACAGGGTGCTCACAGCAAACCTTGCACAGGTCAAGGGACTGGGGACGGGGGTATGTTGGCGACAAAAATTGTGCTCTGGACATCTGAATGCTCACTGCGTACATATTCCAACTCTATCGGCTGCTAGTAAGTACGTTGCGGTTCTGACACAGTAAAACCCAGCATCTGCCAAAGACTACTGTTAGCGCAGCGTGCATTAGCGGGCATTGCGCATGCGCACCTGTGTAACACCGCTGCCGAACTGCACAGCGGAGTAGAAACCGGGCCAGTGGGCTGGCGCAGAATGGGCTTCTTGTTTATCCGAGAGGGTGGCTAGTCAAATCGTCCGTACACGGAAGTCAGTGGGTCTGCGCGGAAACCGATGTCATTTCGCGGAAACGAACCCAAGAGTGTAATCCTGCGCGCACCACACGACTGCGTCACAGGAAGCCGCGCCTGCAGTCACGAAAGCAAAACACACACGCGAGAACGCAGCGCAGTCCATCGGCGGCCACGTGAGCGCAGAGATGACTGGCAGCGGCCGTCAGCTGTGCCTGCGGGCACTCGCCGCTATTGCCCGCCTTCATTCCTCCCTCCCCCTCCTCCCCTTACACCCCTCCACACAACCCCATACTCCCTCCACTCGCACTGCCCCTCCCGATGAGCCACTTCGTAATTATCGCCAGTGCTCACACAAGCAGACAGACCTCCCAAAGCGCTAGCTGCGCGTTATCTCACTGTCCTAGGAGACGCCTCCGCGTCTCATTATGTCATAACGACATATCGGGTTAGATAGAGCAGCAATCAGTCGTAGAATTAAGTTCCTTTAATATGACATTTATAGTCACAACGCAGATCAGATTTCGACCTGTGTCAGGTCATTATCAATGCTAAAACAAATACAAGAGTATATATTACAATGTGATTTACAAAAGTTATAAGTCCATCACATCGTTGTGTTTTAATGTTAACATTACATACCAGTGCGGAATTGTAGCAGTTGTTCGTGCTCAAGTGAATGCTTACACAGTTCAATCATTACTGTCGTAAAATTATATTTTGGTTTCACAGTACACATCGGTTTTGCGTATGGCGCCCTCTATGAGCTACGCCTGAAGTTTACAGTTTTGACGACTTTTTTTAATAATATTTATGTTGTATAGTAACTAAGTAGTAACATGAAATTATTATGAGTAAAACTATGTAAAATTACAATTCTTACTTTTTCTCATGCCTGTAATGTGCTGGATGTTTAAAATTACTATAGCACGTAACAGTTACTGTTTACGCCTCATGGGCTAAAATTAATTATAAAACTGATATGGCTACGTAAAGTACGTTATAGGAAATATTGCATATTTTGTCGTGTTGGGACCTGTCTTAACTTAATTACGTGCTATAGTAATTTTAAACATCATCACGTTACCTTCCATTCAGAAGGCTGTTGCACTCAGCAACTGTTATATTGACCTGTAAATAATAGATTTCAGCTATTAGTCGTCCTTTTTAAATTTAATTGGCAGATCTAGATTTCAGCTAGAAGCTAGCCATTCTCAGTGCACTATCATTTTGATCAATGCATGTAATGTCTGTTGGTCGGGCTTCATCCACAGTTCATGGAATACTCATTCAATGAACTGTGGATAAACCAACGAACAGGCATTACATGCATTGACCAAAAATTATAGCTGAAATCTAGATCTGCCAATTAAAAAATTTTTTAAAAAGAACGACTGATAGCTGAAATTTATTATTTACAAATGTTATTTATTGTATGGTTACCAGTCTTCGTGCTCCAGTGCACGATCTTCAGGCCTTAACTGAAGCTGAGGGCTTAACTCCAACAGTATATACGATTCGCCAGTGGCCAATATCTATAAACTGGTTTTCGCAGACTGCCAGTAACATCGATGTTGCACCTCCAACCATCAGCTACCAACTGATTCATTTTTTTCATGGTCGCTAACCACAGTTTGCCTCTTATTATCTACAACATTACTCACCTAACGCATTGTACTATCAAGCTGTTGGGGATTCAATGTCTTACTGAGTTGTAGGAGATCTAGGTAAACCTGTTTCGAAAGGCATAAGTCCTTAAGCTCAAGGTCTATCCATAATGTCTCACTGCTTACTTTCTGTCCGATGTCGTCTCCTCGTATTTTCACTTGGGCCTAGTTGGCAGTGATGCCACATTTGTTGAAGTTGACGGCTGCTGCTATCTTCACTAGCTTGATCTTGTTACTAATAAATGTTTGGGAATCTCCTATAACCCGGTAAGGTACATCAAGTTCTTGTATCTCCATCCTTCTGATTGAAGATTTGAAGGACTTCGGCCGTTCACTTACGTAATAATTTCCTTCCTAGTCGTGAAGTCTAATTCTCTACAACAAAAATTTTTCAGATATCACAATGTTTTATGTATGCTACCTGAATTATCCAGAAGAAATAATCAGATGTCAGTGGACGTATATGTGCATAACATCCGTGGGTACGTAACTGGTTTAGAGTTGCCTTTCTTTGCGACAGGAGGTACAGCTACCAAAGCGCATCAGTGTTATTCAATTTTTAGTGATGGTACAGGGCTATTAGGGTACATAAGGCGCGTCAACAGCGTCAGATGTCGGGTGATGACTGCGAGGACGCGGAGATGCCGAATATTTGTGTAAGACAGCGTTATCAGTGCCTGATAGGTGAAGGTGCGTCATTGTGTATCACTATTTGGTCGGGTGGTCGAATCGTGCAATATTCAGGTATGTGGGGAATTCGCGTGTGACAGGGCACCGATGTTGCACTGCAGGGGAACGTCAAGGTTTTGCTGTACGCTAAGCACATCGTAATCCATGTTATAGTGTCGTATCAGCCACCTATTTATAGTGTAAAGACACTGTAATTTAAGCGTTTCGAAGCTAAGCTTTGATCATCTGAAGTGCTTAAAAGAATCTCTAAAAGTGATCAATTTAAATCTTGAAGAAGAACAATAAATTCTTTACATTGATCACTTTTAACATTTCTTGTACAGCAGTTCTGATGGTTACGCCTAACCTTCGAAACGCGTATATTCTAATATTTTTACGCTCTAAGTAGTCGCTTTAGCCGTCATTCTAACATCGATTGTTACAACCACTATTCATATCTGTAATGGATAAAATCAAACAGCTAGTCCCTTCTTGTCTGCGTCAGGCAAAAACGGCATTGCTGTACTACTACTATCAAAGAAAGGCATTGAATCGAGCAAGGAATTTCTGATAACTTACGTTTAGACTGTGGGAAAACCGGAACAGAAGAGAATCCAAGCATCTCAGATGTGGTGCTTCAGACGAATGTTGACTGTTAAGATAACGAATGAGAAGGTTCTCCACCGAATAGGCGAGGAAAGGAACACATGGAAAATGGTGACAAGAAGAGGGACAGGATAATAGAACATCTGTTAAGACAACAGGGAATAAATTTCATTGCACTGGAGGGAGTTGTAGATGGTAAAAACTACAGAGGAACATAGAGATTGGAATACATCCTACAAAAAATTGAGGACGCCGGTTGAAATTGCTACTCAGAGATGAAAAGGTTGGCACAAGAGAGGAAGTCGTGGCGTGCCGCATCAAACCAGTCACAAAACTGATGACAAAAAGACAGAATGTGCACACAGAAAATTTTTAAAAATTACTGCTTAAAGTTAGAAAACACGTCAAAGATTTTGCTGGCAGAACACGTTAAAATGCAAGCTCTCTTAGAATCACGTCCTTAGTACCGAGATGCTGATCCACGTTAAGAGCTTCGGTCAGCTGTGCAACATAAATTACGAGGGCGAGTCAAATTAAAACCTTAAATTTGTAATAACAATTCGAAATTTCGCGCCGTTATCCTGTAAGTTGGTAAGCGTGCTACAAACAGCGTGCAGAATGGCCTGTAGGTGGCAGCATAGTGCAGATGCACACATACCGTCGCAGTATCAGTATAAAGATGGGCACCCCACTTGCGACTTGCACCAGGGAAGAACAGCTTTATGTTATTCGGTTTTTGCGTAGTGAAGGTGTGAAACATATTGAAATTCATCGACGAATGAAGGTTCAGTACGATGATGCATGTTTGTCACAGCAGCAAGTCTACAAATGGAGTAGGAAGTTCGCAAATGGTGTGACTTCAGTGGAAGAGGCTCCTCGTCCAGGTCAGGCACAACGAGTTGTGACTCCGCAGAATATTGCAGCAGTTGAAGCCATAGTGAAGGAAAAACGCCGAGTGACACTGAATGACATTGCACCATGTTTACAGATTAGTCGTGGGTCAGCACACTACATTGTGCATGATGTGCTCCAGTTTCACAAAGTGTCTGCAAGATGGGTGCCATGGCAGCTGACTCCTGAAATGAGAGAACGACGTGTTGATGCTTGTGAAGAACTTCTGTGCTTTGAATGAGAAGGTGATGGCTTCCTTGCAAGAATCGTTACTGGCGACGAAACCTTGGTTCACTTCCACCAACCACTTCCTCATATCCCATAGTGCTCAGAGCCATTTGAACTTCCTCATACACTGTGCTCACCAGACCTTGCCCCAAGTGATTTCCATATGTTTGGACCACTCAAAGACGCAATGGGAGGAAAGATGTTCCGTTCTGATGAAGAGGTACGCCACGTGGTGCATGAGTGGTTGCCGGACTACCAAAAGAATTTTTTTCTAAAGGAATTTATGCACTTTGTAAGCGCCGGACGACTTGCATTGAGCGTGGGGTAGATTATGTTGAAAAGTGATACAGCTTTGTACCACTTCTGCACAGAAAATAATATTTAAAAAATATTTAAGGTTTTCATTTGACTCACCCTCGTACATTATGGCAAGAACATCTAATGAAATTCGGTAGCAAAGCGCAGTGATTTTCGTGAACCGTGTCGAACATTTAATAGCAACGAGGATTGAGGCAACAGGTTCCTCACTGTTCTGTCAGACTCCTTTAAAGAGGAACATATTCGCTTTTGTGCTTCGACAGGAGCATTTCCTCCTAATCAGTAATTACTTTGCTCTCATTTACTAATATTAATGCGTGACAGTCTTCCATAGAGGTCCACTCACTACACACATGCTGGGTTCTTCGTTCTGTTGATGGATGACGATAAAAATGAGACGTATACTTAGCAAACAATAAATATCTCATGGAATTTCTTCTCCAAGTGGTAAATAGTTCGTGCAGTAGACCGCAAATAACTTCATTACTTACTTCGAAACAGATTAATGAACTAACTGAGAGCACAACACAACAGTAACTACATAAGAGCTGCTGTACTGCAGTGCGATACTGTTAATGTTATTACTATTGTGAATGTGGTGAAGCACAGAGCATTAACATTCTGAAATCTTCCAATATATTCCATTTTAAAAATAAGCAGTCCAGCATCCAAGTGATTTGCAAATGGTTAATATAGGGTACACTTTCTAACTTCTTTGATTTTAAATTGAAGTGCAGGTTGCAGGTGAAGCAAATGCCGCTATGCAGAAGAGTACTGCGGAGAAAGAATGTTTTGTAACAAGTGTATGGCCTCAATGTAGAGTAGCTTTCTCATCTGAGAGGGAGTTCTAGGCAATGCTCACGATGTGTTGGGAATTGTTCCATAATTCACACACATCCACACCCACTACCTGTACATCATCATCATTTGTCCCACTTCAACATGGGGTCGGTCCTGTTACTATGGATTTGGCAATGTTAGTGTCACTGGTGGCCAGATAACCTTCCTGTTTCCACCTCATACGCCCCGGGTGGAAATGGTGAACCCCTGCTGTCTTCATCTAGTGGAAGCCATGAAATAATGTGAACGTGTTTCAAATGTCTACGAATCGTGTAACTGAGACGGGAAATGGGGAACAGCCCGGTATTCACCTAGTGGTATGTGGAAGACCGTCTAAAAACATCATCCAGGCTGGCCGGCACACCAGCTGTCGTCGTTAATCCGCCAGCGCGCCTACCCGCGTCCAGGAAGCAGGGCATTAACGCTACCCGTACATAACACAAGGAAAACAAATGTGGCGCTCAGTCCGGAGCCGCGCGACTGCTACGGTCGAAGGTTCGAATCCTGCCTCGGGCATGGACGTGTGTGCTGTCCTTAGGTTAGTTAGGTTTAACTAGTTCTAAGTTCTAGGGGACTAACGACCTCAGAAGTTGAGTCCCATAGTGCTCAGAGCCATTTGAACCATTTTTGCACTCAGGGGCAATGGCCGAAGAAAGGTTGTGAACCAGTTTTGTAATGGAACTAAAGCAGTTTCATATAAAACAGACGTAGCTGAATTCACAAGTCATCTAGAAATGACGCTGTTGTTAACCTGGAGAACGTTTCATCTAGTGCTTAGAGATAATGTGCGTTTGATTATTTCATCTCGTAATAATAATCCTATTACTTCAGTTTCCGCAACTTTTCCTTCTCATAAACCCATCTTCATGATTCTCTGTCAGTTTCTACAGTTTCAGCCATTGATGGGTAGCTATTTTCTTTGTCAAGTATAGGCAAAAATTTTGCTGCATTTCATTTGAACCCATCACGCCTTTGGGTCAGCTCTGCAGAAAATGGCAAATTTTAGTCATCATTTAATGGAGAGGAAACAGCAAAGTGCAATTTTTCATTTTAAATCTGCAGTACACAAATTAAAATTACTGATGATAGTCGCGAAGCTCGTTTAGACGGATCAACGATTTCCATCGTCATTCGATTCTGCTTTAACTTTTCCTCTTCGCCTCTACATCTACACAGAATGAAATTTTGTGGTTCCCCTGCATGTGAGCGGGGAACTGAGTCAAAAGCTGATCTTGTTTTCGTGTCCAAATTTGACAGGGAAAGATAGGAGTTTTTGAAGACACTGATGAATATGGAATATCACCTCCTTCAGTCAGCTTGTTCATATTGCATTTACTAAAGACATTCGTCTTCATAAAGTGATTTAATTTCCTTAAGAGTAGTTTTAATAGTATTCATATTTTCATTTGTCTGAATCGCTTATGACTAAATTTAAGAAATAGTGTGAATTGATAACACAGAACTTTAATGTACGTATCAAGACATTTATCGAAAATTTATTCTAGAAAAAAAGTGGCAGCTTGAGCCTTTAATTCTGTAAGTATGGATTTATGAATTCTCTCCGTACAATTAAGTATGTTGTTGTTGTGGTCTTCAGTCCTGAGACTGGTTTGATGCAGCTCTCCATACTACTCTATCCTGTGCAAGCTTCTTCAACTCCCAGTACCTACTGCAGCCTACATCGTTCTGAATCTGCTTAGTGTATTCACCTCTTGGTCTCCCTCTACGATTTTTACCCTCCGCGCTGGCCTCCAATACTAAACTAGTGATCCCTTGATGCCTCAGAACATGTCCAACCAACCGATCCCTTCTTCTAGCCAAGTTGTGCCACAAACTTCTCTTCTCCCCAATCCTATTCAATACTTCCTCATTAGTTATGTGGTCTACCCATCTAATCTTCAGCATTCTTCTGTAGCACCACATTTCGAAAGCTTCTATTCTCTTCTTGTCCAAATTATTTACCGTCCATGTTTCACTTCCATACATGGCTACACTCCATACAAATACTTTCAGAAACGACTTCCTGAGACTTAGACCTATACTCGATGTTAACAAATTTCTGTCCGCAGCTCGTGGTCGTGCGGTAGCGTTCTCGCTTCCCGCGCCCGGGTTCAATTCCCGGCGGGGTCAGGGATTTTCTCTGCCTCGTTATGACTGGGTGTTGTGTGATGTCCTTAGGTTAGTTAGGTTTAAGTAGTTCTAAGTTCTAGGGGACTGATGACCATAGATGTTAAGTCCCATAGTGCTCAGAGCCATTTGAACCATTTTTTGAAGAAATTTCTCTTCTTCAGAAATGCTTTCCTTCCCATTGCCGGTCTACGTTTATATCCTCTCTACTTCGACCATCATCAGTTATTTTGTTCCCCAAATAGCAAAACTCCTTTACGACTTTAAGTGTCTCATTTCCTAATCTAACTCCCGCAGCATCACCCGACTTAATTCGACTACATTCCAGTATCCTTGTTTTGCTTTTGTTGATGTTCATCTTATATCCTCCTTTCAAGACACTACCCATTCCGTTCAACTGCTCTTCCTTTCCTGTCTCTGACAGAATTACAATGTCATCGGCTAACCTCAAAGTTTTTATTTCTTCTCCATGGATTTTAATACCTTTTTCTTTTGTTTCCTTTACTGCTTGCTCAATATAGAGATTGAATAACATCGGGGAGAGGCTACAACCCTGTCTCACTCCCTTCCCAACAACTGCTTCCCTTTGATGTCCCTCGACTCTTATAACTGCCATCTGTTTTCTGTACAAATTGTAAACAGGCGTTCGCTCCCTGTATTTTACCCCCGCCACATTCAGAATTTGAAAGAGGGTATTCCAGTCAACATTGTCAAAAGCTTTCTCAAAGTCTACAAATGCTAGAAACGTAGGTTTGCCTTTCCTTAATCTAGCATCTAAGGTAAGTCGTAGGATCAGTATTGCCTCACGACTTCTGATATTTCTACGGAATCCAAACTGATCTTCCCTGAGGTCGACTTCTATCAGTTTTTCCATTCGTCTGTAAAGAATTCGCGTTAGTATTTTGCAGCTGTGACTTATTAAACTGAGAGTTCGGTAATTTTCACATCTGTCAACACCTGCTTTCTTTGGGATTGGAATTATTATATTTTTCTTGAAGTCTGAGGGTATTTCGCCTGTCTCATACATCTTGCTCACCAGATGGTAGAGTTTTGTCAGGACTGGCTCTCCCAAGGCTATCAGTAGTTCTTTCAGTGCTCTGTCAAACTCTTCACGCAGTCTCATATCTCCAATTTCATCTTCTTCTACATCGTCTTCCATTTCCATAATATTGTCTTCAAGTACATCGCCCTTGTATAGACCTTCTATATACTACTTCCACTTTTCTGCTTTACCTTCTTTGCATAGAACTGGATTTCCATCAAAGCTCTTGATATTTATGCAAGTGGTTCTCCTTTCTCCAAAGGTCTCTTTAATTTTCCTGTAGGCAGTATGTATCTTGCCCCTAGTGAGATAAGCCTTTACATCCTTACATTTGTCCTCTAGCCATCCCTGCTTGGCCATTTTGCACTTCCTGTCGATCTCATTTTCGAGACGTTTGTATTCCTTTTTGCCTGTTTCATTTACTGCATTTTTATATTTTTCCCCTTCATCAATTAAATTCAATATTTCTTCTGTTACCCAAGGGTTTCTACTAGCCCTCGTCTTTTTACCTATTTGATCCTCTGCTGCCTTCACTATTTCATCCTTCAAAGCTACCCATTCTTCTTCTACTGTATTTCTTTCCCCATTCCTGTCAATTGTTCCCTTACGCTCTCCCTGAAACCCTGTACAACCTCCGGTTTAGTCATTTTATCCAGGTCCCATCTCCTTAAATTCCCACCTTTTTGCAGTTTCTTCAGTTTTAATCTACAGTTCATAACCAATAGATTGTGGTCAGAGTCCACATCTGCCCCTGGAAATGTCTTACAATTTAGAACCTGGTTCCTAAATCTCTGTCTTACCATTATGTAATCTATCTGATATCATCTAGTATCTCCAGGGTTCTTCCATGTGTACAACCTTCTTTTATGATTCTTGAACCAAGTGTTAGCTATGAATAAGTTATGCTCTGTGCAAAATTCTACCAGGCGGCTTCCTCTTTCATTTATTATCCCCAATCCATATTCACCTACTATGTTTCCTTCTCTCTCTTTTCCTACCCTTACACTTAGAAAATGTAACAGATATATTAAGAAGACTGCCTATACTACGCTTGTCCGTCCTCTTTTAGAATACTGCTGCGTGGTGTGGGATCCTTACCAGATAGGACTGACGGAGTACATCGAAAAAGTTCCAAGAAAGGCAGCACGTTTTGTATTATCGCGAAATGTGGGAGAGAGTGTCACAGAAGTGATACAGGATTTGGGCTGGACATCATTAAATGATAGGATCTTCTCACGAAATTCCAATCACCAACTTTCTCCTCCGAATGCGAAAACATTTTGTTGACACCGACCTACATAGGGAGAAACGATCACCACGATAAAATAAGGGAAATCAGAGCTCATACGGAAAGACATAGGTGTTCATTCTTTCCGCGCACTATACGAAGTTGGAATAATAGAGAATTGTGAAGGTGGTTCGATGAACCCTCTGCCAAGCACTTAAATTTGATTTGCAGAGTATCCATGTAGATGTAGATGTAAACTTCCTTTGTTGTCTCAGAGTGTGTAGTACCTTGACAGAAATTTCTTTTCTCACTACTTCAATTTAGTACCTTCTCATTAGTTACGTGATCTACTCATCTAATCTTCGACATTCTTGTGTAGCACCTTTTGATGATGAGTTTGAGATGGAATGAGACAAGCTCCTCTTGCCCCTCTGCATCGTTCTGCGGTAACGAATTGAGTGCCTCGGCTTCTGCGGTGTTAGCCCGCTTTCACCTCGGCCGCGTCTCTTAAAAACCTACTTCACCGAGTTAAGGCGTCGAATTATCCTATCTAAGAGTACTCCAGCTGCGCACTTGAAGGCGAACTTACCGTTTGACGCCTTGGGACTGCTGTAGTCGGTAGCCGCGCCACGCTCTTTGCTTCGCTCCTCCTCAGACAGAATCTTTACACGTTGTGTTGGGCGAACTGGGCAAAATTACATCATGAAGGATTTACGAACTACTTTTTTCACGTGGCGTCCTCAGTTAATTGGTGGATATATTGCAATCTATGTTCTCCCTTCTAGTTTTTACATATTATCCTGTTCCTTCTTCTTGCCAATGACTTCCACCTGTTCCTCTTCTCGTCGATTCCGCGAAGAATCTCGTCATCTCTTATATAAGTTTACCTAATTTTCAGCATTCTTATGCATAATTCTGTAACGCCTCGCTTTTCTCCTTTTTCAGATATCCAACAGTCTATGATTCACTTTCACTTCGTACTGTGCTCCAGAAAATTCTTCCTCACTCGTGCAAGCGGTAAACGACAGTTTAAAAGCCTTCGCACAAGCCCTAATTTCTCGCATCTTATCGATATGGTCCTTACCAAAATGTACGCTGGAGGCAGTAGAATCGTTCTGCAGTCGGCCTCAAATGCTAATTCTCTTCATTTCCGCAATAGTGCCTCGCCAAAAGAGCCTCGTCTTTCCTCCACGGATTCCCATTTGAGTTCTCGAAGCATCTTTGTAATACTTTAATGTTGTTTGAATTTACCGGTAACAAATCGAGCAGCACGCCTTTGAAATGCTTAGATGTCTTCCTTTAACCCGACCTCATGGTGTTCCCAAACACTCGAACAGTACTCAGGAATGGATACCACTAACGTCCTATACTGTGTCTCCTTTGTGGATGAGCTACAGTTCCCCAAAATTCTCCCAATAAAACGAAGTCGTGCTCATTCCAGTTCATATCGCTTTGCAACGTTAGGCTTATGTGTTTAATACATGCGACAGTGTCAAGCTGCACCCTACTAAAGCTGTATTCGAACGCTATGGGATTGTTTTTCCTACTCATCCACAATTAACTTACAGTTTTCTAAATTTAGGGTTAGCTCCCATTCATCATAACAAATAGAAATTTTGTCTAGGTCATTTTGTATAATCCTATAGTCACTCAATGACGATACCTTCCCGTGCACCACAGAGTCATCGACAAACCTGTACATAGAAGGATGTACAGTTTTATTTCCATCACCCCTTTTCTATGTATAAATTGTACAGCAGCGGTGATGGACTACATTCGTGTCTTACACTCTTTCTGATCCAAGCATTTCGGTCTTGACCTTCCATTTCACTCTTGGTGTTTGCACAGATTGAATATTATCCGTTTCCTTCATAGCTTAGAACTAGTTTCCTGAGAATTACGAACATGTTGCACCATTTTAGGTTGTGAACGCTTTTCCTTAGTCGATGAAGTCTATGAAAGTGTTTTGATATTTCTAAAGTCTTGCTTCGATTATCAAAAACAGCGCCTCTTTGCTTGTCCTAAAGAAAAAACTGTCATCTTTTCTTTTACATTCTTCTGTTTAATATTCTCGTCAGTAACTTGATGCATGAGATATTAACTGTTAGTATGTTGGTTCTCGCACTTATCTGCCCCTCTTCGGGACTGTATTGTTGATTGTGTCTCCCGTTTTACAAACTCTGCAAATCAGCTTGAATCGTTTTACAGACTTCTCTTTCTCTATCTCTTCGAAGGATGAGACTATTCCTATTTCTTGGCATACCTGGATGAAATACGTATTTGTTACCTTTTTTACGTTGTAGTCATCATTCAGAAGACTTGTTTCAAGCAGCAAAGCTTTTCATACCTGCATATCCACTGCACCTTGCATTTATTCGAACCTGCCTATGGTGGCCTCCCTCCACAGCGTTTACCGACATCCTTGACGCCTGAGAATGTGTCGTTCAATTGATGCCTTCTTTTAGTCAAGCTGTGCCACAAGTGGGTATATAATGTACCAATATATATATATATATATATATATATATATATATATATATATATATATATTGAAGAGCAAAAGAAACTAACTGGCACAACTGCTTAATGTCGTGTAGGGCCCACACGAGCAGGCAGAAGTGCCGCAACACGACATGGCATGAACTCGACTAATGTCTGAAGTAGTGCTGGAGGGAATTGACACCATGAATCCCGCAGGGCTGCCCATAAATCTGAAAGAGTACGAGGGTTGGAGATCTCTTCTGAACAGGACGTTAAAGGCATCCCAGATATGCTCGATAATATTCATGTCCGGGAAGTTTGGTGACCATCGGAAGTGTTTAATCTCAGAAGAGTGCTCTTGTAGCATTTCTGGCCGTGTGTGCTGCCACATTGTCCTGCTAGAATTTTTCAAGTCCTTCGGAATGCACAATGGACGTGAATGGATGCAGGTGATCAGACAGAATGTTTACGTGTGTGTCACCTGTCACAGACGCTTCTAGACGTATCAGGGGTTTCATATCGCTCCAACTGCACAAGCCCCTCACCATTACAGAGCCTCCACCAGGTTGAACAATCCGCTACTGACAAGCAGGGTCCATGGATTCATGAGTTCGTCTCTATACCGGTACAAGTCCATCCGCTAGATACAATTTGAAACGAGACTCGTCCTGCCAGGGAACAAGTTCCTAGTCAACAACAGTCCAATGTCGATGTCGACGGGCCCAGTCCAGGCGCAAAATTTTGTGTCGTGCAGTCATCAGAGGTACACGACTGGGCCATCCGCTCCGAATGCCCACATCTATGATGTTTCGTTGAATGGTTCGCACGCTGACACTTGTTGATGACCCAGCACTGAAATGTGCATCAATCTGCGGAAGGGTTGCACTTCTGTTAAGTTGAACTATTCTCTTCAGTCGTAATTGGTTCCGCTCTTGCATGTTCTTTTTCCGGCCGTAACGATGTCGGAGATTTGATGTTCCTGATATTCACGATACACTCGTGAAATGGTCTTGCGGGAAAATCCCCACATCGTCGCAACCTCGGAGATGCTGTGTCCCATCGCTTGTTCAAACTCGCTTAAATCTTGATAAGCTGCCATTGCAGCACCAGTAACCGATCTATCAACTGCACCAGACACTTGTTGTCTTATATAGGCGTTGCCGACCTCAGCACCGTATTCTGCCTATTTATTTGTATCTGTATTTGTATTTGAAATTGAAATTGCATGCTTGTACCAGTTTCTTTGGCGCTTCAGTGTGTATATATATAACTTGTGTTCTTTAGTATACATACACTGATACTGAGATGGATGCTTCTCGAAAGTCTAGGAAGTTCAGGTCGTCCCAACTAACGCTGAAGTAGACCAGTCCACAAATTCATTCAGAAAAGATCCGTGGAATTATGGATGTAAAACCTCGTTCAACATAAGATGTAGGAAGGAGTGTGCAACGTAACAACTAATTTAAAAACCTCATGTTCACAATACGTACTCACGTACGTATTTTTGGACATGTGAACACTACAAACACAACTAGACTGCATGGAAGATTGAGTATTTTGCAGCAATTTGGTAATTCATTCGTCAGCAAGACAGAACAAGTATACAATGACCATTGTTTCACCTAGCATCACAAAACATTGTAGGAAAAGAATGAGTATCTAAATAAGACGCTGGAGCAACAATTAGCTGTCCCTAAAGTGTAATTTACGTTTTAGTGTCCAATATTACCAGGCGCGTTCAGTACACAGTGCAATGCTTTTTCTCTGAAAGCTGTCACTTTTATTCAGGATTCCAACACACCATATTATTTCCCACTTCTTTGGCTACAAACCCCATTTTCCACATAATCACCGTTCAATGCGACGGCCTTACGCCACCTTACGCGACGGCCTGTATGCCCGTATAGTACCACTCTACTGGTCGATGTCGGTCCAACGTCCTGCTGCCTCCATAACCTCCCCATCATCCACGTACTGCTTCCGACGGAGTGCATACTTCATTGGGCCAAACAGGTGGAAGTCGGAAGGTGTGAGATCGGGGCTAATCCAATGAAGTTTTGTGAGTTCCTCTTGGGTGCGCAGACTTGTGTGAGGCCTTTCGTTGTCACGGATAAGGAGAAGCTCGTTTGCATTTTTGTGGCGACGAATGTACTGAAGTAGTTCTTCAGTTTCCTGAAGGCAGCAAAACACACTTCAGAGTTGATCATTAGACGGTGAGGAAGGCCACCAAACAGAATAACTCTTGCAGAGTCGCAGAAGGCCATTACAATGACTTTGCTGGTCCTTCGTTGCCATTCATGGTCATCTATTATGCCCGGGGAACCCAATGGACATACATCTTCGAGTTCCCCAACTGGTGGGCGAGTGTGTCACCAGTGCCAACAAAGACGTCCAGTTGTGCAGCGAGATGTTCAATTGTGATCTGTCGATCACGTCGAATGAGAGTGTCTGCAGTTTCCAACAATGCAAGAGTCATAGCGGCACGCCTGAGATCGGACGGGTTTGCGCTTCGTTGTTGTGATGACAGGCGCCTCGCCCAACGGCTCATCGTGCTTTTGTTCACTGCCAGCTTTCCGTAGACATCCTGCAGACACCTATGAATATCTGCGATGGACTCTCTCCTTGGAAAGCACCTCCGTTACAGACACCATTTTGAAGGCTACATATAGCGCCACCACCTATTGAACTTCATGGAACTATAGGGCTCAAGCGGGAAAATTCCAAATGTGTTGCATTACATATTGAAGAATCTCTCTCTCTCTCTCTCTCTCTCTCTCTACCCCCTCCACCCTCTTATTTTCTTTTGAAGCATAATTCATTCTTATTCATTATTAACTCGGGGGACCGGATGAACTGTTGTAGGACATTTTTCTGTCAAATATCCCACGAAGTTCGTGTGGGGCAGAGGGACTCTAAATTGGGAATATGAGGGAGGGGATTTCCAGTTCTAGAATTCGTCTGAGGACCGAGGTAAGGCACCTGTAAACCTTGGTCTGACTGAGGGTTGGAAATATTGATACGTGTTAGTCCATTGCTGAACTGACACGTCTCATGTTTCGTTCACAATTGATTTAAATACATCACAATCTGAGTTACATATGTGTCAATTAATACATATTGAGCGCTTGTAACAAGTAACTTCACTGACTAGAGGATTAAGCTGTCTACATTTATATTCATTCCTTCTCTTTTCTGGTGGAGTTTTGCGTGTGATATTTTCTGTAGTTTAGCTGAGGCTTTGATGAACCACGGTAGGCACAGAGGGCAGCGAGAGAGACTCGCTGTCCCATCAGGCACCCCTGGGGGTTTCGTCTCGGCTTCCAAAGGAAAAAGCGAAGGGGAGGAAGAGAAGTGTCCGCTCTTGGTAGGTAAACCGCTGTAGCCTAAAGCATTGCTTGATTCGGGCATAAAGAAGTCGCATTCTAGCAGTTTTTCGTATAATGCTCCGAGCGCAATATGGCTTTCGGGCCTCCATTCGAAGAAATTGTATAAATAATGACGAGGACCTGTGCTAGTACAGATTCTTGGTTTTTATAAGTTATACCATCCTGCCAAACAATATTTCAAAAGAGCTTTGATTTTCGCTGATGGATAACCTCCCTGAATGCTGCAAAGGTTTCCTCCACAGATACTGACTCTGTGTTCCGTGAGAAGAGACACAGCGGCGTTGTGTTCAGAAATTTTCGGCTGTCTTTGTAAAGCATTGGAACTACTTTCTGGCGCAGCTTTACATGGGTTAAAGTAAAGTTGTATTGCATGAATGACTGGGAAACCCCGAAAGGCAGGTTCAGCCGCCTTATTGGAAATGATTTCTCTACCCTCAGCGCCCGCAGGTACCTTTCCTTCGTGAAAGACGAAACTTGTGTGTGTAAGTGGACCTGTTAAGGGGAGGTGGCTGTAATGGGTGCATCTGTGGTGTCATGTTCTTGTCGGAGTGATGAGAGAAGGGAGATTGTAAAACCGGATGGCGGCACATAGCCTACTCCCGTCAAATAGTACCAAGGGGCCAGTGTTCAACGTCCCCATCACCATTACCAGTGTCCCACACCCTCATTACACGAGAGACTGCGGAAAGGTTTGGAAGTTGGACAACGGCGCAAAGACTGGTGTTCAGGAACTCTATGCCCCTTCTGCCATAAAGACAAAGGCAAAATCGTCAACAGCGTGCGGCACACCTGAATGGTTACCCGTCCATGTACTGTCCATGCCTGACAGTACTTCGATTATCTGACGGGAAATTGCATATCCAACTCGAGACGGCTGTTAACATTACATGGGTGTACACCCACTTGTATTACAAGGTTGTAAGAGGGCACCTCATTGGTTAATCTTAATAGGACGCCAGTTTCCCAGAAATTAGGCCGTGAAAACTAGCATACTGGCTGTAATGAAAAACTTAGCTGAAGATCGGGATTTGACACAGAACAGTTTAAGATCTGTGTGCATGGGAATTAGATGACTGGTTAACGTTATGGAACTTTTCCTAGGATGTTATTTATTTTCTTTATAACAATATTATTGACCAGCATTTTGCAAAGCCTTTCTCATTGGCACACGGACTTGTAGACAGAAGTCTGTTTTGGGAGAGAATGCTTCGTTTGCTGATTTTCGAGAGAATAAGTCGGCTGTAGTTTCTGGACAGAAAACTTCGACTATGGACCCGGTCAGCAGATCATGGCGCTCGAACTCTCCACACTACTGAATGCAGAATATGGCGAGAAACTGCAGCTTAGGCGAGCAAGGCGTGAGATTTGCCGAGCGTTTGTAGGTGGGTTGTTAGAATCAAGTAGTTTCTGTGACCCTTACGCTTTTCCTGAGTGACTGAAGGCTCGTTCATGATTCGATCAGTGATGTTATTTACATGTCATAGTTTTTCATTCTTCTGGTGCAATCAAACAGTCACTTTACGTCCACTGCTGATTTGCCTTTCCATATCTCATTTTTAAGATCTTAGTTTTGTCCCATTAACCTAAACTATCTGATCTTTGCCAGGCCGAGTGTTGGATTAGAACCATTCCATGTTAACAATTATAATTCTCTTGTCCTCTGCATTTTTCAGGATAGAATAGATCCTGTGATCGTTTCTTGTTCATGTTAGGACTGTCACGGGGTGCGCTTAGAGATTGTGCTTCTAAGGGAAAACCGTCAAAAGATCATGCGAGAGGAAATAACTGAAGTAGTCCTCTACGTTCAGGCTTGGGTTCTGGACAAACGACTCGTCTCATAAAAAGTAATCTGTTGCGAAACGTCAAGAACATGCATCGGATAAATATGGAAACAAGGAACATCGAAAATGGCTGACGAACAAGGATGTACGATTTGGAACATGGAATATTAGAACTTGACAGCACCCGGGGCTCTTAATATTCGATCCGAAGAACTTGACAAATACGAAATATATTTAGTTACACTACAAGAAACGAGATCCCGGGAACAGGAAAGCTGGAAACGGCCCAACACATTCTATACTCCAGTGTATCGGAAGATGGAAAATTATAAAATGGAGTAGGTTTCATGGTCAGTAAAACTACAGCAGCGTCGGTAATTGATTTTCAACCAATTCATGACAGAACATTTGTTATGAGACAGAGGTGTAGATTCACAAATATAGCAATAATAACGCTGAAGGCCCCAACTGAGTCAGCAGAGGATAAGACGGAGGACACCTTCTATGAAGTATCTGAAGAGGTAATAACTTAAGACACCAAGATATGGTATGAAACTGACTGACGAAGACTCCAATGCTACAGTCGGTAGGGAGACCATTTGGAAGGGAATAGCAGGGACAGAAACCTTACACGCGGAATGTAATGATAATGAAGTCAGACTTCTTAGCTGTGCATGCACATCCTACTTAAGTATTATGAGCACATACTTTCCTCAGAAGGTCGTTCTCAAGCCATCCGGGGTATCACCGGATGGTAGAACAAAACACCAAATAGACAATGTCCTGGTAGACCAAAGGCACAAAAGCAGTGTAATGAATGTGAAAACCGTCAGGGGAGCCGAGTTACGCACAGACCATCATTCAGTCATGACAAAGATACGCCAACTAATAGCTATAAAAAAACCTAGGGGTCGAAATAACTCGTGTGAAAGAGTGAAATATTGACGCAGACAAAGTGAAGGATAATGAAAAGGTGGAATCTGTCATTAAGCTTCAAAACAGATTTGAGTTTCTAACAACTTAAGACAACGCCGACATTGAAGGGCAGTGGGAAATGATAACAACAAATGTTAAAGCAGCAAGAGTAGAAGTGTGCGGAAAAAGAAAAAGGAAGAAAAAACCATGGATGCCGGAATGTGAGCGGAAAGTAAGAGGGAAAAGAATAGCAAGGGAAATCTACAGAACGATTACAACGAAAGCAAAGAAGAATATGAAAATGCTAAAAGGGAAATTACAAATTTTCACAGAAGGAGAAAGAGACAACATTTCGAAAATCTAATGAAATGAGTAGAAGAGAATAAAACTGAAGGGAATACACGAGATTTCGACAGATCAATTAGGTTCTTCAGAAAAGCATTCATACCACAGATTTGTGGTACTAAAGATGAAAATGGCAACACAGTTTTGGAAAGGACAAAAGGTATGCAAATTTGGATGGTATATTGTGAGGAGATTTTAAATGTTGAAGATAAAAGTACAGAAAGGGAAGAAGAACATTAATATCAGAGCGTAGAACCCTTAGCTGCACCGCCGACATTGGAGGAGACTGTAGATGCAATCAAGATACTATAAAACAACAAAACCCCAGGGAGAGATGGAATAACAGCTGAACTACTTGAGAAGCGAAGAGATGCAATTGCGAAATATATACATAAACTCTTGGCCAACCATTGGAATGAAAAAAGAATGCCATCTGAGTGGAAAGAAGTGGTCATAGTTCCAATCCATAACAAGGCGATAAACAACAAAGCAGAAATTATGAGGGCATCAATTAATTAATACAGCCTACACAGTGTTCTCCAAGATTCTCCAGAAAAGATTGTAACCATATTTAAAGGAGATAATAGATGAGAAGCAAGCGGGATTGATGAAGAATCGATGGACCACTGATTAGATATTTATACTGAAAGAAGCTATATCAAAATATTCAGAATGCAAAAAAGACAATGGCAATATTGTTTATTGATTTTAAGAAAGCCTACGATAGAATAAGCGAGACAAGTTGTGGGAGACAATGTAGGGCTTTGGAATGCTAAAGAAGATATCAAACCTTGTAAAAGTTACACTGGAGGGCTCAAAAGACACAGTGAAAGTGGATGGAGAATATTCATGGCTTTTGAAATAAAGACAGAATCAGACAGGAAGATGGACTATCACAATTCTTGTTCAGTGTTATAATACAGGATACACTGTATGCAACAAGTAAAACACAGGAGGGAATTAGAATAGGAATAAAAATGAATGTATTGACTTTTGCGCATGATGTAGCATTAATCGCTGAAAATGTAGATGACGTGAAAATACTGGCAAAGAAAGCTATTTCAAAAAGCTAAGGTAGCTGGATTAGAGGTAAATGATGAGAAAACAAAATTCATGACGGCAGAAAGAAATTACAAGAGAAAAAGGCGTGAAACCTTACAAATTGATGACAATGTGCTTGAAGAGGCAGAAGAATTCAAATATCAGTGTGTCGGCGAAATAACACAAACGAAGAGAAACAAGAAAGAGAAGCGAGGACAAAAGCGGCACCCAGAACATCGTATTCACTCAACAAGCCAGTACCATTCTAATTTTTATCAAGAGAAACCAAAATAAAGATATATATAAAACCATAATCACACCAGTATTAACTGTATGGAGTAGAAATACAGAGAACAGATAAGCATGCAAGGAGATAGACAAAATTTTTCAAAAATAAAATCCTGCGGAAGATATTTGGACCCATTTTTGAGGGAGGAAAATGGCGGAGAAGAAAAAACACGGAACTCAGTGAAATGTATAATGAGCCAGATACAGTACTGTTGCTGAAGCCAAGACAAGGAGGCTGAGATGGGCCGGAGCCATCTATAGATGAGAGGAGGGATCAAGACTGAGACAAGTATTGGAAAAGAAACGAAGACCTTTAGACAGACCGAAAATAAGGTGGAACGACCTGGTGGCCAAGGATCTTCAGATACTTGAAGAAAGGGAAAAAGATCCCAAGGACAGAGCGCTATGGAGGAGGCTGCTTGACGAGGTAAGACACCGATTGAGGTTTATGGGGTTATAGAGAACGACTACCACCACGTTCATTTTGTGGAGGTGGTAACTAATACTTTGTAAGCACTCCTCGCAAATCTATTCACGAACACTCAACATTCAGATGCGATTTCTGCATGAGATACTAGCTGCATAATCTTTCCTTATAAAATGGTTGTAGACGGCGTTGCCTCTGCCTACTCTGTGAGGATGGTCATCATTTGCGTATCTAAGAATGTAGGATTCCTCACGTGAGTTTGCGTTTTTTTTGAACCCGTCTTTGTGGTGTCGTAAATGTAATGCCCAGCAACGTACATTGCCGTTATCAAGATGTTCTTTTCTCAAAAATTAATGGTAACCTTGATTATAACACTAGGGCCAAAAACGACCTCTTACAAAGACTTCAAGGGTATAGCTTTACGGCAAAAAATACCGTGACAAATACATGGGTATTCAACAACCAGTATAAGTAAATTAAATTTCTTTGGGTAACATAGATGAATTTAAGCTGAAATACGTAAACTGGAAACTCTATCGAAATATGTCTTAACAGATACTCCACAGTTTAATGTACCAGATTACAATGTAGTTACTTACGCCCTGCCACTATAATCTTTCACAAAGCTATTTCATTGCGTTATATTTAAACATTATGTACATCATATACTTCTTTCGACATCACAAAGGCCCCTCTCCGAGGTATCAGTGAAATATGATTCGTTTCATGTAACGAAAAAATTTTTTGGTTGTTGTTATAATTTACGACAACGAATATGCTTGTATTGTTAATATTTGCAGCCTTTCTTACCGAGTTCCTACTTTAGTTAACGCTTATCACATGAATCTTACGGGTCTTTCGCAAATGAATGTTTATCAGTGTTTTCAATAAAACATGTTTGATCTTCATTTGTGTGGCCATAGTGTCTGTAGTTGCTTTATAATTCTTGAGGGTAGTTTGGGTCTGTTGGTGTAACTACAAAAATGCGTGATTTTTTTCACAAGGTGCGTTTCGCTTTATTGAAGTAAAGCATCATCAGTGGTCTGTAATTATTTACATTTTGATTTGCTTTTAGATCGAACTGTTTTTCGATCTAAGAGCAACTCGAAATGTAAATAACGTAATTACAGACCACTGATGATGTTTTACTTCAATAAAGCAAAACTCGTCTGATGGAAAAAATCATGCATTTTTGTAGTTGCAACGACAAAACAAAAATACCCTCAAAAATGGCTCTGAGCACTATGGGACTCAACATCTCAGGTCATAAGTCCCCTAGAACTTAGAACTACTTAAACCTAACTAACCTAAGGACATCACACACACCCATGCCTGAGGCAGGATTCGAACCTGCGACCGCAGCAGTCCCGCGGTTCCGGACTGCAGCGCCAGAACCGCACGGCCACCGCGGCCGGCAAAAATACCCTCAAGAATGTTTGTTTGTGTTAGGCATCATCAGTGATATCTGTGTCTCTTAATCCTTATGTGTTCTCATTGGATTTTTCACAAACACTTCAGCTAGATCTTACACAAGTACCCAGATGCAAAACAGTGATAACTTATCCTTTGCTACATGATAAATATAAATAAGTCAAAGTATCTTCAGGTTGTCAACAATTTTGTGCAAAATTTTGATACTTTTAGTTTCACTTCGTTCCGTGACGTTCCATGTAAGTGGCATTTACGTGAGAATCTCTGAATGGTCAAATAATGAATATGAAGTTATTGATATGTACTAAGACATGCACTATAACTAATTTAGGAAGGAAAGCAAGGAAATACTTTAAAATAGCTACAAAGCTGAAACTGACAACAGGGCATCCAGAAGGAAATAAAATATCAGTTAGATGATTATCATTCAGATAATTCCGCAAGACTATGACTCCTAAAAACAAGAAAATCATAAATGCATACATTTATTCTATAGAGATTATTCAGGATCCTGCCTAAGCCAGTCTGACTTAGACGTAGTTTCTTTTTTTAAACAATGACAATAATAGGAATAAGAATAATAATGATAACAGCCTGTACTACGATCGTCTTTATTGCTGTCCAACCAACGTGTTTATTTATTTTTCATATCATTTAGTGAAGTGTCTCTTCCTTTCCTCCTTTGTTGTCAAGACGTATATAGCAGAAATTCTAGTTCTCGGTCCACAAGTCTCTTCACTTAAACGAATGTTGACAGTTTATATATTACTATCGGCCTGATGTTCTGGAGTCCCGTCCTTCCTCGTGCGTTCTCCCCAGGAACTTTCCCTTGCATTAATTTAATAATTAAGGGCCAATGTCTGTCGGTCCTTCCGTTCCTTCTCGATTTTTCTCACCTTTGTTGTTGAAGATCATCACTGATTATTCTCTCCGTCTGCGAAATCTTTACGACTCATCTCCAACACCATGCCTCAAAAATCTATAATCTTCTTTGTCATGGCTCCTATCCTGGCTACGTCTCCGAATCGTAAGGCAAGTCTTCAAACAAACGTTTTTTTTTTTTTTTGTTTTTTTTTTTTTTGATACATAGTGTATCCTGGTGTTTAAACTAACATTTTTCTGTGTTAGTAGCTAATTCTTATTGTTATATGCTCTTTTAGATTTTAATGGTGTAATTTTTTTAGCATGATCTGCTGTCCGCTGTTGTTCTGCTATCGAGCTAGTTAAGGCTACTGACTTGCTTCGCATTCTTTTTCTCCAAACGTAGATTTGCTGCTGTTGGAACTTCACTGCATACAACGGTTTCGGTTTTCTTCTTATTTATTTTCATATTATATCTTCCCGAAAATACCCTGTTCATGTCTTCTATGGCCTTTTGGAGACTGTTTCCAAATTCGGTCATCCTTGCTGTCTCATTTTAAAATCTAAGCATTTGTCTTTTCTCCATGTACAATTATTCCGTCTCCTTTCCTTACATATGTTTATTATACGTATCCTCAGTTTATATGTTGAACATAAATGGGAAAAGGCTACATATTTGCTCTCGCAAATTTTGAATCACTGTTTTATATTTTGATAACTGCTATCTGATTCCTGTAAAGCTGCTGGACAATTTTCCTGTCAGGCTAATCGAGCTTAATGGACATTAAAATCTGCATCACATATCAGTCTATATTGTGCAATGCATTTTCTAAATCAATAATTTATTAATTCTAAGCATTTTTTCGCGTAATAATCCTAATGAAACAATGGGTTTTCTAGTTAGTCATTCTTTCTTAGATCCATATTAATCTTAAATAACGTTTTCGTTAATTTTGTATGATTTGCTATTGCTTAAGATCTTTGTCAGTATCTTGGAAGCATGGGTTAGCAAAATTAGCTTGATGTAATTCTTCAGGCTTTTCCGGCGAGGTGTTGTCATGTTGATTAATCAGGTTTCTCCCGGTGATTCGCTTCTTTCCTGCACGTGATTTCAACGGCGTGACTCGCAGTCTTCTTCAGGTGCTGTCTGACACTGATCCCAGTGTGGAACGAGTCCGGTATCTATGCCTACGTTGTGCTAGGCGTTCCCTCTGCGGTCCGCGCCGCGTTTGGCGCTCTGTCCGTGGTGTGCGCCGACCGACAGCAACGGCTGTGGCATTTTCTTCTAGCCACGGCTGTTCCGAACGCTGTGCGCGTACTTTGTGGCTATTATCCGTTGTCAATATATCGTAAGTTCCGAATGGCGTCCAAGCTATGCTAGACGTTTTATCTGCCGATTGTCGTACTTCTGTGAATTGAGACGTTATGTTACTAAGGTGTGTTATGTTAGGCGTTCCGTCCGATGTTCTTCTCCCCCAATAGCGGCTGCAGTGACATTTTCAGGCCGATTCTGTCCAAATTGTCGCTCGAGACTCGGAAGAACGCCCTCAGATATTGTGTCTGTTGTCTGAGGTACCATTTCACGCACGTCCTTTGTTGCATGTAATGGGCTGTTATCCCTAATTCCATCTTTATACTTGTGTCCCTTGGGGTTTGGATGTTACTTACGTTGCGTCTTCAGAAGATCGAGTGCTGGATTCCAAGCCGAGCTCAGCTGGAAACCGGTGTCCCGGTTAATGAGATTCTCTGACACCTTAATCTCAATAGATTCGTTGATGACGCTGTCCCCGTTCTAGATGTTCGTGTTAAAATCTTGGCATTATTATACGTCATAGAATGATTCAGTTCTAAACAATGCTCTGCAAGTGGTGAATTTTTTGAATGATTTCGTGATGCCTTCCGCTTTTTTTTTATTATTTTTTTATTTTGAGTCGTAAGTCATCTGACTGGTTTGATGTGGACCACCACGAATTCTTCTAGTGTGGCAACAGTTTCATCTCGCAGCAGCATTTGCACCGTATGTCCTCAATTGTTTTCTGTGTGTCTTCCAGTCCTTGTCTACTTCTGTAGCTTTTGCCCTCTGCCGTTCCCTCTAGTAAAATGTTTTAATAGATGTCCTACCATCCTGTCCCTTCTTCTTGCCAGTCTTTTTCCATAAATTCCTTTCTTTGCCGTTTGTGCGGAGAAACTCCTCATTGCACATCTTATCAGCCCACCTAATTTTCAACACCATTCTGTAGCACCACATTTCAAATGATTAGATTTTATTCTTCTCCGTTTTTTCCACAGCCCATGCTGTGCTCCAAACGCATATTCTCAGAAATTTCTTCTTCAAATTGCAGTCTATGTTTGATACTAGTAGACTTCTCTTGACTAGCAATGCCATTTTTGTCACTGATAATCTGCTTTTTATGTCCTCCTTGATCCGTCTGTTACAGGTTATTTCGTTTCCCGAGTAGCAGAATTTCTGAACTTCATCTACTTGTGATCACCAATCCTGATTCTACTTCTTCTCATTACTTTCGTGTTCTTTCGATCTGCTTCAACCTATGTTTTATGTTCATTAGACTGTTCATTCCATTCAGCAGATCCTGTAACCATTCTTCACTTTCACTGAGGATAGTAATGTCATCAGCTAATCTTAAAACTGATAATCTTTCACCCTGAATTTTAATTCCACTCCTGAACCCTTTTTTCCTTTTTTTCACTTTTTTCTCGTTCTTCCACTCTTCTCGTTCCCTCTAGCCTCCTGCGTATAGTGTATTACCCGTCTTTCCCTATAGCTTACCCCTTTTTTTCTCAGAATTTCGAACATCTTGCACCATCTGACGTTGTCTAACGCATTTTCCAGGTCGACGATTGTACAGTGTCGGTTTTAGACCTTAGATATACCTAAAATGGAAGCATTATACACCCATGTTCAGGTAAAATAGTACACATTGAACGACTAGAGGAAGGACATACATATTCACAGGACATGTACATTGGTACGTTCTGCAGAAATGATTAGCATTTCTGTCACCTCGCTTCAGCATGTGTCCTGTTGCCTAGGAGGCACAGAGCCCGCCATGGGTACTGATGACTTGTTCCAGATCCACGCGTCATGGCATCAACTCGTATAAGACGCGAATGGCGTCCTGTGATGTAGCCACCCACGCTGCATTCACTTTCTCTTAAAGTCCATCTGTAGTGGTTGGCATTGGGTCACAGCGCAGCACCCGTCGTTTCGCCGTGTTCTTGTTGTTTTGGAATTCGGTCAGAGTTCTTGTTGTTTTGGAATTCAGTCAGACCACTGGTTTGGTGCAGCCGTGCATGCTATTCACTATAATATGCGAGCATCTTCATATCCAAGTAACTACTGCATCCGCTGTCCCTCTGTACCTTCTTATTGCATTCATCTCTTGGTCTCCCTCTACGATTTTTATCTCTTACACTTCCCTCCAGTACAAGTTGGTGAACCCTTTATAACTCAGAATATGTCATATCTATTAAATTTCAACATTCTTCTGTAGCACTACATTTCGAAAACTTCTATTTTCTTTTTCTCTAAAGTGTCTATCGTCCATGTTTCACTTCCACACATGGCTACACTTCAGACAAATACTTTCAGAAAAGACTTCCTAACACTTAAACCTATATTCGATTTGTCTTCTTCAGAAATACTTTTCTTGCCACTCCCAGTCTATATTTAATATCTTCTCTGCTTCGGACATCACCAGTTATTTTGCTACCCAAATAGCAAAACTCATTTACTACTTTAAGCTTCTCATTTTCTAATCTGGTTCCCTTAACCTCATCTGATTTAATTCGACTGCATTCAATTATTCTTGTTTTGATTTGGTTGATGTTCATCTTACACCTACCTTTCAAGACACTTTCCATTCCATTCAACTGCTCTTCCAAGTCTTTTGCTGTCTGACAGAGCCTTAGGCCATTATCAAGTGCTGATATTATGGTACTTAGTAATGGCCGAAGGCCGAAATTGTAATAGTGCAATAAAAACTTATAACAGTCATTGGCGTAAAGATGACGTCCTTCAAAAAAATTTTTATGACTGTGAATCTCAGCTACAATAAGTTTAGTCAAAGTTTTTATTTCTTTTCCCTGAACTTTAATTCCTACTCCAAATTTTTCTTTGGTTTTCTTTACTTCTTATTCAGTGTACAGGTTGAATAACGTCAGGGATAGGCTACAACCCTGTCTCACCCCATTTTCAGCCACTGCTTCCCTTTGATGCCCCTCCACTTTTATTACCGCCGTCTGGTTTCTGTTCGAATTGTAAATAGCCTTTCGCTCCCAGGATTTTACCCCTGATACCTTCAGAATTACAAAACGAATAGCCCAGTCAACATTGTCAAAAGCTTTCTCTAAGTCTACAAATGCTTACCTACCTTGTAAAAAAAATCGTAAGATTCCTACATTTCTCCGGAATCCAAACTGATCTTCGCATAGGTCATCTTCTACCAATTTTTTCATTCTTCTTTAAGGAATTCGTGTTAGTATTTCGCAACCATGACTTATTAAACTCATTGTTCAGTAATTTTCTCACTTGTCAGCCTTTGATTTTTTTGTAATTGGGATTATTACATTCTTCTCGAAATCTAAGGGTATCTCGGTGTCTCATACACATTGCATACCAGTTGGAAGAGTATTGTCATGGCTGGCTCCCCCAAGGCTATCAATTGTTCTGACGGAATATCGTCTACTCCCACGGCCTTGTTCCGACTTCAATCATTCAGAACTCTGTCAAATTCTTCTTGCAGTATCGTATCTACCATCTCATCTTCATCGACGTTCACTTTCCTTTCTATAATAGTGCCTTCAAGTTTATCTCCCTTGTGCAGACCCTCTATATACTCTTTCCACCAGTCAGCTTAGAACTAGTTTCCCATCTGAGCTCCTCGTATTCATACAGCTGCGTCTCTTTTCATCAAATGCCTCTTCAATTTTCCTATAGGCGATATCCATCTTTCACCTAATGAAAAATGCTTCTAAATCCTTACATTTGTCCTCTAACCATACCTGCTTAGCCATTCTGCACTTCCTGTCAATCTCATTTTTCAAGTGTTTGTATTCCCTTTCGCCTGCTTTATCAGCTGCATTTTTATGTTTTCCCTTTTCATCAAGTAAATTCAATATATCTTGTGTTATCCAAGGATTTCACCTAGGTCTTGTCTTATTACCTGTTTGATCCTCTGCTGCCTTCACTACTTCATCTCTTAAAGCTACCCATTCGTTTTCTACTGTGGCCATTTCTCTGTTCCAGTCAACCGTTGCCTAATGCTCCCTCTGAAACTCTCAGCAACCTCTGGTTCTTTCAGCTTATCCAGGTCCCATCTCCTTAATTCCCTACCTTTTTACAATTTCCTGAGTTTTAATCTACAGTTCATAACCAATAAATTATTGGTAGGGTCCACATCTGCCCCTGGTAATGTTTTGCAATTTAAAACCTGGTTCACAAATTTCTTTATTAGCATTACATAATCAGCCTGAATCTTACTGGTGCCTCCAGGTCTCTTCCACGTATACAACATTATGTTATGATTCTTAAACCAAGCATTAGCGTTGATCAAATTATGCTCTGTCCAAAAAGTCTATCAGGTGGCTTTCTCTTTCAGTCCTATCCCCCAGTCTATATTCACTTACTGTTTTTTCTTCTCTTCCTTTTTCTACTATCGAATTCCAGTCCCCTATCACTATTACATTTTCGACTCCGTTAAGTATCTGAACAGTCACTTTCATTCGTCATACATTTCTTCAATCTCTTCATCACCTGCGGAGCTAACTGGATCCCAGACATTGTTGATTGGCGACAAGTCAGGGTCTCTAGTTGGCGAGGGCAAAAGGCTGACATCCTGTGAAACCAAGAAGGCACGTGTTCGTGCAGTAACATGTTTTCGTGCATTATCTTGCTGAAAAATGGCGTCTGGGTGTTGTGCAAAAAGGGTATGGCTACGCGTCGCAGGATGTCATTCACGTTGGTCACACTGGGGCACAGTGCCTTGTCCACGCACGCACTGTGATTTGTGGCTGTACCCAAGAGCAAAACAAAACGGTTCAAATGGCTTCTGAGGTCATCAGTCCCCTAGAACTTAGAACTACTTAAACCTAACTAACCTAAGGACATCACACACATCCATGCCCGAGGCAGGATTCGAACCTGCGACCGTAGCGGTCGCGGACTTCCACACTGTAGTGCCTAGAACCGCTCGGCCACTCCGGCCGGCTACCCAATAGCACCCCACACCATAAGGGCTTGAGCTGGTGCTGTATGTCTTGTGAAAACATAGTCACTGTGATGCCGATCCCCTTGTCTGCGGCAGACCAAGATGCGACCAGACAAAGATGCGACCATGATTTTCGAACAAAGCAAGCCTGGATTCGTTCGGAAAAACTATCTGAGGCCATTTCTGTCCCCAGTGACGTCGTTGTATACATGATTGCCGTCTAGTATGTTTCTCCACATTCGTCAAAGACAGACGGAGAAATGGACGACTCGCTCGTAACCCATGCTGTTACAAACAGCAATGGACTGTCAGCCCTGGTAGTGTACGATGTGTTATATTGTTACACTGTTGCACCAGAGCAGAGAAGGGCGTAGATCTGTCCTGCAATGCCATTCAGATGAGGTGTAAATCTTCTCGGGGATCGGGGGACGGGGGCGGGGGGCGGTCTCGGTGGTACGATTGACCCATCCCGTCGTGTTCTATGCCCTTCCGTAAACCCTTCGGCACACACCCGTTGCACTGCCCACTGCTGAAACACTTCGTCCCACACGATCCGCAATTCCGCAGAGGGATATCTCACATTCTCTCATACCTTAATGCGCCCTCTTTCAAACTTGCTTATTTGACGGTTCGCGCATACGTCTGCGAGGCTTCCTGCATGTCTGCTCAAGTCACAGTAATCCATTATCATTGGTTTGTAGTGACGACGGGAGCCGTAGGCACATTTTACATTTAGGTGGTGTTGCGCCGCGATGTCGATGTTGACCTTGAACCCGAAGGCCGACATGGTTCAAATGCTAATCATTTCTACAGAATATACCAATGCACATGTTCTGTGAATAAGACCGTGCTATCTCCATTCGTTCAAGGTGTTCTGTTTCTTTCCTTGTCTTTTCCTTTTAACATGAGTCTACACGGGGTAAATTGTGATTTCAGCATAGTAACAAGTTACTTGTCTAGACGTTATAACTTTCTCTATGGACGATTGTTTAGTGGTGTACTATGCGAAGTATGTCCATTGAATTGTAATAAAATAAACGGGAAAAGGATTTTTGCTACTTTAGGAGTACGTTACTTTCCAGCAGCTGTTGCACAATTCATATATACAGGGTGGTCCATTGATCGTAACCGGGCCAAATATCTCACGAAATAAGCGTCAAACGAAACTTGTCTAGCTTGAAGGGGCAAATCAGATGGCGCTTTGGTTGGCTCGCTGGAGGGCGCTGCCATAGGTCAAACGGATATCAACTGCGTTTTTTTTTTAAATAGGAACCCCCATTTTATTACATATTCGTGTAGTACGTAAAGAAATATAAATGTTTTAGTTGGACCACTTTTTTCGCTTTGTGATAGATGGCGCTGTAATAGTCACAAACATATGGCTCACAATTTTAGACGAACAGTTGGTAACAGGTAGGTTTTTTAAATTAGAATACAGAACGTAGGTACGTTTGAACATTGTATTTCGGTTGTTCCAATGTGATACATGTACCTTTGCGAACTTATCATTTCTGAGAACGCATGCTGTTACAGCGTCATTACCTGTAAATACCACATTAATGCAATAAATGGTCAAAATTATGTCCGTCAACCTCATTGCATTTGGCAATACTTGTAACGACATTCCTCTGAACAGCGAGTAGTTCGCCTTCTGTAATGTTCGCACATGCATTTACAATGCACTGAGCCGGCCGGTGTGGCCGTGCGGTTCTAGACGCTTAAGTCTGGAACCGCGTGATCGCTACGGTCGCAGGTTCGAATCCTGCTTCGGGCATGGATGTGTGTGATGTCCTAAGGTTACTTAGGTTTAAGTAGTTCTAAGATGTAGGGGACTAATGACCTCAGATGTTAGGTCCCATAATGCTCGGAACCATTTGTACCATTTTCCAATGCACTGACGCATGTTTTCAGGCATTGTCGGCGGATCACGATAGCAAATATCCTCCAACTTTCCCCAGAGAAAGAAATCCGGGGACGTCAGATCCGATGAACGTGCGGGCCATGGTATGCTACTTCGACGACCAATCCACCCGTCATGAAATATGCTATTCAGTACCGCTTCAACCGCACGCGAGCTATGTTCGGACATCCATCATGTTGGAAGTACATCGCTATTCTGTCATGCAGTGAAACATCTTGTAGTAACATCGGTAGAACATCACGTAATAAATCTGCATACATTGCACCATTTAGATTGCCATCGATAAAACGAGGCCCAATTAACCTTCCTCCCATAATGCCGCATCACACATTAACCCGCCAAGGTCGCTGATGTTCCACTTGTCGCAGCCATCGTGGATTTTCCGTTGCCAAATAGTGCATATCATGCCGGTTTACGTTACCGCTATTGGTGAATGACGCTTCGTTGCTAAATAGAATGCGTGCAAAAAATCTGTCAACGTCCCGTAATTTCTCTTGTGCCCAGTGGCAGAACCGTACACAACGTTCAAAGTCGTCGCCAAGCAATTCCTGGTGCATAGAAATATGATACGGGTGCAATCGATGTTGATGTAGCATCCTCAACACCGACGTCTTTGAGATTCCCGATTCTCGCGGAATTTGACTGCTACTGATGTGCAGATTAACCGCGACAGCAGCTAAAACACCTACTTGGGCATCATCTTTTGTTGCAGGTCGCGGTTGACGTGGCTGAACATTTCCTGTTTCTTTAAATAACATAACATCCGGCGAACGGTCCGGATACTTGGATGATGTCGTCCAGGATACCGAGCACCATACATAACACACGCTTGTTGGGCATTTTGATCACAATAGCCATACATCAACACCATATCGACCTTTTCCGCAATTGGTAAACGGTCCATTTCAACACGGGTAATGTATCACGTAGCAAATACCGTCCGCACTGACCGAATGTTACGTGATACACGTATTTATACGTTTGTGACTATTACAGCGCTATCACAAAGCGAAAAAAGTAGTCCAACTTAAACATTCATATTTATTTACGTACTACGCGAATATGTAATAAAAAATGGGGGTTCCCATTTTAAAAAACGCAATTGATAACCGTTTGACCTATGGCAGCTCCTTCTAGCGAGCCACCCATAGCGCCATCTGGTTTCCCCCTTCAAGCTAGACGAGTTTCGTTCTTTCTAGTTTGTTCGTTTGATGCTTATTTCGTGAGATATTTGGCCCGGTCGCTATCAGTGAACCACCCTGTATAAGATCGATGGGATTTTAGATATTTACACTAAGAAGATTATAATTATTTTGCACAAATATTATTTATGTTTAATTTTAATTATATCACACAAAAAATTCTTTTTTCATTTGTTATCCAGCTTCAGACTAAAAACGAAACATTCTCTAAAGCCTCGGAATTCTTGCCAGGATCAATGTCAATAAAAGGCAGAAATCGTCGACGTTCTCAATTCCTAGGATGGCTGAACTGTCTACCTACATAATTAAGTTTGTGCGGAACCCTCAGAGCGCCAGTCACGCTCGCTCCTGGTCTTTTTGTCAACTCGCACTGCGCGTTGAGTAACGCAACGAAAATTTGAAAACTTCGGCTAGCGTGTAGCGTGTAGCACAGTATTAGCACCGACCGATCGTAGACAATCTGCACCCATTTTTGAGACGCAGGTCGGTCTCCGTGTAATGACCTGGGTAAAATGCCAGCTGCTGTGAGTTACTGGATCGTTTCCCTTTGTTCGGAACCCTTCAGGATCCTCCATACCATTTCCGGACTGCAGTGGCACCGTTACTGCAGCAGCATTGTCCTGAGAATGGGGTCCAATCCCGGGCAAGGATGGGTCCATTGGCCTGTGTGTGGTGTGAGGCAGCGCGCCGCGGCAGGTGTGCGCCATCGACCGACGCCGACGCCGACGCCGACGCCATCGCGTCGGCAGCAGGTGTCGCCTCATTAGCCGGCAGCTCGCGCTGGCAGCCGGCCAGCGGCGCCCGCGGTCGGGAGTCGCTGCAGGGCCGTGGTACACGGCGGCAGAACGAGCCACCTATCCGCAAGACTGTAGCTGGGTATCGCACGTGTGTACAGCCAGTAAAATGTAAATGTCGTGTTATTAGGGCCTCCCGTCGGGTAGACCGTTCGCCGGCTGCAAGTATTTCGATTTTACGCCACTTCGGCGACTTGCGCATCGAGGGGGATGAAATGATGATGATAAGGAGAACACAACACCCAGTCCCTGAGCGGAGAAAATCTCAGACCAGGCCTGGAATCGAACCCGGGCCCTTAGGATTGACATTCTATCGCGCTGACCACTCAACTACCGGGGGCGGACAGTACAGTCCGTAAGCGCGCCAGAGAAAAGACTTTTCACCCAGATGAGAAATCACGCTTATAACATTGCCTCTAGCCTCGACAATAATAGGGCGAGGAAGAGAATCCACATGACTCATCACGTATGTCCTACCTAACGGAAGCAACTCATTGATGATCAGATGTCTTGTCCCAAGGAGTCTCCACAGCGTGATTCAGCTGCCGCAACCTACATATTTTATCCCACAACACCTTCAAAACCCACGTGCGAGATTTTCATATTCTCTCGATCGCTGCTTGCAAACTGTGAGTTCTGCAAGAAAACGGAACAGGACCTTTTTGAAGAAAACTTAATATGGTTAAATTTTGTATTGAGATAAGTTTTCGCTGGAGGCCACCGTTTTCGAGTTATTCAAAAAACTGCATTTTAAAGTAACTTTTGTTAATTTTTATTGAATCATTCTTGAAGTACAGGCTCTAGCGAAAACGTATCCCAGTTAAGATTTTAACTACATTTCCTAGAAAAACATCATGTTCATTTTTTGTGTAGGACTAATAGTTTGCACATAGCAAGCGAGAGAATAGGAAAATCTTCCACATGATACTTGAAGGTGTTGTGGGTTGCATAAAATTCATACGTAGGGACAGCTGAATCACTCTGTATGGGTTAGGCTGACACATGGGAGGCGGACAGCACGCTCCACTTCCAGCCCAAATTCTGAATTTCTTGCACCCTTAGGTAGAGTGCACTATCAGCCTTATTGCTCGCAGCTTTACCTGATTCCCGTAAAGGTTCAGAAGTAGTGGTCGTCCGCAGTAACGATACCTCGAATAGCTGTCAAGGTACATATACATTATGTGGTGCCTCTTGCTTCACACATCCCGAAAGCACACTACATAGTATACGAAGTAATTAGAAGTAGCAGAAATGAGAAATAGCAAGAAGGTTAACAAAAAAACCGGTTATCACAAAATTTACGCTTTCTGCTACATTGGAAGCAAAGTAACCCATAGTGGACGAATCAAATAGGACATGATAAGCTGATTAGCACAAGCAAAGAGGGCATTCCCGGCAAAAAGAAATCTTTCGGCATTCAGTATAGGCATAAATTTGAAGAAAAAAAATCCGCGAATGTACGTTTCGACTTGGGGGAAAGCCGAAACGGAAAGAAATCGATGAATCTGAGATGCAGGTCTGCATAAGAAATTTGAAAATTAGGTGGAATGATAAAGTAAGAAGTGAGAAGCATCTCTGCAGACTCGGTTAAGAGAGGAAGATACCGAAAACACTGACAACAAGAAGAGACAGGTTAATAGGACATGTGTTAACACATCAGGAAATGGAGCCGTAGAGGGTAAAAACTGTAGAGGACAGAGATGGAAATACATACAATAAGTAATGCAGGACGATGCAAGTGAAAATATGAGATGAAGCTGGTACAGGAGGCGAATTGGTGGTGTATCACATTAAACCACTCATAAGACTGATGAAAAAAGCGTTCACGGGGTATACAAGGATCGTGATTAGTGCCAGCTGTTGAGTGATCGCCGTGAATGACACAGAGATGCCGTGTAGTCGTGTGAGAGACAGCATTATCAGCACTTGACAAAACTTGAAACGGACTACATCTGTTGGATCAACCAGCCACGGAGATGCTGTGACAGCTAATTCGTACACTAACTGGTGTCTCTTTAGATGCCCAACCTCGATCACATCTCTTAGAAGCATGATACACAGAAACACTCGGGAACAAAAAACTCTTAAGCAGCACACATTAAGCAACACAGCTTACCAAATAAATTTTACTTTTGATGCTTATTCTCTTATGGCAGCTCACTCATCTCCACAGCCATACTCTGCTACCATTTAAATACTGCAGCAAGCAAGGACCTGGGAGTGCTAACGTGCCGGGGCACATTCACTTAACACGTCTTCCAGTAAATACTTTATTTAGTAAGTTGTATAAATTTTTGAATGTGTGTGTGCCCGAAGGTTTCAATATCTTTTTCAATAATTCAGTAAACACTTTATGTGCACCAGGGTGCAGTATGTATTACGGAATTTTTATAACGGCCATAAACGTGTTTATAGTTTGTAAATCGTATGTATTCGCCTTCACTGCGCAATATAATTGTAACCGATTACTATTTTGAACAATCTTCGTTCGGAATATTTAGAATATTTTCTAAAGCGAAGTGTTGCATACGGACAAATTGCATCTGGAAGGTTCGTCGAGTGACCTCAGAAAGTAAAAGAAACAAAGGTCACACACAAAATACCTTCACTGGCCTTCTTAGCAATCACCATTAGCTACAGGACACTTCTGACGTCTCTTGTAAACCCGTTGGAAACTGTCAGCTAACGCTTCTAGTGGAATCACTCGACGCACCGTGGTCAAGCGCTGTTGGATGTTCACATCACTACTAGAGATGAGACCCGATGCCACCAATATGATTCGAAGACCAGGCAACAGTCAGTGGCATCGTGTTTATCGTCTTCCCCTCCTCCATCGGATAGAAAGTCATGATGAATCAAGCACTTGCTATAGAAAAAAGCGACAACATTGTCTTAATTTTGGATTTTGTCAGCCGCCTTTATTTGGAGGCATGGAAGACGACGAACACCGTGCCCTCACCGTGTCTTGGTCCCCAGATCGTATCGGTAGCACCAGGCCTCGTGTCCTGTAATGCTGTGATGTCTGACAATGGGAGCGATTCCACAAGAAGCGTTTTCTGACAGTTTCCAACAGCTTTACAAGCGATGTCAGAATTGTGTTGTAGCTAATGGTGGTTGTTCGTATGTAAAAGTTGTTTTCCTTATTTTCTGAGACCATTCACTGACGTTTGCAGATGTATCTTTTATGTAAATATACTCGGATATGTATTGGATACTGAGAACAAATTAAATGAGACAAATGCTAAATTCAATTGCAGTGAGAGTTTTTAAGCATCTTTAATGTGGGGTAGATGTATGTGTGTTCTCTTTTCATGTTTTGTAACCTTTATTGGATATACTACTTACTTACCATATGGATACATAGTACGTGATATATTAACTTTAAATTCCTATTTAGGTATGTCATCAGTTGTAACTGGGTATCATAGTGATACCAACTTCATCTATAATTGTTCCGTGTATTCTTTTTAGTTACTTGATCGATCAGGATTTTTACACTTATCAGGGTCAACCAGATATAATGATGATGCTACTACGTGAAGAAAACATTCCTGATCATCACTCTTAACACTTGCACATGTTTTCTTATTGCTTCTTTGTTTTTTTACTTTCATATATATATATATATATATATATATATATATATATATATATACACTCCTGGAAATTGAAATAAGAACACCGTGAATTCATTGTCCCAGGAAGGGGAAACTGTATTGACACATTCCTGGGGTCAGATACATCACATGTTCACACTGACAGAACCACAGGCACATAGACACAGGCAACAGAGCACGCACAATGTCGGCACTAGTACAGTGTATATACACCTTTCGCAGCAATGCAGGCTGCTATTCTCCCATGGAGACGATCGTAGAGATGCTGGACGTAGTCCTGTGGAACGGCTTGCCATGCCATTTCCACCTGGCGCCTCAGTTGGACCAGCGTTCGTGCTGGACGTGCAGACCGAGTGAGACGACGCTTCATCCAGTCCCAAACATGCTCAATGGGGGACAGATCCGGAGATCTTGCTGGCCAGGGTAGTTGACTTACACCTTCTAGAGCACGTTGGGTGGCACGGGATACATGCGGACGTGCATTGTCCTGTTGGAACAGCAAGTTCCCTTGCCGGTCTAGGAATGGTAGAACGATGGGTTCGGTGACGGTTTGGATGTACCGTGCACTATTCAGTGTCCCCTCGACGATCACCAGTGGTGTACGGCCAGTGTAGGAGATCGCTCCCCACACCATGATGCCGGGTGATGGTCCTGTGTGCCTCGGTCGTATGCAGTCCTGATTGTGACGCTCACCTGCACGGCGCCAAACACGCATACGACCATCATTGGCACCAAGGCAGAAGCGACTCTCATCGCTGAAGACGACACGTCTCCATTCGTCCCTCCATTCACGCCTGTCGCGACACCACTGGAGGCGGGCTGCACGATGTTGGGGCGTGAGCGGAAGACGGCCTAACGGTGTGCGGGACCGTAGCCCAGCTTCATGGAGACGGTTGCGAATGGTCTTCGCCGATGCCCCAGGAGCAACAGTGTCCCTAATTTGCTGGGAAGTGGCGGTGCGGTCCCCTACGGCACTGCGTAGGATCCTACGGTCTTGGCGTGCATCCGTGCGTCGCTGCGGTCCGGTCCCAGGTCGACGGGCACGTGCACCTTCCGCCGACCACTGGCGAAAACATCGATGTACTGTGGAGACCTCACGCCCCACGTGTTGAGCAATTCGGCGGTACGTCCACCCGGCCTCCCGCATGCCCACTATACGCCCTCGCTCAAAGTCCGTCAACTGCACATACTGTTCACGTCCACGCTGTCGCGGCATGCTACCACTGTTAAAGACTGCGATGGAGCTCCGTATGCCACGGCAAACTGGCTGATATTGATGGCGGCGGTGCACAAATGCTGCGCAGCTAGCGCCATTCGACGGCCAACACCGCGGTTCCTGGTGTGTCCGCTGTGCCGTGCGTGTGATCATTGCTTGTACAGCCCTCTCGCAGTGTCCGGAGCAAGTATGGTGGGTCTGACACACCGGTGTCAATGTGTTCTTTTTTCCATTTCCAGGAGTATATATATATATATATATATATATATATATATATATATATATATATGGAGCGGTATGTATTTGTTAATGACTAGTTACTAGTTGTAATCCTAAATCTCTATCCATTGTCCACCTTGATCCGCTATCATCATCTCTCATTTACTATTAATTCAAAACTTAGTTAAATCTCTTTCATTCGCTATTGCAGCACGTTAAAAATCTAAACTCTTTTGTTTTGAAGTCACAGAAAAATATCAAATTCAGTTAGAAACTATGGAAGATTTTATAGTTACTTTTGATCGGGTCATATACTGTAGTCTAGCTGATGTCATATTATTTTATGGGTCTTTAATTTTGAGGTTATTTTAAATGTTATACACTATGTGATGAAACTTATCTGGACAACTATTAGTGGATTATCAAATGGCGTGTGTCCACTCCTCACCTTTATTACGGCTTGAACTCAGCTGGTAACAATTTGAAATAGGTGTCTGAACGTCTGTGGAGGAATGGCAGCCACGTCGACGGTCTGGTTCATGACAAAGGTGTTCTATTGAGTTCAGAGGGGAACTATGGGGAAGCTAGTCCATTCAGGATGCTATTGTCCACAAACCATTCCCTCATTGGTGCTGCTTTATGACTGGTCGCACTGTCGTGCTAATTCATAAATTTTTGTCTGCAAATGAAATAAAACCCTTGTAAGTGTACGTGATCATTAACGTTGGTCAGTAAACTTTCATATATAAAATATACACTTTAACGGATTTCACCCAGTCATCAACAAAATCTGTCAGATAAACAGAACAAATGAGAAGTAATATTTGTACAAGAGTGACAATAACATATCTACAGAATAAGACGAAGACACATCACATTTAAAATCTCGATACCATGCATCTCGTTATTTCAGATGTACAATCTGTACCACACACTAATGCTGTTTAGCGAGACAGTCTATCTTGAACTACAATCTGTGACCATTAGATGGTGTTGGATGCGATTAGATCTGCCATGTTACAGTTCAAATTAACGTCTACAAACAAAGCATACAGCATTTCACGAAAAATGTATAAAAAACTAAATTGTACCTGTCACATTAAAATACAAATTAACGTCTACGTATTAAGCACTCAATCAGTTTACAAAACTACCTATAAGAACAATGAAATGGGTAATTATGCTGGTAAAAGCAAATTAACATTGGGCTTAAAATTATACATTTGCCTCTAGTGTAAAGTATATAAAGCTATATCACAGTTTCTTTTTTTATAAATATGAAGATATAATGACTTTATTATTAAAATATATCGTACGGATAGCAACATATTAAAATAAAAAGAATTATAGGAGCTGGTACAGCCTCTATCCCACAGCTGCTGTGTTTACTTCTAGTGCTGATGCTGCAAACATGGCCACATATGTCGCAGCATACAGTCGATGTATACACACGATGGATGACAGGCAAGCACCATCCTAGGCTCAGCCTGTCCCACAAGTAAGACTTAGAAGATGCCAAAAAACCAGTTTAACGTGAAATCGTTTTGTTCGTTATTTATATACTTCCTCCTCTTTTGCTGTGAATGAAAATTTCCATTTCCTCTCATATGCTAAGGCTGAAGCTTTCAGGTACCTTGTGTCAAATTTCCTTTTTGTCTTGCATACTATCTATTTTATGTTTATCAGTGTTCAGATGATTACCGAATGCACTCTTGTTCTGATCAGGAGTAGGCTCTTTAAATAGACGTTCTTATCGGTTTATCTAACATAAAATTTATTACAGTCTCGGCAGTTTAGTATCTATGAGTTTTTTACATTTCACGCCTATTAAGTGGCGTAGCCTGGCTCCCAAAGTTCCTTTGGTTGAAAAGGCTCTGTTCACTTTATCTTTTTCAAAACTATGCTTGATTCGTTCCATCTGTGCAATACTACATGGCATTGCTACATTTTTTTTTATCATGAGCACCATTTTTACGTCACTAGTTTCCTAATTTTTCCTCAGTCTGTTGAACATTTTCTTCGCATCATTCTCCTCATATAGGATGACCTCGACACTTGTATTGCTGTGCTAAGTTCTTTCTCGATATCATTTACCAGTGGAAGTGTAAAGACTATATGGGTCCATTTATATCTACATATAGCAATATGGCAGCGTCAACATAACTTTGTCAGATGTGTCAGGATTTGAATAAAAAAGATGTTCTCTAGTTTTTTAGTAAAATATCAGCTAGGGCTCTTGCCAAACTATTTCCCATGGATAATCCATCGTGTTGATAAAATATTTTCTTATTATATTTAAAATAATTAAAAGATAGAGGTAACTCTAAAATTTACATGATTTCAGTGTACTCGTTGTAACTAATCCTTTTACGTGCCAAGAAATTAAATTCAATCTTTTTTAGCAATAAATTTTCTTTTTTGTTATGGCAATTTTGGTTAGGTGTACTACCCTGTCTGAAAATTCATGTACAATATTTTGCCTAACTTTGTTTCTTTTGCCAAAAAATCTCTGCAATTAAAAATTTTCTTCCTATGTCGCTTTGAAATGGAATTGCTCCTGCTCTAAAAGCAATTCAGTTTTCCTAACAACGCACGAAAGTTGCAAACCATCTTCTTGGTAACTAACTGCAATTGTACCTTAAAAGCTTTGAAAACACGCACAGTACTGAAGAAGAGGTCACACAAAAGTCTTGCGAGCTGTGTTAGTTAGGTACAGATACACTATGCATTGCCAGAATTCTCCCAACGATCCAACAATCAGAAGTATTTAATCCACCATCGCTATGCTGATTTTACATGAGGATCTTAGTTCATATCCAAATATTAGGCATCCTATAAATACGTTTGAGATCATAATCTTTCTCTTACTGAACTAATAATTGATGCATTAATAATGCACTTCGCTTATTTCCAGTTGAAAGATGTCTTTTGAACCAGGTACTCAGATAGCTCAAGTTATTTCCCCCTGAAGATTTAAAAAACAACTGCTAGTGAGGCATACTGCCTCATTCATCTACACTGGTGTCCAAAATTAAAGCAACAAACTTTTGTTTCCCTGTCCTGTGTCCAATTCACGATACAATCACACAAAATGTCAATCAGATGTCCGTACGAGCGCCTTCTGCGCGGAAGACGGCATTCCAGTCAATGGACAACCATGCCAACGATGACATCAGGCCACTAATGAAATGAGGTAATGTTTGCCTGGTAGCCCCACATCCACAATCACTGTGTACACAGTCACAGACGGTGCATTATGGTGCAGAGGAGATGCCTATCAGACTCCCTGTGGTGGAGGGCCATAGAAAGAAAGGAAGCAGGACAGTCGCAAACTAATGTGATCCGATGGCTTGATGTGGATCGTTCTGTTGTTTCTCAGATGTGGTGACAGTTTATAGAGACCGAAAATGTATGCTGAAGACCAGGCCAAGGCCGACCACGTGTGACTTTAGCAGAGAGGACCATTCTTTGGATGTAAGGGCACGGAAGTACCACCTTAGTACTGCACGGCAACTAGCATCTGACGTCGCAGCATCCACTGGACGTGTTTTATAGAGGCAAACGGCGTGCAGAAGGCTTCGGCAGAGTCATCTTTACTGTGGAAGACCTACTGTATGTCTACCTCCAACGCGTCTTCACAGAAGGGAACGTCTAGAGTGGAGTGATCAACATGCAATCCGAAAACAAGGGAAGTAGGTTACAGTACACTTGTTCGCCCACTGCTTGAATATTGCTCACCAGTGTGGGATCCGCACAAGATAGGGTTGATAGAAGAGATAGAGAAGATCCAACGGAGAGCAGCGCGTTTCGTTACAGAATCATTTAGTAACCGCGAAAGCGTTACTGAGATGATAGATAAACTCCAGTGGAAGACTCTGCAGGAGAGACGCTCAGTAGCTCGGTACGGGCTTTTGTTGAAGTTTCGAGAACATACCTTCACCGAGGAGCCAAGCAGTATATCTCGCGAAGAGACCATGAAGATAAAATCAGAGAGATTAGAGCCCACACAGAGGCATACCGACAATCTTTCTTTCCATGAACAATACGAGACTGGAATAGAAGGGAGAACCGATAGAGATACTCAAAGTATCCTCCGCCACACGCCGTCGGGTGGCTTGCGGAGTATGGATGTAGATGTAGATGTAGATGCCACCTGGATGTTGGCACACTGTGTCAATGTTATTTTCATAGATGAGTCCCGACTTAGTCAAGAGAGTGATTCTCGATGGATTCACATCTGGAGGTAACGTGGAACACGATTCTGGAACCAAAACATTGTGGAAAGAGACCTATATTGAGGAGGCCCCTAATGGTGTGGTCAGGGATTATGTTTACCACTCAACCCCCTCTTCATGAAATACGGGTGAATCAGCATGTTTTAACTGCTGTCAGATATCGTGACGAGATCTTGGGACCTCAATTGCGGTGTTGCGAGGTACTGTAGGCCCAGACCTCGTATTGATGGACGATAATGCTCGACCTCATAGAGCATGGGTGATTGAGGTTTTCTTGGAAATGGAAGATATTGCATTCATGGAGTGGCCTGCTCACTCACCCGATTTGAATCCCGTAGAGGATGTCTGGGATGCACTAGCGAGTTGGGTTGCATCACGTCAGTATCCACTAACCACCCTCCAAGACTGTGAACAGCTATGCAGGAAGAATGGACGTTATTGCCTCGAGATGAGACTGATGATATCATTCACAGCATGCCTCATCGTTCACAAGCCTATACTGCAGCCAGAAGTGACCACACCCCATATTGAACACATTAACCAGTTGTCAGAATGTGTGAGCAAATCCGTTAAGTTGGTACAAACGAAGGACATTTTTGTCTACCGTTATACATGTTGCAGTCGTTTTCGTTTTGTATTCTGTACGTTGTTTCTACTTTGCTATCACCTTTTTATACTGATTTGTGGCAAAATAAACCGAACTTTGCAAAATTTCCATTTGTTACTTTAATTTTGGACACCACCACACTTCTATCTTTTCATCATTATGTTTCATATTGACCTTCTTTGCATAACTGGCTAGGTTGTTCACTATTTTGACCTTCTCAAGCTCCAACTCTGGAGTGCTACGATTTTTTTCATATATATTAAAATATCATTCTCCCATTCAAGTTGGTTCCAGTCCCATTTCCGTTCAGTTCCCAGATTACTTTCTCAAGCACTATTATGTAGTATTGGCGAGCTACCATTACCTTGTCCTGTGTGTATTTTACACTTGCGACAAATTTATCCCTCATACTTCACCTTCGCTCTGTCCCTGATCTGCATGCTCTGCTCACACTAATAATATCCTTGATACCCCTATTTTCTCAGTTTCTTCTAGAGGTTCAACCAGTAGACATTAAGTCCGCGTATAACTGAAAATGTTGCCACAATGGTTTCTCCAAAAACTGTCACAGTAAACATTTGAACCATGGTTGGTGTCCTTGCCCAAATTCCTGGCAGATATCTAATTACCTTTTCAATAAATCCCTTCAGTAGTATATCTGTGGGGAACAGGCTCACTTTCTTTACATTTGTAACGTCATGAACTGTTCAGCTCAGTGCCCCCCTCCCCCAAGCGACATCACGAGCCAAACCCTCTTTATCTCTGATATAATCACTCTTATCAATGATATCATCAGCCTTATTAACAATGTCACCATTGTTACATGACAAGCCACACCCTGCTCTTCCCTCCACATTCCCTCTCAGGCCAATCACAGCGTAATATTTTAGTGAGAATTAAAATGAAGCAGCCAATAGAATTCTAGTATTTTAGTTGACATTAAAATGAGGGAGCCAGTCACAATGTAGATGAGAAACTATGCAAGCTTCACTTGACATGTGTGAAAATGATGCAATGTGAAAAAAATGACATTAGCGTCACTTAACTTTCATAAAACCTAAGCGTATACCTTCTCCTGAATTGCAAAATTTGGTGCTGTTCATCACATGCATGCGCACACGCACGTATACACACACCCACACACACACACACACACACACACACACACACACACACACACACACACACACACACACACAACCCCCCCCCCCCCCCCCCACACACACACACACACCTCAATAGCGTATAATGGACTCAGGACCTGCAAAAAAAAAATTTAAAAAAATTAAAAATTTTTACGTTTCAACAAGACCGCGCAAATTGGCGCTGTTCATCAAACACACGCACACGCACACGCACACACTCTGCACAGTGGTCCACCTCTGTATTTCATCTCTCTGTCTCTCTCTCTCTCTCCTTACGTTAAATACTGTACTGATCGTAATTAAATTTAATCTCAAATGTGTGCATATATCGTCAAAAAATTATATTTCCAGATCTGCCTCATCATCATCATCAATAAATTTCTTCTCTTTGATTTGTTGCTGTTGTGGTCTTGAGTCCTGAGACTGGTTTGATGCAGCTCTCCATGCTACTCTATCCTGTGCAAGCTTCTTCGTCTCCAAGTAACTACTCCAACCTACATCTTTCTAAATCTGCTTAGTGTGTTCATCTCTTGGTCTCCCTCTACGATTTTTACCCTCCACGCTGCCCTCCAATACTAAATTGATGATCCCTTGATGCCTCATACCATGTCCTACCAACCGGTCCCTTCTTCTTGTCAAGTTGTGCCACAAACTCCTCCCCAATTCTATTCAATACCTCCTCATTAGTTATGTGATCTACCCATCTAATATTCAGCATTCTTCTGTACCACCACATTTCGAAAGCTTCTATTCTCTTCTTGTTCAAACTATTTATCGTCCATGTTTCACTTCCATACATGGCTACACTCCATACAAATACTTTCAGAAATGACTTCCTGACACTTAAATCTATACTCGATGTTAACAAATTTCTCTTCTTCAGAAACGCTTTCCGTGCCATTGCCAGTCTACATTTTATATCCTCTTTACTTCGACCATCATCAGTTATTTTACTCCCCAAATAGCAAAACTCCTTTACTACTTTAAGTGCCTCATTTCCTAATCTAATTCCCTCAGCATCACCCGATTTAATTAGAGTACATTCCATTATCCTTGTTTTGCTTTTGTTGATGTTCATCTTATATCCCCGTTCCAAGACACTGTCCATTCCGTTGAACTGCTCTTTCAAGTCCTTTGCTGTCGCTGACAGAATTACAATTCCATCGGCTCTATGGATTTTAATACCTAATACAAATTTTTCTTTTGTTTCCTTTACTGCTTGCTCAATATACCCCTGCTTCCCTTTCATGTCCCTCGACTCTTATAACTCCCGTGTTAATTTTGACATGCAGCACAAAATGCAGTTAATTTTTTATTTTAATTGTTACGTTACATAGAATAATTAATCCTATTAACCGAAATACTGTTTTGGACTTTAAGATCTTGCACACCTTCAAGAATTGTTTGCTTAAGCAGGCGGTAATTTTTTTTAAATTTTGTTTTAATCAATTATGTAACCTTGAGTATATCACCAGCTGCTTATGACAGTATATTCTGTAACTGTATTGTTACCAGTGTCTGCATCTAGGTTTTGTCAAATAATTCTTTTTTTTTTTAGTGTGTCCTCAAATTATGGCTCAGCAATCCACTCTACCTTGTGCAGCCTTGTGCCGTGCTCCCTACCTTATCACCCTCCACAGAATATCGTTCCAAAAATGTCAGTGACGATTGGAAACGTTGTCCCTTGTGAATTTCAGTGAGTAGCCATCGGACCCATCTGGTACACAGTTAACGATATGTAAGATGCCAGTGAACATTGGAGAACACACCGCCATACGATATGTTTAGCATACTGACATTTTCCTACAGTGTTGTGCACCGATCCTCTCTATTGGTCAGATCCAAGTAGCCAACATTTGCAACGATACTGCACGTTGCGGACCCGCCTTCACAATATTATCGAAGAGATCCGCTCGTTTGGTGTCAAATTGCTTACACCACTTTACAATACCTTGGCGAGAGATTGTACACTCACTATATACAGCAGTGATTTCACGATGAATCTCCGTGCAACTGGGCCGTTTAACCCACATAATTCTAATCTTTGCACGCACATCCAGTCGAGAGTGAACATCCATTTGACGCGGCATTTAGCCTAGCCCGCTCTGCGCACTCATTACGACGGGACACCACATCACCCGTCCTTTTGGACGTGTCAGAAGCTACACTGGCCACGGTCGCACCACACTACGTGCTTTGACTACTCACCCTCATAGCGCCTTAAATGTATTCTTTACACAAATCCGCTTTCTACTCTGTGTTTTACACTTGAATTCACATTGCTCTCTTAATGTTACCATCTTTGCTTTTAATTTCAGCTGAATTTGTTTTGACTTTTTTATATGTTGAGACAGTCCATCCCATGACCATTTACCGAGCGAGGTGGCGCAGTGGTTAGAACACTGGACTCGCATTCTGGAGGACGACGGTTCAATCCCGTCTCCGGCCATCCTGATTTAGGTTTTCCGTGATTTCCCTAAATCGTTTCAGGCAAATGCCGGGATGGTTCCGTTGAAAGAGCACGGTCGATTTCCTTCCCCATCCTTCCCTAACCCGAGCTTGCGCTCCGTCTCTAATGACCTCGTTGTCGACGGGACGTTAAACACCACTAACCTAACCTAACCTAACCCACGACCATTTCTTCTTGGATTTCTTCACATCTTTCCTGTAGCCATTTCACCTGGGCTGCCCCGCACTTTCTATTTATTTCATTCCTAAGGGATGTATATTGCTGTATTAATTTCTTTTCTTGAACATTTCTGTACTACGTCGATCGACATCTACATTTCTGAGTATGTACGTTTGAAGCTCAGCACTGTATGCCCCCTCGGTAACAATACTGACAGTCTTTTGTAGAGGCGCTGAATTTTCCGCTAAAATTCCATGTAGCGTTTTTTAAATGTCGCATCGTCGAGTAGTATCTTTCAACATAACCAGGTCCAGTAGCACTTCCACCTCCTATAAATCATTTGAGACTTCTTTCATACCTGCAGACTCGTCCAAAGTCCGACTCAATGATGAACACTCACTCGCCACTCTCAACAGAAACACACCTCACTATTGCATGTATAGCAGTGAAAATACACTGATCAGCGAGAACGCTTTGACCACCTACCCAGCAGGCAGTATACTCACCACTGCCGCGGATAACAGCGACGACGTGTGCTGGCTTGCGTGGTATGGAAGGAATGATGCCTTGGTACGTAGCTGGAGGAATCTGGCACCACATATCCACACACAAGTCACCTAATTCCCGTAAATTCCGGGAAAGGAGCTCTGACGCCACGTTCAAATCATACCGCACGAATTGAATCGTGTTCAAATGTAGTGAGTTGGGGGGAGCAATCAAATGGAGCTCGCCACTGAGTTCCTCAAACCACTCTATCACACTTCTGGCCTTATGACATCGCGTACTATCTTGGCGAAAGATGCCACTGCCATCGGGAGAATTGATCGTCATGAAGGGGCGTACGTGGTCTGGAACCAGTGTACAATATCCCTTGGCCGCCATGGTGCCTTGCACGAGCTCCACTGAATCCATGTATGCCCACGTGAATGTTTTCCAGAGCGTAATGGAGCCGCCTCCGGGTTGTCTCCGTCCCGCAACACAGTTGTCAAAGAGCTGTTCCCCTGGAATGGATTCAGACCCTCCTATCGGCATTATGAAGCAGGTATTAGGATTCTTCAGACCGTGCAACGCTCTGTCACTGCTCCAACGGCTAGTGCCGATGATCTCGTGTCCATTCAGTCGTAGCTGCAGATGTCGTGATGTTAACATTGGCCCATGCTAGGGTCGTCAGATGAGGAAGCCCATCGTTGGGTGTTATCGGTGCACTGTCTGTTCAAACACACTTTGCTCAGAATTAAAGTGTGGTATTAGTACCGCCACAGTTCGCCGCCTGTCCTGTGTTACCGGTCTGCCCATCCTACGACGTCCGACATCCGTAATGAGGGGTGGCCGCCTAACCCCACGATATCTGGACCTGGTTTCACCTTGGTTTCGCCACGTGTTGAAGACACTCACCACAGCACTCCTCCAACACCCGACAAGTCGTGCAGCCTCCGAAATATCGTGCTGAGCCTCCGGGCCATCACAATCGGCCCTCGATCAAACTCAGATAGATCGCGCCCCTCCCCCATTCTACACACGGACAGCACGCTCACTGATACTACAAGCACCGTGCGTGTGTCTGACCAGCAGCCATTCCATGCAAGGTGACGCTGCTGTCGCCTGGACTGGTTTACAGCGATAGTAGATCGGTGATCATAATGTTGTGGCTGATCAGTGTATGATCAACTATCATTTTGCAGTTCGTTATTTTCAGACTCCAAATTACAAACAACTTGTGTAACATATATCTTTATAAAATGGCCGTCTGACATGAGCAAATTTTCTCTGGTTTTACAATATAAAAAATCTTGACGAAGTTAACTTTGACTGTGAAATCTGCTTCCTTTTTATACATGGGTATTACTCTGACAATTGAACTTTTTCCTTCTATCATGGCAATTCTGTTTTTCTTAACTAAAAATCACCAGGAACTCTTGTTCCCAAGGAGACGTTGTTATTATGCCTAATGCCATGCTGCCATTTTTGCAGTCCTCTGCCGCTAAGGGACTCCGAACTGTTGCGTGTAACATGGCGGTGAGTAGCGTAACAACGTCGGTGTGTGAGAAACGGCGTGCTGTTATCGAGTTTCGAATTCGAAGAGTTCGCCCACCCATCGAGCACCCCTCGTTCACCGTGACAATCCCATAGAACACACGAAGGCTGTGACTTGTGCAATAATCCAACGTTTTGGATTCTCAATCATCGATAATACTCTATAAATTCCCGACTTGACCGCATGCCATTTTCATCTGTTTCAAAAACGTAAAGAACGCTTTAGAGGATTTCACATTGACAGTGCTGAAGCGGTGAAAGCAGAGGTGGCTTCGTCAGCAAAAGTCACACAGTCTACAGTTACGTTATCAACAACACAGATTCTCGTTGGGAGAACAGTCTTCGACGACTGGATGACTATGTTGAGATATAAAATAAATATGTAGACGTAAAGAATAAGTATGTGGAATATTAACAACTTTTGGTTTCTTTACAAAACTGTAACACTTTTCACATAAAAATTTGGAGGCATTATTTTTCAGCACGCCATCGTAAAAATATCACAATTTTCTTTTCTAGTTGGTAATGATTCAGATTTTTATTAGAAAATAAAGAGAATAAAGAGGTTTCGCCATTAAAGCGTATGGCAGATAATACCTGGAGCAAGGACAGGTACTTCCCGGCACAGTGTTCCACGAAGAACAACAGAGCTTTTATTCATACTTCCAGATACACTCTCCGGTTTGTTTCTCTAATGGATAAGGGCTTCTAATGATTGCTTAATTTGATAATGTTACGACCGTGCTGTCGCCAGCCGCGAGCGGTCGTTAAATACCAGTCTCCGTGCTTTTTGTGCAAGTTGGCAATTCTCCTCCGGCTTCGTAATCATATCTTCCTCAAATTAGTGGCGTTAAGTTCGTTTCTGGGACCCAAAAACAATAAGAAAAAGTTTTGGACGTAAAATGCGTGTTAAAATTCATGGATTGTAATTCTGAATATTTTGAAAATAATATAAATTGTTGATAATATCTCTGGTTCCCTCAATATGTAAATTAACTTTCACTTACGGTCATCGTGCCAGTTTACTCAATTAATCACACACTAGCGCAGGCTTTTACAAGTGAAGTGAAGCATACACCTGCCTTAACTTTCCTCAAAGTCACTTGAAAATGTATTTACATAGCACAGCCAACAAGCGCATGATTGCGTTTCTCCATAAATAGTGATTCATAGTCTTCAGAATTCCTCTATACCATTTAGGTGTCAATATTTGCTAGGATTTATGAAATCAGGAGTCTATTAGCAGTATCTTCTATTGCAATCTCATCTACTCCGATTATCAGTTTCGTAGCTATGTAACCCTACATTATTAGTTGATGACTGTATTAATATCTCCCATCCAGTCACTGGAGCTGAATCATTACTCCCCTAACACATCACCGAAACCTTTCATGACCAGACAAATCTCCAAAACTAGGGGCAATTGACGGTATCTCTCCATCTCTACAACGTGATTTAAAGTTCGCGAGTGTAACACTAAGCGCGTCCCATATGAGGTTTCTTCCCCAACCAACAATGGATTGTTGTAAACACCTTGTGATCGTTCACTGACTTCTTGCTCAACCATCTTCTGTATATCTATGTTAGCTGCAGCTTTTGAAGTCAAAGTCTTGCGTAAGCCCTTTTAAAAAATTATTCATCTATTTTAATTTTTAGTTTGCTTTCATAACCCGCAATACAACCAGACCATTCAGACAATACATCTCTATAATCAGTTAGCAACTTCGTTAAATCTTTACGTTCCTCTAAGGGAAGGAACCCATTCTCATTAATTTTTCCTTGGTTTGTGCAAATGCTTGCCATCTCAGCTTCGCTGCCAGTAACACTTCTACAAGTTTCCTTCGGGTTTTTCTGAGCAGCACACCACTGTACTAATTCTAGGTCATCATTCCCACAGATTCGGTATCGATAAAAAGTATGTTTAAATATGCCCCCTGCATACTGCATAATAGTTTCTTAGTTTTAAAATTGATTTCTGTGACAAAAAACTACATTCCTTAAAGTAAAGGTTAACAACACTTCTTTCTCGACTATCTTCTCTCCAATGCCTGTAATGCTAACAATCTGTACTCCTGATACTGGTAATATAGAAAATCGCCTAGTTTCCTGTACACTATCGCAATACGACTAGTCAGTCACGGAGATTTTGCTCTCAGAGTTTATAGCAACATTAACGTTCTCTCCTTTCATCGTTCCTTGAATAATAGGTCTTACTAAGTGCTGTTCAAAGTACAGGGTGTTTCAAAAATGACCGGTATATTTGAAACGGCAATAAAAACTAAACGAGCAGCGATAGAAATACACCGTTTGTTGCAATATGCTTGGGACAACAGTACATTTTCAGGCAGACAAACTTTCGAAATTACAGTAGTTACAATTTTCAACAACAGATGGCGCTGCGGTCTGGGAAACTCTATAGTACGATATTTTCCACATATCCACCATGCGTAGCAATAATATGGCGTAGTCTCTGAATGAAATTACCCGAAACCTTTGACAACGTGTCTGGCGGAATGGCTTCACATGCAGATGAGATGTACTGCTTCAGCTGTTCAATTGTTTCTGGATTCTGGCGGTACACCTGGTCTTTCAAGTGTCCCCACAGAAAGAAGTCACAGGGGTTCATGTCTGGCGAATAGGGAGGCCAATCCACGCCGCCTCCTGTATGTTTCGGATAGCCCAAAGCAATCACAGGATCATCTAAATATTCATTCAGGAAATTAAAGACGTCGGCCGTGCGATGTGGCCGGGCACCATCTTGCATAAACCACGAGGTGTTCGCAGTGTCGTCTAAGGCAGTTTGTACCGCCACAAATTCACGAAGAATGTCCAGATAGCGTGATGCAGTAATCGTTTCGGATCTGAAAAATGGGCCAATGATTCCTTTGGAAGAAATGGCGGCCCAGACCAGTACTTTTTGAGGATGCAGGGACGATGGGACTGCAACATGGGGCTTTTCGGTTCCCCATATGCGCCAGTTCTGTTTATTGACGAAGCCGTCCAGGTAAAAATAAGCTTCGTCAGTAAACCAAATGCTGCCCACATGCATATCGCCGTCATCAATCCTGTGCACTATATCGCTAGCGAATGTCTCTCGTGCAGCAATGGTAGCGGCGCTCAGGGGTTGCCGCGTTTGAATTTTGTATGGATAGAGGTGTAAACTCTGGCGCATGAGACGATACATGGACGTTGGCGTCATTTGGACCGCAGCTGCAACACGGCGAACGGAAACCCGAGGCCGCTGTTGGATCACCTGCTGCACTAGCTGCGCGTTGCCCTCTGTGGTTGCCGTACGCGGTCGCCCTACCTTTCCAGCACGTTCATCCGTCACGTTCCCAGTCCGTTGAAATTTTTCAAACAGTCCTTTATTGTATCGCTTTTCGGTCCTTTGGTTATATTAAACCTCCGTTGAAAACTTCGTCTTGTTGCAACAACACTGTGTTCTAGGCGGTGGAATTCCAACACCAGAAAAATCCTCTGTTCTAAGGAATAAACCATGTTGTCTACAGCACACATGCACGTTGTGAACAGCACACGCTTACAGCAGAAAGACGACGTACAGAATGGTGCACCCACAGACTGCGTTGTCTTTTATATCTTTCACATCACTTGCAGCGCCATCTGTTGTTAAACATTGTAACTACTGTAATTTCGAAAGTTTGTCCGCCTGAAAATGTACTGTTGTCCCAAGCATATTGCAACAAACGGTGTATTTCTATCGCTGCTCGTTTAGTTTTTATTGCCGTTTCAAATATACCGGTCATTTTTGAAACACCCTGTACTTGGGATCATCTAGTAATTCTTCTCGCCAACATTAGTTTTTCCTCAATATTAATAACACCTATGACTTTGCAACCTTTTTTATTGATTACTGGTCCCTCAGTATGGCCCTTCCCTAGAGACCCCCATCTTGCTCCTTCTCAACATTTACAGTTCCCACAGGGCAACTCCTTGCTTCGGGTTCCCTTTTCCCACTTACCCTACGTATTCTGTTAGATCTAGTATACTCTTCTTCGATTGTCTTCTTCAGATAACGAAGTGCTCTAGGAAACATAAAATTTCTTTATCCTACCCCAATATCTACCGATCTTGTTCTCCCTTACAGATGATACCATGTGACTAATTAACACACAGACCAGATGACCCTCAGTTATAGGTTCATCTAAAAATTTCCGTCTGTTGAAATGCCACTCAAAATATTTGTGAAATCCCCCATTTGCAGTTATATGGGCTAAGGTCTAATAATTCTAGTCAGATTTTGTTGTTCTCCTTCAGACCAGTACTTGTATTTAAATGTCTTCTCATCTAGTATATTCACTAACTTGTAGTCCACTCCACTCTGACGACTCTTTTTCACTTGTTCCAATCTCGTCAGGGAGGCAATGCATTTTCAAAAGCTCTCAAGAAAACTATAGCATGTATGCTCCCTCATTCTTAAATACCGGAAATTTATTTGCTAGATGTCCTCCACCGTCTAAAAGGAATTGTTCCCACCAATCTCGGGCAGGTTGTCGCTCACGGTTAACCACACAATAACTAACTTCCACTTTTTCCCTTGCATTCTGTCCATTATTTAACGTCTTGTCATTACTATTTACCTTACCATTTAGACGCAAACTAGTGCAGCTGAGGTGCTACGAGACCGTTAGTATTCTCTTCAGTGCCTCGCACCTCTAACAATTGGTCGTCATTATTAAACGTCGTTTTTGGGCCAGCCTGAGCTAAAGCACTTGTGTTGGAAGTGCAACAAAATGACTACTTTGTGTTGTAGTTCCCCGATCTTTTGTGCATCTTGTTCGACTTGCTGCCGTTATCTTCTGATTTTCTTACGTTCACCTACCAATTCCCATGTCAGGTCGGTTAACATTCCCTCCTGTTTATTTTCTAGATCTAGTCTCACCTCCTTGATTGAGCCTATAAATTATTTTCTTGCAATGTCAATATTTTCATGTACCTTGTTTTGAATATATTTAGTCATACCATCTAGATATTTAAACAATGTAATCTTAAGATTAGTTACATCATCTGTCAGGGTTTTATTATGGTGATGTATTGCATTCTCTCTTTTTCCGCTATTGACTCTCGGATATGAGTTAATTGCACCCTGCACCCTCCCCCCCCCCCCCCCTTTTACAGGTATCTGCCAGCGACTTCTGTTTTTTATTTGTAATAGCAGTTTTATCCCTTTTTAGCTCTGTTATGTCACTCTTTATATCTTTGTTGTCTTTCCGTAACTCTCTGCTTGTCTTATCTAATTGCTCCTTCAGATATTTTGCTAAAACTGCTCCTTGAATTCTTTGAACATCTGACAGACCTTCTTCCATTTTAAAGGACTATCCTACTTATTCTTAAGACAGTTGTCTATTAAACACATGCCGATAGTGCTTTCAAAACAACACACTGTTAACTCGCTCCCGTTTCCCAGACCAGTCTACACATTCGTGTATCACACCAATGTCTCCCATTTGAAATCGACTCACTGTTAAGTCATTTTATTTCTTGTAAGTTCACAGCCGCGGAACGCGACCGCGGCTCACCCCCTGCGCTGCTGCTCTCCTTCGACTGACTGCTACCGGCGGAACGGAACTGCCGTCGGCTGATGCTGCAATGACAACTGCTCTAGCAGTCTGCCGAAATACGCACGCGGACTCGAACCCCGCAGTCGGCACTGGCAACCGGTCCCCCAACTGCAACCTGTACCAAACTTCATATGCACAAAGCTGTCTGGCTGTGAATGCGATATACCACTCGCCACCCACAATCGCTGCTACACTCGATCCTCCCACATCGTCCAAGCAGCCCACAATTTTCCCCTTACTGTCTTTGTGCCGTCCTGTCGTAACGGTCTAAACTACGCCGTATTCACGCTTCCAAATACGCTCTCCGGTTCGTTCCCACTTGCGACAAATTTGCCTAATGGATAAGGACTTGTGATGATTCCTTAATCTGATAATACTGCAACCATGTTGTTGTCACCCGCAAATGGTCGTATAACACCGGAATCCGTGATTTTAGTGCAAACAGGCACTCCAGTTCCACTTCGAAATCACATATTCCTCAGATTAGTGGGCTGCAGTTCCTGTTTGTGAAAAAACAATCAAAAAGAGCAAGTAAGAACAAGTGCTGGGAGTAAAATGCTTGTTAAAACTCGTTGATAGTAAGTGTGAATATTTTGAAAATAATATAAGTTGTTGATAATCGATTACAGTCTCACTGTTAATATCTATGACTCCGTCAACACATAAATTAACTTTAATTTACGGTCATCGTGCCAGTTTACTCACACACTGGTTCAAATGTGTGTGAATTCCTAAGGGACCAAACTACCGTGGTCATAGGTTCCTAGACTTACACACTATTTAAACTAACTTATGCTAAGAACAACACACATACCCATGCCCGAGGGAGGACTCGAACCTCCGGCGGGAGGGGCCGCGCAATCCGTGTCATCGCGCCTCTAACCGCGCAGCCACTCCGCGCGGCCACACACTAGTGCAGCCCTTTAGACGTAGAGCGAAGAATGTTCAATTTCATGCAAGATGTCAGTGTGATAATCTTCACTTATAACTGTAGACTCTCGTTTCGCCTTGTGAAAATTAACTCTCGAAGTCTTTTGAAACCAAACAATTTTTTTTTTCATTGTGAAGCTTTCTTTCACATTAGGTCATTCTATAATTTTCATTATATTTGCACAGTACTTCGAATCTCCACATTACTTCCCTTCATAAACATCTCCAGAAACTAGGACGAAGATCTTTTACAGAGAACAAGTTTTTTAATGATCTGCTCACTAACTGAGATATGTCAGTATAAACAACATTTTTACATTTCATTTTGTTTCAGCTTTACTTAAAGGAATAGCACTTGAACGTCTTCCAACATCGTAGGAGCTCGCCGGCCGTCGGTCAGACTGCAATATCGCCCATTGCCTCCGACGCAGCGACTCCCACAGATGATTGGAAAACTTTTTCATCTTTCCTGATCGATATAAAAAAACATAAAGCACACACTTGAATCAATATAACAACTGCAGTAACAGTAACAATGAAATTATGCAGACATATTTCAATACTTAGCTGGTGTTGCTTAGCGGAAATTTCATACTTAATGTCAGTTCGTTTATAAACGTAACAAGCTTCGGTGCGCATTTAACTTGTATACTCACCTACAAAAAAGACAATGACTAACTTTTGTCTGATAATGGCATTTTGCCTCCAGCATTTCATGTGAGTAAAACTCGACCAATAAACAAATTGAAGACGGAAGTGCCGTTTTATTCGTAAGTACCTCAGGGTTTTCTTTGTGTTGTATTTTTCACGATAAGAATGTATACAGGAGAAATATCGCAAATCCTAGTACAGAAGAGGACTACCACTATTGCCTTGTAAAGCGCTTTGTTAATCACAGTTTTCAAAAGGAATGCCGAAACTTTGGGGGAGCACGTATGGTACAGGGGAAAGGGAACCCGGAGAAAGGAGTTGTCCTACAGGAACTGTAATCGTTAAACAGAAGGAAAATGGAGGTGTCTCAGGAAGGGCTTGACTGAGGAACCAGTAATCAACAAGCATGTGTCAAAGTCATAGTGAGGCATAGCGCCTTGGAGGCGGTTAAGTGGGAGATGTGTCTCAGAGCTGGATAGTGACAGATGGTGACGCGAGACTGGACGCGCACGTAGTTTATGTATCAGCCGATAGAGGACAATATTGGATAGGGGGACTGTGATTTTAGTTTAGATTGTGCCCACTAGAATGTACTAAAGTAATAGAATGTTTTTCATAAACTGTTCTAGTATTTTCATAAAGTGTTATTCTGTCTTTTTGTGTATGTAAAATGTTATAAATGTGTTTTAGCAATACGAATGATGCGCGAGTGTGGTTTAAGGTTAACATGAAAATAATTGTTTAAAGAGTTATGTTGTTGGATTTAGTGTGGGAACATTTCGAACAAGTATGGGTATGGACAAAGGGAATTTTTGTAGAACAGATTTGTAAAGTAAGTTTATGGTAAAGGGAAAGTTAATTCAGGTATAAATAAAATAGTAAATAACTTTATGCATAAGCAAAACTTCAGTATATTAGACCATTACGTCGGTAAAAAGTGCAGTCGTTAGGTTTACTATTTTGCGATTGGTTATTGATGAAAAGCGCGGACTGACGCGGGAGAATGTTGTTTTGCTATTGGCTATTGAGTAAACTGACCAGTGGCAAAGCAGTATTCTTCGAGCGCCTTTCTCTGCTGGTAGAGAAGACTTAGAGGATTCTACAGAGGAGTGGGAGCCTAGCCATGAATCAGTTCGGACGTGTGTAGTAATAGTAGTAGTTCCGATGGAAACGGTAAGTTGCCGGATCTAGCAGTGTTTCATACATCAAAAGTGTGGTAAAGTGACGGCATAATTATTCCGATGGGCGTGTAGAAATTTCGGAATTTTTAAGTGAATTTCGTGACGAAAAAAGATATATTCCGCGTGGCGTATTGAGCAGGTCAGTGGCTAAAACTGTGACTGCATTTGGTACCGACAGACTTAATATTTGGCGAGCATTATCAATCCAAAACAATCAGTATTTTTGTAGCTATTACGTTTTCGGGAAATGCAACACCATAAACTTGCTGACGTGAGTGAAAGGTATTACGAGTGACTGTGTTAAGACTAGCACGGGCTTGGCAGTGATACTTGTTCACCTAAGTTTCAGAATATATTAATCGAGGATAAAATTTCCAACCTTTCATTTGTGTGAAAACTTTCTCCCGAAACGTAGATTAGTGACTTAAATTGCAGCCTGGTTCGCGTCGAAGTACAGTAGGTTTCACGCGGCTTTCCTACTGATGATCTGCTGAGACAATGTTCACAGGTAGGTGCAGGTCCGTCGTAAAGGGACGGAAAGAACCGCGCTGCAGCAATAGGTGTTATTAATACGGAGGAAGAACAAATGTTACGCAAAGAATTACTACATGAACCCAAGTACAATGTGGAACTACACTTAGGAGTATGACCTATTATTTGCGGAACGATGAGGAACGGTGAGGAGGTTAATATCGTTACAGACTCTGGGTGCGAAATCCTAGTGACTGATCAGTTGTACTGTGACAGTGTTCTGTATACTAGCGGTATCGAGAGTACCGGCTGTTGGTATTACAGGCAATGCTCTAGCAGGAAGTAGTGTTAACCTTATACCTTTAACGGGGGATATGGGGTGTTCACAGCGCCCCAGGTGTAAAAGTTTACTGGTATTTAGTGAAGCATGTTGGTCACTCTGTTGAGCGTCTTATGGCCTTTGCACATCGTTGCGAAACCATTGTTAGTGTTTTTAAAAGTACGCAACATTGCACGCAACAAGTTTTAAACGCTGGGGTGCTACCTACCTAGTAGCGCGACTTTCTGAGTTGATCAGTGTATATCATGACGTCATATGAGGAGGAGCAAAAACGTTTTAGAAGGCTGTTGGAGGAAGTTTTTAATGAAGATGAAGACTGTGAGACTCCAGAGGTTGGAGATTCTGATGACAATGAAGAAGAACTGTGCGGAGAAAGCGATCATACAACTGCAAGTGATCAGTCTGATGAGGATGCTAGTGAAGATACGGCTTCCTCCTTTCCAACAACACCGGAGAGGTTAAGCTTGGTAAGGATAAAGTAACTAAATGGATATCTACACCTAAGCCTAATAATATCAGAATAAGGAAGCAAAATATAGTTATTCAGCTTCCTGGTACCAAACTAATTGCTAGAGACTGCAACATTGCTAAAGAATGCTTTGATGTGTTCATAAATGAGCAAATAATTCGCTCAATACCAGAGTGCACCAACCTTTATATTGATCGCATTGAGGCCTTCTACAAGAACAAAAATAGATGCCGGAAAATAGATATAACAGCAATACGATCTTTCATTGGACTCCTTATAATTGTTGGTTCTCATAGAGCAGCTAAAACGAATTTACAAGGTTTGTTTTCTGCACAGGGACTAGATGTAGAAATATATCACACCACCATATCACTAGATGTAGAAATATATCACACCACCATATCACTGTTGACTGGAATACTCTGTTTCAAATTCTAAAGGTGGCAGGGGTAAAATACAGGGAGCGAAAGGCTATTTACAATTTGTACAGAAACCAGATGGCGGTTATAAGAGTCGAGGGGCATGAAAGGGAAGCAGCGGTTGGGAAGGGAGTGAGACGGGTTTGTAGCCTGTCCCCGATGTTATTAAATACGTATATTGAGCAAGCAGTAAAGGAAACAAAAGAAAAATTCGGAGTAGGCATTAAATTCCATGGAGAAGAAATAAAAACGTTGAGGTTCGCCGATGACATTGTAATTCTGTCAGAGTCAGCAAAGGACTTGGAAGAGCAGTTCAACAGAATGGACAGTGTCTTGAAACGAGGATATAAGATGAACATCAACAAAAGCAAAACGAGGATAATGGAATGTAGTCGAATTAAGTCGGGTGATGCTCAGGGAATTAGATTAGGAAATGGGACACTTAAGGTAGTAAAGGAGTTTTGCTATTTGGGAAGCAAAATAACTGATGATGTTCGAAGTAAAGAGGATATAAAATGTAGACTGGCAATGGCAAGGAAAGCGTTTCTGAAGAAGAGAAATTTGTTAACATCGAGTATAGATTTAAGTGTCAGGAAGTCGTTTCTGAGAGTATTTGTATGGAGTGTAGCCATGTATGGAAGTGAAACATGGACGATAAATAGTTTGGACAAGAAGGGAATAGAAACTTTCGAAATGTGGTGCTACAGAAGAATGCTGAGGATTAGATGGATAGATCACATAACTAATGAGGAGGTATTGAATACGATTGGGGAGAAGAGGAGTTTGTGGCACAACTTGACAAGAAGAAGGGACCGGTTGGTAGGACATGTTCTGAGGCATCGAGGGATCACAAATTTAGCATTGGAGGGCACTGTGGAGGGTAAAAATCGTAGAGGGAGACTAAGAGATGAATACACTAAACAGATTCAGAAGGATGTAGGTTGCAGTAAGTACTGGGAGATGAAGAAGCTTGCACAGGATAGAGTAGCATGGAGAGCTGCATCAAACCAGTCTCAGGACTGAAGACAACAACAACAACAACAACAACAATAACCATATCACTGGACAGATTTTTGTTCCTTTTGAGGTGTTTGAGATTTGATAATATTCATGATAGGGGGTAACGTAAGGAACTGGATAAAATGTCTGCAATATGGGAAGTACTCCCCTCGTTCAACGAAAATGCAGAAATGCATACAGCCTTGGAAGTTACACCACAACTGATGAACAACTGGTTCTTTTCAGAGGTAAATGTCCCATTTTGGAGTATATTCCTAGAAAACCTGCTAAATACGAAATAAAAATACAGACATTATGTGGTGCAAGGACTTGGTATACATCCCAGATGGAAGTGTATGCGGGAGAACAGCCTGAAGAGCCTTTACAAATTTCTAATGCAGGTAAAGACGTCGTTCTGAGACTTTCTGAGGAGATTCAAGGAATTGGACGAAAGATAACAACAGATAACTGGTACACTAGTATCTTGCTTGCTGAAGAATTACTGAAAAAGCGGCTAACACTTGTTGGCACGATGAGAAAAAAAAGCCTCAGCTTCCTACTGAATTGACTGCCATTAAATGGAGAGAAACTGTAGGCACAATTTCTGCTGACAAAGGAGACAGCACTTGCCTTTCATATGTACTTAAAACAGGTAAAAATGTTATACTGCAGTCAACAACGCATCCAAATTCCAAGAGTATTGACACTACAACAGGTGACAGAAAGAAACCTGAGATCATTACATTCCACAACCTTACAAAAGGTGGAGTTGACACAGTTGACGAATTGTGTGAAACATACACGGTAGCAAGAAGAACAAAGCGATGGCCAATAGCGGTGTTCTTTCGGATGGTAGATATTGCTTGAATTATTGCTCAAGTTATAATGAAGAGCAACATCCCCAGTTTTCCTGTGGAAAGAAGGCAAATTATAAGACAGGTGGGGCAGGAGCTTGTTCATCATCAGGTTTTAAAAGAAGCTTCAAACTCGGCCGTACCAAGATCCATCCGGCTGAAGGCAGCTAATATCTCAAATACGGAAGAGTTTATTCCAGCAGTTCAAAGCAATACATGCACATCAGGAAGATGCTCAGTTTGTCCAAGAAATGCTGAGAGAAAAACCAAGTTCTTCTATTGCAAGTGTAACCAATTTGTGTGTTTAAATCATATGAAAAACATCTGCAGTAAATGTATCAATTCAGAATCTTCTTCCAGTGATGATGAAAATGTTCACTATTGAAATGTGATTTTTCTCTAGACTTTTGACATGAATGATTGTTTTAAGTCATAAATATGTTTTTTGCTTTGTCTGTTAACATCTCTCTATAATTTTAAAATGGTTAAAGCTTTTCTTATTTGATTAATTTGAAAAATAGTATGTATACGAACATTTGAAACCATTTCACACATGTTATTGACTTACCAGTTACGGATAAACATTCGAGTACCTCAGGGATTAAAATTGTACTTAAATGAAATAATAAAACATTAAATGCACTGTTTATTATATAATAAACAATTTAAGAAAAAAACAAACCTCATTACCGTTTTATGTAGGGTGCTGTGAACACCCCACGTCCCTAGTTATGAATGTTCACCTCCCCAGTTAAAGGTTAACATCTCAGGCGCGAATTATAAGGCGCGCGAAGTATGAAACAATATCTCTGACTTATTTAGATTTACCAGTGTGAAACATATGGAACTCGTTGCGTGATTTTAAAGATTTGTCTGGTCACGATTAGTTTCGGCGACGTAGAAACTGACTGTGAAAGATTTTGCTATTGTGAAGTGTATGGAACTCGTTGCGTGATTTTAAACATTCGCTTGGTCATCAAGAGTTTTGGTGATATACACTATGCGATCAAAAGTATCTGTACATCCCCAAAAACCTACTGCTAGGTACTCCATATCAGCGATCTCAGTAGTCATTACACATCGTGAGAGAGTCCGCGGAAGTCGTGGACGTCGAACGTAGTAGGTGATCGGGTGTCACCTGTATCATACGTCTGTATGCGAGATTTCCACACTCCTAAACATCCCTAGGTCCACTATTTCCGATGTGACAGTGAAGTGGAAATGTGAGGGCAAACGTGCAGCACAAAAGTGTACAGGCTGACCTCGTCTGTTGACTGACAGAGACTGCCGAACGTTGAAGAGGGTCGTAATGTGTATTCGGCAGACATCTATCCAGACCATCACACAGGAATTCGAAACTGCATCAGGATTCACTGCAAGTACTATGACAGGCGGGAGGTGATAAAACTTTGATTTCTTTGTCGAGAGGCTGCTCATAAGCCTCACAACACGCCGGTAAATGCCGATCGACGCCTCGCTTGGTGCAAGGAGCGTAAAGATTGGACGATTGAACAGTCGAAAAACGTTGCGTGGAGTGACTATATTATGGTACACAATTTGGCGATCCGATGGCAGGGTGTGGGTATGCCGATTGCCCCTGTGGACGTCATGTGACAGCGTGTGTAGTGCCAACAGTAAAATGCGGAGGCGGTGGTGTTAAGGTGTGGTCGTGTTTTTGATGGAGGGGGCTTACATCCCTTGTTTTGCGTCGCACTACCACAGCACCGACCTACGTTAATGTTTTAAGCATCTTCTTGCTTCCCACTGTTGAAGAGCAATTCGGGGATGGCGATTGCATCTTTCGACACGATCGAGCACCTGTTTATAATGTACGGCCTGCGGCGGAGTGGTTCCACGGCAATAACATCCATGTAACGGACTGGCCTGCGCAGAGTCCTGTCCTGAATCCTAGAGAACACCTTTGGGATGTTTTGGAACGCCGACTTCGTGCCAGGCCTCACCAACCGACATCGTTACCTCTCTTTAGTGCAGCACTCCGTGAAGAATGGGCTACGATTCCCCAAGAAACCTTCCAGCACCTGACTGAACGTATGTTGCAAGAATGGAAGCTGTCATCAAGGCTAAGGGTGAGCCAACACCATATTGAATTCTAGCATTACCGATGGAGGGCTCCACGAACGTGTCAGCAATTTTCAGCCTGGTGTCAGGATACTTTTGATCAGAGAGTGTATTAGAGGAATAATGATATGAGAGAGCTTCTTATGTGTTGTTAAGTAAGAACATAGGCTTACATGGCTATGAAATAGGTGATCGGAGTTTTAGTGTTGCTACTTCGACGAGACTTCAGTAAAAGATACTGATAATAGATTCCCCATTTCATAAATCCTTGTAAATATCTGGAAATTTGTGGTAAAATTCTATGGAACCAAACGGCAGAGGTCATCGGTCTCTAAGCTTACACACTACTTAACCTAACTTAAACTAACTTACTCTAAGGGCAACACACACACACACACACATGCCCAAGGGAGGACTCAAGCGTCCGACGACAGGAGCAGTGCGAGCCGTGACAAGACGCCCCAGACTGGGCGGCTACCGCGCGCGGGTGTAAATATTCATAGATAAATAGTACTGAGAAACTTGAACAATCTTAATAACTGATATTGGAGAAAGGCTTACATGTGTTTGCGACTCACAACATAATCGCTAGCTTCTGTGCTGTATAAATACATCCTGAATTGACCTTGAGGAATGTTAAGGCAGGCGCAGTCCTCACTTTATCTCTAAACTGCTGCCTTGTGTGTGATTAATCGAGTAAACTGGCACAATGCCCTTAAATGAAAGTTAATCACTTGTTGACGGATGCAGAGAGATTATAACCGAATAATAACAATTTCTATTGTTTTCATATCCACATCTCTACATTTTACTTCCAGCACTTTTTCTTGTTGCTTTTGGTTCGCAAAAAGGAACTGCAGCACACAAATTTTAGGAAGATATTGTAAGGTGGCTATAATTTCTCGCCTTACAAGCACTCATCTGCATACTTTGCTGTGATCTACAACCACAATTAGGTATCATTTGATAGATTGTACATCGTATGTATGAATATTTAAAGAGACTGACAGTGTCATGTACGCCTTGTAAATTGTTAACGCTTTTGCATGAAACGTGACGGAGTGTCTTTATTATCAAAACGGCGTAATGAGTGATTGCCTATACTAGTAGAGATTAGAACGCCAATGGAGATGAAACGGCAGGCAGAACTCAAGCCCTGGATGTAAAAAGCCAGCACAGATGTGTTGCTACAGTATTGTAGCTAGACCGGAAGGACAACCGGGAACTCTGAAAATCTTGGACGCAGCTGCGAGGAATGAGGAAGCGTCACCTCGGAAATCACGCAGGCTGGGTTATTTCCAAGGATTTTTCTTCAGAAGTGTACCATTGTATGAGTATAGGTATTTCCTCGCAAACTTTCCTCGCTGGACGACAAAAGACTAAAATATGGTTGGTCGGCGTTCGGAAGAATCTGTAGAGAGGGAGAATATTCCATGGATTTGTGAAGATGATTAGCCTTCTGCAGTTACGAGGGAGAGGAGCAGAGTGTTGCAGGGAAGCCAGCAGTGGAGAAGAAGAGGTCTTCCGTTGTGAGCGCCCGTGTGTGACGGTCGCTCAGTATCAGCTTTGTTGGTAAAGACGGACTTGCTGTCTTTGCTCTCAGGAGAGTTTATAGTTAGAACGGTTAGGCACTGTACTGTTGCGAACTAATACGATCCTGGATTTCGCTTCCGGGTTGGAAGTCGTCGTTTAGAACGCAGCTTTCAGTGATTGAGAGCACTTTTTCTGCCTATACGTAAGTTGAGACGTTATTTGAACTCCATCCTTGTGCCTGGGAGTTCGCGTTTCTCGTCTGTAGAACACAAAGAGGAGAAGACAGTATTAGAGTACATTAGTCAGAGGACCGCCTTCTGCTGTCCTAGTGTTTGAAAGAGTTTTATTCTGTGGCTGGAGTTCTTCCATCGTCGCAAATGTGTAAACTGTAAGAGAACCATCACTCCGATGCACCGGAGGCAGTACATACGGTGATATTGCTAATTGCTTCGGCTTATTAGAGCTATAAAGCTAAACAGATGTGATCACGCTAGTTTATTTCCACTGAAGTTCCACACCACCGTAGGTCATCTTTGAAAGTAGTGTCTTCTAGTGTTTGGTACGTAGATGATGGCAGTCATTTCGCATTATTTATCATTTAGTAGTATTAGTTGCCCTAATCATTCGTTTATGTTTAGGTTATAATTTATATGTTAAAGAGCATTAAGAGATCCCAAGATCTGCTTCAGGGGGTAGTCAGATAAGGTCAAATCACCATTTTTAACATTGAACATTTTCCGTTGCTCACATGCATTTTACAACCGCCTGGAGTAGCGTCTTGGATATGGCTTACCCTTCCAGGACCCTACTTAGTCTTCTCATAGTAGTCATAAATTGGTTTGAAACCTAGGAAATTTAAAAAAAAAAATTTTCCCATTTAATGTTTAGGTGTTATTGATAGCGATCACCAGCTTGCGTGTATAGTTTGCAGTTGTGAAGTCACGCGATAACATTAAAAAATATTTGTGTATATTACTGTATTTCTTTTCAGAAGCATTGCGCTTCAGCCCGCTGGATGCGATTTATTGATGTATGTTATCTCATTTGTCAGTGTATTTTGTTTGTATTGTAACGACACGGCTCTTTCACGACGTTGCCATTAGTTTAGCTTCTTTGATGTAGATATTTTATCTTACGTGCCCATTACATAATAAATGTGGGTAGTGTAAATTGTGTGTATTTTTAAGAGAGAACTGTTATCAGGGATTAGTCCATGATAACTGGGGCGAAAGCGCGCTTAGTAGCACAACAGAGCACGAGTTATAACAATATGGAAACGGCAGATACACGGGGTAGTCAAGAGAGCCTATAGGATGAGAAAGAGTTAGCTATGTTAGCAGCAAAAAAATGGTTCAAATGGCTCTGAGCACTATGCGACTTAACTTCTGAGGTCATCAGTCGCCTAGAACTTAGAACTAATTTAACCTAACTAACTTAAGGACATCACACACATCCATGCCCGAAGCAGGATTCGAACCTGCGACCGTAGCGATCGCTCGGTTCCAGACTGTAGCGCCTAGAACCGCACGGCCATTCCGGCCGGCTTGTTAGCAGCACAAGGCACAGGTGAGGAAAATACCGATCCAAGGGAAATTTTTGAGGATGATAGACACAGTGAAGCCCTTGGTGGACAATCTGATTGCGAAGATGAGGAACAGCGACACACTGAGGCAATTGTAAAGGTACAGTAATTTAATGTAGGGAGTCCAAGTGAACGCGGAACAACTAAGATTTATAGTAGATCGCCATCAATGACATCGTCACGAGGCTGCATATCAGGAGCACGCGGTGATGACTTTCCTGAATACCAAGAAATCGAAAGGGAAAAGGGAAGAAGAGAAAGTCACAATGAGAGGAGTTTTAGATAACACAGGTGTGTCGGTTCATCCTTGCAAACCTAAAATAAATGGAGAGTAATATTCAGAAGGTCAGCTCAGAAATGGGGAATAAAATTAAAAAGGTCGTCGCTGAATTGGGAGAGCAAATAAAAAAGGGGAATGATGAAGTACGCTCTGAAATGGAAAGTAAAATTCGAAACGTTAGTGCTGAAATGGGAAGTAAAATTTAAAATGTTAGCTCTGAAATGGGAAGTAAAATTCAGTACCTTAGTGTTGGGATTAAGTCGATAAAACATGAAACGAGGGAAGTGAAAAATGAGGTAGTGACGCTCCGAAAAAAACTAGAAAGTGAGATTGCGGAGGTCAGAAGAACGGCGAACGAGGCGCGAGATTACTAGCGAGGGGCGCAAAGCGGATTGCTCTTGAAATATTAGAGAAGACAGAAAACACGACTAAGGTAGGTAGAGGTGCATTAACGAAGTTGCAAAGGCGTGCGAAACAAGTAGAAATAACGCAGCTGCAAAAGACACAACTTGCACCAAATAAGGCATTGACCGAGGAGCTCTCCAAACAACAGTACATAGAAAGCGAAATTAAGCAATTATCTCAGGAAGTCAGGTCACAACCAAGGCAAAAATCACCTCTCAGAAAAGAAATAGTAGGCGATTTGGAAACAACAGAAACCGAAAGAGCCAGTTCAAACTCAACACGACCATGTCGAAACCCAGACGATATTAGAATGTGCTCAAATGTAAGAGTTGCTCGTCAACTACAGACTGAAACTGTATCTGCAGAGCAACGAAATATGGCTAGGGATATGGCCCCCGCGTCCACACAGGACACGACTGGGTCGCAAATTGTGAATACGGGGAACAGCAATGAAATATTTCATATGCATAATTGTCACCCGATAATGGGCACCACGGAAAATTTTTCCAGTGATGAAAACGTGACAAGCAGTGGAAGAGAGGATTCCCAAATTAATGGTAGACCGGAAACTTTAGCGCCAAGTGTGAATGTCGTAGGCCGGGCGGGAAGAAATTCTAATGAAATTTACGATTTTAAGCATTTTATCTCTGTATGAAAATTCCAGCATTACAAAGACGAGGGCAATGTTTTACACCCAAAAACTTTCATTGGACAATTTGATTTATTATTACCTCCCCACTGGCCTCTGTTCCGTCGTCCGGTTAAGTATTTCGAAAACATGACCAAGAAAAATCAGTATTTGGACGACCCATGCACACCGGCTGAGATCATAAGATTGTGTTACATGAAGTTGCTAATTTCCTACCAGCAAACTCTCGTCGGCCGATGTGGAAGTGACATAGGGGGATTCAAGGGTATCCTAAGAGAGTTGGAGTTAGCTTTCAATGAGCGGGCAGAGATACATTCAAAGTGAAAGAAGGGTGAACAACAGAGGGAATAATAGAGGCCATAATTGGCAAAACAATGTAAATCGGCCGCCTCACCAAAACATGCATCATAGATATCGTAGTGGAAACAATGTACAGTGGAAGAACTATGGCAGAGAATATAGGCAACAAAATGAACACAAACGGGAGCCACAAAGTAATGGCACATCATGGTGCGACAAGATAGAAACTCGTCAACGGTCTGACCAAGGATGGGGTGGAATGAGTAACAACAGGAATCGGGAACAATCACTTGAAATTAGACCATCTAACCCGGGGAGAGGACGGCAAAATGACATGGAATAAGTAGGAAGAATTAAACGAGCTTGTATGGCGAAAGTAAAGTATATTGCATATTGTTAGCAACTAACTTAAGTTATTGCACTGAAGGGATATGTAGAGTTATCAATATTTTCTGTGCTATTATCATGTTAAAAGAGGTACTACACTGCCTAAAAAGGGGCAGTACGTCAAGGGTGAGAAAATCAGGGTATGTTTCTTTGTGTAGACTATAACTACGTGCACAGCAAGCTGAGCGTACAATTTTAGAAGGTGTTTAGAGTTTATGATGTGCTATCCGTCCATGAATGAAGAAAGTAAAAATGAGAAGCGTGTGGTACTGCAAAATGCTGTAAAGATGTGTGAATAGGTAAGTTGTTACCCAATTGATTTGGAACGTATTAGCAGAGAACGTCAGCATCTTGAAAAAGAAATTTTAGAACTACTTCATGAAATGAGTGTCTATTTTCCATGTTTAGCAATGGGATCACAAATGAGTGACTTGCTAGTAGTGGTTTGCGGTGACATGCAGATGTGTCGTCCAAGTATGATTGGTCTCCATTCAGAGAAACGAGAGTTCAATAGGTGGCATGCTCCACGTGGCTACGTGAGAGCGCACCGTTATTTTTATATGGAAATGTTGTATTTATGCTGATCAGAGAGACGGAATAATTGTGTACGTGGTGGCCAGTTCTGCGGAATACCGTATGAGCACACCGAAATATTGTTAGAGTGTTATAACGACATGAAATGGAAGCGTAATGCGGAGATATAGATACGTAAAAGTTTAATAAAGGAAAATAAGAATGCTTTACGTTCGTATCACATACATAAGAGCAAGGCAGTTGTGTTGATGAGCAGTGATTTTATATAATGTACTAAAATCTTTACTTTTCCAGGTACCACTAGCAAAAATAAAATGTGACTTTACTAACATGAGAAGAAGAGAACACCCGATAAAGGTAATAGCAGCAGCTCCGGAAAAAGGGGACCGCGACAGAGAAGATATTACTGAGTAAAGCCATGAGAAAAGGTATGTGAAGTGTGATTTAAGGAAAGAAAATGGCTCTGAGCACTATGGAACTTAACATCTGAGGTCATCAGTCCCCTTGAACTTAGAACTACTTAAACCTAAGGAAATCACACACATCCATGCCAGAGGCAGGATTCGAACCTGCGACCGTTGCGATCGGGTGGTTCCAGACTGAAGTGCCTAGAACCGCTCGTTCATTTAAGGAAAGAATCAGTAATTTTGTAATAAACTTGCTATGTAGTTTATGATTGTCTACAGGAAGCACGCAAAAGCACGAAATGAAGAAAAGGGTGTCCTAACCATACATTTGTGTATGTTCGTGGAGACGTACACTTTATTGTTCTAAGACGTTCACGACGACATGCACGATGAAACCAAGAGCCATGAGATTGGACGACCTTGCGATATCCAACAACAGTAGTACTTGCAATATGGATGTAGTTAGACTAGTATCAAATCCTACTGGCCAGTAGTTTAACAAATAGTTTAAAGAGTACTCCGTCTTCAGGCCACGAGTGGCCTGCCCGGACCATCCGACCGCCGTGTCATGCTCGGTGGAGCATGGGCGTGGGGTCAGCACACCGCCCTCCCGGTCGTAAGATGGTATACTTGACCGAAGCCGCTACTATTCGATCGAGTAGCTCCTCAATCGGCATCACGAGGCTGAGTGTACCCCGAACAATGGAGACAGCGCATGGCGGCCTGTATGGTCACCCATCCAAGTGCAGACCACGGGCGACAGCGCTTAACTTCGGTGATCTCACAGGAACCGGTGTATACACTGTGGCAAGGCAGTTGCCTAGTTGAACAAGTAGTATTTGCTACTATTAACATTGTGATTTTGTGAGGATTATAATGCTACTGTTGTATGGACAACTAATCAACATGTATTTTTCGTAGGTATACAGGTACCGATAGATATTTAATAATTAAAAATGAGTGGAGGTGTCGGAGGGGTAAAACAGGAAAAAAAGTCTTTGAAAATGTTACTGTTATGGCAGTTTTGAAACTAGACCTATGGAGAGAAATAAAGAAATATTATTTGAGCATTTTTGCAAATCTAATCCGTATGAGCGTGAAATAGTGGGAGAATTTTAAAAAAATCATTGTTAAAGAACTACTAAAGTATTTTTAAAACTACATCTATGAAAATTGGTATTTGAATTCTAAGTTACAAATAAAAAAAATGAGTGTTACAATGTTATTGGAAATTTGGAAATTCAATTCATAAGGGAGTATATATATATATATATACATATATATATACATATATCATTCCTCTCCTGTGCTCACCACTTCATCTCAGAGTAGCAGTTGCAACCTACGTCCTCTATTATTTGCTGGATGTATTCCAATGTCTGTCTTCCCCTACAGTTTTTGCCTTCTACAGCTCCCTCTAGTACCATGGAAGTCATTCCCTTATCCCTTAACAGATGTCCTATCGTCCTGTCCTTTCTCCTTATCATTGCTTCCTACGTATTTCTTTCTTTCCTCTCCTATTCTGTGTAGAACCTCTTCATTCCTTACCTTATCAGTCCTCCTAATTTTCAACATTCGTCTGTAGCACCACATCTCAAATGCTTCGATTCTAGTCTGTTCCGGTTTCCTACAGTCCATGTTTCTCTACCATACAATGCTGTACTCCAGACGGCCGGCCGAAGTGGCCGTGCGGTTAAAGGCACTGCAGTCTGGAACCGCAAGACCGCTCCGGTCGCAGGTTCGAATCCTGCCTCGGGCATGGATGTTTGTGATGTCCTTAGGTTAGTTAGGTTTAACCAGTTCTAAGTTCTAGGGGACTAATGACCTCAGCAGTTGAGTCCCATAGTGCTCAGAGCCATTTTTGTACTCCAGACGTACATTCTCAGAAATTTCCTCCTCAAATTAAGGCCGATACTTGATATTAGTAGAATTCTCTTGGCCAGGAATGCCTTTTTTCCCATTGTTATTCTGCTCTTATTGTCCGCCTTGCTCCGTCATTGGTTTTCTTCTACCTAGGTAACAATTCCTTAACTTCATCTACTTCGTGACCATCAATCCCGATATTAAGTTTCTCGCTGTTCTCATATCTACTACTTCTCATTACATTCGTCTTTCTTCGATTTACTCTCATCCATACTCTGTACTAATGAGTTCATTCCGTTCAGCAGATCATGTAATTCTTCTTCATTTTCACTCAGGAAAGTAATTTCATCAGTGTATCGTAGCCTTCACATCTTTCCGCCTTGAATTTTAATTCCACTCCTGAACCTTCCTTTTGTTTCCACCATTGCTTCCTCAATGTACAGATTGAACAATAGGGGCGAAATCCTACATCATCGTCTTACACCCTTTTTAATAGGAGCACTTCGTTCTTGGTCAACCACTCTTATTATTTCCTCTTGGCTGTTGTACATATGTAAGTAGGCTGTTTAGGTTTTCTTATTGGTAACGCCACGTACCGCTCTGTATGAAAAATCACTGGCTGCGCTGTGTGCAGTCTGTGGCTAGTTTGCATTGTTGTCTGCCATTGTAGTGTTGGGAACATGGATGTGAACAGCGCGTAGCGTTGAGCAGTTGGAGGTGAGCCGCCAGCAGTGGTGGATGTGGGGAGAGAAATGGCGGAGTTTTGAAATTTGTAAGACTGGATGTCATGAACTACTATGTATATTATGATTTTTCAACACTATTAAGGTAAATACATTGTTTGTTCTCTATTAATATCTTTCATTTGCTAACTATGCCTATCAGTAGTTAGTGCCTTCCTTAGTTTGAATCTTTTATTTAGCTGGCAGTAGTGGCGCTCGCTGTGTTGCAGTAGTTCGAGTAACGAAGATTTTTGTGAGGTAAGTGATTTGTGAAAAGTGTAGGTTAATGTTAGTCAGGGCCATTCTTTTGTGGGGACTATTGAAAGTCAGATTGCGTTGCGCTAAAAATATTGTGTGTCAGTTTAAGGACAGTCATGCATAATTGTTCTAAGGGGACGTTTCACATATTGTATATGACCTGTCTCTCCCTATAGCTCACCCCTACTTTTTTCAGAATTTCGAACATCTTGCACCATTTTAAATTATCGAACGCTTTTTCCAGGTCGACAAATCCTATGAACGTGTTTTTATATTTGTTTAGTCTTGCTTCCATTATTAACTGCAACGTCTGAATTGCCTCTCTCGTACCTTCAATTTTCCTAAAGTCAAACTGACCGTCATTTAGCGCATCCTCAATTTTCTTTTCCATTCTTCTGTACATTGTTCTTGTAAGCAACTTGTATGCATGAGCAGATTGTGCAATATTTCTCGCTCTTGTCACCTCTTGCCGTCTTCAGAATTGTGTGGATGACGCTTTCCCGAAAATCGGATGGTATGTCACCAGACTCATACATTCTACACACCAACGTGCGTAGTCGTTTTGTTGCCACTTCCCCCAATGATTTTAGAAATTCTGATGGACTGTTATCTATCCCGTCTGCCGTACTGGGCCTTAAGTTCAAAATGGCTCTGAGCACTATGGGACTCAACTGCTGAGGTCATTAGTCCCCTAGAACTTAGAACTAGTTAAACCTAACTAACCTAAGGACATCACCCACCCTGACAAAGAAGTAGAGATGCTTCAGATTCCACCAGGCACGACCAACGTAATTCAACCTTTAGACAGAGAATTTTTCCGCCAGTGGAAGGCATTTTACAGAAAACTAACAGAGAAAATTATTGTGTGCTGATCACTGCAATTTCCTGTCTATCACCGTGACAATATTCTCAAGCTGCAATCAGTAGTACATTATCAATTTCCCTCACCACGGTTTCAGAATTTGATTAAATATGCGTGGCACTCCTCGAAATATGCTGATATTAGGCCTTATTCATTCCTAACACCAGCCCAGTTTTGTCTACGGACATCTAACAACGTCTGTGATTCGCAGGGCTGTCATATGTCGTCTTTGCTTGTATGTTCTTGGTGCACAAAAAACCTATGTTTTGAACATTGTATCAATGTTTCGCATTTTTGCGGTAATTGCAAGAAATAAAATTTGGACGTGTTCTAAATCGTATATTTGTGTCTATTTCATAGCTATTTGGAAAGAATGTTGTAGATAACGTATCAGCCGTATTTGTCAACGAATGTTTAATTATCGTACGATCGCTTTCACTGGGGGAATCAGCTCTCTCACTGTTGTGGCAAGAGAGCGGCGCGTCGCTAACGCCACCTTGTCCCTAGATGGCGTTGGTATAACGTAGCGAGAGAGGTCAGGATTGTACAAGAGGCAGTTGTAAGCGTGGAAACCATGCGACAATAATGTCTTACTTCATAAAATTGTTTACAGACTTCCAGGTCATGTCAGCAGCTAAAATTCTGCATACACACTTCTTGCAATGTTAGCACACAGTGGTAAAAAAAGCAACACAGGTTTCGACATGACAAGTCTGACCAGTCCCTTGTGAGTTACGTAACATTGAATCGAAATGTCAAAAAGTCTGTAATGACGTAAGAACACAAATTTTTGAGCATTTTCAACCTATTTTTTCGCGGCATGAAAATGCATTACAGAATCACGAAGCAGCCATAAAAGGACTGCAAACTATTGTCCATGAAAATCATGAGACCTTGCAAGCTAAAATTGACTCAGTCGCATCTACAGATTCCGTTACGCAACTTGCAAAAACTCATGAAAACTTAAAGAACACAGTAGATACTCTGAAAATTGGTTCAGAAAGACACATGGAGGAAATTAGTTCATTATCAGAGAAAGTAGTCGAACTTTCGGATGAGCTAAATAATTTATCTACAAAGGTAGATGATGAGCTGAATGACACACGACCTGTAGCCTTCACTGACACTGAAGATTATGAACAAATTAGAAAATTCAAACAAAATCAAAATCAAATCAATACGCAACACAAAAGAGAAATCCGGGAAGTACAGTTGGCACAAGTAATACAAAAATTACATATTTCAGAGGACACTCGCGCTCCAACTCGGGAAGAGGAACTTAGAAATACGGAAAAGCTACAAAATAATAACACAGGGCATTTCGGAAATTATGAAAGAAATTGGCAAGGTGCACCGAATTTTGAAATGGAACCGCTGAAACGACGTAACAATGAGCGATGTGCGACTCGCTGACATGATGATTTTGACTATAAGCTGTTCATTACTACACGTAAATTCAAAACACTTAAGAATTCTGACAACGACATTCATCCACAAGCATGGCTTCATCAATTCTCTCATTGCTTTTCTCCCAACTGGTCATTGGAGCACAGGTTAGAATTTATGTGTGGCTACTTGGAGAATGAACCAGCTGTAAGAATGCGATCAGTCATTCACGATTGTCACAGTGAAGGAGAATTTTATCATGCCTTCCTCTCAGCATATTGGTCTCAAGCTACACAAGACCGAGTAGAACATAGCATCATAATGATGAAACATTTCGAAAAATCTGAATTTTCCAGTCTGATGAAATATTTTGAAGACATGTTGCATAAGAATCAGTATCTTTCAAACCCATACAGCCCCTCAGAACTCATCCGCATTTGCTTAATCAAATTACCTGAACATTTACGACATATTATTTTGGCAGGACGTTACAAAGACGACACTGAAGCTTTTCAGGGACTCTTACAAGAATTAGAAATTGACACTGACAATCGCAGAACGCGAAAACAGAAACACAACAATTACAGGTCACATCCGTCGCAATTCCGTGATGAAAGAAATAATAACTTGATACGACAAGGCTATTCTTACAACACAAATGACCAAAACAGACACCACCCATACGACAACCGTTGGCAGAGTAGTAATAATTACAGGGAAAGATCACCTCTCCGCAGTAGTGACTATCACAGAGACAATCAGAGAAACAGACAATATGGGAACCAAAATAATTATTATCAAGGGAGTCAGAATAACTTTAGACGCAATGGTCCAGCTCGCAGTTACAATTCCGGGAGAAATTCTCCACCACATGACCGACAAACAAGAAACTATGTAAACTACCGACAAAACGACAGACCTGAATTCCATCAGAACTGGCGGGATTCAAACAGAGCAGGGCACTCTCGACAAGGTGAATTTGTAGAAGTTGGGTCTCCCAATCCCAATAACGACGCACGCAAACAAAGAGACAGACAATGACTCGCACCACAGGCAGCAACGTGCGACGGCTGGCTCAGGGAAAAATTACATAGACGCTAACCTTGAGAAAAATTCCAGTATTCTTTACCGACGTATACCACATGATAATTGCGTCGAAGTTGAAAACACTGCGTACTAGGAAGAGTAAAGGTTTACACCACATTTCACATGTAAAACCGTTTATTGAGAGATAATCTCCTTTTTAACTTTGTCTTTGCCATAAAACTTGTCACTTCACATTTCTAGTATGCATTGTCAGACTTAGAAACTGTTACCATGCAACAATGTTTAAGTTAAATATCCAATCAAGAACCAAGAGAACTTATTTAAACAGAAATTACGAATGCATTGTTATAGTGAACAGACGTCACAGTGTTATTGTGTGTGTACATTCTTGCTTGTTAGTTGCATGATGACGTAACGACTATAAGGCTTACATACTTAGAACATATACTGGTACTGCTAATGAGATTTTAATGCAACATTTTGGTTTACTTGAAAATACATTCTGGATTTAAAGTACTTTCAGTGAGATACCAGATGACACAGTGGTTAGTTTATGTGACAGCTACACGATTTTATCACGATGCTACCTATGAGTGACAATTTACAATGTTGCTTTTGCAATGTTTCCGTTTTATATCTGCACAGTTTTTCTGTATTATTCTGGAAAGTAAAACATGTTTTAGTAGTAACTTTTGTGGTATAGCTACAATGAGACTGCCTTTTCTGTAGCACAACAATACGTTACAGCACAGTACTTTCTTCATCATGGCAATAAGCGTAATAACTAAGATATCCATACGCAAAGCATTTCACTTTTGTTTATCACGAGGTAAGTACATTGGCTTCTGCAGAACTTAGCTTTCGGAGGACAATAACTACAACACTTCCACAGAGATTATCTTACCGCAAGACGCACATTTAGCGCTACAGGACACGCATTTGAGTAATTAATTTTTAACTTGAACCATTTATTTTTCAAGATTTTTTAATTACAAAGAAAGTTTTCCGTGATACATTTTATTCCGTTTCTGTAATCTGTAACACCTGAGGGTATAATTACATTAATCCTCAGGGGGGTACACACCTACATCGTGTACTATGTGTCTGGCAAACACAAGGAGCCCTAGCTAATATGGTATTTGCTTATACAACTTTACACATCAGTACCATATTTCTCTAACACAGAATTACACAGCTATCTGATCATTTAACTGAGAGAGACAAACATTTTTTTTACTACGTTAGTGACACATGTTTACGCAATTACAGAGTTGGATTACTTCACACTTATGAAATTGTATTTTGTCTGTACTTTGTGAACTGTTCATATTTTTTCGGAACCATTGTGATACTATGAGAGCGTTTAATGATGTATTTGGTAAGGGATCATGATTTTAAAGTACGTTTGAGTTAGATGACACTATTGAAATGAGCAGAGAATATTTTTTAGGGTTTGAAATTGTTGGAGGAAGCTACGACATTTTTGAGATTTGACTGAGGTGTTATGATGTTATTTTTATGACAACAATATGTATTATGCTGTTGAGGTATGTTTATGATCAATAAGATGATGCTACCATATATGAGGAATTTGATTATGCTACGTCTTTATTATGATGAAATATTGAAGATGTGTCGACAAATACGTATATGAATAATCAGTAGTGTTTAGGGACTCTGATTTGTGGAAAAGGATGTTGGAAACCAAGAATCGTACTTTAAGAATTATGAAATGTGTGTAAATGCGTGAATGTATCACAATGCCGATGAAAACTTTTTGAACACTGTTATATTCACAGGATTTTGTTTCTACACATTTGCAACGCAAATTCTCGACCTGTGTAATTTTTTGTATGAGACTATCACTGTAATGCAAACTGGTGTCGTAAATATTTCAGTAAGAAAGTTAAGTGACCACCTTCACGTAATGAGTCGTGGGCACCCAGCTGCACGACAGTCACCTGGAAAAAAGCCATTAGTGTGTGCCTTTCAGAGGCACAGGTGGAGGGAAAAAAAAGAGGCCATTATCCTCGCTATTGACATTCCTTTGTAGAAAGCATCGCAAATATGACAAGCTCAAACTTGAAAACATATGATTATATTGTGGAGCTCTTAATTTATGATTTTTACTAAAATTCCTAATGAAACGATGAGAAACATTTCACAGCTATTGTCTTGCTAGTTGAGAGAAATGCCATATGGCTTGCTTTATGTATTTATTTACTCATTTTTTTTAATATCTAGTTTCTAGCTGCACTGCAGCATTGGTTAAAATTAAATTTAATAGATGTACTAATATAGTTATTTTATGCCTACAGATCCAGTTAATTATAAATTTATGTTCTACTTCCAAGAAAAAGAGAGCACATAAATAGACATTTCCCTTCACAGGAATTGCATAAATAATTTTTTTACGATTTGGTAACTTATTTGCTAGTGTAAGTTCTCATGATGCATCACCCTAGTCTTAAGATGTGACATAGGTATTAAACATGGCCATTTTTACTGTAATATTTTTTCTGCTTGAGCTATGTCATATTTAGATACAAGTTATTGCATTTGCTGCTGCTGTTTGCCAGGCATAGCGCTACTGAATTTCACTTTGTATTACTCTGTTAAGCCAGTTTTACTACTGATTTATTTTTCTTGTTTGTTGCACATTGCCTTATATTAGTTGTAATATTGCAATTGCTTTGCAAATCTGCATTTTTTGTCATTGCTGTTTGTGTTGGTTGGTTGGTTGGTTGTTTGAGGTTAAAGGGACCAAACAGCAAGGTCATCAGTCCCTTGTTTCAAATAGACTCCATTCTGCTAACGGGACATCTCAGTATAGTCAGAAAAATAAAGGGGAAACGTAAAAGGGCAGTCACGTTGTCATTAGTAAAAACAAATTAGGGAAGTTGGCAAGAGAACGAACCCAACACTATGCTGAAACAGCATAGGCAAGACCACCTGTGACTTAAAAGGTACAACTGCTATAATGCAGAAAGTACGTATGGGAATAGAAAAACTAACCAAGCCTTAAAAAGAAGGGGTAAAAACAGAGTAAAAGGGAAAGAAAAGAGGATTCCGGTCAGGGAGGTGAATCGGGAATCTCTGAACACTGCCTACAGTGGGAGACACCCAAACACTCACCGCCCTGCCCCAACACCAGAGGGAGATTAAAAACTTTAAAACTGAGAATAAAAACCACTCTCCCGGAGGAAACCTAGAACCAGAGAGACCATCCGGGAATCGTCAGCCAACATCAAAGGTAAAGTGTGGGGGAGTCTGTACTTAGCACGCAGAGCCAAAAGAAGGGGGCATTCAACCAAAATGTGGGCCACTGACTGGAAGGCTCCACAACCACATAGCGGGGGTGGCTCATCACGCAAAAGGAAACCATGGGTCAGTCTGGTATGGCCAATGCGGAGACGACACAGTGTGGTCGAGTCCTTGCGGGAGAGGCTAAAGGAAGAACGCCATGGGCCTGTATTCACCTTAATGGCACGAAGTTTATTAGACAGTGGAGTAGCCTCCCAAGAATTGGCCCATGACTGTGCAAAGTGGGATTTGATGTGAAGCCGTAAATCCGCTGCAGGAGGGGTTACAGAAAATGGGGGGTAAGTAACTGCTCCCCCAGCCAAACGATCAGCGAGCTCATTACCCGGGATACCCACATGGCCCGGGACCCATAGGAAGTCAATGGAACAAGCAGCACGGTGAAGATCAGCGAGATGGTCATGGATGGCAGAGACCAAGGGATGGCGCGAAAAACACCGGTCAATAGCAAGAAGGCCACTCATCGAGTCCGTACATAACAAAACGCGGTTGTGTTGGGATTGTTTAATAAAGGTAAGGGCCCGGGAAATTGCCATCAATTCCGCAGTAAACACCCCACATGAGGGTGGCAGTAGATGATTTTCCGTTCCAACAAAGGACGTGAAGGCATACCCAACATGATCAGCAGATTTAGAGCCATCAGTGTAAAAAACAACAGCATCCCGAAACTCCCATAAAATTTGGCGGAAAAAGGAACGGAACACCACCGGGGGGATGGAATCTTTCGGACCGCGGCGGAGATCCATCCGAATTCGAGGCCGAGGAACTAACCAAGGAGGGGTAGAGGGGAGGGAGCGAGGAAGACAGGACAAAGAAGGAAGCCGAAAATCACGGGTAAGAGACGCAAGGTGCAGCCCAACCGGTAAACCCGCCCGAGGGCGGGAGTCAGGCGGGCGACGTCCATGGTCTGGGAATAGGATAGAATAGGAAGGATGAGCGGGAGAAGAACGGATAGTAAGGGCATAAGACACCAGAAGCTGGGACCGCCGAACAGAAAGGGGGGGGATCCCAGCTTCAACCAGGAGACTATCAACAGGGCTAGTAGGGAAGGCACCGGTGGCCAAACGGATACCACGATGGTGGACTGGATCCAGCACGTGCAGCGTGGAAGGAGCAGCTGAACCATAAACTTGACAACCATAGTCCAAACGTGACAGAACTAGAGCACGATAAAGACGGAGGAGGAGGGAACGGTCCGCACCCCAGGAGGAGTGGGCAAGGAAGCGAAGGACATTGAGTTTACGGAAACATCCTACCTTCAGGAGTCTGATATGGGGCAGCCAAGTGAGCTTGTTGTCGAAAAGAAGACCTAGGAAACGAAACTGTGGAACCACAGGCAATCTTTGTGCAGCGAGATAGAGCTCTGGATCAGGGTGGACCGTAGTACGGCGACAGAAGTGGACCACCCGCGATTTTAAAGGAGAGAATTGAAACCCGTGGGAGAGGGTCCATGCAGAGGCACGCCGTATAGCCACCTGGAGCTGCCGTTCTGCAGATGGCATCGAGGAGGAACTAACCCAAATGCAGAAATCATCCACATACAGGGCAGGGGCGACCAAGGGACCGACAGAGGCCACAAGTCCATCGATAGCAATGAGGAAAAGAAGGACACTCAAGACAGAACCCTGTGGGATGCCTGTCTCCTGGGTCCGTGGAGAACTAAAAGCAGTACCAACTCGAACTCTGAATGACCGATGGATCAGGAACTGGCGGATAAAAATCGGGAGTGGGCCCCGAAGACCCCACTGATGAAGGGTTAGTAAGATGTGATGGCGCCAGGCCGTGTCATAGGCCTTGCGAAGGTCAAAAAACACTGCAACCAAATGGCGGCGCTGGGAAAAAGCCTGCCGAACTGCGGATTCCAAGCGAAGCAAATGATCGATTGGAGATCGTCCCTCTCGAAAGCCACACTGGTAAGGGGACAATAGATCCCGAGATTCGAGGACCCAAGTGAGCCGACGGGCTACCAGCCGTTCAAGTAACTTACAACCAACATTGGTCAAACTAATTGGCCGATAGCTGTCAACAGATAGGGGGTTCTGACCAGGCTTAAGGACAGGAACCACAATGCTATCCCTCCACTGAGAAGGGAAGTCACCCTGGAGCCAGATACGGTTAAACACCCGAAGAAGATGGTGCCGTTGTGGAGCACTGAGATGTTGAAGCAGCTGGGTATGAATGGAATCTGGGCCAGGAGCTGTATCATGAGAAGCAGATAGAGCAGAAAGAAATTCCCATTCAGTGAAAGGTTCGTTGTAAGATTCTGACTCACAAGTGGTGAAACATAAGGTGACAGCTTCAGCCTGCTGTTTTTGATGAAGGAAAGCAGCTGGATAGGACGCCGACGCTGATGCCACTGCAAAATGGGTCGCAAGATGTTCTGCGAGAACTAATGGGTCCGTACAAATGCCATCTGGGAGGTGAAGGCCTGGGAGGGTGGACTGCCGATGGCAACCTTGGAGAGAGCGAAGTGTAGCCCATACCCGTGACAGAGGGACAGTGGAACCAAGGGAAGAAACGAATCGTTCCCAACATATCCGCTTGCTCTGTTTGATTAAATAACGGGCTTTAGCGCGAAGGCGCTTAAAGGTAGAAAGGCTGGCTACAGATGGGTGCCTCTTAAACTGTTGCAAAGCTCGACGGTGATCACGGATGGCAATGGCAATGGCCGTACTCCACCACGGGACTTGCCGACGACGAAATTGTCCAGATGAGCGCGGGACAGCAAGGTTAGCAGCGCGAACAATCGCATCAGACACGTCACGGAGGACGTCATCAATACAACCCGACAAAGAGGGAGAAAACTCGACCTGTGCAGTATATAGAGGCGAATCGGCGCGGTGGAAAGACCAACGAGGTAACCTCTCCATCGGGGAGCGGGAAGGGAGCGTGATAATCAACGGGAAATGGTCACTATCACAAAGGTCGTCGTGTGGCGACCAGTGTAATGAAGGGAGGAGAGAGGGAGAAGAAAGAGAAAGATCAATGGCAGAAAAGGTACCATGACCAGCACTGAAATGAGTAGGGGAGCCATCATTAAGAAGGCACAGGTCGTGGTCTGCAATAAATTGGTCGATAAGAAGACCTCGTCTAGATGGAAAGGCACTGCCCCACAAAGGATGATGAGCATTAAAATCCCCAAGGAGGAGGAAGGGAGGAGGAAGTTGCTGAAGAAGGGTGGTTAAGGCAGCAGGTGTAAGAGTCCTGTCAGGAGGGAGATAAAGATTGCATACTGTGACTGCAGAGTCTAAGTGGACCCTAACAGCAACTGCTTCCAATGTAGTTTGGAGAGGAATCCACGTGCTAGCAATGTCTGTACGGACCAACGTACAAACGCCACCAGAAGCCCGCAAGGGTCCGACCCGATTTCGACAGAAAACACGGAACCCACGGAGGGTCGGTGAGTGAGCATCAGTAAAATGAGATTCCTGGAGAACCACACAAGCTGCTGAGTAGGACGAAAGAAGGGATTTCAATTCCGGAAGGTGACGATAGTAGCCATTACAATTCCATTGGAGAACCACAGAACGATGGTTTAAATGAGGGCTGAACACGCTAAATCCAGTCATACCGCCGGGTCCCCACCCGTCACCGAAAAGGAGGGGGCGACATCCATAAACGACAGGTCAGAATCCGGTTGTGAAGCCGGGGAAGGGACCTCCGGTGACACCAGAGGCTCTTTGTCCCGGGACTTATGTTTCTTCTTCTTTTCAGGCTGAGATCGAGGAGGGCTGTGTGGCATAATGGAGCCAGCTGCAGCAAGATCAGGAACAGAAAGAGACCGGGCGACCTGGGGGCCGATAGACCGCGGCTCTCGCGGTCGCCGCGCTGCAGCAGACCTTTGACCTGGAAGGTGCCGGGAAGGGGCATCCCGGGAGAGGCGCCCTTGACCGGCAGACGCCGAAGGAGTGGGACACTTCTCCGGCTGGGGAGGGGGAGCGGCGCCCAGAGGAGAAGGTGTGGGAGCCGCAGGGGAGGGGGGAAGGAGAAGGGTCCGGGACGGGGGTAAGGAAGGGGGAGGAAGGGATGAAGATGTAACCAAGGCGTAACTAGATGTCATGGACACAGGGTGCAATCGGGCATATTTCTTACGGGCCTCTGTGTAGCTTAAACGATCAAGAGACTTATACTCCTGTATCTTTTTTTCTTTCTTATAGACTGGGCAATCTGCTGAACGTGGAGAATGACTACCATGACAATTTACACATACAGGAGGGGGAACACAGGGGCTCCCCTCATGGAGTGGACGTCCACAGTCACCACAGAGAGGGTCCTGGGTACAGCGAGAAGACATGTGGCCAAAACGCAAGCACTTAAAACACCGCATAGGAGGTGGGATGTACGGCTTCACATCACAGCGATAGACCATAATCTTAACTTTCTCAGGAAGGGTATCCCCTTCAAAGGCCAGGATAAAGGCACCAGTATCAATACGATTATCTTTAGGACCCTTCTGAACACGCCGAACAAAGTGAACACCCCGCCGTCCGAGATTGTCCCGAAGTTCCTCATCAGTTTGAAGGATGAGGTCTCTGTGAAAAATCACACCTTGTACCATATTTAGAGACTGGTGAGGGGTAATGGACACGGGAATTGTGCCAAGATGGGTACAGGCACGAAGGGCCGCAGATTGGGCAGCCGAAGCAGTTTTTATCAGTAATGAACCCGACCGCATCTTGCTCAGGGAGTCCACTTCGCCGAACTTGTCTTCAATGTGTTCCACAAAGAATAAAGGTTTGACACTGGTGAAAGTATCTCCATCAGTCCTGGTGCAAACTAGATAACGGGGGAAAGGTTTTGCCCCTAGACGACGGGCCTGACCCTCCTCCCAGGGGGTAGCCACGGAAGGGAAGGCCGAAGGGGCAAGAGAAGCAGCACTTGAGGAATCAGTACCACGCAGAGAGACGGCCGCAGAAGAGCGGCCAGAGGTTTGGACCCTTATGCGTTTCATCTGCATAGCGTCCGCCCTGATACCACCCACTCCGATCAGGAGCTCTCCTCACGGGCGCCACCCAGCCACAGCAAGGGCCGTCTGGCACGGCGGCCATTGCCGGGAGTTTCGATGCTCCAGGATGACGAGCAACCACTCCAAGGCATGCATGAGGAGGTCACAGCTCAGGTATCAGAAGTGTGATCCCTGTGTGTTCAGGGGGCTCAACCAAAAGGGTACATAGCGACCCCACCACACGGGCTGGCTACCGTGCTGGCTATGCACCCTAGCATCAGACAACGACGTAGAAGAAAAGGTGGAATATACTAGGAGGGCACACGTCGGAGACACTAGGTAAGGTGCTCTTCCCCAAATGGCTCACACTACGGAAGAGAAATTTTGGAATGGAGGTCAAACCCCAGAGGGGGACCAAGGAATGCCAAAAGGAGGAGATGATTACGCAACAAAGCCAGAGTGTAAAACCAACAGAACCAGGAGGATAGCGGGGGCCAACATAAGCAAGGACACCAATAGAGGGAGAGGAGAGGGCGAGGGGAAAGGGGTATGGAGGAGAAAGGAGGGGAAGGGAAAGGAAATGCAGCCCGGGAGAGAAAGAAGGCTGCAATGGCTCGGGGCCCCGTGCTCGCCACGCACGTATCCACGAAAGAGTTGTGGACCCCCTGGGGGGGCTGTTTGTGTTAATTGTTTTGTGCTGCTGCATTGCCTCGTCCCTTAGTTTAGCATCTGAGCTCAGTAGATTTAAGTTAGCTTAAGAGGGGGTAGACTATATAAGTGAATGAGTTAGGATGAACTGGAAGAAATGCATTTAGAAGTTATACGAAAAAAGTACAGAAAGCAGCCATATGTAGGATTTTCTTGGAAATAAATGATGAGGTAAGACAATGGAAAATAAATAATGACATAAGAAAAATGTGAACATATAAATACAGGAAGCATGCTTGGATAGGATTTTTTTGGTGGAAACAAATGTTGAAATAAGAGGAAAGATCTATGGAACGAAGTTTTGGGTTGGACTGCAGTACCAAATGTTGCACTGACAACAAACCCTGTCCTGTATTTTGGTGTTATTACACTATGTGAATTTGTGCTTTTCTTGTCTGTATGTGTTTAGCTAATAAGATTTATGTTGTAGAATTTTTCTGATAATATGTTATTTACCTTGTAAATATGCTTAGACATTATTTATTCTGTTTTGTTTTAATGCTCATGTGTAAAGTTGATGTTTCAAAAGTTATTCTGATCTTTTATGTATTTACTTATGTCATAATTCCTATAACACTGATGTATATGTTAGTTCGATTCTTTTGTAAAGCCCGTATTACTACAAATGTTATCTGTATTGTTATGTTCTTTAATGATATGTTTTGTACCTTTGTCATTGTATTCTCTTGTTATAATGTTGTAATTGACACCAGTTCAGCAAATTAAGTAACTTGTAAGCATTCATTTCACTGCACACATTTCTGTTGGTCATAGTATATGGACAATATGTGAGAAGTAGGGACTGATAGTGTTTGCACGTGTGTTGATAATTCAGCAAGGGGCTGGTTAACAGCATTGCTGGTTCTAAGGATATTCCAAAAAGTTTTGTGAATACACAAGTGGTGGTTTATGGACTTGCTATATTCTCTGCAAGACTCTTTGATGGTGGTTGTGCACCTGCACAGTCGCAACAGATGGCTGCTGGTCGTCTCTACATGGACTACAGTGGGTCTGCATCTTTGATGGCCCACCAATACCATTATTTCTACAAGGACTACACTGGGTCTGCACCTCTGGTGGCCCACCAATACCGTAACCTCAACCAGGACTACAGTTGGTCTGCTCTGTGATGACCTACCTACCAATATCCTTCAACTTCGACTGACTCTGCTGTGGGTTTGCTCTGTTGTGGCCCATGTCTGCATGTCGAGAGTCAGCACTGTCTTTTCGTTGGATGGACAACACTACTTCTTCAAGACTGCATGGAAATCCACTACTTCCGTGTGTAATTTCTTTTACTGCTCAGACTTTGAGAAAAACACTGCAATTTTACTGTGATGAATGATCAGGACTGTCTTTATGGACTGTGAGAAAATTTTAGCTTTTTCCCAACATTGTATTAATAAGTGTATGCATTTGATATCTTTCTTACTGTAATTATGAAAAATTTTTGCAAATCTGTATTGGCCAGTGCTCAAAACAATTTGTAAAATTTTTTGTGGGGAGCATGGGGACTATGTAAGTAGGCTGTTTAGGTCTTCTTATTAGTAACACCACGTAGCGCTCTGTATGAAAATCACTGGCTGTGCTGTGAGCAGTCTGTGGCTAGTTTGCATTGTTGTCTGCCATTGTAGTGTTGGGCAGCTGGATGTTAACAGCGCGTAGCGTTGTGCAGTTGGAGGTGAGCCGCCAGCAGTGGTGGATGTGGGGAGAGAAATTGCGGAATTTTGAGAGCAGATGATCTGGACGTGTGTCCATCAGAAACAGTGCATTTGTAAGAATGGATGTCATGAACTGCTATATATATTATGACTTTTGAACACTTTTAAGGTAAATACATTGTTTGTTCTCTATTAATATCTTTCATTTGCTAACTATGCCTATCAGTAGTTAGTGCCTTCCGTAGTTTGAATCTTTTATTTAGCTGGCAGTAGTGGCGCTCGCCGTATTGCAGTAGTTCGAGTAACGAAGATTTTTGTGAGGTAAGTGATTTGTGAAAGGTATAGGTTAATGTTAGTCAGGGCCATTCTTTTGTAGGGACTATTGAAAGTCAGATTGCGTTGCGCTAAAAATATTGTGTGTCAGTTTAAGGACAGTCATGTATAATTGTTCTAAGGGGACGTTTCACTTATTGTATATGACCTGTCTCTCCCTATAGCTCACCCCTACTTTTTTCAGAATTTCGAACATCTTGTACCATTTTAAATTATCGAACGCTTTTTCCAGGTCGACAAATCCTATGAACGTGTTTTTATATTTGTTTAGTCTTGCTTCCATTATTAACTGCAACGTCTGAATTGCCTCTCTCGTACCTTCAATTTTCCTAAAATCAAACTGACCGTCATTTAGCGCATCCTCAATTTTCTTTTCCATTCTTCTGTACATTGTTCTTGTAAGCAACTTGTATGCATGAGCAGATTGTGCAATATTTCTCGCTCTTGTCACCTCTTGCCGTCTTCAGAATTGTGTGGATGACGCTTTCCCGAAAATCGGATGGTATGTCACCAGACTCATACATTCTACACACCAACGTGCGTAGTCGTTTTGTTGCCACTTCCCCCAATGATTTTAGAAATTCTGATGGAATGTTATCTATCCCGTCTGCCGTACTGGGCCTTAAGTTCAAAATGGCTCTGAGCACTATGGGACTCAACTGCTGAGGTCATTAGTCCCCTAGAACTTAGAACTAGTTAAACCTAACTAACCTAAGGACATCACAAACATCCATGCCCGAGCAGGATTCGAACCTGCGACCGTAGCGGTCTTGCGGTTCCAAACTGCAGCGCCTTTAACCGCACGGCCATTTCGGCCAGCCTGGGCCTTAAGTCCTCCAAAACTCTTTTAAATTCTGGTTCTGATAATAAATCCCCTATCTCTTGTAAATCGACTCCTGCTTCTTCTTCTAACACATCAGACAAATCTTCTCCCTCATAGAGGCTTTCATGTATTCTTTCCACCTATCCACTCTCTCCTCTGAATTTACCAGTGGAATTCCCTTTGCACTCTTAATGTTATCACCCTTGCTTTTAATGTCACAGAAGGTTGGTTTCACTTTCCTGTAAGCAGTTAGTGTCCTTACGACAATCCATTTCTTTTTCGATGTCTTCACATTTTTGCCTCAGCAATTTGGTCTTAGCTCCCATGCACTTACTATTTATTTCATTCCACAGCGACTTGTATTTCTGTATTCCTGGGTTTCCAGGAACATTTTTGTAATTCCTCCTTTCATCAATCAACTGAAGTATTTCTTCTGTTACCCATGGCTTCTTCGCAGTTACCTTCTTTGTACCTGTGTTTTCCTTCCCAACTTTTATGATGGCCCTTTCTAGAGACGTCCATTCCTCTTCAACTGTACTGCCTACTGAGCTATACCTTATTGCTGTATCTATAGCCTTACAAGCGTATCTCGTCATTCCTTCGTACCTCCATATCCCACTTCTTTGCGTATTGATTCTTCCTAGCTAATATCACTACTATATTGTGATCTGAAGCTGTATCTGCGCCTGGCTACGCCTCACTATCCAGTATCTGATTTCGGAATCTCTGTCTGACCATGATGTAATTTAACTGAAACATTCCCGTATCACCAGTCTTTACCAAGTATACCTCCTCCTCTTGTGATTCTTGAACAGTGTATTCGCTATTACTAGCTGAGACTTGTTACAGAACTCAATAAGTCTTTCTCCTCTCTCATTCCTTGTCCCAAGCCCACATTATCCTGTAACATTTTCTTCTACTCCTTCCCCTACAACTGCGTTCCATGACTATTAGATTTTCGTATCCCTTTACATACTATATTGCCCTTTCAGTGTCCTCATACACTTTCTCTATCTCTTCATCTTCAGCTTGCGACGTCAGCACGTATGCGTGAACTATCGTTGTCGGCGTTGGTTTGCTGTCGATTCTGATTAGAACAACCCGGTCACTGAACTGTTCACAGTAACACACCCTCCGCTCTACCTTCCTATTCATAACGAATCCTACACCTGTTATACCATATTCTGCTGCTGTTGATATTCCCCTATACTCATCTGACCAGAAATCCTTGTCTTCTTTGCACTTCACTTCACTGACCCCTACTGTATCTAGATTGAGCCCTTGCATTTCGCTTTTCAGATTTTCTAATTTCCCTACCACGTTCAAGCTTCTGACATTCCACGCCCCGACTCGTAGAACGTTATCCTTCCATTGATTATCCAATCTTTTTCTCATGGTAACCTCCCTCTTGGCAGTCCCCTCCCAGAGGTCCGAATGGGGGACTATTCCGGAATCTTTTGCCAGTGGAGAGATCATCATGACACTTCTTCAATTACAGGCCACACGTCCTGTGGATACACGTTACGTGTCTTTAATGCAGTGGTTTCCGTTGCCTTCTGTATCCTCATGCCGATTGATTTTTTTGTTTTTTTTGTTTGGGGTTTAAGGGCGCTCAACTACTGAGGCCTTTAGCGCCCAGTCACAATTGTTAGAGCACATAGAATTTAGTAAAACTCAAGGGGGGGGGGGGGGGGGGGACACCAGAAAGTTCTTACAACGATGCAGATAAAATAAGTGAAGGAGTTAGATGTCTTTGGACAAGCCAGTCAAAGTAATGAAACAAAGAACACGAGCAGCTGCTCGAGCGTCATCAGCTAAAATATCCTGTAAAGTAGATGGCAGAGACAGGATAACACGAGATTGACTAAAACAGGGACACGACAATAAAACATGGTGCACTGTTAATGCATGACCACAAGGGCACTGCGGGGCTGGGTCACCGGAGAGCAGGTAGCGGTGGCTAAACCGGCCATGCCCAATCCTCAATCTGGTCAGAAGGACCTCTTCTCGCCGAGATGGTCGGGAGGAGGTTGTCCAAGCAGTTGGGAACGGTTTTACTGCCCGGAGCTTGTTTCCATGAAGTGATGACCAAGTATCCCACCACAAAGACACAAGCCTCCTACAAACAACCCCACTAATGTCAGATGACGGGACGCAATGGGAGGCTGGCCGAGGCAGGAGGAGTGCAGCCTTGGCTGCAGCATCAGCAGCCTCATTCCCAGGCACTCCTACATGGCTGGGAAACCACAGAAAGCTGACAGGAGAGCCATCAGCAGCAGAAGAATGGAGGGACTGCTGGGTCCGTTGCACCAAGGGATGGACCGGATATGGAGAGCACTGAGTGAATCAGAGCAGATTACATACGATGAGTGGCGGTGGCGGCGGGCATACTGAACAGCCTGATGGAGAGCAAAAAGCTCGGCCGTAAAGCTGGAACACTGGTCGAGGAGCCGATATTTAAAGGTGCCGGCCCCGACGACAAAGGCATAGCCGACACCATCGTCAGTTTTGGGGCCATCAGTGTAAATGAAGGTGTGACTGGCAAGTCGCGCACGAAGTTCGACAAACCGTGAGCAATACACTGCAGCCGGAGTACCCTCCTTCGGGAGCGAGCTGAGGCCGAGATAAATATGAACCGGAGCCTGGAGCCACGGTGGTGTCGGGCTCTCACCCTCTCTGAAGGTGGTAGGGAGGGCAAAATCCAATTGTCGAAGCAGGCGACGAAAGCGGACTCCAGGGGGCAGCAGGGCAGGCACATACAACCCATACCGACGGTCGAGAGAATCGGCGAAGAAGGACTGATAAGAGGGGTGGTCAGGCATTGACAACAGCCGGCAGGCATACCGACAAAGCAGTACGTCGCGCCGGTAGGTCAATGGTAATTCGGCAGCTTCAGCATAAAGACTCTCGACAGGACTAGTGTAGAATGCTCCGGTCGCAAGACGTAACCCCCAATAGTGGATGGAGTTGAGACGGCGTAAGAGGGATGGCCGAGCAGACGAGTAGACGAGGCTCCCATAATCCAGCTTTGATCGGACAATGGACCGATACAAGTGAAGCAGGACAGTGCGATCCGCTCCCCAAGATGACCCACTAAGAACTCTGAGGACATTAAGGGAACGTGTACAACGGGCAGTCAAATAAGAGACATGTGGAGACCAACACAGTTTCCTGTCCAACATGAGCCCTAGAAACTTAGTTGTTTCAACGAATGGAAGAACAACGGGACCGAGATGTAAGGATGGCGTAAGGAACGCTTTATATCGCCAAAAGTTGATGCAAACCGTCTTCTCTTCAGAGAACCGGAAGCCATTTGTCACACTCCATGAGTATAGGCTGTCTAGACAACGCTGTAGGCAGCGCTCCAGGAGGCATGTTCTCTGGGCACTGCAGTAGATCGCGAAGTCATCGACAAAAAGAGAGCCTGAGACATTAGGTGGAATGCAATCCATAATTGGATTGATCGCTATGGCAAAAAGGGCTATGCTCAAGACAGAGCCCAGAGGCACTCCGTTCTCCTGGAGGAAGACGTCGGACAATACGGAACCCACACGTACCATAAACTTGCGATCTGTTAAAAAGGAATCAATAAAAAGGGGCAGGCGACCGCGTAGACCCCACCTGTGCATAGTGCGAAGGATATCTCCTCTCCAACAGGTATCGTAAGCCTCCTCCAAATCGAAGAACACGGCTACCGTTTGGCGCTTTCGCAAAAAGTTGTTCATGATGAATATCGACAAGGTCACAAGGTGGTCAACAGCGGAGCGGCGGCGACGAAAGCCGCATTGAACATTGGTAAGTAGCCATCGAGATTCAAGAATCCAAACTAACCGAGCATTAACCATGCGCTCCATCACCTTACAGACACAGCTTGTAAGAGAAATGGGGCGGTAACAAGAAGGAAGGTGTCTATCTTTCCTGGGTTTGGGTATAGGAACAACGACGGCGTCACGCCAACGCATGGGGACTTGACCTTCGATCCACACGCAATTGTAGGTACGAAGAAGGGAACTTTTGCCTGCCGGAGAAAGGTGGACGAGCATCTGAACGTGAATGGCATCTGGCCCCGGAGCAGAGGACCGGGACAGTGCACGTTCAAGTTCCCACATAGTAAAGGGGGCATTATAATTTTCCAGATTCAGCAAGTGGAAGGAAGGTCGCCGAGCCTCTTCTGCCTCTTTCCTGGGAAGGAAGGCAGGGTGGTAATCAACAAGGACCACTGTACCTGAAGTCAGGCCAGGTACCGAGGAGTGGGCCTTAATGCCCGACAGCCGGCGCAGGCCACCCCATACGACAGAAGAGGGAGTAAAACTGTTAAAGGAGCTGGTGAAAGAGGCCCAACAAGCTTTTTTGCTGTCTTTGATGACTCTACGGCATTGCGCTCGGAGTCGTTTGTATCCAATACAATTCGCCAACGTAGGATGGCGGCGAAAGGTGCGTATAGCACGTCGTCGAGCACGGATAACGTCTCTACAAGCCTCATTCCACCAGGGGACGGAAACGCAACGTGAAGAAGAGGTAGTACAAGGAATGGAACGTTCGGCAGCATTGATGATAACAGCCATGAGGTATTCGACCTGACTGTCACAACTGAGAAAATCGTGGTCCGGAAAGGTCGCCAGGGAGGAGTAATGTCCCCAATCAGCTTTCGGTATGTTCCAGCTTGAAGGACGTGGGGAAGGGGTGTGGTGCAGGAGACGAACGACACAGGGAAAGTGGTCGCTCGAATAGGTGTCAGAAAGGACGTACCACTCGAACCGACGGACAAGAGTGGTAGAACAGATCAAGAGGTCCAAGTGGGAGTAGGTATGATTAGTGTCCGAGAGGAAAGTCGGGGCGCCGGTATTGAGGCAGACAAGATTGAGATGGTTGAAGACATACGCCAAGAGGGAGCCTCTCTGACAGCATGCAGGAGAGCCCCAAAGGGGATGATAGGCATTGAAGTCACCAAACAATAAAAACGGCGGAAGAAGCTGTACAAACAGGTGCATCATGTCAGCCCGACTAACTGCGGATGACGATGGAGCGTAGACGGTACAAACGGAAAAAGTAAAGGCAGAAAGAGTAATACGGACAGCTATTGCTTGGAGTGGGATGGTCAATGGGATGGGATGGTACTAGACATCGTCCCAAACTAGCAACATGACCCCACCATGAGCTGGAATACCATCCACAGGGGTGAGGTCAGACTGCTCCGAGGTACAGTGGGTAAAAGCAAGACGGTCAGTTGGGCGCAACTTGGTTTCCTGGAGACCAAGGACGAGCGGACAGTGCAGGCGGAGGAGCAGTTGTAATTCCTCCCGATTAGATCGAATACCTCATGTTCCAATGTAACAAAGCCATCGCTAGTCAGAAAAAAGGGGGAATGAAACGGGTGAAAAGCTGGTCACCTCGATGGCCGCGGAGGGCCAGGTTTCGAGGGAACAATGCTACAACCGGCGGGATGCGGATCCTGTTCCATCGAGTCGTCGCCAGCTGCGGCCGCTTTCCCGGGTTGCGTAGGAGGGGCAGCATCATTCTCCGACGAGAGGCCAGCTGAGCGCCTGGCAGCAGAGCGTCCCGGCGAAACTGAGGACGGCCAGGAGCAGCGACTCACGGATGGAGCGTCAGACGAAACACGCCGGGATGGAGAGGGGGATAAAGACTTCTTCTTGGAGGCCTTCTGGGAAGTCCGATGAGGCACGGGGATGGTGGGCTGGACCCGAAGACGGTCCTCACGCGCGGGGTCCGTTTTGGAACGCCGGACCTTGGAAGCCGGGGTCCGGAACGTTTCCCCGATGGACGCCTGAGAAGAGGATCGCTTCTCAGGCGGCGGAGGGGGAGGAGGAGGAAGGGTGGCCCCTGTGGCAGAGGGGGCAGGGGCCGCGAGGGAGGAGGATTTGGAAGAGAGGGATGTGGGAGGCAGAGGCAGAGACCCGGACGGGGTGAGGAGGTGGAGGGTGGACAGGATAGGGGTGAGGATACTGTGGAAGGAGTGGACACGACTGAGGCAAACGAAGTTGTCAACGTCAGGGGTTTGAGGCGGTCATACTTTTTCCTGGCCTCAGAATAAGAGAGGCGATCCAAAGTTTTTAATTCTTGGATCTTCTTCTCCATCGATACGTAGGGCAGTCTAAAGATCTAGGTGAGTGGATGCCAGCACAATTGACGCACCGAGGTGGTGGGGTGCATGTATGTTCCTCACGAAGAGGACGTCCACAATCGCCACAAAGGGGCTCAGCCTCACACTGTGACGACATGTGCCCAAAGCGCAAACACCTAAAACAGCGCATAGGAGGCGGGACGCAGGGTCGCACGTCGCACCGGTAGCACATCACCTTTACCTTCTCCGGGAGAACGTCCCCCTCCAAGGCAAGGATAAAGGCCCCAGTGTCGATGCGACGGTCTTTGGGGCCGCGCTGGACTCGCCAGACGAAATGCACGCCTCGGCGCTCCAGGTTGGCCCTGAGCTCCTCATCAGATTGCAGCAGGAGGTCCCGATGAAAAATAACTCCCTGCGTCCTATTCAGTGCCAGATCCGGGACAATGGACACTGGGATGTCCCCTAGTCGGTCGCACACCTGGAGCGCCGCCGACTGAGTGGCGGAGGTGATCTTTATAAGAATGGACCCTGAACGCATTTTACTGAGAGCCTCGATTTCCCCCAAGATGTCCTCGATGTGCTGGACAAAGAACATGGGTTTGGAGGTGGCGAACGTCCCACCATCGGTCCAAGAACAGACTAAATAGTGGGGGAAGTACTTCGCCCCAAGCCGGCGGGCCTGTCCTTCCTCCCAGCGAGTGGCCAAGGAGGAAGGGGCAGGAGAACCAGAACCAGAGACAGTACCTTTCTTTTTAAAAGACTCGGCCGCAGAGCAACCCGATACATGGTGACGTTTCATCTGCGAAACGTCCGCCCCGATACCACCCACTCCGACCAGGGGCTCTCCCCACGGGCGCCACCCAGCCTCAGCAAGGGCCACCTGGCAGGATGACCGTTGCCGGGAGTCCTGATGCCCCAAGGAGACGGGCATCTACTCCTTGGCCGACGTGGGGAGGGTGCATCTCAGGTATCGGCAGTACGATCCCTGTGTTGTCAGGGGGCTACAACCTAGAGGGTACATGACCCCAACACAACAGGCTGGCTACCGTGCTGGAATTTGGGTGGCATGGAAAGTCCATCATGATCATAAGTGCAGATGGGGACGCACTATGGGCGTAACTTGTGCAACCCATCAGGCAGTTAGGCCCAATTTGAGAAATAGCGGGTGTGGTTACAACGTTGTTACAATGCTGAGCAGATGGGGACGCACTATGGGCGTAACTTGTGCAACCCATCAGGCGGTTAGGCCCAATTTGAGGAATAGCGGGTGTGGTTACAACGCCGTTACAATGCTGAGTACCAAGGTCTAGTGCACTGAGGACCAGTGAGACACCATTTAAGGCATCCTTCCCCAAAAGGCTCGTATTTCTGTAGAATTTTGAAAAATGGAGGTCAAACCCCAAGGGGGACCATCACATGGAAGGCCAAAACGGTTGAAACTCCTTTTAGTCGCCTCTTAAGACAGGCAGGAATACCTCGGGCCTATTCTTACCCCGGACCCGCAGGGGGGGCCGATTGATCATTGCTGATTCTTCCACCTTTAGGGGCAGTTTCCCACCCCTAGGCCCTCTCTGACAAGGCCATTGGCAGAATGAGGGTGACCTCTTATGCCGGAAGTCTTAGGCTGCCAATGCTGATTATTAATCAAAATTTAAGCAGCGGCGGGATTAGAACCCAGGACCGAAGACATTTTGATTATGAATCAAAGACGCTACCCCTAGACCACAAGTGCAATGGAGTAATGTAAGGGATAAAATTCTTTGTGGAAGTATTTCATTATGAAAGCATTTTTAAAGCTAGCCGAACGAAAATTTGATTTTGGCTGCTCGGTTAAGGGTCTTCGCCCAGGTAGAAGGGGCACAGAAGCCCTCGCTACCTCACAAGCCAGTCGACTTCCGTGGCGGACAGAGAGCAACCATGTTTGAGCTCGCCACGAGAAAGGAATCTCAACGTCATCAACGCGAACCCCGTATTCACGCCGTGCGAATGGGACTACGTCCTGGAAGACGCAGTCGTACGGCTGAGGAAGGAGGTTCGCGACGGCGAAAGACAGCTCACAGCAGAGCTCGAGACAGCAATCCAGCAAGCCTGGCGCGAGGCAAAGAAGACGCAAAAGAACAAAGTCCACCGCTAGCATGTTCGCATGCTAGCAGCCAGGAGACATCGACAACCCACGCCAGGACCAACAATCAAGAGAGGAAACACCATCAGACACCCAGCAAGGAACTGGAGGATAGGCCGTAACAGGCCAGAACTACACCATCCTCGGGCCAAGGATAAGGCCCGTCACTTTAGCGTCAACATCTGCGTCAACCCCTAAGGGGATGAACTAGGGTGCGAAATGTTTTGTGAAAATATTTCACTGTGGAAACATATTGAAACTTCAATTTTTCAGACTGGTATCTAACTTCTCGCTTAGATATGAAAATATACATGCTTCAGTGTTTCTGCAAATTCAACCACTAGGGGGGAAAATAATGAGTGAAAGTTCCTTTGGAAATAAATCATTATTAAAGAACTACTAAAGCACTTTTAAAGCTTTGTATATGAAAAGGGTACTTTGATTTTTCGATTAGAAATTTGAAAAACCTATTTCAGTATTTTTTTCAAATTCAACCATCTAATGGGGTGAGAGAGTGAATTATTCTATCGTTGTGCTGGTTATCACACGTTAGACGGATTTGGAAAGATGAATTATCGGCGTTTAAACTGTCCCTATTTTGAGTTGCCATCCTGTAAGGTGAGCATAACTCTTGGATGCCTGTCTCACCACTTACGCAGCTGTAGGGACTTTTCTCATGTCGATCCTTGGAGCACTGTCTGTGGATCACTCCCTTTTTTTATGTGGTCTGATTGTGTCAATTGTTTAAAAATAATATTTTGTTTAAATTATTCCTATTGCTTGTGACCTTTAGCCTACAAATAATTTTGAATTCTTTCTTAATGAGACCCTCAGCCGTCAGTGTAGCTTGTCTTAGAGTCAATTTTTTTAAAAAGATTGTCTTCCTTATTGTGATTCAGGCCTTCAGCCGACAAATAATTTTGAATTCTCTCTTAGTAAGGCCTTCAGCCATTAGTGTAGCTTGTGTTGCAGTCAATTTTTTTTTAAATGATTGTTTTTAAAAAATTATTTCCTTAAATAAAGTGTGTGTGTTTACTGTACAACCAACGGTGACTGATTAGGCTCCGTCCACACCTTTTCCTGCTTTCCCTAAGTCCCACCACCTCTCAGCGATATAAATTTCAACTCGATGCGTCTATCTGTTCCCGAGAGAAGGGATTCTTTAACAGTCGGACGGGCAGACAGAGTGACGGACAACAAAGGGGTTCTATAGGGGTTCCGTACCTCAGTTGGTAAAAACGGAAAAAATCAAACTTGAAAAGTAAGAGCTAGTTTATTGTATCACGTAGTGTTCGCTTTCACTCATTTATTTCTGGTCAGTCACTCTGAACGGAAACAGACGTTAGGCCGATGTGCACGGGCTTACGTTCACGCCGATGAAACCCTGACGTCACTCCACAGCGCTGCCAGTGCGGCACCCGGTGTCATTTTACCTCATGCTGTACGGCCCGTGATTCGCAGGATTCCCAGTTGCTACGATGCTGACGACAGTTTGCACTTGTCTTCCCGCGGGCGCCAGATATTCGATGGAATTCGTCGACGGAGCGACGTGATGGATGGCGGTAGCGTCGATTAAGCAGCCCAGCGGGGCGACTCGCTCTGGAGACAGCGTGGCCTGCACCGGCGCCAATTTTCGTGCTCTACTGGTTCCAAATTGAAAGTCAATCACGCTTCAACTGGCACAATCCTGTCGAAACATTGTCAGTCCGACACGGCAGGAAAATAAAGAGGATAAAAATCCGATCACTCTAGTAATTAGGTTCTGCCTCTCTGTGAGCTGGGTGGATCAATACAGTTCTCAGCCGTGACCATTCTGTTTGCGGGCCTCGTGAAAACATTCGGATCAAGGGAATTATAACCAAACGAAATTCATCGCTCCTATACAAGCAGCCAACGCAGCAATGCTCTCCATCTAGTGCCATTTTGTGTAGAAGACTGCAAATTGTAGCCAAGAAGACTTGTGAATAATGGCGACTCGTTGAACGGTACGTTCCATTCTGTAGGGCTTGTCAAACGATACTCAATATTCGAACCGACCCGATTTTTCAAAACGCCGCAGGACTCGATAGGTATCAGCCGCTGCTCGAACAGTCACCTGACATCTGACTCGAGCGGCACGTGTGCAAGCGATACGCAGGAAACTATGAAGTAGCACAATAAGCTACAGCGATGCATTAAATTTGACTTTTTCGTGAACGACAAGTGGAAATAGTATTGAATTCTACCCTTACGAACATGTAGGTATTCGACAAAATTATAGAAGCAATTAGACGGCATTGTCAGTATTATCTCAGTACTTTCACTCATGGTTCACTGTCTTCTTACAAGGAAACACTTCCAAGTGTCAATAAACGATCTTGATGCAATTTGGCAAATGTGTAGGGGGGCAAAATGTTAGTGTTATGTCTACAGTGTGGTCCATTGATAGTAACCGGGCCAAATATCTCACGAAATAAGTATCAAACGAAAAAACTACAGAGAACGAAACTCGTCTAGATTGAAGGGGGAAACCAAATGGCGCTATGGTTGGCCCGCTAGATGGCGCTGCCATAGGTCAAACGGATATCAGCTGCTTTTTAAAAATAGGAAACCCCATTTTTATTACATATTCGTGTAAAGAAATACGAATGTTTTTGTGAAACCATTTTTTTCGCTTTGTGATAGATGGCGCTGTAATAGTCACAAACGTATAAGTACGTGGTATCACGTAACATTCCGCCAGCGTGGACGGTATTTGCTTCGCGGTACATTACCGTTTACCAATTGCGGAAAAGGTCGATAACGTGTTGATGCATGGCTACTGTGATCAAAATGTCCAACGGGCGTGTGCTATGTATGCTGCTCGGTATCCTGGACGACATCATCCAAGTGGCCGGACCGTTCGCCGGATAGTTGCGTTATTTAAGGAAACAGGAAGTGTTCAGCCACATGTGAAACGTCAACCACGACCTGCAACAAATGATGATGCCCAAGTAGGTGTTTTAGCTGCTGTCGCGGCTAATCCGCACATCAGTAGCAGACAAATTGAGCGAGAATCGGGAATCTCAAAAACGTCGGTGTTGAGAATGCTACATCAACATCGATTGCACCTGTACCATATTTCTATGCACCAGGAATTGCATGGCGACGACTTTGAATGTTGTGTACAGTTCTGCCACTGGGCACAAGAGAAATTACGGGACGATGTAGATTTTTTGCACACGTTCTATTTAGAGACGAAGCGTCATTCACAAATAGCGGTAACGTAAACCGGCATAATATGCACTATTGGGCAACGGAAAATCCACGATGGCTGCGACATGTGGAACATCAGCGACCGTGGCGGGTTAATGTATGGTGCGGCATTATGGGAGGAAGGATAATTGGCCCCCATTTTATCGATAGCAGTCTAAATGGTGCAATGTATGCTGATTTCCTACGTAATATTCTACCGATGTTACAACAAGATGTTTCACTGCATGACACAATGGCGATGTATTTCCAAGATAATGGATGTCCGGCACATAGCTGGCGTGCGGTTGAAGCGGTATTGAATAGCATTTTTGATGACAGGTGGATTGGTCGTCGAAGCACCATACCATGGCCCGCACGTTCACCGGATGTGACGTCCCCGGATTTCTTTCTGTGGGAAAATTTGAAGGATATTTGCTATCGTGATCCACCGACAACGCCTGACAACATTTGTCAGCGCATTGTCAATGCATGTGCGAACATTACGGAAGGCGAATTACTCGCTATTGAGAGGAATGTCGTTACACGTATTGTCAAATGCATTGAGGTTGACGGACTCATTTTGAGCATTTACTGCATTAATGTGGTATTTACAGGTAATCACGCTGTAACAGCATGCGTTCTCAGAAATGATAAGTTCACAAAGGTACATTATCACATTGGAACAACCGAAATAAAATGTTCAAATGTACCTACGTTCTGTATTTTAATTTAAAAAAACTTATCTGTTACCAACTGTTCGTCTAAAATTGTGAGCCATATGTTTGTAACTATTACAGCGCCATCTGTCACAAAGCGAAAAAGTGGTCCAACTAAAACATTCATATTTCTTTTCGCACTACACGAATATCTAATGAAAAATGGGGGTTCCTATTTAAAGAAACGCAGTTGATATCCGTTTGACCTATGGCAGAGCCATCTAGCGGACCAACCATAACGCCATCTGGTTTCCCCCTTCAAACTAGACAAGTTTCGTTCTTTGTAGTTTTATCGTATGACGCTTATTTCGTGAGATATTTGGCCCGGTCACGATCAATGGACCGCCCTGTATATTAGTTGCAGAAGACGGATAGTACAACACAACAACAAGAGCAAACAAAAAGTGGGAAGAAAAATGTTCGAAACATAAAAACATGCTTATGTTTCTTAAATAGAGCAGTAGTGCGACCTCCATGTGACTAGATGAGAGAAAAACTAAAAACGCGAAGAACTATACGACTGATGGCTCCCTATAGCCAGAAAATGTGAAACGCGTCTGGGAGAATAGAATTCAGTGCACCAAGGGAAGTCGTTTTATATTTCAAAACAAATATAGTAAAATACGAATTTTTGTTGTTTCTGTCCAGTTTTTCTTTTAAAGTGTAAAACACAAACCGAAAGGTGAAACTTATAAGGGTTTCGATGTTTGAAGGACTTTGCGACAAGATTTTCAGATCTAGTTCTGTTGAATGATTACGATGTCAATCTCCACTTGATAAACAGTACAATCAAGCTGCAGTCACTAGTACATAATTAATTCTCTTCTCCAAGGCTCACTATATAATGGAATATGCCTGATACAAATCAGGACATTTAGATGATCGGTCGTGACAATCTGAAATCCTGCTGAATTTTGCATTATATTTTCCTCTCCGTTGTGTATATTACGCGAAGATATTTCCTTCATTTTATGTGTGTGGTGTCAAACAACGTTATTTACAAAGCACTTCCTTACAGATTATCATTATTGTGATTATTTTCTATCATAATAATTGAATGCTTATCATTTTCGAGTAACAAAATACACTTACATTAAACAGTAAATTAAAAAACAAAAAGAAGTCATGAACGTAAAACATAAAATATATAGTTTACAATATAAAACAAATATAACTAAAATAAATATTTATAATAGTAATGAATGTTTAGGTATTTAAATCAGTTTTGTTGAAAAACCTCCGCCAACACATTGTGTACATCTTAATTTCCGAAAATGCTACTTCAGAAACCAGCTTTATTACGCAGGAGTATATGCGGCTTGAAACATTTTCTGATTTATGTTGTAATAAAAGTTGTCATTTTTCAAAATTAGCGGTGATGGGGTATTTTGCGAAATTTCAAATTATTACAAAAGTTGATTTACGGTTTTCAAGAAAACTAATTACGTATTAACTTTTATGTGAAAAAAAATTTCATATATGACCGTTTCGAAGATATCCCCCTCTGAACTTAAAATGGCAAATTACATTTTGAGATCTGTTTTCCCTCTTAAAAGTAAACCGGGCACAAACAAAGAAATTCGCATTGTCTCATTCTACACCGTCTACATACCCGCCAAGTTTCATCAAGATCGTTTATTGACACTCGGGAATATTCCCTTCTCAGTTTCAGTGACCTGTGGGTCATGTTTACCATCCGCACAACTACCAAGATCCTTTGGAGAAGGAATGGAAACAACCGTGTTGCTTTATTTTCTATGCACATTTATTTTTCCCCTTTTCTTAACTTGTATGTGTGAATGATATGCGTGTTTGGTTTCGTGAGTAGATCAGTGGCATTTGAAAGACGCATATGTTACTTGAGTTTTGTTGTCAACTTAATATCTGCGGCGAATGTTCGGCAAAGAGGAAGTTCATGTCGGAGATACATCGGTAGTGGAGAGTGCTGAGTCTGAACTGGCATACAGGGTTGGTAGGGCCTCTTCACCCAGCCACTCTGGGTACCTCATCGAAGAGACCGGTAGGCGGTCCTCCGCTGTTTTCGGCATTCAGGTTCTGGCTTGGTAGGGGAATGGATGGAATCTGTGATCGTTTCGGTCAGGTTTATTGGTGAAGTAGCGGAATGAGGTGTATTGTAGTATATATAATAAATATTACTATTTTTTTAGGTTTGTTTCAATGAGGGTAATGTTGCGACCTTTTTCTTGCAGTAATTTTTCATACAAATTCTGTGGTAAGTTTTCTAAGGGGCACACCAACCGGGTGTGTCTATATAGTGCAATGCTGCCTTCAGCACATTTAGTGTACACTGACTTTACATCATGGTAAGGTTTTACCACCCGCCCGGTTAGCTGTGCGGTCTAACGCACTGCTTTCCGGACGGGAAGGCGTACTGGGCGCTGACACCAATCCGCCCAGCGGATTAGTGTCGAGGTCCGGTGTGCCCGCCAGTTTGTGGATGGTATTTAAGGCGGTTTTCCATCTGCCTCGGCGAAAGCGGTCTGGTTCCCCTTATTCCGCCTCAGTTACACTATGCAGGCGATTGCTGCGCAAACATTTGGGGGCGAACTGCACAATAACTCCGGGTTCGGTGTGGGGCGGCGAGGGGGTGAGTGGACTGCTGTAGCCTGTTGTGGGGCTGTGGCTCAAATGGTTCTGAGCACTATGGGACCTAACTTCTGAGGTCATCAGTCCCTTAGAACTTAGAACTACCTAAACCTAACTAACCTAAGGACATCACACGCATGTGGGGTTGTGAACCACTGAGGGCTACTACGGCGGGGGCGGAGCCGCTCCCTAGTTTCTAGGTCCCCAGTTCCATACAAAGTTTTACCTTAATATTTCCTTTAGTTTTTCGTAAAATCGTTTTTTTTTCTTTTTTCTATGGGATGACCTTTACGCCTTTGGCCACTAGATAGCCATGCAGTTGCAAACACTATAAGAAAGAGGAAGTATCTTAATATAATTATTTTATTTCAGGTTTCCATCCGAGCGAACATTGTGAAATATGTAATTATTTTTTGTGCGAAGCTTTGTCTCCCCCCCCCCCCTGGTGAACCGGTACAGAGAAATACAGTATAAATGTAAAATTGCAAATAAAGTTTACTCAGAGTTAAAAGTGTAAAAAATATTTTTCTCTGATTGAAGCATTAAAAATTACATGTATTGTAGTATAAGTTTTTTTTTCTTTCCTTGTCGTTATTCACAAGTACCAGAAATATTTTTTTTTATGTAATCCTCGAAACGTGGTAAACATTTTAGACAAAAGTATTCAGTTTTGAGAGCCCTTTTCAACAGTAATGTTTTCACCTATGTTCCAATTTTAATTTCTGATTCTGAATTAGTACCTTGTTTATATTCTTCAGCAGCTTCCAGGCAGTGCTGCTGAGTATTGCACCATTTACCCTTGATGGTTTACCAAAGACTGTCTTTGGCCTAGCCATCTGGCATTCAGTAGCGTGCAGAGGCGTCTCTATTAAGCCGCAGCCCAAGGGAAGAAAGTTCAAAGGGCGATAGTGCACTAGAAGGTTAGCAGTGTCGTCGATAACTTAATCACCAGGGCATCTTAAAACTAGCTATCTCCTCCGCACATTTCGCGTTGAAATTTCCACTTCTCAGGTGCAATGTATCCCAAACGGAAGACTTTTATGCACGGTGTTTTATGAGTCTCTCTAGACAACATTATTCTTAATACTCCCTGCCTTCGTCGTGAAGAATATAAAGTCAATACCAGAATAATGTTTCAACTGTAACATCCAACACAGATAATTTTACTTGCATCAAACAGTTTGTTTTATAGATGCTAAGTAGATATTCTCTTAAAACGAGATGTGATAGTAGCAAAGCAGAAGCAGAAATGCTGAATTCCGTTTTCAAATGTTCCTTTGATAAAAATATGGCATTTCAGTCTTTGATCACTATTTTTTATTTCAATGACCGGTTTCAGGCTAGCTGCCCATCTTCAGATCTGTTAGACAAAGTTAAATGTATAATTAAAAAGAGAGATACAGTTAGTGATAGAAATATCTTAGTTTACAAAAAGAAATTTTGGAACGTATTAAATGCCAACATACCATATATTGCAGTTACAGAGTAACTTGTTAGTACAGAACTATCGGTTCGCTGTCGTAACTAAAGTAAATTTTAATGTGTTAAAACCTTATATCGCAGTTTTAGAGAAACTGGATTGGTAACAGTAAAAAGTGCCTTTAAATTAGTGTAAATTATTTCGGTTCATGGTCCACTCAAAACAAGATTATTCATATGTTATTACTTTAAAAATTGCATTATTAAAAAGTATATTCGCCATTAATATGTACGGTAAAATAATAACATATGAACAATTCTTATAGGTTGAGGGCACTTTTTACTGCTACCAATCAGGTTTCTTTAAAACTGCGATATAAGATTTTAACAGATTAAAATTTACTTTAGTTATGACAGCGAACCGATAGTTCTGTCCTGACATGTTACTCTGTAACTGCAATAAATGGTATGTTGGCATTTAATACGTTCCAAAATTTCTTTTTGTAAACTCTGATATTTCTATCACTAACTGTATCTCTCTTTTTAATTATACATTTAACTTTGTCTAACAGATTTGAAGATGGGCAGCTAGCCTGAAACCGGTCATTCAAATAAAAAATAGGTATCAAAGACTGAAATGCCATATTTTTATCTAATGAACGATCGCGGAAATCCCATTAAGATAATCATGTCTAGTTTTGATAAACTTGTGCCTAGTCAGGCTGTGGGAGATGTGAAAACATTTTTTCAAGCTAAGCTTAATATTATTAAATCTAATTTAAAATTACATTTCAGTAAGAACTGTTTGCAACTAGGTGTTGTACTGAAGTACGCAAGGATAAAGATTAATAACAGTATCTCAGCCATGAAAGTTAAGAAGAGAGCAGAACAGTCATGGATAAGACGGGAGATCAAAACAGGATACATCGAGAAAGACAGTCTCAATAAGGTATCGTACGATTTACATATGATGTTAGGTAACCTATTGTAGCCACTGCAGTTTACACAAGTTGAATATGACATTGAAGCAAGAATTCAGGTACATAGGGACGAAATTACAAAGAGACATAACAAGAAAATTACTAATCTGTGTAGAGCAATAGCAAATGCAGAGAGCGAAACAGATAAAGTACAGTATGTACGTACGTTTTATGACAGAACCGTTAACCTAACAGATATTGTCTTTTCTAATGAAGAGCAGAAGCTTTTGGATAAGGGGCTTAAGCATAATCCGCGAACGAACTTGCAAGATCGAGACATCAAGAGAATGATCTCACAAGTGAAGGTAGCATTTAGGGATGCTAAGTTAACTAAATACCAGGAGACATGTATCGCCATCAAAGCCAAAGAGGCAATTGAATGCCAGAAAACATTACATAACGGTAAATATAGTGAGCTGAGGTTAGTGAGCGAAATTAACTTCAAACTGGATTCTAACAACGCAATCGTGATTAAGTCAGATAAGGGCAGTACCTCAGTTGTGATTTACGAAAAAGATTATGTAGATAAGACAATGCTGTTTTTTCAAGAGAATGGAATTAAAGAAAAAAAAGATCTAACAAAGAAATTTCAGACAGATTTAAAGGCTAGGGTACAAGCAAGACAATTTTTATTCACTCCAAGTGAAAAATCTAGATTAGAAAAGATGAATCCAAGAACACCATAAGCAAGAGCGCAAATAAAGTTGCACAAGGAGAACAAACCAATGCGTGTTATTTGTAATGGGAATGAAGCCGTTAATGAGCTCTTGAATAAGGCTTTGTACCGTAAGTTAAAATCTGCGTATAAATACCAGCAAGTTTATAACGTAAAAAATTGTGTGTGTTTCGCGAACGAAGTGAAGGACATTGCAATTCCAGAGCACGCCGTCCTAGCCTCATTGGACTTCGTGAACCTCTACACTAATATACCAATAGCGGAAACTTTGCAAATTATAAGGAAAAACCTGATAAAAAATAGGTCAATGAGCATGGTTGAAAATGTCGAACTCGTGAATATGCTAGAGTTCACATTGAGTTTTCATAGTTTCATCTTTAAGGATAAAGTTTTTATTCAAGATGAAGGTTTAGCTATGGGAAACAGTCTATTAGCCATTTTACCTGAAATTTTTATGAATTACTTTGAGAACAAAGTTTTCAACTCTTTTACAGTAATTAAGGAGAAGTTAATTTATTACAGACGGTATGTTGACTACACTACTTTATTATTCAAAGGGAAAGAAGAAGAAGTAGAGGAAATGATTAAAGTTTTAAACGAGCAGCATCCAAAAAACCATTTCACGCTAGAAATGGAGAACAATGGGGCGACTAACTATTTAGACTTGGCCGTCAGAAAGGAGAGAGGTAGGCACGTTTTCGGCGTCTATAGAAAAGACACTTGTTCCGACAACATCATAGTAGCGACGTCCCACCACCCGGCACAGCATAAGAGAGCGGACTTTCATGCTATGTGCAACAGAGCCCTCAGATTGCCACTAAAGGAAGGTGAGTTGCAGAAAGAACTAGCTATTATTACGCAAGTAGCAGCAGCTAATGGATACAGGACACAAGATGTTACACGTATGTTTAACAAGATAAAAAACAAATCCGCGGGTATCAGTAACGATTCTAGGAAAATTAAAGTTAAGAAGTTTGTCATCCTGACATACAAAGGGCGCGTGTCGGAAAGAATTGCTAAATGCTTTCCAAAGAACATCGCTGTGGTGTTCCAGAATGAAGGGCAAATGGCACATAGACTAAGACACAAACCAGCAACGACAAAACAAATGTGTTGAATGTGACAGTTATTATGTAGCACAGACAGGGCGGAATTTTGTAATTCGATACATGGAACGTTGCAGTCTAGCAATCGGACAGCATTTGAAGCACATGTAAAAATAGTAAACGTGAAGTGAGTAATATAAACGAACAAATGGAGGTGCTACATAAAGATCCAAAAAGTCTCTATCTCAACGTGCTCGAAGAGATTGAAATATACGCTCACCAAAGAAAAACCCCAGGCCTACTACTTAATGAGCAAAGTGATTTTATGCACAGGAGTTATTATGAGATTTTTAAAGACCTGTTTTAGGCTTACTCTTGAATGCAACAGCACACCCGAGTAAGAACCAGCTGCAGCGGAGCGGCCCTCAGAGTACTGGCGGCGAGGTGAATTGGGCGTGGTGGAAGAGGACTTGGCGTGGCGTTGTATACGTTCTGACGTAGGGAAATCCACTCCACCACCAATCAAAACAAAGAAGAGGAAACGCACATTTTCGAAATAATATCTACATTTTAATTATATTTTAAGTTTCTTTATAAAGAAATTTTAAATTAGTGTAAATTATTTCGCTTCATGGTCCACTCAAAACAAGATTATTCATATGTTATTACTTTAAAAACTGCTTTATTAAAAAGTATATTCGCCATTAATATGTACGGTGAAACAATAACATAAGCACAATTCTTATAGGTTGAGGGCACTTTTTACCGTTACCAATCACGTTTCTCTAAAACTGCGATATAAGGTTTTAACAGATTAAAATTTACTTTAGTTATGACAGCGAACCGATAGTTCTGTACTGACATGGATCTGCAATATATGGTATGTTGGCATTTAATACGTTCCAAAATTTCTTTTTGTAAACTAAGATATTTCTATCACTAACTGTATCTCTCTTTTTAATTATACATTTAACTTTGTGTAACAGATCTGAAAATGGGCAGCTAGCCTGAAACCGGTCATTGAAATAAAAAATAGCGATCAAAGACTGAAATGCCATATTTTTATCTAATGAACGATCGCGGAAATTCCATTAAGACAATCATGTCTAGTTTTGATAAATGTTCCTTTACTAAAGAAAGTACTGCTCCCACGGTAATTGATGCGCCACCCCAAAGATAGAGAGATAAGCGTCAATGGCCCTGAGGAGCAGATCAACTCGCTAGAATCCTGATATGAATTCAAAATACTGCAAAGATTAACTTGTTTAAAATACAGAAATAGTGCACCTCTTAAAATCTGAGAATAAATGAAATAAAATGAAAAAAAGGCATTGACGCTAATGTCAATGAATTATAACTGAAATCAGTCAACTCATACAGATATCTGTGAGTAATAATTTCTGTGTAAACGAAATAGGATCATGCTTGTGGAACACTCAGCAGACGACCCATTTTAGAATTCTCGCTCAGCTGTGAGGGATCCACAAGAAATAAGACTAACCTGGGAAACTAAAGGTATACAAAGGAAGGCAGGACGATTTTTCACCGGTTTGTTTGACTGAAATGCTGAAAAACTCGAATTCGCAGACGCTTGCAAAGTTATTTCACGAAAGCCTATTTACGAAGTTTCTAGAACAATTATTAACTTAATAATTTAGAAATATACTTCAGGTTCCTAAGCATAGCTCCTGTAGGTACCACGAAGGCAACATCAGGCTAATTACGGAGAGCGCTGAGGCTTATAATCACTCAGTCTTCCCTCGCTCCATACATGGTTTATAAAACACAGAAATCCTAACGTCTGGTACAATGCTAAGTACGCTCTGCCATGCACTTCATGATGATTTGCAAATTGTGCATAACAGCTGTGACTATAAAATAACGGGACTCGTCACAGAGTAAATAAGTGTGCGCCAAAGATGAACGACCAATAGCGTGAAGTATTTTCAGTCGAATGCGGCATCTGTGGCCATTGTTTAAAACCTGTTATTTTGTTTTGCCGGAAAAATGACAAGCATAATAATAGGGCAACGAATTGTCGTGAAGCTTCCCGTGAAACTTGGAAAAACTGCTACTGAAATCTACCGTTTACTAAAAGAAGTGTATAGTTGGTTGGTTTGTTAGCTGGTTGATTTGGGAGGAGGGGACCAAACAGCGAGGTCATCGGTCCCATCAGATTAGGGAGGGACGGGGAAGGAAGTTGGCCGTGCCCTGGCGAAGGAACCATCCCGGCATTTGCCTAAAGCGATTTAGGGAAATCACGGAAAACTCAAATGAGGATGGCCGGACGCGGGTTTGAATCGTCGTCTTCCCCAATGCGATTCCTGTGTGCTCACCACTCCGCCACATGACTCGGTGAAATGTAGCGCGAAAACTGTTTTATCACGTACGCGAGTCTTTTAGTGGTTCAAGTGTCTCTAAAACGGCCGAAGATGAAACGCCCGGGACGTCCTCCAACATAAAAAACGGATGAAAGTATGGAAAAAGAGATAATCTGATTAGCTGTGATCATCGGTTGAGTATTCAATCAATTGCTGAAATTCTAGGAATGTACAAAGAATTCGGAAGGCAAATTTTACATAATCAATTTAACATGAAAAAAGTGTATGCGAAACTAGTGCCGAAAATTCTCACGGTCGAACAAAAAGAGGCCCGTGAAAATGTTTGTACTGTCAATTTGAATACCATTGAAAATGCTCTTAATTTCTTGGAAGGAGTGATAACATGCGACGAATCTTTGTTTTTTACTTAGGAACTAGAAATAAGCGCCAGTCTATGCTTCAGAAGAGCCCAACTTCACCGAGAGTAAATAAAGATTCAAAGCGGTGATTCTGTTTTATTTTAGAAATTCATGGAACTGAGTATCGTCACTGGGTTTTTCAAGGTCAAATTATTAATCAATATCACTAACTTGAGGTTCTTGCTCAACTCCTTGAGAAATCAAGAAAAAAACTACCCGAATTTTGTAAGAACAAGTCATAGGTTCTGCCTCAAGACGACGCACCGACTCATATCTCATTGTCTTTTAAGAGGTTTCTAACGAAGTACAGCATCAGTGTTATACCATCCACTTTGTTCGCTTGACCTAGCACCATATGTCTTACCTATTCCCCAAGGTCGAATCTGCATTAAAAGGAACAAGACTGCAGTCCGCTGAAGCAGTGAAAGAAAATGTGGCATACGTCATGAAGGAGCTCCCAGAGAAAAACTTCCAGAACTGTTTCCATCAATGGCAAATTCGCATGGAGCGTTGTAGGGATAGAGGAGTGGAGTACATTGAGGGTGTTAGTAACTAAGTATCTACGTTTTTGAAATAAAATGTTTCACAGCAATAGCCCCGCTATTCTTTAGTCACACCTTGTATGGACGTAGACGTAGATGGGCATCAGGTATTCCGTTTGTCGTTAGAACTGAACTACAGATACCAAGGCCGTCACGCAAATGAAGTAGCAAGGTGGATGTCTCACTGAACAATCATAGATTTATGAGACAACTGGAAACTAACTACACCCTCATATTATTCTGTACTTTGCCGAATGGTATCGTACACTCCCGAACGCGAGCTAGACCAGTTTTGCTTTTTTTGGTAAGAAGTTTTTCTAGGTCGTTCGATGTGGCTTGCCACGAATTGCTCGCTTGCACTAACCGCTTCATCTCAGTTATTTGTTGAATGTATTTCAAAATGCACTGACATCCGCCCATGCCTTCTGGATGCTTCACTTTTTGTCATGCATTTTACATTTCTCGTTTCCCCTAAATATTTCCTCTATTAAAACTGCCATGCTTTCAGGACTCCGCTAGCGGAGTCGCGGTGGTGGCAGGTGAGCTGATGTTGGTAGCACAGTGCGGTAGTGCGGAAACCTGCCTTGGAAGGCGCACGCGGCACGTTATATTGACCGAACCGCTGACGGGAGTATTTACCTGTGGGCAGCAATAAGTTGGGTGAGCAAGTACTAGCGCTGAGTTCAGCCACTGCGAATCTCGCCTTGCGCTTCGTGCCGAGCGTAGTTGCCGAGTGCTGAGTCGTCAAGATGTCTCGCGCCAGCCACGTGCTGAGTTTATCCCCGTGCACATCTCTACGTGGTTTAGAACTGTCTGCTTTCCTTAGAGCAGGGGTGATCACAATTTCGGCTCACAGGCCGTGTGCCCTGACACGAGTTCCATAGCGCTCGCCTTCGATGTACAGTTCCCCCGCCGCCACGTCACGCTAAGCGCTTGAAGGTGGGAGAGGGGAAACCTGCGAACGCGCCTCATTTAAATCAGCAGTGCAGTCGCACAGCATACAACTTTGTTTCATATTTCACTTTTCTCAACACTGTAGGTCACAAGTAAAACAAATTTCCAATATTATTTAATAAATTTTGGTGCGCTGAAGACGTAATATAATTTTTACATTCTAACATTCTGTGTGGTGTCTGTTTGTGCTAAGTCGTGTCTCCCTACAACTTTCGCGCAACGACGCTCTGAGCGTGTTTTTTAGGGAATTGACTAGTTTGAACCTGGGACCTGTTGCTGGTAAGGAGACGCCAGACCACACATGACATGTAGAGTTCAGAAGAGTTCAGTGAGATTAGCGATGATATAATCAAATACTTAATGATTTCAGCGTCAGCTCCACTGCACTCCCTGTAAAAGAATCTTAATACTAAGTAAATTTAGTGGAAGGGTTCAAGGCTTTCCTATTTTTAGTTAACTGGTAAAATAACGTCGAAAAAGCAGTTAAATTTACCATTGGAAATTTTATTCTACTCACAAAACATTATTTATAAATTGAACTATTGATAAAAGGAAATATTTTAATACAGAGTGATAAAAACCAACTGCGTTCAACAAAAATGTGAACGAATATTCCCTGAATGGGTTTCCAAGTTCTACAATGGATCGAAGGATGACCTATGCCATATCACATCTACAATCTAGGTTTAAAATAAGTTTCATGAAAGAGAAAACTATCAAAATGGTCTACAGTGTCTCTCAGTTATCTTTAATTACTTACTTAACTTGTCATAAATTACAGTGGCTGATGTGGCTTCTCAATGATTACATAACAGAAAAATCATCGCGTTTCAGATTTTAACTTCTAGTAGCAAATGTGAATACCACGAAGTTTAATTTACGATCGACACTAGTATTACGTAAAAAGGGTATGCAACAGATGAGACTTCTGCAGTTCTGAGTGAAGCCTTATGGTGGCACCGCGTGCGTTCATTACCTTGTCGGTGTTTAGGCAGCGTCAGGGGGCGGCAGGCGGCGCAGCTCCACGCACCTCACCGTCTCGGAAGCAACTCCTTTCTAACCTCTCCTTACTACAATTTACTGAAGTTGGTTTAAGAAAAGCTATCTGGCTGTGTTTTCAACTGACCAATCAGGGTCTCAATGTTAACCTTAAGCTCCGCCTACAAAAATTCTGTCTATCCAATGACAAGCGTTATACTTTTCGTGGTGGAGCAATGTTTTTAACGTTTGCAACATAACGGAGACGCGAAAAAGTCTCACGCTAAAACTTGCAGCTGGTGTGGCCCTTTAATGTTATCGTAAGATCTATACTGTTCTTCTGGAGGGCTCTATCTTTAACATGGGCTGGGGGTGGTCTTGGCGGTCAGCCGGCCATGTGGGTGTCCGTCCCTTATCGTAGGGCCTTCTAGCTTAACATGATTCTGCTCTCGGCTTCTGTTCTCGTTTCTCCCCTCGGAACTACGCCTGTTTCACGGTGCGAAGGTATGACGTGCATTTAGGCGTTCTTGTGTTAGTCTGTGGTATTCCATTTGCTCACTCATTGATCGTATTACTTTGGTTGGATTTATTCGGAGCTACGTGACATACTGTCGGATTTGCTATCATGTCAGAGTTTTCATGGAAGGTGTTGGATTTGGCTGACAACTTACAACATGTACAAATAATCGGCATGTGTACTGACGCAGACAATTTCACAGATTTTGGCACTCAGGTTGCTACAAAAAAATGGCTCTGAGCACTATGGGACTTAACATCTGATGTCATCAGTCCCCTAGAACTTAGAACTACGTAAACCTAACTAACCTAAGGAGATCACACACATCCATGCCCAAGGCAGGATTCGAACCTGCGACCGCAGCGGTCTCGCGGTTCCAGACTGAAGTGCCTAGAACCGCTCGGCCACACAGGCCGGCCAGGTTGCTACATAATCGCGACTCATTTAGTTTCGTAATGGAAAAATGTTTTCCAGGTAAATGTGTCGATCTAAATGTTGTAGAACAGTTGCAACCTCATTAAGGGGACGTGAAAACTAGACCTGAGAAAAACAATGTAGATGTCCTGGCAAGTTTTAGTGTAAAAGGACTTCTCATCAAAACTAGAATTACCTTGCAGGTCAATCAATTACATCTGCACATACAGAAGGGCACTTTCAACTGAAACGGCGAACGATCTCGGAAACAGCTCGAAAACACAAGTAAGACAGTATACTCAAAACGTTTAGGAAACTATCCTTATAATTCTTTCCAGGCCACAATGACTTCTACAAAAAATTCTACAAACCTCGCATTTTCTTTAACAGCAGTGAGCTCAGGTAACTGTACTGTGTCAGAATGTGACCCTTCTATAACGTGATTTTCATTTTCAATACATCCCCATCAAATTAGAAACAAGTTGCTTCTCACCTTGTGTCAAGTCCACTTAAAATGCAAGGTCTGCAATACATTCTGGATACTCTAACTTTCATTCCCGCACTCCTCTTTTCTTCTCGATTTACAGAACAACGAACCCCATCTGTGTGCGAAGAGAGGAAATTATGCCTGTAACAGTTATAAACATTATCTCTTCGACATATAAAAAAAATAATGGAAACGATTATAAATATTAATTATTTATATAATATTTTATGATGTAATTAGACATACCGATGTGTATCAGTAAGCATTATCTGTGTTAATTATTTCTTTCCGCTGCAACGAGCGCAGCCATTGATGATAGCGATTTGTATCGCGTTTTTGCCTGTGTTTTCCTTACAAACAAATCAAATGTTTGCTTGATGAGGTCTAAATAGTGCACGATACGAAAGTATAGTTTATAGAATTTAATAATCATTTCAAATACTTACTTATTTGGTCTAACAGTAGAAAGTCTCTATCAATTGTCTGCCGCCATCTTAACAATTATCTCAGCGGCAAGTTCAAATTACGCAACTCTGCAGACATAAATGCCGAACGTAATGCAAATGTGTAAAAATAAATGTGCACCGGTGGTTCCGAACTCATTTTAATGAAAATAATTCGGATCAGATTGGTTCTTTAAAAACAGTGCTCATAGCACGACCCTTTAGTAGAAACTTTTCTAGCTGATGTATGGAGCCGAAATTAATTACGCACGAGTTGCGAAGAATATTGTTTCAGGTAACATACGTCAGTGTTGTGCGCGGCTGATATTCGGTGGTTTTAATGACCATTTTGCTGAAGATAACTGTTTCCATCACAATCCATAGTTGTATAGAGTCCGTTGTATGAACTGTGATTTAGTGACACACAACTTACAGACAACACTTTAACACGACGTTAACTTGGAGTTCTTTAGCAACTTGATCAAATTTTTAGCCGGGAGAAAAATTATTTAGTAATTACTCAATGTAATTAAATAAGATTACTATTTCCATTCACAAATTAGTTAAATACCAAAACACTGAATAACACAGCGAACGCCACACTGGCGCCCAACGTGGGGCCACCAATGCACATTTATTCATTTTAATAATTGAAGTTGTGATCTATTACAGGTACGAGGTACCAATACAAACCATTAATCATTGTTTATTTATTTGTTCCATGAGCATTGACATCTTCCTACCGAACTGCTGTACGAATCTGTATCTGCACTGGTGCCAGACACACTAGTAACTTCACATAAGCAGTGCAGTCCACTACTGTCAATCAATTCAGGTAGGAGCAGATATGCATATTCGGTAACAGAGCAGCAGCACACAAACATTCGCTGCGTTTGCAATTTAAAATTAAAATCAGTACCTGCAGCCATAGGTAGTAATAATTGAATATTCTGGCTGCGAGAATAATATTTTTGAGTGTTATTTGTGTATATGTGCTAGTTATAAGATCATTTTGTGTCAATTGGTGCTTGTCAGTGATTTATATATTTGTTGTGCTATATTGGTGATAGAATGGTTAAACAAAAGAAAAATAAACCGAATGAGCATACTGATGCAGAGATGACATCAGAGTCTCAGGTAGAACAATCTACCCATATAGCTGTCGAATTATTAGAAAATTTAATTATGAAATAATTTAAAAACTGCTGTCCCGAGTGATAGTAAAACCGAGGAGATGCCAAAACAAACACTCCTGGATTCAACCAGTTAGGAATTAATGAAAATATTTCTTCTGGGCAAGGGGCAGAAGTTAGCAATGCTCAAGCTATGTCCCTACAGGATATGCTAACAGCATTATTTGAAAAGTTTGCTATTAAAGAGCAGGAGCGTGAAAAACAACGTGAGCTTAAAGAGCAGGAGCGTGAAAGACAACGTCAGCAGGAAAAGGAAAAACGTAGACAGGAAAAGCTTATAGAAAAACAGCAACAGGAGCTCAGGGACCAAGAAAAGGAAAAGAAATTTATGGAAAATATAAACAATATTTTACTAGAAAGAGATAAAGAAATTGTCAGTAGGATAAATCAAGTGTTGGTCGATCGTGATAATGCTGTTACTACCCATTTTAAGCAGGAGATCGATGCAGTAAAAACCACTATTGAACGGTTAACAAACATTCCAGTTCAGGTCAATAGTCTTCAAACTGAAGTAGATAGACTAGAGAACCAATTGAAAGCCTTGGCTACCACTGTGGAAACAATGCAGGAGGACATTCCCTCGGAAATCCGAAAGCAAGTCCGAACAGAAGTAGCCAGGGTGCTGAGCTCTGAAAATCAAAACTTTGAAAATCTTACAGTATGCAGTAATGACAACACTGGTACTGACAGGGAAAAGATCGCAGATAATCTAACGGCGAATTTTAATGCACCAGAAGGAAGACCAAATTTTGGTAATCAACCTATATTACCAGAACAATATGTGACACCAAGGAACAATAATAGTGGAATAGAATGTACTTGTAATAAAGTAACCACACCATCTGCGAATGATAGCAATTCCATGCACTTAACTACTTTGATGCATGAAGAAAGCCTAATTAAGCATAGACAGTTTCAAATATTTAACGAAGAAAGTAAGAAAAATATATATCCCGTAGTTTTCATTCGAAACTTCAAAAGTGTTCTTGCAAAATCATGGTCGGAAGAACAGAAAATACAGTTTGTGATTTCACATATTTCTGGTGATACGTCGCTCTGGGCATTAAATGCAGCAGAAACTTGCAAGAATTTCCACGACTTTGAGAAGGCGTTCCTTTATCAATTCTGATCAGCGTCTACTCAAGAGCGACTCCGTAAAATTGTTTACAATGCAGAAATGTATAATCCGAAGTCAGGTTCCTTAAGAAAGTACTTTGAAAAATATATTAACATGACCCGGTACTGGGATGAGCCAGTAACCACCAGAGACTTATTGCGAGTGTTAAAAGCTAGATTACCCATACACATTAGAGAAAAATTATTTAATGTTACAGACACCGATCTGAAGGAATTTCTGTCTGTAAATGATTCTCTGGATCTAGTGCAAGAAGATGCCAGAAAAAATTCTGACGTGATCAGCAATAATAATAGTCCTAATAGAAAAAATTCATGGAATGGAAATAATGGAAATAGGGGCGAAGGTAGCCCAAAGAAAAATAAAAGTAAAGCTTATAGTAACGGAAAATACAATAATAATAATAGTAGTAGGAATCCCTACAACCAAAATTTTGGTTATCCTAATAATAACAACAGTAATTATCAAAAGGCGAAAGAACACCAACAACCGAATGGTAATCAGAGGCCGTACCACAATGAAAACCCAAACAATAACAATAGCAACCGAAAGAGACGAAATGACAACAGGTCAGACAGTCCATATAAAGACAAGCCTAAAAATATGCGGGGTGACAGTGAATATTGGCGACAGCCAGGGCCAAGTCATTGGCAGCTGCGGCAAAATTCTATAAATTCAGGTCAGCCAATAAATTATGTACAGGCTATTCCTATACCAAGCAATCAATATCCACCGTGGTGGGAGCCAAGCTGGCCTCCTCCGACTGAAAACTCACAAAATGTTAGAATAGTGGAGGTAAATTCGGAAACAAAACACTCAGAAGCCAACAAACTAATTTCGGTCCCTGTAGGCCTTCGCCAGGTGACCGAGGCCAACAATGAAGGCAATAGGTCGACGGAACAAAAAATAAACATGATACGGTATCAGGATGGCAACAGGATCGAAGATGAGCTATATCAGGAACCTGCTGACTCTGATCAGCCACAAAGTGAAAATATCCAAGCAAGTGTCACCGGAGCTGTAAATGGTGTGGCAACTACTATTCTGCTTGACACAGGTGCTAATGTATCAGTTATGAACACGCAGTTTTTCAAGAAGGTATCGGAGATAAGGAGATTGCCGATTTTGCCGGTTGCAAATTGTAAGGTTATAGGGGCATTGGGAAAAAAGGCACATAGTATAAAATACCAGACACAGGTGGAAGTTTCCTTGGGAAATGATCGCTTATTATGCACGTTCCTACTAATGGATAACTTGTCAGTACCGGTGCTTCTGGGTCTTGAGTTCCTTCGGGAAAGGGAAGCTGTAATTGATCTCGCCCGTGGGACATGTGCACTTAAGTACCAACAGTGACCCATAACATTAATGCTGAATCGGGAGTTCGGTGCGAACCTTCCGCTGATGAGAAAAATGAATCTTTCTGTCAGCAGACAGAAGTTTTTAGTGTTGGATCATAAGCACACACAGATGTGTCACAAAAATCGAAATAACGATGCACCCAGCAAAGTGAGTGACATCGTCACAACAATAGAAGAGAAAGTACAGGAGGCAACTTGCATTAATGCTTCAGAGGTTAGACAATTAACTGAATTAATATCCGGATACCTCGAAGTATTCATTGAACGCCCCGGAATCATAAAAGATTACCAGTATAGCATGAAAATAAATCCGCACAAGACCTATTGCAGAGCATCTTACTCGGTCCCCTGGACTAAGAAAAACGAAGTGATACAAAGGACCAATTAGAAGTGCAAGTGCATTACCCCATAACTGTAAATACAATGTTTATGGTAAAATAATTAGCAGTAATAATGTGATAATATTATGTATGTATTAGTTTATAAGCTTTTATGTCAAGTATTACACTGTAATGTTGTTGAATTATTTGGTTCAAATGGCTCTGAGCACTATGGGACTTAACTACTGTGGTCATCAGTCCCCTAGAACTTAGAACTACTTAAACCTAAATAACCTAAGGACACCACACACATCCATGCCCGAGGCAGGATTCGAACCTGCGACCGTAGCAGTCGCGCGGTTCCGGACTGCGCGCCTAGAACCGCTAGACCACCGCGGCCGGCGTTGAATTATTTGTACAAGGAGTAGAGAATCCCCATGATAAATGTATTTTTACTCTAAAAGGGATCAATAACTTGATAAACACTTGAGTGCTATTGCATTAAATGTGAGGAATCTTACCTTCCTATACGTAGGATAGAAATGATTAAAGTGCTTAAGTAATATATTTGTTCGTGTGTAAGAATGGATATAACAAAAATATTTTCATAAGATCGAGTCATGTAGTCCCACACACGTAGTGAGTGTTGGTGGCGTGTGAGCTGTGTGACTGAAAAAAAATATATATAAATAAAATAAACTGCTTTCACCACTAGTGAAGCGAAATCTGAATGTGTACTGATTTACGTACACGGTTTCATTACGAAGTCATTTAAAATGCTCTTATGAGCAACATTCCGGTTAGATAAACCGAACATGGACATCTGTCCCAAAAACATGGTAAATAACAATCCCAATAAAAAATAATAAAAAATAGAAATATATAAATATATGTACCTGTAATAAAAATGGAAATGTACTGTTATCTGGACAGTTCAGTAATGATCTCATGGTCAAAATAATGTAGCAGATTCTGAAAGTTTTATATTGTCTCGTGTTTATGTGACAGTGTAAAATTTTAAATTTTGTTATTCAGTCATGGTAATATGAACTTATGTGCAAGTGTACCAGACCTCATTACTTGAAAAGTGTCATTTGCATATAGATTGTCTGTTAAGTACTGTGGAAAACTACTGACAGAAATCAGAACAGTGAAACGTGTTTCGCAGGAACTAGTGGACGCGTGAAGAACTGTGATTTACATTGTGAATAATGATGAACAGTGATAAAAACTGTGATCACGTAACCTTATGAACGCTCTTGGAGTGTCAAAGTTAGCAGCAACGCTATGAGCGTTGAGTACTGTTGACTGTATTAATAATTAATTTGAACTGATGACCTTTAGTAGTTTGATATGAAGCGTCTCCGCGTGCCAAATTTAATGTGACAGACTGTACAGCCAGCCGCGTAGCAAAACAATAATGCAACGTTGGCTACGCAGAGCGTCGCGAAAATATTTACATTCCGCTTAAGTAAACGAAGCACACTGCGGACACTTGTATGATTAACGGTGTAGTGTTCAAAATGTACATATTGTGATAAACTTAGATATGAATCACTACATTGTGTTGAACAGTGTCAAAATACAGAACAAACTCCAAAAACAGTCTAATTCCATCCCTGTGAATGCGAGTGAAATGGACACTAATAAACTTTCCCACAGGATGAGAATAGTAATTATCTTGTCACTGATGCTTATATTTTGACATTTCATGTACCCGTCTTAAACTGAGGGACGTGGGAAAGGAGAACCAAGACCTGCTGCAGCGTGACTTCTAGCCAGCAGCAGATCCAAACCACGATGCAGCCGACGGCAGCCGACGCCCCACCGACTCGGCCGGGGGCGGTCCAGCAGCAGCCACTACTTGTCTGCGGTCCAACGGCTCGACACGAGGGCGGTCTTACGACATCAACAGCAAATTCTTGTGACATTCGATAAATGAGTGACTTTGGAAATTATGATATACCACCATGAAAAAACATTCATTATCTCAAATTCTTACAACAGAGTCATAAATTTGCATTTTCCAGCATATTTTATTACATTCATGTCAAGCCTGACTATTAAAAGTAGGTGTCGGTATTTTCTTGAAGCCCCTTGGACGGTTTTATTCGCGGTTTTCCGAGTCCAGTGAACCCAAATGGGGAAGGGGGGGGGAAGTTAATCCGGGAAGTATCCACAGCAATTTACGAGATAAAACAGTCACTGAAGTCATTTAAAGTACTCGATTCAACTATAATTTTATCTTGTCTAAAACAACATTGAAAATAGACACTTGCATCTTGAGAGTAGCAAATCTACGTGGATTACATGGACTGATAAAAAAAATATACAATACATAAACTAATTTTTTTTTATCAGCCCAAGGGGCACTGTAACATCCACGAGATAAATTTTAGCTACAGTAGCCTGTAACAGTTATAAACATTATCTATTCGACACATAAAAAAAATAATGAATACGATTATAATAATGGTTCAAATGGCTCTGAGCACTATGGGACTCAACTGCTGAGGTCATTAGTCCCCTAGAACTTAGAACTAGTTAAACCTAACTAACCTAAGGACATCACAAACATCCATGCCCGAGGCAGGATTCGAACCTGCGACCGTAGCGGTCTTGCGGTTCCAGACTGCAGCGCCTTTAACCGCACGCCCACTTCGGCCGGCAATACGATTATAAATATTAATTATTTATATAATATTCTATGATGTAATTAGACATATCGATGTGTATCATACAAAGACAATGATAATTTTAAATTCCTTTTATGATCTGCGTTTGTCTTCCTTTGTTTTTACCTTTTGTTGGTTGGCTTTTGTAAGTTGCGGACGCATATCAAAGCGATGTCTGTTAAGAAATTGTAATTATTTGTTAATTATTACTTGAAAATAGGGTTCATTATTATTACAAACATGAGTGAATAATTATTTGTAACTTTAATTCCTCTCTCAGTAAGCACTATCTGTGTTAATTATTTCTTTCCGCTGCAACGAGCGCAGCCATTGATGATAGCGATTTGTATCGCGCTTTTGTCTGTGTTTTTCCTTACAAACAAATCAAATGTTTGCTTGATGAGGTCTAAATAGTGCACGATATGAAAGTATAATTTATAGAATTTAATAATCATTTCAAATACCTACTTATTTGGTCTAACAATAGAAAGTCTCTATCAATTGTCTGCCGCCATCTTAACAATTATCTCAGCGGCAAATTCAAATTACGCAACTCTGCAGACATAAATGCCGAACGTAATGCAAATGTGTAAAAATAAATGTGCACCGGTGGTTCCGAACTCATTTTAATGAAAATAATTCGGATCAGATTGGTTCTTTAAAAACAGTGCTCATAGCACGACCCTTTAGTAGAAACTTTTCTAGCTGATGTATGGAGCTGAAATTAATTACGCACGAGTTGCGAAGAATATTCTTTCAGGTAACATACGTCAGTGTTGTGCGCGGCTGATATTCGGTGGTTTTAATGATCATTTTGCTGAAGATAACTGTTTCCATCACAATCCATAGTTGTATAGAGTCCGTTGTATGAACTGTGATTTAGTGACACTTACACAACTTACAGACAACACTTTAACACGACGTTAACTTGGAGTTCTTTAGCAACTTGATCAAATCTTTAGCCGGGAGAAAAATTATTTAGTAATTACTCAATGTAATTAAATAAGATTACTATTTCCATTTACAAATTAGTTAAATACCAAACCACTGAATAACATAGCGAACGTCACACCCATCAAATTAGAAACAAGTTGCTTCTCACCTCGTGTCAAGTCCACTTAAAATGCAAGGTCTGCAATACATTCTGGATATTCTAACTTTCATTCCCGCACTCCTCTTTTCTTCTCGATTTACAGAACAACGAACCCCATCTGTCGACTGTTGTGATCTTTTTGCTCTTTCATTGTTAACTAAATCTTCAAAGTCTTTTTGCAAGCTATCGTAATCTCGGTTCGTAGCAGATTTTCAGTATCCATCGCACATACGACTGCAAAATAGATACTGAGAATTCTCATCCTTCTTCTCTATCACCCACATTCATTTTTAAAGTCTTGCCACGATAGATCGCTAGACTGCCTCTTTTCGAGCAAACAGCCACTGGATCTGTTAACATTGTACATACCACGAACTAATGGCGAATGGTAAACAGCGCTGACACTGCGCTTCTGCCACAATGAAGCCGCGCAGGGTAGCCGTTCGTTCTGATGCGCCTTGTCACGGTCCACGGGGCTGCACCCGTCGGAGGTTAGAGTTCTCCCTCGGGCATGGGTGTGTACGTTGTACTTAGCGTAAGTTAGTTTAAGTTAGATTAAGTAGTGTGTAAGCTTAGGGACCGATGACCTCAGCAGTCTGGTCCCATAAGATTTTACCGCAAATTTCCAAATTTTCCAAAATGAAGAGAGTTGTGCCGACCGAAAATGCCATACGCAGTAATAAATGAAATATCGCGCTGTACCGAGTACCTCGGGAAGAAATGAACAAAGCCGACACAGTCCGAGTCTCGATCGGCAAAAGGCTGGCACACGGCCCCACATCTGACCCGGTTGAAGTTTTGCACGTCGTGGTCAGCCCTGCCTTACAGTAACTCGTGAGGCGAGTTTTCGTTTCCTCTCACGAGATTCTGTATCCCAGTGATTATCGAACCACCGTTAGCCCGTGAAGCACCCGTGCCGGCAGTGTGCTGCAGCGGTGTTTCCACACCTGTTCAAATCCTAATTGCTTCTTGAGTGAACTGACACTTAACGAGCATAAATTAGCAAACCATCAAGTTCTTTAATACACTGACTGATACAAAAAGTAAAGCAGCCAGAAGACACGGTCAGACGTCACCCTAACTTCGTACTCCATCGACAGATACGTAAATGATGAGAGTTACAATCCTCTATCACAGACAGAATGGGGTTCAGAGTCCATCAGTGTTTTTTTATTTGTAGAATTTTTATCAGGCCTGGTAGGATATAAACGACACATGAACAGCATCTGATGTTGAATGACCACTACAAAGGACACGGAGATGTGGCGTAATAATGTGAGACAACGTTATCAGCAGCTGACAGAGGTTGAAGGAGACGTTATTGAGTACATCGATTTGGTCGGCTGGTCCAGTCGTACAGTATCCAGATTTGTGAGGCATTCATGTGTGACAGGGACCTGATACTGGATTCCATGGGAAAGTGAGGGCACGCATGCTCGTTGTTCAAGTTCCATTTTTTTTTTTTTTTTTTGTTTTTTTTTTTTTTTTGTTCGCTTTCGTTCACTGCATCTGCTCGGGGCGGACGTCACAAGACACCCGTTTTAGTTCTTTGTTGATCCATTAACTCAGTTTTTTTATTACAGAGGGCAGCTAACCCTCTGACCGAACACGCTGAGCTACCGTGCCGGCAAAAATGTGGAACGCTTCACGATTTTGCGTGTCATCCTTGCGCAGGTCCCATGCTAATCTTCACTGTATCGTTCCAATTTTAGTATATGTACTGCCGAAGCAAGTACGAAACGCCTTTCTTTTAAAGATTTCCAGCCCAAATCCTGCATAATTTCTGTGACACACCCTCCCATATTTCGCGATAATACAAAACGTGCTGCCTTTCTTTGAACTTTTTCGATGTACTCCGTCAGTCCTGTCTGGTAAGGATCCCACACCGCGCAGCAGTATTCTAAAAGAGGACGGACAAGGGTAGTGTAGGCAGTCTCCTTAGTAGATCTGTTACATTTTCTAAGTGTCCAGCCAATAAAACGCAACCTTTGGTTAGCCTTCCCCACAATATTTTCTGTGTGTTCCTTCCAATTTAAGTTGTTCTTAATTCTAATATCTAGGTATTAGGTTCAATTTACGGCCTTTAGATTAGACTGATTTATCGTGTGACCGAAGTTTAACGAGTTCATTTTAGCACTCATGTGGATGACCTCACAATTTTCGTTATTTAGAGTCAACTTCCTCTTTTCGCACCATCCAGATACTTTTTTCTAAATCGTTTTGCAGTTTGTTTTGATCTTCTGATGACTTTATTCGTCGATAAATGACAACGTCATCTGCAAACAACCGAAGACGGCTGCTCAGATTGTCTCTCAAATCGTTTATATAGATAAGGAACAGCAAAGGGCCTACAACACTACCTTGAGGAACGCCTGAAATCACTTCTGTTCTACTCGATGACTTTCCGTCAATTGCTACGAACTGTGACCTCACTGACAGGAAGTCGCAAATCCAGTCACATAACTGAGGCGATATTCCATAAGCACGCAATTTCACTAAGAGCCGCTTGTGTGGTACAGTGTCAAAAGCCTTCCGGAAATCCAGGAATACGGAATCGATCTGAAATCTGTTGTCAATAGCACTCAGCACTTCATGTGAATAAAGAGCTAGTTGTGTTTCACAGGAACGGTGTTTTCTAAACCCATGTTGACTGTATGTCAATAGACTGTTTCCTTCGAGGTAATTCATAATGTTCGAACACAATATATGTTCTAAAATCCTGCTGCATGTCGACGTTAACTATATGGGCCCGTAATTTAGTGGATTACTCCTACTACCTTTCTTGAATATTGGTGTGACCTGTGCAAATTTCCAGTCTTTGGGTACGGATCTTCCATCGAGCGAACGGTTGTATATGATTGTTAAGTATGGAGCTAATGCATCAGCATACTCGGATAGGAACCTAATTGGTATACAATCTAGACCAGAAGAGCTGTTTTTATTAAGTGATTCAGTTGCTTCCCTACTCCGAGGATATTTACTTCTACGTTACTCATGTTGGCAGCTGTTCTCGATTCGAATTCTGAAATATTTACTTCGTCTTCTATTGTGAAGGCATTTCGGAAGGCTATGTTTAGTAACTCTGCTTTGGCAGCACTGTCTTCGATAGCAAGCAAAGAATGGTGACTTATCGTCGCATTGTGTTCTGTGTACCGCAGATGACCATCGTCTTTGAGTATATCGGCGGCCTGAGACGAGATACCATTCTTGTAATATTTTGGAGAGGCACAGAGGTCTTATGGGTACCTAGCGCATGATATTGGGAGCCATCGGCTGGTAGTGACTGGGAAAACAGTGGCACGTCACTGACATCCTGCATCCTCGTGTGTTACAGCGGACGAAAAAAAAAAAAAAAAAAAAAAAAAAAAAAACGAGAAATGCGTGCCAGAACATATATGCGGAGGCTAGCAAAGCATGCACGTTGCGCTGATGAGCCGGCCGAAGTGGCCGTGCGGTTAAAGGCGCTGCAGTCTGGAACCGCAAGACCGCTACGGTCGCAGGTTCGAATCCTGCCTCGGGCATGGATGTTTGTGATGTCCTTAGGTTAGTTAGGTTTAACTAGTTCTAAGTTCTAGGGGACTAATGACCTCAGCAGTTGAGTCCCATAGTGCTCAGAGCCATTTGAACCATTTGCGCTGATGAAATTCATCACGAACGCACCCGTGCAGTGCCCTCAGTACGTTGCAAATGTCACTTGTGGTCAGAAAAGTGTTCTGTATAGTGGTGAGTGGATTATGTTGGAACTAACTCAATTGCAACGTGAAAAACATTTTGATACTCTTATGTTAGGCTTTCTCGTAACTAAGATAGCGAAAATGTTTGGTGTTTCAAGAGGCATGGTATCGAAGATTTATACCACATAGCCGGCCGCTTTGATCGAGCGGTTATAGGCGCCACAGCCCGGAACCACGCTGCTGCTTCGGTCGCAGGTTCGAATACTGCCTCGGGCATGGATGTGTGTGATTTCTCCTTCGGTTAGTTAGGTTTAAGTAGTTCTAAGTCTACGGGACTGATGACCTCAGATGTTAAGTCGCATAGCGCTTAGAGCCATTCGAACCATATACCACATACAGGGAAAGCGGAAACACATCACCCACTCCGTCATAAAGCGGACGAAGTGTGTGGTGAGCGATCGTGACAAAGTGTCGTCGAAGAGGATTGTGACGAAAATTAAGAGAGCAACAGCTGCAAAGTCAACTCACGAACCTTGTCATCACCAGAACATCATCAAGGGAGCTCCATAAGTAGGGAATTGCAGGGCGAGCTGGAATTCCAAAACCACTCAACAGTGATGCAAATGACCGTGACAGGAAAACTTGACTCCCAACCCATAAGCCAACTGGTGTGGACGATCGAAAGATAGTTATTTGGTCGGACGAGACTTGCTTCACTTTGTTTCTAACTTCTGGCCGAGTTTACGTTCAAATGGTTCAAATGGCTCTGAGCACTATGGGACTCAACATCCTAGGTCATCAGTCCCCTAGAACTTAGAACTACTTAAACCTAACTAACCTAAGGACATCACACACATCCATGCCCGAGGCAGGATTCGAACCTGCGACCGTAGCAGCCCCGCGGCTCCTGACTGCAGCGCTAGAACCGCACGGCCACCGCGGCCGGCCGAGTTTACATCCCAGTAGAGAAACATGGTGGTGATTTGGACTCCCATGACGTGTTAATTCATGGGCCGCATGATTACTCTACAAGGTCACATTACTGCCAAGCAATATGATACACGCTTCCGCGCCTCTTTGCCTTGACATCGGAAGGACTGGGACAACAACGCACTGAACATCATTCGTGGACCAACAAATTTTTAATTGCATATATTAAACATCGTATTCAGCAAGTTAACACAAAAAATTGATCAGACAAGTTAACACAAAAAATTGATCTCTCCTTTGAATCAATTATAAAAGACATTAACCCCTGAGTCACACAAATGCTTGCTTAACAGCAAATTACAACAATATCAATCCTTGATTTAAAACAAATTATTTAAACAAGTTTATACTAGTCTGAGCAAATTATCAAATTTCAAAGTTTGCTTTAAGTAAACATAGAACGAGGGTCACTCCAAAAGAAACGCACAGTATTTTTGTAAAAATACAGTTTTCATTCTGCATGTGTGAAAGTTTTACAGTGTGTAGATACATCCTTCCCGCTTGTTTTCAAACTTAGTTCAACCTGTTCCCGTGAGCGGCGCTGTCACAGCATGTCTTCAAGATGGCTGCTACACCTGACGTTCGTCAGAAGCAGCGTGCTGTCATCGATTTCCCGTAGTGTGAAAACGAGACAGTGGGAAACATCCACAAGATGTTGAAAAAGGTGTATGGAGATGCTGCTGTCGATCGCAGTACAGTTAGTCGGTGGGCAAGCAGGTTACGTGATGAAAGCGGGCACAGCAATATTGAGGATTGTCCTCGCAGCGGCAGGCCTCGTACTGCACACACTCCAGACAATGTGCAGAGAGTTAACGAATTGGTGACTGCTGACACACGCATCACAGTTAACGAATTGTCACGCTACGTTGGGATAGGTGAAGGAAGTGTTTGCAGAATACTGAAAGTGTTGGCGTTAAAAAAGAATTGTGGCAGGTGGGTTCCCAGGAAGTTGACAGTAGCTCATAAAGAAACAAGAAAACGGTATGCAGCGAACTTTTGGAATAGTACGAGAACGGTGGAAATGAATTTCTTGGAAGAATTGTGACAGGTGATGAAACATGGCTCCATCATTTTTCACCAGAGACGAAGAGGCAATCAATGGAGTGGCATCATTCAAATTCACCCAAGAAAAAAAATTCAAAACCACACCTTCTGCTGGAAACGTTATGGCTACGGTGTTTTTCGATTCCGAAGGACTCTTGCTTGTAGACATCATGCCAAGTGGAACCACCAAAATTCTGATGCATATGTGACGACACTGAAGAAACTTCAAGCTCGACTGAGTCGTGTTCCACCACATCGTCAAAAGCAGGATGTTTTGCTGTTGCACGACAATGCACGACCGACAACACTGAAACACCCGCCTTACAGTCCTGACCTGGCTCCATGTGACTATGATCTCTTTGGGAAACTGAAAGACTCTCTTGGTGGAACAAGGTTTGAAGATGATGACTCCCTTGTGCACACTGCCAAACAGTGGCTCCAATAGGTTGGTCCAGAATTTTACCGTGCGGCTATACAGGCGCCGGTTCCAAGATGGTGTAAGGCAGTTGACAGGGGTGGAAATTATGTGGAGAAATAAAAATATTGTTCCTAAAGGATGTATCTACACACTGTAAAACTTTCAAACATGTAGAATAAAGGATAGACTATAAAAAAAAATAGTGTACATTTATTTTGGAGTGACCCTCGTAGAAAGCATCAATTCTGGTTTTAGAACAAGTTGTTCAGCGACATCAGTACTTTTGTAAACAAATTATTAAACATCAGTGCAGTTAGGGAAAATTACTAGTAAAGGACGCCCTAACTGGAGGGAAAGCATTCAAACGTGGAAGAAACTCTGTTTATGAACAAGCCACCAAGTGGCTGATAACATGCCTCGACGTCTCCAGAAAATTCGGGACGCCTCGCAAACGGGCCCTCCAAGAGCACAGGCTCTGCGGCTCTAGAACACAGAAGCAAACACATCTTTACTCACAAGAACGTTTTCTGACACCGCGGGTCCCGTCGCAAGATCCTGTTACCTTAAGTCACTAAAGAGTCAGCGAAGTCACAACACTGGCAACTATATTTACATTCACAGTCAGAACCAACCGTTAAGGTGGTGCGCATCCAAATACACTGAATATCTTAAGAAACTGGGACACCTGCCTAATATCGTGCAGGACCCCCGCGAGCACACAGAAGTTCCGAAACACGACGTGGCATGGACTCGACTAATGTCTCAAGTGATGCTGGAGTGAATTGACACCATGAATCCTGCAGGGTTGTCGATAAATCCGTAAGAGTACGACGGGGGTGGAGATCTCTTCTGAACAGCACGTTGCAGGGCATCCCAGATATCTTCAATAATGTTCTTGTCTGGGGAGTCTGGTGGCCAGCGGAAGTGCAGAAAAGTCCTCCTGAGCCACTCTGTAGCATATTGTGGACGTGTGGGGTGTTGCATTATCCTTCTGGAATTGTCCAAGTCCATCGGAACGCACAATGGACATTAATGGTTGCAGGTGATCAGACTGGACGAATCAGGCGTCCCATCCCACTCCAACTGCACACGCCCCGCATCATTACAGAGCCTCCAACTGCTTGAACAGTCCCCTGCTGATATGCAGGGTCCATGGCTTCATGAGTGTCTCCATACTGGTACACATCCATCCGCTTGATACAATTTGAAACGAGCCTCGTCCCACCAGACAACTTGTTTCCAGCCATCAACAGTCCAAAGTCGGTGTTGACGGGTCCAGGCCAGGCGTAAAGCCTCGTATCGTGCAATCGTCAAGTGACACGAGTGGGCCTTCGGCTTCTAAAGTGCATGTCGTTGATGTTTCGTCACATTGAATGATTCTCTTCAGTTGTCGTTGTTCCCGTTCTTGCAGGATCTTTTCCCGGCTGCAGCGTTGGAGATTTGATGATTTACCGGGATTCTGATATTCACAGTACACTCGTGAAGTGGTCGTAAGGGAAAATGCCCACTTCACCGATACCTCAAAGATGCTGTGTGCAACAGCTCGTGCGCCGACTACAACACCACGTTCAAACTCACTTAAATTCTCGATAACCTGTCATTGTAGCAGCAGTAACCGATCTAACAACTGCGCCAGACACTTGTCTTATACAGGCATTGCCGACGGCACCGCTGTATTTTGCCTGTTTACATAACTCTGTATTTGAATACGCATGGCTATAGTAGTTTCTTTGGTGCTGCGGTGTATGTTACAGAGCCACAAAGTCAGTGTCGTGATGGAACCGCCCGCAAAAGTGCAGGGGAAACGGGAATTATTTCATTCATGAAATTAAGTGCGCTAATAAATTTTATGACAAGGGTGCCACACTCTCTCACACAAGCAGGCAACACACTGTAATAATTACATTAAAACACCAGGGAGGTCCAGCAACCGTTTCAAAACTTTCAGCAAAACGTACTACGTAAGAGGCTGATGTTAAACACGTAAAAATATTGTCACAACATGCCGCCAAATAAAAATATCATAAGAATGATGGGTAATTTAAACGAAGGGGAATCTCAATACTCTTGGTAAACTTAAACATGTCAGGAAGTAGTTTAGAGAAAAGAAATGATTGTTAATTCCTAATGGAACTTACAACCATGAATGCTGGCTAACAGCTAGTTAACCAACAAGACAACACACTGCAGTGGCTCACTCAAACACCTTAAAAGAGACCAATAAATACCTCGCAGAGAACCGCCTAAAGACGGCAGACGTGAAAAACAGGTGGTGGCAATAACTTGGGATTCCATCTTGATTAAATAGAGATCGTGTAGTCAGATGCAATGCAAAGTCAGAATGATAACGCATTTCCGAAGCTTTTTACCTAAGGAATAAACTACCAGTAATATTCCTTCAGGAGTTAAATCGTTAAGGATACACGCCTTAAGATACTCGGAAAATACACAATCCGCATTACAGCGGTCTTTAAAGAAAAGTCACACTAAAATTAAATACATTCCAGAAATGTACACAATAATGATACTTCAAGCTGGGGAGGCTGAGCAGTAATCTTGATCGAAATGTTAACACTTTTATTATGAAAACAAATGACCGCAGAAAAAAGGCGCGGTGATGCGCTGCGGTTTGGGTGTTTCTATATTTTTGTCGATCCCCATAGTCTGACGTGACAATATCGTGGTGCCATTTTTCAACAGATCACCGCAGACACAAGTGGCGGAAATCTCTATGAGCTGTTGAGCGTGATGTTGACTCACTGTCTGCGTGACGATGCCATAGCTCCGTGGCCAGTAAGATTCTCAAATCCGTCCCCAGTGGAACGTAGTGTGGAACCAACTCGGACGTTAACTACGTCTCGGCGCGAGTATCAGGACAGCAGACACCATTTATAAGAGTGTGGGCTACCCTGACAGGAGAGGATACGACGGCTTCATGACATCCTTCCAAACCGATACAATGCATGCACCCAGGTGAGAGGGGGTGAAAATTCATACTGGTAAATTGTTTCCTACTGAAATTCTTCATAAATTTGTCTTGATCTTGAAATCATCGAACTAGCTTCACATACCCTCTCAGTAGGTGAATTTTCATATCGTTTCCTCTACGCCTTCTGCATGCTTCACGTTTTTTGTCAGACAGCGTAAGTCACCAGGCAACATCCTGTACACGACCAGGACATTTGAGACGGAGAATAAAAATCAGTGAATCTTTGAAGCTTCCTGGCAGATTAAAACTGTGTGCCGGACCGAGACTCGAACTCGGGACCTTTGCCTTTTGCGGGCAAGTGCTCTACCAACTGAGCTACCCAAGCACGAATCATGCCCCGTCCTCGCAGCTTTACTTGTGCCAGTACCTCGTCTCCTAACCTTCCAAACTTTACAGAAGCTCTCCTGATAGGTTCGCAGGAGAGCTTCTGTAAAGTTTGGAAAGTAGAAGACGAGGTACTGGCAGGTGTAAAGCTATGAGGACGGGGCGTGAGTCGTGCTTGGGTAGCTCAGTTGGTAGAGCACTTGTCCGCGAAAGGCAAAGGTCCCGAGTTCGAGTCTCGGTCCGGCACGCAGTTTTAATCTGCCAGGAAGTTTCATATCAGCGCACACTCCGCTGCAGAATGGTGTTGCAAACTGACTATAATTCCTATCGTGAGAATAAATTACAGCAGCAATTCCCGTTTTGGAGATAGTAGCATCAGATCTCAATAGATCAGGGGACGTGCAAAAGCTCGAGAATTTGACGGAAACACGATTCCAAACTTTTATTTATTGATTAGTTGCCGTTGTTGTATACTATATATACCCTACAAGATATTTCAGTCCGGGTTCAACAACAGTTATTATTATCATTAAAATAAGGCAGGTCGTGGATATAGTAGCAACAAAAGTTAGCAGAATGCGGGACGATCGCAAATCAAACAGAATACACGATTTGCCGAACTGTGACGTGCTGAGACGTGCTCAAACACGGACTTCATTGTAACAGTGAAAACTGAGCAGAAACAATAGAAGACAAATTCTCCGGAAACACAATGAGATACTATCGCAAAATGTAACGACAGATGGCACAACTAATCACCTTTTCATACAGATGAAGACGTATTCACTCGTCTCATTCCGTTGACACCCAGAAATTCGAATATGCCTTTCGAATTAAAGCGACTGCAGTTTCCCACGTGACCTGCATTCGCTGTATCAACAAGGCACAAGGCTAATCATTTTCTGTAGTAGCTAGTAATGTGCATAAAATGGAATAAACAATTCGTCAGAACGCCCGGAAGCACACCATTTATCAATCAGGCCAATAAAACCTGATAGATCACATGTTTTCATATAATTCGTCTAAATTCGTATCTTTATGCTGAAATTCGTTGTTTATGTACAGTTCGATTAAGCTGAACGAGAAAGGGTGCTTGAAATTGGAACTGGGACCCCATACTAGAATAGAACTAAAAAAAATACTTTATCAGTTAAGAACCCACGCATGAACACATGAAAGTAATCAGTGAGGGCAGGGAAGCAGAGAAGGCAGCTGTCAGCCGCTACCTCCTCCCACTCCTCCAACCCCCCGCCCCCCCTCCCGTCCCGCCCAGGAGAACTGGAATCCCCAGCACACAGACTATCAATTCAGCATCAGTTGGAAGAAATGTAATGCATACTAACGAGTAGAAAGCTTACCAAGAGCCATATTCGTAATGGAATCTCGAAGCTCTTTGGCTGTTCAATGTGAAACTGACATGATAGGGACCCTGCTCCCACCTCAGATACTGAGTGTGCTCTTGCATAAAACTCCTCCCAGTAAAATAATGGTGAAGATTTTAATTCCCCCGACCACTGTCTGATGCTCGAAATATCCGCCGACCAATGGTCGGACGAATCGCCAGACGTCGGCTCTACTGCAATGGCAGCCTTACGGTGACTTGTTGAGCTACGTTTCCTGTGAAACACTAGAAGGCAAAGCACTCGTTTGCCTGTTATGAGACGTACATTAATTACGTGAGGATCTTTTTACAAAAATTTGCACCCCTCTTTCATCTTGGTGAGATTTAGTGATTTGTGGTGCGACTCTCTACCTCCCCTCACGTGCGGTTTACCCTGTAATTTCTAACGTGTTTGATATGTACATGCTTTTGCTTTGTACCACTAAAACACTGCTCGGTATTAATTATAAAAAACAAGATGTTATCCCTTATACTAACGGATATTCTGTGAATATTCTCACCAATTTCGAGACAATTATTTTAATTGAACTAGTTACAGTGCCTCTTAAACATAGTTGTCATTTTCAGTTCTAATTGCACAGAAAGAAATGTAGTACCTCGATGTAGAAAATGAACAGTGTTTCTAGCATGTGGTTAAAAAAACTCTATTTTAAACATGCCAGCCCTGAGTAGTATACGGACGAACAGACGGGCAGAGATACACAAACGGGCAAACCATATTATCCGTTTTCACAGATCCCTAAGAAATTGACGCCTTTGGCTAACGCATACATCAAACGCCGCTGGACCTTGACTTACTTTTCAGATGAAAGACGCCATTGTTTGCATTCCTCTGAACCACTTAACCACGCAGCCTTAGTCTTTTGAGTTATGTGATCACTAAAGTAATTCTTATCGGTGAACTTCAGCTTAGCTTCCTTCCACAAGGGATTAACTTCCAGCTGGAGCGTTTGTTTCGACTTGTAGGCATGTCACTTATCATACGCATTGTAAATGTTTCGGTAAAAATTCGTTTTGAACGTAACAACATCGGCTTTCTATACGTTGCTGAATATCACGACTGACTCACTGACTAATTTCGAGCGGCGCGGCTTGAAACTCCCCGAATGGAATCTGACACTTGTGCAGCACTTGTTTCAAAACGGGGAATCCCAAGCTTGCACACATATAAAGCATTCAGTTTAGAGAGGCAATAAAAATTAGTGTGCGCTTTAATATTCTATATGCTCGGGATTAATATTACAAAAGGTACATTTTATCCATTACACACTCTTAAGACAAAAAACGATGCACCACGAAGAAATTATCAGAACGGAGGAAGAAAATCGGTAGATGTGATGTACACGCTCTGGCAAAGAAATGATAACAGTTTCAGAAAATTTGGATTATTTATTCAAGAGAAAGAGATAAAATTGAGCAGTTCAATAACGTTTTAGTCCATCACTGTCCTTATGCCGTCGCTTAGCATTGATTGATAGAGCTGTTGGATAGATGTCCTCCGGAGGAATATCGTACCAAATTCTGTCCAATTGGCGCGTTAGCCGGTCAAAATACCAAACTGATTGGAGGGCTCTGCCCCTAATGCTCCAAACATTCTCAAGTGGGGAGAGATCCGAGGATCTTCCTGACCTATCTGAATTTGGCAAGAACTAAGACAAGCAGAAGTAACTTTTTGACGTGACGGGCAACAAAACGGGACGAATAATATCGTCGGCGTACCGTTGTGTCCCGTGAATGACAACTAAAGGGGTCTTGCAATGAAAACAAGCGGTACTCCAAACCATCATTCGTGTTGTCGGGCCGAATGTCGGGCAACAGTCAAGATGATAACCCATCGCTGTCTGGGGTGTCTACAGACAAGTGTTCGGCCTAAAATATAAAAAAAAGAATATCGTTCAAATGGCTCTGAGCGCTATGGGACTTAACATCTGAGGTCATCAGCCCCCTAGAACTTAGAACTACTTAAACCTAACTAACCTAAGGACATCACACACATCCATGCCCGAGGCAGGATTCGAACCTGCGACCGTAGCAGCAGCGCGGTTCCGGACTGAAGCGCCTAGAACCGCTCGGCCACAGAGGCCGGCGCCTGGAATCTCATTGGCGCATAGCTGTCTTCAGTGATGAGTCCCGTTTCGAACTGAGCCCCGATGACCAGCGAAGACGTGTCTGGAGACGCCCCGAACAGCGGTGAGATACCTGACTGTCGCCAGCCATACAGCCCAACATCATAGAGTGATGGTCAGAAGTGCCATTTGTTTTTATTGCAGGACCCCTTTGGTTGTCATCCTCGGCACCCTTACAGCACAGAAGTACATCAACGATAATCTAAGCCCCTTTTTGTTGTCCTTTATGGCAAGCCACCCAGGGCTTACATTTCAGTGGGGGAGGGGGGGGGGGGGGGTAGGGGGGAGTTGTAAATCTAGCTCACGTTCACAGTAAAATACTGCACATACTGCAGCGTCTCGGCAGCCAGACCTTTATTGGACTTCCTGGCTGCAAGCATGCAGACTAACTGAGGCAACCAAACAATAACAAAGTGCCCTTCTTACAACCAAATGACTAAAAAAAACTGGGATCTTCAGTCCTTGTTCGCTAACTAAATACAGAAGGAATTAGATGAGCTAAAAGTGACTACTTGTCAAAATTTCTTTTCACTAATGATATTGACTTTGTTTTAATCCAGGAAACCAAAGCATCAAACGAAGAAGATCGTAAAAGAGGAAGCATATGTGGCTATGAGTTTATTGGCGCAACGTTTATGGTGTGGCTACTTACGTTAGAGATAAAATGTAGAGTTGCCACCAAATGTTCTCCCAATTACTGTTCATCCATCAACATAAGCTGGTGGTTTCAACAGCCACCATGAGCTCGGAACAACTAATTTGATAATGCACTTGTTGACTGGGCTTAAATTAACAACCTTTACTTAGTTTTTGACGCCAAGGATTTGGATACATTAGATCAGAGAGGCTACAGCGCAGACCTCTTTTCGTCTCCCATCATCTTAAAGACCATCCAATTCCTAAATCAAGGAAAGTCATGTCACGCTTCCCACATAGCCAAGACAGACCTGTTATCCCCAATACCGGCTCGTGTAGCCCACAAGTTAAGACGGTGCCACGACCTAGCCGGAATTTTAGAAAGACAAACTGGCGGTGTTTCTCGGACTACCTAGAAAAATATATTTGTTTCATTCCACCAGAACCCCAGAGCTACAGTCATTTTGTTGGAGGTGTTCTTGATATGCTAAGAAACATATTGCTCGTGGAATATATGCCGGAATGGGATGCGAGAAGTGTACACATATATGAACAATTTAACACAAGCTGAGACAGTGACGTTGCAGATGAACTGCATAGACTTGATAATCCTAGGAAAGTGCGCTGGTCCGAGACGGTAGAAAAAGCCTGATATTTCAGCCAGTTATATTGTTAGCCATATATTAAAGATGTCCAGATCGCCCAGGGATAAACAGAATACCCCCAAGAAACAAAGAAAAGCTAACAAACCTAATTGCTCAGTCTCCAAGTGATTCAACATATTCTTCCGCATTCACTCTACATGAAATAGAGGTAGCTGTAATAGATATTAAAAATGGTAAGGCTCCAGGGCCTGATAACATACATTCAGAATTTTTATCCTACTTTGGGGCAACTTCCAAATACTGGCTCACTCTCTTCCTCTCTATTATTTTGAAGACAGGAACACTTTCCAAGGTACTGGAAAATATAAAAATTGTGGCAATCTTAAAACCTAATAAATCATCGGATCTACCCCAGAACTTTCGGCCAATTTCTCTCCTTAATTGCATGTATAAGCTCTTGGAGAGACTTATTTACGACAGAACTAGTGATGCACTTTAGAACACATTCCAATAGAGCAAGCGGGATTCAAGCTTCACCGAAGCTGCAATGACCAGATACTAGCTCTGACAACTTTCAGAGAGGCCGGTTTCCAGGTGAAAGTAAACATCTGTGGCCTTTATTGACCTTACGACAGCGTATGACACCGTATGGAAGGAAGGGATGATTTACAAATTTCTGAAAGTAATTAAATGCCGAGCAACAGCTTGTCTTATTAATAACATGAGAAGCAATCGATACTTTCAGGTTTGCTTGGATGGAAACAGAAGCTCAATAAGGAAACTAAATAGTGGCCTGCCACAGGGCTCACTTGTCGCAACTCTTCTGTTCAGCCTTCATATTTCTGATATCTTCGAGGAAATTCTGCTATGCAGACGATATCACTCTGGCTGGAAACTGCAGCCCAGTACCAGTAAGAGTGAGGTTTGTGGGTTTCACATCAACAACAAACAAGGGAACTCTGAGCTCAAGGTGTAATTTGATGACAATATTCTCCGTCACAAGTACCCCAAGTATCTAGGCATCACACTCGACCGGATTTTGTCTCACAAAAAATCGTCTTGAAAACACATCAGCCAAGATAAATACTCGCAACAACATCATTCAGAGGCTGTGTGGCAAAACCTAGGTGGTTTCGTGGGCACTTTGCGTACATCGGCTCTTGCACTGTTTTTTTTCCGCCGCAGAGTACTGTTCATCAGTGTAGGGTAATAGTTATCATGCCAGTCTCTTCGATGAACAGCTAAACAACACTACAGTGTACTGCGCACTACACATTTAAGATTGAATAGTTTAGCTCGAGCCCCCACGTGCTATGGCACGAAAATATGTATATTTGTTACACTCAGCTTACTTGAGTGGCCCAGAGATGTGGCTGGTGTCAATGTTTGGCTACGTTTTCGCCGCAGGGTGCCAGCTCACACCTGTCGTAAACTCAATTTTTAAAGCTGAAATAAAATATAAAAGAAAACAATGCAGGCAGGTATTGCTATGAAATTTAAAAATATTGAGTCACTCACGTTGATTTATGATTTGCACAAGTAGTTTATTTCTGTTTTTCCACGAATAGTCTTCAGTATATTGAGTGAACACTTAAAAAGCAGTCTGAGGGGCTTTTACGTAGGGGCGGCCTTGAACAACTGATGCTACAATACTTCCCTATGAAATTCATATGTCGCGATCACGGCACTCGACAGTCTGTTCACAATTCACAAAATACACTCTTGTCTGCTGTCCTAAACCACTATATTGCGCTCCACTTTCGAACGTGGCTACCAACCCACTACTACACCCAGGTGCGCGGCACGTCCGGCTCTTAACGTCCCTCAGAACCAACTGTACGGTCATCAAAGATGGCCGTTCTATGTACCCTCGAAACGACAGCTTAACTCAAAATAATGCTTGACAAAAACTACGAATATTCTAAAACTAAACACAAAAACATATATGATATATTGAAAGATATTGAAATTTTCCGGGCAATAAAAATTTAAGGTCCAGTTTTCTGTATCTGCCACCGTTTTTTCACAAATAATGTTCTTGTGACGTGACATTGCTATTCCCAGATTTTTTATACGTAACATAAATAAAAATACATACTTAATTAGTCATCTACCTTTTTAAACTTTACAATGCTGCCGCTAATTTCGTCTCTCTAACTTTGTTTATTACCTAAAACACAGCTTCTCTCTGTCGAATCCCATATTTCGACCTCTCATTTAAATATGGTACATGTTTTGCTAAATCGGCTATGATTACTCGATGCAGATCTACTAGCCGCATCCGCAGACACTTTATTTATATTAATCGGCCAAGTCATTGCCGACATATTAGCTTTTGAACTTTCACAAATTTACAATTTTGGAGACACCAGCCGGCCAGTGTGGCCGAGCGGTTCTAGGCGCTTCAGTCTGGAACCGCGCGACCGCTACGGTCGCAGGTTCGAATCCTGCCTTGGGCGTGGGTGGGTGTGATGTCCTTAGGTCAGCTAGGTTTAAGTAGTTCTAAGTTCTAGGGGACTGATGACTTTATATGTTAAGTCCAATAGGGCTCAGAGCCACTTGAATCTTTTTTTTTTTTTTCTTTTAGACAACAACAACTTTTCAACTATTATATATTTTTGTGGCGCGTCTAGATAATGTAGCTTTATATATTTTTCTGTCCATGAGTGCCAACTCGTACCTCCTCTTAGTTTTGTTTCTATCAATTTTTCGCTGGCATATAAATTTCCTCAAGCGCGCAAACACGGCCATACACGCCCATGGCGAGCGTCCGCTCGCGTTTTTCCAAGGCCGCGTAACGCGAGCCGCTCGGCACGACACGGCACGGCCCCGGAGCAACCGCCAGCCATGTGCTACCGCCACAGCTTGTACGCTGACAACACGATGCGCATTACTACTGGTATAATCAGACCAACTCCTGTCTATTGACTTCCCCTTCTAAGCAATACCGACGCATCGCAGATTTGCAGAATTGAGACTCTGCTTAGAGATTACCACAATATACAGAAGAATAAGGAACTACTAATTCATCACGACATGCCGGTCTTACGAAGACCCGCCAGGTTAGCCGAGAGCGCTAATGCGCTGCTTCCTGGACTGGCCACCCTGGATGTGGTTTTCAGACGGTTTTCCACATCCCTGTAGGTGAATACCGGGCTGGTCCCCACGTCCCGCCTCAGTTACACGACTCACAGACATTTGAAACACATCCGCACTTTACCATGATTTACACTAGACGCAGACAGGGGGTAATCTGATTCCGTCCAGGGGGGCTGCGGAGTGGCGGCAGGAAGGGCATCTGGCCACCCCTTCAAATTATCATGCTAAATACGATTTAACCACGCCAACCCCGCGCAAAATGCGGGACAAAGGCGTAAGCGATAGAATACCGGTCTTACGAAGAAATGGGCTTCGTTCGAGACATCTGTACACTGAACAGCTAGTTATATGTACTAAAGTAGAACTGTCAACACATCGAAAATTACCAAGAACGGGAATGGAATGAGAAATACAATTGCGATGCTGTGGGCGTCGAACTTGACAGAAAACTGTGCGTCAAGTTAAACAGCATCTGCATTGATTGTAGTCGATGCTCTAACTCACTCTAAAAATGGGATATTGTGGAGTCTTGTGTTGTGACTGTAGTGCACTCAGACATATAAGGGAGGAGTGATCCAATGGTACTATAAGGATGCATGGAATGATTTTATGAATGCCAATACCACAGCTGTAGAATTGATTAGAAATCTGGATATTAACATTTAGTCGTTTTATTTTTGTTTTATGCAAAGTCATTAATTCCTTACTGCATTTGTGTGCTACACAAATGATGATAGTTTCAGCAGCATAATGCTCGCCTGCAAACGGCGAGAGTTTCTATTACTTGTCTTCGTGCTTGCCAAACCCTGCCTACACCTCTAAGACCGCCGGATCTCTCCCCAACTGATAACGTTTGGAGCACTATGGGGACGGCCCTCCAACTTGCTCGGGTTTCTGACGATCTAACGGGCCAGTTGAACATAATTTGGTGCGATATCCCTCGGGTGGACCTCGAATAACTCTGTCAGTCAATGCCAAACCGAATAACTTCTTTCATAAGGGTCAAAGAAGGACCAACGCTTTATCAAAATGGTTCAAATGGCTCTAAGCACTATGGGACTTAACATCTGAGGTCATTATCCCCTAGACTTAGAATTACTTAAACCTAACTAACCTAAGGACGTCACACACATCCATGTCCTAGGCAGGATTCGAACCTGCGACCGAAGCAGCAGCGCGGTTCCGAACTGAAGGGCCCAGAACCGCTCGGCCACAGCGGCCGGCTAACGCTTTATTGATTTATCTATCTGTGACGGTCATTCTCTTAAATAAATCGTCAAATTTTTCTGAAATTTTACTCATTTATATTCGTTGCCCCCCTCCGCTTACATGAGATTTGGTAAGATTTTGACAGACCCTTCCCCCCCCCCCCCTTCCCCTTAGTTAACCAAGCAATTTGCTCTTCGTATAAAGGATTTCAGCTTTGTTCAGAACTAGGTCACGGCTGCTATAGCTGTGGGACAAATAGCCGTCGTGAATCGGAGACGCACACTTGTTGCCTGTGATCAGTGGTGCCAGTTACCGACGTCTGATGACGCAACAGAGCGAGCCCCAGCAGAGGAGACTGCGACTGGCTGGCGGACTGGGTGAGGGCCCGAGGCCACTTGCTGGCGCGTCCATCCCCTTTAAGCGGGCGGCGACCTTCCGCAACAGCTGCTGCGAGGACGGCGCCGACTCACATTACGCCCGACGGCCACGCGGGTCATCGGCCCTGGCAGTGCCGCAAACGGCTCGGCCACACGAGATCACCATCGCCCGAACGGTAACAGCTCTGCACTGCAGTCGTACCCTCCACCCCTCACCTGAACAGCTCTCTCTCTCTCTCTCTCTCTCTCTCTCTCTCTCACACACACACACACACACACACACACACACACACACACATACATACATACATACAAAGCTAGTCCGTAGTATTCTGCTTCTCAGCGCTTGTACAAAATACTCCAGGCAAATTTTTTCTGTCTGTAAGACAATTCATTTCCCACCTTGGTTGTTACACATTTATATCACTATCAGCTGATTTCGGTTGTTTGCAGTTTTCAAGCGCATACCCCTAACTCGTAAATTTACTCCGTGCACTTTGTGGGTGCATACAAACGTACGTATGTCGTTCTAATACGCAACCGCAGTCGTGACAAACACGAGCGAGAACAACGATCCATATTCGTCAACGCTATACGCTGAGGTGACAAAAGTCACGTGATGCTCCGAATATCGTGTCGGACCTTCTTTTGCCCAGCATAGTGGTGCAGCACAACATGGCTCGAACTCAACAAGTCGTTGGAGGTCCCCTGCTGAAATATGCTGCCTCTATAGCTCTCCATAATTACTAAAGGGTTGTCGGTACAGGATTTTGTGCACCAACTGACCTCTCAATTATATCCCATAAATGTTCGACGGGATTCTTGTCGGGCGATCTGAGTAGCAAAATCATTGGCTCGAATTGCCCAGATTGTTATTCAAACCAACCACGAACAATTGTGGCTCGGTCACGTGACATCGTTGTTTGGGAACATGAAGTCCATGAATGGTTGAAAATGGTCACCAAGTAGCTAAACATAGCTTTATACAGTCAATGACCGCGTCAGCTGGACCAGCAAGACAAGACCATTCCATTTAAACGTAACCCACGCCACTATGGAGCCATCGCAGCAAGCATAGCGCCTTTTTCACAGATTCAGTCCATGGTTTCGTGGGGTCTGCGCCACGCTCGAACCTTATCATCTGCACTTACTACGTAACTGAAATCGGAACTACTCATTATCAGGCCGCAGTTTTCCAGGCGCCTAGATTCCAACCGACATGGTCACGAGCCCAGGAGAGTGCTGCAGGTGATGTCGTGCTGTTAGCAAAGGCAGTCGCGTCACTCGCCTGCTCACATAGCTCATTAACGACAAAATTTCGCCGCAAGATCCTACTAAAGAATACATTCGTCTTACATTCCCCATTGACTGCTGCCGTTGTTTCACACAGTGTCGTTAAGTGAAGGCCGTCAGCCACTGCGTTGTCCGTGGTGAAAGATAATGTCTGAAATTTGGTATTCTCGTTACATCTTCCACACTGTGGATCTCACAAGGGAACCTCCCCAACGCACCCCCCTCAGATTTAATGACAAGTTGGCACAGTGGATAGTCCTTGAAAAACTGAACACAGATCGATCGAGAAAACAGGAAGAAGTTGTGTGGAACTATGAAAAAAATAAGCAAAACATACAAACTGAGTAGTCCATGTGCAACATAGGCAGCATCAAGGGGACTGCAAGCTCTAAAGCGCCGGTGGTTAGCGTGAGCAGCTGCGAAACGAAAGGTCTTTGGTTCAAGCCTCCCTCGAGTGAAAAATTTTTTATTTTCATACTATTATCAAAGTTAAGGCACTCAAACATAATCAACTTCGCTCTCCAAAATTCCAGGACATGTTCCGATTTGCTTGGACACATGCAGGATTTGACGGTCTACACACGGTAAAATTTGAAAACGTTAGAAGCATATGTTTTGACAGAGCACAGGAAAAACTGTGCGACTGTGAAACTGCTGCAGTTATTTGTTGCAGTTCATGTGCAAACTCCTATGTTTTCATCACCTTTTTGGGAGTGATTATCACATCCACAAGAAAACCTAAATCGGCAAGGTAGAATAATCTTTTTACCCATTCGCCAAGTGTACAAGTCAGATGGGCCTACAACATATTCCTGTCAGGTGACACACATGCCGTCACCAGTGTCGTATAGAATATATCAGACGTGTTGTCCTGTGGAGGAATCGGTTGACGTATGACCTTGCGAGCAAATGTTTTCGGTGCCCGCTGGAGAGGCACGTCATTTCGTCTACTAATCGCACGGTTTTGCGGTGCGGTGGCAAAACACAGACACTAAACTTATTACAGTGAACAGAGACGTCAATGAACGAACGGACGGATCTTATATTTGCGAGAATAAAGAAAGTAAAATTTTCACCCGATGGAAGACTCGAACCAAGGACCTCTTCCTCCAGAGCTGCTCACGCTAACCACGGGACCACGGCGCTCCTGAACTCACAATCTCCTTAATGTTGCTTATGTTGCGCATGGACTACTCAGTTCGTATATTTTGCTTATTTTTTTCATAGTTCCACACAACTTCTTCCTGTTTTCTCGATTGATCTGTGTCCAGATTTTCAAGGTCTATCCACTGTGCCAACTCATAACTAAATCTGAGGGGGGTGCGATGGGGAGGTTCCCTTGTCAGAATACGGGGAATTCTCTAATGATTTGCGAAATAGAAAGTCCCTTGCATCAAGCTCCAGCTATCAATCCGTCTTCAGAGTCTATTATTTCCCGTCGTGTGGCCATAATCACATGGAAACCTTTCCACACGAATCACCTCAGTATAAACGACAGCTTCGATAACGTATTACCCTTTTATACCCTGTGTACACGATACTACCGCCGTCTGTATATGTGCATGTTGCGATATCATGAATTTCGCCACCTCAATGTAAAATAACCTTCTCGCGCAAGTAAATATAAAAACTTATAATAAATCTCACAGAACATTGTTCAGTCACAGTTTATTCGACTTTGTCCAGCTTACAGTAAACAGATGTTTACAGAAATATCCACAAACTGCCACCACTCCCAGTTGATCGCACCTATCGATATGTACCGGGGACATCCCTCAGTATTATATAACCTTTGACAGTGTACTTAAAATTACAATCATATACAGACTGACCTAGAACTCGACAATACTCTAGAGCTGGTAGTATGGACCAAAACAACAAAAAAGCCTAGTAAATATAGCTTCTGAAATGTGTATCTTAAGGTCTATGAGCACTTGTTCGTCTTCGATAATATGAAACACATCGCATCTAGTGCAAGTTTTCTGCATCCATTATTTTGCGTTCAGGTAGTATGGACCAAAACAAGAAAGAAAACGCCCAAGAAACACAGACTAATATGCATAGCTTAAAAGTTATATACACTTGTTCAGTGGAAGAGAAATGTTTCACAGTAGCGAAAACTAACAAGTGATCATAGCTCTTCAGGCATGCACTTCAGAGCCCATGTTTAACGGACATTTTTCTTGTTTTTATACATATTACACTTCTCAAAATACGTAAAGCAAAGACCACTCAGTAGATGAGTTATGTTTCATTCTAGCGGAGAAGAACAAGTGCTCACAGATCTTATGGAATGAGTTTTAGAGCCCATGCTTACTAGGCTCTTTTTCCTTTGCCTGATCCATATTACCACCTCCGAAAGTTTGTCAGTGAAGTTCTGGCACTCGCTATACGTTCCACCTCGCACACACAAAAATCTTCATCCTTACGTCATGCCACATAGTAAGTTATTCTACAAAATAAAGAGAAAAAACTGCTCTGAGCACTATGCGACTTAACTTCTGAGGTCATCAGTCCCCTAGAACTTAGAACTACTTGAACCTAACCAACCTAAGGACATCAAACACATCCATGCCCGAGACAGAATTCGAACCTGCGACCGTAGCGGTCGCGCGGTTCCAGACTGTAGCGCCTAGAGCCGGCCGAAGTGGCCGTGCGGTTAAAGGCGCTGCAGTCTGGAACCGCAAGACCGCTACGGTCGCAGGTTCGAATCCTGCCTCGGGCATGGATGTTTGTGATGTCCTTAGGTTAGTTAGGTTTAACTAGTTCTAAGTTCTAGGGGACTAATGACCTCAGCAGTTGAGTCCCATAGTGCTCAGAGCCATTTGAACCATTTTGTAGCGCCTAGAACCGCTCGGCTACTCCGGCCGGCTAAAGAGAAAACTTCAAAACGAAAATTTAAAATTTTCACAATTTTGGCGAGGCTGAAGTTATCATGTAATAACGCATACGTAATTGCAGACTTTCTGGGCACTTATTTGCAACATTCATATCCATCAATTTCACCAATTATTCGGCTACGTTCGCTCAACACATTTCCACACCCATTTACCATTTGTGTATATTTTCATTTCCTCGAGTTCATCCATAACCCTTCCGTTCAAAATACAGTATTTGTAGGGCTTTGGTGGTCTCTGAAATAGTGTGGGTGGTCTCTTTCAAATGTGTTGTCTCTGTGACATTATTGGTCTGAGTCGATCTTGTGTACTCTTTAAATTTGGTGTTAGAGGTACGTCCCGTTTCCACTATATAAAATTTCTGGCAACCACCACAGTTGATTTTGTTGATATCAGACCTTAATAAGAGGGCCACTTTGTTGTTTGTCTGGCGCTTCGACTTATCTAATGTTTTCTCAGTGCTGGAGGGGATATTTACTCCTGCATAAAAAAAAACGCGATTCAATTCGAGATTTTACTAGTATACGGTACCTAGGCTTATTTGTTTTTATATAGTAGTTCATATTCTGTAAGCGAGATAATTTCCGTGTCAGTTGTTGCTCTACTTTTCTCTAATACATCTGCGTAGATTGTGTGTCTTATTTTAAAGTGTTGACGAATATGGTACGTTGTTATCGATCATGTTACCACGGCAGCAGTCAAGTACTAAAATAACAGATATACGTTTGTACACACCCACAACGAACGACGGCGTAAATTTCAGAGTCAATAGTTTCTGGTCGTGGCACGCGAAACGGGGGAAGTTATTTTTTTGTCTCTGTCGCTTTTTCAGCAACGCATCCTAATCCACCCTAACCTTTGTCGCTGTTGAGATTTTCAGTCCAAAGATTGGTTTAATGGAGCTCTCCTTGCTACACTATCTTGCGGAAACCTCTCCATCTCTGCATACCCACTGCAACCTGCATTCATTTCAGCCTGTTAACCGTATTCATCCCTTGGTCTCCTTCTTCAGCTTTTACTTCCAAAAATTCCCTCCGTTAGCAACTTGACGCTTTGTTCATACCTCAGAACCAACCGACCTCTTCTTTTAGTAGTACTACAATTTTTTTCACTGATTCGACCTCCTCATTAGTTACTTATCCACCCATCTAATCTTCAGAATTCACTTGTAACACATTAAAAGCTTTTATTCTCTTCTTGTCTGCAATCCTTATCGTCCAGGTTCCGTTTCCGTACAAGCTCTCGCTGTAGAGAAATACTTTCAGAAAGGAATTTCTGATAGTTACATTTACAATGAGATGAGAAAAGTCACGGGATAGGGAAACGCACGTATACAGATGGCGGTAGTGTCGCGTACACAAGGTATAAAAATGCAGTGCACTGGCGGAGCGGTCATACGTACTCATTTGATTCATGTGGAGAGGTGTCCGACGTGATTATGGAAGCACAGTGGGAATTAAAAGGATTTGAACGCGCAATGGTAGTTGGAGCTAGACGCATGGGACATTCCATTTCGAAAATCGTTAGGGATTCTGGTATTCCGAGATCCGCAGTGTCAAGAGTATGCTGAGAATAAGAAAAATTTCAGGCATTACCTCTCACCACGGACAACGCGGACTTCATTTAACGACCTAGAGCAGCGGCGTTTGCCTACAGTTATCAGTGCTAACGGACGAGAAGCACTGCTTTAAACAGCCGCAGAAATCAAAGTGAGACGTACAACTATCACATCCGTTAGGACAGAGTGGCGTAACTTGGGGTTAACGGGCTATGGCAGGAGACGACCGGGACGAGCACCTTTGCTAACAGCATATCGCCTGCCGCGCTTCTACTGGGGTCGTGGCCAAATCGGTTGGACGCTATACGACTGAAAAACCGTGGCCTGGTCAGATGAATCGCGGTTTCAGTTGATAATTGCTGAAGGCATGGACTTTATGTTCTCAAACAACAACGAAATTTTTATGGATGACAATGCACCATGTCACCGGGCCACAATCTTTCGCGATTGGTTTGAAGGACGCTCTGGACAATTCGAGTGAATGATTTGGCCATCCAGGTCACCCGATATGAATCCCATGGAACATTTACGGACACAATCGAGATGTTAGATCGTACAGAAAATCCTGCATCGGTAACACTTCCGCAACTACGGACGGCTATACGGGCAGAATGGCTCTACATTTCTGCAGGGCACTCCCAACGACTTGTTGAGTCCATGCACGTCGAGTTGCTGTTCTACGTCGGTCAAAATGAGGCCTGTCAGGATATTAGGGGGTTTCCCATGATTTTTATCAACTCAGTGTGTATTGGATATTAACAACATTTCTCTTTTCGGGAAATGCTTTTCCTGCTATGGCCAGTCTGCATTTTATACACTCTCTGCTTCGGCTGTGATCAATTGTTTTGCTACCCAAGTAGGAAAGCTCATGTAACACCTTTAATGTCTTCTCTTCTAATCAAATTCCTTCAACATCGGTTGATTTAATTCTATTACGTTCCATTATCCTTGTTTTACTTTCGTAGATGTTTAACTTAGGACCTGTTTTCAAAACAGTATCTATTCCATTCAAATGCACTTCGAAATTCTTTGCTGGCTCCTACAGAATTACAATGTCATCGGCAAGCCTCCAAGATTTTATTTCTTCTCCTAAAACTATAATTCCCTTTCCAAGTTTCTCCTTGGTAGATTTTATTGCTTGCTCAATGTACAGATTGAACAGTATCAGGGTTAGGCTACAACCCTGCCCGAACCACTTTTTTCCCTTTCATGTCCTTTGAATCTTAGAAATACACTAGTTTCTACACAAGTTATTAGGAACCTTTCGTTCCATGCATCCCTGTATTTTAAGCTTGCTACTTTCGGAATTTCAAATAATTTATTCCAGCCAGCATTGTGGAAATCTCTAAAAGCAGGTCTGCCTTTCTTTAAACTATGTTCTAAGTTTAAACTGTATGGTCTGTGTTACTAAATTTCTTCCCCTAAGCCGTCATCTACTAGTTTTTCCATTCTTCTATAAACAATCGATAACATGTATTTTTTTATATACAGATAGTTATAGATTTTGTACGACTGGGTTTCGGAAGACTATCATCAGCACAATCGGAAAGATAGCAAGTAGATGGATGTAATATTTGTTGATTTCTAAAAATGTTCTGAACTGATTTCTCGGTTGGGAGGACAAAACATACTACCCTGAATGGGGAATCGTCAGTAGATGTAGAAGTACAGGCTTGTCCCAGGGAAGAGTGTTCATGTTGTACGTTAATTAGACGGTATGTAGCGGCCACCATCAGACTTTTTGTAGATCATGCAGTAATCTATACGAGGAACTATCTAAAAGCGCTGTAAAAATATCAAGTCAGATCTCCACAAGATTTCAACGTGGTGCGAAGATTGTTAAATTGCTTTAAAGGTGTAGAAATGAAAAATCATGGACATCACAAAACTGATATAAATACATCGTAACTGGAATCAGTCGACTCTTAAAAATAAGCAGATTTCGTTTGACTGGCAGGATACTTGGAAAATTCAATCCGTCTACACAGGAGATTGCTTACACAGCTTATCTGCAACCCATCCTAGACTACAGCTCAAATCACTGGTACTCACATAAAATAGGACTAACAGGAGAGGTAAAGGACACTGACGGAATAAAATCGCAACACTAAAAAAATAATTACTGTTGAGTAATGAACTTTCGGGAAAACATTTTTCTAGTTAACATATTTAAGTGATTAACACTGCAAGATTACAAGTTAATGTAAGCGTGAGATAAGCTACCGCAAATATGAAATACTGGTACGTTAATAACCGTTGCAGCCACCAGAACACTGAACGCAAGCATGCAAACGAGCATGCATTGTTTTGTAAAGGCGCCGGACGTCAGTTGGTGGACTGGAGCTCCACGCCCATTGCACTCGGTCGATGGACGCAGGGATGTTTAAAATACACAATCTTATAAACAAACATCTAGAGTATTTACGTAATTATCAACTTGGGAATCGGCAGCAGGACGTCTTCTGGTCTACTCTCATAAGATATTGTGGGGAATTCTTCTGTGATCCGTCTGATGGACAGTTGTTCTCCACAGTCGCAAAGCGGGGATGGTTCCTTATCCCTTGTGTGTAAAACAAATATGCACATCTGCCATGTTGGGTTGTAATTTCGTTTAGCGTTGACCACGTTTTCCGTGCCAAATCGAATCCCTGCGGCTTTTGATGGAACAATTATTGTTCTGTTGTCAAGTTCATTCGTAAGTCCACACATAAGTGATGTTGAACTGCACTTCCACAGCGCCCACCGTTGTTTTTGTTGATGGTCGTGTAGAGCCGATCGGCTATGGTGTGCATCACTGACATGTTGATGGATTGGTAGATTTATATTATACCTGATTTTTTTGTACTAATTCGTGAGAACATTTACACAACGTAATACGGTTTTGGAAATATTTACTGTAACAGATTTGAATTTAGAAGCGATGAAGACTGTGTCATCTCTAATAAGGTGTTTGCTGAGATTCGCACCGCCGTGACATTAATTTGCATTGGGATCGTCATACAGAGAAATGTTCTCTAATGATATCTTGGCCGAGCGAGATGGCGCAGTGGTAACCATTCGGGATAACGAATGTTCAAATGCCCGTCTCGTCATCCGGATTTAGGTTTCCCATGATTTCCCGAACGCTTAAGGAAAATGCCGCGATAGTTCCTTCAAAACGGCTTGAGCGATTTCCCACACCATCCTTCCTTATTCGAGCTTGTGCTGTATCTCTAATGGCCACGTTGCCGACGGGGCTTTAAACTCTAGTCTCTATCCTTTCTAGTGGTCTGCCACAGTAAACATTTTCTGTAGTCAAAGGGTTGTACCGAAAAGAGATTGTAGGATGTGCAAGAAAGCTACGTTATGTGGGTGGCATACAAAAAGCGGAAAGCAATTCAAGTCATCCTTTTGACCATGATCGTACATGCAGAATCGTGCCCTGCCGTTTTCGTCTGTAGGGCAGGACGACAATGCACAGTATACGAACCTGAGCGCCAGAAGATTTGGTAGTCAATAGGACACGGAAGCTGCAAATACGGTAGGTGATTTTGCGAAATTAAATATTTTTCTGGAGAACTGTCTGGGAATTACAGGACGCTATGGCAACAGCAGTGGCAGCTGCTTAACAAAAATTCACTTGGCGTCACAGAATCCAAAGTGGCCAATTAAGTACAAGGGAAACCCGTGGATGAATTGTGCAGAGCGCCAAGAGAGAGATAGGACTCCTAGTAGGGGATACTTCACAAGTGGGGAAACTGAGTGCCCGCTGGACGCTGGAGGTCGCTCAAGACTCAAATCGTGGCTGTAAGTGCTGATCACGAGAATCATTGCTACTACACAGAGTGCCTCCCTAGTCCTGCCTCCATTTTCACGCACGCAGCCCGGTGAACAAGACATTTTGTGCACGTAGTCCCTGTCAGGGCATCGGGCATACACTTCTACAATTAAATACGCTGTAGAACATACAGAAAACTCTACTTTATGCCTCCTATATCAGACTTGTACTGAGGTGACAAAAGTGATGGCGTAGCTCCTAATATCATATCGACATCCTTTTGCGCAGCGTAGTGCAGCAACTCGACGTCGCATGGATTCAACAAGTCGTCTGAACTCCCGTGCAGAAATACGCTGCCTCTACAGCCATCCATAATTGAGAAACTGTTGCCGGTGCAGGATACTGTGCACGAACTGACCTCTCGATTATGTCCCACAAATGTTAAATGGGACTCGTGTCGGGCAATCTGGGTGGCGATATCATTCGCTCAAATTGCCCAGAAAGTTCTTCAAACAAACCGCGAACAACTGTGGCCTAATGGCATGGCACATTGTCATCCATAAAAATTTTATCGTTGTTTGGGAATACGAAAAATGGTTCAAATGGCTCTGAGCACTATGGGACTTAACATCTGTGGTCATCAGTCCCCTAGAACTTAGAACTACTTAAACCTAACTGACCTAAGGACATCACACACATCCATGCCCGAGGCAGGATTCGAACCTGCGACCGTAGCGGTCACGCGGTTCCAGACTGAAGCGCCTAGAACCGCACGGCCACTCCGGCCGACCGGGAATATGAAGTCCATGAGTGGTTACAGCCTAAGTAGCCGTACATAACTGTTTCCAGTCGCTAACCGATTCAGTTGGACCAGAGGACCCAGCCCATTCCAGGTAAACACAGCCCACATCATTGTGGAGCCACCACCAACTTGCACAGTTCTTTGCTGACAACTTGGGTCTATGGATTCGTAGAGTCTGCGCCATACTCGGACCCCACCATCAGTTCTGAAATCGGTACTCATGTCACCAGGTCACGGTTTCCCAGTCGTCTAGGGTCCGACAGCTATAGTCTAGAGCCCAGGAGATGCGCTGCAGCAAAGCTACCAGCGTCGGTCGTCTGCTAGCATAGCCGATTAAAGCAAAATTTCGCCACATTGTCCTAACGGAGGCGTTTTTCGTACGTTCCACATTGATTTCTGCGGTTATTTCACGCAGAGTTGCTTGTCTTTTAGCACTGACAACTCTACGCAAACGCTACTACTCATTAACTGAACGCCGTCGGCCCCTGCGTTTTCCGTGGTGAGAGGTAAAGCCTGAAAATTGCTATTGTCATCTCATCCTTGATACTGCGGATCTCAAAATATTGGATTCCCTAACAATTGTCGAAATGAAGTCTCTCGTGTGCCTAGCTCCAACTTCGATTCTGCGTTCAAAGTCTGTTAATTCCCGTCGTGCGGCTATAACCACGTCGGCAAACTTTTCACAGGAATCACCTGAGTACAAATGACTTACTCACTTACTTACTCACTGGTCATACCGGACTCGAGAGTCCATTACCGCAGCAACGTATTTTCGCCACCTGTCCCTGTCTTGGGCTATTTCCTTCCATTCACCTTCAATACCTAGGCTCCTCAAATCAGCCTTCACATTGTCCTCCCATCTACGCCTCGGTCTCCCCATAGGACGTTTTCCCTCTAACAAGGTAACCTCCCCATCGCACCCCCCTCAGATTTAGTTATAAGTTGGCACAGTGGATAGGCCTTGAAAAACTGAAGACAGATCAATCGAGAAAACAGGAAGAAGTTGTGTGGAACTATGAAAAAAATAAGCAAAATATACAAACTGAGTAGTCCATGCGAAAGATAGGCAACATACAGGATAAATTAAGCGTAGGAGCGCCGTGGTCCTGTGGTTAGCGTGAGCAGCTGCGAAACGAGAGGTCCTTCGTTCAAGACTTCCCTCGAGTGAAAAGTTTAATTTCTTATTTTCAGACAATTTTAGAGTGGGAGTAGACGTGATTACCAATCCTCCAGGTTGTACACCTCTTGTGCAACCGTTAGATGTGTTTGGTTTTCGGCAAGTGAAATACTTTGTGAAAAGATTCTATGATTTTGCGAAGCTGCACAAGTACACAGAGCAGTATTGTTTACGTAATCATGTGTCAATTATCAAAGTTCAGGCACTCACACGTAATCAACTTCACTCTCCAAAATTCCAGGACATGTTCAGATTTGCTTGGATATATGCAGGATTTGACGGTCTACACACGGGAAAATTTGAAAACGTTAAAAACATGTGTTTTGACAGAGCACAGGTAAAACTGTGCGACTGTGAAACTGTTGCATTCATTTGTTGCAGTTTATGTGACAAACTCTTATGTTTTCATCACATTTTTGGGAGTGATTATCACATCCACAATAAAACCTAAATCGGGCAAGGTAGAAGAATCTTGTTACCCATTCACCAAGTGTGCCAATTAGGTGGGTCGACAACATATTCCTGTCATGTGACGCACATGCCGTCACCAGTGTCGTATAGAATATATCAGACGTGTTTTCCTGTGGAGGAATCGTTTGACCTATGACCTTGCGATCAAATGTTTTTCGGTTCCCATTGGAGAGGCACGTCCTTTCGTCTACTAATCGCACGGATTTGCGGTGCGGTCGCAAACCACAGACTCAAAACTTATTACAGTGAACAGAGACGACAATGAACGAATGGATAGACCGTAACTTTGCGAAAATAAAGAATGTAAACTTTCCACTCGAGGCAAGACTTGAACCAAGGACCTCTCGTTCCGTAGCTGCTCACGCTAACCACGGGACCACGGCGCTCCCGTGCTTACCCCATCCTTGATGTTGCCTTTCTTGCGCATGAACTACTCAGTTTGTATATTTTGCTTATTTTTTTCATAGTTCCACACAACTTCTTCCTGTTTTCTCGATTGATCTGTGTTCAGTTTTTCAAGGCCTATCCACTGCGCCAACTTATAACTAAATCTGAGGGGGGTGCGATGGGGAGGTTCCCTTGTAAGTGCCCTAGCAGTGCTCTGCGCGCTGCTCTGCCCTCATCCATTCGAGCTACGTGACCCGCCCATTGCAGCCTACGTGATTTAATAATACTGATTATGTCAGGGCTTGAATAGAGTTCGTGAACCTCTTCGTTATGAAGCTTTCGCCACTCTCCGCTAATGTCATCCCTTTTTGCTCCGAAAATTTTCCGCAAAATTTTGTTTTCAAATACTCGAAACGACTTTTCATTTTGCACTGTGCGAGACCAAGTCTCACTCCCATACAGCATAACTGGTAGAATAATGGTTTTGTGTAATCTAATCTTTAAATTCCTAGACAATATCCGTGATGAAAGTAATCTATTCAGCCGGCCGGAGTGGTCGTGCGGTTCTAGGCGCTACAGTCTGGAACCGAGCGACCGCTACGGTCGCAGGTTCGAATCCTGCCTCGGGCATGGATGTGTGTGATGTTCTTAGGTTAGTTAGGTTTAAGTAGTTCTAAGTTCTAGGGGACTGATGACCACAGATGTTAAGTCCCATAGTGCTCAGAGCCATTTGAACCATTTTTTAATCTATTCAGTGGGAAGTAGCACGCATTTCCCGCCCGTAGTCTCTTCTTCAGTTCGGATTCAATCTCATTTCTCGAAGTGATGTCCACGCCTAGATACTTAAATGTGTTCACTTTTTCAAACTGCGTGTCTCCAACTCTTAACATTTCCTGATCTACTGCTATTGGAATTCTAGTAGTAACCAGGTATTTAGTTTTGTCTTCACTTATCCTTAGACCTACATCTTCACTAGCCTTGATTAACGCATTCGCATTTGTTGTTGCAGATTCTTTCCTATCGCTAATGATGTTTAGATCATCTGCATACCCTAGTATCTTAATATTTCCATTTAACTCTACACCCTCTGAATTATCTGCTGCCATCCGTACAATATATTCTAGGACTAAATTAAAAAGTAGCGGAGACAGGGCACCTCCCTGCTTAAGACCGTTCTTTATTACAAATTTTTCTGACTCCAATTGCCCCACGCGTACTCTACCTTTTATGTTTTTCAAACTCGCTTTTATAAGTCTAATATACTTCTTTGGTATTTCAAGTTCCAAAAGAATTCTGTACAATTTTGACTGCAATACTGAATCATATGGTTTTGTAAAATCTATGAAAAGATTATGAACTGGTTTATTGTATTCCCATTTCTTTTCCAAAATTTGACGCAGGGTGAATATTTGGTCTATAGTTGATCTGTTCCTCCGAAAGCCGGCTTGGTAATCCCCCACAATTTCATCTGCAAATGGTGTAAGCCTGCTTATCAGAATATTAGAGAAAATTTTGGAACATACTGGTAATAGCGATATCCTTCTATAATTACTACAATCCATTTTGTCATCTTTCTTAAAAATTGGGATCAGAATCGACTCCTGCCACTCTTCAGGTATCATCTCTGAGTTCCATACTTTAGTTATCACTTTGTGAACTACTTCCACCAATTTCTGTCCCCCATTTTTAACTAATTCTGCAGTTATGCAATCTGATCCTGGTGCTTTATGGTTTTTTAATTTGTTGATTGCATCTCTTACTTCCTTTAACGTTGGCTCAGGTATCTGGGGTTCTGCTGTATGTATTTCGTACGCCTGCTCATTTCTTGCTTCCTGGTGTACATTTAATAGATGCTCAAAATACGCCCTCCATTTACTTAATATAGCACTGGGGTCTGTCAGTATTCCGCCAGCATCCCCTCGAAGTGCATTTGTCCTAGCCTTGAAGCCCTTCCTATACCCATTTATGTCTAGGTAAAGTTCCCTAATGTTTTTTGTTTTACTGTTTGTTTCCATTTTTGTAATTTGATTGTTCAGATAATCCCTCTTCTTTGCTCGTAGCCTACGACCAACTTCCCTTCTCAAGTGCAAGAACTCCTCTCGTTTTCTGTCTCCCGTTCTATCCCAATCTAATCGCGCTTTTCTTCTTTCCTCTACCAATTTCTTGCATTCCTCATCAAACCACGGTTTCCTCCTGTTCTTCTTAATTGTACCTATTGTGACCTTCGCTGCCTCTTTGATATTATTCCTCACAGTGGTCCACTGTTTATTTACATCCTCGTCTTGATCTTCGTGTGTCCTGATAGCATCAAACCTATTTGAAATTTCTATCATGTACCTTCTTCTAAAACTTTCATCATTTAGCTTGTCAGTGTCTAACCTAACAAGTACTGCACTGTGACACCATGATGTTGCTGTAGATAGCCGTTGGTGAACTTTGGCAACTACAAGAAAATGATCAGAATCGCAGTCTGCTCCCCTGAAAGTCCTAACATTTTCTATACTAGTGTGCCATGTCCGATCTACAAGAACATGATCAATTTGGTTTCGGGTGTGTCCATCCGGAGAGACCCAGGCTGCTTTATGAATGTCCTTCCTTTTGAAATATGTGCTCTGAACAAACATGTCTTTTGAAACATGTCTAGTGCCATTATCATTCGAAATGTTATGCAAACTTTCTTTCCCAATTGTAGGCCGGAATGCTTCCTCCTTCCCTATCTCCGCATTAAAATCACCTATGATTAATTTTGTATCACACTAGGAGAACTCATCACACAGTTGATCTAGTTCTTCATAAAAGCCGTCTTTAACAAGCTCTTCAGTGTCCTCAGTTGGTGCGTGTGCATTAATTACTACTAGTCTATTCCACCTGCAGGACAACACTATAACTGATAGTCGGTCACTAATGAACCTTATATCTCTGATTGCATGAAGCACTTTTCCCTGTACTGCGAAACCTGTTCCGAAACTGTGAGGTTCCGAACCTCCATAGAAAAATGTATAGTTACCCCTCTTTATGCTACCCTCCCCCTGCCACCGAGTTTCTTGAATAGCTGTAATGTCTACATCGTATCTATCTAATTCGTCTAATAATGTCTGGAATGTTCCTGGCCTGTTCAAACTCTTAACCTTCCATGTTCCCAACCTGAAAGTTCCTTTCGGCCTGATTCTCTTCGAAGTAGGTTCCGCCCGGAGATCCGAATGGGAACCTAGTTTACCTCCGGAATATTTTACTTCAAAGGGACCCATGCCTATTAATGTTGCTGATTCTTGATGAATATATTTGGTAGTAAGAGAAGAAGAAACAGGGATGGTTCATCACGCCATCGCCTGCTCCCCACCGGCTGTCTGCGACTGCTTATTTTTTGTATTCGCAGCTACCCTTCATATCTGAAGGCCATATCCCCTATCCGCAACCTGGGGACGCGCTGTGCCGTGGTGGTAGGGGCCCACGAGACAGCTTCACGAATTCACTGCCTTTTTATACATTGCGTAGGTGATATATCGCCAACGGTATAGGTGCATATCGCCATCCCTTACGGACCGAGGTGGCACAGTGATTAGCACACTGGACTATCTTCGTGAAGACGACGATTCAAACTAGCGTGTGGCCATCCAGATTTAGGTTTTCCGTGATTTCCCTAAATCGCTCTAGGCAAATGCCGGGATAGTTCCTTTGAAAGGGAACGGCCGTTCTCCTTCCCCATCCTTGACGCCATCCAAGCTAGTAAGTACTCCGTCTCCAATGACCTCGATATCGACGGGACGTTAAACCCATTCTTATTTCTTTCCTTCTCCCTTCCTTCCTTCCTTCCTTCCTTCCTTTCTCCCTTCCATATTCCATGAGTTTTCTCACCTCCGAGTATACTAACAAGCAGTAAAACGACTCTGACAATTTTCTGATTGGTAACGTTCTGCCGCACCGGTCCAGAGATGATATTCGAGTTTTCATGCCAGATAAAAAAGGCACAAGTCGTACCTCCACTGCTGAAACTAATGTGGTGCATTGGTCTCCGTGGAGTCCTGGTAAAAATAGATTCTCGACGGCTTACATTCAATCTTACAGCAGTAGCACAGGTCACTGCAATATTCAAGAAAACTAATAGGAGTAACCAACTGAATTACTGACCTCAATTTGCAGTAGGATTTTGGAGCATATATTGTACTCGAACATTGTGAATCACCTTGAAGAAAATGACTTACTGATACATAACCAACACGGATTCAGAAAATATCGTTCTTTTGCAACACAGCTAGCTCTTTATTCCCATGAAGTAATGATTGCTGTCGACAACGGATCTCAGATTCCTAGAATTCCAGAAGGCTTTTGATACTGTTCCTCACAAGTGACTATTAAACCAATTCCGTGCATATGGAGTATCGTCTCAGTTGTGTGACTGGATGCGTGATTTCCTCTCAGAGACGTCACAGTTCGTAGTGATAGACGGTAAATCATCGAATAGAACAGAAGTGATATCTGGCGTTCCGCAAGGCCCTCTGCTGATCCTGTTTTATATAAACGATCGAGGTGATAATCTGAGCAGCCCCCTTAGATTGTTTGCAGATGACGCTGTAATTTGATCATCAGATGATCAATTCAAATTACAAAATGATCTAGAGAGAATTTCTGTATGGTGCGAAAGGTGGCAATTGGCACTAAACAAAGAAAATGCGAGGTCATCCACATGGGTACTAAAAAAAATTCGATAAATTTTGGGTATACGATAAATCGCACAAATCTAAGGGCTGTCAGTTCGACTAAATACCTACGAATTACAATTACGAGCAACTTAAATTGGAAAGACCACATAGATAATATTGTGGGGAAGGCGAAACAAAGACTGCGCTTTGTTGGCAGAACACTTAGAAGATGCGACAAACCCACTAAAAAGACAGCCTACATTACACTTGTCTGTCCTCTGCTGGAATATTGCTGCGCAGTATGGTATCCTTACCAGGTAGGATTGACGGAGGACATCGAAAAAATGCAAAGAAGGGGAGCTCGTTTCGTATTATCGCGCAATAGGGGTGAGAGTGTCACTGATATGATACGCGAGTTGGGGAGGCAGTCACTGAAATAAAGGCGGTTTTCTTTGCGAAATTTCGATCACCAACTTTCTCTTCCGAATGCGTAAATAGTTTGTTGACACCCACCTACGTAGGAAGAAATGATCATCATAATAAAATAAGAGAAATTAGAGCTCGAACGGAAAGATTTAGGTGTTCCTTTTTCCCACGTGGCATTCGAGATTGGAAAAGTAAAGAAGTAGCATGAAAATGGTTCAATGAACCCTCTGCCAAGCACTTAAGTGTGAACTGCAGAGTAACCATGTAGATGTAGATGTAGATCGTCGGTCGCTCCGTATAGCTCTGAGAAGGCGAAGTGACGCCCAGACGCTCATGGCATTCCTGTGCGGCGGTTCGCACGTGTGGAAACATTGTCTCTGCGCTAGTAAAGAACCACACTAGTTATTATTGACCTCGGAAATCGGAATTCTTATGCACTCTCCGACATTTCTCTGGTGCATTTTATCATCCAACATTTAAATGCGGTTAATTACCTCCCCCCGCCTTCCCCCGACCACATAGCGCAGTGTGTTAACGTGCTGCTTCAGGTATCTGGCGAGACGAGCCAGTCCCCAATGGGTATTAACGACGACAGCTGATGAGGCGGCCAGGCTGGATGTGGTTTTTAGGGGGCGAATACCAGGCTTTTACCTACGTACATCCTAGTTACACGCTACGCAAACATCAATAAAAATGCAATTTCCTGTCCTGGCCGATTAAAGCTGTGTCCCGTATCGGCACTCGAGCCTGGGAACTTTGTCTTTCGGGAGCAAGTGCTCTACCGATCATGCACATTGGTTTCCCAGCTTTACTTCCAGTACAGCATCTCCTGCCTTCTAAGAGTCACATAAGTTGTGAGTCATCACAGACATTCTAAGTTACTTCAATCACCTACATGAGAAAATCAAATTTACAGTGGAACATGAGCAAAATAAAAGCATCATCTTTCTGGACCTAAATATTACAAGACACAACAACATATGCACATTCAAAATTCATAGGAGAAACACAATGACTGACATCACAATCCCTCATGTCACCCAAATATCCATAAACAGGCAGCATACAGGTCAATGCCACATAGGGCAACTAAAATACCATTGAACCAAGAAAACATGCGACAGGAAATAAACACAGTGAAAAAGATTGCAGTTGCCAATGGGTACAATGCTTCCACAGTTAACACAATCCTAGACAAAGTGAACAAAGACCCAGGTACAAACTGCACCACAGAATAGAAAGAGAAAAACAAATGTAACACAGAAGATCGCAAATATTTTAAAAATCACAAATTAAAAATTGGATTTCCTACATCTAATAAACTACAACAAAAACTAATACACAATATAAAGTGTAAGCATGACCCATACTCAGACTCTGGAATGTACAAGGTCACATGCCAGGATTGCTCCATGTTCTGCCTAGGACAAACAGGGCGAAATTTAAACACCAGGTACACAGAGTACATAAAAGCCGACACACACAACACACACACTAGATCAGTCATAGCAATACATGTACATAATACAGGACACCCATTTGGAAAAATAGAGCAAAATGTCAAAGTACTTCACCGACTAAACAAAGGACATAAAATGGATTTTCTAAAAGAACTGGAAATATATTCAAATTACAGAAAGTATGAAGATAAAATATTAAAAGAAAAACTTGAAAGTTAATCAGTGAATTTCTTCAGATGTTTCGATGGTATACTTAAATAAAAACAATAACACATAGAAATAAGCACAATTGTAAAATAGAAGTAAATTATGATCCAAATTGTTAAGGCAAATAACCTCTGTGCAAAAGCATATCATACTCTGTGGAAGACCTATAATGTCATCTCTGTTGATTACTTATAGCAGCATCTGTGTAACTGTTTTGTTTATGTAAAATGTTTTCGATGTTTAAAAGTGTACAACAAGCAGTGTGTGATGTTTAGTGTGTGTGAGAATCTGCACAAATAAACCATAAAGAAAATGTAAGTATAAATTCTTCAAATTTCGCCACTAACTTCACAAAAAGATCGACAACCAACTAAAAATCGCGTATTTTCTTATATATTGCAGTAAAGTCAACGAAATGAAGCAGAATATCACACGTCGACAGCATCATATAGGAATGACATAACAAACACAAAAAACGCACTTGAAAATGGGAATCATTTCCCGAAACGCGTCGTGCGAAAAATGAAAATGGCTCTAGGCACTATGGGACTTAACATCTGAGGTCATCAGCCCCTAGACTTAGAATTGCTTAAACCCAAATAACCTAAGGACATCACACACATCCATGCCAAAGTCAGGATTCGAACCTGGGACCGTGGCAGCATCGCGGTTCCGGACTGAAGCGCCTAGAACCGCTTGACCACAGCGGCCGGCTGCGAAAAATAAAATAAAGAAAATCGTGACTGGTAGCAGATGAGTTATTTATAAACAAACCTATTGTTTTCACAGTCGCAGGCTTTCAGAACCATTTATAATGGATCAAATCAGATAAGGCTAATCATAAACGCAAGAGGAAGGACAAGTTTTAAATTCACAGTATTTTATCACAAAGGCTCTACATTAATTAAATAGCTGTAACTGAAAATATATTTAATTACAAGACTTTTCAAGCATCTGATACAAGAGACAGGCACAACACGCCCCCATCCCCCAGATTATACTTATAGCGGCCGCCTGCAGTAACATGGTTATAGGTTGGTACAGGTGACTTCTAAAAACAGGAAACGAACACACAGGTAACAGCAAAAACACAATTATTTTGAAGGCCACACTATCAACAATTAAAGCATGTCCCGAGCTCAGTAATCGGAATGAACAAATAACGGACGTAATTCTAGCAGTTTGCGTACAAGAATAAGTTTTACATTTCTTTAAAACAAGGCTTTAAATTAAAACAGACGACATCTGCTAACTGTGCCACTATAATTACACATCCGCTAATTTGCTTTCAAAAAATCAAACACTAGCGGTAACTGACCAGTACCAACAGTTTACGAACAATAATTGCCGTGAATTAATGAGTAGATGACTTCAACTTGCAGTAATTAATTGACAGACTCTTTTAGTAAGCCACGGCACCGCTTAAACCATTTAGTAAAATCTAAATTACTAAGAAAATATTTAAATGCATGTAATAGCAAACTCAGTTTTTTTAAAAAAGAAATCAGTCAGCACATCGATTAATAAACTTAACATGTAAGAAAACATACTAACGGAAAACTAATGAAGGTCAATACATCTAGACACAGGACGAGAACCCACACAACGAAACCACGGGCGAGGAACAAAGTTTATCTCATAGACTTGCAAATGCTCACCCTTAGAATTCCGTAGTAAAGTTTGCCTATATGTAACCTGGTACAATTACTTTCCACCAGGCAAAACGCCTTTCACCGTGAGGCCAGCTGAAGGTGCATAGAATCCACGGTATACCATATTTTGTGAGCCACACAATGCCACCACCCAGTGCGGTTATAACGGCCCATTCACCTCGATGCAACGTGGAGCTCACTTTCATACGGGACGGCGTAACAAAATAAAAGCCCGTGCAGGACGAGCAAACAACACTTCACAGACTGCCAACACAGTTCTCGTTACATATGCGTCCACACTCCACACACACTGCTCGACATCGACTGTTGTCTGCCGCAATCATTAGAGCACACTTCAGCGCCATATAATCTATCCTGTGTTCATCATAAGAATTAACCTAATGTAAACATTACGCCATGTATTCTTACGCGTTTGCTGGATGTCATTGGGTTTTGTTCCACGTGGAGCGGAAGCCAAACTGCCCGAGTACAGTCAAATACGATAATAAGGACTCGTTTTATGCTGTGCATTACGCGCACATCGACTGAGAAATAATGCCGGGCAACAACTTTGAGTCTCATTTAACTTGGACAACATTGGGCAGCCAGCTGATCCAACTAACCAGCAGACACGTGATCGGTTTCAGTTAAGATGTAAAACGAGGCGAGCAGAGAAACAATATAGCTTCGAATGTCATTGAATTTTTGAAGAGAATGAAATAATATTCGACAGAACTCCAGCAGTACCGCACGCTTGTTAGGGGACGAGACGGAAAGCATAACACGCTCTCTTTCTTAGCTAATGTAATACTATAGCGTAATTACAAACGGGAGTGATGAAAATTTCTGACTCAAACAAAGGGTCAAAGGAATAGAAAAGTAACTGGAATAGCTCAACAGATGAAAGTCCACTGGACCTGACGGGATACCAATTCGATTCTACACAGAGTACGCGAAAGAACTTGCCCCCCTTCTAACAGCCGTGTACCGCAAGTCTCTAGAGGAACGGAAGGCTCCAAATGATTGGAAAAGAGCACAGGTAGTCCCAGTCTTCAAGAAGGGTCGTCGAGCAGATGCGCAAAACTATAGACCTATATCTCTGACGTCGATCTGTTGTAGAATTTTAGAACATGTTTTTTGCTCGCGTATCATGTCATTTCTGGAAACCCAGAATCTACTATGTAGGAATCAACATGGATTCCGGAAACAGCGATCGTGTGAGACCCAACTCGCTTTATTTGTTCATGAGACCCAGAAAATATTAGATACAGGCTCCCAGGTAGATGCTATTTTTCTTGACTTCCGGAAGGCGTTCGATACAGTTCCGGACTGTCGCCTGATAAACAAAGTAAGAGCCTACGGAATATCAGACCAGCTGTGTGGCTGGATTGAAGAGTTTTTAGCAAACAGAACACAGCATGTTGTTATCAATGGAGAGACGTCTACAGACGTTAAAGTAACCTCTGGCGTGCCACAGGGGAGTGTTATGGGACCATTGCTTTTCACAATATATATAAATGACCTAGTAGATAGTGTCGGAAGTCCCATGCGGCTTTTCGCGGATGATGCTGTAGTATACAGAGAAGTTGCAGCATTAGAAAATTGTAGCGAAATGCAGGAAGATCTGCAGCGGATAGGCACTTGGTGCAGGGAGTGGCAACTGACCCTTAACATAGACAAATGTAATGTATTGCGAATACATAGAAAGAAGGATCCTTTACTGTATGATTATATGCTAGCGGAACAAACACTGGTAGCAGTTACTTCTGTAAAATATCTGGGAGTATGCGTGCGGAACAATTTGAAGTGGAATGATCATATAAAATTAATTGTTGGTAAGGCGGGTACCAGGTTGAGATTCATTGGGAGAGTCCTTAGAAAATGTAATCCATCAACAAAGGAGGTGGCTTACAAAACACTCGTTCGACCTATACTTGAGTATTGCTCATCAGTGTGGGATCCGTACCAGATCGGGTTGACGGAGGAGATAGAGAAGATCCAAAGAAGAGCGGCGCGTTTCGTCACAGGGTTATTTGGTAACCGTGATGGCGTTACGGAGATGTTTAATAAACTCAAGTGGCAGACTCTGCAAGAGAGGCGCTCTGCATTGCGGTGTAGCTTGCTCGCCAGGTTTCGAGAGGGTGCGTTTCTGGATGAGGTATCGAATATATTGCTTCCCCCTACTTATACCTCCCGAGGAGGTCACGAATGTAAAATTAGAGAGATTAGAGCGCGCACGGAGGCTTTCAGACAGTCGTTCTTCCCGCGAACCATACGCGACTGGAACAGGAAAGGGAGGTAATGACAGTGGCACGTAAAGTGCCCTCCACCACACACCGTTGGGTGGCTTGCGGAGTATAAATGTAGATGTAGATGTAGAAAGGGTAACTTTTCAGAGGGAGCGTATTGTAGGGATTTCACCGTATGGTTAAATACTGAAGCTGCTGAATGTCTTATGTAAGACAGTCGTCTGGAAATCCCTAACCTTCCATGTCAGAATCCCTGAAGTACATTTCAGTACTGGAACTATCATCTGTTACATTGATAACGACTCGATCAACAATAGAATCCACGACGCTATCCAAAAGCCACATTATCTACTCTTCTTTTGACGTGTATCCCGCCGCCATTCGGCAGTGACGTGTGACAAAGCTTCGCGCATTAGTTCCATTACGTCTGGCAGCTAAAATGTCTTGTTACTCCTCACGAAAAACACCTCAACTTTGCTCCAGGTCAGTACTGTTGAGTTTGTATTGCAATAGTGCAGCGGCAACTGTAAAAATGCAGCATTTGTAGCGTGTACTAGATGATGTGAAAATTGTTTTTTGTATTTCTACGACATTTACCACTGTATCTTGGTGATTCCACACCGGTAGTATAAAACAATGGACATTCTGCAATTAAAGAGTGTTTGATTTTTCATTTCGTCCTGTAAAGTTAATCTGTTTTGTTTTCTCAGCTTTCTTGAGAATCTACCTAAGAATTTATATTTTCAATGAAAACTGGAATTTTGTGTTCAATATGTAAGCCGCTCGGAGTGGCCGTGCAGTTTGAGGCGCCATTTCACGGATTGCGTGGCCCCTCCCGCCGGAGGTTCGTGTTCTCCCTCGCGCATGGGTATGTGTGTTGTTCTTAGCATAACTCAGTTTAAGTAGTGTGTAAGACCTCAGCAGTTTGGTCCCTTAGGAATTCACACATATTTGAACATTTTCAATATGTAATGAGAAACAAGAACACGTGCATTTTTCCAGTGGAGGCTGCTGTATGAGCACAAGAGTACATGAACACCCTAACTTTCGACACCTTGCGGATTTATTGGTTACTTTCCTTTGAATACTGTTAAACGTAACATAGATGCTGCACTCTGACAGATGCGGCACTTAAATCTCCTGCACCACTGCTCCTCTAAACTCCATAAAACTTGGCATCAGGGACTTGGGCACACCTACAGTTGTGCACGTTTTAAGGAGCTTTTGCGCATGTTCAACTTCCCTGACGTAATTCCCTTATGGGCAACATACATACGAAATTGATAAACAACGTTCACAGATGACGATGAGCACAGCTAGCCCTTGCCACTCAACTAGAAGCTGGGATCAGTGCCACCAGGTGGTAGCACGTGGAGGCAGACTTTTATCCCCGTTTGCTGGGCATAAATCCTGCTAGATGATAGCACACTCCTCAGATATGCTAATTCACTCACTATCTACATCTACATGGATACTTTGAAAATCACATTTAAGTGCCTGGCAGAGGGTTCATCGAACCACCTTCACAATTCTCTATTATTCCAATCTTGTACAGCGCGTGGAAAGAACGAACACGTATATCTTTCCGTACGAGTTCTGATTTCCCTTACTTTATCGTGGTGATCGTTTCTTCCAATGTAGGTCGGTGTCAACAAAATATTTTCGTAATCGGAGGAGAAAGTTGGTGACTGGAATTTCGTGAGAAGATTCCGTCGCAACGAAAACGTCTTTCTTATAATGATGTCCAGCCCAAATCCTGTATCATTTCTGTGACACTCTCTCCCATATTTCGCAATAATACAAAACGTGCTGCCCTTCTTTGAACTTTTTCGATGTACGCCGTCAGTCCTATCTGATAAGGATTCTGCAACGCGCAGCAGTATTCTAAAAGAGGACGGACAAGTGTTGTGTAGACTGTCTCCTTAGTAGATCTGTTACATTTTCTAAGTGTCCTGCCAATAAAACACAGTGAAACTTCCTGGCAGATTAAAACTGTGTGCCAGACCGAGACTCGAACTCGGGACCTTTGCCTTTCGCGGACAAGTGCTCTACCAACTGATCTACCCAACCACGACTCACGCCGCGTCCTCACAGCTTTACTTCTGCTAGTACCTCGTCTCCCACCTATCTGCCAGGAAGTTTCATATCAGTGCACACTCCGCTGCAGAGTGAAAATCTCATTCTGGAATAAAACACAGTCTTTGGTTAGCCTTCCTCACAACATTTTCTGTGTGTTCCTTCCAATTAGAGTTGTTCGTAATTGAAATACCTAGGTATTTAGTAAAATTAGATTGGACGTCTGTATATGTCAAAATTGTACTGACAGTGAACCTGTTTTGTAAGTTTCTGAATGAGTTATAGTGTATTAAGTTACGAATTTCATCATACAGTAATCCCTTCGAGATGCTGAAAATGATAAGGACCTAAAGCACATCACCGTCTATTGTGATATTGTAGCATGTATTCATGCTTCTTAAATCTGCTGCTCCTATAGTGAGTCACGTTTATCTTTGGTGTAGGTCCACATTGTATGTATGAAAATTCACGAAAAGCCGTATTACTGGTTTCTGATGTTCAGATGTGTGTGAAATCTTATGATACTTAACTGCTAAGGTCATCAGTCCCTAAGCTTACACACTACTTAACCTAAATTATCCTCAGGACAAGCACACACACCCATGCCCGAGGGAGGACTCAAACCTCCGCCGGGACCAGCCGCACAGTCCATGACTGCAGCGCCTAAGATCGCTCGACTAATCCCGCGCGGCTACTGGTTTCTCTGATATTCATTTAAATGTGGGATCGACGGCGGCGTGCTTTAGGCCGTTATGCATATCAGCGCCTCATTAGTATTCTAGTCAAGTGACCATGTTGGTAGACATTACTATTTGAGTTTAATCATTTCCACAAACGGCAGTTTGTGTTTGGAGTTTGTTGTTTGTTGTGCGGGAATCGGCTTTCGTATGCACCGTAAAACTGAAATGCGTTGAATATATTTTAAATATTACCAGAACAGCAAAGCTTTGAAGACAGGCCGCGGGTCGTGGTTGGGTAGCTCAGTTGGTAGAGCACTTGCCCGCGAAAGGCAAAACTCCCCAGTTCGAGTTTTGGTCTGACACACAGTTTTAATCTGACAGGAAGTTTCATTTTAGTGCATACTAGGGTCTCCAAGAACAGATACTTTGATTGAGAGTCTGACGAAATCAAATAAGCGTGACTACAAGCTAACATTTACAAAGGAAGTGTACAGTTAGCACAAATTTTTGGGTGGGTGCAGCGTAAGAATATCTTATTTTCAGCTCGGAAGTAAATTCTTGAACTAATACATCCTTCAGGGATCTTTTATATTTGTCCAAAAAAGTGGAAAAGCACGAAAACGCCCATTACACAAAAATGCTAAACGGTGAGTTGCGGAAGCTTACACATTATTTCATTATTGCCCTAAACTGTAGTTAATTATGTACAAAACAACAATAACAATTCTTTCTTTTGTCAGGTAAGTTATGCATTTTATTATTATTATTATTATTATTATTTCTTTCTTTTCTCAGACGTTATGTCTGGTCAAAAATGGAAAGTGACGCGGACCCTGATCAAGCGTGACTTCCTGTTAACTGTACGGTATGTGTTATATTGCATTTAGGAACTTTCGGGTACTTGAACATGTATCAATAATTACGGATTTCTGTAGTTGTATATATAAGTTTGGATGTAGCTGTATTGCATTGATGTACTGGTGGACATTGTGTGGTGTGACTCCTGTAGTTGATAGTGTAATTGGTATAATGTCAACTTTATCCTGATGCCACATGTCCTTGACTTCCTCAGCCAGTTGGATGTATTTTTCAATTTTTTCTACTGTTTTCTTTTGTATATTTGTTATATTCGGTATGGATATTTCGATTAGTTGTATTAATTTCTTCTTTTTATTGGTGAGTATGATGTCAGGTTTGTTATGTGGTGTTGTTTTGTCTGTTATAATGGTTCTGTTCTAGTATAATTTTTATTCATCATTCTCCAGTACATTTTGTGGTGCATACTTGTATGTGGGAACGTGTTGTTTTATTAGTTTATGTTGTAAGGCAAGCTGTTGATGTATCATTTTTGCAACATTGTCATGTCTTCTGGGGTATTCTGTATTTGCTAGTATTGTACATCCGCTTGTGATGTGATCTACTGTTTCTATTTGTTGTTTGCAAAGGCTGCATTTATCTGTTGTGGTATTGGGATCTTTAATAATATGCTTGCTGTAATATCTGGTGTTTATTGTTTGATCCTGTATTGCAATCATGTATCCTTCCGTCTCACTGTATATATTGCCTTTTCTTAGTCATGTGTTGGATGCGTCTTGATCGATGTGTGGCTGTGTTAGATGATACGGGTGCTTGCCATGTAGTATTTTCTTTTTCCAATTTACTTTCTTCGTATCTGTTGATGTTATGTGATCTAAAGGATTGTAGAAGTGGTTATGAAATTGCAGTGGTGTAGCCGATGTATTTATATGAGTGATTGCTTTGTGTATTTTGCTAGTTTCTGCTCGCTCTAGAAAGAATTTTCTTAAATTGTCTACCTGTCCATAATGTAGGTTTTTATGTCGATAAATCCTCTTCCTCCTTCCTTTCTGCTTAATGTGAATCTTTCAGTTGCTGAATGTATGTGATGTATTTTATACTTGTGGCATTGTGATCATGTAAGTGTATTGAGTGCTTCTAGGTCTGTGTTACTCCATTTCACTACTCCAAATGAGTAGGTCAATATTGGTATAGCATAAGTATTTATAGCTTTTGTCTTGTTTCTTCCTGTCAATTCTGTTTTCAGTATTTTTGTTAGTCTTTGTCTATATTTTTCTTTTAGTTCTTCTTTAATATTTGTATTATCTATTCCTATTTTTTGTCTGTATCCTAGATATTTATAGGCATCTGTTTTTTCCATCGCTTCTATGCAGTCGCTGTGGTCATCCAATATGTAATCTTCCTGTTTAGTGTGTTTTCCCTTGACTGTGCTATTTTTCTTACAATTGTCTGTTCCAAAAGCCATATTTATATCATTGCTGAATACTTCTGTTATCTTTAGTAATTGGTTGAGTTGTTGATTTGTTGCTGCCAGTAGTTTTAGATCATCCATGTATAGCAAATGTGTGATTTTGTGTGGGTATGTTCCAGTAATATTGTATCCATAATTTGTATTATTTAGCATGTTGGATAGTGGGTTCAGAGCAATGTAGAACCAGAAAGGACTTAATGAGTCTCCTTGGCATATTCCACGCTTTATCTGTATTGGCTGTGATGTGATATTTGCATTTGTTTGGATATTAAGTGTGGTTTTCCAATTTTTCATTACTATGTTTAGGAACTGTATCAATTTAGGATCTACTTTGTATATTTCCAATATTTGTAGTAACCATGAGTGGGGTACACTATCAAAAGCTTTTTGGTAATCAATGTACGCGTAGTGTAGCGACCTTTGTTTAGTTTTAGCTTGATATGTCACCTCTGCATCTATTATCAGTTGCTCTTTACATCCTCGTGCTCCTTTGCAACAGCCTTTTTGTTCTTCATTTATAATTTTGTTCTGTGTTGTACGTGTCATTAATTTCTGTGTAATGACTGAAGTTAATATTTTGTATATTGTTGGTAGGCATGTTATGGGGCGATATTTAGCTGGGTTTGCTGTGTCTGCTTGGCCTTTAGGTTTCAGATAAGTTTTCCATGTGTATGTGTATCAGGGAATGTGTATGTGTCTGCAATGTAACTGTTAAATAGTTAAGTTAGATGTGAATGTGTTGAGGTGAACTTCTTTAGCCAGAAATTTGCTATTTTATCTTTTCCAGGGGCTTTCCAATTGTGAGTAGAATTAATTGCTTGGGTGACTTCATGTTGCAAAATTATCACTTCAGGCATTTGTGGTATCATCTTGTATGTATCTGTTTCTGCTTGTATCCACCGTGCATGCCTGTTATGTTGTACCGGGTTTGACCATATGTTGCTCCAGAAGTGTTCCATGTCTGTTATGTTTGGTGGATTGTCTATTTTAATGTGTGTGTTATCTATTGTCTGCTAAAATTTCTTCTGGTTTGTGTTGAATGTTTGGTTTGTTTCCTTCTATTTTCCCATTTTTTGTATCTTCTAAGTCGTTTGGCCAATGCTTGTAATTTCTGCTTCATTTCATCTATATGCTCTATCGCTTCTTGTTGTGAGATTTTACCTAACCTTTTTCGTTTTTTTTCTGACATTTCATTTCCTATAAATTGTGTTAGCTGTCCGATGTCTTTTCTCAGTTTTTCTATTCAGATCTGTAGCCTGTGTTGCCATGCTGGTTTTGTGGGTTTCTTCTGTGTGTTGGTTGGTTGGTTGGTTATTATTATTATTACTGCGGGGAGAAGCAGTGGCGGCGTCTGTAAGGGCAACAAATGCCGACCTCATAGTGAAATGGAAAAAGGCAAAGAATAATAATTTAAAGCTGGCCAACTCGTGTCATACTCGATACACAGGCCGCTCAGATATCGTGTCTACACTCCATACACCTCCACTTTTTGACGTGATACACGGCACATTTACAACCGCGAACAACCCTTCCCGTGACCTGTGGACACTCAGTTTATATCACGAAGTTTCGCAATGAAAGGAGTTTGCATTCTGAGGCAGTAGCAAACAAGCTGAATGTAATATTCGTAATTATCAGGGGATTACCGGGGTCAGCGTCAGGGCTCACTCAGGCAGCGCACAGCCTATCGATAAACGCGATGAAGTTTGCACAACGTGTGTTTATTACGTGCCAATCAATACTCTTAAACCACGAGGCATCATGATACTAGTCAAACAAAAATTGAGCTACAGGTCCTTACAATGAGCAGATTTCATCTAGCCCTTCCATACTTTCTCACTGAGAGCGATGATAACGGCGAGAAAAAAACTAATGGATCGCAGTTATGTTTACTATCCAAATTCGCTGTCTTTTCTAACTGACAGCTGCGCTGCGTATGTTTGGGGCTGGCACCCGTGGCCTAGGGGTAGCGTCTCTGGTAAGTAATCAAAACACCCTGCTAATATTTGGAATAAAAATCATCGCCGGCCGCGGTGGTCTAGTGGTTCTAGGCGCGCAGTCCGGAACCGCGGGACTGCTACGGTCGCAGGTTCGAATCCTGCCTCGGGCATGGATGTGTGTAACGTCCTTAGGTTAGTTAGGTTTAAGTAGTTCTAAATTCTAGGCGACTGATGACCACAGAAGTTAAGTCCCATAGTGCTCAGAGCCAATAAAAATCATCACCTTTTGTGTCTAAAGACTTCCGGTATAAGAAATCGCCTTCATTCTGCCAACGGCCTTGTCAAAAGAGGGCGGAGGAGCGGACAGAGGATCAGAGCACTCTCTTGCCCTGCAGATGGGAAACAGCCCCTAAAGGCGGAAGAATCAGCAATGATCAACAGCAAGAGGGGACTCCCTAGGGGGAAATGATAATGAGAAAAGATTGGATAACCGACAAAAGGATGACGTTCTACGAGTTGGGGAGTGGATTGTCAGAAGTTCGAACGAGGTAGAGAAGCTAGAAATTCTGCAGAGGGAAATGCAGAAGCTAAATCTAGATATAGTGGGAGTCTGTGAAGTGAAATGGAAAGAAGACAAGGATTTATGGTCAGACGAGTATAGGGTAATATCAACAATGGCAGAAAATGGTATAACAGGAGCAGAAATTGTTACGAATAAGAAGGAAAGGCAGAGAGTGTATTACTGTGAACAGCTAAGTGATAGTTTTGTTCTTATAAACCAACATCCACAACGGTAGAGGTTGAGGTACATATGCCGACATCGCAGGCCTAAAATGAAGAGATTGAGAAAGTATATGAGAATATTGAACGGGTAATTCAGCACGTAAAGGGAGATGAAAATCTAAGAGTCATGGGGGACTGGAATGCAGTTTTTGGGGAAGTAATAGAAGAATAGGTTACCGGAGAATATGGGCATGGGACAAAGAATGGGAGAGGAGTAAGACTAATCGCCTTCCGCAATAAATATCAGCTAGTAACAGCGAATACCTTATTCAAGAATCACAAGAGGAGGAGATACGGAAAGATTTCAGTTAAATCATGGTCAGGCAGAGGTTCCATCAGATACTGTAATGTAGGGCGCACCCAGGAGCAGTGTTGAGATATGGACGTGCTCCGTGTGGAAGGTGGTTAGCAACTAGTCAACTAGACAAGTTACTAACCACTTTCCACACGGAGCACGTCCATATCTCACCACTGACTTCTAGTATCAGCCACACGCAGTTGACGTCAACAAGCGTATGGGCCTGAAGATGACGTTGTTGCAACGTTGAAACTAGTTGCCAAAATAAAATCGACACCTTAAATACAGCTGGAGGAATTTCTTCATTTTTAACATAAACTTAGTCAAAGGGTCGAATAGCGATAGGCAACAACTAAACAAAAACGTATGGAAACATGGATTAGCAACAGTTTACGATAATTTATTGAAACAAATATTACACTACTTAACTACAGTGTGAAGCAATCCTGGGCTTAAGTTGCAACAACATAATGCTCATATGCACATGGTGAGAGTTTCTGTTGCCTGTCTTCGTGCGTGCCAAACCCTACGTTAGTCAGCAAGGTCGCCGATCTGTCCCCAACTGAGAACCTTTGGAGCATTATAGCCAGGGCCCTCTTACTAATTCGAGATTTTGACGATCAAACACGCCAGTTGGACAGAATTTGGCGCGATATCCTTCAAGAGGACATCCAACAACTCTATGAATGTCCAGCCGAATAATTGCTTGCATAGGAGCCAGAGTTGGACCAACGAGTTATTGACTTGCTCAATTTGTAAAGTTCTTTCTCTTGAATAAATCATCCAGTTTTTCTGAAGTTGTATAATTTGTTTGTCTGTATATGTACACCACATCTATCGATTTCCGTCCCATTCGGATAAGTCCTTGGTGTTACGTACGCTGTTCAAATGGTTCAAATGGCTCTAGGCACTATGGGACTTAACATCTGAGGCCATCAGTCCCCTAGACGACGTAGAACTGCTTAAACCCAACTAACCTAAGGACATCACACACATCCATGACCGAGGCAGGATTCGAACCTGCGACCGTAGCAGTAGTGACGTACGCTGCGTTTGTCTTTTTATTCTTTTGGAGGATAAATTTTTAAAACAATGATAACCACATTTTGAAATGGAATATGTAGTGCATTGGTTTTATATAGGTAGATGAAATGTAATATTCTTCGAAACATTATTACAGTATCACTGTTGAAAATACTCTTGGGAAGTAATACGTTTAATGTCACTTGCGTGCCTTTGCTGTTTCATGGAAGTGCTTACGTCTGTTTTTGGCTATTTGGAAAAATATTTGATATCGGACTTCGTCACTCACTAGTTACTGTCAGCGCTTGAAGTGAATGGTTAAGACAAACTGAATCAAAAGAGTGTATTTTGCACGAAGTATGTAGTACATTTACGTGAGGTCATGTTAGGTTACGAACTGCAGATGAAACCTGAAGAAATTGCAAAAAGGTAGGAAATTAAGGAGATGGGTCTGGATTAGTTGAAAGAGCTAAAGATTGTTGAGAGTTTCAGAGGAAGCATTCGGCAGTGATTGACTTTCACAGGGAAACGAATACAGCAGAAGATGAATGGATAGCTTTGAGAGATAAAGTAGTTCGCAACAGAGGATCAAATCGGTAAAAAGACTAAGCCTAGTAGAAATCCTTAGATATCACAGTAATATTGAATTTATTTCATGAAAAGAGAAAAAAATGCAGCAAATTGTTGCGTCGGAGAATAATTTCTGTGTACGCTTCCTTTTTTTTTTTTTTTTTTTTAAAAAGTTGAACCTGGCGAGCTCAGAGCCAAGTATGCCAGCTCGGAGCCAGTGTACCAATCGGAATGTCAACAGGGCATGCCGCTGATGTTGCAGAAGACAGGGCACAAGGTGAGCACTGTCACACAACCTCTGAATGAGGGAAGCAAAAGCGCAAATGCCATAACGGAGCAGTATGAAGTAACACTCGGTAACTTCAAGCGCCAGAGCGCCACTGCTGTAGCCGAATATTCCAAAAAGACCTGAGCTTGGCGTCCCAGAATAATTACTCAACAACCACAGAAAAGCAAGGAGCGCCGACGAGACCAGTAGGCGAGCGCAAATTGTATTAAGAACACATTGCCGCTGCGTATGGATGTGGATTCTACTCTTTAAATAACGAAGTTTTCGGAGCTCAAAGACACGCCTAGACATGCCGTCATTCTATCCGTGTCACTAGAGCTAGAGAGAATGATAGACTATTTATTGAGTTTCAGTGAAACCACGAAAAGCTGATCAGTGATGGTCCTCCTGTTACCTACTTGCTGACTTCAGCGCAGGGACACAGTCATCCTGCCATTGCTGCCTTCTGGGACTTGCGGACGAAGGAAGACAGGCGTCCTGCTAGCCCTCTACTCACTGACGGTCAACAGCAGATAAAATAAATGTCGTGTGACGAGGGCCTCCCGCCGGGTAGACCGTTCGCCGGGTGCAAGTCTTTCGATTTGACGCCACTTTGGCGATTTGCGCATCGATGGGGAAGAAATGATGATGATTAGGACAACACAACACCCTGTCCCTAAGCGGAAAAAAATCTCCGACCCAGCCGGGAATCGAACCCGGGCCCTTAGGACTGACATTCTGTCGCGCTGACCACGCAGCTACCGGGGGCGGACAATAGCAGATGATATACAAATTATGTCTCCATACCATAGGGATGTGGTGCATTTGTGCAGCATCCCTGGCCGACTCGTAAACATCTGCTGTAGTCTTGATCTATCCATGGTGGGTCACCAGGGCCCGACCTTCACAATGACAGGCACTCTGAACCACACACTCGGCTACCCTCACCTGAGTGTGCGACGGGCTGTCTGCAAGAGTGCTGAGGTGTAAGGGCCGCACTGTAGTGCAGAAATTTTCAAGGCAGACGATGCCAGTCCATCTTCATGCAGCCGCCTGTATGGTAACACATGACTGCCACTCCGTGACCGGCAGTTCTGACACCATGGCTAACTGACGGGGCGCGTCAACACTTCTTTGCAGCTCGTGCTGATGCTCGGTCGCTGTCAGATGCACTGAGATATATTGCAATTTTGTACGCCCATCCTGGAAAATACAGTAAATGTTATTACAGATACTGCCGTGTCCCTAACGCCTTCCACACTCCGTGCACAGCGTCGCGCACACGAAGTGACTTCATCTCCCCTGGTCACAACGGCCGTGCCAGGTTGGTAACACCAGCAGAGACCTGAGCCTCGTAGTTAAGCAACATTGGGCCCGGCTAGCACTTGGATGGGTGACCGTTCGGAGAACCAGGTGCTCAAATGGTTCAAATGCCCCGGAGCACTATGGGACTCAACATCTGAGGTCATCAGTCCCTTAGAATTTAGAACTACTTAAATCTAACTAACTTAAGGACATCACACATACCCATGCTCGAGGCAGGATTCGAACCCGCGACCGTTACAGCGCGGTTACAGTCTGTAGCGCCTAGAACCCTTCGGCCACACCTGCCGGCACTCGCAGTTTTCTCTGGCGCTAACACGTGCATTATGAACAACAGCTGCCAAAACACTTATTTAGTGCACTCTGTTCGTTGCAGGGTTGTTCCTTACCCCCTGCGTAGTATTCCAATGCCCTTCCAATAACAATTTTTGCACATTTGCTGAAATGACATTTTGTGGTGATGTTCAGTTCATCCAGATCACTTTGTCCTTCTTTAAATCAGATGTTTCTGGTTTTACTGTTCCAGAAGTAGTCAAAAAATTGCTTCAGGATTCTAGTATTTGGTAGGCGAGATATGTGGGCGACAAATGCAATCCTACTTTTCCGCTTTGTATCAATAATGGATTCACTTTCTTTATACACTACTGAATTGGGCAAAAGTCTCCACTGCCCATTAACTTGATGATTCTTACTGATAATTGTTCAGAGTATTCCTCTGTTAACTTTCTGCAATTTGTCAGTTGTTGCTTGAGTTTAGTCTGAACAGTGTTTCACTTGCATATGTTGCTACCGGTTTAACGGCGGAGGAGTAATGTCGAAATTTAGCATTTATTGAGAGAGATCTTTTTTGTAGCTTGGCCACTTGATTGTCTGCGCTCTCTGAAGTTTTAATGTTCTGCTAGCTATTTATGCTCTTTCATTAACATTCCAGGTAATAATCTCACCAAGATATTTAAACTTTTTTACTTCTTTAATTTTTTTATCATTATGGAGTATGATATGGGATGTGTCAACTAGGAAGCTGAGCTTCATTCCTGTTTACTCAAACGAAATTTGCAACCCGTATTTTGCCGCTAATCGTTCTAGTTGTTCTATCTGAACCTTTGCTTCATCAATATTGTTTGCTAACAGCGCCAAATCGTCTGCAAATGCAAGGCAGTTAAGTCGAATCTTTCTTCTAGTCTTAACAGATGGTGGGCATATCTTGTTCCATTCACGCGTGATTTTCTCCAGCACACAATTGAACAACAATGGGGACAATCCATCGCCTTGTCGAAGGCCAACATGAATCTCAAAAGGTTCAGAGAATTCATTTCTGAACCTTACTCTAGCTTTAGTATTTCGAAGGGTGACTGCTACGAGATTGACAAGTTTCTGATGTAAACCAAATCCTTTAAGAATTGACAGAAGAGATTCACGATGGATACTATCGTAGGCTTTTTTTAAATCGACAAACATGATCACTAGTTTCTTGTCCCTGACCCTTTGATGTTTCATTAACCATTTGAGACTAATAATTTTATCAGGACAGCTTCGTCCAGGACGAAAACCTCCTTGATATTTGCCTAGTTCACCATCAAACTGTTCATGAATTCTGAAGTACAGAACCTTGGAAAAAATATTTTGTAAGTAATATCCACCAGTGTAGCGAATAGATTACTGTAACATCCATTCCTCTGGTAACTTCTCAGTATTCCAAATGTCAGTAAGATGTTTGTGTAAGTCAGAATAATTTGTACATTTGCGTATTTCCGAAGTTCTACCACTAGTTGGTTCTTAGCTGCTGCTTTATAATTCCGAAGTGAATTAATCGCTGCTTGTACTTCATCTGGATGTGGTGGTATAACTCTTTCTAAATGCGTTTTGTTTCTTGGATAGGGGTCAAATTCCAAATGATGTTCAGGTTCCGCGCTATTTAGTAACTGTTTGAAATATTTAGGCAATATCATTGAATTGTCATAATTGTTATGTGCTACACTTCCCTTTGTATCCTTCATCATAAGAGTAGGTGTAGTGTATTTCGACTGGTACTGTTTGAATGTCTGATATTAATCTCTTGTCTTGTGGTGATTGAAAACATCCTCGATAGATTTTAGCGATTTAATAGTATAATATAATAGAATCTTACTGTAGGTATTTTATAAAATATACACTGCAGGACAAAAGTGTTTGATCGCCTATCAGAATTATGGATTTTTGGTTAGAACAATGAATTAATTTTGAATATTCTACCACATCCCTGTTCTTATAATAATCAACTATAAACATGTAAAAACTAAGCGCCTCTATTGTGTCTTCGACTTGGTGTTCGCATAGGGAGGCGCTGATAAGTGTCCATAACAACACTGACGTTCCTTTACCTAATACGGCCCCATTCGAGTAGGTCTCAGTCCTTCAGGTGTCTGTGTAGAAATCAGTTCGAGTTAGTTTGGACGTTGCGTGTAGTTAGCAATGTGGTTGTATATCTGATCAGGTTCGTACCATATTATCTCCTAATGGGACGGTAGCAGAAAATTGGAATTGAAAAACGTGCTGTGATCCATCCCTGCATAAGGGAGGCTATGCAAAAACCGAGATTTAATTAAGAGTTGATGTTAAACAACAAATAACCCTGCAATTATTTACATAAAGCTGAAACCCTCTAGACATCGTCAGGAGAGTTAAAAAGAGAAGGAGATAAGTATATTTGCAAATTATTATTATTGAATTCTGCAGGCAATATGCGATCTTGCGCAAAAAATGCTAATATCTCAGTTAAGGAGTGCATTTGGGAGCTGCCGAAACAAAACTTTTATCTTATGCTATCCCCTTTTTTGTGACCTGTTTTTCACTTTGCTTAATTTCGTGTTTTATTTTGGTATAAGAAAACTATGAATTCTGTTGAAAATGTGAAAACATTTAGCTTTGCTTAATGATACGCTGCATGACAACGCGCAGCCGGAGATCACATACCACATATTACTGCAACAGAATGTTACACTCTCCTGAGAATGGAGAAAGCTTACTCCCTGTAATTTGTCCATATTGAGAGGCAGAGAAATGTAACGAATTGGGACTAAACGCTCTGAGCTTTCGTGAAGATAGTCAAAGCTTTTGCCAGAATATACGATTGTGGGCAGACATCTTGACAAATTCGTAATTGGCGGAATTATGTCCGATTGTGGACGAGTTTTGATCTGTGACTGTGACTAATAAAAGTTAGGGATTGTTACGACTGATTTTAAGATTATGAAGTTTCAGGTACGTGTCCAGCTTTTTCTTTCAATTGCCTGAATCCCATTTTCCATGTTTCAAGATTTATTTGTAGCCAAGTTGTGGTGGGGTGTGAGCGATGACGTGTTAAATAGAGCCAGCAGCACGGTCGTTGCTTTTGAGCAGTTCATTTGATTACGTGATTTCATTTCGTAAGTACAACTAATTAATAATCCGTTCATTTCCCACGCAGAGTGCCGCAATGGCGTAATGCGGACTCCCTGCTATTTATAATCACGGCGCAGAACAGAAGAGTGAATGCTTTTGTTAATGTACTATGATTAGCACATTCTAGCTCTGATGCAGCACAACTTCGCTTAACGTATGAAATTATATTCACGTTGAGAAGATATTCAAATTGGATTTCAATTGACAGAACGAGGTTTTTATTGAATTGAAGTAATAAAATTTCTAGGACAAAACTTTCACCCAATCCCAAATTTTCATAGAAGTTAAAGACTTTTCGTGACCCATTTTCAACTGCATACACAGTTATAAAAATACAGTAACAGAGTCAAATGGTCGTTTGTTCTTTCAAAAAATATAAATTATTATTGTAGGAATACAATAATCTTCAAAGTTTTCATTACATATCAGAAGTTTAAACAGTGACAGCTAGAAAGAGGAGTGTTAGATATTGAAAGGGTGAATGTCGCATTACTATCATAATGTTTACACAGATTTTTCTTGACCTAAACCCAGACGATTTGTATGCTATCCAAGTTGCAATTAAAGTATTTGGGGAAGTAACTATTCACAACTAACTCGTATGGATCAAATCACTAGTGAATTGAAATCGGTGATCTAACGACAGTAGTGAACAAGGACTTCTCTCGTATCTGCTCTGGAAATATAAGACTCCGTCATAAAGCAGCAGCAATCTTGTGTCGCTGCACATTGACCTCCCGGGTAACGTAGAGTAAGTAGGATGGAAGCAAGAAATGTGGGATTACAAAGGTATATGCGATGGAGAGAACATTTCCAACGTTAAAAATATTTTTACAGACAAACGCAAGGCATTTTTATAGAAAAACCGGAAAAATGTTTAGTAACATACTGTAACAATACAGTCTTTGTCACTGTAAAACATAGGGCCTATTACAGTTAATTTTAGAAATTGCTAGTAAAGTGTCTGAGTGTGGAAGAATTGTCTATTTTGTGTTGGTAAGTTCGTGTTAAGTGGGCGTTTGATATATTTTTTGCGCACATTTCCTATGTTTTAATGTGTATTTTCAGATTTTAATGTGTGTTTCTGTCATTTTGGCCGCGCGGGATTAGCCGAGCAGTCTAAGGCGCTGCAGTCATGGACAATGCGACTGGTCCCGGCAGAGGTTCGAGTCTTCCCTCCCACGGGTGTGTGTAAGCTTAGGGACTGATGACCTTAGCACTTAAGTCTCATAAGATTTCACACACATTTGAACATTTTTTCTGTCATTTTACAGCATAGCCGCATTCATATTTTGATTATACTTAGTGGCGTCCTCTAATGATGAGCCGTCATAATTAAATTTGACTGGATGAATCGTTACAAACGTAGTAAATATTACATAATGTGTTACATGAGCAACCGCCAGGTAAGAGCTGACGAACAGCTTTTGCTTCGAAAGACACAACTTCTAAGACCTTAATCTAGACAGGGCACAAAAATATTAAATTATTTGTGTCTAACAGATTCCCGGCAGTACCGTCACTATTCAAAATATTTCGGTGTTTTGGTCTGAGCCCTTATACGAGCTACGCAATGTCTCGGAAAATAAGCACTGAACTGAGATAACATACAGCAGTGTTTGACAATATAGAAATTGAGCCGGCGTCGCGGAAAATGCCAAGACTCCATTTCCGCGGCAGAGGCAGATGCCATGTAACTTGAGAAGTAATGATATTCTGTGTTCTTTCTTGAAAAAGAGATCACAGATAACCAAATGTCTCGAGCGGCACATTGCCTTTCTTTACAGTTTCGTATTTCCAGTTGCTCTGTCACAACTTTGTGATGACAAAAACTGAAAACATTTTTATTGCCATTGAGCGAGGTGCCATGGTGGTTAAGACAGGGACAAAGTGAATGTTTTCTAAGTGTCCTGCCAATAAAACGCAGTCTTTGGTTACTGTTCCCCACAACATTTTCTGTGCATTCCTTCCAATTTAAGTTGTTCGTTACTGTAATTCCTCGATATTTAGTTGAATTTACGGCCTTTAGATTTGACTGATCTATCGTGTAACCGAACGTGAGCGGGTTCCTTTTAGCCCTCATGTGGATAACCTCACACTTTTCGTTATTTAGGGTCAATTGCCAATTTTCGCACTATACAGATATCTTTTCTAAATCGTTTTGCAGTTTGTTTTGATTATCTGACGACTTTATTAGTCGATGAACGACAGTGACATGTGCAAACAACCTAAGACGGCTGCGCAGGTTGCCTCTCAAATCATTTCTATAGATAAGGAACAGCAAAGAGCCCATAACACTACTTTGTGGAACGCCAGAAATCATTTCTGTTTTATTCGATCACTTTCCGTCAATTACTACGAACTGTGACCTTTCTGACAGGAAATCACGAATCCACTCACATCACTGAGACGATATTCCATAAGCACGCAATTTCACTATAAGCCGCTGGTGTGGTACAGTGTCTAAAGCTTTCCGGAAATCCAAAAATACATAAACAATCTAAAGTCCCTTGTCAATAGCACTCAGCACTTCATGCGACTAAAGAGGTATTTGCGTTTCACAAGAACGAGTTTTTTAAAATCCATGTTGACTGTGTCAATAGACTGTTTTCTTCGAGGTAATTCATAATATTCGAACACAATATACTTATGTTCCAAAATCCTGCTGCACATCGACGTCAATGATATGGGCCTGTGTTAGTGGTTTACTCCGACTACCTTTCTTGCATATTGGTGTGACCTGTACAACTTCCAGTCTTTGGGTACGGATCTTTCGTCGAGTGAACGGTTGTATATGATTCTATGGAAGCTAATGCATCAGCATACTCTGAAAGGAACCTAACTTGCTTTTATTAAACCTTGCTTTTATTAAACGATTTAAGCTGCTTCACTACTCCGAGGATATTTTCCTCTAAATTACTCATTTTGGCAGCTATTCTTGATTCGAATTCTGGAATGTTTACTTTGTCTTCTTTTGTGAAGGCATTTCGGAAGGCTGTGTTTACAAACTCTGCTTAGGCAGCACTGTCTCCGATAGTATTTCCATTGCTATCGCGCAGAGAAAGCACTGATTGTTTCTTGCCGCTAACATACTTCACATACGACCAGAATCCCTTTGGATTTTCTACCAGGTTTCGAGAAATAGTTTCGTTGTGGAAACTGTTGTAAGCATCTCGCATTCAAGTCCGCGCTAAATGACGAGCTTCTGGAAAAGATCGCCAGTCTTGGGGATTTTGCCACTGCTAAAATTTGGCATGTCTGTTTCGTTGTTTCTGCTACAGCGTTCTGACCCGTTTTGTGTACCAAGGAGGATCAGCTTCGTCGCTTGTTAATTTATTTGGTATAAATGTCTCAATTGCTGCCGATACTATTACTTTGAATTCAAGCCACATCTAGTCTACACTTAAATTATTAATTCGGAAGCAGTGGAGATTGTCACTCAGAAAGGCGTCAAGTGAATTTTTTATCTGCTTTTTTGAATAGGTATATTTTTCGTTTATTTTTGGAGGATTTGGGGGTTACAATATTCAATCTCGCTACGACAACTCTGTGTTCACTAATCCCTGTATCCGTTTTGATGCTCGTTATTAACTCAGTATTATTTGTTGCTAAGAGGTCAAGTTTGTTTTCACAACCGTTTACTACTCGCGTGGGCTCACGAACTACTGATCGAAATAATTTGCAGAGAATGCTTTTAGCACAATTTTGGATGATATTTAATGCATACCGACGGAATTAAACATGTATTTTCGCCAACATGTCGAGGGCAAATTAAAGTCACCACCAACTATGATCGTATGAGTCGGGTACGTGTTAGAAACCAAACTCAAGTTTTCTTTGAACCTTTCCGCAATTGTATCATCTGAATTGGGAGGTCGGTAAGTGGATCCAATTATTATTTTATTTCGGTTGCCAACAATGACCTCTGCCCATACTACCTCACAGGAACTATCTACTTCAGTTTCGCGACAAGATAAACTACTTCTAACAGCAACAAACACGCCGCCAACCGTATATAGCTTATCCCTTCGGAACACCGTTAGGTTCTTCGCAAAACTTTCGTCTCCGGTTTATACTAGCTTTCAGGGCCTTTAAAGATTTGAGCATCAGTGTGCTTTCTATCAGCGCCTGGAGCTCTGGTACTTTCCCAACAGAGCTACTACAGTTTACAACTGTTATACCTATGGTTCCTGTTTCTATGTTCTTCCTGTATTCGGCCTGCACCTTTTGTGACTGGAGCCCTTTTTGTGTTTTCCCGAGACCCTCTAACTTAAAAAACCGCCCATTCCATGCCACACAGCCCCTGCTGCCCTTGTAGCCACCTCCTGTACATAGTGGACTCCTGACCTATTCAGCGGAATCCGAAACCCAACCTCCCTTTGGCGCAAGACAAGGAATCTGCAGCCTACACGGTCGCAGAATCGTCTGGGCCCCTGATTCAGACCCTCCATTCGGCTCTGTATCAGAGGTACGCAGTCGGTCCTGTCGACTATGCTGCAAATGGTAAGCTCTGCTTTCATCTCGCAAGCAAGACTGGCAGCCTTTACCACTTCTGTTAGCCGCTCGAAACCAGAGAGAATCTCTTGCGATCCAAAGTGACACATATCACTGGTACGATGTCAGCCACCTCCTGCAGTTGGCTGCACTCTGTGCTCTTCATGATGTCCAGGTGGACCCGTTCCGCGTCTGGAAGGACTCCTCCCGGTATGCGCATTGGTTTTTTTACCCTTCTTGGCAGCCATGTCCCTAAAGGGCCCCATAACGCACCAACGTTGGAGCTCCCAACTATCAATACCCCCATCCTCTGTGATTGCCTGGATCTGGCAGGCTGAGAGGTTTCCTCTAAAACAGGGCAGGCGACGGCATCTGACTCAGCGAAGGTGTCAGCCACAGACAGCACCTTGAGCCTGTACGTGCAGCTCCCTGGGAAGTCTTTCGCCACCTGCTATGCCCCAGAGCCACCTTCCACTCGACCACAAGTGAGGGGCCAACCTCAGTGCGAGCAGTAATTGAATGGCCACCAGTGAGAACTGATCGGAGGACTCGGATGCGTTGGACGTCCGTTGGATCCCCAAGGCCGGCCCACAACAGTGATGCCCATCCACTGCAGCCTCAAACTGTGTAACTGAAGCCATCACGGCCTGGAGCTGAGAGCGATGTGTCACCATTTGGCTTGCATCCCCACACAACACTCACAGTCCCCATCCACACTAGACAAGGACGCCAGTCCTATTCGTATCTTAAGTTATTGAGGAAAGCAATAGAAAACCAGAACTTGGGTGGCATTTGAATCCTGCTCCTGCTGTGGCGCCTTAACCACACCACTTCAGGCGGTCAAGTCACATGGATCGAGTGTATCTGCCCACAAAAAAAATGTTTTGGCACAAAGACGTTTTGTCGCTGGAGACTGTGTTGCGATGAATTACATGTATCATTAGCAAGAAGACAGGATAGGTAGCATACACAGAGTGACATTACTTTTGTAAAAAAATCGGCCTGGAAAATTAAGGACACAGATTACTTTGTCAAATCAAGCACGCACAACAACAATTTCCTATTTTTCCTATACTAGTAGTCCGGTTTTGGTCGTATTCGAAGAGTTTAGATTTATCCACTGCCAATATTTTGTCGCAGCCTTTTTGCAGTACCTTCTTCATGCCGCTTTTATTTGCAAGATAACGGTCTGTAAAGCTTTATAAATAAAATATAACGCATCTGGTGGAAAAATACTCTAACTGCAGTAAGCATAAAACGGAAACCAACCATCTGCACTGGAACATGACCATGTAAACATATTGTGGGCGCCATATCAGGCATTTCCGAGTGCCTTTTTCTGGATTTCTGTAACGCTACATCTCAGGCTACACAGAACTGTCCAACACAAAAAGGTTAACAATATATGCCGATTTAATAATATACCTAAATACAGTAACTTACGGGTTAAAAAAAGGTGCTGCTGGTTCTCAATAAACGAGATAAATAGCTCAAAAATGAGTTAAATAAGGAAATCAAGGCTCTTTATGCTAAAAAGTAACTTTTAATCGGAATCTGTATAAATCACATATTAATCTTATAAAAATTCTGGATAATACATCCGTTTTCTACCAACTTGTTAGTAAGGTAGGAGTCGCACGTATACTGTGACAGAAAAATTAAGAAAAAAAAAACAGAAGACAACATTTTTAAAAGCTCAACAAAGCCACCGACTCTATTCAGTTGAAAGGGTACTGGACGTCATGAGGGCTCAAAAGATGGGAATTTTTTTTTGTTTAATAAAATTCCGTGATTCTTTCTAATGCTGAAAACTAAGGAGTTTAACCACAGTCGTAAATTTTAAAGTAATCATCACAAACGTGTTGCGGGAAATCGCCAAAATGAAGAAATTGTTCCGCCACAACGAAGTGAGGTTAGGCCTAAAAGTTCGTCAGGTTCAAAATGGTTCAGATGGCTCGGAGCACTATGGGACTCAACTTCTGAGGTCATTAGTCCCCTAGAACTTAGAACTAGTTAAACCTAACGAACCTAAGGACATCACACACATCCATGCCCGAGGCAGGATTCGAACCTGCGACCGTAGCGGTCTCGCGGTTCCAGACTGCAGCGCCTAGAACCGCACGGCCACTTGCTTTGTAAAATGTGTGCCCCGACCGGAGTTCGTCAGGCAGTGCTTCAAAACGCAATGTGGAACATCTTACCGACAATGAACAAGATGTTGGTCTTGTAAATAGTGAAAATATCAGTTATATTTTGAATTAGTTAGTGCACCCTTTCAGAATTGCTTTTGTCCTTTGTAAAATGTGACTGCTATAATAGTAAAAAATCCCTTGCATTTAGTGAGGACATAAGTGGTAGAGGAGGGCTATCCAGAAAATTGTAGTGGAACGTCAAGTGTGTAATGTAACGAGATGTACAATGACATCTCCTGTAACACGCACAAAAAGTAGTGAAGTTGCTTATGTCATGTGACGTGCTGAGAAAGAAAGAAAAGCAGCCCAGATATTCAATGCTATGATGGACCTACGATCACCATCCGTTTTTAATTCCATACGACAGGTAGGTTATACGAAAAAAATATAAATTTTATAGAATTCAAGAACATACCGTCTTTGTTTGTGTCAAATTATGGTCTGGGGAAAAACTGGATGATCTGAATGTAGATTTGAAATTTAAATTAAAAATTATGGATATCGCCTACTTGAATATTGTAACTATTAGTCAATAGAAGCAATTTTTCGGTAAATTGGAGACAAGTATTTACCTGCCACTGGTTTGTCTTGTTAATAAAATGGGTTACTTCACAATAATTTGATTAGTAACAAACAAAACATTTAAGTAAGCAGACCAAGAAAGGACGTAGACAATGGATGTATATGCTAAATTCCACAATCGTGATTATGGCAGGAATCGAACCCATGACATTTGACTACTGGTATAGTACTGATGTGAGTTCTGCTAATGAATACAATAATTTTGGAGTAAACGAAGTGATGGCCATTATTTGGACAATTTGTTTCGTATCCTCCATGTATCTAGGAAATACATTCAACGCTCATTTTTTGGTTTACCGATAACTGTGTTCCATAAATATTTTAAAAGAACTCTGGAAGTTTGTTTTTAAATGACAAATTATTTAGGTCACTAGTTTACAAGCCTGAAAGTTGCGTGTTTGTGTCATCAGTTTTTGTGTAGGTTCATTAGCTGCCTATAGCGTCGAATGCGTCGTTTTTACAGCTGATGGCGTTATATTGGTCGCTCTAATTTTGTATCAGTGCGTCTCCTGCACGGCAAATTACAATGAACCGCTGTGTAAATGGCACTGGCCGCTCTTTTTGTGAACATGTAAGGAATTTCTAAAACTGGCAGCTTGCTTTATCTTCGAGTCCTTTTCTGTAGTTCATAACGACCTCATAGAAGTATAAATGTGAGGCCTATACACATAGATACTGTATTGAATATTGAAATTAAAACGTTAAAAAACTTCCGTTTTAGACTTTAAACGAAATCTCGATAAAGTGACATACGCAATGTACAGATCTAAAATTAAATATTCAAGACTGTGGAATCAAGGTGCCACATCGTCAGCCACTTGTTTCTAACGTTTTGTGTGTTTTTGAGCGTAGTTCTAGATCTGTAAACATGTATGCAATAACTCTGAGCTCTAATTGTTGTAGAACGTGGAGGTCGTAAATGATTAAAGTTGTGTAATGTATTTCATCACGCAGTTGTCGAAAGACGATCTTAAAGACTCGAATTTTGTTTCTCACGGAGAATGTAATTAGTCAGCTAGAAAGTACATGTAAACTCATATTTCGTGTAACTGAAGTAGTTAACTGCCGAGACATTTCGCCTGCTTTTTTCTCCGAAGATGATTTGTTTTCGATGGATGACTGTTAGTTTCAAATTGTTTTCATGACTGAAAAATTCGAAAAGAGTGTTTGTTCCTGGGTTCTGCATCTCGCAAGTTTTTTGCGTTTGGAAAAATATTACAATACTTTTCCAGGGTATTTTAGAAATTGTGCTTTAAGATTTTTTGTATGATGTTTATTGTTTCTGTTACTGATACATTAGGATACATGTTCCCTACATAAAATGGGAGGCGGGTGCCTGGAGTCTGTATGTCTTTTGTATTAAATCAACTGTACAATGTTTCTTGGAGCTCTATCCTTTTGTAATTTGTGACATTTTCAACATGTTTCTTGCAAATGTGGCAACATACCTATAGTTTACGGTTCAACACGAAAGCCTTTCATGTGTAACTTTGGTTAGCTTCGAGAGAACATGCACTGGGATACTTTGTAATAGTTTTCTTTTTTCTTTGTTTTTTAGTGTGCATGCTATGTCTTTCGTAATGTTTCTTAACTTTGTCTGGACTCTGCTGGTGGGATGTGATATTAGTTTTGTAATTTTATTTTTGTGATGAATTCTTGTGTCTTACTAATGTATTGCTCTTTATCCACGAGTACCACCTTTTATTTCCTTTCGTATCAATGGTGTGGGGGTCCTGTAGTTTCTTTTAGGGTTTAGTCAGTGTTATCAAGTCTGTATTGTTTAGGTTTCCAGTTTTTTTCTCTAGTTAGAGTTATTATGTTCCTGATTTCATCACTTAATAGCTTTCACATTACACTAGTGATTAGCTTAATTGTTACATTTTTACTTTCCTGTATGAGAATGCTTTCTGATTCAACTATGAGATTTCCAATGTTTTTTTCGCGTATTTGCGTACCGACATTGTGATTCATACCTTTTACTTTTTTGTACATAACACAATGACATTGAGGTTTATCAGTATAGCATGAAAATGATGTGTATCATGAAAGAAACCCGGACTTCATGGCCTGTAATTTTTACTAATATTTTATACTTAATAACTCAAAACTCTTATACACATAGGAAAGAAACTTGAACCAAATAATTAATACATTGTGACCTCTATGTGAAAAAAATTAAAAATTGTGGAATAGATAGAGGAGTGAATATTGATTTTTATCTTACGTTCTAAATTACATGTAATTTTTATTTTAGGTACACTGCACTTTCATACTATTGAAATTAAAGATCAAAACAAATTTTACTCTTTTAGTTATTAACTATTTGAAACAGTAAATCAGGAACATGTATCTATTTGTTGTTGCGTGTATTTAAAAAAAATGTTTTGTAGAAGTCAAACATAATATACACTCAAGCTAAATATTTATCACATTGTGAATAATGTGGTCACAGTTTAGGCAAGCACTTTATCATTACTCATGCCAAATTTTATTCTTGTAGGTTTATCATTGAGATTCTTCTCAACGATAACACTTCAAAACATTCCAGATCCATAGTCTTGTGGATTCTGAGTGTCCTTTTCATCTTCTGAAAGTTTCTTTATTTTGCATGTAAATATTTTGTCCTTAAAAGCTGTTTGCTTGCCCGAAATGCTCTCGGCTACAAGCAATGTTGTACCAGGTGCTTTAACTACGACGCAAGTGGTGTATCTGTTGTTGTAAGGGTTCCAGTACTGGAGAGGCAACGAAATGTTAGTTATTCGTGTCATCTCAGATCTTTGTGAGAGATAACGTAACCACGCATAGGAACTTGTAGTGCGAAATATGAATCCCTGTCACCTTCGTAGATGACTTGCTATCCGCTGCAAAAAAAAAATAAACTCGTTACAGCCAATTTAAATTCCCACTTTGCTTCTCTTCTTGATAGCTCACAGTACTCATTGACGCAAGGAAGTTATATGTATTATTGAAACAATAGATTACAATTGAGTTGACGGTTACTTATTCATTGTACATTCTCATTATGTTCCTTCACGCCTTATAATATTTATCGAAGGAAGCAAAGGAGGTTAAATACTAGAGAACGGAGACGGCTTTTAAAATATTTGTAGTGTGCTGCGTATTGTTTCGTATCTTGAACTGCACTTGCTTGAGGGATTATAAGCACAGATTAATCTCACGATCGAAAGATAGACCTGCAGCCTTAGTGTTCAACTCGATCATTTTTTCTTTTTTGGACCTGCTTGCCACGTACCACCAGATACGGCAGGCGATGATAATTTCTGTTATTTCGTCTGATAAATATGTATGCATAATATAAACTGGCTTTCGGGGACAGGACTTCAAAAAATTATTGAAAAGGGACAAAAATGTTAATGGAATTTAGTGATCTTTAATGCAATGTAGCAATCAAATTGTATGTTTCTATGTTTAATGTTCTGCTGAGTGAAGAGACAATAAAGGTAATACAGTAACTTTGGAACAGCAAGACAGGAGAACCGATGGTCTGTGGAGTTAAAAAAATTATGTAATTTTTTATTGGCTTACTTATGTCAAAACTGAAGGCTTAGAATAGCTCAAAGTTCAGCTAACAGTGTTCTGTTACGTATAAAGTAGTTTTCATGTGATAATTAATAATTTGCTGTAGTTCATAAATGAAATTATCACGCTGACAAAACAATAGACTCAAACACTGCTAGATCGTTTTACTGTGTGAACGTCTTATGTAGCAGCTACCAATGTTGCAATATAGAAAATAGAGTAATAGATCTCAATATTAATTATTTTTACATTAAATATATAATTCACTTTCTAATTTTTGACGAGATCCAGGTTATGTATGCAAAGATTTCCCAGCAGATAACCATGTATCCAGAATAGGCTAGCGACATAGAGTTGAATCCTGAAGTGGGAGAAACTAGCACTCAGGAAGTACGACCAACGACTCCAAGATGTAACTTTTTAAGAAATTTGAATTAATGTTTGCGACAGCGACTGAAATGACAAACAAGAGGGGTGCAGTGTCGACAGATATTTCAGCGATGTCTACTGAAGTTGCAGTGAGCTCAAAAAGACAGAAAGCTATGTCCACTGAAATTTTGAGAATTTCAGAAATAGTGGAAGAAACAGGACACACTCACTTCGAACTTACCGAATTCTCGGAAAGATAAAAGAATTAAACGAAGGAGCTAGCCTCTGAGATATTAGAATTAAAAAAGCATATGCCGGTATATATGGTGGTGTAGAAACTAACCAGTGAGGTTGCAGAAGTAAAACGAGTTCATACCAAACTCTTTCAAAATGTGAAACACTTTTCTAGTGCATTGGATAATATTGCTGAAGAGCAGGAAAAGGCCTCAGGCGTTCAGTTCGAGGGTCAAGGTAACAGCTCGCTGCTTGGGCATCTGAAAAGGACACATGAATTATGCCGTTATGAGATACAAAGGTACAAGAAGACACTGAAAAAATTAGAAGTAACAGAGGAACGTAACCGTTCTGACTGTGAAGCAGAGAATGAACTACGTAACGCAACCGAAAAATTAAGACAAGTTTTATCGGTATGGAAAGATGTATAGAGCAAACGGAAAATGTTAAAAAGGGATAGTAGAAGCAAAAGATATCATGCAAGACTGTCAATCCACAGAACATGGTTCTGAACACAATTTCATTTCTCAACAAAAATTGAACATGCCGCAGAAAACGCAATCCAGCAGACAACTACATTACTGCACGATATGCAGAGCAACATTGGGACTGTGCTGCTTTACGCTGTGATGTTACTAAAGGGAAATTTCACAAAATTTAGACATTTTTACTGGATAACAAGTCTATTCATCTCATTATATCACTTATCCGTTCATTTCGTGGGGCTATGCCAAAATCCTCGTCAGATGACCACAATATAGGTTTTGTGAGTGGCTTTAATCAGAGGGAAGCCAGGATACTGCAGGACGTACAATGAGTCTGGAAAAGCTTTTCTGGCTAAGTACTGATCCGCAGATTACAAGAACGACTTCGTGAAAAACTATTCAACCTGGGACCGCTTAAAGTATGACAAGGGAGCTTGTACAGATAACAAATAATCAATTAATATCAATCAATAACAAAAAATATTTTAATGGTCCTTTCGCACTAATATGGATAATCTTAGGATAGAAACCGACCTGGCTCACGCTGGTCTGAACTCAGATCATGTAAGAATTTAAAGGTCTAACATACCTGGGCTCCTGTACCCAAAATTTTTCTTAATCCAACATCGAAATCGCAACCTGCTTTGTCGATATGACCTCTTGAAAACAATTATGCTGTTATCGCTAATGTAACTTAATCACATGATCATAAATTATGGATCAAAACAACAAACATAAATCAAATAATATAATTATGAAGAGTTCATTCATTCTTCGTGTCATCTCAACTAAACATTATCATCAAATATAAAAAGACCAACAAAAAACTATATAAAAATAAAATGTTAAGCTCTATAGAAAAGTACATTAATAAAACGATATAATAGAGTAATCCTTTATCTCAGAGATGTTCTGTGGATATTAAAAGCGAATCTGCTGGTGCACGCGTGAGAAAAACTAATTACCATGTCAGAGACGGAGCGATGTTAGACTCGATAGACTTAACACAAGAAGATGCGATGGTCGCATCCAACAACGTACAATTAACGAAAATGATAACCACAAATATGCCAGAATAACCATACAGATCATCATAACGGGCAAAATAACTTAACAGGAGACAAGCGCAATGCAAATTGTAATTACACACAATCTTATGCGTACAGTAACAACCACAATCAGTAACAACAAACGCTACAAGATGGACAGAATAATCTGAACTGGCGTAGTTCAGATCAGATGCATACAAAATGTGAATGGTAATAGATATTTTTCATGCGCATTGAATTCGGAAAACTATTATGGGCCATGCTGAGCTCTGCAACGACGATCGACATATGGGGTGGAGTGAAAATCAGTCCAGCTAATACTACTTGAGGATGGATGTGACATCAGGGACAAACTATATTCTAAAACTTTTGAGTTCGATAGTCGGCATATTACTGAGCTGCATTCTGCTTTTAATACATGTGTGTAGCTGACATCTTAACCACAGTTATACTGGGTACAGGTGCTGCCGTTAACATCACTACCACAGTCTTACACAAAAGGGTATACGAAAATATGCATGCCCAGCATTTCCCGTTAATTTCAAAATTCTGGGAGTGACAAGCACTAGATCTCAGAATGTCAAGTGTCAGGTCCAGTTATCACTTCGCCTACGAAATGTAACGATGGGCGCGTTCTTGGTGGTAGATCTAATGGTAATAGATCGTATGTTAGGGATTGAGCTATGTTATAGATGGAGTTTCTCAGCGAAAGGAACGCAGTGATCGACCTTTTGTCAGGAAGATGTCACTTGGATGTCATCACTGTCAAGGTAGAGGTAGAGTTGCTAAAATAGTCGAAGTCCATGGTAAATTCTGCCAGGGTTTAAAGATTCACATGGTAAGTCATGAGTTTCACTATAAAAATTGACAGCTTCCCGCACTGGCTCCTCTGATCGACATCGAGGAACAGACAGTACATAAAATAAGAGTCTATACACTCAACCCGTGAATTATGCAATGAATTGACGAGTGTTTTGTTGAAATACATAACGGTATTTGACGAAAAGTCTGGCATAATCTAGGATCATGTGTGTCACCTGATTGTCGTATCCCACGAAACACTTTGCTATACCTCCCACTCCATCCCCTCGTCAAAGAGGTCTGCTGTCGCTAAGGAAATAAGAAAAAATAAAGTTATAATGGGAAGTTATTGAACCATCGGAAGCCTTTCATTCAGTGTGCTGCTAATAGTAGCGAAGTTAGGGGGCGGGGGGGGGGGGGGGGGGGGGGGGGTTGGGGGCTTTGTTCAGCTTGCAGTCGATGCCAGGGAAATTAATAAAATTATAGTACCGTTCCGACTTGGCTTGAAAATTCAGAGGTTTCAAGGGGCAAAATATTAACAAGCATCGACTTACGTGCCCCAACTCGGCAGCTTCCTTTCGATGAGGAATCCAGAAAATATACTGCCTTTATATATGCAGATCCAAGTTCAGAGTTCTACCATTTGGCCTGAAATTTAGTGCAGGCGTAATTAAAACTACACTAGACACATTGCTTGTTTGTAGAAGATCTTCTAATAGGTACAGAAACAAGACAAAAGTTCATGAAACTCGTCGAAAGGGTGTTGAACAAATTTCAAAAAGTTGGTGTAACAGTCAACTTTCAGAAATCTAAATTCGGCCGTAAGTAAATAAAATTTTTAAGCTACGTAGCTACATCCCATGGAATTTTAATACATGAAAAGAACATCAGAGCAATAAAAACTTTACTACCCCATAAACAAGGAAGCAAGACTTTTAGCAGGTTCATATCTTTCTATAGGCAGCTCGTGCCTAACCAGTTGCTCAACTGTGAGTCAGCGTCAGATTTGTTATAGAAACAAGGCACCTGACACTGATCTATAGAACTTCTGACAAACTCTGAAATGTTGGTGGACATTGGCTGGCCATAGACGTCTCCTCCATGGGCGCTGGGGTCAGTTTCATTTCAAATATGAGACACAGAGGGTAAACCTACCATTTGTATTATAGCCATTAGCTTGTGGATTTCCAGCAGACTGGGAGCAAGCATACTCAACATCAGAATCAGAAAAGCAACACAACTGCCTAGTAAGCAGGAGGCCCCAGTTTCGAATCCAGGCCCCGCACACGTTTTCACCCGGCGCTACTGACTCTGTATAAAGTCCCGATGCAGCTGACATCGTGCGTTGCGTTCCTTTTTTCTTTCCTTTCTCCTCTGTCGCCCTCCAGTTTACATCGTCTTTATCACGCCTGCGGCTCTGTGTGGTACCTGTTCTTTCGGACATGTCAAAAAGAACAAACACCTCGAATTCTTAGAATTAGAGGCCTTTGCAGTCGTTCAGGCATTCAAGAAGTTTCATGTATGGCTAGCAGCCATACAAAGATTTGTTGCGACCACTAACCTTTATACACAAGGCATTTCAGTTTCATAAATTACACAGAAAGAAACTAACCCATAACGTTACTTTGTGAAAATGAGAAAGAAAATTCGCAACTTGCAAGAAATTTCTCGATTGTAAGAAGGCAAACATTCCTAATAAATGTTATAAAGGCCAACTGCGCACTATTATAACGCAGACTCGTTTGCAGATCGTCAGAGACGCATTCAAATACTTGCGGTTGCCAAACGTACACCTGTGTGGACTTTTTTCCAAACGCCCTCCTGTGAGGTCTTCAGGTTTTGAAATAATGAAACTGTGTCCTTTAAATGACAAAGTGCTTCGTAATACGTTTGTTTATTACCGCTGCCCAAAGTCATAGCTGGAGCTCTAGACATCAAGACACAAAAACAGTGTTGATCCTGCTTAAAGAATCATGCTCTGGTCAAAACATTCAATGTATTGACAGATACTCACAGGCAGCAGTAGTCTGGTTGTTAATTAGTGCTGTAGCCAAACCAACTCTCATTTTGTCATAGTGCTTTAGAAACAACTCACGCACAGTCCTGGTGTCAATTTCAAGCATAAACCACTGCCCACCTCAAGTACTTGTTTCACGTTACTAATCTGTACCTCGTTACAGGGAAGATAACTTTTTTTTGGGAGAGGGATTGAATGGTTACTGACCGAATAGTTTTTCACATTTTTTGAAATGTGTGTTTTGTCAGGTAGGAAAATTAGTGTCCTCTTATCATCACAAGGATGCTGATAGTTCGTTAAGTTCGAAAACCCACGAACTGTAATTCTGAATACTCGCTATAAGTTTGATTTTGGCTTCCTATGTCAAATACTGCACAATGAAGTTTCATACCAAGCACCTAACATTGGGTTAAATTTGTTGCAATTGTGACCCTGACATATAAATATGAAAAAGAAGGCTAAGCTATTATTTGCCCCCATCTTGACTTACTACCACCTAACATGAAAACTAACGCTTGAAAAGTTACAGTTTCAGTAGAAATTTTGCTTCTCGTACAATAGTGTTACCAATAAAAAAAGTAACTGCATTGTGTCTACAGGTATCTTGCCGTTTCCTAGTAACCTTATTATTCCTGCTCATGGCCCAAGTGTGTACTGGTGTGTTGGGATAACTACAGAACCTTGCACCTTTTTCCCTTTTCCCCATATTCTTCCCTTCTCTCTTTGGAAGACAATACTGACAGTGGGGGCAGCACCTCTATGGCACCTGGTGAACGAATCTGACTTACATGGATTATTGTGAAGCAAGTTGGGAGTTGTAGCTTAATGTTAACAGACAACATCATTTCTACAACCTGAAAGGTGCCCTGATAATGTGTCACAAACTTCTTGGTTTTTCCTTTTGGTACATACGACTTGCTCATCATAACCCATTGACCTACATGATACTTATGTAGCACTACTTTCTTATTATGTGTCCTATCTTGTCGTTCCAAAGTTTTTGTGTTACGTTTTCCACCTGTCATCTTTTAGAGAAATTTTTCAATCCTGATAAATTACTTCCTGGAGGGGGGAGGGGGGGTAGGCTTACAAAACCCAAGAGAAGACAGGATCTTCAGACCAAAACACAATGTTTTGTGGGAACAGCCCTGTGCTCTCATGGATTTTTAATTTTATGCAACATCTGCTAGTAAACCTTCCTAGCTCTCATGCTGTGGGTTAATGTAGTAGCTTATCATCTTTGCAATTGTCTCATGAACCCATTCTGTTTGACCAGTTGTTTCTGGCTGTTAAGCACTAGTCCAAAGTTTCTCAATGTGCAAATAACCGGCATAACTGCTTCACTAAATCAGACAAAGTTCGTTCCTTGCTCAGTTAGTCTTGTCTCAGGTGTTCTGAACTTGAGTATCCGCTGGTTTACCATTGCATGTGCTACCGTTTCAGCCTGCTGATTCGGTATGGCTAATATAGAAACTAAACATGAATAATGATCGATTACCATCAAAACACACCAGTTTCCTGCAGGTGTTTGCACAAAAGGTCCGAGGACATCCAACCCTATCATTTGAAAGGGCGTATCTGCCTCTTTGTAACATACAGCCTTGGTGTCTGAGCTCTGCCCTTTGTGCACATGATACACAATTCCTTACATAACCATTGATTCTCTGTCTGCATGTTACCCACCACTAATTTTGTGCTACTCTGCATTCTGTTGTCCTGTGACTACTGTGTCCTGCTAAAATCTAATTGTAGACCGACCTTTCGTTTTTTACTCTTTCTGACACTATGATCCATAGCCTACATCTCATTTTCCTGTAAAATTCTCCATCCCACATGCTGAAGTTCAGCTGCTTGGTGGACCACCGACGATCTGTGTCATTACTTTGCATTTCGATCAATTTGTCCTTGTCTGTCCCAGTACATTCCACAGTGTGTACTTTGTGGCTCAGACCATCTCCATTTACGTGGCCTTCCAGCACGATGTATTACTTTGAAATCAACGTCATTGAGATACGATGCCCTTCTAGTTAACTTATTACATGGATCTTTAAATTCTAATAAACATTTGAGTGGTGCATGATTGGTTATTACTTTAAAATGACAACTGACAACTACATAAATAACATAAGAAATAAATAATTCCAAGCATTAATGCAGCATTTCTTTCTTAGTTGTTGAATTATTCCTTTCCATTTGATTAATCTCTCTGGATACATATACTATGAGGTGTTCCTGTCTGTCTTTTTCCTGACTCAAAACACAACCTAAGGAAAAATTGCCACAGTTGCAGGACATTATGAACTGTTTCTGGAAATATGGAAAGGCAAGAACTGAACTATATGTTAACAAATCTTTTTGTTTTAGAAATGTTTCTTCACAATCTGATGAACAATGAAACTTTATCCATTTTCATAAAAATTATGTTAATGGTCTTGCAATTTCAACAAATTTTTGGACGTATTTGGAATAAAAAAAATTTGTGAGGCTTATAGATGTTGCAATTCCTTTATTGAAGTCTGTGTGAGGAAATTATTTATGGTATCAACAAATCACGGAAATTACGTTCAATGATAGCCTTAAGAAATTTATAGGGAAAACTGGTAGGTCATTTCAACTAAGATTTCAGGAACACGTTAACTTAAATAACCTTGATTTGCATTAACAGTGCACTTATGCAAAGCGGTTCATAAAATTTAAGAATACTCCATAAAAAAGAAAAAGCCTTATTTTGTGTATATTAGAGAAAGCAGAAATTTTTAGATATAAAAAGGAAAATGCGCAGTTCACGTTGAATAATCAACTGTAATTAAAGCACCATAGCATTCTGGCTAATTTTGATTCTTTATACGTAATAAAATTCTTCATTATTCTCGCTTATAAAGGTGGTGACGCATTGCTGTTAGTCATGATTAATGACGTCACGCAGTCCACATGAATAGCTTTTGTTCTGCCAGCCAGCTTCTCTCTCTTTGTAGTTCATGTGGACCGATTATACTTGGACCAACACCGGGTTGCCCTGTCATCATGCTTGTAAGACGCTGCCACCTGATACGTCCCACACAGTAATTTGCATAGGAGTACCATGACTGATTATGTTAGCGGTGACAATTTTTATAGCCAATCCGGACCCTTTTAAAATGTTTCAGCGTCCTCTCACTAAAAACAATTTTCTTTTTCCTTTATAGATGCAGGCAAATTTTAAAACATGGCTCTGTAACCGCCAGTTTCGTTTATCAGCAATATGTCCTAAGTGAATCGAGTACGTCTTTGTTACTTTCCGCTCGCCACAGTATTCACAATATTCACTAAATAGTAAAGTTTGAGTAGGAGCAATGAGTATGCCTGTGATCTTTTAACGTTGTGAGTATATCTGAGACATTCCTTTATTAATTTTAATATCAACTAAATGTGGTGACACTGTACTTCCATTTTTACCATGTAGGTTGGATCTGATGATGCAACTTAGGTCACGAAACCGATTTTGGTTTAAAAAACAACAATTTTACCAGCTGTTAGCGGAATTCTTCCTTACATCAAGTCGTGGACCGGTGCGAATTCCGTTTCGGCCCATAATATGGCCCAAGTAACTAAATTATTGTGAAATGGTACGTTTACAGACTAAGGGTTAACCGTTCTGCATGCATTCGATCGAAAACTTCACTTAAAGGCATTATATACTGCTGGATATCTTCAGAGTATTTCATCGCTTATAATCCTCACTGGAAAGTAATTGGTGGGTTCTTCAGCCCAAAAGGAATGCAACAAGATTGATGACGACCATAAAAGGTTAAGAATACTGTCTTCGGTCGATCTTCAGGAGCCACCTCTGATTGGTGGGTAACTATTTCGTAGGCCCATAGTTGTAAAATGTCTTCATAGGCTCGGGTTATCTAATTTTCCTGTTATATTTTGCACTGGGTTGGCATCTGACAATGTTTCTTGATTTAAGTAGCGGTAGTCCAACAGAACTGATGTGCTTTGCTGCCGTCTGGTAATTTATTCGTTATGATGACGCAGGTGATAACCAGGAGCTATTACTTGTTTCTGCGGTCCCATCTTGAAGCTGTTGACTTATAAAGCCTTTCATGACAGGCACTAGGGTTTGAGGTTTACGATATGGTTTCTTATAAACAGGCACTTCACCTCTAGTGGGGATATAACGTTTAACAGCGTGACAGACAATGGTCTATGAGGATCAAAGAACCCAGTTTATTCTTCTAGAAGTGTTTCCATGTCCTCCTTATCCTGTCCCTGTCGATGTGCTGCTTTATTTCTCAGTGCAGTCAGACTGACAGACTGTCCCAGCGTTACGCAATTGTAAAGCGAAGTCCCTGTCCAGTTCGTCTTCATTTAGTACTTCTAAACTAGCTATCACGGCATCACATGATACTTGTATCTCCTCTACACTAAAGTTATCATTACAGACAGGCGTTACTTTGCTTTCTTCAGTTGCCCGTGCATAGGATAAACTACTGTGGGCACTGAAAACCATTAGCATTTCGAAACTTTAGCTTCCAAATGTAATTACGTGAGCTGAAACAATAATTTTCTCTGGGTGTTTATTTTGGTTACTGTTAACACCTAGGGTGGCGAGTGCTACTACGGCTGGCGTACTGAAAAATTCTCAAATCTAGTACATTATTTTGGACAATTTTTGATCGCTTTAGACATTTGCTGAACAACGATATTTCATTTGTCATTGATATAGTAAGTCCTTATGCTGTCTAAATATTTTGGTATTCACAGTTTATAAGGAGTTCTCGTGATATCACGAAGTCGAAGATTAAATAGCACTTTCTTTTGACTTCGTAATATATTTTAAATTGCCGTTCAGAAAAAAATCATTCTTTTTCGTGGTATTCGAACACACCTCAGTGCCAATAAATTGGATTCTGTGTTTTCCAAAACAACTGACTCCATAAATACTTATCTTCTTTTCCGAAGACACAAAACATTTTGTTTCGGAACACTGTAAGTATTCATCATACATGTACCAATAAGCGTGGCTGTCATTGAAAATAATTACATTTTTTGCTCTGAAGCAATTTTGTCATTGTTTTTGCAACATAGGCCATAGGACCTAAGGGAAGCTTCCAGCATCATCATCTTGCGTGTGGCCATCGGCTCTTTGAAGTATACATCCCGCGACGTCAATATTTCGGGCAAGTTTGTAGATCCCTTCGGCTGCTGCGCCCCTCATGAAACATAAGAAGCAAACAGACACACATTTTTAATTCTAAAAACAATTAACATCATTCATATGAACGTAGTCATTGTTATATAATATTTAAAATTAATTAATTCGAGTGGACACACATACGTCGTTGCTGCGATAACTGATACACTAAAAATCCCAATATAATCACATAGCGGTTATCACGTTCGATTCCGTGGAAATCGATTGTACCCTACAACCGTGGTGTAATCCGTGACAGAGAGGTCAACATCAGCCTTAATGTTATGTGCGTCTTTTATTGCACTGCAGACTTGAACTGACAGTGCAGCTATCGTCAGTGCTATGAATACATAATACAAGAAACACATAGAAACAGCACATACACTCCTGGAAATTGAAATAAGAACACCGTGAATTCATTGTCCCAGGAAGGGGAAACTTTATTGACACATTCCTGGGGTCAGATACATCACATGATCACACTGACAGAACCACAGGCACATAGACACAGGCACCAGAGCATGCACAATGTCGGCACTAGTACAGTGTATATCCACCTTTCGCAGCAATGCAGGCTGCTATTCTCCCATGGAGACGATCGTAGAGATGCTGGATGTAGTCCTGTGAAACGGCTTGCCATGCCATTTCCACCTGGCGCCTCAGTTGGACCAGCGTTCGTGCTGGACGTGCAGACCACGTGAGACGACGCTTCATCCAGTCCCAAACATGCTCAATGGGGGACAGATCCGGAGATCTTGCTGGCCAGGGTAGTTGACTTACACCTTCTAGAGCACGTTGGGTGGCACGGGATACATGCGGACGTGCATTGTCCTGTTGGAACAGCAAGTTCCCTTGCCGGTCTAGGAATGGTAGAACGATGGGTTCGATGACGGTTTGGATGTACCGTGCACTATTCAGTGTCCCCTCGACAATCACCAGTGGTGTACGGCCAGTGTAGGAGATCGCTCCCCACACCATGATGCCGGGTGTTGGCCCTGTGTGCCTCGGTCGTATGCAGTCCTGATTGTGGCGCTCACCTGCACGGCGCCAAAAACGCATACGACCATCATTGGCATCAAGGCAGAAGCGACTCTCATCGCTGAAGACGACACGTCTCCATTCGTCCCTCCATTCACGCCTGTCGCGACACCACTGGAGGCGGGCTGCACGATGTTGGGGCGTGAGCGGAAGACGGCCTAACGGTGTGCGGGACCGTAGCCCAGCTTCATGGAGACGGTTGCGAATGGTCCTCGCCGATACCCCAGGAGCAACAGTGTCCCTAATTTGCTGGGAAGTGGCGGTGCGGTCCCCTACGGCACTGCGTAGGATCCTACGGTCTTGGCGTGCATCCGTGCGTCGCTGCGGTCCGGTCCCAGGTCGACGGGCACGTGCACCTTCCGCCGACCACTGGCGACAACATCGATGTACTGTGGAGACCTCACGCCCCACGTGTTGAGCAATTCGGCGGTACGTCCACCCGGCCTCCCGCATGCCCACTATATGCCCTCGCTCAAAGTCCGTCAACTGCACATACGGTTCACGTCCACGCTGTCGCGGCATGCTACCAGTGTTAAAGACTGCGATGGAGCTCCGTATGCCACGGCAAACTGGCTGACACTGACGGCGGCGGTGCACAAATGCTGCGCAGCTAGCGCCATTCGACGGCCAACACCGCGGTTCCTGGTGTGTCCGCTGTGCCGTGCGTGTGATCATTGCTTGTACAGCCCTCTCGCAGTGTCCGGAGCAAGTATGGTGGGTCTGACACACCGGTGTCAATGTGTTCTTTTTTCCATTTCCAGGAGTGTAGATTAAACGCCGTATCACAGTGTTTAGTTCCGTGAGTCTAAACGAGGAATAATTGGCAGTTTTCGGTGTATAGGGAGGAGCGAGCACTATGTCGCACTCGTCTCTTACCTTGATTCGAGTATTTGATGGTATCATCGAAAGGAATCGCTAGCAAATCACTCGCCTTTGAGAGTAAAAGATACTACTCCGGAACTGGGCGTTGCTATAGTGGTAGAGTGTAATCGCTGATAGATAAAAAGCCACTGTAAGACATCTCTTGCAACATGGTTGAAGTACTGAGCAAAATAAATTATTCTTGTTGTATTTGTAACTGCTTGCGCCCTTATTCACTTCCCACAAAACCTTTCTTCTCAGTTACAACATCGCCTCTGCTAAATATCCTAGGAGACTTTCTCCTTCTCACTCCTTTAAAGGGAAGTTAGTAGATCTCAGCCCACAGTATCGTCAATGTCGTGACCGGGAAGCGACGACGTATCCACGTGATGAGTGGAGTACCGCAGTTTTTCTGCTTACCTAGGAGGAGGTGCAGCGATGTTGATGCTAAACTAAACTAAACTCCGTCCGAACAGGCCTTCGAAGACCCAACGGTACCGATCGGCCACCGTGCCATCCTCTCAGTCCAGGGGGCGTCACTGGATGCGGATACATAGGGGCATGTTGTCAGCACACCGCTCTCCCGGGAGTTGTCAGTTTTCGTGGCCGGAGCCGCTACTTCTCAGTGAAGTACGGTGGAGGTACCAGTGTGTGGATGCTACCGAAAAGAATGAACGTTGTTAGGATTGCATTCGTCACATTCATACGGGCCCCGCGCGTGGCGTGATAGTAGAGGGATAAACACACCGTCACCTCTGGTCCACACAGCCCGTAATTTGGACAACAGTCATCATATAGCTGGCATACTATGGTCGGTTGCTGTTCCTGTCTTCAACATCTGTGACGTTATCTTTCAACATCTGCATCTTGCCTTTGGTCCCCTGACCTACTTTGACAGTCGGTCTGCTCACTGTTGCCCTGGCCAGTTTGTTCTCCAGAAAGACCATCCACTGAAGACATATAGTATTGCGTTTCCGTGAGAGTAACGTGCCACCATGTAATGACATCATGTGTCTGTCAAAAAGCTCAGTTCAAGTAGATGCTCAGTTGGGTTAGGCCATTGTTTTTGACACAGATGGCAGCCCTGTATATTCTGAATACCTATGCATCAACTGCAAATTTTGTCACGCGCTCTATTGTGACCAGGGGAAACTATCTTCATCTGGGTTCGTTGACACACATCAAACTAGAACACTTGAAGTATTAGTTCACTTTATTGCATAAATAAATGAAAGATATGTTTAACTGACACACTTATTTCCCACAGGAGTAATGCCTAATTTAACTGTCATGGACTAACAAATCGTGATTGATGCACTGATCAATACACTGTTCTCTTGAGGTACAAAGCTCAACAATAGCAACACTACCAGTTCATTTGAAACTAACTACTCGTTATTCCTAGACGGTGCTGTGGACTGCTTTAGGTAAGGTTTCTAACCGGGCTGAGATCTTGTACGCTCAACACCACATTGGCTTGTGTGGGGGCGCCGCTGCTGCTGAGAGAAAGGTGTGGTGCTCGTGAGCGCCTCTGACACGTCGTTGCGGACTGCAGCAAGCCCTCGCTAATGTCTGAGGTATCAATTCGCTTTCCCGACGTTGGTGTGGCACCGCGATCTTTGTACGATACCACACGTTCTTCCTCCTATACATTATACACAAAATAAGTAAAATTTCGTTAGTTGCTTTTCTAATGGCCAGCGGAGTACATCATTGTCAGGCTATTCGTTCATTCCAGCAGCGCACAACTTAGTATTTTCCCCTCGTTGTCTGCGTGACAAAGATAGCTCGAAATAGGTCAGCCTTATTGTTTCCGCAACGAGAAAGAGATGTGCAGTGGGGCGGAGAGCTTGACGTCATAAATCTGCATTCCTGGGGCCCGGGAGACGCAAGTGCGCAATGCCCTGCCGCCAACTGCACTCCAGTCCCGGGAGGCCCTGATTAATAGCGACGAGCCAACCGCAGCGGCGGCTGGACGCCGGGTGCACGGAGTTTGTTTGCAGCACTCTTCGCCACAGCCGTTGCATCTGGCAAGTTCCACATAATTCCGTCTTTCCCAACTCAGAAAATCTCAGGTTTGGAAACGATGCACACAAACTTTTACACGACTTCGCTGTGGAGGTGAGAGAATGTCTAGGTAAAGAGCAAAAGGTCCATCCAATTCGAGCCCTATTTTTGAGTCTGCAAGTGCCCCACAGTAGTTTTTACTCTCGCTTGGCCATCGAGTGGAAGTTCCGATGAAATTTTGGCTGATTTAGCTGTGCATTAAGCGGATAAATATAACATAATTTGCTGCTGGATAGGTGTACAACCTAAGATTTACCTCTCCAAATTATATACTCTTCAGTTGATTCGTACCTGCCTTGAAGCCATGCTCTTTTAGTGGAAGTAGGAGAGTTGCACTTAACATGAATTTTTCATTCAAGGAATGACCTTCTAGGAAAGAGAAGAGTAGAGACTGCACTTACCAATTACTAAATGCCTCCAATAGAAAAACTAAAATTCCGGCCGTCCACACACGCTGTGACTCTTGGTGTCTTGTCATATATTCTAAGCGATGTTCTTCACATTTACCTTTATTTGAATATGATGTTGCCACACTTAGCTGCCAGATTCCAGTCTGTTATTGTAATATGACAAACGCGCTGATGGTTAACGTAAATTGGAGATTTTATCGTCTCGTTGAAGCTCACGGCCTGGTTATATCTGTGGTATGGTGATGGATCCACGATTCTACAGGAGAAGTGTAGTGGATGTGCTTTTCTATGTCCTCAGATCTAAATCGGTAAAGCCTACAGACTGCCGGAATGTACTTCAGTTTTTACGGCGGAGACTGTGGCAGTTCTGGAAGCAATTAAGTTTGCATCTTCAACTTCTTTCTTAAAGATATTAATCGTGTCCGACTCCCAGAGCGTCCTTAATAATATTAAACCCCAAGGGTGGAATAAAACAACCAACCGCTGTATTTTGGATGTGGTACTGGAATGTATTCGCTGTAAAGGGAGAGAGCAGACAATCGTTCTGCTGTGGATGCATTCCTACGCTGGTCTGCGCTTTAACGAGGAAGTTGATATCTGAGCGAAGCAAGCAACATCTGCAGGAACTGCCCTCCATTTTAAATTACCGTATAACACTACTTACGTTAAGTCAAGAGCCACGGAAAACAGCAAGAGATATGTAAAGTATCACAACAAACGAAACGTAGGTAATATACGGCATGACAACCTCAAATCCCTACAAGGCCATGGTTTACGAAGACACATTTGGTCAGATCTATTATATCTACCATCATTAGACTCCACTTTACCATGCCTCGTTTCCTGCACATCTGTATACAATTAACATTTACGACTCCCCTGCATATGACTAATTCTGAATCAGAAGCCGATGCAGAACATGCCTTGTTTTGGTGTTCCAAATTTGACAAAGAACGATAGGAATTTCTGAAGACTTCGATAAATATGCATTACCTCCTCCCTCAGTCAAAGTCTTCTCTTTCTTTTACTGAAGACGCTCTTTTGTTTAGAGCGATTGTCAGTTTTCTTAAGAGAATAGGAAAAAATCTGTAGGGCTCATATTTTCATTTATCTTTATCACAGAATACTAAATTTAAAAAGTAGTGTGAACTAATAACGTAATTGTGTAGTTTACTTATTCTACTTCTTAAACATTTGTTGTGGAAAAAACTGACAGCGTGAGCTTTCGATTTTGTAAATATGCATTTATGTATTTTCTCTATACGATTATATATCCTATGTAAACATGTGTTCACGATCGTTAGAGTACGAACTTGGAGGCCAAAAAAAGAAACAAAGAAGCCTACATATATTAATTAAATGTGCTTGGTCCTCTTACTAAAGTCCAACAACGTATCCAGAATGAGATTTTCACTCTGCAGCGGAGTGTGCGCTGATATGAAACTTCCTGGCAGATTAAAACTGTGTGCCCGACCGAGACTCGAACTCGGTCGGGTCCCGAGTTCGAGTCTCGGTCGGGCACACAGTTTTAATCTGCCAGGAAGTTCCAACAATGTATTTTGTTACGTATTGTGATTTCAGTTTTGGTTTTCCCTACTGATCAGGCACATGAGACTGCTGCCTGATAATGAGGAGTAATATTCGAAATTGCAATCGCAAAGAATAAAAATAGTTTATTTGATCGCAATAAGGAGGAACAACCATGTTTAACATTGCAACAGAGGTGGCAGAAAGTATCTTCTGTTGTATCACACATTAAGGTATCTTCTCAATTTGTTCAAAGATGGAGTGTAAGGAACTACTTCTGAGTGAGCCGTCATCAGTATGATTTAATGTTCACAGCCTAAATGAAAGACGGAGCGAGGTGGCGAAGTGGCTAGCACACTGGACTCGCATTCGCGAGAACGACGGTTCAATCCCGCGTCCGGCTATCCTGACTTAGTTTTCCGTGATTTCCCTAAATCGCTCCAGGCAAATGCCGGGATGGTTCCTTTGAAAGGCCACGGCCGACACCCTTGCCCGTCCTTCCCTAATCCGATAAGACCGATGACCTCACTGTCTGTTCTCCTCCCCCAAAAGCAACCCCAACCCCCTCAATGAAAGCAATAAGTAGGGGACTTTTATCACAAGAATCGGTTCTCGGGATTTTCTATGTCGATTTTACTGAGATAACAGCTGTCTTGCTTATTTTCTCTCTTCTTCTGAATTCTCGATGCTCTCCCTCGTGGCCGAAGTATTCAGATGCTGTTTGTGGTGCCCTTCTTCATTTAAAAGACGTTGTTCCTTCTTAGTACGACGTGATATGGACCCCCAATCAACTGACAAGGGGAGGCCGCCAATTGTGAAATTCAGATTCGATTCATACTGCACATAATAAAAGCTCATGGCCAGAGGTGTAAAGTGGCAAAGCACCAAGATGCACTTCTCAGCCGTTGTCGAGAAAATCGACAGTTAAAAGAAACCGTTGCGGCGAAATACCCTCTACGATTTATTATAAGCTATAGCGTCGTGGCGCAGCAGTAAGCGCTCGGGTTCGTAATCCGAAGGTCGCCGGATCGAATCTCGCTCCATGCAACTTTTTTTTTAGTATTTGTTTTTTGTAATATATATATATATTACAAAAAACAAATACTAAAAAAAAAGGTTGCATGGCGCGAGATTCGATCCGACGACCTTCGGATTACGAACCAGAGCGCTTACTGCTGCGCCACGACGCTGTAGAAAATTATAAGTCGTAGAGAGTATTTCACCGCAACGGTTTCTTTTAACTGTCGATTTTCTCGACAACGGCTGAGAAGTGCATCTTGGCGCTTTGCCACATTACACCTCTGGCCATGAGCTTTTATTATGCGCAGTATGAATCGAATCTGAATTTCACAATTGGCGGCCTCCCCTTGTGAGTAATACTCTCGTAAAGACGGTAAAATCTGTTTAAGGAATTCCTTTGGTCGAACAAATACATTTTCGTACAATTGCTCCAAAGAATTGAAATCTGAGATTCTTTTAGTTGTCCTTCGTTGTACACGCTATAGCTTGATGTCCTCTCTTCATACGATGACGACGATGATGGTTGGTTTGTGGGCGCTCAACTGCGCGGTCATCAGCGGCCCTCATCGTTCGACCTGGAATAGATCTAACACATTTCAGCAATATTCTACTAGGAGCTATACGTCCCCTCTAAGGAACATTTCCTTTAAAAAAGCTAATCCTAATAAATCTAAATCTAATACTTCAGATTGCCACGTGCAAAAACGGCCAGAAGTTTGTATGGCATTGCTGACTATTCATCACGCATCAATCATGTAATTACGACATTTTCAAGTTTCATTAAGCTTTACTTTCCTTTACAATGAGGCAGAACAACCACCTCCACTTCGTTTTTTTTTTGCCCCCTGGATCTTATCTTAGAGCTTATCTCCATTTTTACAAACAAAGTCGCGGCATTACTTTACTGGAAAATATTACTGCCCCTGTACCTATCTTGTTATCAGTTCAAAACACTGATAAACCTGTCGTTTTCACACAATTTTCTATTAGATTAAAAGGAGTGATAATACGAGTCAGTCCCCTGTTTTCAGATACCTGTTTTTGCACCGAAAGTTTGTGGTATGACTTTGGTAACAGAAGGCGAAGATGCTCCAACTTTTTACAGCCTATGTATTAATTTTCCACGCTAACAGATTCAAAAGTCTCTCCAAAAAGAACTGCACACTTATGTAGATCCTTTTAAAATTGTTCGAATTTCTCTACTACCTATTTCATCTTAACGAGAAGTAAACTTATTGTAATTTTGTCTTACACGTCCATGTGTAACAACGTCAGTTCAATGCCTAAGCAGTGGTTACTCAACGTTGCACGCTTCTGTCTTAACGGTTTCTTTCCTGTGCAGCGCTCTCGCCTGACACACTTCTACCGCTGCGAGTCAGGTTTTGAAAACTCTGAAAAAAATACGTGTGAATTATGAACTTATTTCAGATAAGATAGTTGTATCCACTGAGAGCAAAATATGTAAGAAATTATCTTTTACAGCAGGAATAACAAGTCAATGATCGTGAAAGTCAATGTAGTCAACAGATAAGAATCAGTGAAATTGGTTTCAACCAAATGTTCACTTAGAAAGACGGCGCTTCAGAAGTGCAAAAATGTTAACTTTTTATAGTGATGCAACTACACTTATTACGTTCTCGAGAGAGAACGTAACGTTATCAGGGACAGCGGACAGTTCGTTTATTGTTTTTCGAGATGCGGAATATCCAACAGTTCACTCTGCTGCAGGCCGAAAATTCATTCTGTTGTTAATTTACAGCTTTTGAGAAGCGGGGTATCGCTTATTTCATAATAGTGTGTTTCTCGATCTACGTCATCTTTGTCATAAACATTGATTTAGATAGTAGATGTCAGGTCTTGAGCGTCATTTTGTGAATTTTTGAACAATTCTATGAAATCACAATTTCCATATTTTTATTCAAAAATCGTGAATTGTATGGAAACTTTTAGCCATGTTATCATTAATGATCAAAATAATAAGTTGAAAATTAAACACAAACATTACAAAATCGTAATTTCGTAACTGTAATTGAAGTAAGATAGAAAAGTCAAGCAGATAAAGGCAAAAACCTGTAAAATTGGAAAGTTCAGTTGGTGTTCTGCATTACTTTTCCTTTGCCGCCATCTCAACCATGTTCGCAAAACAGAGAGACGTCACAGTGAGGTGTAAGTGGTAAGTGACGTGAGAGATGGTGTAGGATCGTCAACGTATGCGAATATCAACAAGGACAGATAAAAGAAATTAATGTTAAGAGGGTTTCGCAACACCAGCAACCATCATTCTGGTCATTCAGCACTTGAACGCTGGGGGAGGCTATATTGGAACTCAATTAAGATCATTTGGATGAGTAGACAAGCTAATTATTATGGTTCTGTTAAAATTTTACTTCCAAATTTTGCAGGTAAATTTTAATTATAATATGCGTTTAAGTTTGGGAACAATGCCTGTTTTTGCTTAGAGATCATTTTGCTGGCGATTAGGAAAGTTAAAACCATCATCCGCTTTCTTGAAGAATAACAGCACAGCAAATCTGCATTCTTCAGTAACGACTCACTTTGCGAGAGTTCCGTGTAAACTTAATTACGTATATGAGACGATCAAAAAGTTTCCATTTGAGGGCGTTGCTGCAGCGTATATAAAACGCAGCGAGATTGCGATGCGGCTATGTCAGTGTCGGCATTTAGGCAAGGGATCAGTATGGAAATCGCGTCTTTCCGGCATGCTTGTGGCAAATGTGGAAACGTAAAATGTGGCGATACTATTCCCAAAAGCGACGAAACAGGACCATAGTACTGTTATTCTTTTCTTGGCTACCGAACGACAAACACCGATGGACATCCATCGGAGAACGAAGAACGTATGGGGCAGCATTTCTGTCGAAATATACTGTATTCGAACATTAGGAAGTACCTCGAAGAAAACGATTTATTAACACATAGTCAGAAAATATCGTTCTTTAGAAACACAACTAGCTCCTTATACTCATGAAGTAATGAGTGTTTATCGACAGGGTATGTCAAATTGATTCCATATTTTTAGATTTCCAGAAGGCTTTCGACGCCGTTCCTCACAACCGTCTTCTAACCAAACTGCGTGCCTATGGAATGTCACCTCAGTTGTGCGACTGGATTCATAATTTCCTATCAGAAAGGTCACAGTTCGTAGTAATAGACGAAAAGTCATCGAGTAAAACAAAAGTAATATCGGGCGCTCCTCAAGGAACGACATAGGAGACAATCTGTGTAGCCTTCTTAGATAGTTTGTAGATGATGCTATCATTTACCGTTTTGTAGAGTGGAAATGAATTACAAAACGATTTAGATAAGATATCTGTATGGTGCGGAAAGTGGCAATTGACCCTGAATAAAGAAAAGTGTGAAGTTATGAGTACTAAAAGAAATCCGCTAAATTTCGATTACGCGATACGTCACACAAATCTGAAGGCTGTAAATTCAACTAAATACTTAGGGATTACAATTACAAATAACCTAAATTAGAACGATCACATAGATAATTTCGTGGGTAGAGCAAACCAAATACTGCGATTCATTGGCAGAACACTTTGAAGGTGCAACAGGCATCCAAAAGAGACTGCTTGCACCACGCTTGTCTGCCCTATCCTGGAGTATTGCTATGCGGTGTGGGATCCGCATCAAGTGGTTCTGACGGATGATATGGTTGGTTGGTTGCATTAAAAGAGGGACCAAGCTACGAGGCCATCAGTCTCTCGTTCCGAATAAAGCACTGCCACAAGTTTGAGAATAAAACAAACGAGACTGACAATTCAAAACGGAATGAAAGCAAAATTCACAATAACGATGAAGGGCAACAAACACGTAAATGAACGAAAGGCGACAAGGAAACCACAGAGACTCAAGAAACTGGATGAAGAGATAAAAACAACACCATGAGAATAAGAAAGGAGAAGCCAGCTACTCTGCAACACTTTAAAATCTCCACCCTAGAAGCACTAGGTTGGAGGAAGCACTAGGGTGGAGGAGACAAAGGGACAAAGGACATGTGCTAAAACTTAGATCAATTGATAAAACCCACCCTCACGAATAAAACGTAAAACTAAATCAGCCGATGAGGCGCTGTCGGATAAAATTATCGGCAACGAGTCCGGTAACCCAATACTTCATCGCTGGGCAGTCAAAGTGGGACAGTACACCAGGATATGGGCCACTGTTAACCGGGTGCCGCACCGACACTCAGGCGGGTCTTCACGGTGCAGGAGGAAGCCGTGGGTCGTCCAAGCGTGGCCAATGCGGAGCCAGCAGAGTACAACTGATTCCCTGCGAAAGGCCCGCATGGAAGACCTCCACACATTCGTAGTCTCCTTAATGACACACAGTTTGTTGTGTGTACTGTTATGCCATTCCGTCTCACAAAGCCGAAAAACCCTAAGGCGTAAGTCAGAACGCAGGTCAGGTTCAGAGATGCCCATCTACAGAAGCGGTTTCCGCATAGCCTGTTTGGCCAGCCTGTCGGCAAGTTCGTTGCCTGAAATTCCGACGTGTCCTGGGGTCCACACAAAGACCACTGAACGACGGGATCGGCCCAGGGCATAGATGGACTCCTGGATGCACACTACCAAAGGATGGAGAGGGTAGCACTGGTCGATAGCTTGTAGGCTGCTCAAGGAGTCAGTACACAGAAGAAACGATTCCCTGGGGGATGAACGGGTATACTTAAGTGCACGAGAGATGGCCACCAGCTCTGCAGTGAATACAATGCAGCCATCGGGCAAAGAATGCTGTTCAAAATGGACTATGTGGACGTAGGCGAAGCCAACATGACCATCAGCCATCGAGCCGTCGGTGTAAACCACTTCAGAGCCCCGGAACACGTCAAGAATCGAGAGGAAGTGACAGCGAAGAGCAGCAGGAGTAGCTGAGTCCTTAGGGTCACGCGGAAGGTCCAGACTAACCTGCAGGCTAGGTGTACACCATGGAGGTGTATGCGGACTGACACGAATGGGAAGTGGCAAAAGGAAGGACTCCATTTCAGACAGAAGGGATCGCATGCGAATCACAATCGTTAGCCCTGACCTGGGCCACCAATGCAGGAGATCAACTGCCACAAGTGGAAAAAGGAGATGGTAATTCGGATGCTCAGGAGAACTATGAATGTGTGCAACGTAACTGGAGAACACTTGTGCTCGACGGACCTGCAATGGAGGGACTCCGGCCTCCACCAGGACACTGGTCACCGGACTCGCTCTAAAAGCTCCCATAGCTAGGCAAACGTCACAGTGGTGCACTGGGTCGAGTATGCGCAATGCTGAGGGCGCCGATGAACCATAAACCAAACTCCCATAGTCAAGGCGGGATTGAACAAGGGCTTTGTAGGGCTGCAGCAGAGTAGAGCTATTGCACCCCAGTTGGTGTTGCTCAGGCAGCGGAGGGCATTGAGATGCTGCCAGCACTTCCGCTTAAGCTGACGAAGGTGAGGTAGCCAGGTCAGTCGGGCGTCAAAAATCAGTCCTAAGAATCGATATGTCTCCACTACAGTGAGTGGATAGTCATGAAGTTCTGGTTCTCGATGAACGGCACGACGCCGACAGAAGTGCATGACACACGACTTAGCGGCCGAAAACTGGTAGCCGTGGGTGAGAGCCCTTGACTGCACCTTGTGGATGGCTCCCTATAGGCACCGCTCAGCAACACCAATGCTGGTAGAGGAGTACGAAATACAGAAGTCGCCTGCATACAGAGAGGGTGAGACAGACGGCCCTACAGCTGCTGCTAGATTGTTAATGGCCACTAGAAATAGTGATACACTCAATACAGAACCCTGCGGGATCCCATTCTCCTGTATATGTGGGGACTATGGAAGACACCATCTTGGACACGGAAGTTCGGAGAGACAGGAACTTCTGGATAAACATCGGGAGCAGGCATCAGAGACCCCATCCGTACAATGTGGCAAGGATATGATGTCGCTAGGTGGTGTCATATGCTTTGCGTAGATCAAAAAAGACGGCAACCAGGTGTTTTCGACTGGAAAAGGCTGTTTAGATGGCAGACTCGAGGGACACAAGATTATCAGTGGTAGAACGCCCCTGGCGAAAGCTGCCCTGACATGGAGCCAGTAGGTCATGTGACTCCAGGACCAAACCTAATCGCAGACACACCATACATTCCAACAGCTTACAAACAACGTTGGTGAGGCAGATGGGCCGATAGCTATCCACATCAAGCGTCTTTTTACCGGGTTTGAGCACTGGAACGATGGTGCTCTCCCGCCATTGCGATAGAAAGATCCCATCGCACCAGATCTGGTAGAAGATGATGAGGAGACGGTGCTTGGACGACAGATGTTTAATCATTGACTGTGGATCCGATCCGGCCCAGGAGCTGCGTTGGGGCAATACGCAAGTGCGCTTAGGAGCTCCCGTTCCGTAAATGGGGCCTTATAAGGTTGATTGTGGCGTGTAGTGAACGAGAGGACTTTCCTTTCCTTCCGCTGTTTGAGGGTGTGAAAGGCTGGTAGGTAGTTCTCCGACGCAGAGACCCGAGCATAGTGCTCAGCAAAGTGCTTGACAATCGCGTTTGCGTCGGTACATAGCACACCATTGATGGTAACGCCAGGGACACCTGTTGGGGTCTGGCACGCAAAAAGACGTCTGATCTTCATCCAGACTTGGGAAGGTGACGTATGGCACCAATTGGTCGACACGTACCTCTCCCATCACTCCTGTTTCCATCCTTTTATAAGCTGACATACATGGGCACGGAGCCGCTTACAGGCTATCAGATGCTCCAGGGAAGGGTGTCGCTTATGTCGCTGTAAAGATCGCCGACGTTCTGTAATTGCCTCAGCTACTTCCGGCGACCACCAAGGGACTGTCTTTCGCCAGGGACACCCTAAAGAGCGAGGGATCGCCTTTTCTGCCGCAGAAACGATTGTGGTAGTCACCTGATCAACCATCACATCGATGTTACCATGTGGGGGAGAGTCAGCGGTAACAAAAAAAATGGTTCAAATGGCTCTGAGCACTATGGGACTTAACATCTGTGGTCATCAGTCCTCTAGAACTTGGAACTACTTAAACCTAACTAACCTAAAGACATCACACACATCCATGCCTGAGGGAGGATTCGAACCTACCACCGTAGCAGTCGCGCGGTTCCGCACTGAGAGCCTAGAACCGCTCGGCCACCACGGCCGGCTCAGCGGTAACAACAGGGGTGAAAGATTCCCAGTCCACCTTGTGCAAAGCCCATCTGGGCAAGCGCCTGTGGGCCTGACGCCGGGGCAATGACAGGAATATGGGGAAGTGGTCCCTACCACACAGGTTGTCATGTCCCCTCCAGTGGATAGATGGGACAAGTCCTGGGCTGCAAATTGATAAATCAATGGCCGACTAACTTTCTTGAGCTACACTGAAATGTGTGGCGGCCCCAGTATTTAAGAGGCAGAGGTTGAACTGAGGCAGTAAAGTTTCGACATCTCTGCCTTGGCCAGTAAGCATGGTGTAACTCCACAAGGAATCATGGGCGTTAAAATCTCCCAAAAGTAGGAAAGGTTTAGACAGTTGATCAATCAGTGCAGCTATAAAGTTCAGGGGTACTGCACCATCTGGAGGAAGAGATATATTGCTGAGAGTTATTTCCTGTGTCGTCCGTATTCTGAAAGCCACAGCTTCAAGAGGGGTTTGAAGGGGCACAGAGTGAGTTTAGTACATAAACGCATACTCCACCTATCACTTGATTATAGCCGCTACCGTTTCTGTAATATCCCTTATAGCTGTGGAGGGCAAGGATCCACATTGCAGGGAACCCGTTGTCCTGGAGAGCAATGCAGAAAGCAGGTGTAAAGCTTAACAGCCAGGCGGTGGAAAAACCGCCGCAATTCCACTGGAGGATGGCATCATCGGGAGACTGGGAAGGCATGGAACATTGAATGAGGCAGTTTACACCTCAGGGTCGCCGGCTGCCACCGACTTTTTGCCTGAGCAGTCTATATCCAGCATGTCTGAGGGTCCGGTGATATCCCGGTCCTCAGTGGAAGCCAAAATCTCCACCCCGCAGTGGTGTGGGTGCCAGCACAAGTTCCTTGTTCTTGGGCGTCATCTTTTGCGATTTCTCGCAGTGTTCCTATGGTTTCTCTGGCTGGGAGGACTTCATTGAATCAGTCTCTGACACTGAGGATGAGCGTGGAGCCCTACGACCAGCTGCTTTTGGTATCTTCAGCCACTGGTGGGTGTCATCTTTCCCACTAGCAGAAATCTGGGAAGGGAGTGACCCAAGAGACCCTTTCCTAGTAAAAGGAGCCGAAGAAGCCTTACGCTTCTCTGGCTCAGAAGTGCAGAAGTGCAGACTGAAATCCCCAATGGTTGCGGGGGGGGGGGGGGGGGTGTTTGCTCCCAAAGTTGGTGGCGCAGGAGCAACAGAGAGGGAAGTGCCCCCCATCATCAAGGGCGCAGGTGCAGTCTCCCAGTTCTGAGAGGCGACACGAATTCGAGATTATGGTGGGTCGACAACTGTTCTCGTAGCAGCGGCGTATGAGGAGGTCATAGCCACAGGATTTCCTCTTAGCCTCAGTGTAGGTCAGTCGGTCCATGGTCTTATATTCGATGATTTTCCTCTCTTTCCTCAAACTCCTGCAGTCTGGTGAGCAAGGAAAACGATGTTCTCCGTAGTTGACCCAGATGGGAGGCGGAGCACATGGAGTATTGTGATGTGATAGACGTCCACAATCTCAGCAGGTGGGGCTGGAAGTACAGTGGGAAGACATGTGGCCGAATTTCCAGCACTTAAAGCACCGCATCTTGGAGGGATATATGGCTTGACATCACAGCGATAGGCCATCACCTTTACCTTCTTAGGCAATGTATTACCTCAAAGCCCAAGATGAGGGCACTGGTGGCAACCTGGTTATCCCTCGGACCCCGATGGACGCGCTGTATGAAATGAACACCGCGCCACTCTAAATTTCCGCGCAGCTCGTTGTCAGACTGCAAAAGAATATCCTTGTGGAATATAATACCACGAACCATATTTAAGCTCTTATGAGGCGTGATGGTAACAAAAACATCCCCAAACTTGCAAAAAGCGAGTAACGCTCGTGACTGGGCAGAGGATGCTGTTTTTATCAAAAGCATATTTTTGTCAAGAACGCATTTTGGACAAGCGATGGAGAGCGATGACTGTATTGTCAAGGAGCTACAACCAACAGGGTGCACGGTGGCCCCAGCACAATGGACTGGCTACCGTGCTGGGTATGAGGTGCAAAGAAGTCCATGGTCATCGTCGGCACAGAAAGTGACACTGCTTAGTGCATGGTGGAAAACGCACCCAGGAAGGTGTCCTCGCCCCAAGAGATGGAGAATTGGCGGGACTGCAATGCGATGGACACGATGGACCATGTAAGGCGCCTTTCCCCAACTGGATCGCTCTTCGGGAAAATTTTGAAAAATGGAGGTCAAACCCTACAGGGGACCATCCCATAAAGGACGAAACGTGTGAGACTCCTTTTAGTCGCCTCTTAGGACAGGCAGGAATACCTCGGGCCTATTCTAACCCCCGGACCTGCAGGGGGAGATAATATGGAAAAAAGTACGAAGAAGGGCAGCTCGTTTTGTGTCTATCGTGAAAGAAGGGAGATAGTGCCACAGACATGATACGTGAATTGGAGTGGCAATCATTAAAACAAAGGCGTTTTTCGTTGCGACGGGATCTTCTCATGAAATTCCAATCACTAATTTCTCCTCCGATTGCGAAAAATTCTGTTGGCATCCACCTACATAGGGAGAAAAGGTCGTCACGAGAAAATAAATCAGAGCTCGCACAGAAAAATTTAAGTGCTTGTTTTCCCGCGCGCCTTTCGACAGGGGAACGGTAAAGAGACAGCTTGAAGGTGGTTCACTGAAACCTATGCCAGGCACTTTACTGTGAATAGCAGTGTAATCACGTAGATGTAGAAGCATGTAGAGTCGCAAGAACACAGGATTGCGGAAGTTCACGTAATACCACCGAGAGGGAAGACCATCGTCTTCGGCGTATGGTTCTGGCGCAACGTACTGCAGCAGTCTGAGGAGCAGCGACATAACGCTGTTACATATAGTTTACTTCAAGGACAGCTCAGAGCCAGCGGCCCTTTAGCGGGCATTCAACTGACCCCAAACCACCGCCATCTGCGAATTCAGTGGTGTCAAGCGAGAGCTTATTGGAGAGCGAGTGGAGGTCTTGAGTTTTCTGATGAAAGCTGGTTCTTTCTCACCGCCAGTGATGGCCGTGTATTGATTAGAAGGAGATCGGTTTTGGGAGTGCCACCAACCTGTTTGTGCGCTAGACATAGTGGGCTTACATCTGGAATTACGCTCTGGGGTGCGCTTTCGTATGACAGCAAGAGCAGTCTCTTGGTTACCCCACGCAACTTGACTGCCAAATTATTCATCAGTCTGGTGATTCGATCTGTTGTGCTGCCAGAGTGTCGACATGTTGCCTTGGCCTGCTCGACCGCCAGATCTGTCTACAATCGAGCACATATTGGACATCATCGGGAAGACAACTCCAGCGTCATCCATTAACATCACTGACCGTCCCTATATTGACCCATAAAATGCAACAGGCATGGAACTCCACCCCACCCCACAAACTGACGTACGGCAGCTGTACAACACGATGAATGCTCGTTTGCATGTTTGCTTTCGACATTCTGGGGGTTACCTTGATAGTTAATATACCAGCATTTCACATTTGCAGTAGCTTAAATTAATGCGTGATCTTGCAGTCTTACTTAAAAATGTTACCAACGCAATTGTAGTCCCGAAATTTCATTACTATATGTTAATTATTTTTCGATGTTCATTTTTCTCCGTCATTGTATTTTCTTGCCTTTAAATGTAAATAAATAAGAAACATTAGGAAAATGTAAGCTTTTTTAAAGTTAGTGCCAAATTTACAGCTATTTCATTAAACCCAAAACGGCATCCGATAAATCCGAGAAGTTTCTCTTTTTTTTTTTTTTTTTTTTTTTTTTGCTGTTTGACAAACTTTGTCTCGAGAAATACGCATCTGATATCTGAGGTTTTTAGTTCGACTTTTTGTGTACATAACTAAAATTTTTCAGTTTACCCTTAATCTCCTATTACTGGGCATTACTAAAAATTTCTCTTTTTTTCCTTCTTCGAAGATCTCAATTCCTAAAGCGAAAAATCTGTAGCCGCAGTTGTAGTCTCTACGATGCTCTGGTACGGGCGCCCGTCGGAACACTTGATGCGTTTCTCGTCCGTTTCGTAGCAAATGAACGAGCCCTGGTGTCGACCACGACTCCCATTACTTGCAGGGCAACCGTTAAAAATGACGTACGCTGGATTGTTAGCAGTTTGGACTACTTTTACACACGGAAACATGTTTTGGAGAATAGCTCCACATTGATGAATTCAGCGCTTCATTATTGTTCTGCGTTATGCTCGAAGTGTCGTCAAGTGTCGTCAGTTAAATATTTGTACACATCAGCAGTAGCTTCAATAACGTCATTCGTCAGTAGTGATTTATGATAAGTATCTAGCTTCTAAGCTTGCTTCCATTTACATCAACTTTCAGAACAGTAATCGTGCTGCGGATTACCATTCGTTGAACTCCTGTGATAAAGTGTCACCATAACAACTTTTTTTCGTTTCACTTTTGACGAAAGTAAATACTTGAGACATCTGGTGGGCGAGTACAACAACGATATCGATATTTTCCTCTACCTAAAATGTTACAATAGCTTTACAGACGAGATATCTATCTGAGTCGCAAACGGCCCAAGAGCCGACAGCAGCTGGAGAGGGCATATGCGTGACTCTATTGAAACGCGATTTTCAGGCAAAGAGAATAATTTCCCGTAAAAATACTCGTGATGACATATACCTAAGACTATAAGGAGTCAAAAATTCCAAGAAAAAAAAGATTTTTTGAACCTCGAAACCAGAAAACCCCCTTAAGTCAGTCGCAGCTCGTAACCATACATTCACAGTTATCTAACTGATGCCTCGTTAGAAGATGCATGATCACTGGAAGGCTTTTGTTTCTATTATTGTTTCTATTATCCCTTTCACAAAGAATTGTGATAATTCTGCAAGTGTATAATGACCTTTTAGTAAAACTCGCAATAATTCAAATGGCTCTGAGCACTATGCGACTTAACTTCTGAGGTCATCAGTCGCCTAGAACTTAGAACTAATTAAAGCTAACTAACCTAAGGACATCACACACATCCATGCCCGAGGCAGGATTCGAGCCTGCGACCGTAGCGGTCGGTCGGTTCCAGATTGTAGCGCCTAGAACCGCACGGGCACTCCGGCCGGCAAACTCGCAATGCACCAACTTTATAACGTTATCACTGGCAGGTGAAAGTGGCCAAAATAGTAACAAATGCTGTTCATAATAAACTACCGAGCGAGGTGGCTCAGTGGTTAGCACACTGGACTCGCATTCGGGAGGACGACGGATCAAATTCGCGTCCGGCAGTTCAGATTTAGGTTTTCGGTGATTTCCCTCAATCGCTTCAGGCAAATGCCGGAATGGTTCCTTTGAAAGGACACGGCCGACTTTCTTTCCCATCCTTCCCTAATCCGATGGGACCGAAGACCTCGCAGTTTGGTCCCCTTCCTCAAATCAACCAGCTAAGCTGTAGTGGCAACTCCTTCCACCGAATGTATCAGGATGACCAAATGTAGAGGGAAGAGGTAGAAGGAACCGTATTTATACGCGGCTGTGCAGCTCTGTTTTGGTTCGAATCCTGCCTCGGTCATGGATGTGTGTGATGTCCTTCGGTTAGTTAGGTTTAAGTAGTTCTAAGTTCTAGCGGACTGATGACGTCAGATGTTAAGTCCCATAGTGCTCAGAGCCATTTGAACCATTTTTGAACCTCTGTTTTGCCATACGCACCACTTCGTGTCACGTACTCATAACACGCTAGGTTGGCCAGTGGGACCCTTCTGCCTGTGACTTGCGACATGCAAAACTGCTACGTATACTCTTTCAGCAATTTGATGTCCCTGTGACCTCTATTGTATTTCGCAACTGTTTGTATGCGTAACTCTCCGCAATCCCGCCGACACCTGGCTGTAGCTTGTGCTCAGAATATTGCACAAAATCGCTGCGATACTTGCAGGAAGAGAGTCAATGAGGTTGTGGAAGGAACCGACAGGGATGTAGAACCATACCGACTCCAGAGCTGAGGCCAGCTGCGCTTCGTTCTCGATTGTGGATTCATGGCGCAAACAGACACATCAAGATGGTCTCACAGATTCTCAGTTGGGTTTAAATCGGCTGAATTTGCACGGTAAACTCGTACACTCCGAGCTGTGAGCCACGTTGTATTGCATGCCTGGTAGATACAATCATGCCGAGGAAAAACAGGCGGCATGAATTGGTGTATATGGTTCCCAAGTACAGAGGTAAAGTTATTTTGATGCATTGTGCCTTCCAGAATGACGAGATCACTCAGGGAATGCCACGAAAACATTTCCGAGACATAACGCCCCTTCTCCGTCGTGCACCCTTCCAACGAGGCAACGGTCATCTGTCCGATGGAGCATACAAGCTGATAAATGTGGAAAGAGTATCTGGCATCACTCAGTGGGCGTCCAGTTGCGATAATGGCGTGCACATTCCAGCCGATGAAAAGCAGTCAGCGTGGGAACATGAAGTAGGTGCCTGCCAAGGAGGCCCGTGTGCAGCACCGTTCACTGAATGGTCAGTGAGGAGACAGTTTTGGTGGCTCCTTGCTTCATCTCAGCGGTCATCTGCTCAACAGTTGCACGTCTATTCACCTCTACACATCTCGGCAGCCGTCGTTCATCGATATCTATAGCCCGTCGTGCACAACAGTTTCCTCAGCGTCCGTTTTGGATAGCGCCATTTTGCCACGCACGGTATGCTTGAATCAAAGCGGTACACGAACCGTTAACAAACTTAGCCGTTTCGGAAATGCTTCCAACCTTGGCCCGGAAGCCAACGACGATGCCCTTTTGGACATCTGACAAATCGCTCCGTTCCCATATTACGACAACGACTGCGCTGTCGTCTCGCCCCCCGGACACGCTTAATACATCCTCCACGTAGACGACGAACATAGGCGGCAGTCACCGTGTAAATCACTCAATCTTGAGCCTGTGTCTATGTCATACTACACCTTCTGTATTTTTATTGTCGCACTGTAACTAGAACGTGCAGAAAAGTTATCAAACAAATATTATGTGATAAATTTAATTATACAAAAGAGTTCCGCCAGGGTGAAGTAAAGGCGAGGAGGTTTTCAGTGTAGCAAGGGGTGAGAGCGAGAGATAAACTTTCGCCAGTTTTTAGAAGCTCTTGACGGAGCTGGAGAATGGACGAATTGACCAGGACCACTACCCTGTCGAATTGTCGCTCTTGAGACCAGCTAAGGTACATGAACGATGTGCCTAGTTTCCGGATTGCTCTCAGTACGCCAGGTTTAATTTATTTTGGTTTAATTTATTTTGTGCTGTGAACGTTTGTTTTGTAACTACGCCAATATATCAATTTGGACAACCTCACAAGTACTTTCATTACTTGAAAATATATACCGCACTTTGTAAGTGCAATGTATTGCAATTATAAAGCATTTGTTAGTTGGTTTTCTATTTTTGTTTTATTAGCATCGGTTGGCTTTGCCTGGAATCATTTCCATCAGTAGCAACACCGGTAGCAGCATTAATTAGCATTTCCACAGCAAATTGATTCAAGTGTACTTTGAAATGCTTCATCGTGCTATCTGACGTGAATCATGATAAAGGTCAATAGCACGCGTAGCATAAATGTTACGTGTGCTAGTGGTGTGTCCTGAACGCTATGCAGTAATGGGCAAACGAGTAAAATTGTATTACTCCCACATAATGCGTTTCAGGCAGTCCTCCTAAACAGATACCAGAAGTGCTTTCTTTTCCATGTCGAGAGATTATTCACAGTCAATATTTCAACGTATTAATCAGCGTGACTGTTTGTGATTTTGCGACATGTAAAAGCAGTAATCTCTTTTTCGCAAAACTTCGCCAGATCGTTTTGTTCCACATTTTAAGAAGAATCCTAAGTTTTTCACAATGAAGTACAAACGCTTTCATGTATTATTGAACGTTAATATTGTATGCTGTTTGTCAGCCACATTACTCACGCGTACTTACAGTGTTTGCTAAACTTTTGTTATAACCGTAAGATCACGTTATTTGTGCAAACGAATATTAGTGTAAAAATGCTTAAAATAGTGATACTTGGCTATTTCACAAAGCAGGCATTATTTGTTGCAATGAATTTCAACTGGTATAGTAAATCTGCCTTCAAATTAAAAACACCTGCTATTGTTTACAAACAACTGATTGAGTGCCGTTGTCGGATTAATCCACCTTGAAGCTAATAACCAGTAGTAATACTGTTGTGATAAGTGAGAATCACACTGAGAATTGCTGCTGTAAGAGATCAACAAACTTCAAAGAGAAAAACTGTTTCTCAGACTCACAACATGGCTTGTACACTGTAAGTATTGCTTTATGTTAACATGTATTGTTTCAAGCAAAAGTTTAGCATTTTAGCAAATAACACCTTTCTGATGACTCTTGTCAATCTGCTGGTAATTACTGTCTATTACACGGTGTTGTTCCCTCAACAAATCGTGCTTTTACAGACACGAGATTCGTTGACATTCAACCAACGAGTTTACAGAATACAATACAATTTACAGATAAGTGACGTTAATAGGTAATAAAACACATCTTTGCAATTTAACGCTTTCGCAACAAATTTATATCCCTGAGTTAACAGGTATATGAAAGTCACACATCTGTGTGGTGCTGCGATGTAGCTTGTTCATTCAACTGTTTCCAACCAACATACTCATTAGGCCAGTCAACGGACGTTCAGAACAGGCGTTTTCGTAACAAATTTGCAGAAGTATTTTTCTCAACGGTTCAGTGTGTTTCATGGGGTGCTGAATCCGAATTTCATGTTTGCTGTCGACTTCACAACTACCGAAAAACGCAAAAAAACTCAAAATTTCCGCATTTTTTTATGACCACTATAAAAAAAATACACAAACATTTCTACAAAATTCACGAGTGAGGTTTGATTTTATGACGCGCTCGGTGAAAAGCAGCGATTTTAGCCCATCTGCGAAAACGTCAAAATCACCCACTCCAACCTCCTACGACTCGAAAAATGAATATTCAATTACCCAAAGCCACTAAACCACGTGGAAGCACACTAAATTTCCTACATGAGACGCCTGCAACATTCAATTTTTTCGTTATAAAAATCAAACCTGATTAGTCAATTTGTATGAAATGTTGGTTACTTTAATTTCGTTTATAGCGGAAACGCATAGTTCTCGAGATAGCAGCAAAAACTGAAAAATGCGATCTTTAAGTTTTTTTTCTTTCTTCGTTGCGTAGTTGAACTGCTACAAGGCATCAAACATGAAATTCGGATTCATCACCCCTTCCCCGCCCCCCTCCCGAAAAAACTATATAGCTGCTGGGGAAAAAGTTTGACACCTAATACGCGAGACGTCGCGTTGTATCACTTGTGAATTGTGTGCCTTTTGTTTTGGCGGTTTTATGTAATTTTTTCTATCTGTGGTAGAACTCAATAAGTTATTTGTCTTTTTTAGACTGTTTTCTAGAAATATACATATCTGTGCGCATATTTATTGATAAAACATTTTTAAATTCGGTTAGTGGTTTTGCCTCTGGGCCACTGTGTGTAGAAAACTATTTGCTCCTTATGTTTCTGACCTGATCCCCTGTCCATCGACATTTGTGGAACAATGAAGGCAAAAAAATATGCGAGCTGTGACTGATCGGTCGTTCGCACTTGCTTGGAGTTCAGGCCGGGTTACGTGGGAGGGCTCGTGTATCAGCATAATTACATCCATTTGGAAGATGAGTGTACCGATAGCGGATAGTCTTACAGGCCAAACAATGTCTACTGGCATCACGAAGCATGTAACTTGTGACGAGAACCGTACTACTTTAGATGTTTTCAACTCGTGCGCTCGGATGCTTTAAATGGAGCCTTACAAAAGGGCAGTTGCAAATGTTTTCGAGACTTTAGGTGAGGTACAGGGAATATCAGAGTTTTACCGTCAATATTATTCAGTAGAAGACCTTGTATTAACTCTTTATGGCCAGAATTATGAAGCAACGAAGATAAAAAATTCTATATGCTAAATTTGTGTTACTTAAGGTCCACATAAATACACTGACAAAAATACATTAAATCATGATTTTATAGTGTATTTTGTAGCGTTACATATTTATTACGTTAGTCATTTAAGGATGCAGATAAATTCTGGCTTATAAATAATGACACACTTTTCTGACATACGAAAATATTCAAGAATTCGAAACTTTTGACGCCCATAGATTTTATTCTTTATGAAAATCCAGAGAACAGTTCCTTCTTTCCTCGGTGCACAAATTAACGTTACATTTCTGGAGGACAATTGATGGACTTCCTTTGCAGTTTGGCATCTTGTTTCTACCTCTCTTCTCAGACACAACCGGCCAATGTCCAACACTGTCCTGACGAACAGTCTTTTGGGAAACTTGCTTTGGTGCTTTCTCTATTTTCTACTTCATTGCATATTCAGTATCTATACTTGAAGAACGCGTCCCCTCTTTCCCTCACTTACGACCTTGTTCATTCTTCACATGGCATCAGGTACTTCAGCTTTGAACTGCCAAAGTGTCCACTGCTTATTTTTGGATACATCAAAGCGTCACAAGCCCTCCTGCTCAGTAGCCATGGATTTACTACTATCATATCGAGAAAGTGGAGAAATAGAAGAAGGTAGTTTCGTCGATCTGATGTAGATTCTGCATAATGCTATCAATGAATCTGAACGATCCACTCCTCCCACAAACTCGTAGAGAGAATAACTGAAGGACATTCAGCTTCAAGTCTTTCTTTTTTTTTTTATCCTATCGGTTCACCTTACTTTGTGATATCACTACAGGAGGCACTCATGCAATAGTCGGCACTCCCACCAGCCTCACGACTCACACAATACTTTTCTTAAAATACTACAGGATTTACTACGTAAAAAAAAAGAACTTTTCGATTGCAAATGCCTAAGTTGACAAATATGTAACGTTTAAAAAATACTCTCAGAAATTCTAGGAATAACGTCCATAATCACTTTTTTGCCCAGGTGTATCTGAAAACTACCTCCATCATGTAATATTAATTTAAAGTTATTCAAGATCAGTAGTAACAAATATCAACAGGTGAAATACGCGGGGCCACGCTACACAAGACTTCCCAAGATGCAGCTGTTCAAGTGGTTAAAGAAATTCTCCAGTGCAAGGTAACTTCCCGTCTTTCAATCTGAAGCGTTACGAATCTGCTACACACGGCGACTGCAGGGAAACGCTTCTCGCTATGCAGCTACAGCAATGTACTGCAAGCTTTACAGATTTGTCGAGTTCATCCACAGAGAGTGCAGTGGAGCGCCATCCTGCAAAAAGTCGTACTTTATACCAGGTATTTATCAGCCGCTCCTCGGATGGTCTGTCTCCCCCCTCTAACTACAGCGCGTTTTATACAAGATTCTCACACGGCGTTTCTGACGTGCTGCGGTACAGCGCTATCTCTTGGCCAGTTTTTCCACTCATTTTTGGTTTCAATAAAACCCCATGTCGTTTCAGGCGTGTGTGCCAATTTTTACCTCTCTAGCTACATTAGTCCGTTAATTACTGCATTTTCAAATTTTAATGGACTTATGGGTCACCCTGTACACATGGGAGCTAAAATACTTCAAAGAATCTAAACTGAGTGTGTTACTTGTCGGCTGACTAATCGACGTTGGTGGAGTTGCCTTAAAAAATAATAAACAAAGTCGTTTCTTACATCCGTACTCTCGGTGGAGGCGTTGGGCATCACGGAGAGCTTTACTTTTGAAATCCAGTGAGAGTTCGGGTAACATATTACTTCCACGTACGTCTTGCTAAGTTATTACAACGAGAAACTCAGAAATCGGAGATCTATCGACAATTATTCTTCTCAAGCGTCATTCGTCAATGGAACAGATAATGAGACAACAGGTGGAGAGACCAGAAATACCCCTCACCACACACCGTCAGGTGGCCTGCAGATTATTGATGAAGATACGGAGTTTACCTTTCACGACTGCTTGTGGGAGATAAATTACTAATGGTTACAGAAACTTGCAGACTTCCATTTAAGGTATCACACATCAAGATGTAGTGCTCCATAATCCGGACGAAATACAGAGAGAAATTACACAACAGGTATCACACGAATTAGAATAAACTTGTTTCCGTTGATACAAACTTAGCATAAATTGAGTCGTTCAAGATACAGTGAGCTGGGCAGTGCTCTCTACAATGAACTGCTCGCAGAATAGAATCTGAGGATTGAGTGCGAGAAGATTCTTCAACAACCAACGGTCAGTTTGACTGTGAGGAGCACACTTCGAAAATAACTGGTGTAGTAGTAACTACATCTGTCATAAAATTGTCATGTGTGCAAGGAATCGGGAAAAATGATTTTGAACACAGAGTTCAGTCTGTTAATGGATTACCCATACACTCTTGCAATCTGTATTGGTCATGGATCAAGCGCCTGTCAACCGCGATGATTGTTTCAAATGCCACAATTACCCTGCCAGGAACGACGATAATTCCGGACACCAAACGCTTTTCGCATATTACTAGCATCGTTTCTCTATCAACTTGTAGACTGAACTTTTTCAAAAACAAATGACAGGAACTTATTTGTTGCGACCGCGTTTAAATGGTACATATCGTTAGACGGCAAGGTGAACCGTACAACTGGCCAAAAGGTAACAACAGCGTCACGTCGCTAGGTACAGTCACGTTTCAATTCAGATTTCTACGAGTTGTCACCTCGCAATCCAAGCAAGGAAATTATCGCGGAAAATGTTGCTATGGGCAAGCGCGACAGCATACGATTAACGTCACTACTTAATCTGACAGTGATAAGAAGAAAGATGTGAGAGAGCACAAGGAAAAGGTCACGGAATATGCAATGAAAGTTGACAAACAAAACTTACGTTAGCCGATTGTGTGAAAATTACGTAAGAAGTGGCACAATACCCAGCGGAGCTAGATTCAGATAGTTGTTCTAAGGCAGAAGAAACAAAAATACAAGCAGTAAATATCCCACTGGTAATGTAGATAAGTATGTTGTTAAGCAGCCGGCCGCGGTGGCCGTGCGGTTCTGGCGCTGCAGTCCGGAACCGCGGGACTGCTACGGTCGCAGGTTCGAATCCTGCCTCGGGCATGGGTGTGTGTGATGTCCTTAGGTTAGTTAGGTTTAAGTAGTTCTAAGTTCTAGGGGACTTATGACCTAAGATGTTGAGTCCCATAATGCTCAGAGCCATTTGAACCATTTTGTTGCTAAGCAGCAATTTCTGTGACGTTATGGACAGAGATACACAGTTTTTGCAAAAAAATTCGCAGCTTTTGTAGCACAGAAGTTTTCCTCCGGGGTAGCAAAGAAACTGAGATAAGTTATTCGGTTTTAAAAGTTGCTAGAACAAACGAGTCATTACGTACGAACGAGTGATCATATTTGTTCAAACAGCGTAGTACAATAGTCTCTTATGGAAAAAGGAAGCATCAAAATTACAGCAGCTAGTGGTTAATTTGGAAGAAATGGATTCACACACATTACATTGTGGATTATGTTTGCATACTCACTGTGCGGGGTGTATGTCAAATAAATGTCAGCCAAAACGTTTCATTGTTGTGCATCCATTCAGTTGCAGTATGAATTTGGTTTCGTCTTCACTTCGCCTATATTGTACTATATTGTATTGCATTCTTTAGTCGTCATTGTTGTACAGCAAGTACATCACACTGGACAGATCAAATTATTATGTCATACTACAAAAATTTTAAACATCGAAAAGTAATCATACATGGGGTGAACCGCTAAGACAGACCCCCCAAATATTTCCAGAATGAATAAACATATCGAGACGCAGTTTTTCGCCAAGTTATAGCGGACAATATAGCTAACTTACTGACTTCCACAATTAACTTATCGTTTATAGTCGCCGAATTAAGTCACCGACTGTTCTTTTGTAATGGAACTGTAGTATTTGACAAAAACTTCAAAGAACTTCGACGTAACACGTATGGGAATTGCCCAAATAGTATGAAGATAATAGCACCGCAAACCACTGTCCTTTCATCAGGAGATGATGTGCCGTAAACTTCTGCCCTGTTACACCAAATGTACGGTTATTGTGTTTATCTATAGGCTTGAAGCCGATCAGTAAGTGTTCTGCTGTTGCAAAATCAGATAACTTGCACATAAAACTGTTCAGACATTCACAATATATGTGACAGAGCAGCGGTGCGACTGTATGCTGAAGAGCAGGTGGTGCTAAGTTCTAGAAACAGTAAGTAAGGAGAATAAAATATGCCAAGGAAAAACAAGAGCAGCTGATGAAAGAAATGAAGTCATATTTTACCAGCAGTAACACTACGCAAACGTCACCAAGAGGCAGCTTGGAACTACAAGAGAGATAAACGAGTGTTTTGCGAACACTACATTCCGTCGCATTTCATCCCCTTCGCGTTTCGCTGCATCTACAGCTTCATGGCAATGACTTCCAAAATTGGTTACAGTTCCCCGGATATTATCTGAGAAAAGTGCAAAGTGATAAGGCATGTCTATGCAAAATTTTATTTAAGGAAGAAGCATCGTTTACAAAGTATGAGCAAATCAGTCTCCGCAATATGGACTAATCGTCAGTTGAAATTCCTCGCTGACTCAAAACAACGCTATTGATCTGTCTGCCTTTTCCAAGACCTGCATCATTGGTCCCTGTTTTACTGGTGCGACACTAAATACCCTTAAATATCTAGAGTTCTTAAGATATGCTGCTGCATAGTTACTGGACATAAGGCAATCAGTGTGGTACTAACATGACTGACGTCCCACCCATTCAGTACGTATGACGAACCCTCTTTAAAAAACGTCTAGAGGGCACTGGAACGGTCGTTTAGGAAATGTGTAATGGTCTACACACTCACCAGCTTAAAACTTCTAATACAGTTTTATCTCTGACGTAAATCAAAAGAGGTCTTTTAGGAAACAACGACGACTCCCGGAGACCTGAAATGCCTTGTAACACGAGACTGTGGTGCGTTAGCTCCGGAAGGAATTCATCATGCTGTATTGTTTCTCCATAATCACATCACAGCAATGCTCAAAGTCAACATTCTGAGCACTTGGTATGACAGCCATACCCCAGTTACCTGTTTGCTCATATTTGGTATAACAGGACAGTGGTTTGCGGCGCTGTTATCTTCATGCTATTTGATCATACTTGATACGTTGTAACAGTTCTTGGTAGCTCCTTTCAAAAGTCACACAAAATAAATAGCTCCATTAAACAAAACAAAGTTGATGATAATTCGGAGACTATAAACGATAAAAATTACCTGTTAACGTTACGAAATTAGCCATATTGTCTACTATAACTTGACAAAACCGCACTTCGGTATATGTATTCATTCGAGTCATCTGGGGTGGCGTGTCGCCGTTACCTCACTCTGTATATTTAAATATGTCAGCCATCACAAAAAATTGTAAACATTTATATATGGGCGTATAATATTCAAGGCAGCAGACAATAGTTGTATAGCTGTTCAGTTCGCTCTATTTAGACAGCATGCAGCAAATCTATGCAAATTTTGTATCATAACGATGTACATATGTAGGTTTTTAAGCTGTCAGATAATCATTTACGCCGTAGCAACACTTTTGGAGGAGATAGGCATGAACATCTGTATTAAATGAGGAAATATCTTTCATAATTTTGTATCGTAAAGTAGTTTTTTGTACGGCCTGTTTCCTGTTTGGAGTGGCACACTGGTAGTGTTGTATTTGAATATTTGACGTGTATATCCATGTTCTTGCGTTATGTGAGTGAAGACCCTGATTTTTAAATACACTCCTGGAAATTGAAATAAGAACACCGTGAATTCACTGTCCCAGGAAGGGGAAACTTTATTGACACATTCCTGGGGTCAGATACATCACATGATCACACTGACAGAACCACAGGCACATAGACACAGGCAACAGAGCATGCACAATGTCGGCACTGGTACAGTGTATATCCACCTTTCGCAGCAATGCAGGCTGCTATTCTCCCATGGAGACGATCGTAGAAATGCTGGATGTAGTCCTGTGGAACGGCTTTCCATGCCATTTCCACCTGGCGCCTCAGTTGGACCAGCGTTCGTGCTGGACGTGCAGACCGCGTGAGACGACGCTTCATCCAGTCCCAAACATGCTCAATGGGGGACAGATCCGGAGATCTTGCTGGCCAGGGTAGTTGACTTACACCTTCTAGAGCACGTTGGGTGGCACGGGATACATGCGGACATGCATTGTCCTGTTGGAACAGCAAGTTCCCTTGCCGGTCTAGGAATGGTAGAACGATGGGTTCGATGACGGTTGGATGTACCGTGCACTATTCAGTGTCCCCTTGACGATCACCAGTGGTGTACGGCCAGTGTAGGAGATCGCTCCCCACACCATGATGCCGGGTGTTGGCCCTGTGTGCCTCGGTCGTATGCAGTCCTGATTGTGGCGCTCACCTGCACGGCGCCAAACACGCATACGACCATCATTGGCACCAAGGCAGAAGCGACTCTCATCGCTGAAGACGACACGTCTCCATTCGTCCCTCCATTCACGCCTGTCGCGACACCACTGGAGGCGGGCTGCACGATGTTGGGGCGTGAGCGGAAGACGGCCCAACGGTGTGCGGGACCGTAGCCCAGCTTCATGGAGACGGTTGCGAATGGTCCTCGCCGATACCCCAGGAGCAACAGTGTCCCTAATTTGCTGGGAAGTGGCGGTGCGGTCCCCTACGGCACTGCGTAGGATCCTACGGTCTTGGCGTGCATCCGTGCGTCGCTGCGGTCCGGTCCCAGGTCGACGGGCACGTGCACCTTCCGCCGACCACTGGCGACAACATCGATGTACTGTGGAGACCTCACGCCCCACGTGTTGAGCAATTCGGCGGTACGTCCACCCGGCCTCCCGCATGCCCACTATACGCCCTCGCTCAAAGTCCGTCAACTGCACATACGGTTCACGTCCACGCTGTCGCGGCATGCTACCAGTGTTAAAGACTGCGATGGAGCTCCGTATGCCACGGCAAACTGGCTGACACTGACGGCGGAGGTGCACAAATGCTGCGCAGCTAGCGCCATTCGACGGCCAACACCGCGGTTCCTGGTGTGTCCGCTGTGCCGTGCGTGTGATCATTGCTTGTACAGCCCTCTCGCAGTGTCCGCAGCAAGTATGGTGGGTCTGACACACCGGTGTCAATGTGTTCTTTTTTCCATTTCCAGGAGTGTACAAGCTGGTTACTATCGTCTAGGATTTCCTTGTGAAAACTATTACTTACGTATTTTCTGTCCCGCATTTAAACGAGTGATATTTATTTATTGGTTACATGTTTGCCTGTTACACTCATTAGGTGGCTTGTGGAGTGTAGGGGTAGGGGTACTACACCTACACCCCACAAGCCACGTAACGGTGTGACGGGAGGTATGTTGTATACTAGTGTCGCTTACCCTCCTTTCCTGTTCCAGTCGCGAAGAGTTTGCGGGAAAAGCGACTGCTGGTAAGTCTCTGCGTGGGCTCGAATACTATCTTCATATCTTTTCGCGATATATACATGCGAGGAATCAATATATTGGTTGACTCTCTCAGAAACGTACGTTCTCAGAACTTTAAGAGAATGGGTATTGTGTTCTCACGTTCGTATCGTCGTAATTGACTCCACTGTTGGGGTAGCTGTATGGGAATATCCCGAAAGCTAAAATATTAAAAAATATGTAAATAAATGAAAAATTAAACAGCTTTAGATGTAGTCCACACCATGATCCAGAATGTCCCTCTTGCAGGACATGCCAGTGGAGTTAGCTGAAAAGGGGAGGCCATGGCGTTGGAATCACAGATTTACTTCAAACTCTGGACACCTTTAGCACGTCGTTAAAGCAGTACGCAAGTACCAAGGCGCACTACTCTGACAATTCCGAGAAAATCGCAAGTTTAACGTGTCTATTAAGTAACTGATGTTTGTGTGCGTAGCTGCCTGACGTTAGAATTCATGGTGGTAAAGTGGTCGCCGGCACGATAGCTCAGCGTGTTCGGTCAGAGGACTGGTTCTCCTCTGTAATAAAAAACTGAGTGAACGGATCAACGATGAACTGTAACGGATGTCATGGGACGTCCGTCCTGAATCTTGTTCAATCTTAATTTTTAATCTATATTTCTTTCATTTGATATTTGAGAGGGAACAACGATTTTTAAAAAATCACGTGTATTTGCATAAGTTTTAGTGAATTTCATGTTATTTGACTACTTACTATTTTAATTACATTTCATTATTAGAACAAACGTTTATAACGATTGACAAATAAATGAAGAAACGCATAGAGTTGTCCTCAAAATGTGTGCCTGTTGTGATTTGCGAGACCCCGTATACATGCAATCTCATAAGGTACCCGGAATTATTGTACAGCTCGATGCTTCCAGCTGGAGACACGGAGGCAAGCGTCATTTTGCAGTTAACCTGCACAGCAGTGAGACGTTGCTAACGTAAGAACGAATAGTATGGGTACAATATTTTTGGATATTGCAATTTACACTTGTACTACATAAAAAAAGAAAGAAAAGAAAACAGAGGGCAACCAGACCTGAGCTACCGTGTCGGCGACCACTTTACCATCATGAACTCTAAAGTCAGGCACCTACACATAGATACATCAGTTACATAATTGCCGTGTAAAACTTCTCTTGCGATTTCCTCGGATTTTCCAGAATAGTGTACCTTCGGTATATCCTACCACGGTTGCGGGGTCTCTGTCACATCATCAGGTGTATCTGAAATCTGAATTGCGGCAACAGTTATAACCTACATTACGCAACTAAGAAGTTTTTAAAAAATTAATGATTGACATTTAGAAACCGGAAAACAGATAAAATGATTGAACAACAGCCTACCTAGTAGTAGTAGATCTTGATGTCCTTGCCCTAAAAACTAACAGGCAAACATCTACCGTAGGTGGACTATCAAATAACATCCCCAAACTGTGACTGTAAAAAACTCCAACTTCCATTCGCGGCCTGGGAAAACCCCTATTGTCCCGAAATTGCCCCAGGAATGCATGTAGTCTATAACAATAAAGCCACCATAGGACATCAGGTGGAAGTCACGCGCTAAACCAAACTAAATAACGACCTTGCGCTGCAGAAAGCGTAGGTCAGCTTACAACCTGATATGAAGAACTACACGATACCGTCTACATTCGACGCCAACACGTACCAAACGTTGATGCAGCGCGCCTGGGTGACCCGTGCCGCTACGACAAGTCTACCGAACAGTAACGCTGCGCGCCGTATGTGAGTAAACACAGTGAATTGGGCCCATAACGCGGCAAGGAAAGGAATTAAGGTAAAAGCACGTACGAAAGCCGAAAAAATGCAGAAGCAATATAGGTAACAACCGAAAGTAATGGCAGTCCATTACGAGAGATGTTCGGCTTTACAAACAGATAAGAGGCGGCAGCATGACTAATAACAGAATAAGTGCAAAAAAGCAACACATACGTGACTTGGAAAGCTAACGCAAATAACAGAATAAGCCAATGGCCGAAATGCGTACAACTGCCAAAAATCTGCATCCAATAGCGGAAAAGTCCAAATATAACAAACAAGGAATTGTAAACCAGCGACAATAAAAAGTGAAACATTCAAAACATTAAATTTCCAATATCTGAATCTAATAGCAGAAAAGCCAATCATAACAAATGAAACGTTGTAAACTTGTGAAATTAAAAGGTAAAAAATTCAAAATATAAAGCCGCCAAATGTGCATCCATCGGCAGAAGAGTCACAACGTAACGAATGACAGGTTGTGAACCAGTGAAATTAAAAGGTAATACATTTAAAATTTAAAAACCTTTTTTTAAACATTTCGAGAAATCAAAAAATTTAAAAAATAATTGTAAGTTTTTATGGTACTGACCATCTGATGTTACTGGAATCTTAGAGTAGCACTGCTTTAAACGCTGTTAATTTTATGTGGTCTTTCCAGTTCAGATCGATCTGTATGCATACTTCGGCAGGTCCCGGCGGTGGTTCGAGTCCTCCCTCGGGCAAGGGTGTGTGTGTGTGTGTGTGTTTGTCCTTAGGATAATTTAGGTTAAGTAGTGTGTAAGCTTAGGGACTGATGACCTTAGCAGTTAAGTCCCATAAGATTTCACACACATTTGATTTGATTTTGTATGCATACTTTTAGATATTTGATGGAAGTAACTGCTTCCAGTATTCATTCTTCAATCGTGTAATCATACAGCAAAGCGTCTTTCAGTCTATGTACACGCAATACGCTACATTTGTTTACGTGGAGGGCCACTTGCCAGTTACTCTAACAACCGTTGATTGTCTGCAGGTCTTCCTGCGTTCCGCTACAATTTTCTAGCATTGCAACTTCTCTGTATATAATAGCGTTTTCCACGAAGAGCCTTATGGAGCTCCAGACGTTATATCGCAAGAGTCATCAGGCGCATTTTCTCTATTTGCAACAGCTATTTATGTAGATGGATTCAACCCAAACATCCTAATCATTCCCAGCGTCGACGGAAAGCGTCAGATTCTTTCCCGTTAGAAACAATATTATTTTTAAAGCTGGACAGGATGCATAAGCACACCACCTGCACTTAAGTTCTCTAAGGATTTACACACAAAGTATGAAGGAGTTGGCAGCGGTTCACGTTTGAGTCCCATCGCCCAGTGGTCCACTGCACTGATTGCCAGTTCGTTGGCTCCCTTTCAGTTCCTATTGCTACAATTTATTTTTTCGTTTTATTTTATTCCTCGCAGTGTCGAACGATTAATTATAAAACTTAAATATATTTAAACAGTCCAACCTATATAAGTAAAATTAATATAATCAATTAAGTTACTATTACAGCCCCTGTAAGTCAAATAACTATAGGCCACGACACTGTAGCACACTGGTAAAATTTTACACGAGCCGCCACTGTTGAATCTTACAGAGGAGATCAATGGTCTCCATAAATGTAATAATATGCGAACATAAAACATATGCAAAGTCAGATATATAGACCTATAGTTGCGTCTGTTCGGCGGCGCTTATTGAAAACGGGTATGACGTGCGCTTTTTCCAGTCATCAGGAACACTTCACTCTTTCACAGACATACAGCAAATTGCTGCTACAAGAGAGGCAAGTTCATTAGCACGCTCTAGATAGAATCGCATTTGCATCTCATCAAGTCCAGTGTCCTTTCCCCTTTTGCATCCCATGGTCACTTATTTCGTTATCTGCCATTTACTCATTCGTGAGACGATTTAAAAAGTGGGATCTTCCTGTGTGAAACAGTTTTCGAAAAAGACATTTCGTATTTTGGCTTCTCTTGGCCATCCTCCGCTTCAAAGCCTTGTGGTCACAGAGTGTATGGAGAGATGGCTTCGATCGTTTATTGAAAAAGTAAGACCGAAAAATTCGGATTTTCTGTCGAGTTGCTAGATAGAATTTTACTTTTGAATTCTAAGAACGCTTCATGCATAGCTATCCTTTTTCGCTTGGCTTCGTCTGTGAGGCTTTGGCTACGTTTGAATTTGAAATGAATCAGTCTTGCAATCGTAGCAGCTTTATAACATGGTTGTCTAACCAGAGAGGGTCTTTTCCATTCCTCTCAACTGCTCGGCACATATCTATCAAAAGCTCATTGCTCAGTGCTCTTGAATTTTGTCGATTGGTTCTCAACACAGTCAGTGCTGAACATGAAATTACATGTGGACCTGTCAGGTAACGTGAAATCTGGACTCGTCGCTCTTGTGAACAGAAAGATCTCCTTGATCCAAACTCCAAGGAACTTGGTAGCATTTACATTTTGCAGGTTTCTGATGAAAAACTCCGTAGGAGTATTTAATTGGTGTTCCATATGTACTGCGTTGATATTCATAATGACTGTTTTTTGGGTATTTATTTTTAGATTCTTTTCAGAAAACCACTTCGTAATGTCTAAGGTTCCTTTCTTTATTCCTTTTATTCAGTCATTCATTTTACTAGCACATTTGTGTCTCTTGTGAATTTAACGCACTTCTGATATGGGCTAGTTGGAACTGGGTCATTTATGAATAGCAAAAGCAAAACGGGTCCCGGAACCCGGAATCCTGTGGTATACAATACTTAACACATAAGTTTTTCAGAATAATAGTACCTTATGTTACTCCCTTCTTGGAATGTAAATTCAACTATTTGCTTTCTGTTTTGCAGGTAAGATTTTAATCATTCACACGTTGGTCCCACAAACCTATACACTCTAATTTTATAAGCAATATGTTGTAGCCTTTGAGAGGTTTAGAAATATTGCACAGATCTGTTCCTTACCGCCAGCTGCATTTAAAGCTTCATTTAGGAATCCAAATATGACAATTCCGGTACAGGCCATGCCACCTATCAAGGTGTAGGACTTTACATTTGTGTATAATCGATGTTTGAACCCAGAGACTATAGCAGAATCATCATGTAACTGTAACAGACAATAATCACTATCAGATTGGCAATAGTCATAAATGAGGTATTCTTTGAAAAACGCTAAACATTTGAGTGAAAAAAATACTTGTTAACGTATGCACTACTTGTATTATAGAAACTATGCTTATTCTTAGAGTCGGAGAAATAGTTTTCTTTCCATAAAGTTTATTAATCTCCTATAGTAGATTGTCTGGATTATTCTGAAGACGGCAGATAGCAGCGATACGGGCCTATAGTTATGTACATCGCTTTCTATCCCTTTACTTTGGCTGTTTTCAGTTTCTTTCTTTTTGGGAAGGAGAGTGGCGAATTTGTACCACGGAACGGTTTTCATTTGAGTTCCTCAATAGTGTTTAGCATTTCCTTCTCCATTGTAGGGTCTAGAAAAGAGACTTATAGTTTGACCTGAATCTGAAATGAGTTATTAAAGTAGATTTTGAGACTTGTTGTATGAGGTTCTCTGCTACCTGCGTGAGAAATTAATTAAATGAATTTGCAAATTTTCTGGGGTCCGATAATGCAACTGAACTTTCAAATAGGTTAATATTTTGGAATTTTGTATGCTGTACTGTTGTTTCTCTTCTTAAAACATCCACAAAGGTTTCATTTTAACTGTGCAACTTTTTATGTATACTTTTCACTATTCTTTGTAACTGATTTACGACCCTACTAATAATTATTTTGAAGGATTTAAAATTGGTATCAAACTCTGGAGATGTGGTCTGTTTGAAAATTTTATTCACCAACCTTTTCCTTTTTGCAGAAATTTTATTTCAGCGGTAATCCAATTATTTCTTACATTTCCTGTTAGTATTTGTTTTTCTTTTTTCAACGAAAAAATAATTCAAAATAATAAGTAACTTTGATGATGAAGATATCAAATTTGTCCATAGCATTTGAAAATTTGTGTATTGCTTCCCAGTTTTCTTTGCTTATTCAGTCTAGAAAGTAATTTATATTCTCATCACTGAGACCACTGGCGTTTATTATGCAGTTCCTTGACTGTAGTTGCATTTCCAAGTGAAGCTACCTGCCTCGCTTCCTCCCCCCAAAAAAGCTATAACAACAAAACTTGTAATAAAGAAACTGATATTTTTAAATACTTACAGACAATGAAATCCGAAGTTCACCAGTTCTTTCCACTGCTGTAATTTCGCAAGAAAGTGGTTCCCTTCCTGCTGCTTCCATCTTCTACATCTACGTTTATACTCCGCAAGCCACCCAACGGTGTGTGGCGGAGGGCAGAAGTAGTCTTAATCTTACGAAGAATAAAATCCGTAGTACATCTCGCTCTCGAAGCAGAAAAAAGTAACGGTTGAGTCTTTCGATACCCATAAAGACTGTTGTGCCATTGTGCCACACAGACTGGTGCTAGTCTTTCGATGTGACACAACTTTGGCAACTTGCTCATCCATTTCGCTGCTTTTATGTTCAAGGAACTGTTCATTTGACCTCACGTGGCATGAGTGCAACTCGTTCCTGATCTTTCCATCAGACAAATATCTAAGGTGGTCACTCGGAATCGACCCTGGCACCTCCACATCAGTAACCAATATCACTAACCAGTAGATTTTTAAATGTATTTTTATTATTTTTTTTTTCAATGCCGTTAATGTTCTTCCCTGGAACCGCAAAGCAAAGGGTGGAACTCTTGAAATATATATTGAAATAAAAATCATAGCTGGCCGTTGTGACCGAGGGGTTCTAGGCGCTTCAGTCCGGAACCGCGCGACTGCTACCGTCACAGGTTCGAATCCTGCCTCGGGCATGGATGTGTGTGATGTCCTTAGGTTAGTTAGGTTTAAGTAGTTCTAAGTTCTAGGGCACTGATGACCTCAGATGTTAAGTCCCATACTACTCAGAGCCATTTGAACCACTTAAAAATCATCTTTACTTGACAAAGAAACGAAAGAGGAGCCTCAACATAAAAGATCGTCTTCAGCGACGAAACCATCAAACTGAGTTACGATAAACTTACTTGAAACAGATGAGCTGAATGACGAGAAAAGGAGGAAGATGCTGACTTAACGAAAGATGAAATAAAGTTAAATTCGTGAATTGCATAATGTTGCGTCTTCTGGAGATGTAAAGCAGTTTTTCTCGTATTCCTGTGTTCTGTGCTTGGTACATATGTTTTAATTAAATGAAATTTAAGAAAGAAAGGATATCCACTTGCAAGTAACGTGAACGTCTCGTCACTTAATCATTCTCTTACTGACTGTGTCGTCTTAGTTGTTCGCCCTTAAGTAAAAATTGTATAATAATAGCTATTAACTCGAGTTTGCTTATAAATTCAATATTCTGTTTTCAATTATTGCTTTTAGAAGGATCGTTGTTAGTCAGAGATTTACGAAAAGATTGATATTCACTCCACTAATGACACGCGCATTAGAAGACTTGTCTTTGTGTGACCATTTACGATAGTGCAAACTTTAAGAAGTTTTGAAAGAGAATGTTGGATCTGGGGTTGTTTTGCAGTTTTTTATACTGTCCAGTAATACAGAATATAGGGTTCTCTAGAGCGGGTAATTTATCGACCACAACGAGGTCCACAAAATTACCCAAATGTGGCTATTGTGTTCTGCACTTAGGTAAAGGTTACAGAAGTGATGAAGCCTTTATTTAGTGTTATGGCTTTCGCAATGGTTCTATCCATGAAAGATAGTTTTTCCTGGTCCAATTCCAGATTCATATTTCCGCGAAAGAAATAAGTGTCCCACAGATTCAGTCAGCTAATAATGATGATAATAAGGTTTCTTTTCACTTAACGGCGTGCAAGATTTTGTTCTTTTCTTTAGTGTGTTCCAGCGAACACACTCCTAATATAAATTTTAAGTTAAATCAGGAGTTTTAATATTTCTTGGCCATTTGCGGTACCTGGAGGTGTTTCGCTAGTTGGCACGTCTGGTCAGATGGTCCATTCGTTGAAGGTGATTTAGTGGCCACATGGTATGTCCACTATTTGAGTTACGATCCAAGTAAGAATAAGTTTGTTATTAAATCTAGTTGCGTTCAGCAGTAGGCTCCTTGCGTAATTAGGCTTCAATTGTATGACAAAGGATTTTATTAAAAATTTTTGCTGAATGCGTTGGGCAATTTTCATGGTTCAGTAACTTGCAGAATTCTTCAAGCAACTTGTTGCTCTGCTGTTTCAAGATGTTTTATGGATACCAGAGGTGTATTACTTTTTTTTAAAACTATGAATTTGATTTTCGTTTTTACGTTGTGAAGCTTGATTGTGGCTCACCTCTGTGTTGAACCGCTAAAGACATTACACTGTATAACACAAATTTGAACTGTGCCGCATTAATTTGTTAAATATTTGTTGTAAAATAAATTTTAATAATCTGTTGATCAAATATTTTAAGGATAACAGACCACTCACAGCTCAACCCAGACTTACTACTCCCTCTAGCGGCACAATATGTTCGAAATCTGAGCATGTATGAAATGAATGTGGCACACTGGTATAATACGATACAGAGTGTCGTTACGCCGAAAGGCAATGCAGCACATAAAGTAGGAAGTGATGCAATTGATGATGGGGTCTAAGAGGTCGACGAAAAATGGATACCGTCTTGCAAAACTACTCTAAGGATGGGACCCATCAGGGGACAGGGAGGTATGGCACGTAACATATTCATAGTGATCCGCCCCTTGGATGGGGACATTCAGCTCGGCAACCTCTTAGTATACTATTATTGCATCATCATTATAATAAACATAATCATCTTGATCATGACCACATCATCATCATCACGACCATCCTGTTGAACAACAACAGCACACTACATTCTATGTGCTCTGTTCAGAGTCACCTATATAAACACTTACACATAAAATTCTAGACACATAACCCGCTTAAATGTCCTCAACAGTGGTTTGCAACAGCCCATAGACAAACTTATGAATAAAACAAAGACCCCGCGCACAACATACATGGTCTATAGGTATAGCACAACTTTTACATAGTGGGCATCACAGCTATTTTAAAAATCAGTCATGTTCATTAATGAATCAACAGACTGATCGACAAATCAGATTTCTTCACAATTTAAGTTGTGGTCTGCTCACAGCTAATGAAAACCAAAGTAGCGAATTCATCTGCTGACAAGCAGAATTATTTGAATCATCAATACTCTGTGTGAAATCACATATGCTGTCCTTTTGCATATACACACATCAAAAAAATTTTTGCATCTCCTCGGCTCCCAGAGTTCCAGAACGCGTACAGAAAATACGAAATAGTGATCAACATAAAAATTATTTGCGCTCTTTTTATTGCTTATGAAAACCACACGTTGCTTGTTGTACTACTATACAGCGAGACCTACAGAAGTGTTGGTCCAGATTGCTGTACACACCGGTACCTCTGATACTCAGTAGCACGTCCTCTTGCATTGATGCATGCCTGTATTCGTAGTGGCATACTATCCACAAGTTCATCAAGGCACTGTTGGTCTAGATTGTCCCACTCCTCAACGACGATTCGGCGTAAATCCATCAGAGCGGTTGTTTGGTCGTCCATAAACAACCCTTTTCAATCCATCCCAGGCATGTTCGATAGGGTTCATGTCTGCAGAACATGCTGGCCAATCTAGTCGAGCGATGTCGTTATCCTGAAGGAAGTCGATCACAAGATGTGCACGATGGGGGCGCGAATTGTCGTCCATGAAGACGAATGCCTCGACAATATGCTGCCGATATGGTTCCACTACCGATCGGAGGATGGCACTCACGTGTCGTACAGCCGTTCCAGCGCCTTCCAAGACTACCAGCGGCGTACGTCGGCCCCACATAATGCCACCCCAAAACTGCAGGGAACCTCCACCATTCTGCACTCGCTGGACAGTGTGTCTACGGTGTTCCGCCTGGCCGGGTTGTCTCAAAACACGACTCCGATGATTTTCTGGTTGAAGGCATACGCGATACTCATCGGTGTAGTGAACGTGATGCCAATCCTGAGCGGTCCATTCAGCATATTGTTGGGCCCATCTGTACCGCACTTCATTGCGTCGTGGTTGCAAAGATGGACATCGCCATGGACGTCTTGAGTGAAGTTGCATCGTGCAGCCCATTGCGCACAGTTTGAGTCGTAACACGACGTCCTATGGCTGCACGAAAAGCATTATTCAGCATGGTGGCGTTGCAGTAAAGGTTTATCCGAGCCATAATTCGTAGGTAGCGGTCATCCACTGCAGTAGTAGCCCTTGAGCGGCCTGAGCGAGGCATGTCATCGACAATTCCTGTCTCTCTGTATCTGTGTCCGAACGACATCGCTTTGGTTCACTCCGAGATGCCTGGACGCTTCCCTTGTTGAGAGTCCTTCCTGGCACAAAGTAACAATGTGGACGCGATCGAACCGCAGTATTGACCGTCTAGGCATGATTAAACTACTGACAACACGAGCCCTGTATCTCCTTCCTGGTGGAATGACTGGAACTGTTCGGCTGTCGGACCCCCTCCGTCTAATAGGCGCTGGTCATGCATGGTTGTTTATATCTTTGGGTGGGTTTAGTGACATCTCTGAACAGTCAAAGGGACTGTGTCTGTGATACAATATCTACATTCAATGTCTATCTTCAGGAGTTCTGGGAACCAGGGAGATGCAAATTTTTTTTGATATGTGTATTATCGATATTTTAAATATAATTATATTATTAAATATTATTACATTCCTCAAAGAGGTTTTAAAAATTTTGGACGTTCCCATTTTCCACCTACATATTTTGTTAATAGTTTCTTATTGTTGCTTTATTTTATTTTTTGTAGACACTAGCGACGTGTTCCAGCTTCACTTGGGTAGCGCTATCTACAACTAGCCAACTTGTCTGGCATAGAAGAAATTTTCGTTCAGCGCGTGCGACGGCCACTTACTGGCTGCCTGACTCTAGTTAGAAAATTCGACTCTTTCCACATCATTACGAAATGTCGTATTCATGATCCATGGAACTAGTATTAACCTAATCTAATCTAATCTAATCTAGTGCCAGTAGGCACGAGCTACGTTTCTTGTGTGATCTTCACCAGTATTTCCATTTACACCCCTGAAACATTAATTCAGTACAAAAAAAAAAAAAAAAAAAAAATCTGCCCGCATCTCGTGGTCGTGCGGTAGCGTTCTCGCTTCCCACGCACGGGTTCCCGGGTTCGATTCCCGGCGGGGTCAGGGATTTTCTCTGCCTCGTGATGGCTGGGTGTTGTGTGCTGTCCTTAGGTTAGTTAGGTTTAAGTAGTTCTAAGTTCTAGGGGACTTATGACCACAGCAGTTGAGTCCCATAGTGATCAGAGCCATTTGAACCATTTTGAACCAAAAAAATCTATTCTTATCAACCCAATATGTGATACGTCCTGCAACGCAGGTCGTTTAAAAAGTCTATATTAGATCAAGCCATGCCGCTCGAATGCAGCGCAACTGGGAGTATGTCCAACTGCAGTGCCGGGCTAGTACCAACAACCACAGCCAGGCAAACTGCTGCTGACTTCCTAAGAGATCTGTAAAGATATGAAACGGATAAAATAAGATGTTTTGGTATAGAGTTAAGGTTAAGCTTAAGAAGACTGAAGAAAAATCCCTGGCGTGTGCAGCTTAAATCGTTTAAGTTATACGAAAGCGATTATGCCCAGATACCTAACGTCGTTCTCTGTATTTTAGTCATATCTCTATATAGTGGTCTGTAAATAAAATTACCAAAATGCCAGATAAGTCGTTTAGCCAGGCTAGTACATGTATAGTGTCCTAGGAGGGTCGGACAATTTCAGGCATATGACTGTGAAATCAGGTTGAGTAGCTAGTAGATATCCAGGAATGGTCAATATTCACGGATAAGACTGTGGAGCCGAATCTGGTGGCTGGTACATATACAAGCTATCCCGGGATGAGTGGTCAGTATTCAGGAATATGACTGTGAAACGAGGTTGGGTCGGTAGTACATACACAGGAATGGTCAATATTCAGGGATATGACTGTGAAGCCAGGTTGGGTCGCTGGTGCATATACAGGGTGTCCCTGGAGGAATGGTTAACATTCAGTCATGTGACAGTGAAGCCAGGATGGGTCGCCAGCACATATATAGCGGGGTGTCCGAGGAGGAATGGTCAATATTCAGGCGTATGAGGGTGAAGCCAGGTTGGGTTGCTGGTACAGATACAGGCTGTCCCTGCAGGAATGATCAGTATTGAGGGATATGACTATGAAACGAGGTTGGGTCGCTAGTAAGTATGCAGCAGCGTGTCCCAGGAGGAATGGTCAATATTCAGGTATACGACACGAACGATTGTTCGAACAAAAAGTCTACTTAACATGGGGTCTATAATATATACTTTATTAACAGTTATAAGCACTTCAGTAGTTTTTCATCTTCGATACTGTAAAGCAAATCTTAGAGGAGGTAGTATGGGCAAAAAACAAGAAAAAGTAGTCTAGTAAACACAGGCTCTTAAACGCATGACTTAAGAGCTATGAGCTCTTGTTCAATAGAATAGATGCGTTTCAAAATATTGAAGATGTTCACTAGAATAGATGTGTTTAAGAGTATTGAAGATGGGCAATGGCTCAATGCTCTTACGGTATGAATCTTAGGGTCCATGTTTGCTGGATATTTAATTCTTGTTTTGGCCCATACTGCCACCTCAAACTTCGTCGGTGGAGTTCTGGTGTAACCTGTCTATGTAATTTACTGACCTCTACTTTTTTTCCCTTCCTTTCTTTAGTGTTGTTGTTCTTACAGCTGTACCTCAAAACTACAAACTACAGATCGACTAAAGTTAGACCTAAATTAAATTTTGAGAGCGTACATTCAGTTTCGAATGTTTACTTTTTTGGACTTGCAGAATTAAACACGAAAGTTAAAGTATCATTTCGGAAGAAAATTTTTATTCTTAACTGCATTAATAGAGTCTTTCACTTAACAGGCGTGACTAACATCTTTCTCAGACTGGGAAGTGCCGCAGTTTTTCCAAGTTTATTTTCATGGTGATAGTGACACTGCTGACGTTTTTGCTGCTGTTGTGAAAATAGTGCATCCTACAGGTTGTGGATCGCTTGTATTCTTATAAGTGGCTTTGAATGAGTTTTTGCTTATTTTTACTTCCGAGTGGTTCCGTAACTGAAAGAAAACTAATTTAAAAAGCGTCAGAGGAAGAGGCACTATGCACGACTAGGCTATTACATTTTGTAAATCTGACATTCAGTACTATGTAAATTTACTGCCCGTAACATGAACTGGGATCAAAATTCATAACTTACGACATTATAATTTTTTTTTTCAATATTGCATTTGATGTCCAGTGTCATGGCAACCATCAGCATGTTTGTGATCTTTTTGTTTTGGAGTTACACAGTGCACTCATCCGAAGATGTTCCGATATGGCCCCTCGAATTCACTGCGTGCAGTTGTATGACGAACGTATATCGTATACTGACATTCCGACGACTAATAGGACATCATACAACAGGCCACACGGGGCGCAATACCTTTGATAAGTAGTCCCCGAGACCGACTGCGTCTGAGATTCATGTGTAGGTTAGAGATACATTGAAAATACCAGAGGAACATAGAGTAGGAATGCAACTGGATTTTCGGTTGTATTCTTGTTTTTTGAAAGTGTCTTTTGCTGAAACTGCCTAACTGTTAGCCGCCGTTAATAAAGGTGTCCGAAAATTTAAACGCGGTGACGGGTCAGTCAGTGTTATATTGTGTGAGAGTCTTCAACGTTGCATTTGAGGTTCCAAATGAAGAATTTCCTAAAATCTTGGAAATGCATGGAAAAGTGTTTTCTGTAACCAGAGGTTTTTGTTTAAGGGTAAATGTGTACAAAGTAGACAATAAGCAAATTCGGAAACATATCCCGCTATAAATATAAGAAGTTACCCAGCCACTGTCTCGCACCGCGATCAACCGCAAACTTGTGAAATATGACGATGAACCGAACGTTGCGTCAGAATTGCCCTAGTAGGAGGCCCGTTAAGCTGCCTAGGGAGTCTGTAGTTAGCGACGTCGATAGCGCGACACCGTTCTTGGGAGACATAGTGGCTGGATCTTCCTCCCGAAAGCCAGAAAGGCCACAAGTGCATGTTGTGGAAGCTGTCGTCTACGCTAAACAGTTACTGTCACTGAAACTGTGGTCGGCACCGGTAGCCATTGTCGTTTTCGACGCCGAAGGTAGCGAACACACTTAAGACGCGCTCCGTGACAAAAGATTCTCGGGAAAGTAAAAGCAAGGAGCAGAAAGGGAAGGTAAAGTCAATGGGTCAAGACACTCACCCAAGGCAGAATGCGGAAACCGACACCAAACCGCGTAACATTTCGTGAAATTTCGCACACGTACTTGTTCGGTACGTGACGTGTCTTAAAGGCCAGCATCTCAGGATACAAGTCGGAAAACAACCGTAGAATGAAAGATCAACAGCATACAAAGCATCGCGCCCTCCCCCCTCCGAAAACAATGAACTGACCTCTGAGCAGGCAGTAGAGGATTTTTCATTTATCTTGGCCGTTAAAAAGGAAAAGAATATAGATCTACAAGGGTGGAAGAAGAGAACAAACCAGAGTTCAACCCTGCGAAAAGAAAGCTTGAAGGAAATTTTCAGGATAATACATAGTCGCGTGCTGCAGTGAAAATGATGCCATTGGCTTCTAGCGGTAAACGGCTCAGCACTAGCAATCATCCACACATCCACACACACACACACACACACACACACACACACACACACACACACACACAAGAAGATACAGAAGAAACAGTGTTGGTTGCACAAGATAGGTTTATTTAATCTTCACATGTGACGCGTTGCGCCTGTCTAGGCATCATCAGACAATCGAATAAAAAGTCTCGCTAATCGAGACCCAGGCGTCGAATATAATTATAAGTCCCCTAGAACTGGGAGGAAACAGCCAGATAGCCACTGTCAATATTTCTTTATATCGCCCACGAAGAAACGGCACCGCGGCCGGCCGAAGTGGCCGTGCGGTTAAAGGCGCTGCAGTCTGGAACCGCAAGACCGCTACGGTCGCAGGTTCGAATCCTGCCTCGGGCATGGATGTTTGTGATGTCCTTAGGTTAGTTAGGTTTAACTAGTTCTAAGTTCTAGGGGACTAATGACCTCAGAAGTTGAGTCCCATAGTGCTCAGAGCCATTTGAACCATTTGAAACGGCACCGCGATCATAAACTTGGTTTGTTTACAACATTCTGAGCACGCGCTATCATCCCGGCATTAGTTTCATGTGCACTAGTTGTAGGAATATGGAAGAGACGGAAAAGGTAAGTCGAAGCGATAGACATGCTGTTGATATTTGCGCTCTCACAAAAAAGGATTGATTTCTGAGGATCAGCCGCAAAAATAATGAACTATTAACATTTGCGTACTGAATGAAAAGACACACGTTATAAATGTGAATCACACGTTGGTTGGCCTTCGAGAAACTATGTACTTAGTTGATAAGTTAATATTAAGTTGTTTTTTTTTTTTTTTTCAGGGAAAGGTACAAGGGCACGTCCCAGCAATGAGGAGAAAGAGAATTTACGTAGATACGTAGATGGTACTAAAGAAGCTGACCGTATCGTAATATGAGTAACTATATATATATATATATATATATATATATATATATATATATATATATATATATATATATGGGTTTGAATGTGATGATGTGAATGTTATGTGTCAGTATAAAGAAGTTATAGTACGTAAAATGTTGTAAAATGAAGTCGAGATCCTGTATTACCAAAGGATAAAAATAAGGGATGGGACCATACATTGAAGAATACAAGTAACAGAGATGAACACCGAATACAAGTGTTCAGGACACAATTACACATGATCACGGCTTATCTGTATGTCCTTCCACAAACATATCTTTTCACACAACATTCGTAGAAAAGTACCATACATATTGTAGTACATAGGAGCTATATCCCGCAGAGAAAAGTATAAATTAAGTACAATCAATACAAGCGGTTTTAAGCAAAAAATATTTATAAACTTTTATGGCACAATGATGTTAGAAGTTTATCTATAGTGCTGCAAACACTGAGTAAAACAGAAAGAAGCATTAACAGTGAATTTGCTCAATTATTGTGAGACGTGTAAACGATGGATTTCAGCAGATCATAAATACTTCTTTCCATTCCTTATCATAACTCCCTGTAGATCCCTAAACCACCTCCCAGTAGAAATGAGAGAGACGTGGCTAGGCGTAGTTATGCGTGCTTGCGTTGGAAACGTGACGGTAAAGTTTTCTGTTCCTTTCGTTAGCAATCTGGAATTACAGACTCTTGAGTTACACGAGATGATGACAGCAGTTAAATCATATCATCAGTTTGCATATTGTTTTTTCAGTCCTCACATGTAACATGTTCTGCAAATTATTCATGAAAACAAAGCTTACGTCATGAGTTTAAAAGTTAACGGAAGTACTAGCTCATCATAAAAGTTTTCAACACAAATGATTTATTGATGATGAGAATTAATATGAAATACCTTGTCATTAAAATTTTGCCTTAGGAATTTTGTAGGCGGAAACGACCTCTTAAGTGTTATTCACGTGTATTTAAATATTGTTATTCAAATATCGAAAATAATGTGACAGATTCATGTATAAACTTGCATATAAGTGGAACGTATTACACATCGTGTGTCCGCTATTATTAAAATGACAGTTATAAGGAACAAATTTACGTCACGTTTCAATTTCTTTATGCAAATCATGCAAAAATTTACGCACTTGTACAAAGACATGTCAGGAAAACTGTAAGTGAAAAGGGTGTTTAACACACGTGAAATGAAAAGGGACTTCAAGAAAAACTGGCCACATATCACATATTTAGCGTGCATTAAGTGAGGAATACACATTCGTGTGAAACTGTGATCAAACTTGCGTGTGACTACAATGACATAAACAAAGTGCCCTTTGTAGTGGTGTTGGACGCTGAACTTAACTACGAAGGAGGCATTAAAGCAAGTAATTTACGTACTTACCTGGAATATAGTGAGCTCCCGATGTGATGCCAATGATACGGAATGGCCTTTTGGACACTGAAGTGTGTGATGGACGACGTGGTCTCTATAACCACAGTCGAAACTTTATGGCATCACTGTCGCGCCATCGAACTTCTTAACCAAACACAAATCAACGCGCACTTATCCTAACCTCTGGAACTATAGTGACGTGCAGTTCGTCATCGTCTACAAAGTTATAGATCCGAGGCTCAAATGTTTTCCGTAGTTGCTTCGATGATACCGCAAGGCACGTACACAGCGAACACCGCTTGCCCCGATAGATGAATGGCGTACTGTGCAATTGGTGCAGTGTATAAAGTTTTGCCGGCGGCGCGGTAACTCAGCGTGTTCCGTCAGAGGGTTAGCTGCCCTCTGTAATAAAAAAAAACTCAGTTAATGAATCAACGACGAACTGAAACGCGTGTCTTGCGACGTCCGCACCGAGCAGATTCAACGAACGAAAACTAACAAAAAAAAAGTGGTCAGCGTGACGGATTGCCGTCCTACGGGCCCGGGTTCGATTCTCGGCTGGGTCGGGGATTTTCTCCGCTCAGGGACTGATTGTTGTGTTGTCTTCATCATGTCTTCCCCATCCGGCGCGCAGGTCGCCCAATGTGGCGTCGAATGTAATAAGACCTGCACCAAGGCGGCCGGACCTGCCCCGTAAGGGGCCTCCTGGCCAATGACGCCAAACGCTCATTTCCATTTTACCGCTTAACGCGTGGAGATGTGGCCGCACGAGCTTCTGGTGGCGGCAGCGTCTCAATACTGTAGCAACAGACTCTAATTTAAACATGCCCTTTGTCGAGTCATGATCTCTCATAAAGAGAACTTTCGAAATTTTGTAAATTTCATCTAAATTAATTATAAATAAAGCTGACACGTTCAGAGGATAGATAAGATATAAACTTGGCCACAAATAAAGGGATATGATCCCCAAGTAGGGCAAAAAGTAGTTTATATAGTATTTTCGTATGAAATTTGATTATTATTGTTATGTATGCTTTGTAAAAGGCACCACTACTGCATAATCTCGTCCAGCAACCATGGACAACGCCAGTATACAGTACGGGGGGCAGTTGTGATGGATCTTATTTTCGTTTATCCATAAAGCATATATTATTTAGTAAGCGTCGGAACACTGTGAGGAGCAAAGAAGCATTATAAACATGCCCACACCAACAAGTGTCATGTAATGAAGGAAAAATATTTATCTATTTACTAATTTTTCTTTGGTCGATATCAATTTCTTCACTCTTCAATTATCTGTCTTTTCCCGTCTGTGATTCTGGATGGACGTGTGGGACGAGTGAGCTAGGTGTATTTGTGAAAAGTTTTTACACAGATCTTTTGGAAACGGACGAAGTTTCTTTCATTCCTAAAATATTCCTATTGGAAACTGTACCTATACCTGGAAGCACAAGGACCTGCAGTCTTCTAGAACAACGCCGACCTCAATTGTGATTGTATTTTACTGCGTTCTTTATCAAGATGATGGACGATGTTTCCTTCTCTTCAAGAAAGGGCAGGTAAATATCATTCTGTTAAAAGGAGAGTTAGTAAACTGATCAATTAGACTGTTTCAGTGGTAATTGTAGCGAGAGACTGTGGAGGTGCGAACTTAGAAGCCTGAATTGTCGCTGGTGAAAGTATCCACCAACCACACTCCTCCAAATTATTCGCACTTCCCTTACGTCGCCAGTGCTTTGGTAACCACTATAAATCTATCTCAGATACTCTGTAGGCATCGTTTGGCCACTAAAGCAACTTCACCCAACTATACGCACTAGACACCAAAACACGTCCAGGTACCACAACTGACCAAGAAATTTTAAAACTTCTTATGTAAATTAAAATTTATATTTGGAGCATTTTCATTTGAACACGTTCAAGAAAAGAAACAATCTTGCGACACACTTAAAGGAACCCAGTCACAACGAGCGGACTACGAAACAAATATGCTGCAGGTACGTTGCCACTATGTGGGCGCACATACCGAGATAACAAGTACAAAACATGCGTAGAGCGCCAAATATTACTGTACCAATGTACCGACTAACCAATATACCTTGCGAAGAGGCAATGTAATTTGATAACCAATCTGTGGAACATTCAGTAATTAGAAAGCAGCCTAGTAACGGCAATAAATGTTGCAATGTTGCACGTACATATCACTCTGTTGTCACTAATTGAACTCTCTATCGATTACATCAGGGAGAAGGCTAATAATTAATTCTCATGTACAAAACATGCGTAGAATGCCAAATATTACTGTACCAATGTACCGACTAACCAATATACCTTGCGAAGAGGCAATATAATTTGATAACCAATCTGTGGAGCATACGACAAGTTGATATCCTGTTCTGCTCTCGACTCCTCTTCATTGATAACTATCTGTCCACTGGTCTTCAACACTTTGTACCACCAAATCTACAGCGCTTCTAGCCATCTTCTCTCTTGATTCCCTATTGTCCAGCTTCCACACCCATATAGGGCCACGCTTCAAACAAACCTTTTCATGATCTAATTTTCGGACTAATGTTCTTGCTGATGGGTCATTTCTTTCTCAAATTAAATGCAGTTTTGTTCTGCTGTATTCAGCACGCAATTTCTTTCCGACTTCGACCATCCCTTGTGTTCCTGCTTCACAAATAGAGAAATTCTTCTACCGCTTCCAACTTCTCTTGCAATTCTCATTCTTGAAGGTTCATATTCTTCATCATTACCGCATACCTAAACAATGCAATGCGGGACTTCAGAATCCCTGAGAAGCTAGTGAGAATGGTGCAAGCTTGTATGGAAGGGTCAAAGGCAGCATTACGTTTCCGAGGAGCCACATCAGAAACATTCGAGGTTGAGACAGGCCTCAGACAAGGGGATGCTCTCTCATGTGTTCTGTTCAATGTCATCTTAGAGAAAGTAATAAAAGAGTGTAGGCAACAGGAATAGGCTGGAGTTGAGATGGACGGTAACTTCAATTGCCTCGCATATGCAGATGACATAGTACTATTAAATGAATCAAAGCACGAGTTGAAAGAAATGTACCAGAAAATAGACAATTCTGCACAGAAGATAGGGCTCAAAGTGAATCGAGACAAAACAGAGTTCATGCAGTTAGGAAGAAGACAAGAGCAGGTAGAATTTCTTGAGATAGATGGCAAGACGTTCAAGAGAGTAGACCAGTTCAAATACTTGGGATCTTGGTTTACCACGCACAACAACATAAAAATGGACATCAAGGAAAGAATAGCAGTGAGAACGATCTCAATGAACACTAAGATGAAAGTCTACAACACAGTGAGCAGTAATGTATGGTTCGGAAACATGGAGCATGACTAAGCGAGAAAGGGAAAACTATTAATATTTGAAAGAAGAGTAATGAGGAAGATATGGGGACCAGTTTTAGATAAGGGAGAATGGAGGAGGAGGGAAAACGAGGAAATCTACCTTCTGATGTGACAACCAACTATCATACAGAAGATAAAGAGAAAAAGAATACATTGGGTGGGCCATGTAGCCCGTATGTCAGTAGGAAGACAGGCGAAGATGCCACTAGCGGGGAAACCAAACACCAAACGCCCGTCGGCCGGACTAGGCGAGCGGTTCGCAGGTTCGAATCCTGCCTCGGGTAGGATGTGTGTGATGTCCTTAGGTTAGTTAGGTTTAAGTAGTTCCAAGTTATAGGGGACTGATGACCTCAGAAGTTAAGTCCCATAGTGCTCAGAGCCATTTTTGAACCAAACGCCCCATTGGACGACCAAGGCAGCGCTGGATGGACGACCTGGCGAAGGACCTAGCAGCCCTGGGAATTGAAGACACCTGGAGGAACCGGGCACAAAACAGGAGGAATGGAGGCAGTTTGTGGAAGCAGCGCGTGGTCTGCAGGGCCTGTGATCGCTGAATAGAATATCTGTCTATCTACCTTGTTTATTGTCATATAATACGGGTTACAGAAAATCCTATCCTTTGTGCTGAGGAACTTCTCTACATCATACTTAGTCTCCATGATCACAACAATATCATCTGCATATCACTGTATGACTATGTTCTCTCCATTCATTTTGACCTGCAACTCAGTTATTTCGCGAACTTAGTCTATCTCTTCTAGGCGTAATTTAAGAGGAGAGAAAGCACATCGCTTTCTCATGCGCTCCTAGTTTTTTCTTCTTGCTCATCATCATCATCATCATCATCATCATTTAAGACTGATTATGCCTTTCACCGTTCAGTCTGGAGCATAGCCCCCCTTATACAGTTCCTCCATGATCCCCTATTCAGTGCTAACAGTGGCGCCTCTTCTAATGTTATACCTATTACTTCAAAATCATTCTTAACCGAATCCAGGTACCTTCTCCTCGGTCTGCCCCGACTCCTCCTACCCTCTACTGCTGAATCCATGAGTCTCTTGGGTAACCTTGCTTCTCTCATGCGTGTAACATGACCCCACCATCTAAGCCTGTTCGCCCTGACTGCTACATCTATAGAGTTCATTCCCAGTTTTTCTTTGATTTCCTCATTGTGGACACCCTCCTGCCATTGTTCCCATCTACTAGTACCTGCAATCATCCTAGCTACTTTCATATCCGTAACCTCAACCTTGTTGATAAGGTAACCTGAATCCACCCAGCGTTCGCTCCCATACAACAAAGTTGGTCGAAAGATTGAACGGTGCACAGATAACTTAGTCTTGGTACTGACTTCCTTCTTGCAGGAGAGAGTAGATCGTAGCTGAGCGCTCACTGCATTAGCTTTGCTACACCTCGCTTCCAGTTCTTTCACTATGTTGCCATCCTGTGAGAATATGCATCCTAAGTACTTGAAACCGTCCACCTGTTCTAACTTTGTTCCTCCTATTTGGCACTCAATCCGTTTATATTTCTTTCCCACTGACATAACTTTCGTTTTGGAGATGCTAATCTTCATACCATAGTCCTTACATTTCTGATCTAGCTCTGAAATATTACTTTGCAAACTTTCAATCGAATCTGCCATCACAACTAAGTCATCCGCATATGCAAGACTGCTTATTTTGTGTTCACATATCTTAATCTCACCCAGCCAGTCTATTGTTTTCAACATATGATCCATAAATAATATGAACAACAGTGGAGACAGGTTGCAGCCTTGTCTTACCCCTGAAACTACTCTGAACCATGAACTCAATTTACCGTCAACTCTAACTGCTGCCTGACTATCCATGTAAAGACCTTTAATTGCTTGCAAAAGTTTGCCTCCTATTCCATAATCTTGTAGAACAGACAATAACTTCCTCCTAGGAACCCGGTCATATGCCTTTTCTAGATCTATAAAGCATAGATACAATTCCCTGTTCCACTCATAACACTTCTCCATTATTTGCCGTAAGCTAAAGATCTGGTCCTGACAACCTCTAAGAGGCCTAAACCCACACTGATTTTCATCCAATTGGTCCTCAACTAATACTCGCACTTTCCTTTCAACAATACCTGCGAACATTTTACCCACAACGCTGATTAAAGAGATACCTCTGTAATTGTTACAATCTTTTCTGTTTCCATGTTTAAAGATTGGTGTGATTACTGCTTTTGTCCAGTCTGATGGAACCTGTCCTGACTCCCAGGCCATTTCAATTATCCTGTGTAGCCATTTAAGACCTGACATTCCACTGTATTTGATGAGTTCCGACTTAATTTCATCCACCCCAGCCGCTTTATTGCACTGCAATCTATTGACAATTTTTTCCACTTCCTCAAATGTGATCCTGTTTCCATCATCATTCCTATCCCATTCTACCTCGAAATCTGAAACATTACTGATCGCATTTTCACCTACATTGAGCAACTCTTCAAAATATTCCCTCCATCTGCCCAAGGCATCCACAGGATTCACCAGCAGTTTTCCTGACCTGTCCAAAATACTTGTCATTTCCTTCTTACCTCCCTTTCGAAGACTGCTAATTACACTCCAGAATGGTTTTCCAGCAGCTTGATCCATAGTCTCCAACCTGTTTCCAAAGTCTTCCCACGATTTCTTCTTCGATGCTGCAATTATCTGTTTGGCTTTGTTTCTTTCTTCAACATAACTTTCTCTATCTACCTGGGTTCTGGTATGTAGCCATTTTTGATACGCCTTCTTTTTCCTTTTACAGGCTGCCTTGACTGTATCATTCCACCAAGCTGTTTGCTTCATCCTACTTTTACACACTACTGTTCCAAGACATTCTTTAGCCACTTCTAGTACTGTGTCCCTGTACCTTGTCCATTCCTTTTCCAATGACTGTAATTGACTACATTCAACTAACTGGTACCTTTCTGAGATCGCTGTTATGTACTTGTGCCTGATTTCCTTAACCTGAAGTCTCTCCACTCTTACTTATCCTCCTACATATGGACCTGACCTCCTGCACTTTCGGCCTCACAATCCCAATTTCACTGCAGATTAAATAATGATCAGTGTCATCAAAGAATCCCCTGAATACACGTGTGTCCCTCACAGCCTTCCGGAATTCCTGATCTGTTATTATGTAATCAATGACAGATCTGGTTCCCCTGCCTTCCCAAGTATACCGGTGAATGTTCTTATGTTTAAAAAAGGAGTTTGTGATTACTAAGCCCATACTGGCACAGAAATCCAAGAGTTGTTTCCCGTTCCTGTTGGCCTCCATATCCTCTCCAAATTTACCCATAACCTTTTCATACCCTTCTGTTCGATTTCCAATCTTGGCGTTAAAATCACCCATGAGCAGAACACTGTCCTTGTCCTTTACTCTAACAACTACATCACTGAGTGCCTCATAAAAACTATCCATCTTATCTTGATCTGTCCCTTCACAATGCGAATATACTGACACAATCCTAATTTTCTTGCTAGACACTGTCAAATCTATCCACATCAGTCGTTCGTTTACATACCTTATTGCAACTACGCTGGGTTCAATTTCTTTCCTGATGTAAAGCCCTACACCCCATTGTGCTATTCCTGCTTTGACTCCTGACAGGTAGACCTTGTATTCTCCCACTTCCTCTTCTTTCTCACCCCTTACCCGAATGTCACTAACAGCTAACACGTCCAGCCCCATCTTACTTGCAGCCTCTGCCAGCTCTACCTTCTTCCCAGAGTAGCCCCCATTGATATTAATAGCTCCCCATCTCATTACCATTTGTTTGCCAAGTCGTATCTTAGGAGTCCCTGGTTTGTCAGTTAGAGGTGGGACTCCGCCACCTCCAAGGTCCGAGGCATTTTGCTCTGATTATTGCCAGCATCATATTTAGAGTACCAGGGAAGCAGGTTGCTAGCCTTACTTGCCCCGAGTCCCATTGGGTTTTACCCCTAACTGCTGAGGGACTAACCGGTGGATTTGGTAGTCTTTGCCGTATGAGCACAAAGGTGACCACGACTCAGAATATGTCCGAGATGCCCAGCCTTATTCCAAAGTAACTGGTATCCCGACTGTCGGGACCACTTACTTGGCCACTCATACGTTGCCCGTGGTTCATGAACTAGGACATGACTACAGGAACCCACACCATGCTTCTTACGAAAATTCTAATCATACCCAATCCGTGTGTCTCTGTATTTTAGGACTTTCTTTCTTCAGCACACTGACAGTCTGTTGTCAGATCATATTATCAAAAGTCTGTCGCATCGTTATTACTGTTATTATAAATGTTAATAATCTAAATCGTAATAAGATAAAGCACAATATGAAAACACAATATCGGGAGCATTGCTCAAATAGTAGTACTGTCCAAAAATGGTTCAAATAGTTCTGAGCACTACGGGACTTAACTGCTGAGGTCATCAGTCCCCTAGAACTTAGAACTACTTAAACCTAACTAACCTAAGGACGTCACACACATCCATGCCCGAGGCAGGATTCGAATCTGCGACCGTAGGGATAGCGCGGTTCCAGACTGTAGCGCCTAGAACCGCTCGGCCACACCGGCCGGCCAGTAATACTGTCCCTTTGAGTTACTATTAATGTGCTGCAAGCAAAAAAAGAGTAAGCGAGAGTCACTAAACCCTTACAGTACGCTCAAGAAGAAAGCTCGCCGTTAGCCGGCCTGTAACTTGGCATGCATATAACCCTGTGATGGGCACTTTAAACTGCTCATTGGTCAAAGGGGTAGTCCATTTGCACGAAGACGGAGATGTAAATGAGTGGAGGTACGCACACAATTGCGAAGCTGACCGCGTGGGCTGCAACATTCCGCTAATGCGTCATTTTGACCCTTTTTCCAGATAAGCAGCTACGTTTGAATTGTAATCCTAGCCTCTCACTTCATTTATTAAGACTAAAAGTAGTGCATGAAGGTAATTTTTTTTAAAAAAGGGAGAAGTTTTGTCTGTTATAATGATTTACTCATTAGAACATATTGCTTGTCAGTACCGATGGGCAGTTTCAAAATTGGGCACTGACAGAAAAATATACCTGATTTATTTTTCGAACGCAAGATTATTATATTCAATAGTACAATCGTAAAACTGCCAAAGATAATTTGTAATACATTGCATTGAGTAATGGGCAAGGGTCTTGCCCCAGTGGATACACTGGTTCCCTTGAGATAACCGAAATTAAGCGCTGTTGGGCGTGGCCGGCACGTGGATGGGTGACCATCCAGCCGCCATGCGCTGTTGCCACTTTTCGGGGTACACTCAGCCTCGTGATGCCAATGGAGGAGCCACTCGACCGAATAGTAGCGGCCTCGGTCAAGAATACCATCATAACGACCGGGAGAGCGGTGTGCTGACCCCACGCCCCTCCTATCCGCATCCTCCTCTGAGGATGACACGGCGATCGGACGGACCCGGTAGGCCACTCGTGGCCTGAAGACGAAGTGAGTGCATTGAGTAATCTTTTAGATGATAAAAGCAACTGCGGCACTGCACTGTCGCTGCTGAAGCAGACACGATTCCTACGTGTATGTGTTTGTATGTACGACAGATAACAGTTCTGAAATGGTTTCGTGCATGTTTGAGTCCTGTTTCCTTGTTGTCAGTTCCTAAATCTAAGTGATTCTGACAGCATCGTACAGCGATAAGCGTCGACGTTTGAATTGTCTCATACACCCTTGCCCACGAATGTTTAACTTCTGTTACTGCTATATTTCTGTCATCCGATGACAGCGAGGTCCGCTCCCTGCGATGTTCGCCGTCATCGAGTCCTCTGGGAACCGGTAACAGGCGCCCGTAGGCTGCCACATGGGTCTCGCGCTGACGTCAACCGGAGATAAAATCCGGCCGCCGAAGCGGCTGCAGGAGACTTCCAGTAGTCCTGTGCTGCAGTCTACCTCGCTTACACGTTCCTTCGCGATCTGGGAGTTTACAGGCTTTCGAGTGGACTACGTTTTAAATTGTAGTTGTACGTGCGAACTGTCAAGTGAATGTCCATTCTGCGTAATGAAGAATGTGTTAAGCAATAGCAACTGTAATATTTACCCCAGTTCTGACAACTAATCTTTAAAATTGGGGACCATTTGAAAGGTAGGGTTAGTGTTAAAATGCTCCATTTCTCTATCATTCTGAAAAAAAATCAGAAGAAAAACTTCAAAAAGCCGAGGTCGCTAGTATAGCAATTATTTCGATAACAGGTTCTGCTAAGTTTACATTACCATCTTCGGATCTGCAATGGATAGTGCCTAGTTGGCAGGGCCATATGTTTACAAGTCAAGTCCAACAATCTACAAAATTAATTAATTGTCCATTCACTTGTAAAAGTAGCATACCTTATACTCTACAGTTTCTCTTCCTCCATGTGTGCTGTATATCGTGTCACATCATGAATACACTGTGAAGCCCATGAAAATCACTGTATATCGGCATCTCAAACTTAAAGTAAATAATATGTACAAACATTAGTGCTCCGCATACAAGTGCTCATGCTCATAAAAACAGCTGATTACAGACTGAGATACAGAGTAAATACAACTACTATGTAAACACAACAACTCTTCTACGAGCCCACCAGGTGGCACCGAGGTAGTACAGTCTGGAATAGTTTTGTGTACAGCAAAAGCATGACTATACAGTGCCAAGTAAATCTTAATATTCTAATTAAGAAACAGGTTTTTAAAAAATCATTATTTATATACAAAGCTTAATCCAAATCAGACACGGTAGGAAAATCTTTTAAAGACCCGTTGCCATTAACATGTGATACTGGGTAATATAATCAATTTATGATGTAATCCAGTAAGTAAGCAAGCCAAACATTCTGCATTCTCTATAACGTAATTGGATAAAACAGGCTCTAAATTTTCAAATTTGTGTTTGGAACAACAAACCCCGAATCTAAACCTGCTAAGTATTCAGATTACATACCTTGAAGTGGCAGTATGTATATAGTTATTATGGTATCTTACATTTTACACGACTATCAACGGAGTATGATATCTACGTTTCTCTCGGTGTCTAGGTGAATGTATGTTATGGCTGGACATAAGGTGGGAGCGTTAACCATTTTAATTTACATCATACATACAGTAGAAGTCCATAGCGTGCGAATGCGACGATTTCAGTAAAGAACCCGTACTACAAAAATTAATTTCAATACACATAAAATTTGTTGCTCGATGTCTAGATATATCGTTTAACAGAATGTAGATACCTATCGGAAGAAAATTATTTGTGGCAGTCGTATACAAACTCGCTGTTGTGCATGTACCTAAGTAAACAGTACAAGTAGTATGGTCTGAATTACTAATGTACTTGTAAACCTGTTACCCTGTCAACTAGGTACAGATTGCAGATCCGAAGATGTAGTCTTACCGAACCCGGATTTTGAAAAAAGTGTACTAGTTTTATACATTGAAATATCAGTACTCTTTTAATGATCCAGATTCATACGGTGGCGTTTCACGAGCATTGCTTCAGCCAAAGTCGTTTCTGTCTCGTGTTCCAAATTAGCCATTTTGTCCAGCTGCGTTATGGCTTCTCTAAGTGTCACAAAGTCTTCAAATTGAGCACCAAAATCGTCAGCTGATCCGTCATTAATATCGTCGTTGTCCATTGTCACACAAGCAGCGCTAATTTTATTATCAGAAATCATATATTTTCATTTCACAGCCAAGCATTTACCTCATTAACACACATATCTGAACGTTCACGAATTTTACAAATGCTTCAACGAAGTCCGACGTTTCGACGTTGTCGCCAGTTTCTTTATTCATTGTGCAGACAGCTTCAATGATTATTCCTTCAGTGCAACACTGTTGAAGTTCCATTTCCAAATTCAGCAGCAATGTTTTTCGGCAGTTCTTTTCCATCCATCCTGCGAAGTGTATCTTTTTGTACGTGGAGACAACCCACTTCTTTCTCCTTGATATCGTTTTACATTTGCAAGGCCGGCCGGGGTGGCCGAGCGGTTCTAGGCGCTACAATCTGGAACCGCGCGACGGCTGCGGTCGTAGGTTCGAATCCTGCCTCGGGCATGGATGTGTGTGATGTCCTTAGGTTAGTTAGGTTTAAGTCGTTCTAATTTCTAGGGGACTGATGACCTCAGAAGCTAAGTTCCATAGTGCTCAGAACCATTTGAACCCTTCAGAACATTCGCAACAAACGTGAGCAACAAAGTACTGCTAGAAAATAAAGTACTTTTAGAAGTAAATTACACAGGATTATGGCTGCCAAAGTAACTTTTACTGAATGTTGCACTACACTTTAGAAAGTGATGCAGATATATGACACTGTCTTTAAAAATAGTTACCTCTTCTCCATAAACAACGGTTGGGAACATTCTACCAATCGTTCAATTTCTCGAGGATAGAAATCCGCTCCCTGACCACGGAGCTATTAGAGGACAGCTGTGTGAACTTTCTCATCGTCAGAAAATCTGTGGTTTCTGCTGCGAATCAGTTCCCCGATTGCACGGATACTGTCTTCTCTGTTGATATCGATGGCCTTCCTCCCTGATCAGCATCACGCACGTCTGTGCGGGCTTGGTCAAACTATCGTCACCATTTCACTGTTGCGAGGCGACATTACCTTTGCTCCATATACCGCCACAATTTCACGGTAAATCTGTACGCAGTTTAGATGTTTTGTCCACAAGAATCGTACTGTCCCTTGTACTTAAACTTTCGAGTACGATTACGGTTGCCGCGCCATTTCACATACACACTGTGATGCAGCTGTTATCCGTACCTGCATCTGCAGGAAACCCGGAACTTGTACTCTCTTCTGCCAATGCACCAATCTTGCTGCGCAATGGCCTTGCCGTGGGGCGACATGTGTAACTTACTTCTTAAGAGACACATCGTAAACATCAGTGCCACAGAGTTTAAGGAGATTAGTTTCCACAATCAAGTGAGCGTCCTTCTAGAGGGCACATACACTGAAGAGCCAAGGAATCCGGAACACCTGTCTAAAATCGTGTAGTGCCCCAGCGAGCACGCAGAAGTGCCGCAACACGACCTAACATGGAATCGACTAGTGTCTGAAGTAGTGCTGGAGAAAACTAACACCATGAATCCTGCAAAGCTGTCGTAAATCCGTAATAATACGAGCGGGTGGAGATCTCTTCTGAACAGCACGTTGCAGTGCATCCCAGATATGCTTAGTAATGTCCAGATATGCTCAATAATGTTCATGTCTGGGGAGTGTGGTGGCCAGCGGAAGTGTTTAAAATGTGGAGGCACTCTATAGCATTTCTGGACATGCGAGGTGTCACATTGCTCTGCTGGAATTACCCAAGTCCGTCGGAATGCACAGTGGACATGAATCGATGCAAGTGATCAGTCAGGATGCTTATCTACGTGTCACCTGTCAGAGTCGTAACTAGACGTATCAGGGGTCCCATATCACTCCAATTGCACACGCCCCACACCATTACAGAACCTCCACCCGCTTGAACAGTCCCCTGCCGACATGCAGAGTCCATGGATTCAGGGGGTTTTCTCCACGTCCATCCGCTCGATACAATATGAATGAGACATGTCTCCAGTCATCAACAGTCCAGTGTCGGTGTTGACGGGCCCAGGCGAGGCGTAAGGCTTTGTGTGGTGCAATCATCAATGGCACACGTTTGAGCTTTCGGCTCCGAAAACCCATATCGATGATGCTTCGTTGAATGGTTCGCGCGTTGGCACTTTTTGATGGCCCAGCACTGAAATCTGCAGCAATTTTCGGAAGGGTTGCACTTCTGTCATGTTGAACGATTCTCTGCAGTCGTCGTTGGTACCGTTCTTGCAGGATCTTTTTCCGGCCACAGCAGTGTCGGAGATTTGATGCTTTACCGGATTCCTGATATATATACACTCGTGAAATGGGCGTACGAGAAAATCCACACTTTATCGCTACCTCGTAGATGCTGCGTCCCATCGCTCGTGCACCGACTGTAACACCATGTTCAAACTCACTTAAATCTTGATAACCTGCCATTGAAGCAGCAGTAAGCGATCTAACAACTTCGTTTTTTTTTTCCTTTATTGAGTCTCGATTCCCCCGAAGGGGACGGGCTGCCAGCAGCTTAGTACACCGCTCTTCAGCCTACAGATTTTTAAAACAGATGAAGAAGATAATAAACAATAAAAGCAGGCGATAAAAACGGTGACTTAAATTGTAAAATGGCGGAAAATTGTGGAAGTTAAAACGTAAAACAAAGGGTTGGAGATGCTAATAAAATACACAGGAAGCAGGCCGGGAAAATAATAGACAACTTAAAAAAAACACGGCGACAGTCTGGTTTCTGTTCGCAAGAGATATAAAAATCACACACTGTGACAGTATGATTTCTAAAACTTCCTGGCAGATTAAAACTGTGTGCCCGACCGAGACTCGAACTCGGGACCTTTGCCTTTCGCGGGCAAGTGCTCTACCAACTGAGCTACCGAAGCACGACTCACGCCTGGTACTCACAGCTTTACTTCTGCCAGTACCTCGTCTCCTCGTCTCCGGAACAAACAGAAAGAAAGGTTCATCTCTAGCAAGAAGCCATATGCTTGGATATTTCCGGTATCTCAACTGTAGATTTTTCAGCGCTCATTTAACCTGAAGACTCTGTATCTCACAATGAACAAAAATGGACTTTTACCACTATTGAAATAAGCCCTTCATATAGGATTTGCCGACCACAGCGCCGTACTCTGCCTGTTTACATATCTCTGTATTTGAATACGTATGCCTATTTTAGTTTCAATGTAACACAGTAGTGCATCGATTATCCGAATGTCGGTCAACCGACCGACTTCCCAACTGAACTGTTGCTCGCTCGTGCGCGTCCCCTCAAGCATCAATGCCGAGACGCCGCATAAAATAAACTTGTGATATAAAATGCCTAAACGTAAACGTTTTGGCCTTTCAATGAGAGATAAATACGATAGTAATTAAGGATTAGAGGAAGGTGAATCTGCAACCAAGTTATTTAATGAGTACAAGGTTGGTAAGTGGACAATTATGGACATAAAAAGACAAAACACGTGCAACACAAATTTTATAACTAAGCTTGATTCTGCTGATGGATGGAGAAGTCAGGAAACTACGAAGCTCGTCACAAGCACGGATCTAGGTGATTCTGTTTACAATAGGTTTACACGAAAATGATCACAAGAAGAATCTTTCCCTAGTCCCATTCCATGTGAAAGAGCAATTCAGTTTAATGAAAATCTTGGAGGGCCGTTGAATTTTAACGCAAACATGGCCTGGTTGGAATGCTTTAAGACAGGACACGGCATTCGCGAGCTTCAAATATAAGGAGAAAAACTTTCTGCTGATTCTTTGACAGCTCATTCTTCCAAAAATAAACTAAGGGAAATATTGAGTGAAGAAGATTATGCTCTCGAAAACGTTTACAATAGCTGATGAAACTGGGCTAAATTCGAAAGTTTTTCCAAGAAAAACTCTTTTGAAACAGCAACTCCTTCTCCTATAATAGACAAAGATGGTATTGCTGCTTTAGCTTGTGGTAATGGTAGTTGTAGCCACCGAGTGTCTGAGCTCCTCATTGGTAAAAGTAAGCAACCGCGTTGTTTAAAGTACTGTAATATGTCTCCGATTGCTATTGTTTACATCTCGTAAAAGACAGCCTGGATGGATAGTACGATTTTAACTGAATGCCTTATGGAGTTTTTTTGTACCCTCTGTGAGTCATAAGTTAAAGAATAGAAAAGGAGAGAAAACATTATTGCTCTTCGACAACACACCAACTCATCCATAATAAACGAAAAGGACAGTTTCATGAAAGTGGTGTTTCTCCGACCTAACGTAATCTCGTTGTGAGTTTTCAATTGGCATTGCAGAAACGAATTGTTATGTAAGCTGTTGTTAAAAAGAGGATGAAGAAGAAAGTTTGTTGAAAAAATCATAAAAGTATTGATTTGAAAAATGCATCCTACATGATCGGAGCAACGTAGGACAGTATAGATTGTAACGGAACATAATTTGAAAAAATCTAGGACATATATTTGGGATGGTGGAAAGTTCTCAAAGTCTAATAGAAAATGGCGAACAGAATGATATGCCTCAAGTGCTTAACATGTTAAAAGAAGTTAATCGTCATGCACGTTATGAGGAAGACGTTCAACAAAGGATGACTGCCTACGCTGGAGACCCAGGGCACCAAATCATGCTGGATACCGAAATTTTAAACCTCGTCACAGATGAAGCCGATGCCGCCAGCATCTCATCAATTAGCGGTCCAGAAAACGAAGATGAAAATATACCGGCTGCTTCTGAAGGTTCTACTTGTTTGAATACTGCCTTGCGATGGTTTAAAGCTCAAGATGATATCGACCAGTATCAGCTATGTGCCCTAAAAAAAGTTTATGACTTAGCTGCTCGTAAAGGGGTATACTTGCTTAAACAGACCAAAATTCGTGAATTTTTCACGTTAACTCTGTACATTTGTACTGTACATGCAAAATACATGACATATTTTTGGTTTCTGAGGTTGTAATGCATACAGTGCCGCTGTACTTTTCTTTTTAATTATAAAGGAGAGTGATGTTATTATGAATGTATGTATTGTTTTACTATTAAAAACAGTCTTGATCATGACTGATTTATCTAGGTGACCGGTTTCGACCACTACTGTGGTCATCTTCAGACCTACAAGTTGTATACAAAGCTTTAATTAGAGTAGTGATTCTCCAACAGAAAAAGGTTCCTACTCAGTGGTAATTCATCGTTTTATAGCTTTATAACTTTATGTATTTTCTTTAATGTATGTAGCCCTCTAATTAAAGCTTTCTACACAACTTGTAGGTCTGAAGATGACCACAGTAGTGGTCGAAACCGGTCACCTTGATAAATAAATCGTGATCAAGACTGTTTTTAATAGTAAATATTTGTAAGACATTGATCACTGCCTCTCCCATAATGTATTCGAAAGTAAATATGTATTTTTATTGCTAAATTGGTAATTAAAAGTATACAGTTCGATTATCCGAATAAAGAGGTTTTCCGAACACCAATGTCGCAGAATTAGTTCGGATAATCGATGTTATACTGTAACTATTTTACACTTAAGTAAAAGTCAATACTACATACGTATGGGTCCGATGAAGTTAATTTTAAAGATGGTCGTTGTCGGTTGTTGCCGTTATGGTTTCCGGAGTATTGATTGCCGGCCGAAGTGGCCGCGCGGTTCTGGCGCTGCAATCTGGAACCGCGAGACCGCTACGGTCGCAGGTTCGAATCCTGCCTCGGGCATGGATGTGTGTGATGTCCTTAGGTTGGTTAGGTTTAACTAGTTCTAAGTTCTAGGGGACTAATGACCTCAGCAGTTGAGTCCCATAGTGCTCAGAGCCATTTGAACCATTTTGAGTATTGATTACTGTACTGTTACTGCATATAAAAGAGAAAATTTGGACTAATGAGGGCCGGATAAACGAGATTTCACTGTATTGCAAATTTGGTTGCATATGTTCCAAGGAAAGCGTTTCTGAAAAAGAGAAATTTGTTAACATCGAGTACAGGTTTAAGTGTCAAGAAGTCATTTCTGAAAGTATTTGTGTGGAGTGTAGCCATGTATGGAAGTGAAACATGGACGATGAATAGTTTGGACAAGAAGAGAATAGAAGCTTTCGAAATGTGGTGCTACAGAAGAATGCTGAAGATTATATGGGTAGATCATATAACTAATGAGGAGATATTGAATAGCGTTGGGGAGAAGAGACGTCTGTGGCACAACTTGACTAGAAGAAGGGATCGGTTGTTAGGACATGTTCTGAGTCATAAAGGGATCACCAATTTAGTGTTGGAGGGCAGCGTGGAGGGTAAAAATTGTAGAGGGAGACCAAGAGATGAATACACTAAGCAGATTCTGAAGGACGTAGGTTGCAGTAGGTGCTGGGAGATGAAAGAAGCTTGCACAGGATAGAGTAGCGTTGACAGCTGCATCAAACGAGTCTCTGGACTGAAGACCACAACAACCGAAAAGAGCCCATGCGCTGGAGTCCCTGCCGGTCCTTGCTATAGAGATGAGCGCCCGGTCACGTTTCCCAGCGCGTACAGTGCCAGCCAGCATCCATATCGGGAGGTCGCGAATTCTCCAGGCCACACCTCGCCGTGCGCTATCTGGATGTGGATCTGGAACTGCATGCGCCCCTGGCTCCTGTGGACAGGCCCCTGACCTGCGTCTGCGCTGTGAAGGTCGCTGCTTTCTCCGCAGAGTGGCGATTTCTCGGCCGGTGAGTCCGAGTGCCAGCAGTGTGGCGGTAAAAGCGCTGTTTCCCTTTCTGCGCCAGTGGAGCAGGGCGCGTGTTTCGCACCTATATAAACCGCGTCCAAGGCCGGGGCAAACATCACAAGGCCACGCGACCACACTCCGCAGAACGACCACTCGCAGTACTCAACTCGTCTTCAGTATGGCCTGCAGAGGAACCGCCGTGGTACTGGTGAGTAGGCGGCTGCACTTGCATTCCCATTAAACACAGTTGAAAACAGCTACGTACAATGCTAAAAGCCTTGACCTCGATCCTCGGATGAAAATTATTTTACTGGCAGTTAATGTGACGTTGTCACCTCCACAAGATACAAAAAGATGCCCTTCTATAATTCCTCTTTCTCTTAGACTGAATATTAAAGGTTCGTTCTATAAAGGGGCAGTAAAATAAAAACCGAACACCCGCCACAATGGGGTGATGGAATGGTGCCATTCAAAAGGAATCACCACTCGGGGGACGAGAGGACCAAGTCCTGTTTCGTAGGACGCAGTCAGCAGCTGATGGGTCCACAACCGCACCCACTTCCTCGTCCGACTGAAACCGTCGTCCAAGAACGTCTTTCTCCAGGTCGACAACGAACTGAAAATCACTAGGTGAACGATACGGGCTGTACGGGAGATGTTGCGGTGTTTTACAACCAAATCGCTGAAGCGTAGCCTTCGTTCGTGTGGGGGCGGCTTGTCGTGTAACAGGATGAGTCCGTCCGACAGTATTCCTGGCCATTTTGACTTTATCGTTTGTCGCAGTTTCTGCTCTTCATAGCGCTGCGCACTGATCGTGGTTCCACGCTCGAGGAATTCGATCAGCAGAGGACCCTGGTAGTCGAAGTTACACGATAACGCCACGCCTGCCCTACCAACTGGACGAAGTCTACGCTTCAGAGATTTCGTTGGGAACCACTGCAACATTTTCAGTACAGCCCGAATCGTTCATGGTGTGATTTTCACGTCTTTGGCGACCTGAAGAAAGACGTGAGTGGGCGTCGGTTTCAGTCAGAGGAGAAGTACAAGAGTGGGTGCGGTTGTGGATCCGTCAGCGGCCGACTTGGTTCTACGAAACAAGAACTGATCCTCTCGTCTCCCAGTGGGATAAATGTCTTATCGAGTGTGGTGATTGCATGATGCTTGGTGGTGAATTCCTATGGGACCAAACTGCTGAGGTCATCGGTCCCTAGTCTTACACACTACTAAATCTAACTCAAACTAACTTAAGCTAGGGATAACACACACACCCATGGGCGAGAGAGGACTCGAACCTCCGACGCGGGGACCACGCGAACCGTACAAGGAACCCTTGACCACGCGGCTGCCCTCGTGGCCTGTGGTGATTACTTCTGAATGGATCCATTCTATGGTCCCGTTGTGGTAGTTTTCATTTGACAGCCCAACATATTTGATTAGTAGCAAGAAGAAAAAGCGGAATTATCTTAACGGCATGAGCTAAGGACGAAACTGGCGTAGTCACTGACCTCAGGCTCGTTGCTAACATGTCGATGCACGGCCACGAGAAGAAATATCGGTATTTAAAATGTCTGTATGGGCTTTGCATCGCAACGATTCTTAAGAAGGTATCGGGCTTCATGTGAAGAATTTAGAATAAATTCATTTTCTGTTATTGAACATACGATGTGCATTTAAGGCTGCTGCAATGGCGTCCGATCAATACGATCGCCATATTAGAAACTTGCAGCTTAACTCGACGCTCACCAGAACAAAATGCTGCAAAAAATATTTTAAGAAACTATCTTCGGGCAAGGAACTGTGATAACGTTAAATAAAAGCACCATATCTTTCAAGGGCATATTATTAATCGAAGAAGTACAAAGGTAATAATGTTGCCACCTTATTCTAGCCGTTCGAACAGAAAGAGCGCTAAAAAAGCTGAATCCGATACCGCAGGTGTCTTTCAAACGAACTCCAAACGATTATCCAAGGTTTGTATACTTCACAAACGTTTACGTAACTATTACACATTTACAAACATCTCTTTACTGTAACAAACAACAATAGACAGACGATACTTGGTCTTGGGTATAATTTAACCATTCTCACAAAGCCGAATCAAAGCGGATCTTCGATGAAATAATTCTTCCGTGAAATAATGGTTGCCATAAATCCCCTTAATGGATGAAAATTGTTAAACTACTGCAGAAACTGCAAAAGCTCTTGAGAAAAGGAATAAAGGAAGAAATATTCTATTTAAAATACTTTCTAAGACAAAAAAAGACGCACCACGAAGAAATTATCCGAATGGGTCGGAAATCGGTAGATGTGATGTACTTGTACAACCGAACAAATCTGAGAGTAGCACTGGCAACCTATTTCCTCAATTATTTTCTGGATGTTTTCCAATTCCTGTGTTTTTCTACAGTTCCTCTAGTACCGTGGAAGTTATAGCCCTGATGTCTTAACAGATGTCCTATCATACTTTCCCTTCTTCTTGTCAGTGTTTTCCATATATCGTACTCTTTCCTCGCCGTTTCTGCGCCGAACCTTCTCATTCCTTATTTTATCAGTCCACGTAATATTCAACATTCTTCTGCAGCACTACCTCTCAAAAGTTTCGATCCCCATCTTTTCAGGTTTTCCCACAGTCCATGTTTCACTACCATACAATGCTGTGCTCCAAACGTATATTCTCAGAAATTTCTTCCCCAATTTAAGGCCTATGTTTGATGCTAGTATTCTTCTCTTGGAGCTGTAGACCACATTGGCATTATTGCGGACCCCTGTCTTCCCCGACGACGGCAGCATCTTCCAGGAGAGTACTTATCCGTATCGCAAAGCCAGAATCGTATTACAGTGGTGTGAAGAGCATAACAGTAAATTCACACTCATGTCCAAACTCGACTGATCTGGACCCAGTGGAACATATCTGGGAACGCTATTGGGAGCCATTTGCGGACCCACAAACCATCGGCCGGAAATTTAGGGGAACTGCCTGATCTTTGCGTAGATAACAGGTGCTACGTACCTCCGGAAACCTACTTAGGACTTGTCGAATCTGCGTTCCAATGGTAGACCAACACGATATTAGCCAAGTGGCTGTAATATTTTTTCTTGTCATTGTAACAGGCCATGATTGAAAAAAAACTGAGTATTTCTCTTAGAGCAGTACAGTTTAAATGATACAAGATTAAGATAAGGTCAGCCACATCCAGGATAGCTAGCGTATATACAATTCCGGAAGTTTAGAATCCTTAACAGCAATTACGACATGAAGGGAGACGTAGGCTCGAAACAAAGAACGTCAAAGCTCTGCAGCAGAGCGATAGGGGACGTTTATCAAATTCGTTATCAAAGTGTGACCCCGATGAAAAAACGAAAATAGCTACAACCCAAAAAAAACAAAAAGTCCAAGTTTTTCTTTGAAATGACCTGGACTGCAATAGCGACGTGGCTATCGGAAATATAGGAAGACTGAACTCGCCTGCTCATGTTCATCTACTGTTCACAATACATCGTATAGGAATGAAACAAGTTGTGTTCTACGCGAGTGGTTTTTTCCTGAATCCGTGCTGATTCTTTGAGACACGCGTCTATTCCTCCAGGAACGTCATTATGTATTAACTTGAAATGTGCCCTAGGATGATGCAACAGACAGACGTCAGTGATCTCGGTATTTAAATTTGTGCATATGCTCTTTTCATGAACAGGGGTAACCTTCACTCTTTTTCAAGTCACGCGATGCTATTAGCTGCCCAAGAGATTCTCCGTAAACATGAGTTAGGTAAATGGCGAAATCCACACTGTATTTAATATGAATCCCGTCAAGCTCTGGTATCTTGTTCACTTTGAACCACCTTAAATGTAGAATGAGATTTTCATTCTGCAGCGGAGTGTGCGCTGATATGAAACTTCCTGACAGGCTAAAACTGTGTGCCTGACCGAGACTCGAACTCGAGACCTTTGCCTTTCGCGGGCAAGTGCTCTACCATCTGAGTTACCCAAGCACGACTCACGCCCCGTCCTCACAGTTTTACTTCTGCCAGTACCTCGTCTCCTACCTTCCAAACTTTACAGAAGCTCTCATGTGAAGTTTGGGAGGTAGGTAAATTCTTAGTACTGTCAAGAGAAGAAAGCTCGAAATCATTGGCCATATAATACGCAAGAACAAATACAACTTGCGCGACTAATACTTCAAGGAAACGTTGACGGCAGACGTGGTCCAAAACGTAGAAGATTATCCTCGCTGAAAAACTTCAGCCAATGCTTTAGATTGAGCACAGAATCGCTGTTTTGACAAGTCACGGAAAACAAGAGTTCGCTAGGGCTGCATTCCACACTCCACATTACTTTTTACAGTCTATTCTGTAAAGATTTTCCGATATTCACTCAAGCGCCAGAGAAACTTGCATAGGCATATTCAAATTCAGAGATATGTAAACAGGCAGAATACGGTGCTGCGGTCGGAAACGACTATACAAGACACCAAGTCTGGCGCAGTTGTTAGATCGGTTACTGTTGCTACATTGACAGGTTATCAAGATTTAAGTGAGTTTGAAAGTAGTGTTATAGTCGGCGCACGAGCGATGAGACACAGCATCTCCGAGGTAGCGATGAAGTGGGGATTTTCTCGTGCGCCCATTTCACGAGTGTACCGTGAATATCAGGAATCCGGTAAAACATCAAATCTCCGACATCCCTGCGGCCGGAAAAAGATCCTGCAAGAACGGGACCAACAACGACCGAAGAGAACCGTTCAATGCGAAAGAAGTGCAACCCTTACGAAAATTGCTGCAGATTTCAGTGCTGGGCCATCGACAAGAGCGTACGAACCATTCAACGAAACATCATCGATATGGGCTTTCGGAGCGGAAGAGCCACTCTCGTACACTTGATGACAGCACGACATAAAGCTTTAGTCCTCGCCTGGGGCCCGTCAATACCGAGATTGGACAGTTCATGACTGGAAACATGTTGCCTGGTCGGATGAGTCTCGTTTCAAGTTGTATCGAGCGGATGTACGTGTACGGATATGAAGACAACCTCATGAATCCATGTACCCTGCATGTCAGATGGCGACTGTTCAAGCTGATGGAGGCTCTGTAATGGTGTGGGGAGTCTGCAGTTGGAGTGATATGGGACCACTGATCCGTCTAGATACGACCCCAACAGGTAACACGTACGTAAGCATCCTGTCTGGTCACCTGCATCTATTCGTGTCCATTGTGCATTCGCACGAACCTGGGCAATCCCAGCAGGACAAAGCGACACCCCACACGTCTACAATTGCTACAGAGTAGCTCCAAGAACACTTCCGTGAGTTTAAACACTTCCACTGGCTACCAAACTCCCCAGACATGAACATTGTTGAGCATATCTGGAATGCCTTGCAGCGTGCTGTTCAGAAGAGATCTCCACCCCCTCGTACTCTTACGGATTTATGGACAGCCCTGCAGGATTCCTGGTGTGAGTTCCTTCCAGCACTACTTCAGACATTAGTCGAGTCCATGCCACGTCGTGTTGCTGCACTTCTGTGTGCTCGCGGGGGCCCTACACGATATTAGGCAGACGTACGTTTCTTTGCCTCTTCAGTGTACTTTAGATGAGAATTTTCAAGGAGTGGTGGTTACTGGAATTATCATCAATAAGCTCAGATATGCTGATGACACTGTCTTACCTGCATCCATGCTGAAAGATCTACAAGAACTACTTAATACAGTTACCAACTAAACTCGCTACTGATCGCCAATGTCGTTGAAGGATGAGGTGCCCAAGAGCGAGAAAAGGCACAGTAAGTTTAATCGGAGTAATTTAACTTCAGTTGTCGGAAACTATGTCGATTCACCGTCAGTACAAAACATATTGGACATCGGCCTGGAGTTTAACCATAAAACGTCGTCATGATTGCTGGTACACATAATAAATACCAAAAATTAACATTTTACTGCGAGAATAGGACGTGCGTTGAAATAAACATTTACGACAGTTTTAATTGCTCGCCTTGAGTAGAATCTCCAGCGGTGCAGGAGAATCAACGGCGGCGGAATATCAACGCTGGTGTCGATACACGTCGAACAAAACATCGGCTTTAATCTGAATACACGTACGAAGTACTTATTGACATAAACTAGATTTCATATTATTAGTCTGGGATACATCGTTTCAGAATTTAAAAATAGTCTCCATCTCCCGGTTCCGATCAGGGCTTTCGGGAGGTTTCCCTTGGTTCTAAGGCAAATGCCAGCACACAAAATCCCCTGCCAAATATTACCGACTGCCGCTCCCTCTGTACCACTACCAGGTCGTCTGATATTTGGCCGGAACCCTGACTCTTCAGTGAGTAATTCACTCCACAACCCGTTCTAACTTTAGGGGTAGGAAATGATAAATATTATTAAATAAGCAAGTGAGAAAGAAAGCAATATTGGTGGTGCTCTACGATAACCTAACCTGTCATACTTGACAAATTCAAGGAATATTTCGAAGTCAATCAAACAAAACAGGGGATATAGGCCGAAAGTTGTAGATGTCTCTCTCGCATACATCGTAAGTATACGATTATGAACATTTTTTGAACGGTAAATTGACCATTTTGTATCTTAGACACCCAAGGCATAAGTCCACTTATTGTTTTTCCTAGGTATCCTACTCTCTCGATGAAATTTAGATATATTTCAAAGGAGATCCGTTTTCTCGTAAAGCCATATGTTCCAATAACACTGAAGAACTTAAGTTGCTACGATACAATTCTGCCTTATTCCTTAAAGCTTTAATATCTCGTGTCATGTTTTCCTCCAGTTCTGCGCACTTATATTTTCACGGTGCTTTTCACTAAATAATTATTGATTCCTTTCTGGGCCGTAGATAGTTAAATGATTTGTCCAAGAATTACATACTCTTTCACCCATCACAGTATCATTAACTTAAAATTGGCAAAATGGTGATTTGAAACTTTACCAACAAAAATATTCGACGATAAATGAAGCAATTCTTTGCGAGTGTTGTCATCAAAATCGTTGATGCCACTCGAGCAAATCCTACGGAACGAATAGATTTCGTAGTATTGCATCCCTTCTCGACTCACCAGTATAGATTATGGATTTACATGAAGACCGCACCTTTGCGAAGCACTCTGCACGGGAAAGTTCATATGCTCTCCACCACTCAAGCCATTAGGAATGTAAATGCGCTTAAATCTCATGAGTGCACATAGGGAAGTGGATATGCGGTTAAACCCTGAGCCTTACATGCAATCCCAATTAATGAAGCACTAGTTTCTGAGTAAGCTCTACAGCCATTTCCGTCCGTTGTCTTCCTCTAATCTTAAGAGTGTGCTTTCAATATCCCAGCGCAGACCTCAGCAGGATATTAGAGTCAACAAAATGTCATAAACTTGCCCGTCAACCAACATCTGGCATTTCTGACTTGTTCGTTTACCAATGTAGCTGCTAACTTTGCATATGGGTTAATCTATATATGCTGACTGTCGTGACAATGTGGAAAAACTGCAGTATTTTACTACAGAAGCCCTAGCGGATGTAATTTATCTTTGCCTGTCTACAGTTGAACTGTGGAACATGCGTCAACTATACTACATTCATGATGTTATTCCACAAGTAACCGCATGTTGTGTAGCAGAGGATAGTGGTGCAACAAAGTCACATTTCTTATTTTGCCCTCAAGGTCATAATATGACTTATACACTGGAGGAATAGATATGTCTCTTGATTCCTACCTATAAGTAGGCTACCGTGATTTTGAGAGTCAGGCTGCCTTAGCACCAGAGCAACCGTCAACATGCTGCCATCCAACAGAACTTTCGTCCATGTATAGGAAACATTCACACAGCGCAGTATCAGGCAACACTGACCAGCGACAGAAACAAAATTTCCGAGGAAGTTCTGTCACCAGTGACGTATCGTGTGGAAAGGATACAGAACTGTTACAACACTGGGAGCAGTGGCATGGTTAACATTAACTTGGGGAACCATCACGAAATTACCATTAAGTGTGATCTTTCCGCTGAGTAAATATTTCTATATTTATTTTTAGAAAACGACTCAATTAAAGAACATGAAACTTTTACATCTTCGTCTCATATCGCATTTTCATTATTTATCGTGGTAGTTAATGATATTTTGAAAGTGAAGTGAAAGTGAGAGGTGGCACAATGGGTAGCACTGCGGCTCCTAGCCGGGAGGGGGGGGGAGGGGTAGAGGGGGGGGGGGAGCAGAGGGCAGGGAGACAGTGGGGGGGGGGGGGGGAGGTTCAGGTCCCCGGCTGATCGTCCCCGACATCCGTTAAAGGCCAGGATGGTTCATTTCGACAGGACACGGCCGAATCTCTTCTCCAAATCGAAAATGCGCGTCGTCTTGATGACTTCGTCCTGTCGACGGAACATTAAACTGTAATCTTCCTTGCCTGCTGGGGTGGCCGAGCGGTTCTAGGCGCTAGAGTCTGGAGCCGCGCGATCGCTACGTCGCAGGTTCGAATCCTGCCTCGGGCATGGATGTGTGTGACGTCCTTAGGTTAGTTAGGTTTAAGAAGTTCTAAGTTCTAGGGAACTGATGACCTCAGAAGTTAAGTCCCATAATGCTCAGAGCCATTTGAACCATTTTTATAATCTTCCTTCCTTCGAAAATAACGGATCAACTGTACATATACATAATATTTTGCGTCTTTTAACATGATCTGTGCATACACCACGTTTGCTACACTTTGGGTCATAACTTGCTGCATATTACACTCACTGACACAAAAAGCGAAGCATCCAGATAGAGAGGATGAAAAGGAATGTGTGGTGTTATAGCAGTGATTACAACATCTGGTCCAATTTGCAAAGAACTTGGCAGTAGAGCCCTCTTATTTAGTAGCGCGCTGCACCCCACTCTTACCTGGATATATGCGCTGTTTGGGTTGGGAAGGTGTCAAGCCGTTGTATCTTCTCCTCAACCAAGGTGGTTCACACCTGTTGCAAATGCTCCTTAACATCTTGGATACTGGTAGCAGGATGCAGCTGACGTCCAAGGTGGTCACACGTATGGTTTATCGGCGCTATGGCGACGAAACTACAAGCGCCTAGCCATAACTGAGGATTCTTTGAGTGCTCTCTGAATAGCTCATCGGACTACAACACATGAAATATTAGTTCACTTCATTACATGAATGATAGGAAGTTTTACTAAACTTGATACAATCCTTTGTCACAGGAGTGCTTCACAATTTACAACTGTCGCTGACTTTTAAGGCATCACTGGATGCACTAATTTAAAAAAACTGTTATTTTGACGTACAATTTTAAACATTTACGGAAGTACATTTCCATCTGCGACTTGAATAATTCCTTAGTCCCACTCGATGATGTTGATTGCTTCAGCCAAGGTCACAGACTGAGGCAGAGCGCTACCATACTCAGCTCTTTATTGACCTCTGTGTGAGTGCACTGCTGTGCAGAGAAAGAGGGTGTGGTCCTCAGGGATGCCTCCCATTCGCAGGCTCCAGTGAGACCTCGATAGCTGTGGTATTGATGCGTGTTGCCAACTTTGGTGTGGCATCGCGATGTCTGGATGATATCACAATTGGGGACAGATCTGATGATCTTGCTGGCCACAGGAGTGCGTCAACATCACACAGACTTGCCATAGAGACAAGTGCTATATGTAGACGAGCTTTGTCCTGATGAAAATTGGCACCACAATACTGTCGCTTGAAAGCTAAAAACACCTGCACATGCAGGTGCCTGTGATGTACCTTTGTGCCGTCACAGTTCCCTCGAACACTACCGGCCGCGACATGAAGTCATTCTAGATGGCTCCCCATGGCAAGACACCAACAATAACATAGCTGTGCATCTCCAAAACATTGGAGACGCAGGGTCCTCTCCAGCTCGCTGCCATACCGCTAACGCTGGTCAGATGGCGTAATGCAGAACAGCGATTTATCGCTGAGCACTATGCAACACTGTTCATCAGCAGTCCACGCTTACTGGTCAAAACACGACTCCAGACGCAGCTCTTTTTGTTGTTATGTAAACGGCAGCAACGTACAGAGCATGATAACTACTAAGCAACTTAGTCGATTACTACAGAGGACTTATTAGGTCAATAACATGAAGCACTAGCTGCAAATCAAGTTAGTGTAGCGTGTGTGTACGCATTAAATGTTAGACAAGAGTTTGCAAAATTATACATTAAAATGAATACGTGACATTGAGAATTCCAAGCAAACATACTTGTAATAAAAACGTATCGTCGTTGCATTTGCAAGTGGAGCATCATTCCTTTTCTCCAAATTCTCTTTTCAAAATTTCAAAATGTTGCCCTTGTGTTCTCTATTTAATTTATTTTATTTATGATTTAGCATAGGGGAAAACTGCAGAAAAATGTGACGTGTAAACCAGAAATGTAAGAAATATGTCAACCATTCGCAAGTATTAACAGTCTCTGTACATAAAAGAAAATTTCTGACTGACTCATCATCACCCAGCACAAACCGCTCAGGACAGAAACTTGAAATCTGGAGAAGGTGTGGATCTTATATTGTAGGCTTCGTTTGGAAAGGGATTTTTCTAAATTCCAATCATAAGGGGGTGAAATAGGGATCAAAGGTTTTTCTTGAAAATGACACTACTAGGGCAATTTTGAAGCTAGGCTACGAAAATTGGTATCTGGTTTCTTGGTCAGAAATAAAGAAATAGTGTTTCAATATTTTTATAGAAATTTAATCCTATGGGCCTTAAATAGCGGGTGAAAGTTTTTTTTTAAATGTCTTTATTAAAGAACTACTAAAAATTTTTTAAAGCTACATCTCTGAACATTAGGATTTGTCTTCTCGGTTACAAACAAAAAATACGTGTTTCAGTGTTTTTGGAAACTAGAGGATGAGCTTTTTTTATGAAAATGTTTTATTATGAAAGAATTTTAAAGCTAAATCTATGAAACTTTGTATTTGGGTGTTTGTTAGAAATAAAACACACGCATGTCACTGTTTTTGGAAGTTCAACTCCTAAGGGAGTGAAAGAGGAGATTATACGAACATGAAATAGGGGGTGAAGCGTTTAATGAAAATATCTCATCACGAAAGCATTTTAAAGCTAAAACTTTGAAAACTGGTGGTTGGCTTCCCGGTTAGAGATGAAAAAATAGGTGTTTCACAGTTTTTGGAAATTCAACCTCTAAGGGGGTGAAATAGTGTCAGACTGATTCACTTATTCCTCATTGCCCAGCCCAAACCGGTAGGGATAGAAGCTTGAAGTTTGGGGATGGCGTGTATCTTATACTGTAGGCATCCTTTAAAAAGGGATTTCCGAAATTCCACTCCTAAGGGAGTGAAATAGGATATGAAAGTCTTTTTGGAAGTATGTCGCTATTAAAGGAATTTCGAAGCTAGAACTACGTAAACTGGTATTTGGTTTCTCAGTTAGAAAATAAAAAATATGTGTTTCAGCATTTCTAAAACGGTAAAACATGGGTGAAAGCTTTTTCAAAATAAGTAAGCACTAAAGAACTAACGCTACATCTATTACAATTGATATTTGACTTTTCGGTTTAAAACAAAAGAAATATATATACACTCCTGGAAATGGAAAAAAGAACACATTGACACCGGTGTGTCAGACCCACCATACTTGCTCCGGACACTGCGAGAGGGCTGTACAAGCAATGATCACACGCACGGCACAGCGGACACACCAGGAACCGCGGTGTTGGCCGTCGAATGGCGCTAGCTGCGCAGCATTTGTGCACCGCCGCCGTCAGTGTCAGCCAGTTTGCCGTGGCATACGGAGCTCCATCGCAGTCTTTAACACTGGTAGCATGCCGCGACAGCGTGGAGGTGAACCGTATGTGCAGTTGACGGACTTTGAGCGAGGGCGTATAGTGGGCATGCGGGAGGCCGGGTGGACGTACCGCCGAATTGCTCAACACGTGGGGCGTGAGGTCTCCACAGTACATCGATGTTGTCGCCAGTGGTCGGCGGAAGGTGCACGTGCCCATCGACCTGGGACCGGACCGCAGCGACGCACGGATGCATGCCAAGACCGTAGGATCCTACGCAGTGCCGTAGGGGACCGCACCGCCACTTCCCAGCAAATTAGGGACACTGTTGCTCCTGGGGTATCGACGAGGACCATTCGCAACCGTCTCCATGAAGCTGGGCTACGGTCCCGCACACCGTTAGGCCGTCTTCCGCTCACGCCCCAACATCGTGCAGCCCGCCTCCAGTGGTGTCGCGACAGGCGTGAATGGAGGGACGAATGGAGACGTGTCGTCTTCAGCGATGAGAGTCGCTTCTGCCTTGGTGCCAATGATGGTCGTATGCGTGTTTGGCGCCGTGCAGGTGAGCGCCACAATCAGGACTGCATACGACCGAGGCACACAGGGCCAACACCCGGCATCATGGTGTGGGGAGCGATCTCCTACACTGGCCGTACACCACTGGTGATCGTCGAGGGGACACTGAATAGTGCACGGTACATCCAAACCGTCATCGAACCCATCGTTCTACCATTCCTAGCCCGGCAAGGGAACTTGCTGTTGCAACAGGACAATGCACGTCCGCATGTATCCCGTGCCACCCAACGTGCTCTAGAAGGTGTAAGTCAACTACCCTGGCCAGCAAGATCTCCGGATCTGTCCCCCATTGAGCATGTTTGGGACTGGATGAAGCGTCGTCTCACGCGGTCTGCACGTCCAGCACGAACGCTGGTCCAACTGAGGCGCCAGGTGGAAATGGCATGGCAAGCCGTTCCACAGGACTACATCCAGCATCTCTACGATCGTCTCCATGGGAGAATAGCAGCCTGCATTGCTGCGAAAGGTGGATATACACTGTACTAGTGCCGACATTGTGCATGCTCTGTTGCCTGTGTCTATGTGCCTGTGGTTCTGTCAGTGTGATCATGTGATGTATCTGACCCCAGGAATGTGTCAATAAAGTTTCCCCTTCCTGGGACAATGAATTCACGGTGTTCTTATTTGAATTTCCAGGAGTGTACATGTTTCGATGTTTCTGGACATTCAATCGCTAAGTTAGGCAGTAGGGAATGAACATTTTTAATGAAATATTTCGTTACATTAAAAAAAATTAAAGCTGAATTTATGAAAACTGGCATTTCACTTCTTGATTATACTTAAAGAAATATTTGTTAGGGCACTCAAAAGGCTTGATTAACAAAAAGTTTGGACTCCACCTACCAGAATCGCTTTGTGGTCAGAAGTATAATCGGAAACGAACATGCTTATATGGCCTTAATTAGCGTGAAAAGTTTAGAAGGTGTTGCAGTTTGTGAACGACATAAAAATTCGATTAAATAAAAATCTCTGCAGTACATACAGTCTACGCGAGCGGAGCGGCGAACGCTAAGCTATTACTAGTATAAAATTACAGCATGTGAACATTTGGAGATGTTACCAATTACACAGTTCCACCATAATTTAAGTTGTCGTAGGTTAATCATGGAATTGACTTTACAGAGTCGTTTATGAAGTCGTTCCACTCTCCTTGATATCTTTTTCTTTGACATTCACGAGTAATGTAGTCTGCTGTTGGCTCTACTGCGCCACAATCCAATTCAGGACTGCGTAGCACCTCCAATTTATAAAGAGATTTTTGCTTCTTGTATGCTTGAATCTGTTGAGGCCGAGACGGGTGTAGATTTTTCCAGGCATCGTCGTGTCAGTAGCCAGTGAAGTTGTGTCAGTCCAACGCGCAGTGGCTTCTCCAGCAGTGTAAGTTTAGATCTGCGGCACACTCTGAATGAGAAGGAATAGGTTGATAGAGATTGTCGAGATCCCACACGGGCTATCTAAATTTAAGCCTCGATGTGGAAGAATTTTGTTTTTCAAGAAATGATTGATTTACATCTAAACATTTACTCCGCAAGCCACTTTACGGTGTGTGGCGGAGACACTACCAGTATCATTATCTGTTCAATTATTTGTTGGATGTGAAACTTCCTGGCAGATTAAAACTGTATGCCGCACCGAGACTCGAACTCGGGACCTTTGCCTTTCTTCCAGGAGTGCTAGTTCTGTAAGGTCTGCATGAGAGCTTCTATGAAGTTTGGAAAGTAGGAGACGAGGTACTGGCGGAAGGGAAGTAAAGCTGTGAGGACGGGGCGTGAGTAGTACTTGGATAGCTCAAATGGTAGAGCACTTGAACGCGAAAGGCAAAGGTCCCGAGTTCGAGTCTCGGTCCGGCACACAGTTTTAATCTGTCAGGAAGTTTCATATCAGCGCACACTCCGCTGCAGAGTGAAAATCTCATTCTGGGTTTGTTGGATGTATTCAAATCTCCGTCCTCCTCTGCAGCTTTTACTCTCTGCAACTCAAGCACCATGGGAGTTACTCCCCAATGTCTTAACATATGTACTATTGTCCTGCCCCTCCGTCTTGTCAGTATTTTCCATATGTTTCTTTCTTCGCCGATTCTGCGGAGAACCTCCTCATTTCTTATCTTATCAGTCCAACTAAATTTTAATAGTCTTCTATAGCATCACAGCCTCGAACGCTTCGATTCTCTTCTGTTAGTTTCTTCACTGTCCGTGATTTACTTCCAAATGAAGCCTCACAATTTCTTTCGCCAAATTAAGATCGATCTTTGATATCAGCAAACTTCTCTTGGCCGGGAATTCCCTTTTTGCCTTCGTTAGCCTGCTTTTTATGTCCTCATTGCTTCACCCATCAAGTGTATTTTTGCTTCCAAGATAGCAGAATTACTTAACTTCATCGACTTCGTAACCATCAATCCTGATGTTAAATTTCTCGCTGATCTCATTCGTGATCACCAATTTTCTGCTATTTCTAATTGCTTTTATCTTTCTCCGGTTTACTCTCAACCCATATTCCTTCATGGTGTCAATTCCCTCCACCACTGCTTCAGACATTAGTCCAGTCCATGCCACGTCGTGACACTTCTGTGTGCTCGCAGGGCCCTACACGATATTAGGCAGGTGTACCAGTATTTTTTTTTTTTTTTTGGCTCTTCAGTTATATACACTTGTGTTGATTTTTAAGTAAATGTAACAGACAAAGACAAAAATGTTGTCCTCCAAAAAATGTTACGTGATTGAACCAAGTAAAAAACTTTATTAGTTTTCTAGAGGCGCTAATGATTTAACGACTAGGTTGCAAATGGATAATTCAATCCCTGTTCACATACACGTTTTAGAATAAGAAATAAAAACTTTACCATATTTTAATTAGATTGAAACAAGCCAGCAACAGATCAAACAATCCAGAATTAAATGCCGAACAAACGAAACATATCTTAATAAATTATAGAAATTTTAATTGCGAGGTGGAAATTACAGCAGGAAGACCCGTATTGGAATTAGTAACAACATTGGACAGAATCATGACTGCAATGCTGTTTTTACATATTAGTTGCCGTTGTTGCATATGACCTGCACCCTAGGGGATATTTCAGTCCGTGTCTCACAGAAAATTTTATTACTAAAATCCATAGTGAATAAAGAAACGCTAATATACGTAGTTGTGATAGTACCAACGAAAGTCACTAAATTGCAGGCCGATCAAAAGACCGAACGGAACCCGACATTCCCCGAAGTGTGACGGAACTGATCGAGCCGGCCGGAATGGCCGAGGGATTCCAGGCGCTACAGCCTGGAACCACGCGACCGCTACTGTCGCAGGTTCGAATCCTGCCTCGGGCATGGATGTGTGTGATGTCCTTAGGCTAGTTAGGTTTAAGTAGTTCTAAGTTCTAGGGGACTGATGACCACAGAAGTTAAGTCCCATAATGCTCAGAGCCATTGGAATTGGAACTGTTCGAACACTTCTGGTCGTGTACAAACACAGCCCTACCGTTGTCGTCTGAAGTGTAGCAAGGGTTCTTAGACAGGACATGAAGCCAAGGAACTGGTACTAATTTTAAAGTGCCAGTGGTAATTCTCAATTCTCAAGGATGACAAGAGTGGTTCTAGCCCACACAAGAGGACTTCATTCCGTAACATACACGACTGATTATGCTGCCGAGCGTCAAACTGTGTTTGTACTCCATGTTCAGTCGATTGTGTATTCTGTTGCTTAGCCTATTCATGTAAAAAAAAATTTGAAATAACCGTATGAAATGTGGTGGCGATAAATATGTTGTTCCCAAAGGACTCGACGGAAGTAAACTAGGGATAGGTTGGTTGGTTTGGGGAAGGAGACCAGACAGCGTGGGCATCGGTCTCATCGGATTAGGGAAGGATGGGGAAGGAAGTCGGCCGTGCCCTTTCAGAGGAACCATCCCGGCATTTGCCTGGAGTGATTTAGGGAAATCACGGAAAACCTAAATCAGGATGGCCGGACGCGGGATTGAACCGTCGTCCTTCCGAATGCGAGTCCAGTGTCTAACCACTGCGCCACCACGAACTAGGGATACCCTAACGTTACACATGAGAAGCTTTCCACCATCACACCTCGAACCAACAGGTCGAATACAATCGCATAAATGGTGTTCAAAGATGTCGGCCGCAGAAAAGAATCAACAGCACATAACTGCCCAAAAACACATCACGTAAGGCTCCGCTTTCACCTTCCACACCTTCCACTCATGTACATATTCATTTGGCCGTCCAGCGCCGCTGCAGTTCCACTGTACATCTGCGCATACAAAGCCAGTAACGGCGCACGCAAGCCTCGGGAATCGCTGATCGACACGTTCAAGTGTAAGAAGGCACTTTCTATGCTGCAAGTCTAGCGATTGAATCTCTGGTAGCGCCGCATTCCTAGGTGGCCTAGAAGCGTTTCCATTGGCCGCTTAAATGGTAATACGACGCTGCTTCAGTTGGCTTCGCTCTAATTCCTAGCGAAAGAAAGTGTGCCGAAGGATGTCTCTCCAACACAGGGTAGAAAAGCAAATTGAAAGAGCATAATAATGTTGACCTTTAATTACGAGGGAATTTTCCAGTAGTTAAGCGAATTCCACGGAATTTGCTTACGTTATCAAGTCTTCTTCCTCAAGAAACAGCAGACGCAGAAGTCTCTACATAAGTAACTTGGACGCACCTACATAATAAAAAGGCATTGCGCGTTTGCACAGTGCGATACAATCCAAGGGTTCCTCATCAGTCATTTGCCGTTCAGTACCGAGAAAATGCCTCCTCTAATACTGAATTTCTTTTATTCCAGTCTATGACTACAAAAATTTTGTCGTCAGACTAACGAGTTCGGTCAGTGGTGACCATCTTCAGAAAAAGGAGGCAAACAAATACACGTAATGGACAATCCACGTCTTGAACAATAATTATGGCAAAGTACTGCTTTCATAGGTGCGCTTAAAAATGTAACAAAGAATACCTGTTTGAAACATGTTCTAATATACACTACTGGCCATTAAAATTGCTACACCACGAAGATGACGTTGTACAGACGCGAAATTTAACCGACAGGAAGAAGATGCTGTGATATGCAAATGATTAGCTTTTCAGAGCTTTCACACGAGGTTGGCGCCGGTGGCGACACATACAACGTGCTGACATGAGGAAAGCTTCCAACCGATTTCTCATACACAAACAGCAGTTGACGGCGTTGCCTGGTGAAACGTTGCCTCGTGTAAGGAGGAGAAATGCGTACCATCACTTTGATAAAGGTCGTATTGTAGTCTATCACGATTGCGGTTTATCTTATCGCGACATTTCTGCTCGTGTTGGTCGAGATCCAATGACTGTTAGCAGAATATGGAATCGATGAGTTCAGGAGGGTAATACGGAACTCCGTGCTGGATCCCAACGGCATCGTATCACTAGCAGTCGAGATTACAGGCATCTTATCCGCATGGCTGTAACGGATCGTGCAGCCACGTCTCGATCGCACCAACAGTTCGACGACGTTTTCAGCAGCATGGACTATCAGCTCGGAGACCATGCCTGCGATTACTCTTGACGCTGCATCACAGACAGGAGCGCCTGCGATGGTGTACTCAACGACGAACCTGGGTGCACGAATGGCAAAACTTCATTTTTTCGGATGAATCCAGGTTCTGTTTACAGCATCATGATGGTCCATCCGTGTTTGGCGACATCGCGGTGAACGCACATTGGAAGCGTGTATTCGTCATCGCCATACTGGCGTATCACCCGCCGTGATTGTATGGAGTGCCACTGGTTACACGTCTCGGTCACCTCTCGTTCGCATTGACGGCACTTTGAACAGTGGACGTTACATTTCAGATGTGTTACGACCCTTCATTCGATGCCTGCGAAACCCTACATTTCAGCAGCATAATGCACGACCGCATGTTGCAGATCCTGTACGGGCCTTTCTGGATACAGAAAACGTTCGACTGCTGCCCTGGCCAGCACATTCTCCAGATCTCTCACCAACTGAAAACGTCTAGTCAATGGTGACCGAGCAACTGGCTCGTCACAATACGCCAGTCACTACTCTTGATGAACTGTGGTATCGTGTTGAAGCAACATGGGAAGCTGTACCTATACACGCCATCCAAGCTGTGTTTGACTCAATGCCCAAGCGTATCAAGGCCGTTATTGCGGCCAGAGGTGGTTGTTCTGGGTACTGATTTCTCAGGATCTATGCACCCAAATTGGATGAAAATGTAATCACATGTCAGTTCGAGTATAATACATTTGTCCAATGAATACCCGTTTATCATATGAATTTTTCCTTGGAGTAGAAATTTTAATGGCCAGTAGTATAATTAAGCCAGGGTGGCATAGTCAAGAGAGACAAACAAAATCAGATAGGCTTCGTCGAACATAACTAAACATAAATTGCTAACTGCAGTGCCTGCGAAGTCATTGTGTGAACAGCGCTACCGCTCATAACAAACTAAGATACATTTGCCACAAAAATATATTTGTGTCGTAACCGCGTTGGGTATCGCTACTGTGCACATATTTAACCAATATGCATCTATATAAAAACGCAGTTAAGTAAAAACTTACAATTAGGAAAAAACTATTCTGAGATTACAAAATTTTATAAGTTCTCGCAGCAACAAAACTGAATACAGTAAAACAGCAAATTAAATTTTAAAATTATTAAAAAGCAGTGGGTAAGTGGTAATATGCGATTGTGAAACCCTACTGCGGCAACTTTAGATAACCAATAACAACATACCCAAGTACAAGCTCAACTCCGTCTACAGTCCCTGGCGAGCCCGTCGGAACCGACCGACCGCCGTGTCATCGTTTGCCAATGGCGTCACTGAATGCGGAAATGAGCGGCTTGGAGACAGAAAAACCGCTTTCCCGGCCGTTGTCAACCTGGACCTGGAACCACTACTACTCTGTCAAGTCGCTTCTCAGTTGGCAACAGGAGGGTGAGTGCACCCTGTCCCAGTCCTCCCACCAACGAAAAATCCCTGGCAGTGCCGGGAATCGAACTCAGGTCCTCTGCATGGCACTCAGCCGCGCTGACCACTCAGCTACGGACACGGACCAACTATAAGTCTAAGGAGCCAACAATATTACATAAAAATGATAAAATAATTAGTGAAACAATCCAGACAGATATAACTTAACGTAGCCTGTAATTCTGTGGATTAACTATAGTGAGGCCGGCCGGAGTGGCCGAGCGGTTCTAGGTGCTACAGTCTGGAAACGCGCGACCGCTACGTCGCAGGTTCGAATCCTGCCTCGGGCATGGATTGTATGATGTCCTTAGGTTAGTTAGGTTTAAGTAGTTCTAAGTTCTAGGGGACTGATGACCTCAGAAGTTAAGTCCCATAGTGCTTAGAGCCATTTGAACCCTTTTTTTAACTATACTGAGTGGTCAGAAAGAGACTGAAAAACTTGTAAAGCTGTTACAGGGCAGTTTACGCTGAAAAATATTTCTTAAGAAAAACATTCGATGTTCTGCCGTTACCGGGTTATTTAGAGTTGAAGTTAGCCGCCGGCCGCTGGTGGCCGAGCGGTTCTGGCGCTACAGTCTGGAACCGCGCGACCGCTACGTCGCAGGTTCGAATCCTGCCTCGGGCATGGATGTGTGTGTTGTCCTTAGGTTAGTTAGGTTTAAGTAGTTCTAAGTTCTAGGGGACTTATGACCTCAGCAGTTGAGTCCCATAGTGCTGAGAGCCATTTAAACCATTTGAAGTTAGCCACTCAGATCTTCGCGCGCGTAAATTCAAGCACTTGCACACGCTAAAATGCGGTAATGTACAGACATCTTTGCGTCTGTGAGTTACCGCTTGTCCAAATGCTCACTACCAGTTAAAATGTGCCTTTTTCGAATGTGATAAATTTGCATTGATGGAAACAAACACTAAAAAATAATTAATGCGTTGTAATGAAATTTCGGGAATACATTAGTGTAAGTAACAGATTTAAGTGATTAACATTGCAAGATCACAGGTTGATGTACGTGCGAGATAAGCCCTTGAAAATGTATAATGATGGTATATTAACAACCGGTGTAACCTCCTGATGTTGATTGCAAGCATCCAAATGTGCATGCGTTGTGTTGTACAGGTGCCAGACGTGGGGTTTGGGATGGAGTTCAGTGCCTGTTGCACTTGATTGGCCAATACAGGAGCGGTCAGTGTTGGTTATGGATGATGCTAGAGTTGTCCGGTGATATGTCATATGTGCTTAACTGGAGACAGATTTGGTGACTGAGCAGGCCAAGACGACATGTCGACAGTCTTTAGAGCATGTTGGGTTACAACAGCGGTATGTAGGCGAGCGCTATCCTGTTGGAAAACAGTCCCTGGGAGGATGTTCATGAATGGCAGCACAACAGGTGGAATCGCCAGATTGACGTACAGATTTGCAGCCATGGTACATGGAGTAACCACTAAAGTCCTTCTGCTGTCATACGAAATCGCATCCCGGACCGTAACTCCAGGTAAAGGCCCAGTGTGTCTAGCATGCACACAGGTCGATTGCTGGCCCTCAACTGGCCTTCTTCTAGCCATCACTGGCACTGAGCAGAACCAGCTTTCATCAGAAAACTCAACAGATCTGCACCTTACTGTCTAATGAGCTCTCGCTTGACACCACTGAAGTCGTAAAAGGTGGTGGTTTTGTCGGTGGAATGCACGCTACATGGCGTCTGGCTCGGAGCTGTTTTGAAGTAACCGCTTTACAATTGTTCATTGTGTCACTGTGGTGCCAACTACTGCTCGAACTGCTGGTGCAGATAAATTATGACGCAACAGAGCCCTACGTGGAACACAACTGTTTTCCTTCTTGGTGAAGCCACGTCACCTCCGGAGGTCGGCCATCTTGCAACCATACATTCTCGTGACCACCACTGTCAGCTACATTCCTGCCAAGTCTTTCTGCAGTATAACGCAAGAAACATCCAGCTTCTCGTAGCCATATTACACGACCTGGTTGAAATTCAGTGAGGTGTTGATAATGGCGTCTTCGTCGCTTCAAAAGCATTCTTGACTAACATCAGCTCACCACGTTCAGTCTTAAATACAACTAACGTTCACGACCGTTACAGCGTGTATTTGAAGCAAAGCTGATTTGCATCCTCATCGTGGCGCTACTGGTGTGAAATATGAATAGACATCACCTTTCCGATATAGAAATAAGCCTAACAACTTCTGTCTATGACGCCAACTCCTTCTTGATGTTGTGCTTTTTTTTTCATCAGTGTAGTTTAGGAAACGAAACGAAGAACATTTTTGGTGAGATTGTCTGTGGCAGGTTGTTTGAATTTGCGCGAACAATCTGATTGGCTAACTTCAATGCTAATTAAATCGTAAACGGGCCAATACATCAAGCTTTTTTCTTATGACTTGCTTTCCAGCACACCCTACCCTGCAACACCCATACATGCTTTTCAGACTCTTTCCGAGTAACCTGTATGAGTCGCCGAGATCTGCGAAACTCGCAGTAGAGCCAAAATATATCTTAGCATTAAGACTTACTGAAAGAAGCAGAGCTAACAGGAAGTACAAGAAAAAGATAAAAATTTAGGCAGAAAGCTGACAAGGAGGAAAACCCCCACCCCTCTACCACTCAAAAAAAAATTAAATAAAAAAACTGGAGCCACTAGGTATGAGAACTCAATAAGACTCCATTCTGACATAATTAAAGTAATATGGGCACAAAGAAAGGCTAGACAAAACTCTGAAATCCCATTTGTTGCACATTCTACAGTCCACTAGGGGCCAAAGGTAAAAACATGAATGAAAACGAAGTAAATGTGATTTACTTCTCATGGTCGGGGTTCATAGAAATTCAGACTTTTTAAAAGACATCATGTTCGTTGTTAACAGTACAAAATTATTTATTTCACTTCACTATCGCAGTTTTGGCCTTTGGACCTTTATGAAGTGGTACTACAGAAGATTTTTCTTCAACACACGTCAGACTTTTAAAACCTTTCGACACGTATACATGTCATCGTCAAAGCTAAGTCTTTCACTTTACGGACACAGTAAAATCAAGCGTGTGCAAAGTTCTGTAAATAGTGAAATGATGTACAGAAACGATGTCCAGAGCTTTGCACAAGATTGATGTTGATGTAAGCCCACAGTGAAAAGGCTTAGCTTTGAAGATGACGTGTATAGACGTCGGAAGTTTATAAAAGTCTGACCTCAACAAACTCTTCGCAATACCTCTTGATAAGAGCCGAAACTGCAATTACTTGTCTCCCATTTCTAAAGCATTTAATTTGTCTCTCAAAATAACTCTTGTCATTGCAGTTAGTCGTTATTTCCTGTTACCTTAATTAGTTTTTTAATTATTGTTATTTACAGGGTGTTTCAAAATGAATAAAAGGGTTTTAAGGCTTTGTAGCATTTATTACGTTCAAAATACAATAATGCATCCAATGAAAGGGCAGCTGAACAGTTTTGTTACATCTGTGCGCAGAGGGATGAGTATGGAACGAACAAGAGTGACTGAATAACATGGTGAGAGTGACAGTCTTCCACGAGTAATTTGAAATAATTTCGGAAAGCTAGTAGTCAATTAGCAATTCCAGTGAGTCTGAGTGGAGACCCTTACAACTATGTCATTATCGTTTGCAGCTGTTACAAACTCTGAGGTCTACAGACTACGCTTTACGTGCCAATGTTGAAAACGGAATATGACGATGAAGATCTTCAGGATCGCGTCGTCTTTAGTTATCAATTGACATTTCACGTAAGCGACAATGTGAAAACACATAAATTGCACATTTGGGGGTCAGAAAATCCCAACGAGAAGGTACAATTGTAACGAGACTGCCATAAATTGCATGATTGTTATGCCATATCCCGACAGAATGTTTACAGATGAAGCAACTGTAGCTGGTGTTTCTTATCTTAATGGCCGGCCGTTGTGGTCGAGCGGTTCTAGGCGCTTCAGTCTGCAACCGCGCTACCGCTACGGTCGCAGGTTCGAATCCTGCCTCGGGCATGGATGTGTGTGAAGTCCTTAGGTTAGTTAGGTTTAAGTAGTTCTAAATTCTAGGGGACTGATGACCTCAGATGGTAAGTCCCATAGTACTCAGAGCCATTTGAACCTTATCTTAATGCGCTAGAACTATGGGTCTTCCCTCGATGAGAAGAAGCTGAATCACAGAACTTTTTTTGGCAGCCACCTCACTGGCGTAACTCAGTACGCCGCTGGTTAAACGAAGTTGTACCACACCGTTGGACGGGCCGCAAGAGGCCGGATGGCAGAACTTCGTTCGCGTGACCTTCACGTTCACACACGATCTGACGCCATGCGACTTTTACTTTTTGGGGGTTCATAAAGGATGGTGTATATGTGCCTCCGCTACCAGCTAATCTACCTGACTTTAGAAACAGCAATGTTGCAACAATTACTTTAGACACGCTGATCAAGGTCTGGGAAGAAATCGCCTATCGAGTCGATTAGCGACGAATGGCGCTCGCACTGAACAGCAAGAAAATCTGTTTGAGTTACTCTTTCATTTGCTTTATTGTTTATAATTGCAAGTAGAATATAATAATTGTTAGACGGACCCGAAATTCAATAATCCTCCGCAGGCCAGGCTATTTCAATAATGTTATTGTCCACAAACCATTGCGTAATCGTCATGCCGATACGAACTATCATTGTCTCCGAACTGTTGCTCTACTGAGTGCAGTTCACAGTGCTGTAAAGTGTTTTCGTATCCTTGCGCATATAGTGTTTTCTTAAGCTCAATAAAGGGGCCACAATCTAAACGGGGGAAACCCCACCATACTTGAACACACCTCCTCCGCACTTTACTGTTGCCACTACGTATGATGGCAGGTAACGTTCTCAAGGCATTCGCCAAATCTTTCCATTGGATTGCCACTCCAAATAATTCATTTACAGTCATTCGTGGCCCAGTGGCGTAGCTCTTTACATCTCCTCCAGCGTCGTTTAACATTGACTACAGAAATATGTGGCCTATCGTCAGCTGCTCGACTATTTAACCTCATTTTTTTTAAATTCATTACGCACAGCTATTATGTTAGCTGGCCTGCCGGTAGGACCTTGGAACTCACGACTAATTCATTACGCTGATTTAAAACGAGTTTTTAATGCCACCGTCCGCAATGTTCCAGGATTCCAGTCGGTCTGCTTAGCCTTGGTTTAGCTGTCGTCATTCCTTCGAGTTTCCACTTCTCAATCGTTTTCACCGCTGGTGGGCGGGGAAAGCTTTAGGCGAGTTGAAATGTCCCTGATGGATCTGTTACTCAGGTGACATCCAATGATTAGTCCAAGTTCGAAACCAGTGAGCCCTACTGACCGACCCATTCTGCTCTTACTGCTTCTCTGCTGGCGACACAATACTTCTCGCCTCCTTTCATACCAGCGGGCCAGCCTCTCGTGACATCTAGTGGTCAATTCCGCAATGCATACGGGTATCCGGATACTTTCAATCAGGCAGTGAAGACTACACCACCGATAACTAGTAGGTAACGTCCACTCTTCATAGAGTGAACGATCTTAGGGTGCTAAAAACGCCATCTCGCTCTTGCACAACGTAAAATTTGTTCTGGCCAAAGCCCAGCGTAATTCTGAGGTTGTCGCTAAAACTCTCGTAATAGTGGACGCGAGCTTGGACATGTCGAGCTGAGAGCAGGGTGGAGGTCCCGCTACGTCGCTAGATCCCTTGTCCTGGTGGTGTATGGAAAGGATAGCTTTGAGCTCCTGCCGGCCGGGATGGCCGAGGGGTTCTAGGCGCTACAGTCTGGAACCGCGCGACCGCTACGGTCGCAAGTTCGAATCCTGCCTCGGGCATGGATGTGTGTGATGTCCTTAGGTTAGGTTTAAGTAGTTCTAAGTTCTAGGGGACTGATGACCTCAGAAGTTAAGTCCCATAGTGCTCAGAGCCTTTTTTTTTTTTTTTTTTTTAGCTCCAAGTCCACAGTGGCCGGTTCCGACCAGCCTCTAGCGTTTGAAAATTTTGCATCTTTTCCAACGGCAGTGCTGATACTTACTGCTACAGTGCAGTTAATAAGTGATCTGGACACCCGTCTCGTCTCTAGATCACTTGAGTGTTCTTCGACTCAATCCTCGCCACATCACCGCTTTGGCTGCTCACCTTTATGCTTCAGTTAGTCCCAATTAAATAACCTAATAGGCATTTGTTCTCAACGTTTAAACAATACAATAATACAAATTCAACCAGAGGTGACAAAAAGGGTTGATCGTCGCCGAAATTTTGTTTGTTCAAAAATGGTTCAAATGGCTCTGAGCACTATGGGACTTAACATCGGAGGTCATGAGTCCCCTAGAACGTAGAACTACTTAATCCTAACTAACCTAAGGACATCACACACATCCATGCCTGAGGCAGGATTCGAACCTGCGACCGTAGCGGTCTCGTGGTTCCAGGCTGAAGCGCCACACCGGCCGGCGAAATTTTGTTTGTTATTACCTTTGAAATCATCTTATTTATTGCCAAGTTAGATGCATTAAACGGGGTGCTGTCTCTTACCCTAAGCTGGTAGTGACCGGAAAGAATTCGATGCCACTCAACGTGTGTGGCTTTCTACTCCCATCAACCCGCCACTTTACCTAGAGCTTATACTACACGGATATTGCAATTTCTTCCAACAGTGTCACTTTAAATCATAATAAAATTACTTTAGGCAGAACGTTAAACTGTGAGAAACACCCGAAAAAGACAGGTGCAGAAGCTATGTCTCACCATCTGCGACTCTTCTGCGTCAATACTACGAACAACACCTTAGGCTCTGGTTTATTCAGTGGCAGAATACTGCTGTCCACATCAAGAAAATAGATATTGAACTAAATAACACAATTCGAACGATTAAGAGCCTACCAGCTACTGGCTACTAGTCCTAAGTCATATACCTCCACCATAACTCGAAAGATAACTTGCACTCCTTAGAAAATTCATAAAAACGAAAAAAATTAACAGTTTTATTTTCATCAGTTCCGTAATAAATTATGTAAATATTAAACGATTCCACTCTAGAAAACCACCATTTTCGGAAGCTATGTGCTTAGAAAATTACGACTTTGATATTATGCAAAAGCAGAAGAAAGTCTGGAAGATACAGGAACTGTGTATCTCAAGAAATTCCGATGTACCTCTGAAAAATCGACTGGCTTTGACCCCCCAAGAAAATTCTGGGTGATTCTAAACGGAATTAGAGGCCATCCGTGCAAACGCGTGGATTCATTATAAAAATAGAAAGTAAACACATCTCCGAAGTGCGACTATGAAGCAGAAAGGCAGACAATACAGCATATAGCGCAGACTTGGCGACTAAGAACCTACACGAAACGATTTGACGACTTCTTGACTGTAAGATAGTTCATTTAACTACACTATTGACCATTAAAATTGCTACTCCAAGATTAAATGCAGATGATAAACGGGTATTCATTGGAGAAATATATTATACTACAACTGACATGTGATTACATTTTCACGCAATTTGGAAGCATAGATCCTGAGAAATCAGTACCCAGAACAAACACCTCTGGCCGTAATAACGGCCTTCATACGCCTGTCATTGAGTCAAACAGAGCTTGGATGGCGTGTACGGGTACAGCTGCCCATTCAGCTTCAACACGATACCACAGTTCATCAAGAGTAGTGACTGGCGTATTGTGACGAGCCAGTTGCTCGGCCACCACTGACTAGACGTTTTCAATTGGAGATCTGGAGAATGTGCTGGCCAGGGCAGCAGTCGAACATTTTCTGTATCCAGAAAGGCCCGTACAGGACCTGCAGCATGCGGTCGTGCATTATCCTGCTGTAAGGTTTTGCAGGGATCGAATGAAGGGTAGAGCCACAGGTCGTAACACATCTGAAATGTAGCGTCCACTGTTCAAAGTGCCGTCAATGCGAACAAGAGGTGACCGAGACTTGTAACCAGTGGCACCCCATACCATCACGGAGGGTGATACGCCAGTATGGCGATGACGAATACACACTTACAATGTGCGTTCACCGCGATGTCGCCAAACACTGAAGCGACCATCATGATGCTGTAAACAGAACCTGGATTCATCCGAAAAAATGACATTTTACCATTCGTGCACCCAGGTTCGTCGTAGAGTACACCATCAAGGGCACTCCTGTCTGTGATGCAGTGTCAAGGGTAACCGCAGCCATGGTCTCCGAGCTGATAGTCCATGCTGCTACAAACGTCGTGGAACTGTTCGTTCAGGTGGTTGTCCCCATCTGTTGGCTCAGGGATCGAGACGTGGCTGCACGATCCGTTACAGCCATGCGGATAAGATGCCTGTCATCTCGACTGGTAGTGATACGAGGCCGTTGGGATCCAACACGACGTTCCGTGTTACCCTCCTGAACCCACCGATTCCATATTCTGCAAACAGTCATTGGAGCTCGACCAACGCGAGCAGCAATGTCGCGATATGATAAACCGCAATCGTGATAGGCTACAATCCGATCTTTATCAAAGTCGGAAACGTGAGGGTACGCATTTCTCCTCCTTACACGAGGCATCACAACAACGTTTCACCAGGCAACGCTGGTCAACTGCTGTTTGAGTACGAGAAATCGGTTGGAAACTCTCATGTCAGCACGTTGTATGTGTCGCCACCGGCGCCAACCGTGTGTGAATGCTCTGAAAAGCTAATCATTTGCTTATCACAGCATCTTCTTCCTGTCGGTTAAATTTCGCATTTGTAGCACGTCATCTTCGTTGCGTAGCAATTTTAATGGCCAGTAGTCTACATTTCTAACCTAGACTTTTTTAAATGAATGTTGTTTTTAGTTTATGTTAATTAATATGATTTGTAACAATGCACTAAAAAAGTAAAATAATAAATAGCTGCTTCATTAAAATAGCTAGATCCAGCGCTGGTCCAACCAGCTTCCGACTCATGAATGTTTCACTACGTACACTGTACTCACAAGCACTAATGGAGATGGCAAGAGTCTCTTTGACTGCACTCTGCACGACATTAAGTTCCTCCACTGAAGGTCGTGTATGCTGTTTGCCCTGCAGGTGCTGTCGGCGCTGATGTACAACGCCTGTGGCAGCCAGTCGGACACATACGAGTATGAAAGCAAGCCAAAGAGGGGCCTCGAAGCTTCTTTAGCGTATGGATATCCAGGTTAGTATCCGCCAAGTACTGATCACAGTGTCTCTGGTCTTAGATAAATAACTAGCGCACTCTGTTACAACAGATCTAAACTTATAACAAGACCATGTTAATTAGCTTTGTCTATGCTAACCATTCTTTGATTCCTCTTGCTCTTAGTCTAATGCGATTTCAGAGCAGCCGTTGGAAAAACGTTCCTCTTGTTTCTGTAATTTCGTATTATTATTATTATCATTATTACAAAACACTCTTGTGACCCATTCTAGAACATTGCTCCAGTATGTGGGAGCCGTACCAGATATGACTTGGTTTTATTACTCATCAGTCTTCTGACTGGTTTGATGCGCCCCGCCACGAATTCCTTTCCTGTCCCAATCTTTTCGTCTCAGAGTAGCATTTGACACCTAGGTACTCAATTATTTTCTGGATGTATCCCAGTCTCCGGCTTCCTCTACAACTTTTGCCCTCTACAACTCCCTTCAGTAACAGACGTCATATGATCCAGTAAAAGACGTCATATGATTAAGTCCTTTCTTCTTCCCAGTTTTTTCCATGTATTCCTTTCATCGCCGATTCTGCGGAGAACCTCCTCATTCCTTACCTTATAAGTCCACCTAATTTTCAACATTCGTCTGTAGCACGACATCTCAAATGCTTCGATTCTCTTCTGTTCCGGTTTTTCTGCTCTACCACCTGCGGAACACAGTAACGTAAAACTGCCAGTAATTTATAGATTCGAACATGGCAGATTAGTCCAGTACATTTAAAATCTGCAAATAAAGATTTGACGTTTTACCAGAAAAGTTTTTAGTGGCATACAACGCTGCGCTCCAAAAATGATAACACATATTTTTCGTTGTTTGAATTGCTCATTTCGAAACCAAAACCAACTTGAAACTCCTGATCATTACACAGAAACGCAGGAGCATAGAAGGGAGAAAAAATAGACTGAAAACATACGCAAGCAACTGCTGACTTCTCACACAATACCATAACAATACGTCTCAGACACTATTGATGTTAAAGTAATAACTAATTTTTTTGCTCTATGTGTTTGGTATTGTCGAGACACATAGCCATTAAATTTTATTCGTTACTTATTATTTTCGTTAATCAGTGTCCTTACATATAACTCTTTTTTCTTTTTGTGGGAAAATTCATTGTGTGCCCTCCTGTGACAGGCTGTTAACACAAAGCACATTTTACTTTATTTCCTCACTCGTCTCTGGGAGGAAGAATCACACCTCTTGCTTCTTTCCTCTATATGAAGGCTGCACTACTCAGTGAGTAAATGTACTAAATTTTTATTACTGATCAGCTAGAACATTATCACCACCGACCAACTATCGACATAAACCCATCCAGGCGGTAGCAGCGTCACCTGCCTAGGAATGGCTGCTAGTGAGACATACGCACGGCGCATGTAGCATCAGTGAGCGAGCTTTCCCTGTGTAGGATGGGGAAGGCGCGCGGTCTGTCTGAGTTCGAAGGAGGCCAGATTGTGACGGTCCGGAGGCTCGGCACGAGCATTTCGGAAACTTCACGACTTGTCGGTTATCCGAGGAGTGCTGTGGTGAGCGACTTCAACACGTGGCGAAACCAAGGTGAAACCTCGTCCAGACGTCGTGGGGTTGAAATGCTACCCCTCATTACAGATGTCAGAGGGACATTAAAGAAATGACTGTTTGCAGTTTTATGTACCTGTACTCAATTAACAGTCATGGGTTCTAAAATATCCGTAATGGATAAGCTTAACAAGTAATTTTGAAACTTTGCATATCACGGCCGATGTGCTTCGCATAACATTTGTCCGTATGACTCAAAAGCCTGACTGCAACATAGAGTATGGAGTGAGCATTGGGATGTGCAGAACGAGAATTCTGTCTGCAACATCTGCTGTAGCTCAAGTCACACAGTTTTGGGATGGCGTATTTTGGCCCGTATAGTGCTTTGCGTATTTTGAGTGTTATTACTTCGCTGCTCCAGATAGATCATATTCAAAGTTAAGGTGAAACATTGTGTAAGTTTGTTACAGACATCTGAACAATCTGATACCAGGAACTGGTGTTAGCTTGAAGAGATGAAGAGTAATACTATAGTGCTTTTTCGCTTCAGCATCATAGCTTAGATTCCGCTTTATTTACGTTTCATTCGGTAATGGAATAAGAACTCACAGTCAACAATATTTTTTTTACAATTTCTATTGCACTTATTCATATTGTCGAATCTCTGTCCTAATTAATTACGTTACAGTGACTATGTAGACGGCGCCGAATTGTCACGAAAAAACAATGCACTGAAACTATGATTTGCACCACCTGCTTGTCCATTAATATTTTCAATGCTCTAATTTCACAGTAACAAAAAGAAGTGACAGCCAACAATACTTTTATACGTTTTCTATTGCACTGATTCATATCGCCGAATCTGTTCCAATTAATTGCGATACAATGACACTGTATAGAAAATTGTAATCATCATTTACTTCAGCCTTTGTCCCACTTCAATGTGGGGTCAGTCCTGTTACTATGGAATTGGCAATGTTAGCGTCAGAGGGTGGCCAGATGCCCCTCCTGTCGCCTACCTACACCCCCTGGGACAGAAGTAGTGCACCCCAGCTGTCTGTGTCTGGTGTCAGCCATGAAATAGTGTGAACGTTTTCAAATGTCGGCGAATCGTGTAAACGAGGCAGGACATGGGGACCACCCCGGTATTCACCTAGTGAGATGTGGAAAACCGTCTAAAAACCACATCCAGGCTGGCCAGCACACCGGCTGTCGTCGTTAATCCGCCGGGCAGATTCGTCCCAGGGCCAGCGCGCCTACCCAAGTCCAGGAAGCAGCGTATTAGCTCTCTCAGCTAACCTGGCGGGTCTCTGCATAGAAAATTGCATGATGCAAAAATGTTTAGATACACACAAGGGTTTGAGAATGCGCATAAATCAGAGGAAATTAATCAGTCACGCATAAATTTTATCTGCATATGAACATAGCAACAGTATATACACACTGACTGGCAGTTTACTCAAACACGCTTGCAAATTCATCTAGCACTTTTCTCGGAAACACATGCCATAAATCACAGAAATTATCTCTACAGTACAAGACTTTATAATCCATGTCTCGATATTTTTCAAAATATAAAGTGCCTCATATCAATATGACATTTATAATCATACATTCTTTGTATGTACGTATGAAAAGTAACTGGTCCTCTTTTAACATACTTCACATCCGTAGCAACGACAGTATTGCACCATAGCTGATCTAAAACTCAAACGTGCAGACGTGAATATCAAACAAGGCGAGTACATACGATATTCAAGTTGAGCTATTACCGCAAATTATAGTCAAGCAGCGTCGTCCCAAAATCATGTGACTACCTGATGTGATGTCGAGAACATGCACAGTAGAGTGTGCTCACTCTATAGATATTTACACTCTATGGATTGTAAAAAAGATATTACCTAACAAGCAGGATTATCAGTGTATGTGGTATATCGTACATCAACACTAGCCACTAAGTCCCTGAGGCATACTAATCATTGTAAAATTGATGTATTCTTAGAAAATTATTATAACGAAACAGATTTTAAACTACATCTGCAATTACGTCGTCCATTGATCTCATCGCTTTTCTTAATAGTCAGACCGCATGTGATACGGCCGTGGCGGCGAAATTTTCAACAGCTGGGGTTTGAGTGATATTTCACAATGATATCCCAATTTTATGGTCGCTACGAAGTGAGGGTGTATTTTTGTGTGCAGGGGTTGCAGTACCCGCGGCGGGTTCGTTGGTGCCTGCGCGGGGTTACTTCTTCCCAGGACCGCACACCGCTCCGCAGTTGCCACTGCAACAACCGCTGGCAACTTCCCATCCTGGCCACTACGCAGCGCCGCCATCGGCGCCTGGTGCTCCCTTCGCCCTCTACCCGGCGCCACACGTCTCGTACGCGGCTCCTCCAGTGCCTCGCTACGTTAGGAGAGCAGTGCACAAGCCGCAGTACTTGGTTCTGAGACCAAGACACAGATTTATGGTCGCCAACGAAGAATGAATGTTACAAACCTCATAAATCACATACTATTTATTGAACTCATTTTCGTTACTCTGCTGAATGTGATAGTAATGATGTAACATTTTTATTTTATTACATTAAATTATCTTACACAGAACTTGGTCAGTCTTATTTCTACAAAGCATATATTTAAGGTAATGTAAATAGTCAGTAACGAAACAAATTTGCGTTTGGAACCCTGAGCGAGTTCAGTCACTGTGAATGAAGGTAAAGACGTCGAACTGGCAAGCTCGAGATGACTCAGTGGAGTTCAAGAATACTGCTGCTGTAGCATTGGCAGAGAAGGTTGTAGGTTATGGTATACTACAGACATAATTATTAAACTTAGACAACAAGAGAAGAAACGAGCATCAATGTTTTTAAAATTATTAAGTTGTTATCTGCATGTGGGCTTTGCATTGGTTGTGAAAAAGAGACAGTATATTTAAATGGAACAGTACCAAGAATAAATGTAGCACATGACAAGGTGCCGAAAGTAGCCAGAATATTCCAAATTTTGGGGCTTATTCGTTGATGAATATTTGAAACTGGGAGAATCACATGGTTCAACCTTTAAAACCATTAACTCCATCAGTTTTTGCTTTTCATATGATCAATACTTTAGAAGCAAACAAGACAGTGCATTAATGTATTTGCATACTGATTCTTCTGATTGTCTGTCAGTTGAAAAGCCTGTTGCACTAAGTACTTAGTGCATAATCTGCAGTATGTATATTTCTATTCTAAGAGAATTTTCTCTTCATAGTCAACCTGGAAAACTGGGGTTCGCTTCCTGTTTCCATATTTTGAATTTCATATTTTAACTGTTTAGCCAGAGCTGTATAAATTAAACACAACAATATTGACAGCCTGGAAAACAAGTAATTTTCAATTATACCATCATAGCTGTCTCATTAGAGTTCTTCAATTCAACTTTGATTGCTTGGGTTAGAGCTGTCATTGTGGATGATTAGATACACGTAACTGATTGACCAATTCACACGGTATATCAGGTGTATGTATACAGAAGTTAAAACTATTAAAACATAAAACTAAATGAAAATCCAACAGTCCGCAGTAGCTATTTTAATTTAAGTCGATTAGAGACGCACACGACCGGTTTCGCAACTTTTAAGTTGCACCTTCTGGTGTATATCTACTGGGTGTTACAAAAAGGTAGGCCAAACTTTCAGGAAATATTCCTCACACACAAATAAAGAAAAGATGTTCTGTGGACATGTGTCCGGAAACGCTTAATTTCCATGTTAGAGCTCATTTTAGTTTCGTCAGTATGTACTGTACTTCCTCGATTCACCGCCAGTTGGCCCAATTGAAGGAAGGTAATGTTGACTTCGGTGCTTGTGTTGACATGCGACTCATTGCTCTACAGTACTAGCATCAAGCACATCAGTACGTAGCATCAACAGGTTAGTGTTCATCACGAACGTGGTTTTGCACTCAGTGCAATATTTACAAATGCGGAGTTGGCAGATACCCATTTGATGTATGGAGTAGCACGGGGCAATAGCCGTGGCGCGGTACGTTTGTATCGAGCCAGATTTCCAGAACGAAGGTGTCCCGGCAGGAAGACGTTCGAAGCAATTGATCGGCATCTTAAGGAGCACGGAACATTCCAGCCTATGACTCGCGACTGGGGAAGACCTAGAACGACGAGGACCCCTGCAATGGACGAGGCAATTCTTCGTGCAGTTGACGATAACCCTAATGTCAGCGTCAGAGAAGTTGCTGCTGTACAAGGTAACGTTGACCACGTCACTGTATGGAGAGTGCTACGGGAGAACCAGTTGTTTCCGTACCATGTACAGCGTGTGCAGGCACTATCAGCAGCTGATTGGCCTCCACGGGTACACTTCTGTAAATGGTTCATCCAACAATGTGTCAATCCTCGTTTCAGTGCAAATGTTCTCTTTACGGATGAGGCTTCATTCCAACGTGATCAAATCGTAAATTTTCACAATCAACATGTGTGGGCTGACGAGAATCCGCACGCAATTGTGCAATCACGTCATCAATACAGATTTTCTGTGAACGTTTTGGCAGGCATTGTTGGTAATGTCTTGATTGGGCCCCATGTTCTTCCACCTACGCTCAATGGAGCACGTTATCATGATTTCATACGGGATACTCTACCTGTGCTGCTAGAACATGTGCCTTTACAAGTACGACACAACATGTGGTTCATGCACGATGGAGCTCCTGCACATTTCAGTCGAAGTGTTCGTACGCTTCTCAACAACAGATTCGGTGACCGATGGATTGGTAGAGGCGGACCAATTCCATGGCCTCCACGCTCTCCTGACCTCAACCCTCTTGACTTTCATTTATGGGGGCATTTGAAAGCTCTTGTCTACGCAACCCCGGTACCAAATGTAGAGACTCTTCGTGCTCGTATTGTGGACGGCTGTGATACAATGCGCCATTCTCCAGGGCTGCATCAGCGCATCAGGGATTCCACGCGACGGAGGGTGGATGCATGTATCCTCGCTAACGGAGGACATTTTGAACATTTACTGTAACAAAGTGTTTGAAGTCAAGCTGGTACGTTCCGTTGCTGTGTGTTTCCATTCCATGATTAATGTGATTTGAAGAGAAGTAATAAAATGAGCTCTAACATGGAAAGTAAGCGTTTCCGGACACATGTCCACATAACATACTTTCTTTCTTTGTGTGTGAGGAATGTTTCCTGAAAGTTTGGCCGTACCTTTTTGTAACACCCTGTATACAGAAAATTTTGTTTACTAGTATTTTTATAAAGGGGAAATAAAATTACCTGATTCATCTTAAAATATTGAGTGAATAAGCTTAAACAAGGAAGAAAATATTATGAATCTAGTTAGGAAACTAAGTGTGGATCCCATATGCCCCACAAAGAACAGGCCTATTCATATACAATAACTAAGAATTGTATTTTCATGCCAAAAGATGGTTACTCACGATGCTGTATCACATGATATAGGGAGTTATTACAGAATGCTGCAGTTCTAACTCCATTTCTTCGCTTTTATAGGCTGGACGTTCATCGTGTATGATGATTTTACCAATTGAAGGCTGAGAACTTTGGCTACGCACGACTACTGTTACTCTGCGGCATTCCGTAATTCTTGTGAGGCCAATTGAGGAGCTACTTGATTGAGAAGTAGCGCCACCTTTCACGAAAACTGACAACGTCTGAGGGAGCGGTATGCTGACCACATGCCCCTTCGTATCCGCATCGGTGACGCCTAAGAGCTGAAGATAACACGGTGGCCTGTCGGTACCGTTGGGTCTTCCGGCGGTGTTCTGTTTTTTGTCTAATCGACTTAAATAAAAACAACTATTGCGGACTATTGGACTTTTAATTCAGTTTTATTTTAATAGTTTCAACATCTGTATATATCCACATTATACTCTGTATGAATTGGTCAATCAGTTAAACAAGTATTGTAGCTGTGGCTGCTCTACTTCTAAAATTATCTCATTAAATACGTAATTATTTCATGTGAAAACTGGATAGGGAACGTGGTAATTGGTTCGTGTACTGGGGTAACTGGCTATTGTCCAGAAATAGTCACAAGCTTCATCGGCTATATAATCCAATTAGAATTACTTTGTGATTAAAGTGGCGGGGGGCAATGTTGCCGGCATGCAACCAACCACACTTCACAAGGCGCTGCACATACCAACAAAATAAGCAACACACCGAGCAAGTGGCTCTCGAGCAAGAACTGTGATTGGATGGTGGCTGGCCTCTGCCACTCGACTCGCTGAAACGTCAGTCACATAGTATGTTTAATTGGAATATAGTAGTTAGACATCTGTTCTGATCTGCGATGGCAAGATGGTAAGCATTGTGTAAAATAGATTTGTGACAGACAGACTGCAGCGGTGTATGTGTGTGTGTGTGTGTGTGTGTGTGTGTGGGACAAGGGAGGGGTGGAGGGCGAGGACAATGCTACAGTCGTGCAGCCTGCTACACTTGAAAGTGACCTCCACGTTCCTGTACAACAAAACAGCAAACACAGCGAGCCTGTCGCCTCGAGAAAGAACTGCGATCGGTTGGCGGGTTGGCCTCTATCACTCGTGTTGCTGAGCAGTCGGTCTCTAAGTATAAAATAAGTATAATGCGATGCGCTTAGCTTACAAATTAGGCACGGTGAAAAATAATTGGTTCCCCATTGGCTATTTAATTGGAGCCATTTTGGAATTTACACTATGTCAAGAAATTTCTTAGATGGAGAAATACCACTGAAGAGTATGAAGTTACCGCCATTATCGCTGTTAAGTTCTTCATTCTGCTGCTGGTACACAGGTGCTTGAAGGAAGCATTTAATGCTTGTCATTATTAGAACCAGTTGCCCAAAAACAGGTAAATATTAGCAGCAAATGGTTGTGGCGTTCTGTGGCATTTGGGCCATAAGAAGAAGTTATTTTGTTCTTTCCATGTGTAGGGAATACTTTTCAAGTTAATATCGGACTTCTCCAACTATTTGTAGATTACATTACAACTAAATTAACTGAAAGAGACGTTACTTCATAACAGAAATTGTGCTGCAGTACTTCATTTAATTGTGCTTAGCAACGATGTTTGTAAAATGCTCAAAGTGGCGGTAAACACCACTTTCAAAGCCAGTGGATATTAAGATATTAACATCTTACGTTAAATTTCACGATGATTTTCTCCAGATGACTTGCTCGACGTCACTTATTTCAAGTAGAACAAGGAAAAAAATAATGCAGAAGTTCCACTGTTTTCCATTGCAAGAGACAGTTTGTCGTTGCCTTTCTCAAACGTGCATTGGAACCCATATACACAAATGTTTACAATACCACTTTGAACGTTACAACTGACGTTGTCCTCCTAAACCAACAATTGTTTGTTTATAATGAAGTGAGATTTGTAGAAGCGGCAGGACACGAAACCGATAACAAGGAAGAATAAAAAATAATGGTTCAAATGGCTCTGAGCACTATGGGACTTAATATCTGTGGCCATCAGTCTCCTAGAACTTAGAACTACCTAAACCTAACTAACCTAAGGACATCACACACATCCATGCCCGAGGCAGGATTCGAACCTGCGACCGTAGCGGTCACGCGGTTCCAGACTGAAGCGCCTAGAACCGCACGGCCACACCGGCCTGCAAGAAAGAATAAACTCATCGCTTTACCTAAACCACTATCCTGCCACTTGCATGAAGAGCTGTTACAGACTTCTGCAGCGTGATATGTAGGGTAACACAGCTGACTAAAATGCAGTAACAGGATTAACATCTGCCTCGTGATGGCTGGGTGTTGTGTGCTGTCCTTAGGTTAGTTAGGTTTAAGTAGTTCTAAGTTCTAGGGGACTGATGACCATAGATGTTAGTTAAGTCCCATAGTGCTCAGAGCCATTTGAACCATTTTTGAACCAGGATCAACATGACCTGCATCAAAACGGAATTTCTGAAAACGGTGTCGTTATTATCATTATGTACATCTACTTGGTACCCTGAACAATATTCACAAGCAACTATATCATTAAATCTGTTTTTAAAGCGTGTAATCGGGAATGAATCTGACTTCTGGGGCGAAAGAAGAGCTCTTCACCTCGTATCGCACGTAGTTTCCTCCTGTTTTGACAGCAGGTTCTTACTCGCGAAATGCCACAGCTCAATGAATTTGATAAAGGTCGCATTCTTTCGCTTTACGAAGATGGATACTGTATCAGCGCCATTTCCCGTGGCCTAAGACACAGCAAATCTAAGGTACAGGCCTGGATGAAGAGGATGGCGGGAAAAGGCACGTCAACCGACGTCATCGCCCTAGGCGTTTACGGACTACCGCGGAGGATCAAGACACTAATGTACTCCACTGCAGTGGTGAAGACCCTTTCAGGACCAGCACAGGATTTATGAATATCCTCCAGCTAAGCGTAAGCTGATCGACCATTCGTCGTCGTCTTATCGAGAAAAGAAGATATGGACAAAAATCGGCGGTTAAGGAAATTTTGAAGGAACAACATAGGGCTGCCAGATTAAACTTCGCTTTGGCATACAGAAGGAAACGCTTTCGTACTGGGAGAAAGTTATATTTATGGACGAGAATGTGCCTTCTACTGCACCAAATACTTCAGTCCATGCAAGCAGAGCCAGCAAATATGTCCATCGGAGACAAAGGGTTGTCCGAACCGCTGTCACAGATGGAGATGGATATCGGCAAGTGGTTGCAGCGTTCTGTGGCAACTGGACTGTCCGTTTTCTGGTCATTAATGCTGCGAAATACTGGAGAACGTAATGCTTCCTTCTGTTCGTCAGAGATTTTTGGGAGGCAGAATAATCTTCCAACATCACGATTCTCCTGTTCACTCAGTATTGGTTCCAAATTGAGACGTTGAACTGGCCTCGCAAAGGTGCTCACCTCAGTCCAATTGAGCACGTATGGGCAGAGATGGAGAAAATTATTAGTTGTTGAAGACCAGCACCGAGAACCAAGCCAGCGGTATCCGAAGCAGAATAACAGATTCATCCGGAAACTTGTTACCTCTATCCCTTGGCGTCTAAATGCATTTGTAGAGGAGGACAGAAACTGACCGTGGTACTGAATTACTGCGTTGTTAGGGAGAAAATTTTGTTTACGATAAATGAGCATTTTGTTTTCCCCCGAAGTTTATTTAAAAAACAAAAGAAAAGGAGGAGAATATTATACATAAAAGCTAGGCTATCTATCTCACTCTTCCAGTCTTTCAATAGACTTTATTTTTAAATTTTTACAGCCATTGATGAAAAAAGCTGATACAAACATGAAACTAATTTTTTTTTTTTGTCACATGGCACATGAGCTAATGAGAGAGTATTTAGTATTTTTACGCTGAGAAAAAGCATCATATTACTTTGTGTTTTTTTTATTTACACTCAGACAGGACGCCAATACCGACGAAAGCACAAAGAAGATATCGTTTTCTTTTAACACCAGTCAGAAATCGCAATACATAAAGAGAACCAGTGATGCAAGACCGGCGGCGTGGAAGTAAAGTCAAACGTTTGAGTCCACTACATCCTCAATTATGTACCTCTGAATACTTCAAAAGTATGGCTACTTAATAATTCTCGTTTCCCCCTAAACTGACAACTCTTACACGAATTAACATTCATGGAAGCATCAGGATTCGAACCCCCCTACCTGCAGATTAGAAATGGACTGCCTTAAGCACTACACCCTTGCACCAATACCGTACATTACATTTACGAAATGGTATGATATGGTCTATGATGCCACACCTTTTCCATGAAAAAGAAATGATACACCGAATGAAAGCGGCTCGTTGCGTCGACGACGGAAATGCAGACTTGTCATCTGACACTGAATTCCATGAACGGAGTCATGAAGAACATATACTCATTGAAAGTGAAACAGTAGGTATTTTACTAGGTGTTTATCATATCTGCTTGTTTTGGAGATATCGTGTGGGAGACAGTGTAAGAACTTAATAGCTGCGAACGCAAGTGACATAAAATTTCGACACAGTGAAGGCAAATTAACTCGTGTGGCAACTGCTCGTGCGGAAAGCCGGTTCGTATATTTAGCAGCTACGATCAAAGATTCGAGTTTAAGTGAATATATACAATATATAATAGAAGAGCACCATAATTTTTTTAAAAAGTCCGAAGTACAAAGCTTTGGTTCAAAATTTTGAACTTCGCACTTTACCGTAAAGAAGAGGTAATTTTTGGCTAGCTTGCTTCAGTTAAGAGAGTTGCTACATAATGTCCATTATTTTAATTAATTCGGCAAAAAAATTGTGTTGTTGGCAAGTCATGGTGCCTCAGGAGAATTCGACATAAAAAGAAATCAGAAATCAGTAAGCTTCGTGCTTTCTAAAGGTAAAGTCGCGCGATCCAATCTGCTCCTTTCCGCAGTTTCTTTAAATCGCATATCGGATACCTGCTGAAGTTATCAGTCTGATGGAACCTCAGACATAGTCCGTTTCATTTTCTAATGGATCTATAGTAGTAAAAAGTTTCAGAAGTATTTCCGCCAAACAGTTCATAGCTGCTTCAAGGTCAGAATAGTTTACGCTCGAGAGTTTCCTCGCCCCACAACAGCAATCGGCTACCGCCCATAAGCCACCCCGGCCGTCAGACGCTTCGGGCTAGGTGAACGTGGAGCGGCGCTATATTTATCAACGTTCATTTACTCATTTGAAGTTCTCGTGTTTCTCTCGCAGCTACGATTTTGATATTGAATGCCTGAAGCTTATGAAGTTGTTCAAGAGTGATAAAATATTGTCGCAACTGGAAAAAGGTCTAACGTTTGCGATATATTGTTCGCTTGGGGTTTAGTAGAGAGGTGAAGGAAGTAGAGGAAGCTCAGAACCTTTACACTGAATGTCGGGCGAGTGATTTTGGAAAATATAAGTCAGAAAAAGACTTTTTTGCTTCAAAAACGATCGTTATGGCGCGAATGATTTTGCGCATTCTGAAAGCCACGATAACGCTCCTATGGGATGAAGTTCGACGTGTGACGTTTGCATTCAAAAAACGAGGTTCAGAATTCGAGAGCGGTAGTCCTGCATGCTCTAATTTAAAACAACAAAAATCAAAGAGGTGGCTATTAATGCATTTCTACTTGATCTTCATCAACTGACTCACTGAGAGCTCCAATGCAATATTACTACTTGTGACTAGTGGTATTGTCGTTATATTAACTTCTTAAAAAGAATTAATGGCTGAGCCCTAACAACAGACATATACTCGAGCAAAGGGCAGTGTGAGAATAATATTTTACCTCTGGTGGCTCAAAAAAGGCGTTGTACATTACGAAAACCTCCCCAGGGGACACAATGCTGTTGCCGTTACTTTTTGTCGACAATTAAGACACGTCTCGGTCGCAATGTAAGAAAAACGACCAACAACATTTCATGACAAGCTGATACAACACGATAACGTACTCTGCCGATTTCAATGACAAAACTATCCAGGAGTTTGAGAATTCATCCTTCATGCACTTATTCTTCTGATGTTATTCCCTCCCCCCCCCCCCCCTCCCAAATGTTTAGGTTGCAGCTGTCTAACGAGAAACAGTCTAGAAAATTCCTCTCTGGGCGAAAATGCACTTCAAATCTCATTTGATGACTGCTTTAACTCAGATCCAGTAGGTTTCTACAGGGATGGAATCGGTAAATTACCTGTGCACTGTCAGACGAGACATATACTATGGATGATTAATTTCTCTCTGATGTTTATTGTTGTGTTCAATAAAATGCTATTAAAATATGCACTGTACTAATTCATATGAAATTCAAATTACCACGATATCCTTAACATGAAAGTCTATTTTAATAAAATATAAAGTATCTGTAAGAGGAACCTGCCTGTTTCAGCAAGAATTACAAAGATGTTAGTCATTCTGGTCTCGAACGGTCTGTATTTACGAGGGCTATCCACAAAGTACATTACGTTTTGGAATTAAAAATAAATAAAGTATTGGAAATTTTTTTTTATTTTATACAGATGAAAGCCACACTTAAATACTACTTTTCTACATAGTTGCCATTTAAATTAAGGCACTTATCGTAGTGATGGACGAGCTTGGAAATTCCTTCGTCGTAAAATTCGGCCGCCTGCGCCTTCAACCACGTGGCTACCTCTTCTTGAAGCTGTGCGTCGTCATCAAAACGCTGCATAGCCAACCACTTCTTCATTGCTGGGAATACGTGGAAGTCGCTCGGTGCCAGGTCGGGACTGTACGGCGGATGAGGAAACAACTCCCACTTAAAAGATTCGAGAACTTCACGAGTGGCATTTGCCGTATGGGCCCGGGCGTTGTCGTGAATCAGCAAGATCTTTGAGCCCAACTTTCCCCTGCGCTTGTTTTGTATTGCTCTTCTGAGGTTGTGCAGAGTTTGGCAATACCTTTGAGAGTTTATTGTAGTGCCTCTTTCCAGGAAATCCACAAAAATCACACCTTTTCTCTCCCAAAAGACAGTCGCCACGTGGTTGAAGGCGCAGGCGGCCGAATTTAACGACGAAGGAATTTCCAAGCTCGTCCATCGCTACGATAAGTGCCTTAATTTAAATGGCAACTATGTAGAAAAGTAGTATTTAAGTGTGGCTTTCATCTGTATATAATTCAAAAAAATTCCAATACTTTATTTATTTTAATTCCAAAACGTAATGTACTTTGTGGATAGCCCTCGTACTTGCCGTCGTGTGTCACTATGAAGTAGTACAGACATGTGGCATTTCATAAATAAAATTACTCATTGATTTTTAGATCTGGCTCCTTGTGGCTCTGCCAGGAAACGGCTACAAATGTGTCTTTCAGCGAGAAGGAAACCGGAAACCAAATTAGCCCCCGCTTTACAGGCGAGCACGTTGCCACACGGCCAGTAGCGCTGTGTTCTCCCTTATTGCTCCAGTGGTTGCATATAAACCCACAGCGTAAAATACGACATTAATAGCAATTCCCACATCGGATAACGTTCCTGGATTCAAAATCATAAATTGATAACTTTATTTCACAGCCTACGTGAAAATCACTCGGGCTAGTTAATGGAAACGATACGAATGTGTCAAGTGAATTTTGTAGGCTAATTCTCTGTTATGCAGGAAGTAACTCGTCCGTCGCAGGGTTGCCATACATACCTTGCGTTGTTGCCAGGATTCATTTACACTTCTAGCAGGAGGAGTACCAGCCCTGAGAGGTTCAGGAAGTAATACATATCGTCTCTCAAAGGCGTAGCGGTCGAGCGCCGAAATACCCAAGGTGTATGTCAATGATTCTTATTTGCGTTTGCGTAACTAGGTTTAGGGAGTAGAGTGTTGTCACTAAGCCGGCCGGGGTGGCCGAGCGGTTCTAGGCGCTACAGTCTAGAACCGCGCGACCGCTAGTCCCATAGTGCTCAGAGCCATTTGTTGTCACTAATAATACTCAAATGCGCCGACTTCAAAGTAAACAACACAAATAAGTAACTGTCACAATTGTTTGCGTTTTTCTGTCTTAAGTGTACTAAAACTGAAAAGCTCATCGCCAGATATGTTTCACATTTTTAGTACATCTCTAGTAGTTATGCTGTAAATGATACGAGTAGGCAACATATCTTTTTTTTTTGTAATAACAGACTTTGAAAACATTTTTCTTGAGATCGATATCAATGGCGCTATCCATACAAGACAGACGCGCAAATGAAAAAACAACGACACAGCATCGATTGCTAAACGTAACGAGACATTGTAAGCTACGAATAACATGAAGCTCCGAATCAAGAAAGGATACTTTACAGGAAACCATAAGAAATGACAGAAAATACAGGCTCAAAATTCCGTTGAAACCTAAACTAGCAAATGAATACAGCGCAGCCTCGATTCCAACTTTAGCTAAAGCGAAAGGAGAAGCAGTTGTTATCAGAAAGTGGAAGTTAACTTGAAAAGTATTCCACTTTCCAGCTGCCACAGAATGCCGCAACCATTTGCTGTGAACTAAATATTTACCTGATCTTGGGCAACTACTTCTAAGAATGACCGAGAAGCATTAATTGCTTCCTTCAAGCATGCGTGTAGCAGCAGCAAAACAAAGAAGTTAATAGCGATAATGACTGTAATGGTCGAAGTACTTAGTAACTTCATAGTCTGCAATGGCATTTCTCGACCTCATAAATTTCTTGAAATAATGAAGGTTTCAAAATGGCTTCGAATCGAGGTTACGACGGCAAAAAGCGTCTTTACATCCCACTGTCACGAGACTAGCATGATTCCCGTGTCTGAAGCCTGCTGATAATTGATCAGTTAATGGGGAACCGATTTGTTTTACTGTGTCTAGCCGGCCGGGGTGGCCGGGCGGTTCTAGGCGCTTCAGTCCGTAACCGCGCGACTGCTTCGGTCGCAGGTTCGAATTCTGCCTCGCGCATGGATGTGTGTGATGTCGTTAGGTTAGTTAGGTTTAAGTAGTTCTGAGTTCTAGGGGACTGATGACCTCAGAAGTTAAGTCCCATAGCGCTCAGAGCCATTTACCGTGTCTAACTTGCAAGCAAAGTGCACCATACGTTACGACGCAAGCATGAACGTAGCATAAGTGGGCTTCAATAACTGCCGGCATGGAAGCTCAGTGTGTTCGGTCAGAGAGTTAGGTGCCCTCTGTTATAATAAATTTAAAAAAAAACGGAGTGAGTGGATCAACGATGAACTTGAATGGGTGCCATGGGACGTCCGTCCCGAACAAATGCAACAAATGACATCAAAAAAAAGTCTGCTGGATTGATCCTACTTTCTTAGATTCCCACTTCCGGCGTGTATTTTAAATATACACAAATAGAACTCGAAACTTTGGAAGGTAGGAGACGAGATACTGGCAGAAGTAAAGCTGTGAGTACCGGGCGTGAGTCGTGCTTCGGTAGCTCAGATGATAGAGCACTTGTCCGCGAAAGGCAAAGGTCCCGAGTTCGAGTCTCGGTCGGGCACACAGTTTTAATCTGCCAGGAAGTTTCGTATCAGCGCACACTCCGCTGCAGAGTGAAAATCTCATTCTCAAGACAAATAGAACTCCTTTGCCTCTAGCAAAGCCAGGTGAAGAACGTAAGGTTGCACCGTAGTTCAGAACGCACATTATAAACATCATATCCCTTCGCTATCACATGGGACAGAGCCGATAGAAGGTCAACGCAAACTCTGTCACCAATGAGATTCCTTACACCAGAACCTTTATTTTATTTGATGAGCCAGTGGTCATTTACCGTCATAGGGCTCTTATTTTACTGAATCTGAGACACTGAAAAATTTTGTTCTGGACTAGGATTCGAATTCGGAACTCCTCTTTCGTGGTATCTGACCCACACAGAACGAAATCGTTTTCCCCAAGGCTGCAAACTGCTGTAGGTCTCCATGAAAGGCGCGTATGTGAGCTCGAATCCTGGTCCAGCACAGAAATATTGATAGTTTCATATCAAATCTAATATACGCACACTGAACCACTAGTGATAATTAATTTTCATTTTTAATGGGTCTTCGTGTGTTGTCAAAAGTCTCGGTAGTCACCGTTTTTCCTAGTCACATATGCACACATCTCACTACTGGTGCGAAAACTATTTGCGTTGCATGCAAGTGAGGCAAATCACAATTCAGGTCGTTCGGATACTTTTGGGTGTGATGGTATGTTGGAAGGTTAAATTCTCTATGCTTTTCTTTTACCTGGTATATAGAGAGAACATAAACTACATATCATCTTCCCAGTCTACAACTATTTTGCTCTTCTATCAGAAAAGTCTCTTTCAAAGTATTAATCTTTTAAAGAGTATCTTCGCATATATCTTATACTCACAGGTTAGTTCGGGAGGACGACGGTTCAATCCCGTGTCCGGCCATCCTGATTTAGGTTTTCCGTGATTTCCCTAAATCGCTCCAGGCAAATGCCGGGATGGTTCCTTTCAAAGGGCACGGCCGACTTCCTTCCCCGTCCTTCCCTAATCCGATGAGACCGATGACCTCGCTGTCTGGTCTCCTTCCCCAAAAACAACCAACCAACCAACCAACCAATCACAGGTTAGTAAGCGGTGGTCACTCGGTTCTCCTTTTTTAAATATAGGTAAAACTACTAAGCCCTGCCGAGCGCGGTGGCCGAGCGGTTCTAGGCGCTTCAGTCCGGAAGCGCGCGACTGCTACGGTCGCAGGTTCGAATCCTGCCTCGGGCATGATGTGTGTGATGCCCTTAGGTTAGTTAGGTTTAAGTAGTTCTAAGTTCTAGGGGACTGATGACCACAGATGTTAAGTCCCATAGTACTCAGAGCCATTTGAATTAATTACTAATGCTAAATACATATAATACCGTAATGCATTCACCATCACAGAACACTAAAGTAAATATTTGTAACAATGGGCAGAAACTGTCTCTACCTGAAATACTGGGTATGAAGACGCACCACAACCGTTTTTAACAGCTGCTCAGTGAAATAACAGTTTCTCTACACTCCTCTATGCTACCAAACCTGATTCATTTTGGAACTTCATTTTTATTAAGTTGGGCCTCACTATAAGTGGATTTGGCAGTTATTTATTAGTGTCCTATGATTATGATGGTGATATTTTGTATATTTAGTGTCAGAAACGAATTTATTTAATGATTGTAAATTGTTTGCTATTTATGTTTGTACCGTTAAGAGCAAAACATCTTATGGGCTAACGACCTGAAGCCTACAACTCTAAGATAAATAATTATTGAAACAACTGCCAAAAAGTGTATGTTTCCATGAAATACCACATAAGTTAAGTGTCCCTGTATTTTGTCTATACATTTATATTAAAATCCGGGTGTGACGGCTGGTTAAGTAATAAAGACCGTTAACATCAGTCATTAGGTACACTCACAGTGGCTAGTTTACATCATCGGTCCCAGGAGCGATTAAGTTCCTCAAGTTTGGAGCCAGGCAGATATTTTCATCAGAGACTCCGACGACTCTGCAGTGACCTATGTGGATACCTTGACTCATGCTTCAGATGAAGAAATGATGACTTCTCTGATAATGTCAGGCATTCCACTACATACAAGAAGCGACTGTACATGTACTAGAGGTTATGTTACTTGTACATCTGCGTTTTCTTAGAGAAGCCCTAACATATGTCAGATGATGTGTGGTATCTCAAACACAAAGACCTCCTCTATGCTAAACAGCATGGATTTCGGAAACATATATACTGTTAAAACCAACTCTTGTTTTTCTCACATAACATTCTGAATGCCAGGGATCAAGGCAGTCAGGCAGATGCAGTATTTATTGACTTCCGGAAAGCACATCACTCAGTATCACACTTAGGCTTATTATCGAAAGTACGCTCGTATGAACTATTAAGAGAAGTTTGGGCGAAATGATGATTTCTTGGTAAGGAGGACACTGCATGTAATGAAGTATGGATAGCCATCGACAGATATGGAAGTAATTTCAGGTCGGCCCCAAGCAAGTGTCTTCCCATTCTGTTCGTATATTAATGACCTTACGGAGAATATTTATAGTAATCCCAGACTTTTCGTAGATGGTACAATTATCTAAACAGAATGTCTGAAAAAAATCTGCAAAAATATTCCTTCTGATCCTCATAACATTTAAAAGTGGTGCAAAGACTGACAACTTGCTTCAAATGTCTATAATGTATAAAACTGTGGACTTCGCAAAGCGAAAAATCGTAGTATTCTATGACTGCGTTATCAGTGAGTCACAGCTGGAATCTGTCAACTAAACACCAGCGTGTAACTCTTTGTAGAGATATGAAATGGACCGAGTCATATATGCTCAGTCGTAGGTAAAACAACTGTCTGACTTCGATTTACTGGTAACGTACTAGAAAAATGCAATGAGTCTACAAAGGAGTTTGCTTACAAGACACTCGTGGTGTTGCAGTTTGTGGGACCCCTGACAAATATGACACTGGCTTTGATTCATCAGTCTTCTAACTGGTTCGATGAAGCCCGCCACGAATTCTTCTCCTGTGTCAACCTTATCAGAGTAGCACTTTCACCCTACGTCCTCAGTTATTCTAAAATTGTTACCCCCTACAGCTTCCTCTAGTACCGTGGAGGTTATTCCCCAATGTCGTAACAGATGTCCCATCATCCTGTCCTTTCTTCTTGTCATTGTTTTCCATATATTCCTTTCCTCGCCGATTCTCTGAAGCACCTCCTCATTCCTTATCTTATCTGACCGCCTAATTTTTAACATCCTTCTGAAGGACATCTCAAATGGTTCGATTTTCTTTTCCCACAGTCCATGTTTCATTACCATACAATACTATGCTCCAAAAGTAAATTCTATTTCGTCCTCAAATTAAGGCCCGTGTTTGATATTAGTAGACTTCTCTCGCACAAGATTGCCTTTTTTCCTTACTAGTTTACATTTTTTTTTTTGTCCTTCTTGCTCCGCTTGTTATAGGTTATTTTGCTTCCTACGCAATAAAATTCCATAACTTCGTCTATCTCGCGATCGCCAATGCTGATGTTAAGTTTCTCGTTGTTCTCATTTCTACTACTTCTCATTATTTTCGTCTTTCTTCGATTTACTCTCAGTTCATATTTTGTACTCGTTGCACTGTGGATAGCAATGTCATCAGCAAATCTTATCACTGACATCCTTTCAACTGGAATTTTAATCCCACTCTTGTACCCTTCTCTTATTTGTATCATTGCTTCTTCGATGTACAGATACATTAAGGGTGAAACACTGCATCACTTTTTTACACCTTTTTTTTTTTAATCCGAGCACTTCGTTCTTGTACATATTGTATACTAGAGTCCTGCATGACAGAGTAAGCGACCACAAAGTATGAGATGAGGCGAGCACACCCTAACTGGATACACTGCCCGCACTAGTTCTAGTGACCGAGTATAGATGCCGTGACCGAATACGTAGCACTTCAAACACATTACACGTGTCATTATCCGTGTGAGACTGCAGCCAGTACGGGCTTCTCATTTGTGGTGTGTCTCTCTCTGTAATCATGCAGCGCGAGGAAGCCAGTGAAGTAAGACGTAAGATTGAAACCAATGTTTAGACATTGAAGAAAGGGAGGGTCTAAAAAGCCAAGTACGGACTACATTTCTGTTAGTTGTAGACGAAAACAGTGCGTCTACTGCGTATGTATCGTGCATAAACTGCTCCACATTAGTGTGTTTCCAGTCAGAAACCAGTCATTTAAAGAAACATAGCTGTAAGAAGCCTCACAAAGATACAGCTCCTTCAGGGATACCGGCAGTAATAAAAAATAGTATTCCAGCAAAGTGTGTTGCAATGTGTGCTAACGATATGAGACCTTTTAATGCTGATTCCGGTGAAGGTTTCGGAGAACTAGGCAAGAATTAATACATCTAGGTGCGCGTTATGGAGAAGATCACGAGGCAGATGTCAGCCAGTTAAATCCGGAACGCGTTAGTGGTTTACTGATCAACAATAACTATAATTTTGTTTCTGTTGCAAACAAGTGAAAAGTATGACAACTTACGTCTGTAAATATTGAATGTTCTTTGTGAAGATGGTTGCCTTCTAGATTACAGGGACAGCACTTATTCAATGGCCGGCCGGTGTGGCCGTGCGGTTAAAGGCGCTACGGTCGCAGGTTCGAATCCTGCCTCGGGCATGGATGTGTGTGATGTCCTTAGTTTAATTAGTTCTAAGTTCTAGGCGACTGATGACCTCAGAAGTTAAGTCGCATAGTGCTCAGAGCCATTTGAACCATTTTTTAACTTATTCAATGTTTCCTGTTAATGAAAGGAAAAATATATCTTCTGTTTGGAAATGACACTCGTCTTCTATCCGCGATTGTATATCATTTTACTTTCCAAGTGCGTTATGAATTTAGCTGTGTCACGTACCCGTTCTAGTAGACGTTACTTTTGTGTTAAACGAGAGAGAGAGACAGAGATAAATACATTGTGTGTGTGTGTGTGTGTGTGTGTGTGTGTGAGAGAGAGAGAGAGAGAGAGAGAGAGAGAGAGAGAGAGAGAGGCGTTGGATTCGTACAGTACAGTGCAGCGAGCCGGGGCGAGGCGAGGCGAGACGTCAGCAGTGACCGGTCACGCTCGGTTATCCGCGAGTCCGGAATCCGTACAACAGACATGGGGCGAGTACGTGACCGAGCCGAGTCGTGTGGGGCCGGACACGAGCGGCTCGGTCCCCCCGTCAACAGGCGAGTCGTGACCGGTCAAACATTGGGCGTTGCAGCACCTTATTGTATACTGATAAGCTGAAATATTATGACCACAGCTCACGACGACGTTCGGTGCCACCTGGTGGCTTTGCAGGCACGTGACGCGGTAACAGAATTATGTAAGCGGAGCAAACACGGACGGGTGGGGGGGGGGGGGGGGGTCACCCTAGCGAAGAAATGGGCTGCAGCAAATTGAGAAATCCATTGAGATAAGCTGCTTTGACAAAGGGCAGATTATTATTAATCAGAATCTGTGAACGACTATCTCGAAAAAGGCGAAGCTGGTCGAATGTTCACGTGCTACTATTGTGAGCATCTACGGAAAGAGGTAGAAGAACTGTGAAACTACCACTACGCTCTAAATGGTTGGACGTCCACGACTCTTCACAATACTTGGGATACGGAGGCTTGTCTGCTCTGTAAAATAGGATAGATGGTGATCTGTGGCGTCTCTGCCGAAAGAGCACAATGCTGGTGTATACACAAGTGCTTTGGAGCACGCCGTTCTTCGTACATTGTTGAAGATGCAGCTCCGCAGCAGACCACCCCTACGAGTTCACACACAACGACATCCTCAGTTACGACTGCAGTTGGCACGGGACCATCGGAATTCGATCGTCGATCAATGGAAACGTGTCGGCTCTTTAGTTGAACCACATTTTTGCTACGCTAAGTCGATGGTCGTCTCCATGAACGCCGTCATCGAGGTGAACGGCGGCTCGAAACGTACTATGTTACGGGAGATAATCTTCTGCGTTCGCATTGGACCTTTGGTGGTAATACAAGAGCAGCTGGCAAATGCGAACCACCTGCATCTCTTCATGATTGATGTCTTCCCCGACAACGATGTCATCTATTAGCAGTATAAGCGTCTCTCGGAACCAGAACCGTGCTACAGTGGTTTGAGGAGCATTATACTGAACTCACGTTGATGTCTTGGCTACCAAATTCGCCTGATATAAATCCTATGAAACCCATCTGGATCGCTATCGGGTGCTATCACCGCCTACGCAAATCAGCGCCCCTTTGGTAACGCGAATTACGCTACTGGCCATTAAAATTGCTACACCAAGAAGAAATGCAGACAATAAGCGGGTATTCAATAAACGAATATATTATACTAGAACTGATGTGTGATTACATTTTCACGCAATTTGGGTGCATAGATCCTGAGAAATCAGCACTCAAAACAACCACCTCTGGCCGTAATAACGGCCTCGATACGCCTGGGCATTGAGTCAAACAGAGCTTGGATGGCGTGTACAGGTACAGCCGCCCATGCAGCTTCAACACGATACCACAGTTCATCAAGGGTAGTGACTGGCGTATTGTGACGAGCCAGTTGCTCGGCCACCTTTTACCAGACGTCTTCAATTGGTGAGAGATCTGAAGAATGTGCTGGCCAGGGCAGCAGTAAAACATTTTCTGTATCCAGAAAGGCCCGTACAGAACCTGGAACATGCGGTCGTGCATTATCCTGCTGAAATGTAGGGTTTCGCTGGGATCGAATAAAGGGTAGAGCCACGGGTCGTAAAACATCTGAAATGTAACGTCCACTGTTCAAAGTGCCGTCAATGCGAACAAGACGTGACCGAGACGTGTAAGCAATGGCACCCCATGCCATCACGTCGGATGATACGCCAGTATGGCGATGACGAATACACGCTTCCACTGTGCGTTCACCACAATGTCGCCAAACACAGATGCGACCATCACGATGCTGTAAACAGAACCTGGATTCATCCGAAAAAATAACGGTTTGCCATTCGGGCACCCAGGTTCGTCGTTGAGTACAGCATCGCAAGCGCTCCTGTCTGTCATGCAGCGTCAAGGGTAACCGCAGCCATGGTCTCCGAGCTGATAGTCCATGCTGCTGCAAACGGCGTCGAACTGTTCGTGCAGATGGTTGTTGTCTTGCAAACGTCCCCATCTGTTGACTCAGGGATCGAGACGTGGCTGCACGATCCGTTACAGCCATGCGGACAAGATGCCTGTCATCTCGACTGCTACTGATACGAGGCCGTTGGGATCCAGCACGGCGATTCCATATTCTGCTAACAGTCATTAGTGTGGTGTCACCGCCAGACACCACACTTGGTAGGTGGTAGTTTTAAATCGGCCGCGGTCCATTAGTACATGTCGGACCCGCGTGTCGCCACTGTCAGTGTTCGCAGACCGAGCGCCACCACAAGGCAGCTCTCGAGATACGGGCTAGCACTCGCCCGAGTTGTACGGACGACGTAGCTAGCGATGCACACTGACGAAGCCTCGCTCATTTGCAGAGCAGATAGTTAGAATAGCCTTCAGCTAAGTCAATGGCTATGACCTAGCAAGGCGCCATTAGTAGTTTATTGCCTGAATCTACAGAGTCTCACTTGTATCGTCAATAGCGATGTACAACAAGGATGGATTAAAGTTATGCATTCCAGCAGCTACGTACTTTTCTTTATAGCATTCATTACGTATCCTGTTTCAGACCTCACGCCATCCTTCGTGAGCTTATAGCGTGCATTGCGGTCCCCTCAAACCACACTGTGTCGGCACTTCTGACGACACATCAGTTGGCGGCGAGGCTTAAAAGAGGAATTAGCGTTCGTATTGCCATAATTTACTTGTCATGGCTTCGCCACAATCTCCAGATGTACTGTCCGAATTTTATCGCTTGCAGAATCAGCAGACGCAGGCGTTATTGGATGCCCTTGGACAGCTCGTCCAGGGTCAACGTGCAATGCAAAGCGATGCGGCAGCCGCCGCTTCACCGCTACTGCAGCCACGTGTGCCGCGCAAGCACGCAAATGCAGTGAAATCATGCCCACGGTGTGCTACTACACATTCGCATGAGAATTGCCCGTCACGCCAAGCTATTTGCTTTTTCTATCATAAAAAAGGACATGTTCAGAGTGTTTGCCAGAAAAAGCTCAGATCGGACACTAAAAACAACGATTCCAGGCCCTTTGCTTCGCGCCGGAATCGAACCACGAATACTCAGGCTCGTGAACCTTCGCCCATGGACGTTCATGTAGTTAATTCCACTCCGTCCAGTGCCACTTTCTCTAACAGTGACTGTGTGCGTCCCACAAAAAGTGTGCGTCGACGTCGCCGGAAATCTCGTCAGGTCGCAAGTGCTTATGTACCTGTATCAGTTCAAATTGCACGAGAAAGTCGCTCTTGTCGTCGGCAGGACAATAAACTTTTTGTAGACTTGGACTTTGAAGGCAAAGTGATACCATTCCAGCTCGATACCGGAGCTGCAGTTTCATTGATCAATCACGACACGTACAAACAACTGTGCAAACCTCCGTTGCGTGCCGCAACTGTTAAGTTACATAGTTATTCAGGACAGCAGATCCCTGTGTTAGGACAGTGTACTCTTCTTGCAACATACAAGGGGCAAACAAAACTTGTGTAATTTTACGTTCTTCGTTCTTCTTCTGCAGTGAACTTGTTTGGTTTAGATTTATTTCAGTTGTTTAACTTGTCGATAGTCAATCAGGTCCTCTCAGTGAACCAGACTGTGCCTTCCGCCAGTGTTTCTCGTCTATGTGAAGAATTTGCAGACATTTTTGCACCGGGCCTTGGTTGCGCTAAGAACTATGAAGCACATTTGGAACTGAAAGTCAACGCGCAACCGAAATTTTTCAGAGCGCGCAATGTTCCCCACGCATTGCGTGATGGGGTCGCAAGAACATTGCACGATTTAGAATCACAAGGTGTAATTGAACGTGTGCAGGCTTCTCTCTGGGCCTCACCATTAGTAATTTTGCCAAAACCTTCCGGAAAATTGAGACTTTGTGTGGACTTCAAGGCAACAGTGAATCCACAACTAGTGATTGCAACTTTTCCTTTACCCCGCCCGGAAGATCTTTTTGATAAACTGTGCCCGGGTAAATACTTTTCGAAGTTGGACCTAGCAGATGCGTACTTGCAAATACCGGTGGACGCCGAATCCCAGCGCGTCTTGGTGGTTAACACGCATCTTGGTTTGTACCGATTCAAAAGACTGCCATTCGGGTGTGCATCCGCCCCTGCATTGTTTCAGCAATATTTACACACTGTTTGTGCGTCGGTCCCTACTGCTGCGAACTATCTGGACGATATTGTGATCTCCGGAAAGACAGCAGATGAACATTTAGCAAATCTTCGAACATTATTTCAGGTTTTGCAACAAAATGGTCTTCGCTTGCGGAAGGACAAATGTGTGTTTTTTGCTCGTGACTTGCCATATCTGGGACATGTAATCAATGCCCAAGGCATACATCCCAGTCCAGAGCACCTCCGTGCCATACAAGACTTGCCTTCGCCGCGGAATTTGAAGCAGCTACAGAGTGTGTTGGGAAAAATTAACTATTATCATAACTTTCTCCCCATGCCTCTTCCATTTCAGCTCCGCTTCATCGCTTACGCCGTAAAGGTGTTCCGTTCGTCTGGAAGACGGAATGCGAACGCGCTTTTCGCCAGTTGAAATCGGCGTTGCTTTCAAATACTTCCCTTACGCCATTCGATCCCCAGAAACCCCTTTTGTTGATGGTAGATGCATCGGATTTCGGGATCGGTGCTGTGCTTGCGCACAAAGATGGATCGCATGATCGCCCTATTGCCTTTGCGTCCAAATTGTTCTCGTCTGTGCAAAGAAATTATTCACAAATCGAGAAAGAAGCTTTGGCTCTCGTGTTTGGTGTTACTAAGTTCCATGATTTCTTGTATGGTCGTCACTTTACCATCATCACAGACCACAAACCTTTGACATCGCATTTACATCCGAACAAGCCTGTACCTCCACGTACAGCGCAGAAATTCATTCACTGGTCTATTTTCCTCTCGCAGTACCGCTACGATATCTTGTATCGGTCCACCGCTAAGCACGGAAACGCCGATGCGTTGTCCCGTTTGCCTGTTGCTGAGGATAGAGCATTCGATTCTTCCGAACTTGCTTGCATGTTCATTGATTCGGAAACCGATGACGTGGTGGAATCGTTTCCGATTGATTTTCGTCGTGTAGCTACAGCCACAGCTGCTGACCCTGTCCTTGCTACCGTTTTGCGTTTTGTTGCTACTCAATGGCCCTTGTCGAAGTCGCGGATTGAGGATCCGCTGGTTCGCCGATTTTTTGCTCACAAGGAGAGACTTTTTGTACGACGTGGTGTTTTGTTGTTGCGTTCTGATAATGATCAGTACAGAGTCGTGGTCCCACGTTCGTTACAGTCCTCTGTTTTACGACTTCTTCACCAAGGACATTGGAGTATCGTGCGAACGAAACAACTTGCTCGTCAGCACTGTACTTGGTTCGGAATCGATGCTGCGATTACGAATATGTGCTCTTCTTGCATGGCGTGTGCCGAACAACAATCCGCACCACCGCGGAAATTCTTTGCATGGCCCAAAGCCACTTACCGTTGGCAACGCTTGCACATCGATTTTGCTGGTCCATTCTGGAATGCTAGATGGTTGGTTGTGGTAGATGCCTTCAGTAATTTTCCTTTTGTTGTCGGATGTCTTCCACGACGTTATCTGTCACCATCCAAGCGTTGTCTGCTATCTTTTGCATTGAAGGTCTTCCGCGGACTATTGTTTCCGACAATGGCCCACAATTCATGTCTGCAGAATTTCAGTCTTTCTGCAAGGCCAATGGTATTCAACATCTGACATCCGCGCCGTTTTCGCCTCAGTCAAACGGTGCCGCTGAACGATTGGTCCGGACTTTCAAGTCACAGATGTTGAAGTTGAAAGAGTCGCATTCTCGGGAGGACGCGTTGTTGCTCTTTTTGTCTTCGTATCGCTCTCAGCCCCGAGATGGTCGCTCGCCGGCTGAGTTGCTCCACGGTCGTCCTCATCGAACCTTGATGTCTTTGCTGCATCCGCCGCATCAGGTTCCTGTGCAGCGGCAGACTCCTGCTTTTGCTCCAGGCGACGTTGTATTATATCGCAACTATCGCGGTTCACGGCGTTGGCTCGCAGGACGCCTTCTTCGCTGCCTCGGCCGCGCGATGTATCTGGTTTTGGGGGCCTCTGGTGAGGTGCGTCGGCATCTCAATCAGCTGCGCCTCTGTCGTCGCCTGGGTTCTGCCGCTCCCCGTCTGCTTCCAGCGCCGCCGCCGCCGCCTGTTCTCCCGCCGGCGATGCCCGCAGTAGACGCGTCGCTGCAACCGCCTGGCGCCTCCCTGGGTCCCGCGACGCCGATCGCTTCCCGTGACCAGATGTCCTCCGCCATGGAACTTTTGCCCGCTCCGGTCCACACGGCGTCTTCGCGCGTCGGGTACCCCGACGCAATGGAGGTCGACCCTTCGGCCCCTCCTGTCTCTTTACGGGCGCATACACCGCATGTTCACGTGCACCCTGGACTAGGTTTTCAGGCGTTTCCTAGCTCCCCTCGGACCGAATGGCCGGGTGCGGGTGGCACAGCCTCGCCTGTTGTTAGGCTCCCCACCTCATCGCATACGTCAACATGGGGTCCTCCCCACGGCGGGCGGAAGCCTTATAACACGACCGTTCGCCGATTTGCGGGGGAGGAATGTGGTGTCACCGCCAGACACCACACTTGCTAGGTGGTAGTTTTAAATCGGCCGCGGTCCATTAGTACATGTCGGACCCGCGTGTCGCCACTATCAGTGAGCGCCACCACAAGGCAGCTCTCGAGATAGGGACTAGCACTCGCCCCAGTTGTACGGACGACGTAGCTAGCGATGCACACTGACGAAGCCTCGCTCATTTGCAGAGCAGATAGTTAGAATAGCCTTCAGCTAAGTCAATGGCTACGACCTAGCAAGGCACCATTAGTAGTTTATTGCCTGAATCTACAGAGTCTCACTTGTATCGTCAATAGCGATGTACAACAAGGATGGATTAATGTTATGTATTCCAGCAGCTACGTACTTTTCTTTATAGCATTCATTACGTATCCTGTTTCAGACCTCACGCCATCCTGCGTGAGCTTATAGCGTGCATTGCGGTCCCCTCAAACCACACTGTGTCGGCACTTCTGACGACACATCAATTGGATCTCGACCAACGCGAGCAGCAATGTCGCGATATGATAAACCGCAATCGCGATAGGCTAGAATCCGACCTTTATCAAAGTCGGAAATGTGGTGGTACGCATTTCTCCTCGTTACACGAGGCATCACAACAACGTTTCACCAGGCAACGCCGGTCGACTAATGTTTGTGTATGAGAAATCGGTTGGAAACTTTCCTCGTGTCAGCACGTCGTAGGTGTCGCTGCCGGCGCCAGCCTTGTGTGAATGCTCTGAAAAGCTAATCATTTGCATACCACAGCATCTTCTTCCTGTCGGTTAAATTTCGCGTCTGTAGCACGTCATCTTCGTGGTGTAGCAATTTTAATGGCCAGTAGTGTACATGATCTGTAAGTAGACTCTAACGCCACATACTTCCACAAACCTGCCGACGAACTGTCGGATCCCTGATACGTAGAATCAGTGTTGTTTTTCTCTCCAAAGACGGATAAACAAACTATTAAGCGGGTGGTCGTAATGTTTTGGCTCATCAGTGCCTATTGCCCGTCTTTCGCTATAGCTTACCCCTACTTTTACTTGAATTTCTAACACCTTACACCATTTTACATTGTCTAACGCTTTAACAGCCTGACAAATCCTAATGTCTTGTGACAAACAGACCATACTTAAGGGCACAGGTTTGTCTGGTATATGGGGGAGTGTCACGGAGATGCTAAAAAAAATTTAAGTGGCAGACGGTTAAAGACAGACGCAAACTATCCCGTAAAACCCTACTAACAATGTTTCAAGAACTGTCTTTAAGTGATTATGAATCTACTAGTGCCCCCTTCGTATCGTTCCCTTAGGGGTAGAGAAGACAATATTACACCAAAGACGTGTCAGCAACCGTTCTTACGGCGCTCCATATGTGAATGGAACGGGAAGAAGCCCTGAGAACTCGTAAAATGGGAACTCCTCTCTGCCATACATTTCAGAATGGTTTGCAGAAGGGAACGCTTATATTGTTCTGATTCTTAAGTAGCAAAAGCCAAACAGAACGCCGCTTGCTTTTATAGGCTACCTGCTTTAGGTAGTGTAGCAGCAGACTGTGTGGCTCAATGCCCTGGTACAAGTCTCAATTGGACGCTACATCAGCGATTTATGTGTCCCTAATCTATCCCAGAAGTACCTCCGAGGAAAGTGCACCAACAGGTTAACATGGAATCCGAACCACGTGATGTTCCATCACGTCCATACGAGGCGCTGGTTTAGGTTGAAGACGGACGGAAAAATTCCGACTGGGATTAGATGCCGCGACCTTTCGGTTGCGGGCATGTGCTTTACCATTAGACCGCCAGCTCGAAAACGCTTCAGTCAAAACTATTGCAACAGTAGAGAGATTTCAGCTTATCGGGTATAAACGGGGAGACTCAAACTATTACAACATCCAGTAGCGATAAGGAATCTTTGGCTAAAGAGAGCATTTCAGTTCAGCCACATGTATAACATAAATCGCCTTAAAATCTGATTACATTAATATTGAAGCTTTTCGCGAGAGCAAGTTTCAATCTTCGAACGCACACCATGATACTAATTAGAATACTTCATCGAATAAAGTTACAAAGCTGTGCATAAGTTTTAAAAAAGTTTCTTTCACCTTCATTGGCGTTCCTTTTGTCAGCCACCATCCATCTCCGTCGTGACCATACGGTATGTCGAACAGTACAGTGTATTTGGGGAACAAGATATAAAGTATTGTCGAATTGTTGCCACATCTTCCATTAGCTTGTCTTCGAGCGCGGCCGTTACAGCGACACTAACGTCACTAACGCATACACCATACGTGCATAATGTACAATCAACTGCACCAACTCATGTTTACATTAAAATGGGGGGCTGCTACCCGCCAAAGACACAAGTGTGATCCTAGTCAGATGTCATCTGTGAGCTGTCATGTCGATACATGTATCTGTGGCTCGGAAAGATGCAGAAAACTAGTCTTCGGATTGAAGACTGCTAATAAAGGAAGTAAAAGTTACGTTACTTTCGTGGAATAAGAGTGAACGACAAAACGTGCAGCTCAGAATGATGTCTGTAGCGTTATATCATTTTACTTTCAAATCTGGTCGCAGTATTTGTATATTCATAGCACGCTGTGTGAATATACAAATACTGCAACAAGTTACTGCACTTGTTCCAGCAAGCAAGCAGTGCTCGCAATGTTTGCGTTATTAACACTGTCGCAGTCAGTATCGTTACAGTCGAATTGACAGCCACAATGCCAGAAACAGTGCTACACAGCAAGATTCCATCGTGCAGCGATCTTTCATGAATTCATGTAGAAAAACTGTTTGGGGTTTGTATTTAGTTAACGAAGCTGCAGTAGAATATAATAAATGAAGCTTTAAAGAGGTTTCGAATTGCCCTTATAATGCAGCCTATAGTCAAGCCCATTAGCCTTGTCGTGTGTCTGCAAACATTAACGTACACTAAGCTCAACCATTAGACCTTCCGAATATGAGAAAAAATGATTTCGCCAGGTCCTCCCTCGCCCCCCCCCCCCCCCCCCCGCCCCCACCGTTTTCCTAAATATGGTCCGTATTTCAAAATATGTTAAAATATGTGTGAATTCCTAAAGGACCAAACTGCTTAGGTCATCGGTACCTAGACCTGCACACTACTTAAACTAACTTATGCTAAGAACAACACAAACACCCACGCCCGAGGGAGGACTCGAATCTCCGGCGGGAGTGGCTGGGTCCGTAGTTTCTCGGACGGCTGGACAAGGGGTACTGTTGAGGATTCCATCGAGCGCAACCACCACTCTTTGAGGAAAGTTCCGTTCGACACATTACACCTTTTCTGATAAAAATTTAATGGCATTATACGTTATACGAGTGCTGACAAAGAAGTATTTCCCCCTCAATTTCCGTTTTTGGGAACCGTGATGCAGTGCGTGTACATCAAGATTTCGTTAACAATTCCCATGGTGAAGAATGTACCTAGGATCTGACCTAGAGATAGAGATGAGGGGGAACCTCAAGTTATATTAGTTTCATGGAAAAGGAGATGAAGGAAACGAAACATAATTTCTCAGAAAATAAAATTCAACTTTATCAAAGAACTGTTTTTAATAGTCATCAAATGTACTAATTCTACCACTGTATAATACACTGATGAACTAAAACATTATGACCACCTACTTGAAATGTGTTATTCCATCTCTGTCCGCCCCGATAGCTGAGGGGTCAGCGTGATGGATTGCCGTCCTACAGGCCCGGGTTCGATTCCCGGCTGGATCGGGGATTTTCTCCACTCAGGGACTGGATGTTGTACTGTCTTCATCATCATTTCATCCCCATCCGGCGCCCAATGAGGCGTCGAATGTAATAAGACCTGCACCAAGGCGGCCGGACCTGCCCCGCAACGGGCCTCCCGGCCAATGACGCCAATCGTTCATTTCCATTTCCATTCCATCTCTGTCGCAATTCAGCAGTGAGTTTGCATGCCATGGATTTGAAAAGTATTTGAAAGGTTTCCAGAGGTTTCTGGCACCAGATACCTACGCACAGGTCACACTCTTCCCGTAATTTACGAGTGTTCGTTTATGGGCGCGGAGCTGGCTCTCAATAGCGTCCCAGTTGGGTTTCATCGGATTCATATAATCCGAAATTGATGGCCAAAACGTCAACGTGAATTCACTGTCATGCTCCTCAACCTACTGCAACACAATTCTGGCCTTATGACAGTGGTGCCTAAAAATATTCACGTAGTCCACAGTCTTCGATTGCTACCGAATGTCCCATGGAAGCTCAGGTGAACGTCCCCCATAACATAATACTGCTTCCACCGGCCCTGGTCATGGCGCGCTACACGTTCCTAGCACCCGTTCGCCTGGATGACGGCTTATCTGGAAACGATCATCGAACTGGTTTAACAAGAAAAGGGATTCAGCCGACCAGGCGACACGATTCCACTGATCCGCGGTCCAATCTCGATGATACCGTGCCCACGGTAATCATGACCGACGATCTTGTTGGGTCAACATGGGAACACGTAGTGGTCCTCTGTTGCGGAACGGTATGTTCAACACTGGTGCCTGCGACAGCACTCCAGCACTGTGTTTTGACGTCAGATCTGCCACAGTTCGCTGCTTATCCTGCTTTTGAGAGGGGGAAAGATCACAATTCCATGTTCTGGGACGAGATGTGGACGTCCAACTTATTGTCTCCTACCCGTAGTTTCAGCGTTCTTTACCACTTTCCACAGACCCTCACGACGGTAGCACGAGAACAGCAAACAATCTTCACCCTTTCCGAGATGCTCGCGTCCCCAGGAACTGCGCCGCAACAGTCAGGGTTTTTTCAAAGCCGCTTAAGTCGGCGTATTTCCGCGTATCGTCGCTAGAATGATTCCCATTCGTCTTTGCTCCGCTCATATACTTTGCAAGAGGTCCATGATTAAGGAATTTGTTGCTAGCGCACTCGAGCAGATGTAATTTCGATGGATTGCTCACGCGCTGCCTGCGTTATGTAAGCTGTAAGAGAATCTCAGCCCAGAGAGCAGTGTTGACTGCAGTAGGAACTGTGTAGTAGTAGCGAGCAGTCTGGTGTATCGTGTTGGCTGGGCCGGTCGTGGTGCAGCGATGGCGGAGCCTGGGCGATGTAATATAAGGTAAAAGCAGCATAGCGCACATGTACTATTGTTATGTCAAGCCCCATGTAAAGGTTTTAAAAAAATCTCTTAATAATAATCTTTCATATAAAAAAATTAACTTTTGATAATCATTCATCTGAATTTAAAGAACTTACTAATTTCTCCAATCCATGGTCATTCCGATTATTGTGAAGAAAAATCAGTTGTTTCTTTTTATACATGACAAATCTATCTGCCAGCATTGCACAGGGCTGTGCCAGAAAAATTTCTTATAGGAGCAGATATAAACGCGTTATCCGGCGACCTTATTGAGGTAAGAATTTTCAATTTATTCAGAATGATCTTTCAGGGCCATGACGCAGCACTGCTGACGTCCAAAATTTACCAGTTTAAATTCACTGTCACTATTGAATGGTTATAAGTGAGTGACAATTTTATTGAGAGGTTAGTCACATTGTATTATTGGTAGGTTACGGAATTTATCTGTTGGTAGGTTACGCTAAATGTCAATGTTATAATTATATTTTTTTACTGTTGGGAGGTTACGGAATTTTTCTGTTGGGAGGTTACAACTTCTCTTACCGTGTCATGTGGCCTCAGCGTCACCAGGCAGCATACAACCTCGCGGTGGACAGTGGTCATAATGCTTTGGCGCATCAGTGTAGCTACTAACCACCTGCAATGTACTTGATTGACAAGGGAATTGTCGTATTTGTTAGGTCGAAAATTGAAACCTGCAATGATCTCTTTGCCACTCGTAATTAAGGTCGCTTAAAATACGTATACCAAATTCCAGCAGCTGATATGCGCTGAAACTCACTGAAAAGTAATTATCAAAAAAGGCATGTTTCGGATGGTTTCCACGCTCGGAACTTCCTGGTGTACAACAGTGAACTCTATCGCTCTGCGACTGCTTCCTTTGGGAGCGCTGAATCGCCAGCTGAAAGCGAACGAAGATAACTGATTATTCGTAGAGAATTACAACTTATACACTGACGGGGAAAAAGGAGCAAAACCAGGAAGGAGTTGCGCGAAATAAACGAAATTTGGTAAGCGTGATTCTACAGCTGAAAGATGATGTTTACTCATATTTAGCGCCAGTCACAGAAGACTGGCGCAAGAATACTTTTAATGCGTCAAACAGGCCGTTAACACCTCACTGAGTTTGAACGAGTTCGTGTAATATGCTACGAGAAGCTGGATGTTCCTTCTAAGATATTGCAGAAGGGCTTGGCAGGAATGTATGCCACTGCACGTGATTCTTGGCAGCGGTGGTCACGGGAAAATTCGGTCGCAAGAAGACTGGGTTCCAGACGTCCAAGTGGCACTATTGAGAGGGAAGACCATCGTGTCGGCGTATGGATCTGGCTCATCGTACTGCATTTACAGAAGCAATCTGAGCAGCAGTTCGCATTACAGTGACGTAGTGAACTGTAACAAATCGGTTACTTCAAGGTCAGCTCCCAGCCAGACACCCTGTAGTGTGCATTCCACTGTCCCCAAACCACTACCAAGTGCAACTTCCGTGGTATCAGTCGAGAAGTCAATGGAGGATGGAGTGGAGGTCTGTTGTCTTTTATGACGATGTTCTGCCTCGGTACTAGTGATGGCCGTGTGTTGCTTAGGAGAAGGCAAGGTAATTGCCTACAACCAGCTTGTCTTCATGATAGATACACTAGACCTACATATGGCGTTATGGTCCGGGATGCGACTTCGTATGAGAGCTGGAGCACTCTCGTGGTTAACCCACACACCCCAACTGCAAATTTGTACTCCAATGTAGTGACTGGGCCAGTTGTGCTGCCATTCATGAACAGCATTCAAGATGGCGTTTTTAACAGGATAACGCTCGCCCACCTATCGCTGTTCAAATGGCTCTGAGCACTATGGGACTTAACTTCTAAGGTCATCAGTCCCCTAGAACTTTAGAACTACTTAAACCTAACTAACCTGAGGACATCACACACATCCTTGCCCAAGGCAGGATTCGAATCTGCGACCGTAGCGGTCGCGCGGTTCCTGACCGTAGCGCCTAGAACCGCTCGGCCACACCGGCCGGCCTATCGCTGTTGTACCCCAGCATGCTCTACAGAGTGTGGTGCCGATGGAGATCGACTTTGCACTGCTGACGTCGACGTCATTGCCGGTCCAGCTGCCAGAGGCTGTTAGTGGAAGCACCGTCCCTGGACAAGATCGATGACCCTGGAATTCCACCTGCAGTCAAACTGACTACAGCATCCGCATCACTAAATGCAAGCATTCACACTGTGACCAGTTTTTCAGCCAGTGTTTCCGGCCACTTGCAAGGTGCATATTGAATTGCCAGGGACCTTCCATCGGCCATCGCTACTCTTCCTGTCTCCTCAGTTGGACAGTTGGTAACCTTGCACAATGCCGCATGTACGGAGACAGAGCTCTCGTGAAAGATAAGTAATTTAGGTTGTAATTAATTGTAGTTGAACACTTTTAACTAATTAAATACGTTCTTTAGTGTACCCTTCAAGCTCACCATTAAATGTTTTTCTTTTATTTGCGTAGTGTTCCAGTAATCGCGAAAAGTTCGTTTGTTTACTTACTGCTGCTTAGGCCTAATTTTTCGTGTGTGCATATTTAGCGTTATACCGCTATTGTAAGTGCATTTGCTATAGTTTAACTGATTAAATACGTTCATTATGGTGCTTTTCAAGCTCACCATTAAACGTTTTTCTTTTATTTGCGTATTCTTCTAGTAATCGCAAAAAGTCCGTTTTGGTTACATTCGGCTGCTTAGGCCTAATTTTTGAACGTGCATATTTAGCGTTATACCACAAATTTAAGTGCATTTGCTAATAGTTTACATACATATTAGTTTCCAAAACATATTTAGTGTCCGTTTACATCTGTATTTAATATATTATCGTTATCACTTAGTAAATCTCTTAACTAGTTCCACACTACCGTGGATACTAAGTGTGTGAGCTGCAGTAGGAAAGTTAGTTCAGGGATTTTGCGCAGCTGTTGTGACAGGGGGTTTCATTGGGGGAAATGTAGCGGCGTCGGAATTGGGGAAGCAAACGAGACTCTTCCATTCTTTTGCAGGGTTTGTTCAAGAAATAGGATTACAGCTGAACAGGAGAAGAAAATTAGAGCCCTTCAGGCTCATTTGGACACAGCGAGGGAGGAACTGAAGAGGTTAAGGGGGGAGGAGGGCAAACAGCGGTGGGAAGTGGTAGCTGGGAACAGAGGCCACAGTGTCTGACAATTTCCCAGTTGGCACAACCAATGGATTTGCCTTGCTACCACAGTTAAGTAAGGAAGAGGCTCCAGAAGAAGTAGATGTAGTTAAGATGCGACAGAATCTCACTAGGAAACCAACTGTTTCAAAAGAAAGTAGAAAGTAAGAGGAAAGTTCTGTTTTTAGGTAGTAGCCATGGAAGTGATGTGGGCCAGATTCTGCAGGAAAAATTAGGTGACAGGTACCAGGTCACAAACTTTTTCAAGCCATGTACATGTCTTAGCCAGGTGGTAGAGGATACAGGTTCCTTGCGCAAGGGTTTCTCAAAGCAGGATCATGTGATGATGGTGGATGGAGTGGGAAACAGTATTGATAGGGATCAGGGCTACAGTACTCAGTGTGACCTGGTGAAAATAGCCTCTGCAATGACCCATACCAATGTTGGGCTGGTGCCTGCTTTCGTGCAGTCCCAGTTGAACTCTCTGTCAGGAGGGTAAATATGGAGTTGGATCAGTTGCGTAGGGCGGCCACTCTGGCAGACATTGGATTGGTTCCTGTCGAGGCTATTGATAGGGGGGATTCACAAGGCATGGCCTACACCTCAGTAGGAAAGGGAAGGGGAAACTGGCAGGGTTGTTAGAGAAATCCTTAACGGGGGACACTAGTACTCATGGATGTACCTCTTTTTTAGACCAATATCAGTGTCCAATGAGAAGTTCAGGCAGGCAGGGGCTAAAGAGGTCCAAAACTCACAAGATTCTCACAACAGTAAAGTAAATAATAATGTTACCATACTTAACCAAAATATTGGTGGATTAAAGATAAAAGTAGATTCTCACAAACGTAAAGTAAAAAATAATGTTACCATTTTTCATCACAATATTCCGGGATTGAAGAATAAATTTGACGAGTTCCTGGTTTGTTTAGATGTCATTGAATCTGATAATGTAATAGATAAACTATGCCTGTCTGAGTATCACATTGTGTCTGATATGGAAAAGGTAAATATCAGTGGTTATGAACTAGCTGTTATAAACTAGCTGCACATATGAATAGAGAGAATAAGTGAGAGGAGTTGCCATATATGTCAAAAGTTATCACTGTGTAAAAAGCTTAGATACAAAAAAGTTTTGTCTAGAGCAACGTATAGAAGCATGTTCCTGTCAACTTAAACTGAAGGAGGGCTCTTTTATAATTGTAATAGTATGTAGGTCCCCTTCAGGAAACTTTCATCTATTCCTGAAAAACTTGGATGCCTTGTTGTGCTATCTGTCAGATAGCGGAAAGTAAATTATTATTTGTGGGGACTTCAGTATTGATTCACTGAAAGAGTGTAATAGGAAGAATGACCTGGAAGTCTTGCTCGATTCTTTCAATTTGACATCTGTCATTGATTTTCCTACTCGGAAGGTCAGCAGCACGTTGATAGATAACACTTTTATTGACCAAGATAAATTTAAAAGCATAAATTCATGTCCTGTTGATAATGGTCTTTCTGATCATGGTGCTCAGCTAGTTACAGTATATGACATAGCTCCATTCAGTAATTCAAAACTATCCTCCAAAGTTGTGCATTCAATTAATGACTCAACAATTAGAAATTTCAGGGAAAATCTTCAGCAGTTAGACTGGGATGAGGTGTACAAGGAACCCAATGTTAATTTAGAATATAACTTATTTCATGATACACTTGTGAGAGAATTTGAAAACTGTTTACCCAAGAAAGTAGTTAATTCTAATTATAAGAAACCATGCAAAAAACCTTGGCTTACTAAAGGAATAAAAATATCTTGTAAACACAAAAGGGAACTGTATCCAACAACAAGAAAGAGTAATGACCCAGAAGCAGCCAAATATTATTAAAACTTCTGTGCTACATTAAGAAAGGTTATTAAAAAGTCCAGAAGCATGTGCATCATGTCTGAGATTAACACCTCTGATGACAAAATCAAATTAATTTGGAATATTATTACAAGGGAGACAGGGCAACCGAGAGTACAGGATGACGGCATTACCATCAAAGCGAATGGAAACTTGACAAATAACAAGCTGGAAGTCGAAAATATTTTGAATAATTATTTTTTAAAATGTTGTAGAGAAAATAAGATCTAAATGTTCATTAGAAGAAGCAAGGCAGTTAATGGAAGAGGCCTTACCCACACAATTTGATACAATTGAAATTCCACCCACCTCTCCTTCTGAAATTACGAAGATAATAAACACTCTCAAGAATAACAGCTCACATGGAATTGATGGCATTTCCAGCAGGATAATAAAATCTTGTTCCCAAGAGATAAGTGGGATTCTTAGCTGCATGTGTAATGGCTCTATGAAGCAGAGTATTTTACCAGGTAGACTGATGTATGTCATTGTTAAACCACTGCTTAAAAAGGGGGATACGTCTGATGTCAACAACCGCCCAATCTCTCTTCTGACTGCCTTATCCAAAATTATTGAAAAAGTAATGTATTGTACAATAGCTTCACACCTTTGTAAAAATAAAGTTTTAAAAATGTCAGTTTGGTTTCCAGAAAGGTTTTTCAACAGAAAATGCTATATATACTTTCACTAATCAAATATTAAATGCTCTGAGTAACCGGAAGTCCCCATTGGCTTTTTGTGATCTCTCAAAGGCTTTTGATTGTGCAAATTATGGAATACTTCTAGATAAGCTCAAGTATTGTGATATGAATGGGACAGCGCTCAAACAGCTTAAATCATACCTAACTGGAAGAGTGCAGAAAGTTGAAATAAGCAGTTCACATAATATGGATAAAACTGGTGATTTCTCAAACTGGGGAACAATCAAGAATGGGGTGCCGCAAGGTTCAGTCTTGGGTCCTCTGCTGTTCTTAATATACATTAAGGACTTGCCATTCTATATTCACGAAGATGCAAAGCTGGTACTTTTTGCCGATGATACATGTATAGCTATCACACCCAACAGACAAGAATTAACTGATGAAATTGTAAACTATGTTTTTCAGAAAATCGTTAAGTGGTTCTCTGAAAATGGTCTCTGATTAAACTTTGACAAAACACAGTATATACAGTTCCTCACAGTAAATGGAATGACATCATTAATAAATATAGACATAGATCAGAAATCAGTAGCTAAGGTAGAAAATTCAAAATTTCTAGATGTATGCATTGATAAGGGGTTGAACTGGAAAGACACACTGATGAGCTGCTGAAACGTTAAGGTTCAGCTACTTATGGTATTAGTGTCATTGCAAATTTTGGCGGTATACATCTCAGTAAATTAGCTTACCACGCCTATTTTCATTTTCTGCTTTCGTATGGCTTCATATTCTGGGGTATTTCATCATTGAGTAAAAGTGTTCATTGCACAAAAGCGTGTAATCAGAATAATTGCTGGAGCTCATCCAATATCATCCTGCAGACACTTATTTAAAGAGCAAGGGATCTTACTGTAGCCTCACAATACATATATTCACTTATGAAATTTGTTATTAACAATCCGGACGAATTCAAAAGTAATAGCAGTGTACATGGCTACAACATTAGGAGAAAGGATGACCTTCATTACTCAAGGTTAAATGTAACTTTGGCTCAGAAGGGGGTAAATTATGCTGCCACAAAAGTCTTTGGTCACTTACCTAATAGCATCAAAAGTCTGACAGATAGTCATATAGCACTTAAAAGGAAATTAAAAGAATTTATGAATGGCACCTCCTTCTACTCATTAGATGAAATTTTGGATATAGTAAGTGGGTAATTTCTCCACCCCTCACCCAAAAAAAGAATTAAAAATATTAAGTGACATGTAATACTTTGTGTTATGTAATATCTTGTATAGACACCTTTTATTAACCTGACACGTTCCACATCATTACGAAGTGTCGTATTCATGATCTATGGAACAAGTACTAATCTAATCTCTAATCTAATCCTCATCTGCATCTGCATTCAGGCCTCCCCCCCCCCCCCCCCCCCCACTCGCATGGTCATGTGACACATCACTACACAACGGCCGTGCTGGGGCTTGGATGAGGGGGAAAGGGGGGGGGGCAATTTGTTGTCATCCACAGAACAAGATCTCTTGCCAAAGCTGGTACCTCAAAACGGTACCGCAAGTAAAGTCATATGTAGCAACAAATCGGAGACATCGGCACAGACACGCCCCCCCTCCCCCCCAAGTGTTTCCTTCCATCACTGCAGTCAGAAAGTTATTTATATCCAGGCCCACTGCCGCTCAGCCCACTGTCTATGAAATCAGCGATCAACTGTAATCTTCGCTTACAACGACAGTACTGTTGTAGTACAGACCCAGCTGTGGGCGAGTAGAACAGGTATTCTGAACTTAGGAGGTGTCTGAGAAGAGTAATGAGAATGACAATACTAAAAGCGATCTGGAAACACTATGTTGTTCTGGTTGTGTAGACCGGTGTGTTCATCCCTTCCATATGCACTGTCAGAATTTCAGCTCCGTGCTGCTATCACGTCATTTTTGAGAGCGCCATCAGTGAAGTGTTTATGAAAATGGCAAAGCAGAGAGTAAAGTTATGCCATCAAGTCTTGTGTTAAACTTAGTGAATTCGCGAGTGAGCCTGTGAAAAATTGAAACAGGACAATGGGAAACATTCTTTATCAAGAGCACAAGTTTTTCGCTGGCACTGATCTGTTTGGAAGGCCAAGAACACGTTGAAGCTAAGCCTCACTCATATAGACCTTCAAAAACAGACGAAAACGTCGAACGTGTTTGTGCTCTTGTGAAATCAGACCGCGACATTTAACAATAAGGATGTTGGGTGACCTGTTAAACTTAAACACTTCCACTGTAGATTAAATTTTGACCAAAGTTTTGCACATGTGCAAGATTTGTGCCACAATGGTGTCGAGAAACCTCACAACTGAGCAGAAGGACAATCGAAGAAGCGAGTGCGTTGATCTCAAGAGGATTGACAATGGCCACGAATGGTTCAGTCGTGTGATCACAGATGATGGATCCTGGATTTCCGAGTACTATCTGGATTTTTGAGTGCGATCGTGAGACAAAGCGACAAAATGAGGAGTGGCACACAGACATCTCCTACAGTGAAAAAAACTCGAATGAGCAATTCAAAACAGTACTGATTTCCTTTTTGGACAGTAGGGGTGTCATACATGAACAATTTGTTCCTCCAGGACAAACTGTTAACCAAGTGTTTTACAAAGAGGTCCTTGAAAGGCTCAGGAAAAGGGTGAATTGAATGAGACCAGACATTGCAGACAAGTGGACGCAGCATTATGACAATATCCAAGTCACACGGCCACATCAATCACAGAATTTTTGACCTCAAAGTCATTCCTGTTGCTTCGCAGCCCCCCGCCCCTATTCACCCGATCAGAGCCATTGTGACTTTTTTCTTTTCTTGGAATGTAACAAGGTCTAAGAAAGAAATCTTTTTGGGACTTTGAAGAACATTCAAGAATGGGACTGACGCATTAAAGGCCCTATCAGTTGAGGCCTTTCAGCACTGCTACCAATGCTGACAATAACAACATTAGTAGGGAGATGGGAATCTCAGTTCAATTTTGATATCAGACTGATATGCAAATTAATTAAATTGATCAATTGATCACCTCCCGCCCCCGACCACCCCCGCCCCCGACCAGCCCACCTCTTCCCATGACCACGCCTTCCCCCACCCTTGCAGTGCGCACGTGAGCCCCAGGACCCTCCCCTCCAACCCCTCTCCCCAGCCTCCCCCAACCTACCCTATTGGCGGGAATTTCGTATTTTGCGGGAATTTCTTTGTCCCTGGGCTGTGCTGACATCTCACCCCACCTTCCACCCAGGAATTGGCGGGAAATTAAAATGCCTTTCTGGGACTCGAAACCTGCTCCTCCCAGACGGAAAGCCCAAGTGCTCCTCCATAACACAATTATACCACCAGAGGCGCTTGGAATTGATTGGAAATTAGAAATGGCTATGACCTTTCCGGGACTTGAACCCTGATTCTACTGGATGGAAAGTCCAAGTGCTTCCCCCAACACATGGAAACTGTCCAGATGCAGATGCAGACTTTATTTATTTTGGTCTGCAAACTGACGCAAAGATCGATCCTAATTACATAATTAATTATAAAGATTGGGCCTAATGACACAACTATATGCACAGCGCTACACAAGGATGGCATAAAATCACAATACAACTCAAAAATTGACGATGCCATACAACTGGTGTTATCCTGCTGGGAAAAAATTTCGCAATAACACCCGAAACTAGCAACAGACTCACTCAATCTCTACCTTATACCTGGAAACTGGCGGGGAAAGGGCAGGGGTGTAAAGTACTATCTTTATTCTTTTTGCCAGGTAATATGTTCAACTGACAAGTTGCTGGTGTTCGACAAAGAGGAGTTTAAAAAGCGAATGACCCGCAAGCATACAGTATCCATCGTTGTTTGACATCAGAGTTCGCTACAGATGCCTACTCAAAAACCACCCTACAACCCAGGTAACTGATGCCAATACACGATACCACAACTGATGGAAAAAATGTGTTACAGCTCTAATTACACTTCGAAACTTTCATGAAAAAACCGGCACTTGTATCGAACAGGTCATAATGCGGCATATGTACTGGGAAAAATCGTCATCCTAAAAGACTGCAGAGTGGGCGGTAGTTGAACATGCGGTCTCCTCGAGAAGCATCCATAAACTGCCGAAAATAGAGACTCTCTCCCCTCCCCCCATCCCTTCCTCCAAAGGCTTTTTCAAACGGCCAGCGGCTCCATCAAATGCCTCACGGCACGTGCTGGCCGCTGTCTGTCCTTTGCTGTTTTGCTGCCACCCCTCTGCAGCTGCTGGCTGCCCTCGGTTTTCCACCATTTGGCCATCTTAAGGCAACGCTCCTATGCCAACACAATAGCCTGTATAGTCAACTAAACAATAGGAGATAAAAGTACGGCCACCTCAAGTGCAACTTGTTCGTCTAAACTATAGCGACAGAGCCCCTACACTTCATCCCATGGTCAGAGCGCATCCTTGTCCGGCGAACACCCCCAGTAGATATGAACCCCCCCCCTTGCCCCCAGCACCCAGCCATTCTGCGAAGGAGAACAATTGCATTTAATGTCAACACAACTCTCTCTTGCACTCTGTTAAACGTATTTCTCAGAAAGACTGTAACCGTCTGGAACAACAACGAAATTCCAGAGAATGCTCCAGATGGCTTTCTCAAAAGTCAGTTGCTTGTGAAACAGGAAGCCTTCCACCTAGTGCGACCACAGCCTCACACTGCAATATCTTCAGTACAATGCGAGCTTACTGCCGGGCAGTCAGTGTTACAATAGAGAATGACGCCAGCATCCCTCAGAACAAAACTGCTGTGGCATTCTCCACCAGACATCACGGCACCTAGAGTATCAGCAACCAAACTGACAGTCTGCAGCCACGGGTTGCCCGCTTCGCAGGCACACCAAAGCACTACACAACCAACAGGCAATATTGATGAACGGCCACAACAACGACAACAACAACAATAACAACAACATAGCAAAGACACCAGGGGCCACTACCGGCCCCCGTAAACATAAGGAAGAGGTCGCTGCAGATCCAGGAACTACACTCCTGGAAATGGAAAACAGAACACATTGACACCGGTGTGTCAGACCCACCATATTTGCTCCGGACACTGCGAGAGGGCTGTACAAGCAATGCACGGCACAGCGGACACACCAGGAACCGCGGTGTTGGCCGTCGAATGGCGCTAGCTGCGCAGCATTTGTGCACCGCCGCCGTCAGTGTCAGCCAGTTTACCGTGGCATACGGAGCTCCATCGCAGTCTTTAACACTGGTAGCATGCCGCGACAGCGTGGACGTGAACCGTATGTGCAGTTGACGGACTTTGAGCGAGGGCGTATAGTGGGCATGCGGGAGGCCGGGTGGACGTACCGCCGAATTGCTCAACACGTGGGGCGTGAGGTCTCCACAGTACATCGATGTTGTCGCCAGTAGTCGGCGGAAGGTGCACGTGCCCGTCGACCTGTGACCGGACCGCAGCGACGCACGGATGCACGCCAAGACCGTAGGATCCTACGCAGTGCCGTAGGGGACCGCACCGCCACTTCCCAGCAAATGAGGGACACTGTTGCTCCTGGGGTATCGGCGAGGACCATTCGCAACCGTCTCCATGAAGCTGGGCTACGGTCCCGCACACCGTTAGGCCGTCTTCCGCTCACGCCCCAACATCGTGCAGCCCGCCTCCAGTGGTGTCGCGACAGGCGTGAATGGAGGGACGAATGGAGACGTGTCGTCTTCAGCGATGAGAGTCGCTTCTGCCTTGGTGCCAATGATGGTCGTATGCGTGTTTGGCGCCGTGCAGGTGAGCGCCACAATCAGGACTGCATACGACCGAGGCACACAGGGCCAACACCCGGCATCATGGTGTGGGGAGCGATCTCCTACACTGGCCGTACACCACTGGTGATCGTCGAGGGGACACTGAATAGTGCACGGTACATCCAAACCGTCATCGAACCCATCGTTCTACCATTCCTAGACCGGCAAGGGAACTTGCTGTTCCAACAGGACAATGCACGTCCACATGTCTCCCGTGCCACCCAACGTGCTCTAGAACGTGTAAGTCAACTACCCTGGCCAGCAAGATCTCCGGATCTGTCCCCCATTGAGCATGTTTGGGACTGGATGAAGCGTCGTCTCACGCGGTCTGCACGTCCAGCATGAACGCTGGTCCAACTGAGGCGCCAGGTGGAAATGGCATGGCAAGCCGTTCCACAGGACTACATCCAGCATCTCTACGATCGTCTCCATGGGAGAATAGCAGCCTGCTTTGCTGCGAAAGGTGGATATACACTGTACTAGTGCCGACATTGTGCATGCTCTGTTGCCTGTGTCTATGTGCCTGTGGTTCTGTCAGTGTGATCATGTGATGTATCTGACCCCAGGAATGTGTCAATAATGTTTCCCCTTCCTGGGACAATGAATTCACGGTGTTCTTATTTCAATTTCCAGGAGTGTATTTTCACACGCCAAACCATGTGATGGAAAATAGTTCTGAGGTACTCATCCGCCGAAGCGTTATAAAGGCCAGCGCTCGGCCGCACATCGGCGGTTCATCGACCGCCAGCAGACGCTTGTTCTCCTCCATGGCAGAGGATATTCCAGGAATCGCTCAGCCTTCGGCACGCGTTCTCGCGCTTTTAGCGAGTATGCAGCAGACGAATGAACTTATTATTCTGCAATTGCAGGCTCTGTCCACTGCCTCCCACGCGTCTCAGGCTCTGAGTGCTCCCTCTGCTTCCCCGCTCGTGGGGCTGCGGGCCACGCCTTCCGCTTTTCCTAAGTTTGACAAGTCTTTGGAGCCTTGGGCAGCTAGGTAGCATGGTTGGAACAAAATTTTTTGGCTCATGACGTCGTTGGCGACGTGCAGAGGCGCGCGTTTTTCTTGCCTATGTCGGTCTGGAAATATATCACCTGTTGCAGCAGTTGCACCCTGACACAGAGCCGCACGCTCTCTCGTACGAACAGTTGCCTTCGAGTTTGTTCGAGTATTTTGATTCTCAGATCCACGTGGCAGCTACCCGTCACAAGTTGTTTTGCTGTCAGAAGCTCCCCTCCCAATCTTACAGGGAGTGGATTGCCACACTTCAAGGCCTCTCCCGGGACTGTCGGTTTTTTTGTGGTAACCCCTCGTGTAAACTGTCGTATGATTCGGCGCTCATTCGAGACATGCATCTCGTACATGCTCCAGATGACTCCTTGCGGACTGACCTTCTTAAGTTGAAGGATCCATCGTTGGATACTTGCTTAAATGTTGTCTGCGTTCATGAGCAGTCTACTCGCTCATCGACTGAGTTGTGTCCCTCTGCGCAGGTCTGTGACGCACACCCGTCGCAGCGCCAGTACGCCTCGCAGGGGTCTCACAGGTCCCCCCGTCCGGAGGGCCCTCCCCCATTCCCTGATACAGGGGGCGCGGCCGCTCCACCACCGGCCCAGCCGCCACGACGGTGGCGGCATCCATCCCAGCCACAACAGCGGCAAGGGTTACCATTCTGTCGGCAATGTTTCATTTCGCACTGGCGAGCTGATTGTCGGTTTCGACGTGTGACCTGTTCGGCCTGCGGAAAACAGGGCCATAAGGCGGAGGTGTGCCGAACATCCTCTCCAATGCTCGTGGAGCACACGTCCATCGACGCTCCCGACACTGGAGGACGACTACGGCCCTCCGCTGCAGATTTCCTTTGTGCAGTCTGTCTTTCTGCCTTCAGCAGCAGCAATCACTCTGACGGTACAAGTTGATGGCGTCCCCCTCAGGTGGATACAGGGTCTTCCACCACCATCATCGATGCTGCCTCCCACCATCGTTTGAGTTCCCCACCTCTCCGTCCTTTTCATGCGGCCCTGCGGAGCTACAGTGGTGATGTTATCAACCTCCAAGGGTGGTTCTCTGCTCAGGTTCAGTACCGCTCGCATGATGTTCATGATGCCACAAACCTATTGGGCATGTATTTTTTTCCTTTATTGGGCTTGGAGATCCATGATTCAGAGCCAGCGGTCCAGTCTCTTTCGGCGGGTGACGACCTCCAACAACTGTTGCAGGAATTTTTCTCCACCCCATGTCTGGGGGTTTCAGGATTTGAGGCCCACATCGAACTCCTTCCCTCGGCTGTCCCGAAATTCCATAAGGCTCGCTCGGTTCTTTCGCCCTCCATGACAAGTTACAGCAGGAGCTTCGACGCCTGGAGGATGAGGGCATCCTCAGCCACATTCCCCATAGCTGTTGGGCTACACCCATCGTCATTCTTGAGAAACCCAACGGGTTTTTGCGGATTTATGGGGATTTTGAGGCCACTGTCAATGCTCAGTCTGTTATCGATTCTTTCCCCATCCCGAAGGTTGAGGACATTTTGTCGAAATTGGCTGGCGGCAAGGTGTTTGCCAAAATTGACCTCAGGGATGCGTACCTCCAGTTACCTCTGGATGAACCGTACAAAGCTATTTTGGTCGACTCCACTCCTTTTGGGCTTTTCCGCTATAACCGCCTACCTTTTGGGGTCGCTAGCACTCCCGCCATTTTTCAGCGCTACCTGAAGTCCGTGATGAAGGCTGTTGCAGGTACAGCGAACTACCTGGATGACATCTTAGTCACGGGCACCTCTGTTCCGGACTTGGCCCGGAACTTCCACCACCTCTTCCATGTCCTCCAGGCTGCTGGCTTACGTTGCAACAAGGAGATGTGTCTTTTCTTTGTGCCTCAGGTGACCTACCTCGGCCATGTCCTCAGCACCTCTGGCATTCGCCCCACACCACAATATATCGACACCATTCAAAAGCTGCCGCCTCCGTGGGACGTCTCCCAGCTCAAATCCGTCTTGGGCCAGCTTAACTACTACTGCCATTTTATTCCGCACGCCACTGCCTTGAAGGAACCTCTCCACTGTCTCCTTCGGAAGATTGTTGTCTGGGACTGGTCTCCGGCTTGTGATAGGGCGTTTCGCCGTCTGAAGTCGGCTCTCCTGACGCCGGCTTGCCTGGTTCCGTACGATCCCACAATGCCTCTCACATTGGCTGCTGATGCGTCTGACTACGGTATTGGGGCCATGCTGTCTCACATCATTGGCGGGGTGGAGCGCCCAGTGGTTTTCATCTCGAAAACCCTCTCTCTGCCTCAGTGGAACTACAGCCAGATCGAAAAGGAAGCGTTGGCGATCATCTTTGGCTTCAAGAAGTTCCACGATTTCATATATGGTCGTCGGTTCACCTTGTACACCGACCCCAAACCGTTGGTCTCATTGTTCAGCTCTACATCCACCATCCCCACCCAGTCTGCTCACCGGCTCCAGTGCTGGGCTCTGTTCCTCACGGGTTATTCCTACAACACCCGGTTTCGGGCCATGGCGCTGCATACCAATGCTGACCTTCTATCTCACCTACCGGTGGGGGCCGACCCCATTTTTGACGCCAACCCTGTGGCTTGTTTCCACCTGGATGCTGCTGAAACTGACGCCGTTGCTGCCTTGCTGTTGTGTGCCAAGCTGGTGGCCCATCGCACAGCCAAGGACCCTACCCTCCGGACTTTGCTGCACTACATCCACCAGGGGTTCCTGACGGACAGCCGTCACCTGTGGTCTCTGGAGGTTCACGCATATTGGCACCACCGCCAGGACCTCACTGCCTGCGATGGCGTCCTCCTCATCTCGGGAGATGCTGATCGTTGGAGGATGGTCCTATTTCCTCTCTCCACCAACGTGCCTTAGAACTCCTTCACGTGGGACACTGGGGTTTCATCTTGATCAAGCAGCTGACGCGCCAACATATCTACTGGCGGGCGATGGACGCCGACATCATGCGTATCGTGGCTTCCTGTCCATCATGCCAGCAGCAGCCAACAGCGCCAACACGCCGCCTTGTCCTGTGGCTGGATGCTCCTTCTCCATGATCCTGGTTACACCTCGATGTCACAGGCCCTTTCCTTGGATTTTCCTGGCTTATCCTGGTCGACACTGGTAGTGGGTTCCCTTATGTCTCCCACATTCCCTCCACTACGTCTGCCCAGACCATCCAAGCGCCTTCCCACATTTTGGCAATTGAGGGTCTTCCGGAGACACTGGTGACTGACAACTGCCCTCAGTTTACCTCAGCTGAATTCCAGGGTTTTTGCACCACCTTGGGCATCTGCTTGTTTCACATCACTCCTTTCCACCCAGCGTCCAACAGATTGGCCGAACGGTTCGTTCGCACCTTCAAGGTCCAGATGTCCAAGCTGCACCCTCTCCACTCCCTGGAAGATGCCCTTAATATCTTTCTGTCTTCCTGCCGCTCCACCGTCCGAGAGGGGTCGTCCCCAGCCGAAAAGCTTCACGGCCGCCCTCATTGCTCTGCCTTGTCCCCCCTGTATCCCCCTTCACCCCACCCGGCGGCCCCGCGCACACCGCGGCCAATTTTTTGTCCACAGAATCCACTCTGGGCGCAGGTCTTCACCCGCAACCATTCCTGGTGGGTGCCCACCTGGATATCAGCTCTCCTAAGTCGGGCGATGGCGGCTGTCGTCCTCGATGATGGGTCTGTCTGCAGGAAGCACATCAATCAGCCCCGCCCTTGGTGTGGGACACAGCCAGCTCCGCCACCTCCGCGGTTGCAGCCGGATCGGGGGAGGCAGGGGGGGATGCTGTCCCTCCTCCCCCCGCAGGGCACCCACCACAGCCGCCGCCGCCTCCACCGCCTCCACTGCCTCCGACTCTGACTCCGCATCTCCCTCCGTCTCAACCATCTCCTGGATCACCGTGGGCGGTCGCTCCTGAGGCAGTCCCTACACCCATGGACGTGGATGCCTCAGCCAGGTCAGGGTTCTTCTCTCCCACCGACCCGGGGCCAGATGTCGCCATGGGCTGGCCACCCACTCAGGCGAGTGGGGGTGGGGGTGGGGGGGGTGGGGGAGAGGTCTGCTGTGGCCTTCTCCACCAGACATCACGTCGCCTAGAGTACCGGCAACCAAACAGACACCCTGCAGCCGCGGGTTGCCCGCTTCACAGGCACACCGAAGCACTACACAACCGACACGCAATATTGATGAACGGCCACAACTACGACAACAACAACAACACCACAGCAAAGACACCAGCGGCCACCATGGGCCACTACCGGCCCATTTAAACATAAGGAAGAGGTCGCTGCGGATTCTGGAACTATTTTCACACGCCAAACCACGTGATGGAAAATATTTCTGAGGTACTCATCTGCAGAAGCGCTATAAAGGTCGGCGCCTGGCCGCACATCGGCAGTTCATCGACCGCCAGCAGACGGGGATAGCTGCCGCCCCGGCAACCTAGCTAGGATCTTCTCGCTGATCTCTGGATTAGGCTTGGAATATCGGAGAAGTCTCTGGCGGAGACTAGTAGGAAATTATTTCAGTTGTTTTCTATATCATTCTTTTATGTAGTTGTGAATCGTAGACGGATCACAGTTTTGTGTTGGTGTTATACTTGGAGAATTTGTTTTGGTTAATCTAACAGTCCAATAAATTGTTTTCGGGCTTTGATCGTTAGTATCTTCTGCTTACGCAGACATATCAAAAATCGCGATAAATGAGGGTATCCCAAAGGTGGGTTGTTTGTCTAAGGGGACAGCCGTGACCTCTTAGGGAACTCAGTCACCACGTCGTTCCAAGCACTGGACTGTAGAAAACACAGTCACGACAATAACAACTGTCTCTTTGCACGAAAATAGGCACAGTCCATTTTCTTTTAGTTTTATGAGCTAAATCGGTGTAGTTTTTACGTTCAGCTGAGGGATACAATTCGCATCTCATTATTTTGCGACATTCAGCGAGGTGCACCGCCGCCGATAGCAGATGATCACGTGTGTATTATAAACATTTCAGACACGTGAAATAACGTTAGAGAATACAACCATCCATACCATTGGCTCACATGTCGGAAAAAACACAATCATTTTACATTCGACAGAAACAATCTATTATTCGAGAGCATGTAGCTGTTTTGTGCGCTATGACAGGTCCCATTTTACCAATGAGATGCGATATCATACTAGCATTCACGACACAAATCGTGAGAGCCTGTCTCGCTCCGTGTCGGTGGGAGATTGAAATTTTGTTAAAAGATATCACCGCAAAGAAAAAAGAGAAACGCTTGTCAAGAATCATTCCGTGGTGCGCTAGCCATCTCTTCCACCCGCCAGGTGGCCCGTCATTGTTACCAAATCGATAGGCTAATTAATTAAATTGATCATGAGAGTCACTTTACATCGCGAGTAATATTTTTTTCTGCAGTCGGATTACACTCGCCAGGTGTGAAAACGGAATCCATGAAGGGAAGACGATGTTCTTTTCCAGGAAGATTATTGAGAAACCCACAACATACATTTCGCGAGAGGACCATGCCATTAAAAACACGATCATAACAACTATGTTACAATCACCCTGCATAAAAAACGGCCTTGAATCTACAGGCAAACACGGGTCATTGATAGTGTTGTGCTTTGTGATAGAAATGCTGTCCGCGATTTGGAATCAAGTCTATCCATTCAACCACATATTTGCATTGGATCCTGAAGAGACGTCTTTTAATGATTACAGCCACTGGCGAATCATATTCGTGCCACTCTCGTATATCGAAACAAGTCATCTTTTTCGAACCTATCTACTAAGAATCCCATACAGCAAGAACTCCAGCGCTGTTTTTTTAGACAGTCCCTCTGCATCTTGTGACTGTTTCTCAGTCTCTACCCTGCCCTCCCTGCAGCTTCGTCCATGTGACCGTTCCAATTTAAGTTGGACCTAAGACCTAAGACCTTCTGCATCCCTTGAAACATGACGATCTGAGTTAATGCGACAGGACCGCGTTTTGACCCATTGTTTGAAATGGGAACATGTAGTCATAGCTCTCCCAACCGTGCACAGTGTGTAAGGCCAGCGCCAAACAAAGCTCCCCCTGCAGCACGAGGTAGTAGAAGAGATAGTACGGGCAGTTACTGTGGTATTTCTTGCTGGAAAATTAGGAAGACTCCACATCTTACAGAGCATGGAAGGACGAGTATTTTGCTACTGCATTGTGATATATCTCCAAACTACATACAAGTACTGCAGTCTGAAGGAGATCTGAGTCTCTCAGGGTGCATTCATGTCTATCGACCAAATATTCTCTCCCACCTCAGTATTTTGTACCAGCCAACAGAGAAAACCTACAAACTATAAAAACCCCGCTAACGTCATCCGTTAGAGAACTAGATAAGATATGACCACGTCCCTGTCTTCTGATATCTGAAACAAATACTGTCCGCTTTCTGGCATTGACCATATGTGGTGATCCCATTAAAGGTATTGGTTCACTGGAGCAGGTGGCTCATGACCGAAATCGCTTCCACAGACTATATCCAACACACCGTCACTCACACGAGAGCTCCTGTACTGTTCCTTCATAAACAGTTTAACGCATCGTTTTTTCGGCTGTAACATCCAATTAGTGTACACCACCATAAACTTTGTTTTTGTACCATGACAGAGGTCCACACCAGCTGCTGCTAAAACGAGATTAACACGTTTCAATCCTCTGACTCACACAGAAAGCTGAACATTATGTGGCGTAAACTATACAACTACCACAACACAGGCTGGTAGAAATAAAACACAGTGGCGATGTTTCTCATTGACAAAATTGTGGAATGCATCGCAAAATATGGAAACTGGAGGAGTTTGCAGCATTGTAAAGCGCTTTCAACAGCTATTCGAAGTTGATGACCTGTACAGTTAATCTCATCTTCCCCATCGACAGGGCAGCTGATGTCTTGGTGTTCCATTTTGAAAAGCATTGGTCTTTCATTTTGCAGTCATGTACATGATTACTGTTCTGGTGTTGACCATCACTGGAAGGTGCCGTTAACAACACACATGAGGTAGTACATATAAAAAGAAGCACTGTTACCTTATTGGTGAAATAAAAATAAAAATATGTGGAGAGCATCGCAGCACATGGAAACAGAACGAGTCTGTAGCATCAAGGAACGCTACCAAACAACTGTATGAAGGTGATGACCACTACATTTAAACCCATGCTCCACAGCGACAAGTAGAAGATATCTGGTGTTCCGCCAAGTCTCCCTCCATCTCAACCGAGTGGTGTAAGTCAGTCATTATGTGGCAATCATTAGCGTACCCAGTGGACACCGTTGATATGGAACTGTACTGTAATACACACCGCAGTTGATAGCGATATCAGTTCTATCCAGAAGTCAGACAGAGCCATATCTACCACATCCTACAACCCGTGTAGAAACATAGTGAGCTGAGTTAACGCTATAGGATTGTGCTTTGACCACTCGGTGGAAATGGGAACATGTTGTCGTAGCTCCGCCATACGGGTACGATGTGTAAGGTCAGCGCCTAACGAAGCCTGCTCCTGCAACACGAGGTAATATAAAAGGCAGTACGAACATTTATGGTGGTGTTTCTTATTGGGAAAATTAGGACGACTCAACATCGACAGGTACTGCAGTCGAAAGAAGATCCGCATCCTTCAGGGTCCATTCACATCTATCACCCAAAACTTTCTATCACCCTTATTCTGTACCATCCAACAGAGAAACATTAAGAACTATAAAAACTCAGCTAACTTCACCCAATAGATTTTTACAGCACCTATGTCTTCTGATATATCAAAATCAAATACGGTCTGCATTCTGGCATCGAGCATTTGCAGCGATCCTATGAAATATACAGGTACTGATCCACTGCAGCAGGCGGCCAGTGGTCGATGTCGCTTGCACAGACCGGTGTAAAGTTTCATCACCTGTACTGTACGAGGACCATTTGCCACAGATTATCAGCTGCAAGAGAGGGTCCCTGTTTTGTTGTTTGATAAACCAGATTTCCTGCTGTAACACTCTTTGTACACTGCCATACACTTTGTTTTTTCCACAACGACTTCAAAGTCTGTGACAGGTTCTAAACTGACATTAACACGTTTTGATCCATTGGCTCTCTCAGAAAACTATTTGCACGGTGTAAATCATGTTGCTGTTGCTGATCCCACAACACACACACACACAAACAGATATAAACACACACACACACACACACACACACACACACACACACACACACACACAGTGATTGAAATAAAAGACAGTCACAAGATAAGGAAACTGGAAAAGTTTTGAGGCAATGTGGAGCGTTTCCAAACTGCTGTCTGAAGGTGATTGATGACCCCTACATTTAAACTCATCATTCACAGTGATAGGATAACTGATTGTGGAGTGTTCTTTCTGCCATGCACGCGATCACTGTTTCGGTGTTAGCCATCCCCAGAAGGCGTTGCCCCCTCCACCGAGACTATTTCTCCATCTCAAACAAGCGATATCAGTCAATAATTATGTGGTAATGAACAGCGTACCAGTGGATGGTTCAGATGGAAAAGATACCGTCGAGTCACGGTCATAATAAGCATCACAGTTGATAATGCGGTCAAAAATGGTTCAGATGGCTCTGAACACTATGGGACTTAACTTCTGAGGTCATCAGTCCCCTAGAACTTAGAACTACTTAAACCTAACTAACCTAAGGACATCACACACATTCATGCCCGAAGCAGGATTCGAACCTGCGACCGTAGCGGTCGCGCGGTTCTAGACTGTAGCGCCTAGAACCGCTTGGCCACTCCGGCCAGCTAATGCGATCAATCTTAGCGTAATTTCTACACCGACAAATGACGCAGCAGCATGCTTGCCAATTTCAGTATCATCGCTAAACAGGCCCTCCACTACTTTGCGAGTACCATCACGAATGTAAATAGATGATTGTGCAATATGTTCATTCACTGTTAATTCTCGCACATATACACCAACGGCAATGGCAAACCACCTCCGCTAGGACCTTGCCTAGTATAGCGGTTCAGGTCTCCCGCATCGTCCCCTACGCTCCTCGGAGTATGGGACCTCATCATCATCATACACCAAAGTATACCAGACAGCGACCTACATATCTCTAGCACTTCGATCATAGTGCGTAATTTACGATCTTTCTCTGTGTGGATGGCAGTCACAGGGCATTCTCGGATTCATAGGATAAAATTAGTGACCGAAAGATCTCCTCGCATTTTTTTTTTTTTTTTTTTTTTTTACCAACGCCCCCTGCAGCACTGGCACTGCTTTAATCTGAGGCGGCCGAGCGGTTCTAGGCGCTACAGTCTGGAACCGCGCGACTGCTACGGTCGCAGGTTCGAATCCTGCATCGGGCATGGATGTGTGTGATGTCCTTAGGTTAGTTAGGTTTAAGTAGTTCTAAGTTCTAGGGGACTGATGAGCTCAGAAGTTAAGTCCCATAGTGCTCAGAGCCATTTGAACCATAATCTGAGGCTGACCTGAAGTAGACCGTTACATTCCACGTGTCATGTAGGAACAGTGCGAACTGAGGCTGTAACTGCTGTCTCGCACCCATCCAAGAGCACAAGATTTCTCCAGATGCATGAATGTCGAGGAGTTTAGCACACGTTAGGCGTGTATAGTAGAAACTGTTGTGATGATATAACAGACGGTTAAGGACAGGAAACGGGTGGTTTCTATGCAAGATGGAGCTCCAGACGGACTGAGTTTGCAGAATTTTACGTAAATCAACTGCGCTATCAAGTCTAAAGTATTGTTCAAGTGTTTGGGGTCATTGCCAAGAAGGTCTTGGTAAGACAGAACATAAACACACGCACTCCTAAGGCTACACGGTTCTGTACTTAAAACAGGCTATAATGTCAGATGGCTGCTGTTTCTGATCTATCAGTCATATGCAATGCAACGCTGTTACTATCCCAATGTAAGAAATATATTTTCAGCACATGACATACATTCTCCTTGAAGGTTTCTCTACGATAAACTATGGTGACAAACTGTAAAATGAAAGATTACTTCTTTAAAATATCAATTTCTTGCGATACATGTACAATATACACTACTGGCCATTAAAATTGCTGCACCAATAAGAAATGCAGATGATAAACGGGTATTCATTGGACAAATATATTACACTAGAACTGACATGTGATTACATTTTCACGCAGTTTGGGTGCATAGATCCTGAGAAATCAGTACCCAGAACAATCACCTTTGGAAGTAAGAACGGCCATGATACGCCTGGGCATTGAGTCAAACAGAGCTTGGATGGCGTCTACAGGTACAGCTGTCCACGCAGCTTCAACACGATACCACAGTTCATCAAGAGTAGTGACTGGCGTATTGTGACGAGCCAGTTGCTCGGCCACCATTGACTAGACGTTTTCAGTTGGTGAGAGATCTGGAGAATGTGCTGGCCAGGGCAGCAGTAGAACATTTTCTGTATCCAGAAAGGCCCGTACAGGACCTGCAACATGTGGTTGTGCATTATCCTGCTGAAATGTAGGGTTTCGATGGGATCGAATAAAGGGTAGAGCCACGAGTCGTAACATCTGAAATGTAACGTCCACTGTTCAAAATGCCGTCAATGCGAACAAGAGGTGACCGAGACGTGTAACCAATGGCACCCCATACCATCACGCCGGGTGATACGCCAGTATGGCGACGACGAATACACGCTTCCAATGTGCGTTCACCGCGATGTCGCCAAACACGGATGCGACCATCATGATGCTGTAAACAGAAGATGGATTCATCCGAAAAAATGACGTTTTGCCATCCGCGCACCCAGGTTCGTGGTTGAGTACAGCATCGCAAGCGCTCCTGTCTGTGATGCAGCGTCAAGGGTAACCGCAGCCATGGTCTCCGAGCTGATAGTCCATGCTGCTGCAAACGTCGTCGAACTGTTCGTGCAGATGGTTGTTGTCTTGCAAACGTCCCCATCTGTTGAGTCAGGGATCGAGGCGTGGCTGCACGACCCGTTACAGTCATGCGGATAAGATGCCTGTCATCTCGACTGCTAGTGATACGAGGCCGTTGGGATCCAGCACGGCGTTCCGTATTACCCCCCTGAACCCACCAATTCCATATTCTGCTAACAGTCATTGGATCTCGACCAACGCGAGCAGCAACGTCGCGATACGATAAACCGCAATCGCGATAGGCTACAATCAACGTCGGAAACGTGATGGTACGCATTTCTCGTCCTTACACGAGGCATCACAACAACGTTTCACTAGGCAACGCCGGTCAACTGCTGTTTGTGTATGAGAAATCGGTTGGATACTTTCCTCATGTCAGCACGTTGTAGGTGTCGCCACCGGCGCCAACCTTGTGTGAATGCTCTAAAAAACTAATCATTTGCATATCACAGCACCTTCTTCCTGTCGGTTAAATTTCGCGTCTGCAGCACGTCATCTTCGTGGTGTAGCAATTTTAATGGCCAGTAGTGTAGCTTTCCAGAAATGTACAGGGCTCCTCATCCGATCATGGCTCAGAAATTACACTATGGTCGCATCAGTCCTATATAAAATGATCGTTAGTAATGGAGAATGCCTCTTACAAAGAAAGGGACAAACACATAGCAGCGCTGTTTGACTTGTGAAATTACACATCAGGCCGCCACTAACTCTGTAAACAGGACAGGTGTCAAGCAGATGTATACACGGGGACTGTAGTACATCACAAACACCCATCGCTAACAGAATCACCCCAGTTATGAAACTGTGTTGTCTTGACCGTCGCCTCAAGTCATTCCTCGTACTATGAAGGATGGCTGAGGGCCTCGCGAGGCCAGCGGCTGCGGAAGGGCGGCAGAAAAACAGCAAAGGTGGACAGAGGCCAGCACGTGCTGCAAGGTGGTCGGCAGAGCAGCTGGTCATTTGAAAGAGCAAAAGAGCGTGTGTCCTCCACATAGGTGGATGGAGAGAGGAAGGGAGAGAGAGAAGGAGGGGAGAGAGCCTCGATTTTCGGCAGTTTGTGATTGTACATCGCGGAGAACGTACGTTCGACTACCGCCCCCTTTGCAGTCTTTTAGGATGACGATTTTCCCCAGTACATGTGTTGCATCACGACCCATTCATTACGAGATTTGGGTTTTTTCATGACAATTTCGAAGTTTAATTAGGACTTTGATGCAATTCTTCTCCGTCAGTTATGGTATCATGTATTGGTTTCGGTTAGCTGGGCTGCAGGGTGGTTTTTGAGTAGGCGTCTGCAGCGGACTCTAATGTCAAACAATGATAGATACTGTATGCTTACAGGTAATACACTTTTCAAACTCCTCTCTGTCCAACACCAGAATCTCATCAGTTGAACATATTTCCAGCCAAAAAGAATAAAGGTAGTACCTTACACCCCTGCCTTTTTCCTGCCAGCTTGTAGATGAAGGGTCAAGTTTGAGTGTGACTGTCACTAGTTTCGAGGGGAATTGCGAAATTTTTTCCGAGCAGGGTAACCCAGTTGTATGGTATCGTCGATTTTTGAGCTTTATTGCGATTTTAGACCGTCCTTGTGTAGCGCTATGCCTATAGTTGTATAATTACGCCTGATCTTTATGATTAATTACATAATTAGGACAGATCTTTACTTCGTTCCCAGACCAAAATAAATAAAGTACACCACCCTAAGCTTCCTCTCCTGCATCTGGACAGTTTCCATGCGTTGGGCTTTCCATCCAGTAGAATCCCGGAAATGGCACCGTCATTTTTAATTTCCCATTAATTCCAAGCACCTCTGCTGGTATAATTGTGTTGGGAGGGGTGCACTTGGGCTTTCCGTCCAGGAAAACCAGGGATCTAGTCCCGGAGAGGTTACCTCCAATTTTAATTTCCCGCCAGTTCCTAAGTGGGGGGCGGGGGGGGGGGGGGGGAAGTCAGCACAACCCTGGGAGAAAGAAATTCCCGCCAGAATTCGAAATTCCTGCCAATAGGGTGGGTTGGGGATGGGGGAGGGTGAGGAGGTGGCTGGGGTCAACGTGCAGGATGAGAAAAACACGTGACGTCATCTGGGGGTGGGGGTGGACGTGTTCGGTGACAGGCGTGGGAGTGCTCGGGAGCAGGTGTGGTCGGGGGATGGGGATGATTAATTGATCGATTTAATTAGTTTGCATTTCAATTTGATATCAAAATTGCACCGGGAACCCGATCTCCCTACCACTAACGACACGGCCGGTCTGTAGCTGCTGATGGGAACTACTTTAAAGGGGAAAATATTGTTACTTTAAAAAAATGAAAACTTGGTAGACAAAAAATTAGTCGCATTACTTTTCTCTCATACCTCGTATTATCAGTTGAAGACTATTGTACTCTGACATGAAACTATCATTCTGTAATAAAGTGCCGAATGTTATAAGTGTCAAAGACCACATCGATTACAAAATTATTATCTGTGTGTATGTTACAGGTTTCCAAAGTTAAGTTTTAATAAATTACTAATACCGTGTGTGTGTATGTGTGCATGTTTTTTAGTATCTGATTGATCTCCTCCTGAACTAGACTTGCTACAATAAGCCATACCATCAACTATATCCAGAAATGTACTTCTTAATTTGTTAGGAAAATGAGAACTGAATTTACATTGTGATTTAAGCAGTATGTTGCTGTGGAGCTTGTGCTGTTGAAGCAGATTTCTAACCAGAAAAATTAACTAAAAGCCATTATTTAGCTGTAGCCAGTCAACACATAACTAAGATTTAGGAAATGAAGATTCAAGTTTTATATATGCAGGAATTTCCTTCCAAAGAAGAAAAAACAGAACTAATATTAAAAAAGGAAAAACTTGCAGAAATGTATTATGAAGGCTGACAACTTACAAAATACTGTGCTTGTTACTGATAAGCCATCGAACACGCAACTTATGCTATCAAGTTTTAGATGTCTACCCTCTGGGATGAATATTCTGTCAGCTTTTTTACATTGTACGTTAAACAAGAAGTACTTCAGAAAGTGTTCCAGGGGTGCTAAATTTGTTGAACATATATGGAAACTCAATCAAACATTAAAACAAACTGGATTGAATAAATGTCTTGGCAACAAAGTTGTGGAGTCATGATGGACCACTGTTATTGGTACGACCAATCGGCTACTTTTTCAGTATGGTGAAATGCAAACTTACATACTGGAAGGAGAGGTGGCTACAGACTTTGTTAGAATTTGTGGAAGAAGGCAGTTACCCAAAACTGTAACCATAAGATAGCTATTGTACATCATAAGGAAGGAGGGCAGGCGAGCCTTGCAAAATACACCCACGAGATTCCTCTCCAAAACGTACAAAGTATTCTTTAAAATGCAAAGAGAAAGTAATGGTGTATTAATCAGCCAAAGGCATTTTGTGGCTTCATATAGAATGGAATAAGAATGGCTCATTTGCAAGCTAATCATAATTAAAGCAATTGAACGACAATGATACTGAAGATATGAATACTCAGACTTTACAGACGTAGAACTCATATATAACACCAGAACGGGTAAATGTAGAAAAGATGGCGGTGAAAAAAGGTTCCCAAACATCGCGTTCCATGAAAAACGTAAAAAAGAATGAGTCTTGATGTATTCATGCAAAAAAAAGTATCGCCGTTCCACTAGGAAATGTTACTGCTGCGAAGTTAAAGTAAAAAACACTAACGATCTCATTACAAGACCAAAATCAAGTGAAAAAACTGTGGGAAGTGCAAGTTCAGTGACATCCATATGTAAACACAGCTATGACTTTCGTCTCGTTATAGCTACAAAAAAAAGTTAAATCGATGAACTTAAAAGGACTGTAGGCTTATTGGAGAGGGTATGTTGTGAAACTCAACAAACAGAGCATCGACTCAATCTCGAGAAAACATAAGCTACTAATGATGTAAACAAAGCAAGAATCACAGTCGAAACCAGCACAGAAATTGGAAATTCAAAAGTAAGTGCATCAAATACTTTTCTATAACGACGAAAGTGATTAAACAAACAATTTCGCTCAGAAATTTGTAAGTCCAGAAAAACAATACAAAGAGTATAGTCTGTGAACTGCAAATTTTTGGCGTGTTTTACACAGTAAAAAACGAAATATAATTAAAAATTCTAAAGGACGCAAAAAAGAAGGAAAAGTTTTAATTTTTGCCGATAATAATGGACGGCAGATGGCAATAACGGTGGCAGTTCAGGCCTTTGCCAAGCCAAGAGCAGGCGTTGACGAAGTGACAAAAACTGTTTTAAAATCGTTAGAAAACCTTGGCTCAAAAGACTGTGTCTTCATCTGTGCAAGTGCAAATGATATCGCCAGATATAAAGGTAGTGAACTCGTCACAGTTCTTGAAAGTGTGCTGCTCAAATATGGCAATACAAATGTAGCCGTTGTAAATCAAACACACAGATACGACCTACCTCCACGCTCATGTGTAAATAAATTAACAGGAAGGCTAAACAAAGAGGTAGCTCAAGTACGCAAAATGTTTCTGTACTGTATGTGAACTTAATAACATATTAAGCATGACAGAGAGACCCATGCATACCAGTCACGGCCTTCATTACAGTGGGAAACAGTTTTTGGTTGAAGAAATATGTCGTTTACTAAACTTGAGTCACAAAAGGCATAGTATAGGAGCAGTTCTAAGTACTTTGGAAAATGGGTCATAAAGGAACATGCGATGTCTTATAAAAAGAGTAAACGACATTTTTTAGGGAGGTAGAATGTATAAAAAAATGTCATGCAGAACTAAACCGCAAATGCACACTAAAGATTGCACATCAAAACACAAAGTCATTAAGAAACAAAGTTGATGAAATAAACATACTCTTCAACAGTGAATGGAAAGATGTTTCAGTTTAATATTTTTGTGAATATTGGTTACAAAATGAATATTTTCATCACTTAAAAATATTACATTTAATCCTTACAAACTTATTTTATACAGTAGAATCTGATGTGTCACTCACACCGAAACAGGGAAAACAGTGATCAAGGTTTACTAAAGTTTATTAACCAAGGAAAGAAACGTCTGTTTCGACGAAGATAAGAAAACCATAATTACAGTGCCTCACAGTTAGAAGACTTCACAGTATGGTGACTCCAGAGTCTGACAAAGTAAAACAATTAGCATCTACACAGACAAATACACTTGTACGGAAAATATTACAGAGCGGGGTCGGTCCCTACGACGCACTTTGCGAGCGTCCTAAGACGATGGAGCGTGTGGTACCCGCCTAGAAGCTAGGAGAGGCTCTAGAAGCCAGAACAACTGACCTGTGCAGCTCTGGCGCCGACTTTATAGCGTTCGGCGGCAGAATACTCGGGGCACTATTTTCTGGTCACGCGTGTGGCGGACGCGAATAGGTCCGTCCATTGGAACTCGCGGCCTCTGCTAGCGCTGGTACCGCCGCCAGATGTCCGTCCATCACTGTGGCAGGGTGAGTTCGTGACGCCGTGGAGTGCAGGGGCCATGTAGGCTGCACGCGTGCCCGATATGCGCGAAGGGTTGCCGATCGGTTTTGCGAAGATCTCCAGTGTAGCAGAATCGTAACACGAAACAACTTGTACGTGGGTAAGAGAAAATGTAGATTATACCTGATTATTCGCGCCACACAGGGTTCTTCCGCCATCTCACATGTAATGCATGTTTTGGAGGGAGATCCCCATGACAGGTGCTGAAACCTAGTTGACAACCCCCAACGTGCTGTCAGTTGCGTTCATGCTTGTTTGACAACTGGTTTACAGTTAGGAAAGATTTTTGTATCTCATGAAGATTTCATCTAATTTTTGGCTTTAAAACTATTGAGGTATGTAAATTTTGCACTGAAAATAGAAATGTGATTTTAATATATAGTTACAGTGTATTTATTTAGGCTCATTTCAATGTCGTTAGTTCTGTTTCCATTCCGATGTAGGTTACTTATGTCCACCATGTTAACAAACCGGGTAAAGATGGTATCCTACAAAGGTGGCGTTATTATCCCAGGTTAATGCGTCATTGCGTTTATGCGATTTTCATACAATTTCAGATGCCTCATGTACAAATAAGAACTACAGAGAAGGCACAATGGACGCAAAAAGAGCTGCAGGCTGCCACGTTACAAGTTGCTGCGACAAAATCAGTTAAAACTATTGCATTGCATTAAACAACCTACGTTTACACTTCGAGATATACTGAAAAATTAAAAGACCTCGAACTCCAATATGGGTAGACCTCCAATTTTTAACAAGGAGCAGGACTCAAAACTAACAAAACGAGTGATTGGTCTAGCAGACCTATTTTATGGAATTACTATTACAGATTTGAGATGGTTGGCTTACGATTTGGCAGAGGAACTTTAAGTATAGCTTCAATCGAGACAGTAAAATGGCAGGGGAAGATCGGAAATCAGGATTTCGAAGAGAAATGATCAAATTTCTTTTCACATATCGTCTACAACAAGTATTAGCAGAGTGATTGGGTCCAATAAAAAGGAGGTTGCACTATTTTTCAAACATCTAAATTCAATTATGGATAAATATAAATTTGAACCATCCAGAATATTCAAGATGGACGAAAGTGGTATTTCTTCAGTGCAGAAACTGGGTCATGTTTAAGAACCTAAAGGACAAAAAGAAGTTGGATGTATGACCAGCTGGGAAAGAGGATGCAATTTACAGTTGTGTGCTCTACGAGTGCTCCTGAACAGTATGTCCTGCTGTTGTTCATTTTCCCAGAAAAAAGATGGCTCCCCTACTCGAGAGAGAAGGACCAGCAGGCGCCCTTTACAGATACTCGCAAAACGAATGGTCTGATGAAGAACTTTTCCTTGACTGGCTACCCGTCAAAGGAAGAGCCAATTCTGCTCTTGCTATATAACCATGGAAGTCCGTATCACAGGATTTGTATGTGTTTTTTCGGCAAAACCATAATCACATCTTATCAGTTCCTCTTCATACGTCCCACAAAATACAACCACTTGACGTCTCATTTTTTGATCGACTGAAAAATGCTTTCAGTAAGGAATGTGACAAATTAATGTGATCAGATTTATGCAATAGATAACACTATGACATTGCTAATATATTCACAGTTGCGTATGTGAATGTGGCAACAACTGAGAAAAGCGTTTCTCACTTTGAAAGTACTGGAATCTTCCCAGTGAATGAAGATAAGTTTAAAGAAGACCACTCTGCACCATCTCATGTTGTATCCCCTTTCGTGATAGATGACCAAGAAAATGAAGAGATCAATCATTCCAACACTAATGACGAATCCACAAAAGCTTCGTCCAAACATGAGCAGGCCTATGATCACAGCAGGGAATCTACCTTCAAGAGACATAGAAAACGCCTTTCGAAGTTGAAGGGCTTGGTGTGCACACAGTAGAGGGTTTCTTGGAGTTCCTGGGAGTCCTAGAGCATTGTCACGAAGCAACGAGGGGAAAATGTCTCAATTAATGTTGGATAAGCTATCACCAAATCCCAAACCGGCAGTGATTAATGTTTACGGAAACACAAAGCGAAAAATTCTCTCTTGTAGTCTAATGTCCACTCCTACAAAGTTGGTTCCAGAAGGTAGCAAATTTAAAAAATGAGAAAAAATTATCTGGGAAGAATTAGCTGCCAAGAAAGCAATTACAAATATTTTGGATGGAAATACAAAAATTATGAAAAAGAGGTGTTCTATTAAAAAGAATAATGTCTCAGCCAGGCAAAACAAATCACTATCTTTCTGCTGTAGAATTCAATTTGAGGAATTGTCAAGCGAAGACAACATGGATTTAGACAAAAAGCCTTATGCAATGACGATTAAGATGCCGTTTTGACATAAGATCATATAATCTTGAGCTTTGCCTTGTTTGTACAGAGTACAGCATCATTGAGCTTTAGTTCAGATGTAAATAGTGTGGACAATGGACAAAGTCTGAGTGTAGTGGTGCTGATTCCCCAGACAATTATATTTGTGACTTTTGCTACAGACCTTAAAACTTAACTTTTTCAGGTGCATATTAAATTATTTGATTTGTTAAAATTTCCATTATTGTATTAGTTTTATAGCCAGTGGCATGATTAACCGATGGGTACGGTGGAATTACTCAGGGACTTGGGAAAATCTCAACACTGTGCAGACATTTAATTTAAAAAAAATTCTAATACCCTTAGAGTGGAAGTAGAAGAAACAAAAAACGTTCTGGGTAACCAAATAACTGCAGAGTTACATTATATTTATGTAATCATAATTAATTTTTATGTGAGTTAAAAAACATTATACCTTAAGATGGCATGATTCCCCCGTCTCCACTATAGCCTCTGTAAGCAAACTAGGCTGTGAAAAGGACTTTGAAATCTCAGTTGTTGTGTCAATATTCAAAAAACTGTTATTTTATGTATTTACAGATCTCCTGTAAGCAATATAAGTGTTTTTTTCTAAAACAACTGGATCATGCTTCAGGCAAACTCAAGATAACTGGGAAAATGGTGGTACTGTGTGGAGAATTTAATATTGGTTTTCTGAGCAATAGCCCTTGCAGTGAAAAGTTCTTAAATATTATAAATCTCTACTATCTGGGTTGGACCGTTAGCTCTCCAACACATGCAACAGAAACTAGTGTCACAGTCCTTGATTAGATTGCTTAAACATGGATGAGTGGACATCGGAAAACTTTAATACCAGCTGTAGTGAACATGTTTTGACAGCACTAACCATATCTGTAAATCACAGTGTGCAAAATATTACCCATACAAGGAATTATAGTCAGAAAAATATTGAATACCTCCAGTATATAACCAGTGAGTAATCTTGGAAAGAGGTATGTGATGTCTCTCTATTACTAATGACAAGATGGAAAATTTTTTGAACATTTTCAAGCACAATTTTGATTTATATATGGCTTTTGCAAAAACGAAAGTGATTTCCAGAAGCACAGACAAATTCAAAAACTGGATAACATCGGGCATAGGAGTATCTTGGAAAAGCAAGCAGGAACTTTTTCCTCTCTCAGTAACTGACAGCAGTCCAGAATTTCTTAATTATTTCAACAAATACAAGTTAGTTTTGAAACATGTCATAAAAGAGGCAAAAATTAAGGAAAATGACAAATATATTATGATGTCATCCAGTAAAACTAAGTCATTGCAGAAAGCTATAGAGGATCCTACAGGGAAGAAGACAACTCACAAAAATATTGTCAATTCACATGAAGGAAAAACTGTCACTGACCCTATACAGTTGCAAACAACTTCAGTTCTTATTACACAATTGTTGCTGGAAAATTAGTGCAGGAAAAATTTGGTAAACCACCCAGTACAACACTGAAAGAGCTTTCATCTACTAAGATAAATAATACAGCCATGTTCCGCTGTCCAGTAGGTCCAGCTGAACTCCTAAAATACCATTAATTCACTGAAGAGTAATTATTCAGCTTGTACTGATGATATTCTGGATTATATTATAAAAATAACGAATTACACATACTCTCTCCTTTGTTAGACATACAATGTGTGTTTATCAAGTGGTGTCTTCCCACAGCAGCTGAAAATTGCGAAAGTATAGAGAAAAGCTGATTAGCAATGTATGGGTAACTATAGGCCTGTGTCATTACTGTCAGGATTGTCAAAAAATATTGAAAAGTGTTCCTTTCAAAAGTAATTATGCTGTTCAACAAGAATATCATGTTAACATGACTTCAGATCACAGTGCAACTGAAACACAGAAAAAGATCATGTTTGTTCTTGCGTCCAACAAAAATTTTTGATGTTGTTGATCATGAGGAAGCTTGATCAGTATGGTGTAAGAGACATGCCAAATGAGTATATTAAACCATATTTGGAATATTGTCCTTAGGTAACTGAAATTAAGTATGTGGAAGCAAATGAACTCCAGGAACACATTTCAGAACCATGTAGAGCAACTCATTGTGTTCCACAGGGCTCTATTCTAGGTCAATTTCTTTTTTAGTATAAATTAATGATTTCCGTTACACTTTAGGGATTCAGAACCTGTTCTGTTTGCAGATGACACCATTCTATTGATTGAAGGAAATAAAGAAGGAGATCTTACTACATCTGCAAAAGATGTTATGAAAAAAATGTTTGAATTGTTTACCAGAAACAAGCTAATAGGTAATTCCCAAAAAAACAGTACTCATGAATTTCCACACAGATCATATTAAAAATGTGTAACAACCAATAATATCTATCAATAACCGAAACATTAGTGCTGTCACTGAAGCTGAAATCTTTTGGGATTCATATCTGGGAAGATCTTAAATGAAGCTCTCATATCACATCCCTAAATTCAAAACTAGCAAAATTGAGATACATACTAAGGATTCTTTGCAACATTGCTGATGCAGAAACAGTTAGGCCTAGATACTTTTCTCATGTGCATTCAATACTGAAATATTGTATCATTTTCTGGGAAAATGTATACCACGTCAAAACAATTTTCAGGAAGCAAGCAGCAGAAAACTGTGCAAACCTCTCTTTAAAGATCTAAAGATCGTACCTCTTTCTTGTATTTATATACTGTAAGTAATTATGGATCTCAAAGAAGTATACTGAGAAATGAAAACCTTTGTCCTCAAAACGAAACAGTCTATGATTACAGTACCAGGTAAGAGAGCGACACACATGTTATTCATTTGAACATCACATTATGGCAGAACATGTATATCATGCAGCAACAAAACTACACAACAGATTACCAACACATGCAAAATCTCTTCCTGAACTATAACTTAAAAAAGTCTGTGACAGCCTATATACAGCAAAGCTGGTTCTATTCAGTTTCACAGTATATTATGCAAGAAAACTGTATTTATTCCATTTCGTTGTATAAATAAGTTATAAATGTACAGTATTTAATTAAATTTGTAATTATTAACTATATAGATCCAAGTTGTTATAAAAATGTAAATGATGCATGTTTGATGATTGTAAAACCAACAACTAAACGCTTTTTTTTTTGCAATATGTTGTGTGTCATATATGTACTCAAAAAGAGATTTACTAAAAATAAATAAACTATAAAATGGAGCAATGAGTATGAATTGTCATGTTGCACAGATTCTGAAAGAGTTATTGTCGTAATTCCAACATAATTGGTGCTGTGAGTTCTTGAGAAAATGTTGCTTCAGTATACTTAAGAATACACAATCTTACAGCTTCAGTTTGATTCCATCAGAGTAAGGCAAGGAGGTTACATTTCACCAAAGCTATTCTCAGCTGTCATAGAGGAAGTTTTTAGGAGCTTAAACTGGGAAAATAAAAAAGGCATATCTGCTGGTGGAATGTAACTGAATCACTTTCATTTTGTTGATGGCATTGTAGTGTTTGCTTCCAGCACAGATAAACTCCAACAAATACCAGAACAACTTCACAGAGTTAGTTTGAAAATAGAGCAGAAAATCAATTACAATAAGATGAAAATGATTTACAACTAACACATTGAAAATAAGAGAACATGTAAATAATGCAGTTATAGGACCAAATGATGCATATTTGTATTTATGGCATTTGAAGATGAGTGGATGGATAGCAAACAAAATAAACAGAAGAGTAAAACTGGCTTGGAATGTTTTTGGTAAACGAAAATGTTTTTCAACCAAAGCTGCTGTTGGTGCATCTGCATCAAAGTATTTGCAGCCAGTGTATTTTACCAGTCTGAATTACGGCAATTAGACATTGACTTGTTACATTAAAACCATACAAAAACGAAAGATTCCTCAACAAGCAAGGGAAACATACATGTTTGAAATTACTAGGAGAGAGAGGAAAACCAAGAAATATATCAGGAAACATACTGAAATTGATGATGGTAATGAACATGAAATGGATTGTGTGTGGACATATAGGTAGGCAGATTGAGGGTAGATGGGCCAAGGAATTTCCCCTATGGATTCCATAGCATAAGAAAAGACTTACATGGCAATGTAATGTAAGTCTGATAAATGACACAAAATATGCAGGACCAAGATTGACACTGTAGCTGCAGACCGCAAAGAAAGAGATAGCCAAGATGTGCCTGTTACCCAGTACTCTTATCAGTTGGGTGCTACTGATGATTATCACACTATATTATGATTAAAACATGTAGTTTTTGCAATTACCCGTGCAGTGTTCTTTTTTACAGAATAATTCAGATACAGACTATACTTGTGATATGAATATTTGAGGTATCGTACAATATCTTGGACTGATTCTCCAAGCTCTGCATTTACAAATTCGGCAGAACTCATCATCTGGGACTTGACAAATGAACTTCAAAATATACTGTCTTCACACGGATGTGAATGCATGTTGCTGATGTAATTCTTCTTTTTGTGATTCTTTAAAATGTCTAGAATTATTAAATAATTCCATGTTGTAGGGAATATAAAAAATAAGTAGCTACCAGAGCATACATAATATGTAGGAAGATTACATTTAATTAAATAAAACTAGGAAGAGACTTTCTGTACTACTAATCATTGGGATGACAGTTGATATGACTGAGAAATTACTGTTTATTACCATGGCAGCAGAAGAAAAGAAAGCATATAGAGCAATAAAATATATTAATGTGCAAGTGATGTGTTACTGCTTATGGGTTTTTAAGCATCTTTAATTCACTGCAGGTTACTTAATATTTTGAAATCAAAATCCTCGCAAAAAGAGGAGAGAGAGAGAGAGAGATAATTTACAGAGGTTGTGATGGTTCTAGAGAAATTTATCTTTATTTGTATTTTAGTGATCCAAGAAATCACAATACTGTACAATTTGTACAAATGATATTGAAAAAGCCAAGGACAAGTAAGTTTACAAATTATCTGTTACAATTTTAATTTTTTACATGAAAACCTGTGTAATATTACACGAAAGTAACAGACATCAGCCTGTGCTGTCAGTTGTAACTGTGTTGTATCTTCTTTTTACAATACTGTGAAATACAGTGGAACATGTTGGGAGCAGAATAGGAACAAATACAGACCAGTACATTGCATACTTTAAGGAAAATGCACTATACATACTTACTATGTGTAAGTGGTTTTTTATTAAGAAATTAGTTAACATTTATAACCTTTTCAAAAAAATCATTTACTGTGTAAAAGTTTTTTTTTTTATTTAATGTGAAAGCTCTTGACATTTCTGCTCTGTTAATTTCATCTGGTAAATTATTACACATCCATATCCCAACATGTAGGACACTTTTCTGGTAACTAGTTGTTCTGGACACAATCATATGTAGGTCAGACTGCTGTCTTGTTTCAAAACTGTGAATGTGTGTGTTTAATATAACAAATGATATTTATGTAAATGAAAATTAATTGCCATGTATCTGAGTACAGCTAGACTGTTTCACTGATCTTTTTTTTTACTGTTTCATTGATTTTTCTTTTTTTTTTTTTTTTTTTTTTTTTTTTGTCCTCCCTGCCGCCGTTGGATAAGCAGCTGCAGCAGCAAGTCGTATACTCTTATACTCTTAGCTCACTTATTTGTTACATAGTTTAATTCTTAATTTCTTTGCGTGTTTTTGGTACTTGCATTGTTTAATTCATAAATTTTGGGCGTATTATAGTATTTGAGAGTTGTAGCATCGCGTTTTAGTACCTGAATAGTGTAAAATCGCGTAGTCTCCTTCCGCCGCCGAGCAGTGTGTCAGCAGTGCGCAAGTAGCAGCATTACTGCATTTACTAGGCAATCTTGTATTTTAATAACCGTTTAAATTTTGTGTCGAATTGGTTGTGCTCTCTGTCGATTAGTTCAGACGTTCTTTGCACAACAGTTTTTAGCATAGATAGGGACTGCAACTGCTGTGTTCGGATGCAGGCTGAGTTGGCATCCCTTCACTCCCAGCTTCAGGCAGTGTTGGCTTTGGTCACACAGCTTGTGGCTCTTGCCAATGGGCATCACTGTGGGGGTCCGGATGGGGGTTTGTCGGGGACGGCCAGCTCGTCCCACGCATCCCCCGATCGGACTACGACTGTGGCTGCCTGGGATACTGCCCACATTGAGGCTGATCCCTCACCTGTGGTAGAGTGGGAGGTCGTCTCGAGGTGTGGCAGGGGGCGAAAGACATTCCGGAGGGCTGAACGGAAGGCCTCTCCAGTTTGTCTGACGAACCAGTTTCAGTCTCTGTCTCAGGCTGATACTGATCTTCGGCCAGACATGGCTGCTTGTCCTGTTCCAGAGGTTGCCCCTCAGTCTGCAAGATCCGGGCGGTCGCAGAGGGTGGGCCTACTGGTAGTTGGGAGCTCCAACGTCAGGCGCGTGATGGGACCCCTTAGGAATATGCCAGCAAGAGAGGGGAAGAAAACCAATGTGCACTCCGTGTGCATACTGGGGGGAGTCATTCCAGATGTGGAAAGGGTCCTTCCGGATGCCATGAAGGGTACAGGGTGTACCCATCTGCAGGTGGTCGCTCATGTCGGCACCAATGATGTGTGTTGCTATGGATTGGAGGAAATCCTCTCTGGCTTCCGGCGGCTATCTGATTTGGTGAAGACTGCCAGTCTCGCTAGTGGGATGAAAGCAGAGCTCACCATCTGCAGCATCGTCGACAGTACTGACTGCGGACCTTTGGTACAGAGCTGAGTGGAGGGTCTGAATCAGAGGCTGAGATGGTTCTGCGACTGTGTGGGCTGCAGATTCCTCGACTTGCGCCATAGGGTGGTGGGGTTTCGGGGTTCGCTGGATAGGTCAGGAGTCCACTACACGCAGCAAGCGGCTACACGGGTAGCAGGGGTTGTGTGGCATGGACTGGGCGGTTTTTTAGGTTAGATGGCCTCGGGCAAGTACAGAAAGGGCAACAGCCTCAAAGGGTGCAAGGCAAAGTCAGGACATGCGGGGACCAAGCAGCAATCGGTATTGTAATTGTCAACTGTCGAAGCTGTATTGGTAAAGTACCGGAACTTCAAGCGCTGATAGAAAGCACCAAAGCTGAAATCGTTATAGGTATAGAAAGCTGGCTGAAGCCAGAGATAAATTCTGCCGAAATTTTTACAAAGGCACAGACGGTGTTTAGAAAGGATAGATTGCATGCAACCGGTGGTGGCGTGTTTGTCGCTGTTAGTAATAGTTTATCCTGTAGTGAAGTAGAAGTGGATAGTTCCTGTGAATTATTATGGGTGGAGGTTACACTCAACAACCGAGCTAGGTTAATAGTTGGCTCCTTTTACCGACCTCCCGACTCAGCAGCATTAGTGGCAGAACAACTGAGAGGAAATTTGGAATACATTTCACATAAATTTTCTCAGCATGTTACAGTCTTAGGTGGAGATTTCAATTTACCAGATATAGACTGGGACACTCAGATGTTTAGGATGGGTGGTAGGGACAGAGCATCGAGTGACATTATACTGAGTGCACTATCCGAAAATTACCTCGAGCAATTAAACAGAGAACCGACTCGTGGAGATAACATCTTGGACCTACTGATAACAAACAGACCCGAACTTTTGGACTCTGTAAGTGCAGAACAGGGCATCAGTGATCATAAGGCCGTTGCAGCATCCCTGAATATGGAAGTAAATAGGAATATAAAAAAAAGGGAGGAAGGTTTATCTGTTTAGCAAGAGTAATAGAAGGCAGATTTCAGACTACCTAACAGATCAAAACGAAAATTTCTGTTCAGACACTGGCAATGTTGAGTGTTTGTGGAAAAAGTTCAAGGCAATCGTAAAATGCGTTTTAGACAGGTACGTGCCGAGTAAAACTGTGAGGGACGGGAAAAACCCACCGTGGTACAACAACAGAGTTAGGAAACTACTGCGAAAGCAAAGAGAGCTTCACTCTAAGTTTAAACGCAGCCAAAACCTCTCAGACAAACAGAAGCTAAACGATGTCAAAGGCAGCGTAAGGAGGGCTATGCGTGAAGCGTTCAGTGAATACGAAAGTAAAATTCTATGTACCGACTTGACAGAAAATCCTAGGAAGTTCTGGTCTTACGTTAAATCAGTAAGTGGCTCGAAACAGCATATCCAGACACTCCGGGATGATGATGGCATTGAAACAGAGGATGACACGCGTAAAGCTGAAATACTAAACACCTTTTTCCAAAGCTGTTTCACAGAGGAAGACCGCACTGCAGTTCCTTCTCTAAATCCTCGCACAAACGAAAAAATGGCTGACATCGAAATAAGTGTCCAAGGAATAGAAAAGCAACTGGAATCACTCAATAGAGGGAAGTCCACTGGACCTGACGGGATACCAATTCGATTCTACACAGAGTACGCGAAAGAACTTGCCCCCCTTCTAACAGCCGTGTACCGCAAGTCTCTAGAGGAACGGAGGGTTCCAAATGATTGGAAAAGAGCACAGGTAGTCCCTGTCTTCAAGAAGGGTCGTCGAGCAGATGCACAAAAGTATAGACCTATATCTCTGACGTCGATCTGTTATAGAATTTTACAACATGTTTTTTGCTCGCGTATCATGTCGTTTTTGGAAACCCAGAATCTACTCTGTAGGAATCAACATGGATTCCGGAAACAGCGATCGTGTGAGACCCAACTCGCTTTATTTGTTCATGAGACCCAGAAAATATTAGATACAGGCTCCCAGGTAGATGCTATTTTCCTCGACTTCCGGAAGGGGTTCGATACAGTTCCGCACTGTCGCCTGATAAACAAAGTAAGAGCCTACGGAATATCAGATCAGCTGTGTGGCTGGATTGAAGAGTTTTTAGCAAACAGAACACAGCATGTTGTTATCAATGGAGAGACGTCTACAAACGTTAAAGTAACCTCTGGCGTGCCGCAGGGGAGTGTCATGGGACCGTTGCTTTTCACAATATATATAAATGACCTAGTAGATAGTGTCGGAAGTTCCATGCGGCTTTTCGCGGATGATGCTGTAGTATACAGAGAAGTTGCAGCATTAGAAAATTGTAGCGAAATGCAGGAAGATCTGCAGCGGATAGGCACTTGGTGCAGGGAGTGGCAACTAACCCTTAACATAGACAAATGTAATGCATTGAGAATACATAGAAAGAAGGATGCTTTATTGTATGATTATATGATATCGGAACAAACACTGGTAGCAGTTACTTCTGTAAAGTATCTGGAAGTATGCGTGCGGAACGATTTGAAGTGGAATGATCATATAAAATTAACTGTTGGTAAGGCGGGTGCCAGGTCGAGATTCATTGGGAGAGTCCTTAGAAAATGTAGTCCATCAAGAAAGGATGTGGCTTACAAAACACTCGTTCGACCTATACTTGAGTATTGCTCATCAGTGTGGGATCCGTACCAGATCGGGTTGGCGGAGGAGATAGACAAGATCCAAAGAAGAGCGGCGCGTTTCGTCACAGGGTTATTTGGTAACCGTGATAGCGTTACGGAGGTGTTTAGCAAACTCAAGTGGCAGACTGTACGAGAGAGGCGCTCTACATCGCGGTGTAGCTTGCTCGCCAGGTTTCGAGAGGGTGCGTTTCTGGATGAGGTATCGAATATATTGCTTCCCCCTATTTATACCTCCCGACGAGATCACGAATGTAAAATTAGAGAGATTCGAGCGCGCACGGAGGCTTTCAGACAGTCGTTCTTCTCGCGAACCATACGCGACTGGAACAGAAAAGGGAGGTAATGACAGTGGCACGTAAAGTGCCCTCCGCCACACACCGTTGGGTGGCTTGCGGAGTGTAAATGTAGATGTAGATGTGGATAATCAGGACATGGTTTGTATGAAAGAAAATTTTTGGAAAATCAAATGGATAAGTCAGAAAGTAACATCAATTTCCACATGTATGTAGTATCATCAAAGTGGTTTGTATGAAAAATCACATGAGAACAGCTCAACTAATTTGGATTTTGTGTGTGTGTATGTGAATTAAGGATGATCTCCATAGCTATTTATACACTTCTCCCATCTGTCTGGCAGGCTATGAATGCCACACCAAAAAAACAGTGCTTCTTTTGAAGTGAAGCGATCAGTGAACCATTTATGTACATTTTCATATGAATTGAAGCATTGTTCCGTGAGATCGTGTCCCAGTGATGCAAATACACTACTGACCATTAAAATTGCTAACCATGAAGATGACGTGCTACAGGCGCGAAACTTACCCAGCAGGAAGAAGATGCTGTGATATGCAAATGATTAGCTTTTCAGAGCATTCACACAAGGTTGGCGATGGTGGCGACACCTACAACGTGCTGACATGAGGAAAGTTTCCAACCGATTTCTCATACACAAACAGCAGTTGACCGGCATTGCCTGGTGAAAAGTTGTTTTGCTGCCTTGTGTAAGGAGGAGAAACACGTACCATCACATTTCTGACTTTGATAAAGGTCGGATTGTAGCCTATCGTGATTGCGGTATATCGTATTGTGACATTACTGCTCACGTTGGTCGAGATCCAAAGACTGTTAGCAGAATATGGAATTGGTGGGTTCAGGGGGGTAATACGGAATGCCATGCTGGATCCCAATGGCCTCTTATCACTAGCAGTCGAGATGACAGGCATCTTATCCACATGGCTGTAATGGATCGTGCAGCCACATCTCGATCCCTGGGTCAAAAGATGAGGACGTTTGCAAGACGACAACCATCTGCACGAACAGTTTGACGACGTTTGCAGCAGCATGGACTATCAGCTCGGAGACCATGGCTGCAATTACCCTTGACGCTGCATCACAGACAGGACCGCCTGCGATGGTGTACTCGACGACGAACCTGGATGCACGAATGGCAAAACGTCATTTTTTCGGATGAATCCAGGTTCTGTTTACAGCATTATGATGGTCTCATCCGTGACTGGCGACATCTCGGCGAACGCACATTGGAAGCGTGTATGCGTCTTAGACATACTGGCGTATCAACCGTCGTGATGGTATGGGGTGCCATTGGTTACACGTCTCGGTCACCTACTGTTCGCATTGACGGCACTTTGAACAGTGGACGTTACATTTCAGATGTGTTACGACCAGTGGCTCTACCCTTCATTCGATCCCTGCGAAATCCTACATTTCAGCAGGATAATGTACGACCGCATGTTGCAGGTCCTGTACGGGCCTTTCTGGATACAGAAAATGTTCGACTGCTGCCCTGGCCAGCATATTCTCCAGATCTCTCACCAATTGAAAACGTCTGGTCAATGGTGGCCGAGCAACTGGCTCGTCACAATATGCCAGTCACTACTCTTGATGAACTGTGGTATCGTGTTGAAGCTGCATGGGCAGCTGTACCTGTAGACGCCATCCAAGCTCTGTTTGACTCAATGCCCAGGTGTATCAAGGCCGTTATTACGGCCAGAGGTGATTGTTCTGGGTACTGATTTCTCAGGATCTATGCATCCAAACTACGTGAAAATGTAATCACATGTCAATTCTAGTATAATATATTTGTCCAATGAATACCCGTTTATCATCTGCATTTCTTCTTGGTGTAGCAATTTTGATGGCCAGCAGTGTAGATGATAATCAGAAGGAGCCAAGGCTGGAGAATAAGCCACATGCCCTAGCATTTCCCAACTGAATGCCTCAGTTGTTTCCCTGACCTGTTTTACTGTGGGTGATGGGTGTTATCGTGGTGTAATATGACTTTGTGTTGCCTTTTTCCATATTCTGGTCATTTTTCACATAATGCTTGATTTAAATCAATCATTTGCTTTTGGTAGTGATCAGTGTTTATGGTGTCCCCAGGATTTAGCAGCTCATAATAGATGATACCTTTCTGATCCCACCAAACACAGAGCATTGTCTTCTTTCCAAAGTGATTTGGTCTTACAGTGGATGTCGATGATTTGCATGGATTCACCCATAATTTACAATGCCTAAGATTCTCAAAATTTTTCATCACCTTACACTATTCGATGGAGAAACAATTTTCTTTTGTAACTGGCGAGCAGCATTTCACAAGTGGTCTTTTGATTTGTTTACTATCTTTCATTCAGTTCATGTGGAACCCATTTTCCACTTTCTGCACCCTTCTCATAGTTTTCAACTAAAGAGAAACAGCTTTCTCCATCACATTCATTTGTTTCATGAGTTTCTGTTGAGTTTGGGTATCATCTTCATCCAGTAAGGCCTGCAATTTGTTGTCTTTGAACTTTTTGGGTGATTTCCCTAGCTCCTCAGTTCTTACATCAAAATCACCACTTTTGAATTTTTTGGACCACTTTAAACACTGTGTTTTCCCAAGAGTATGTTTGCCAAAAGCTTTGACAAGCATTCAGTGCAATTCTGCAGCAGTTTCTTCAAATGATAACAGAAAACCAATGCTGTCCACAAATTGTAATTTGTAGGCGCAAAACTTGACATGTTTATGGGCTTTGGTACAAATACTGATGTATGGAACTTACTTTCATCATCAGTCATTACAGGAAGCAGATGGCACTGCATATGTGGTCTCATGGGCCCTACACTGACAGCTAGCACCATCTGTAGGGAAATTCTGGGTTCATACTTCTACACCTAGTATTTTTGTGACATGTTACATATATGATATAAATTATATGCAATGTATAAAGAGAAAACATAATCACCAAAAAATCTTTGAAAGATTTTGTTGGATTTTCTTCAAATTTTTACACAATATTCCACTGAACAATCAGACAGAAATGGATACAGAGAGGGGGCAGGAGGGTATGCACAGGGAGATGGGAAGAGAAGGAGATTATGGAGCTACTCAACATTCAGATGCAAATGGACATAGAGAGGGGTGAGGAGGAGATGGGCAGAGAGAAGGGGGATAAAGAATTTAGGATGTATGTGCAACTCTCACACATATTTAGCAGCTGTGTAACATTGCCAGGTTTGCTGGAAATACTGTAACTGTAAACAGATGACAATGTCATAATGCTAAGACCCTTGGAATGCTGCCTGCACAATTCATTGTATCTCAGATTGCATGTTACATGTTGCCTTTTTTTGCATTTTGTAGGTATCTCTGCTACAGGATGATTCCATACTGTAATATGGAGTGCAAGTAGGGATAATGTATTTGTATAAGGACTAATCTGGTGACTAGTTTGCTGATTACCCTTAGAATATAACACAAAGCTGATAGCTTAATTGAGATATAATTGATGTGGGTGTTCCATTTAACATTTTCCTTAACCACATATCAAGAAACTTAAGAGAGCTCACATTGAATAGCCCTTGGTTGTTTAGAAGCATTTTGGGGGGTTTCTTATTTGAGAGATGAGAGTCTGAAACTAATATGAGTTGTTTTTTATTAATTTATGATTAGATTGTTCTCATTGAACCATTCACTCAGTGATGACACAATGGGTTTAATCTTCTGATCATCGTCAGCTTTGTCTGTATCTGCTACCAGAATACTTGTGTCATCGCAAATAGTGTAGTATGCCCTTAAGTAAGCCTCATATTTACATGAGTAGACAATTCATTAACATTCCTAGGCAAGATACTGGCTAACATGTGATGAATCATTGTTTAATATCATGCTGTTTCACAGCTATTTAGATAATGTTTTGATTTTATTCTAGTATTTTTCTGGTAAAAGTCATAGTTTAAATTTTGTTTAATTGTTTTAGTGAACAATGCTGCTCTTAATAAAAGTATATTTGTAATAGCAGAAACAAATTATGTTCTTTTGGGTATTTTTTTCCTCAGAGGCTCATATTAGTGTATCTTCATTTCTTATTTGATCAGTCCATTTTATTGAAAAATTCCTGTAACATAATATTTTGTAGCTTTTAATCATTTCATTTCTATCTTCCTCATTGCTGATGTTTCACACCTACAACTGTGAAATAAACATAGATTTTCAAAGAGCTGTGTTACATTCACCAGATCGTATTATCATAAAAAGGGATGGGGAGTCGTGGCTGTTTACAATAACAGTTGTGCAAGGACCATGGCTCTAGTTCTTTACGAGTAGGGAATCCTGGATCAAATACCTTTGACTACTTGTAATGAACTACTTCTGGTAATTTGCTAATATTCTATAATACTGAATCAATCTAGTATTATTAGTAATGGGTTGGATTGATAGTTTTTAAGCAATACACACTACAATACCACATTTATTTTTCAATTCCTCCTCATTTACTGAAAGACAATTTTACCTTTGTAATGATCAGCTTGTTAACAGTCAAGAGTCGTTATATTTAAATCAGATCATTAAGTTACACTCAGCAACAAACACATTTCACTGATAGCAGATTAGAACTCAGTTACACGGATAGCATGTATAGAGATATAGTACATCTCCTTCACATAAGTTCATAATTACATAATGCTTACATAACATGACACTCAAAGGCTTATTATATGTTGCCACAAATTTTTTACACAGCACTGCATAATTTAACTGTCAGACATTACATAACTTGAAAATTAATCACACATTTCAATTGGTAGTGACAGAGAGATGTTACCACCTTGATTACTCAGTGCAGACTGCTAAAGCATTGTCCTACACAACTATTTATAGATGCATGTATGAATAATAATTAAAATTTGTTATTATGTTTTCATTTATAACAGGAAAGAGAGCAAAATTCGTCAAGATGAAGTTACAATTAACCAATGAGAATCAGCCTTTCCTTCTCATCATGTATGGTAAGTTCCCCATGACCTGCAGTTCTGGGTGACTTTCCCGAAATCTACCCCTTTTCCTAGACCTCTCCAGTATTTTTCCTTCACCCTTCTTCCTTCCCATCCAACTCTTCTGTCTGAAGAAGGAGCCACTGCCTCCAAAGGCTTGCCAATTACAGCAGTCTTTTATGTGTGTGTTCTGCCACCATTTGGTGAGTAGATTTCTTATCTACCCAATTAAATAATTTTGTCAAGGAGCAACTCTGTTTAATTATGGGTTGCATAATTGGAGAATTGAGAAAATTATAGAAACTACCTTGAGAAAACACTTCCTGCTTCTTCAGAGATTCCTCTCATCCACTAAAGTTGCCAAAAAACAAAATGTTTTAGGTCAAATAATTTGCAAACTAATAAGTTTCTCTAGGGAAAGGCATTTCTGAAATCATAAAAATCAGGAACACGAAACTATTGTACTGGATGTTTTAAATAATCATTACTTTACATTTGAATGTTCTGGAACATAAGAAATTTGATTACAAATAATTTTTGAAAGAGGACATTTTAGGAAAATTACATGAAGAGGGAAATGGGAGCTTTTAACTGAAGTGTATTACTGTAGTTAGAACCACCTATCAGCTCAGTACAGATTTCATCTCCACATGTTCATAAAAAAATCTAAGGACAAGTGGATGATTCCACCTAGCTCTCTTACATGCTGTGCTATAGTAGTGGATTTAGGATCACATGAGAAACAACTGTAGGATATTTTAGTTTTATAAAGCATTTAGAAAGAGTAATATGGTGTGTGTGTGTGTGTGTGTGTGTGTGTGTGTGTGTGTGTGTGTGTGTGTGTGTGTGTGTGTGTGTGTGTGTTTTTGCGCATGTGATATCACTGATGATGTGAGTGATAGGACACAGTGATTCAAATACTGGACTCATATTGTGGAGGAACATTATTCAAATGCCATACAGTACACTATAGTCTTAAGTTTTCTGGTGTTTCTTTAAATCACTTTGGGTAAGATTCATTTACTAAGGTACCTGCTGTTCATTTCCCCATTCCTTCCAAATCTGAGCATTGCTTATCTCTTGATACCTTCCTTCTTCCAAGATGCTCTCAACTTTCTGATGCACATTAACATTTTACACTTGTGCTTCTTTAAACTCTGATTTTATTAGCAAAGATTTGAAGCCACAGCCTAATGCACAGGAACTCTTGTAGAATAACAGTTACCATTTTTAAAAATCTTGATGATACATTTTTCTTCCACAAAGACAAACATGTTTTTCTCTAATGTTTGCACCTTTAATTTCAATTTTCTCCACAAGAAAAAGCTAAATTCACATCAGTTTTCTGCTGCTGAAAATATTATAGTGCATACTTCAAGGCTTTAAGTGCACTGCCTGCTACAATTTCATATTGATAGAGAATTGTCTCACTCTTGCGAAATATATCTACAAACAGTAATAATGTAGAAATAATTAGAAATAATGGCAATGAAGCATTGTTTGCTGCCTCATACATCAATTCTCTTTTAAACAAAACCAACACTCTTGTCACTGATGATTATCATGTGTCATACATGATATGCTAAGACTCAGTTAACCAGTCTGTGTTTCTGTACTAAAAGATTCATCACTGACAATGAAAAAAAGGGTGTGCTGAATATATAACCAGGTGTGTGACTGAACTAAGGTCTTGAAAGGCCCCGTTTAGCTTGTTGTCTTGAACAAAGAGCATTCCGTGGACATATAAGGAATTTTGAACATGGCCTCCAAAGTGTAGTATAAATGTGACTGTACATGTCATCGAGAAAAAACACAAGAGTTACTGGAAAATTTCATCAATGTTGGGTAATTCTGCTGTGCCAGTTTTGGTTGCAGAGAGCCAGTCTTTTTAATTTTGCTTTGAATAATCCCAAGACAGTAGACAGCAAGGAGCATGTGAATTTAGATTGCAGTCCCTGACCATCTCGAGTCACTGCACGAGCCACTGGCCAAATGTACAGCAAATATTGGTACTGCTTAGGAAAATGGCAGCTATAGATGAACCTTCTCGTTGTGTTCTCTGTATGTATGCCTATAAACCTCATCTAACATGTTGAAGAGGCTGTTCCAGTAGCCATTGATAGAACTGAATGGAACCAGTTGTAGATTGTGGTGCAAGTTGTAATGAATGAAGTCTGTCATTTGGCTTCTGAGGTCATGCTTGGATCATTCCAGTGACTGGCAGAGAGGGTTGAGAAAAGCAGGTTTGCTCACAGCTCTTCAGCAAAGATCACAATATGCAGCATTGTGCTTAGAACTGATCCAGGATCTCCTGGTTCTGAATCAAGCAGAAGTCTTGAATCTGAAAGTTTGGAGGTGCTATTACAAGCCAGACTGCAACTTCATAGACTTGCACTTGAGATCTATAGGGTCCCTCATAAATGGGTCAGGTACGGCTCCACATTACAGGAACAGGTGTTGATTGTGTGGGGCTTACATGTAAGGCCTTTTTAACGTGAAGTGACTCTCCATCTAGTCCAGATAACAATAGCTTTAAGAGACACAAATGAGTATTAGTGATCAACTACTGAAGCATTCGTAACAGAGTGCCAGAATTTCAAGTCCTTCTGAAAAACAGTGAAGCTCACATAATACTTGGTACACAAATCTGCTTAAAGCAAACTTGATAGCAGTGAGATTTTTGGGATGAGCTAAATGTACCATTTATCAAAAAGATAGGCAAATGGGAAATGGTAGTGTGTTCACTGCAATAGACAAGAAACTTAAATGCAATTAAAGCTGCATGTGATGATGTTCGGGCAAGATTCCGTATCAGTGGAGGGAATAAATTTGTAAATAGATCTTTCCATTAACCACCAGACTCACCCCCAGATGTAACTGAAAACTTTTGTCAAAACCTCAACTTTCTAATACATATGTTCCCTGATCACAGCATCATAATTGGAGGAGACATTAATTGCCCAGCAACTGATTTGGATTATTACAATTTGTAGCAAAACAATACTAAATACAATCTCTGAAAATTACTGATAACAGATAGTTTGAAAGTCCTCCCACGGCAGAAATGTATTAGATCTAATGGCAACAGAGAGAGACAGGACCTCATTGAGGAGGTTCACATCAAAACTGGTATCAGTATCTAGCAACAATGATTATCAATGTACAAAAGGCAACTTAAAATAAATGGTAAGATTTGCATAAAATAGACAATGAGACCGCAGGAGGAGCTTGAAACATTTAATACTGGATAGGAGTGAATAGAAGAACTGTGGTTTAGATTAGAAGAATAGGACTGTCATAACTGGACATGCTGCAAAATTGATTGTTTCATCAACTTCACAACAATTCCATTTTTCTGCATGCATGCTGTTGCTCCACCTCACTTTCACTTTTGAGGTGTGGCATTATCTTAACAGCACCATCGTGCAACATTCGACTGGAAGAAATGGACAACATCTTATTCATTGCTTTTGGCCTTCCATGTCACCAGACCTCAAACCTTATGCTTCTTTTCAGTGGGAGTACGTAAAAGAGTCCTTATCCCACCTATGACAGCTACTCTTCAAGAACTGATAAATCAAATTGTTGAAGCTGTTCATTCAATAAACAGGGACCTGTTGATTCATGTGAGGAATAAAATGAAAATCAATTTTTGTGTTTCTTGATTGACACATGGTGCTCATGTTGCAAACATAAAAATTGAATCTTTCTCTATCCTGAGACATGAACAAAATGTTTCTATTTTTCACACTTTACCTTTAATAAACAATCAAAATCTGTTCTTTCTTTTTGAATCACCCTGTATATAAAGGTCGTCAGTGGCAAAGCCAGTGTCCAGACACTCATGGATGTTACAGGAACTGAAATTGCTGCTAGAAAAACAAAATGAAGTGTGCTAGACATTGTTTTCAAATATTCCTTTACAAAGGAAAATTTAGGAATACTGGCCTAGTTTAACTCTCACATCACTCCGAGGATGAGTGATACATATCCCAGCATGATGGTTACTCCAAAAAAAAAATTCAGAATGTTTTGATACATCAAATTTATTTTCCCTACCTTACATATTTTTATGGTATGTTGGTACATTATTGAGACTCAAAATGTCATTTTCCCACATAATCTCTGTCCCTTTCAACCGCTTTTTGTCACCATGCAATTAAGGGCTGTATACCTCCATGTAGCAAGTCAAGAGCAGCACGTTTAAGCCACTGTTTAGAAACCTTCACAAGGGTGTTATCATCTTTAAATATTGTTCCATGAAGGGGTTCCTTCAGTTTGCTGAAGAGGTGGTGATGACATGGAGTCAGATCAGAATTATAAGGTTGGTGTTTCAATATCGTCCGCTCTTGGAACCCACAACTCTAGCTGTCCCAACATTCTGCACACACTCGCTTTTCCTGCTCCCACTTGGACTGCCAATTTGTTCACTGTTATGCATTTGTCAGTCATAATCAGACTGTGAATACATTGTACAGGGCCAAGATTCTCTGCAGCACTCAGTCTGCTGCTGTGTGGGAGGTACTGACTATTGGCATGCCAAATTTCACCAGATAATCTGCACACCCAATGACTAGTTATACTGTGATTGATACCTTCATCCCCATACACCTTCTTCAGTCTCTTGTGATTGTTTGTCACTGTCTCATTCTGACAACACAGGAACTCCATAGCATGTTGCTTCAGATGGACATCAAGTGCAGCAGTCATTCTGATGGAGTGCTAAGACACTGCAACTTGTGGAAATGGGTTGAATTAAATATGAGCATCAGCAGGAAGAATGGCTCTATGATCTCTGTGAACAACAAAGATGTAGAGCAAATGATGTATTTTTGAAAAAAGAAAATATTGTGCATAACTGTTGGACAATCTCTGGTATTAGTGCCAGTGGCATTGGAAAACAGTTAAAATCACTAAAATAGACCCATCAAACAAAAAACTTTGCCTGTAAGATGGAAAAAATCACAGTCCACATCTTCTACAAGAAGGGTAGCAGGAGTGATCACAAAGTTTTGTCCAAATCCCTTGACATCCACATGTTGTACACTCTATTCTGAGCTCAAACACAACACAACAGAGTAATCTCCTCCATGTCAGCCACCATGGATACCACAAAATTCTTTACTTCCAAAAAGCATTTGACTCACTACCACACTAACACTTATTAACAGTGATGCAATCATGTGGGTTATAAAACAAAATTTGTGACTGGCTTTAGGGTCTCTTGGCAGTGAAGGCACAGCATGTTACCTCTGTCAAAGGATAACTGACACATATCAAATTAACTTATGTAGAGTAAACTTCTGGCTACTTTTAGGAAGGCATGTTGGAGTGTTTTTAATGAAACAAAACAAATGAAACTGAAAGCACCACCATTCTGATCACAGATTCGTCAATTGGAACGAAGCAACAGCTGTGGCATCTTCTGGCACATGGCATCATAAGGATGCAGTAGGAGGGACATCAGGTCAGCACACCAGTTTCCCAGCCATTGTTGGTTTAGCAGACTTAGTGCCATTACTTCTGAATCAAGTAGCTCCTTAGTTGGCACTATGAGGCTGAGTGTGCCCCTACTAAGGAAAAATCCCTGCGAGTACTGGGAATCAAACCTGGATCTTTGACATGGCAATCTGCAACATTTATCAATCATCTACAGCAATGAACCCTGTAATGAAGGACTGTATGAGAAAAAAAGAAAGAAAGAAAGATAGAAAAAAGAAAAAAAAACTGCACAAATATTCAGTCAAAAATTGATAAGACTGACAACTTTCTGTAAAAGACCACAAAAGCAAAACTGAAGTGTTAACAAAATGCAAAGATGTAGTACCCCATAACTATGATATCAATAAATCACAATTAGAATCAGTCAACTCAAAGGAATATCTGGGTGCAATAGAAATGTGAAATGGAATGGTCACTTAGACTCAGTCATAAGTAAGGCAGAATAATGAGAAAATACCAGGAGATTGCTTACAAGACACTTGTGTGGCCTATCCTAGAATATTGGTGAAGAGTGTGGGACCCACACAAAATAAGACTGGCAGGGAATACTGAACATATATGAAGAAGAGCAGCATGAATGGCTACTGGTTTGTTTGATCCATGGGAGAGCATTACTGAGATGCTAAAAAACTTGAACTGGTTGACATTTAGAGATAGATGCCTTCTGTCTCACAAAAGCCTACTTACAAAGTTTCAAAAAACAGTATTAACTGAGGAATGTAGGAAAATGCAACTCCTACTATTAGTCCCTTATGAACTGTGTAGACAAAATTAGATTAAGTACAATGAGCACAGGGACATTCAAGCATTCTTCACACGCTCCATACATGAATGAAAGTGAAAGAGACCTTAATATATGACATAATGTGAAGTACCTTCTGCCATGCAGTTCACAGTGGCATGTAATCTTAGATGTGTAACACCAAGTACCTCTCTGTACTTTTCACTACCTCCAAAGCAACTATTCCCTTTCCAACAACACATTTACTGTATTTATGATTAACTGTTCTGTTCCAGGAAATGTCTTGCAGAAATGTATGGTGAAATAAAATTATTCTCTTCCGTATGATGTAGGTACAGTGATTTTCCCTTTTGGTCTGGTTAAATTTGAAGTGTTGTTGTTTCCCTTCTCTTGAACTAACCACATAAGTGACTATTATTGTTAATCTAAATTCAACAGAGAAGCTGATTATCTTGTGTGTTATCAGATTTAATTACTTTGCATCCCAGAGGACATTTTTTCCTTGAATACTTTCATTTTATGCATTGTTAGAACAGAGTATTTTATATTATCACTACAACAAATTCTTATATGTTCTAAATTTACAAACACTCCCAGTGTGGTAGGTGCTTCCCAGGACATTCTTCAGAAATTTCATACCAAATGATCATTATACTAATACCAAGTTGTCAATTCAGATGCAGATAACCAACACAAGTTCTTTTTTTACTGAAAAATTTGCAACAAGAACAGAAGTTACTATTAGAGAAGAGGCCAGCACTGCCACAAAGCCATAAATGTCCAGTCACCTCCCACAAGTAGGCACCACAGTCAAAGGTATGTAGTCAGTTCCACTGACATTCCCCACTTTTGACAAAAAAGTAGAAGCTCGGGTGAACCATGCAGTGTACCTTAAGCAGTATTTCCATCATCCATGACATTGCAGGTGATACCCATGAATTGACCTTTTTATTAACTTAGTCCAGTATTGAGGTTTACAGACTGCTCCAACAGTTGAACATTAGGTCACACCCCACGACTTAAGTTATGAGGAACTTAAGATTAAATTGACTGATTACTTTGACTCCCAGGTCCACGTGGCTGCTGCTTTCCCTGAGTTCTTTAGTTGTCATGAAAAGAACAGTCAAAGCTATCACTAGTGGATAAGGTAGTTACGAGTTCTTTCTAGGGACTGTGTACTGCAATATGTAAATTCCAAGTGTAAATAATCATACATGAACTCCTTGGTGTACAACATGGTTTTTGTTCATTCGTGAAATGAGGGACTTATGAATGACTTACTGGAGATGAAAGTCCCATTATTAGCAGCATGTCTCCCACTCTTCGAGCATTCAAACAAACAATGAGGTCATCTGCAGCTTTACAGAACTCCTCAAGTTTTCTCCACTCACCAGCCTCACAGGAACCAGGCTAACTCCCACTATTTTGTGAGCACAGTTCCTCAGAATTCACTCACACACATACACAAGGCTTCAGACACATGTTCCTCTAGGAAATTACATTCATGTTCTAATTGTTTCATTAGTCATCAAAGACAGGAATCGTACTTCAAGAAAGTGGAGTGTACAGTGTTGAAAGTGGGGCAACAAGGCTGAGATGTGCAACTCTGCTAACAAAATGAATGTGCATTCGGGACACAGACTCAGACAGTGAGACTGATATTATGGAGGTGGGTCTGGCCGTGCTCCAAGTTCATGCAGAATTGACCCCTTTGACCTGTATGTTGACACTGGGCATGCTCATAAATGATGCACTAGTCAAGTTCCAGATACAGGTTCCTCAGTAATGATCATCAAAATGCCTGTGCCTGCAACTTGGATCACCAATTCTTTACCCATTTCCAAAACAACTGAAGTGCTACAACAATAATGACATTGAGGTTGTACGCCAATTTAGTCCTGCTGTCTATGTCAACTATAATGGCCAAATTATTAGTTGTCCAGCTGACAAGAGCCACCAGCATTTTGGGGCTGAGCCATTTTGGCAAACTGACAAACTGAGCCTTGAGGTGAATGACTCTGCGAATCAGATGAAGACTTCCTTGCCTAGCTTGCATCTCCAGGAACTCCTTACCAAATATGCCTCCATTTTTAGTGGTCAGATGGTTTGTATTCACAAATTTCCATGAGGCATACTGTAGTGCCTCGAGAATTTTGGGGTAAATTCTAGAGACCCACATATTCCCACTGTGTCGTACAAGCGTTATTTTAGAGATGAGTGTGGTAGAGTAGAACTCTGTCTACTGCACCACAATTATGTGTGTGCAGGACGGACATGTATCAGACAGATGATTGGCGGGGGAAGGCCGTCGCTGAGCCCACCTAAGAAGTTGCACATCCAGCACAAGGAATAAGCACGCCACATTCCATGATGGTGCGACATCAAACATTATTGTGTGAACATTTGAATGTTGTTGAAAGAAGAGAAGAGACAATTATTTATTCATTCATTCATTCACTTACTTTTGTAAGGTCCTGACTGTTGTCTTGTTAAATTTGGAGAGATTTGTAGACTATTTTTATGGAAAAATGAATGTGATAGTTTCTGACAGACCAGAAGGTGTTGAACTTACAAGAAATGTTTTAGTTGTATGAAAACTGTTATGTGTGATGAAAATACAGTGGTATTGAGTTCAAAGTATTCTCAAATTTACAGAGTTATTTTAAAAGTATAGAAAATTCCTCCAAAACAGCATATTATCTTCGGAGAAGAAGTTGGGCAGAACATCGCAGCCGGATATTCTGAAAATAAGATCGGTGAAGCAATTACAAGTAAGTTCGATAGCCAAGGAGGTGGGAGTGAGTCTTTCACACTATTACCACACTGCCAGCCTTAATCACTGGAAATCACCAGAATACCATCATATTGTGACCACTGGTGATTTCCAAGTTTTTCAATGTGAGGAATGAAGGACAAGTTACTATTAGAGCTACAATGGCTACAGGGTGAATGAGATCTCACATCAGTAGCCATTCTCATCATCTCAGTTGAAAATCTGGACAGATCCCTACGGATTTGTGGTAACTTTAAGCCAACCTTGAATGCCCAGGCAGTTGTGGATATGTACCCCATCCTGAAGGTGGAAGACATCATGACCAAACTGGTGGATGGTATAATTTTTGTGAAAATGACCTCCGTGAGACAGAGGTAGCTTATGCAAAATTTTATCAATGTGCTGCAGTTTGGTGGCCTACAGTCTTTTGACTTACACAGGTAGTACATCCAAGATAAAGTTTCTTAATTTCCGTTAAATTGTCTTGGTGAGGAAGTTGTTGCACAACTCCTTATATTCCATATATTCTTTAAAATTCTGTGTTGTTCTGTGATGTAATATGTATTTTCCTGATGGACGTTTCATTGTTAGAACGTAAAAGCTGCAATTGCCAATGAGCCAAATGTAAATTGTTTTCCACCTCCGGAACTGTATCAAATCTGGTTTTGTGATTTGTTGCACTGTTACGGCTTTCTCATTTGTTTTTTTAGTACCTGCTAATGTTTTCCTGATCCATGTCCAAATCTGAGTATGATCCTAGCAAGTAAAGATATGTGGCAAGGTTTCAATTAGTTGACATTTGTGCACTGCAATGAAGATCTTTAGTTTTAGTTTGAGTAGCCTTCTTCTTAAAGGTATGCCCTTTTTTACTATGTCATATCATAATGCTGTTATTCTGTTATTTAGAATTGGATTATTTATGTTGTGCCAGACATTCTTCCAATTTACACATGTCTGTGTGTGCTCAATTGGGTTTCATGTTGACTCTATTGTGAGCACTACACTTATTCATGAACTGCTGCTCAAAAATCCCTCATACTCTATGCATAAATCTTTAAAAGGGGATTTTATTTTTTCCTATGGCCCACTCAGATGAAATATTCTAGGAACTTGAAAGGGGCATCTACTTGTTTCTCCTCACATAGTTTGAGCCATATTGGTGAGCCTTGTCTCATGCCCTCCTGTTGTTATGTTTCAGTACGGAGTAAATCTACCTGACTCTCTAATTCTCACTTTCTCCTCCTATGATCTACTGGTAAAGAGCCTCTTTAGCAGATCATCTACAGAAAACACTTTCATACTGAATTTTGTGGCAGTAAACAGAATTGTTTAAATATATTTAAAGTTCATACTTAATCATTTAAGACTGCAAGGAATAAAATAAAATGAAAAAATATGATTGTTGCACCAGGAACCAAACCCAAGCCAATAAATTTCCAGTCACTGCAGTTGACCACTCATCCACTGTGATATTACATCAATTGTTTCTCAAAAATCCTTCACACTCTACACTTGCACAATATGTTATAAGCACTTTCAAAATAAAATACTAACCTGGTGCTGTGAGCAACATTGCACTCATTATGCTGGAAGGGATGAAATCACTTCAGAGTATGCACAGTCGAGGGCAGGCAGCTGCATCCCTTCTCCAAGTTGATTGTAGCACTGCTGACCAAAATTTCAGCATTCAACACTGGTTTCTAGTTGTCAATGAGAGAGCGTCCATTTTATTTGCATATCAGCACACGTTCAAAGAGGAACTGCGAATTTTAGTGCAATTTCCGGCTCACATTTGAAGAGAATTGGTGTAATTTCAGCACATTAGCATATAATAACCAGCCACCACTGCCATGTCCTGATTTTTCTTAAGTGTTACTTCCTTTATCAGGTACAATGTCAGAACTGCCTCCCTTGCCTCTTTACCCTTCCTAGCAGATCCTCAGTTTTCTTTCCCATTCTTGTGTATGTTATTCTTGTCAGAAACTTGGATTCATGAGCTGTTGAGATGATTGTGTGATAGTTCCTACATGTATCTGCTCTTGATGTCTTCAGAATTGCTTTCATGAAATTTTTCCAGAAGTCTGATGGTGTTGTCTTCTGTCTCAGACTCTATATGCCAACTTGAATAGATGTTTGGGAGAAGTGGCAACCAAAGACCTTCATGTGAAGGAATGTTGCCTGTTCTGTCTTTCTGACTCTAATACTGGATACCCTATGTCTTTTCTATTGCCTTCCATTTCATTTTGTATCATGTCATCAGACAAGTAGTCTGGTCCCTTCTACCCCCCCCCCCCTCCCAATCAGACAAGTCCTCCTCTCATAGAGCCCTTCAAATGTACACTTTTCACCTATCCATTATCTCCTCTGTGTTTAACTCTTTTAATCTTGCTGCCCTTGCTTTTAATTTCACTGAAAGTTGTTTTGACTTTGCTATTTGTTGCAGTCTTTCTGATGACCATTCGTTTCAAATTTTTCCTCCAGCCCCTTGACTTGGCTTCCCTGCATTTTAGATTTATTTAATTCTTAAGTGACTTACATTGCCATTTTTCTTTTGTTCCCTGAACATTTTTGTACCTCTCGTCATTCGTCAATTAAACTATTTCCTCTCTTACACAAGGTTCATTAGTAGATATGTTCCTTGTATCTATATTTGTCTGTCCAATTTTTGTGTTTCCCCTTTTCTTAGAGATGTCTGTTCCTCTTCAACGGAGCTGCCTATTATGTTATTCATCATTGCAGTAACTGCAGCCTTAGAGAACTTCAAAGGCATCTCATCATCCCTCAGTACTTCAGTATCCCATTTCATTCCCCCATTGATTCTTTCAGATGATTCTCTAAACTTCAGTATGTTTTTCATCATTACCCAATTGTGTTTTAAAACTATACCTGCTCCTGGGTATGCCTTACAGTCCAATATATGATTTAGGAATTTCTGTCTGAACACGATGTATTACACTTGGAATCTTCCAGGGTCTCCAGGTCCTTTCCAAGTATATATCATCTTGTGATGTGGACCAGTGTATTCACTATTACTAGTTGAAATTTGTTTCAGAACTCAATTAGTCTTTCTTGTCACTTATTCCTACTATCAAGCCCATATTTTCCTGCAACTCTACCATTTCTGCCTTCCCCTACTAGTGCATCCCAATCCCCAATGAATATTAGATTTTCGTCTTCTTTTAAATACTGACTTACTCATTCAGTATCCTCATGTACTTTCTCTAACTACTCATGTTCTCTTGGTGATAATGGCATGTACATCTGAACTATTGTTCTTGGCATTGGTTTACTGTCAATCCTATGGAGAACAACCTAGTAGCTGAACTGTTCACAGTAACTCATTCTGTGTCTTATATTCCTAGATTCATAAATTTTGTTCCCTTGTACCCTTTTCTGCTGTGTTGATATTACCTTATATTCTCCTGACCATATATCCTAACTTCATTTCATTTCATTTCACTGAACCCCACAATATCTAGACTGAGCGTTTGGATTTCCCTTTCCAAATTCTGGTATCGAGCTGTGCGTAAGTTGAATGCCTGCTAGAGCAAATGGATCTTGATGGATCAAGGGCATTGTTGCCAAAGTGCTATACTCACATAGCAAATACACCATCGTCTCATCATGTGAATACACCAGCCAATAGTGTCCCTTGAGGCCAGCAAAAATACTGCCGCACCTCAACAGCTCTATCAGTCATGTACTTTGTCTGATAGCATTTGTTACTGTCTCCACCATACTACTGACTACTTGTCAATGACTTTGCTTTAGTATTGGTTTTCCTCTTTGCTATCGATTTGAACTGCAGCTTGAATTTCACCTGTTAACAGGGCACTGTTAAAAGTTCATTGCACTTTGTTACTGCATAGGTTGCTATTGGCTTGCTCTTGTTGTGTCAGGCCCACCACTCAGTCAGCCCTGTTGCTTGACTCTGGCATGGGTTTGGGTCCCATCTGCAGGCGGTCTTCCCACCTTGCGTTGTCATCATTTCTCTCCTGTTTTTCTGACGTCCTCACCAATATCCAGCTACTTGTGAGTATAGCAATTGGCAACAAGGAAAAAGGAAACTGTTTAGTGGCATGGAAGCTAAATTGGTTAGCCTGCTCAAGCAACAGCAGCAGCTGATGCATCAGCAGCAAATACAGATGGACTTGTTACAAAAGTCGCTCCAGCTCTTGGTGGGCAAACTTCATGGGCAGGAGATCGCTGTGCCCCCACGGAGCAGCGCCTCTTGCACTCCGCACCACATTCCATTCTCCATCATTTCCTCCTTTCAATGACACTACGGAGGACACACATTTTCAATGGCTGAAGCAACATTTCATGGTGTTTCAAGTCACACATGATCACTGCAGCAGCTGCCCTTTCTATCTTGGGCATCACTGGACGCATTTTTTCTCCTTCAAAAATTGGCCCCTCTCTGATACCACCACCCTCTCCTTTCAGGAGATATGCATTCTGCTGACTAATTATTATTCTCAGTGGTATCACATGGTTTCCTCCAGGCTAAAATTCCATCAATACCATAAACAGGCAGGACAGGTATACCTTCGTGAGTCACTGACTTACAAGGACTCATCCAAAAATGTGATTTTACTTGCACCAATCAAAGTTGTAAGGCTTCCTACGCTGACTCCTTGATTCATGATGTGATTCAACTGGCACCTGTCCTTGAGGTTCACATGGTGGCATTGAAGCTGGATAATCCATCTTGCACATTGTTTATTAGTCTGAAATTGTACAGGCAGCTAATGAATGACTCATTGCAGTTCACAAGCTGCCATGTGCACCAATCCAGCTTGTAAATATGGGGTGTCTGCCAGGTTGCAGCAACATCATGATCCATCTTTCTCCAATGTCTCTATGACTTCTGAGCATCCAGTCACCACTCAACGATCGTTCAGGGGTCATTCCCTTCATGCCTGCAGTATTTCTTCTTTCATTCCTGAGCAGGCTGGCCAGATTGCTAGGTGTCCCATGGTGACCCATTCATGCAGAAATTGTTTCTCACACTTTGAATGTCTCATCAGGATGTCTTTTTTTCTGGTGGACACTGTAGCCACCATCTCTTTGATCGATCAGGTGACTTACGTCCGACTGGGATCACCTGACTTGTCCCTGCCCTCTCGCAATTTGGTGGCGTATGGAGATGGTGTGATTGCCCTTCGGGAGCAGTTCTCAATTGCGGCAACTTACAAATACATTACTCGGTTTCTGATGTTCTTTGACATCAACCATCAATTAGCTACCAACATTTTTGCCCTTGACGCCTTCCCAGCATTTGCATTTTCTATCTTGGATGAAGTCAAGGTGGTTTCCATTGCAGTCCATTTCAAAGATTTGGACAACCTCTGCACAGCATTTACACCTCTTTTTCAACAGGATTTATGGTGTGCTTCAAACCAGGTACACACAACCCTTTAGCCAGATGCCACGCCTTGTTTTTGCCATGCCAGATCAATTCTGGTGGTCTTACTGGCAGCTGTGAAGCAGGAACTCGATCATCAGCAGGCAGCTGGGGTTGTCAAACCTGTCAAATCTAGTGGATGGGCCATGCCTCTAGTCATCATCCAGAAGCTGGTTGGGTATCTTTTCTTGTGTGAGGATTTCAAGGTAACCATCTGTGCTCAATTTCAGGTAGAAACCTATCCCACTCCCTGGCAAGAAGATCTTCTCACCAAACTGGCTGGGATGTGGGGGTGGTGTGGGGTGGGGGGGAAAATATCTTTCCGAGATCAGCCACACTGATGTGTGCCTCCAGCTACACTTAGATGAGATGTCTCAGAACCTTGTCATCTTTAACACATTATTTGGGTTTTATAATACAAGAAACTCTCCTTTGGCATTTCCTTAGGCCCTGCAATACAGGAGCGATTTCTGGAACAGCTGAAACAGCATATTCAGGCTTGTACTTGGATGACCTTACTGTCACAGGATACTCCCACTAGGAGCATTTGGAAAACCTCCACACCCTATTCACGACCCTGTGGAATGAAGGCCTGCATTGTCATGTGGAGAAGTACAGACTTTTTCAGCCAATACTTGAGCCATTGGCCCTCTAAAGAGGGAATTCAGCCTACTAATTGGAACATTGTTGCCATCATTACATTACCTCACCTGATGAACTGACCTGAATAACAAGTTGCTTAAAAGGGGGTCCTTTATAACTGGGCCCCTGCCTGCAACCAGGCTTTCATCAAATTGAACGCCATGCTTACATCTGCACCCTGCTTCACTGCTTTCTACTGACCACCCATTGGTTGTGGCAGCTGATACATCCATCTACAATATCAAAGTGGTCTTGGCCCACAGGAATGGGGATGGATCTGAACTGTCTATAGCATACATATTTAAGACTCTGACCCCAGCACAGCACAACTATTTCCAGATCGAAAAGGAGGCCTTGGCGACAGTGTTCACAATCAAGAAAGTTCATGACTACCTTTTTGGGGTGTAATTCTCTCTACTACAGATCACAAGCCATTGGTGGCATTATTCGGGCCATGTTCCAACCTCTTAGAATGAACAACCCAACATCTCCAGTGCAGGGCATTGCTCCTCAGTGCCTACAATTATATCATCTGGGACAAGCTGACAGCCAAGCATTCTAATGCTGATGCATTGTCCTGTCTACTGGATAGCCTGGACTCTAGTTTCAACCAACAGGAGGGCCTCTGCTTCCACATCAAAGCAGAACAACAACATACACTAGATGGTTCTTCCTTTATGGCCACATGCAATGCACTGGGACCCCACCCTGTGACAGTCCTTCATGGACTGGCTGGCTGGCTGGCTTCATTATCTCACTCATCAGTTGATGACAGAGCTCCTCTCTTGGAAACAGTCTTGCGACTGACTCTTGGTTGTGGATGATGTTATCCTTTGTTTACTGTGATGGATGCACATCGAGTAGCTATTCTGGTGAAATTGCATTGTCAGGTATCAAGTTTGTTCCACCAGGGTCATTGTGGCATGTCCCTCATGAAGGCACTGGATCACTGCCATGTGTGTTGTCCTGGGATCAATGGCTACTTCGAAAAGATGGTGCATGGTTGTGCAGGTTGTGCCTGGCACCAGCAGTATCTCCTCAGTCCTTTGCCCCTGTCCTATTCCTCACCTCCCTTGGGACTGAATCCATCTCGATTTTTCAGGCCCATTCCTGGATTCTATGTGGTTGTTCATTCTGAATGCTTATTCAAAGTACCCCTATGTCATACACATGACATACGCCATGATATAGGCCACCCTTACTGCCATAGCCCAAGTTTTGGCCATCAAAGTGTTGCCTTGCACATTGGTCTCTGACAATGGCCCACAATTCATGGCCTCTACCTTCAAGGACTTCTGTGCTACCAGTAGCATTAAACACATCTGTGTGAGCATCCTCTGTCCGACCCCTCCTCCAATGGTGAAGCTGAACATTTGGTCCATACTTTTAAGCAGGATATGAAGGAGGATGTCAAATCCTCTGCTACTACGATGGGCCTTACTTTGCTTTTGAGCGTTTATTGCACCACATCATTAACAATCACAACCCTGTGGAGCATCTCCATAGTTGCCAGCCTTGGATCTTGGTTCATCTGCTGACACCATCATTGTCGGAACGTCACTCATGTCCCTCCCGGCATTACAACCCTGACGCAGCAGTGTGGGCATGCTCCTATGGGTGTGCTGAGGCTTGGAAGCTGGCAATGGCAGTGTCCACCCATGGGTCACAAGTTACATCAGACCAAATGCACAAGGGGCTCGAGCACCATCACCACAACCAGCTTCAACCACAGACACAAGCATCCCCTCCACAGCCCCTTCTTCCACTGCTTACCGGTGCCAATGTGACACAATGGCCAGAACCCCAGGCGGCTACCAAGCATGTCCTGTTGTTGTCCTGATCCTTCCCTGGCTCCCTGTGGATCAGTGGTTCCCCCTGGTATGCCCATTTCCAGTGCTGTTCTGATGGACACTACCCAACACACTTCCTCCCCACAGTAAATCTTTGTCCATACCTTCGCTCCACCTTCCATGGCACAGTCTACATGTACATCAGTTTCAGGGGGAGGAATCTGGTATTGGGTTGTGTAGAGGCTGAATGCCCACCAGACCAAATGAGTGAGTGTGGCACCATCTTGTCAACTAAATACATCGGCCAGTAGTGTCCCTTGCAGCCAACATAAATAATGTTGCATCTCAACCACTTAGTCAGTCATGTACTTCATCTGATAACGTTCATTACTATCTCCACCATACTACTGCCCACTCATAAACAACTCGTGTTGGTATTGGTTTTCCTCTTTCGTCTCAATTTGGATAGAGGCTCAAACTTAACTTGTTGACAGTGTTGTGTTGAAAGTTCATTACACTTTTTGTTGCATAGGTTGCTATTGACTCACTCTTGTTGAGTTGGGTCTGCCATTCAGTCAGTCCTATGTTAGACTCCAGCATGAGTTTGGGTCCTGCCTGCAGGCGGTCTTCCTGCTTTGTGTTGTCATCATTTCTCTCCTGTTTTCTGGTGTGTTCACTGGTATGGTATCCAGCTACTCGCAGATGTAGCACCAATTTTCTTGCTTCTCTACTGTGTTCAAACTTCTGACATTCTACACACTGATTTGTAAAACATTGCCCTTTCATTGGTTATTCAGTTTTTTTCCTCACAGTTGCCTCCCACTTGGTAGTCCCCTTCTACAAATTTGGATGGATGACTAATCTGGAGTCTTTTGTCATTGGAAAGATCATTATGACATATTTTTGATTACAGGTTACATGTTCTTTGGATACACATTATCTTTCTTTAATGCAGTGATTTCCATTCCCTTCTGTTTCATAATGACATTGATCACTGCTGATTCTCCTACCTCTTAGATGCAGTTTCCCACCGAAGGGCAAGAGGTTGCTCAAAAAGTCAGTACTCTTGTCTGTCCTCTTTGACAAAGTTGTTGGCAGAATGTGGGTGAGTCATACTAGAAGCCTTCAGCCACTATTGATAGTGGTTTTTATCCAAAATTTAAGCAGTTTCTGGGATTGATTCTGAGATCCAGCATGTTTTGATTACTACCTAAGATGCTACACCTAGATCTGCGAAGAGTCTGATTAAACAGCAAATAGGTTGGTCTCACATTATAGGACACAGAAATGACAGGAACTCTTTGACGGAGTGTAAGTTGTGGGTCATCAAACATTGATTATGATTAGGACTGTTTAAAGCAAGGTTCAATGTTAGGTTTACTGTTTCAGTAGTATTTCCAGTTTGGGATTTGAAATGCCATCTTCTCCAGTGAGAGTCCTGCACACTAACCACTGCAACTTCAGCTGCAGGAAAGATATGGTTATTTAACACTGCTGTAATCTTAAGTTATTAATTGGTTTTTAACAATTAATTTTGTCTGTATTTTGTTCTAAGTAGGTGTATTGGTGTCTGTCTGGGTCCATAATACAAACATTTCGTGTTTCTGTGACTGCACAGGCTTTCCTGGCATAATAGTTCTTGGTTGTTTCCTTGGGACCCTCAATTTTCATGTTTTCATTTGCATTCTTCATTAGAACTGAAAAGTTCATAAGAAAGGAAGTCAAATGTTCAGGTGTTGGGAGACTGAGATGTACAAGGATGGTGCGCACCATAACAAGAAGGGAAAGATACATTAGCTGAACTGATAGCTGAAAACTTCATCTGGATTTATTTGCTTGAGTTTCTATTTCATGCAAAAGGCCAAGTATCAAGGCACTTATTTTTTATACATGGAAATTAATGGAGGTTTGATTTCAGTTAAGTTCAGATAAGTTTATAGAGTGCTAGAACTCATTCCTTGTAGGCTTCATTTGTTTTTGCGTATCCACGAATATAATCACAACTGGAGGACACTATGTTTAAAAACAACAAATGTCAATGTAATTATTTGTAATAGTATGACTATGGGTGACAAATGTTCGTGTTGTCACATGGTAATTAATAGTTTGAGATTGAGAATTGTAAACTGCAATTTCACAGTGGTGATTGCAATGGGGCAGGAGAAAGTACGCCTGGTGGGGGTTTCACATGGATATGTAGGTTATGTGCAAAGGACAGGAATATCATAGAGCAAGAGGTGAACATTTATGATCTTCTAATTAATGCTGAGAAAATTGAATTAGAGTGGTTGGTGGAGGGTGGGAGTGGGGGTGGGGGTGGGGCAAGGGGGTGTGGAAGAAAGTGTGATGTGGGAAAAGGTAACAAGAATGGAGCAAAAAGTGAATAGTTTAGATAGTTTACTTCCTGTTCAGCTAAAGAACAGATGTTGAAGGGAAGAGAAAATAGGGCACAACAGAGCATTAATAAGAATTTAAGAGACAGGTCAGAAACTGAACTGAGTTGAAAAATAAAGATCTTGCTGGTAGGTACCAGTGACGATAAATGTGTAGTCCAACACTTGCAGGAAAAAATATGACTGGGTACCAATTCACAAGTATTGTAAAAGCGAATGCTAGGGATGGCCAGGTAATATAGGATGTTGAGGCACTGAGCATGGATCTAAGTAAAGAAGACCAGGTATTGATATATGGGGAGCAGGCAAAGCCTGGACAAGAGTAGAGAATACAGTATCAAGAATGACCTGGAGAAGCTAGCAGCAGCAAACAAGTTCAGGTTCTGCACTAGCATGATCAGTCCTGGGTAAACAAAACCTTGAGGTGAGTTAAGCAGGAACTGACCAAGCTGCAAGTGACTTCAGGAGCAGCTCATATTTTTGCTGTGCCAACTGCTGCTATTTGGAGATTGGGATACACAAAGCATGGTCCACACCATAACAGGAAGGGGAAAAAGACAGGTTAGTTGAACTGACAGTTAAAAATATGGGGACGAAGGGGTGCAGGGGGGGGGGGGGGGGGGGAGGTTGGAAGAGGGGAGCAGCACCACCATGTAGAATTCCTGTTTACAGCTTTAAAAGAGATCCAGGTAAATGAAGTGTCACACACAAAAGAAACTTGTATGAATGACCTTATCATTAGGCATAACAATGTTAGAGTACTACAAAACAATGTAAATCAGCTTCTTATTTCTTGACATGATCTAGAATGTCAAGAATGTCAAAAGGAGTTGATGTATTATCTGTGTGAGCACCATGTAAATACAAGAATCCATCTGTTGAACATAGGACAACAAACTAGCAGCCCATTTCTGTAGGGAAAATGTGGATAAAGGAGGAATTGTCATGTAGGTAAAAAATAAAATAATGCACAAATCTGTTGATGCCACTAGTTTCCACTTAGATTGACCACTGGAAGTCAGTGCCTATGAACTCCTGCTACCAGAAAAGTCATTTATAATTTATAGTGTATAGATCCCCAGTGAGGAATTTTCAAATATTTTTACAAAAAACAGTCATTATTGTACCACCTAATAGATAAAATATAGCACATGATAATCTGTGGATATTTTAATATTAATTTTCTGAAGGATTCTGACAAAAAGAATGATTTGAAATTGTTACTTAACATTAAGCTGTGTACTCTTTCAATATTTAACCGTAAGCACAGTTAAACCTCTTTGCCTGCAGCTAAGCATCAGCCTGCTTAGCATCCCAGCAGATAGGCTAGCATGTAGTCTGCTGCATCAACTTAACCCTGCCCCAGACAAGCTCAGTCTCAGTTGCAGCCAGTCAATAACAGGATGCCTATCCAACAGAAGTGTTTATGTGGGACATGGATGCTGCAAGGAACTACTGGAATTGTACAGCTCTCCGAGTGAAAGTCTACATCCCCAATCTGTCAACCTGCATGTCTGAGGAACATGATGCTCAAATGTTTTGGAAAATGGTTTTCATATTACGTCTGCTGTTTGTTATTTGCAGAAGTTGCAGACAAAGTGGAATGGTTAAGTCACTTGGACTTCCTTGGTGAGAGTCTTATTGTGTAGACTGTACAAGAAGCTATTTGGAGTTATCCACTGTGGTTGGTGTTCATATACTGTGTGTTTTATGCTTCAGTTAATCCCAGTGTTGCTAAGAGGCATTTGCCAGTAGTTGTATTAGTGAATTTTGTTTTCTTCATTCTTATTTCAGTCTATGGGCTCTCTACTCCATGGATGGTTCATGAATTTTGGGACTGTATCATGAACATTACGATTGTACCTGCAATTTTTATACTGGCAAAACAGGAAAGGTGGTGAACTGTGGCAGAACTAGCATCAGTCTTTAATACTGGGCAGTGTACAAGTGTGTCTGAACACACAGTGCACCAAATACTTGTAATGACAGGCTTCCACAGCTAGCGATCCAAACATGTGCCAATGTTAACACCACGACATCAGCAACTACAGCTAAAATGGGCATGTGACCATCAGCACTGGAAGTTGGCACAGTGGCAGGGGGTTGTATGGTCTGATAAATGCCAATACCTTCTTTATCATGCTGATAGGGAAACATTTACGTGGGCATCCATGGGTCCAATGGAGCTTCTGCAAGGCACCATAATGGCCAAGGAGTATTGTAAATTGGTTATAGACTACATAGACCCCTTCGTGGTGATCCTCTTTCCCAATGAGAGTGTGATGAAGTGGTTCAAAGAAAACAGTGGCGAGTTCCAACTGATGTGTTAGCCCCTAATTCACCAGATCTGAACCCCACTGAAAACATCTGGGATATGACTGAACATGTTGTCAGAGCTCATCACAGTCCCATCCCCCCCCCCCCCCCCCTGGAATTTACAGGAATCAGGTGACCTGTGTGCGCAGATGTGATGCCAACTCCCTACAGTGAACTACCAGGCCCTCAAAACTGCCATGCCATGACACATCACTACTGTTATCCATGCCAAAGGAGGACATACTGGCTATTAAGTAGGTGGTCATAATGTTCTGAACGATCAGTCTAAATGTACAATGTTTTAAATAGGAAAATGGAACTGTAGATAGGCTGTTCCTTGTAGATAGGCTGTTCCTAAGTTGATTGTAGCAGTAATTAACAGTCTTATGAATTGGAAAGTTACCAACCACCATATCCCAGAAATACTGAGTTGCAGATAGCCACAACAAAAAGACTGTCACAAATGAGTTTTTGGCCAGCAAGGCCTTCATCAAAAATGGACCACACACACACACACACACACACACACACACACACACACACACACTGTTGCCAGAGACTGCAGTCGTGTGTGTGTGTGTGTGTGTGTGTGTGTGTGTGTGTGTGTCTCATCTATTTTTGGCCAAAAGCTTATTTGTGACAGTTTTTTTTTTTTTTTTTTTTTTTTTTGTTGTGCCTACCTGACACTCAGCATCTTCTTTATATGGTGAGTGGCAACTTTCCTTTTCATAATATTGTAACAACCAACAAATACACTCATCTTAATTTTTTGTAGGTATTGATAGTTCAGCTTGTTGTCCAGTAAAATTCAGAGTCTGACACCTCCAGATCCTCAATGATCCTGAAGGCTCCCAGTTTTCAAGGGCATATCATCAAAATATGGTTGGTATCAAAAATGGTTCCAATGGCTCTAAACACTATGGGATTTAACATCTGAGGTCATCAGTCCCCTAGACTTAGAACACCTTAAACCTAAGGACATCACACACATCCATGCCCAAGGCAGGATTCGAAACTGCGACCGCAGCAGTAGCACGGTTCCAGACTGAAGAAGAATGGTATCAAATAGTTGGTTAAACTGAAATTTATTGTTATCTCCTGCTGAACAGGCAACATTATGGTACAGTTTTGTTTGAGTTTGTTGATCTATGCTGAAACAGAACCACTGGAGGGAGGTGAAATCTAATACTTTTCTATATTCAATTAAAATTTTCAGTTTCTAATTCTAGAACTGTATTGTTCATTTGTTTGCATTTATTCAAGTTACTCAGGATTACTACAGATGTGCTAAAGAAATACATAAATATTTGCAGTACAATTTATGTAATAAATGTCTTTTCTGGTTCAAATGTTATCTTTTAATCCTCCCAACTGCCTTCCTAGGCTATAGCCTAAGGGGCTTGGTCTACTCCTGCCATCTCAATCACTGGGATGCAAGTTCTGTGACTAATGTCTCATTGGGTGTAAAAGTAGGATTTGTTGGCAGAGTTGACTGGAATCTTCAGCCTTCAGGTTACAAACCTTTGCCAGATGACATCCAGGCAGCTAGAGTTAATAAAGGTAGCTCCTGTATTTGTATGGTATCTTGGCCCAGTTGCATAATAAATGGAAGGGGATTAGGTAGCCAAGAACTGGAAGAAGTCTGTTATTACTTTAATCTATCAGTAGCGGAATAGCAGGACTGTGGAAATTACCAGGACATAAGTGTGGTGTCACCACTAGCACAATTACATGGGAGAATTTTAAAAGAAAGAATAGAAATGGAGGTTAAAATATCTGAAGCACAGAATTATTTTAGTCCAGGGCTCTCATGCGCTGACAGAATATTCATGTTACAGAATATAACAGAGAAGAGAATTGCCAGAGGGATAGAAACCCATTTAGCCTTAGTGAATTTGCATAAGGTCTATGATGCAGTACTGCAAAACAATTTGTGGAACCATGGTATGTCAACTACTTACAACAAATTAATTAAACAGTGCTGTCAAAGTAGCAAATTCCGTGTTACTAGAGTGTCAAAAAGAGCTATGCAAAGGGTGTGCTATAGTACTGACACCATTTAAGATCTATGTGGAGGAAGCACTTAAAACCAGGAGGAGCAAATATGAAAGCATGGGAGTCCCTGTGGGGGATGAAATCTTGTACATACTTCTCTTTGCTGATTGTTAGCAGGAGAGCAGGATGATGCTGAGTATATACTTCAGAATTTAGAAGAGGAATATAATAGACGGGGTCTCACGATCAGCTTGACAAAAACTGAATGTCTGAAGGATGGTGACAATGCCATAGGGGTTCTGGAAGTTGGAGATAGTAAGATCAGTGGATGTAAGTCTTAAGTGCCTGGGGGTTGTGATATCATCAAAAAGAAAAAGTGAATACGACATAAATAATAAAACAAGGTAGAGCAAGAAGGTCGTATAGCAACTGAACTCTGTTCTTTGGAATAACAAAAAGGACCAAACAGATTGTGCATCGTTCAGTTCCTAAAACATCGCTAGGTACAGAGCAGAAACATGAGAAGTAAACAAGCATCAGAGGAACAAGTTGCTTGCACCAGGGATGTAGTTGTAGCATCTCCAGGCTGGACTGTGTTACAAATATCAAAATGAGAGAGGCTATGGGCATCAATAAATCAACAATAGATACAACAGAGATGAGTATTCAAAGAACTGTGACTGACACCCAAACAACAGGGACTTGAATGCACTGACAATAGAAAATAGTGCATTGAGAATGGCTAGCTACTAGCTGAAATCTGGATTTGTGCAATAAAATCTAAAAAAGGATGTCTGATTGCTGCACTCTATAATTTATAAGAGATGAAATGTCTAAAATGGTATGGATATCTATAAAGGACAGACAATATCCAACGGCCAAGCAAAGTGTGGCACAAACACTAGTGGAAAGAAGAAAGTGTGGATGACTGACAAGGAGCCTGGGTTGAGGGGCCCAGGACATGATGGATGCCATGAAACTACAAGGAGGAGATGGTATGACTGGAGGAAATGGAATACAGGAAGCAAGAAGTGATGCCAGCCGTCGAATACTCGCAATATGATGGCAACAAAATTTAAATCTATATGGACAATAGCTAAAAGAGAAAAGAGGAAATAAGTTAAGAAATGTGAGAAGTTTTGTTATTAAATAAGAAAGCCAAACAATAATTGATAATAGTCAAGTAGCCAACACATTTAATAATCACTTCCTTGAAGTATCTTAGAAGACTGTCATGGGCAGGTCAAAGGCTAAAGCAACAGAACAACAGAATATATGCAAGAAGTGAACACTCATACTTACAGACAAATAACAATCACTCAATGATCTAATACAGAAACAAAGTATGTGATTATCTTTTTCAAAACTAAAAGCTCTTACAGAGTTGATATTACCACAAGTAAAATATTAAATTACAGATAATGCCTCTCTTTGAAATTGCTGTGTTTGACAATGTAGAGTGGGATGGTGGAGGGTATGATTACATCCAAAAAGTAGCAACATTCTGAGTTTCCTTTTGAAGATAATTACACTTAGTTCTGAGAAGGGTTTTTTTTTGTAACGCATGCAGTCTTACACATTGTCTGGTGAGCTACATTAATTCATCCTTCATTCTATTCAGGAATGTGCAGTGTTTCATGGTATACTGGTATACTTCACCAGTTAGAAGCAGCTGTCAGAAACTACTTTGTAGGGTTATTAACTTCCACAGTTGTACTAATTACATGCAGTTTGTCTATCAAGCTTTCCTTAATATTTACATAACTATTGCAAACAACTTTGTGTTCAGCTGTAAAAATACATCTTGTAGCATGAAACCCACAAACAGCTGTATGTAATATTATTTATCTGGCACCACTGCTGGTTTTGTAGCTGAAAGCCACATCTTCATGTGCTGATGGTGCCATTCCACATATTTACAATTTGAAAGTACACTTATTTAATGTATTACTATTGTTTGGAAAGAGATTGCAGGTCACCTATCCATCCTCATATTTCTGCCTCATATAATATTATTTACGTGGATATTTATTTGTTATTCCCATCATTTGGGATTGGGAAAATATGTAGTTTTTAGTAGATATTCCCCATTTTTTTATTCAGATACACACCTAAAGATGTGGCCTTAAGCTACAAACATGGTTGCAATCCCAAATAAAGGATCTTATTGACAGTCTGTGGTTTTCACTTCACAAGATTACATTATTATGTGACAGTTCTTAGTGTTCTGTTACTATTGGCCACATGAAAATGATGCCAAATTTTATCTCAGAAAGTGTGAGTGGGGGCTGTGGGAAAGGGAGGGGGAGCAGTGGGAGAAGTGAACTGCCTGGAGAGATGACAAAACAAAATCCACTGACAGACACTTTTGCTGATTTGTACAAAACAAGTATTTTTGTGTTATACTGGACCCTTCATCTTCAGCACAAATATCATCATCATCATCATCATCATCATCATCGACAACTACTATGACGATGATTAGTGAGACATTGAGTAGCATGAAAGTGAGCTATGTTTCAGTATCTTTGAAATTAATTTGCAAAATAGGTTTTTGAGGTCATGGTTTTAGAGTTACCATTTATGGTAGTGAGGAAAATGATATACTACTATGTCATTTTTGCCTGCTTATTTGCAATTATGCCACCTTATTAAACATGATGTCCTCTGTCTTCAAATAATTTGAAAGTACTGTCAGTTACAGTTGAATATTGTTAATCTGATCACTAAATCTGTATATTTGTGTTAAACAAACAAACACTGTTCGTTGCCTTGTTTCACAATTTTATTATTAATGTTACTGCACAGCCTAGGTTTCGGGTTGTAACCCCATTTTCAAGTACATTACGGATTCCCTAAGATGATCATGCACAAATGAACATGATGACAAGGCACAGATAATCATCTCTACTTCTTAAGGAATCAATCCATAGCTTAATGTACAATTATGTCAATGACCATTTTTAACAAACAACATAAATTATTACACCATTCAGCAATTACACTAAATTGACAGGACTAAAGTTGCATCAGCCAAGAACTTTTTAGCTATGATGGACTGGGGTCCAAAGTTTTGCTTCTGTCCTGGGGTTGTGATCACATCTGAAAGGGATGAATAATTAAATTGGGCTTGCTCATTTAATAATAGATGTAGGAATATACATATGTCTTAATTTCTAAAATTTCTAATTGGTTCAGTTTGGCCCCCTTTTCCTCTCCATCAGCCTTGCTACATTGGAAAGACAGGGAGACCAATCTGTACCAAGCTTTTAAGAACACCACAGAAGCTGGAGATTGAAGAAGCCTGATTCAGTTTTTGTAGAACATTGTCTGACCAATAACCACAAATGCGTAATTGATGTACAATTTTTACACACAGAGGAAAAGGGAGCCAAACTCAACCAATTAGAAATTTTAGAAATTAAAGATCACATATGTATATCCCCACATTTATTATTAAACGAACAAAACCAATTCAATTATTCACCTCTTTTAGATGAGATCAGAACCCCAGGATAGAAGCAAAACTTTGGGCCCCAGTCCATCACATTTAAAACTTTCTTGGCTGATGCAACTTTAGTCCTGTCAATTTAGTGTAAGTGCTGAATGGTGTAATAATGTATGTAATTTATTTAAAATGGTCATTGACATAATTGTACATTAAGCTATGGATCGAAACCTTAAGAAGTTGAGATGATTATCTTTGCCTTGTCATCATGTTTATCTGTGCATGATCATCTTAGGGAATCAGTAATGTACTTGAAAATGGGGTTATAACCCAAAACCTAAGTTGTGCAGTAACATTAATAATAAAATTGTGAAACAAGGCAAAAAACAGTGTTTATTTGGTTAATTTACAATGTTTCACCAAGAACCCACAGTTGATTCAATTAAAATATTTTTTGTGTGTTTATGATGGTGACTAGATACAAGAGGGTTACCGACAGACAGTCTTGAAATGAAAACAACATGAAGGCAGCCATTGCAGCAGTAAGAAAAGGGAAAGATGGGTTGGCTTACAGCATCTATGATTTATAATGTGCCTTAAGACACACATCAGCATCATTGCGCAGAGAAAAACAGACAAGCAAACAACGGTGAGAAAAAATTGGACACGTTTGAACTATGTCCTGAACATAGACCCTGAAAAGAAACTGGTTGCCCACATTCTGGATCTTGAGTCACAACTGTTTGGACTGACAGCCATGGACATAAGAAAGTTGGCTTTTGATTTAGCACAAAGAATGGGAGTTCCTGTCCCTTTCAATGCAGGAAATGGGATGGCAAGAAAATACTGACTTACTGGATTTTGAAGAAGAAAGCTAAAAGTAAGTCTTCACAAGCCAGAGCCTACTTGACTAGCAAGGGCACAATCTTTCAGTAGGCCTCATGTTAAATAATTCTACTTTTCATTAGCCTCACCAATAGATAAATACAATATCAGCTCAACAAAACATTATAAAGTGGATGAATCAGTCATAACAAGAGCACAGAAACCACCAAAGGTCTCTGCTGAATGAGACAAGAAACAGACTGCTACAGTTACAAGTGACACGTGTGGTATTCATGTCACCGCGGTAGTTTGTGTCATTTCCAGTGGACACTACAAGGGCAGTACAGAAAGTAACAGCAAACTATTAGTATTAAATGCAGTTAACATGTAAGGCATCCGAAACTCCCAGGAAGTGAAGATGCAGGCTTTGAGGAAGTTGCGGCATCTGCTGGCACGACAAGCTGAATAGGAAAGGCTGTTGAAAACAAAATGGCAGTGTCTAGCTGTGTACACCATAAAAAACAGCAAGCAGTAATACAGTTTTTGTGGTCAGTGGGGATAAAACCTCAACAAATCAGTAGAAGGATGTTGGAAAGGTACAGAGATAGCTGCATTAGTGAGAGAAGAGTGTGCGAGTGGGTAGATGCCTTTAAAAATGGATGTATGTGAGTTGCAGATGAGCAACACTCTGGGCATCCCAGCACAGCTGTTACTTACAGGAACGTGGAATGCAATGATGCCATTAATGAGGACTGGTATATTTCTGTAGAAGCTTTAGCCAGGGAACTGAGTATCAGTGACAGATCTGCTCATACCATTATTATTAGTAAGGTTCTCAAGTACCGTCTTTTGTGTGGACAATGGGTGCCCAGGATGCTCACTGGTGATCACAAGATGTTGCATGTTCAGGCAACCCACATCATTTCTGGCAAGATATAATTCTGAAGGACACAAATTTCTGATATGTATCATCACAGGATATGAAACCTGGGTGCATCTCTACGAACCAAAAAGCAAACGACAGTCTTCAGAATGGTGGCACACATCTTCGCCAGCCAAGAAGAAGTTCAAGTCTCAGCCCTCTGCCAGAAATGTCCTTTTCACGCTCTTTTGGAATATGAATGGGATGATTTTGGAGTACTATCTGCAAAGACGTGAAACAGTGAACAGTACCCTGTACAGTGCCATGTTAGATAATTAGCAAGAGTCAGCAATATGGAGCCATCACAGAGAACTTATACCTAGAGGCAGCCTTCTCTTTCACAACAATGCATGCCCCTACAGTGCCACTGGAACTCTTTCCATGATTCAGAGACTGGGATTTAAGATTGTACTGCATTCCCCTTGCAGCCCTGATCTTGCTCCTTTGGGCTACCACGTGTTTGGATGCCTAAAGGATATGCTCTCAGAGGACAATGATGAGGTTTAAGAAGTGGTGCACTCTTGGTTGGAGGCACAACTGAAAACATTTTATTTGAATGGAATAGAAAAGTTAGTGAAGTGGTATGAGGAAGGTATCAAAAAGGGTGATAGTTATCTTGCAAAATGAAATTTTGTTTGTATCTGTAAGTGAAATAGAGGCTTTGCAAAAAATAGTTTGCTGTTACTTTTCAAATCATCCTTGTACATTCCACTGGGTATAATTTTTCCAAGAAAGAAAATAAACCCCACATTGTATTTCCTAAAAGACTGGAAGTAGCATAGGTCACACTAATATTCAAGAAAGGAAATAGGAGTAACCCATTGAATTACAGACCCACATAACTGACCTCAATTTGCAGTAGGATTTTGGAGCATATACCGTACTCTAACATTATGAATCACCTTGAAAAAAATGACATTGATACATAACCAACACGGATTCAGAAAATATAATTCTCGTGCAACACAGCTAGCTCTTTATTCCCATGAAGTAATGAGTGCTGTTGACAAGGGATCTCAGATCGACTCCATATTCCTAGATTTCCAGAAGGCTTATGATACCATTCCTCACAAGCGACTATTAATGAAATTGTGTGCATATGGAGTATCATCTCAGTTGTGTGACTGGATTCGTGATTTCCTCTCAGAGAGGTCACAGTTTGCAGTGATAGACGGTAAATCATCAAGTAGAACAGATGTGATATCTGGCGTTCTGCAAGGTAGTGTCATAGGCTGTCTGCTGTTCCTGATTTACATAAATGATCTAGGTGATAATCTGAGCAGCCCCTTTAGATTGCTTGCAGATGATGCTGTAATTTACCATCTAGTAAAATCATCAGACGATCAGTTCCAATCACAAAATGATCTAGAGAGAATTTCTGTATGGTGCGGAAAGTGGCAATTGGCACTAAACAAAGAAAAGTGTGAGGTCATCCACATGGGTACTAAAAGAAATCTGATCTGTCAATTATGACTAAATACCTAGGAATTACAATTACAAGCAACTGAAATTGGAAAGACCACATAGATAATATTGTGGGAAAGGCAAAACAAAGACTGTGCTTTGTTGGCAGAACACTTAGAAGATGTGACAAACCCACTAAAGAGACAGCCTACATTACACTTGCCCATCCTCTGCTGGAATATTGCTGCACGATATGGGATCCATACCAGGTAGGATTGACGGAGGACATCGAAAAGGTGCAAAGAAGGGCAGCTCATTTGGTGTTATCTTGCAATACGGGTGAGAGTGTCACTGATACGATATGCGAATTGGGGTGGCAGTCACTGAAACAAAGGCGGTTTTCTTTGCAGCAAGATCTATTTACGAAATTTCGATCACCAACTTTCTCTTCCAAATGCGAAAATATTTTGTTGACACCCACCTACATAGGGAGAAATGATCATCATAATAAAATAAGAGAAATCAGAGCTCGAATGGAAAGATTTGGATGTTCTTTTTTACCTCATGCCATTCAAGAGTGGAATGGTAGAAAAGTAGTATGAAAATGGTTCGATGAACCCTCTGCCAGGCACTTACGTGTGAACTGCAGAGTAACCATGTAGATGTAGATGTAGATGTAGACCAGGTAGTTTGCATCACTACTATGAAAGAGGGTACATGATGTCAGAGCTCTTCATATAGTGGCTGCAACAGTTTATATCTGCAATTTAACCTACAACTGATAACAAGGTACTTCTAATCTTGGATGGACATAGTAGCCATAAAGACTTTCAAACATGGGTGGAATTCTGGTCTTCATCACCTGAATGTGAGGACTGCTGACATATGTATTGTCAATAGTCAGCACTATAATTTTCCTGTAATGTAATGTAATGCTATAGGCTGTTGCATCAGGTTGGTCAGTATGCTACTGATCAATGGGTGTTTGTTTTACAGTGCACTCATTACACAATACTAGGGAGAAGATGTCACTAAGTATTCTGGGAATGTAACTCTGAATACCTTGTCTTGGCTAAAACACATGTGACTAAGTTCAAAAATCTTAAAAAAAAGCTAGTTCACACTCAAGAAAATATAACATTCTATTCTAATTTAAGAAACTTTTCATTACATAATTTTTGGGGTGCATATATCTGGTAAGCGAATAGTTGGTGCTTTGGCAATATGGGCCAATGTGAACTATGAAGCTACAGTAGAATCTCACTTAATGAGCACCTTGCATAATGCGCAATTCACATAATGAACAGAGTAAATTGTAAAAAAAGCCTCACTTAACGAGCAATGTTTCACATAATGAGTGACAACGATTTAGTATGACATAACCAGTTGTTCACGTGTGGTGAGGAAAATGTTCAACAATATGAACACTTTTCATTGTCAGCATCACCATATGAACAATGTCTTAAGTGTGTACTGTAGTCTGAGTTTAGCACTCTTTCTGCCACCATCTTAGTGCAGCTTGTGATCACACATTTTTCTAAACTTAACAACTTTCATAGAAAAATCCCTGAAGATAAAGCCACAGGAACACAACCATAAGAGAAAGAAAGTGACCTTAGAAATGAAACAATCACTGAAAAATGTGAATGTGGTGTGAGTATTGCTGATTTAGCATTCACATACAATCGGTCTACATCAACTATTTGGACTATCCTCAAGAAAAAGGACAAGGTTAAGGAGACAGATGCTTCAAAGGGAGTGACAAGAGTATCTAAATAATGGTTTTGTATTCTGGATGATTTAGAAAGGTTGCTTCTTATATGGATAAATGAAAAGCGATTGCAAGCCGACACTAAGAATGAGAACGTCATTTGTGAGACACCGAGAATAATTTTCACCGACCTTGTTACGAAGACACAAGGATCATCAGCACCTGAAGAAGTGTTTAAGAGAAGTTGTGGATGGTTTGAGAAGTTTAAGACAAGAACCGGCATCCACAGCATTGTGAAGCATGCCAAAGCAGCCAGCTCCGACACAATGGCAGCTGAAAACTTCATAAGCAACTTCAAGATGGTCATAGATTCTGAGGGTTATCTGCCACAACAAGTTTTTAATTGTGATGAGATGGGTCTATTCCGGAAAAAGATGCCAAACCATACTTTTATAACAGCAGAGGATAATGCATTACCTGATCACTAGCCAATGAAAGACTGTCTGTCTCACACTGCTATTCTGTGAAATGCAAGCAGTGATTTGAAAATTAAACTGCTGCTTGCTTACAATTCAGAAACTCCATCAGCCTCCAAGAAGTGTAAAGTACACGAGAGCAGGTTGAAGTGATGTAGAGAACAAACAACAAGGCTTGGATGACATGTGATCATTTTTGTTATTGGATCAATGAAGTGTTTGCTACTTTGGTGAAAAAATATTTTCTTTGGATGAATCTGCCACTCCCTGTCTTGCTTGTTATTGACAACACTCTTGCCCATTCTCCAGGCCTACTAGACCACCTCCTTGAAGAATTTCAATTCATCAAGATCCAATTTCTGCCTCCCAACACCATCCGTTACTCCATCCTAAGGACCACCAGATCATTTCTAACTTTAAGAAGCTCTACACTAAAGCACTCTTCAAGCATTGCTTTGAGTTGACTGAAGCTACCAACATCACTCTCAGAGAGCTTCTGTAAATATCACTTCAATATCTTTGCCTGCATCAAGATGATTGAAAAGATGTGGGAAAGGTTTACCAAGAAAACTCTCACTTCTCCTTGGAAGAAGCTTTGGCCGGAGTGTGCTGTCGAATGTGACTCTGAAGCATTTGAGTCAGTAACCATGGATTGTGTCTTTGGTCAAGAGCATGGGACGAGAAGTGGATAACAATGACATCTATGAGCTTGTGGAAGATCACAGCCAAGAAATGACCACCGAAGAGCTTACAGAGTTGCAGAGTGTTTCACAGCAGGAAGCTGTGGAGAGGAATTCAGGGGAGGAGGAGGAGGAGGAGGAGGAGGAGGTGGTGGTGGCAACAGCAAAGCAGCAATATTCTGACACAATAAGAGAAATGCTGAAAGCATGGGAAATGGTTGCGTCACATTGAAAATCATCACCCAAATACAGCAGTCTCTATGCACACTACAAATTAAATTGATGATAATGCTGTGTCACATTTTTGTCAAGTGTCATTGATAGAAACAAATTACTATAGATGACTTCCTAGTAGAAAAGACTTAGTTATGTATCATGAATAATAAAGCACATAATACTGCATGTATAATTTTCTTTGAATAAATGGTATGAATAAGATAAAACTTTTAGTACTTTTTCTGCGTGGAACGCATTATCATATTTTACATTAATTTATATGGGGTAAATTGTTTCGCTTAACAGCTGTTTCACACTGAGTAAGGTTCTGAAAAAATTATGCTTGCTATGTGACGTTCCATTGTATATGTTTTCAGAGAACAGAACACTGTTGTGTAATGTGGTTAACAGTCTGGGACTTGCTTGTCTTCAAAGGGACAATGAAGTAACCTATGTCTATTTTTATTTTTATTTATTTATTTGTCTAGAAATCTTGTAACATCCTATGGTCTGAGCCATCATCTTAATTTTCCACTTAACACCAATTTTCTTAACCATGACATGAGTTTTAAATGTTAATTTTAGGGAAGGATTAGAGGAAGTGGTGGCCTAATATGTAATTGCATAGGGGGGACTGGCTAATTCCTTATGAGACTAATGAGACACAACACAACTTGCAGAAATGGAAAATACATTTTTGTAATGCCTTGTGTATGTTTTGTGTAAATGGCACAATGATTAAATTTACAGGTAGGTGCATCAGTGCAGAAATTAATCTACAAATAACATCTAATGAAGATGAGTTGTTTCTTTTTCTTCATGTTTAGATGAAACAAAACAGAGAGAAATACATGATTGCTTGACACTTCATATGGTGATCAGTTTTTTAAAAAAATACAGGTGTTAGAATTGTTAAAATAAAACTGAATGAAATGCCCAATGGTCCACTGTAGCTGTATTTTTTCAGGTCACTTATAAACCCAAACAACCAGTTTATGACTATTTGAGTTGCATCTTCTGGCACAAAAATAAATGCTATGTCACAGATTACAGAAGGCCGCAGTATAACAATTTGTGTGGCTAGGTCACAATTTCAGTACTCCTCAATTGATAAAAAACAATCATCAAATGATAACAAAGCCACCATGAAGTCGCGAACTGTACACATTCCGACTAAAAGATGCTCTTGTCAGCCTATGTCAAGCAACAAAATGCCCCTCATAGGTGTTATTTGGGAAGTACTGGGCCCAGAGGTGACAAAAGCTGACACGTTCATGTGTATTTGCCATCAACATAGCAGCTGACAACATAAGCTACAGGTGTTCCATGTTTGTCTACGTGTGTGCTGTGACTGCCATCCAGGTACTGAGACAGTGACAGAAATTGCACTAACGCAGGCAAATGAGAAAGCAAGATGCTAGTGCTCTATTGAGGACTTACAGTCAGCACAAAAACTATAAGACTTGGCACTCTGTATTACATACAAATGAGAGTATCAGCTTCTGTCACTACAGGGCGCAGTACTTCCCTGAATAACTCCATGAGGGGCATTTTGTAGCTTGACACAGGCCAACAAGAGCGTATTTTAGTCAGAATGTGTACAGTTCCTGACTTAACTCAGCACTGGTGGTAGTCTTTTTTATCATTAGATGACAGGTTTTTATTGAAAAGTGCTGAAATCAAGCCCTAGTCACACCACACTGTGGTATTCTGTAACCTATGACAGCATTTATAGTTGCACTACAAGACGCAACTGAAACTGGCTGTGGGGTTATAAGTGACCTGAAAAAAAAAATACAGCTGCAGTGGACCATTGGACATTTCATTCTGTTTTATTTTCATAATTTTAACACCTGTATTTTAGAAAATACTGTTCACTGTATGTATGACTACTTTAGCTGTGGTTACCTCAGTTCTAAAGTTATCTGAGACAGAAAAGCTTATCCAGACCATTAATGCCTAGATCATAGTGGGTAACCACATAAAAACAAAACACAGCCGACCAGCAGAACTTACTCAAAATAACCTGGAGTATGTCTTGACATCGGACTGCATGGCCACCTTAGTGGTTAAACTTTTTCTGATGCAAAAACGACACAAAATGTAGGGTGAGCTTTGACTATTTATTTGTTTAAACAGTGCTGTTTTCCTAGCTATATGAATGGAGAAAGTAAAATTCAACTATGGTGGATAATTTTGAAGTCTTGAACAATGTGTTCTATCTTGGTTGTATAAATGTTAAAAAGTCAAATGGCGTGCCATCTGCTACTGCTTAAGTTGGTCATTGCCTTCAAATACTACATGGAAGTAAAATAACATACTGAAAAAATGTAATGGTGCTTATTGCTGTATGGAGACCCTGTGGTTCAAGGAAAAATAATATGCATAGGACATAACAAGCTACATGCTATATTTAGATCAGTTTAAAAAAGTGTTGATAAGTACCTATAAACTAGGTATTCTACTATATTGTAGCAGTAAAACTGAGTTAACAGGAATACATTCTGTAATAAATATTCAGTTTCTATCATTCCTTTGCCTTTAATAAAAAAAGACAGTACTGATGAATTGCCTTGAAGACACTTCACAGCATTTCCTCTTGATAGATCCTCTGACGATAATTTTAATATTGTACTACCAGCAGGCTGCATGTGATTATCGCATAGCATTTGATTGTTAGCCATCAGCCTCCTGGCCACCTTTTCTATAAACTTACAGCAAACCCAAGCAGATTGATGCTTGTCTGCCACACTCCTTTATTACTCATAGACGTATCAACACTACTGTTGTCCTTTTAGTGAATAAAGTAAGTGGTTCTGATTTACTGGAACATTATTAAATCCTAAAAACCATTAATTCTTACAGCACGAGAGCCATTAGTATGCGTAATTAGTTAAGCTTGGATATATTCATTCAACAGTGTCTCTTTTGTCAACTAAGACTTAAAAAATTAATATGACTTTTCAAAAAATATTGGGGGAACATGTCCCCTCTATGTTGCCCAACACCCTATCAAATGACGATGCCCGTGTCAAACAGCAGATGACATCAAAATCTCTGGTTTTATGTATCAACAAATAAATGAAACAAAATTTAAAAAGAAATTTATTTTACAAACTGCACAAACCCACAATTTGTGTGCACTGTCACAGACACATAGCTACAAAATATCTCAATTCATCACATTCACATTTTTTTGCACTTTCACAATAACATTTACTTCACTTACACAGAAAAACAAAAGAGTAACACACATGGAATGTATATTTTACACACACAAATATAAGGCACTGATTTATTAATAGTCTCTTTGCTTCTTGTTCTGAGTTTATCCAAGGAACATTCTTGGGAGAAAAATCACAAAATGCACTAACAGTTTATAAAAATAGGAATTGTGCATATTATTTTCAGAAATGTATCTATCAAGGAAGACACATCACAGTGTAATGTCACAACCTGCCATTTTACATACCACAGGTGGTAATATTTTTCTCTGCAGGAAACCAACACAGATTTTGTAAGCTGTGTTGAACATGTTCACTAAATATTCTGCAGTTACTAGTCACTCACTCATATTTTCCATCTTCCATTACACACTTGAACATTTTGGCACATAGGAGATTAAATGACCCTGGAATATAAAACAAGTATGAGAATCAGACTTAATAAAATATTAGATTAAACGACAGAGAATTTTGGAATAAATCATTGTGTTCTGACACTGGCCTAAACAGCAAGCAGAAATTTAAAAATACTTGAAGTGGAATTGTGTTCATACATGAAGGTGGACTCTTTCTATAAAACTACAATAGAGTTCTATATTGTCTGAAGTGACATAGTGATCAGCCCGTGTATGGAGCACAGGAAATTGCAGGCAGATCAATACAAATTGCAACCAAATGCTGCAAAAAGTAGCCCATTTCTTAACAAGAAATAAAAGTTTAAAACGTAGTACTGAAAATACACATTTGTGCTCTGTTACTATTTGTGGCACACTAACAGGTATCAAGTACAATGGTGCCTGTTATTACCAATAATAGGTAACAGCAGTTACCTTACAAGTGTGATATGGTTTTCACCAACAACAAAACAACTTTCATCATCTATTGGTATTCTACAATAAGTTGTTACTCAAGGAGCAGTCCTTTCTAAAATGTATTCTCTTTTGAAAAAATTGCACAAGTGTTCAAAGAGAACTCAGTGTTTCATCATGTAACTCAAAATGGTTAGAGAAGCCATTAGTTTCACATTTTTATCTTTTTATCCAAAAATAAATGAAATTATGTTATAGTAAATGATCCCTGAAGTAAAAAAACGAGTATTGACACTTTATGGGGCAGAAAAGCATGTGGGCCTACGGACAAAAATGATATGAGCTGTCTTCAATTTTTTGTTGAGTATTTACAGATAGAAAATTTTGCTCAAGTTCAAACTATTTGGCAGTCTTTATTTATGGATGAATAAAGTGATTACATCATCTGGCATGGTGGTTTTTTGTAACAGGCACCTGCATTGTTTTCTGTACAATTAATGGCAAAGTTCAGCCTGTAACAGCAGAATATAATCACTGGTTTTGTTAATTTACGAGGTGTAAATACCATTAACATTCGTTTTTCCATTTAGTCTGATATATAGGGATGGTGTAAAGAAAGCAAAAATACACATTCATGGCTGTGACAATTGAAAAAATACTGAACAATCTAATACTATGAACCAAGGAAGCCCCCATTTAAGGACCCATTAGGCTAACAACATGATTGTGTGACTGAACCAAATTGTTTTGGATGACTGCTGATTAAATGAGAGAGAGAGAGAGAGAGAGAGAGAGAGAGAGAGAGAGAGAGAGAGAGAGAGAGAGATCATCATCTGAAGTGGGCATTTCTATTGGACCTGTATTAAAAATTGTGTTTGAACTGCAAATGTGGGAGTATTTGTAGCTGTGAGCTCTAGGGTTAGGGTTAGGCACACGATGGAACCACTTAGGGATACAGCTGCTAAGTAGGCAAAAAGGTCCAGTGTACACACTGTGCACACTGGACTTCATTGCCTCCTTAGCAGCTGTGTGCATACCAGGGAGAGTCATCCCCAAATTGGGAATGGGTCCTTCCAGATGCAGGGAAACGCACAGAATGCACCTAACTCCAGGTGGTGATCATGTCATACTACTGATGTGTGTAGCTTTGGATCAAAAGCTATTCCTTCTGGTTTCTGGTGGCTATCTGGTAAAAACAGCCACTCTTGCTTGAGAGATGAAGGCAGAGACCACCATTTGTAGCATCATTGACAAGACCAACTGCAAACCTTTGGTACTGAGCCAAGGGTCTGAATCAGAGACTCATATGGTTCTGTGACCATGTAAGCTGCAGGTTCTTTGACTTGAACCACAGGGTGGAGACATGTTGGGATCAGCTTAGTAGGTCAGAAGTCTTTAATGCACAGGAGGTAGCTACACAGGTAGCGGGTGCTGTGTCGCATGGACTGGGTGGTTTGTCAGATTAGTGTGTCTTGAAAAACTAGAAACAGGGATTCAATCCCAAAGAGTGCTGATCAAACACAAGATGGGGATAAACTTAGGAGATGTAAGGATTATAGTTGTAAAGTGTTGAAAGCTTACTGGGAAAGAACCAGAGCTCCAAACATGAACAGGAAGCACTGAAGCTGAAATTGTTATGGATACTGAAAGCTGAATAAATTCATCTGAACCAAAAAGTGTTCAGAAAGGACAGCTTATATTCAGTTGGTGGTGGTATATTTGTTGCTGTTAGAAGTTTTTAAACTGAAGTAGATAGTTGCTGTGAGTTAGTATGGGTTGATGTTATACTTGACAGCTGGAATAAATCAAGAACTAGTTCAATATGAAAAGGGTAGAACACACCTCCTCTATGTGGTGAGTACCAGTTGTGCTCTTTCCTCACTGTTATTATTCCATCTTGGACTTTCCACTGTTTAATAATTACCTTTACCTAGCAACAAACAGTACTGGGAAAATAGAGAGGGTCATGCCTGATTCAGTGACTGGTGACAACAAGGTTGTTGTAGCGAGCTTGAGTACCATACATCCAAATCCAGTAAAAATAAATGCAAAATAGATTTTAAAAAGCAGATAAAAGTTCTTTCAGTGCCTTTTTATGGGGGCAGGCTCCATTCTTTCCAAACTACTCATGCAAGCATACAGCGGATGTGGCTTAAATTGAAAGATTGGCCTGTGTCGGTAGCTGCATGGTCAACATGCTGGATTGCTAAGTACAGAGCCCCAGGTTCAATCCCTGGCTGGGTCAGAGATTTTCTCTGCTCAGGGTCTGGGTATTGTGCTGTTCATAGGTTCACATCATCAGAAATGGCCTGCAATGTTAAGATGGTGGTACTGCCACATTCCAAAAACCAATAAATTAAAAAATATTTCAAAGAAATAATACTGATAGCAAATGAGACAAACATACTATGCAAATAAATAAGATATTGAAATGATCCACCATGGTACACAAAACAGGTCAGACTACTGTTGCAGAAGCAATGAAAAAAGTGTGCCAGGTTTAAAATAATGCAAAATTTCCAAGATTGTCAATGTTTTACAGATGCACAAAAAGTACCACGGATGACAGTGTGGGATGCTTTTAATAGTTTCCACAATGAAATCAAAATCTGGTAGAAACTCTAAAGAGACTCTGGTCATATACAGGGTAACTTAGAAGTAGAGTCCATTGGTGTAGTGAAGCAACTTAAATCGCTTGAGAAGGGCAGGTCTTTTGATTCATAATACACACCATTTAGGTTCCTCTCAGAGTATTCTGATGCAACAGTCCCATACTGAGCGATCATATACAACCACTTGCTTGACAACAGATCTGTACCTGAAGACTGAAAAGTTGCACAGATTACACTAATAAATAAGAAATATAATAGAAGTAGTCTGCAGGTTACACATTCATATCACTGATGTCATTTTGAAGCAGCATTTTCGAATATATACTGTGTTCAAACATTATGAATTACCTTGAAGAAACCAATGTATTGGAACACAGAATGCACAGATTCTGAAATATCTTTCATGTGAAACACAAATGACTATTCACATAAAGTATTTTTAGATTTTCAGAAGACTGTTCCTCACAAGCAGCTTCTAATCAAATTGTGTGCCTACGGATCATCATCACAGTGTGCAAGTGGATTTGTTATTTCCTGTCAGAAAGGTCATGGCCCATAGTAACTGCCAGAAAGTCATCAAGTGAAACTGGAGTGATATCTGTCAGTCCCCTAGGAACTGTCTGTTCTTAATGTATATAAATGACTTAGGAGTGTGTCTGAGCAGCCCCCTTAGAATGTTTGCAGTGTTGCTGTCAATTACCATCTGATAAAGCCATCAGAAGATAAAAATCAGTTGCTGAATTATTTAGAAAAGATATCTGTGTGGAGTGTATAATGGAAATTGACTCTAAACCATAAAATGTTCTATGTACTCCACATGAGTACTAAAGGTAATCTCTAAGTTCAGTTATATAAAAAATCACATTAATTTAAATGCTGTCAATTCAGCTACATACAAAGGGATTACAATTATGAGCAACTTTAATTGCAACCATCACACAGAAAATGTTGTGGGGAAGGTGAAGAAAAGAGGCATTTTACTGGCAGAACACAACAAATCTACTAAAGAGATGGCCTACATTACACATTTCCATCCTCTTCTGGAGTACTGCTGCGCAGTATAGGATCCTTACCGGGCAGAATTGATGGAGAACATAAGAAAAGTTCAAAGAAGGGCAGCTTATTTTGTATTATTGCAAAATAGAGGGGAGTGTGTCACAGATATGATACGAGAGTTGCAGTGATAATCATTAAAATGAAGATGTTTTTTGTTGCAACAAGATCTTTTCATGAAATTTCAATCACCAACTTTCTCCTTTGAGTGTGAAAATATTTTGCTGACTCCCACTTAAATAGGCAGAAATGGCCATTGTAAGATGAGGGTCATTTTTTAAGCAAAAAATGTCTGTACATCCTATCATATGACGTCCGTTCACAATCGGCCACTCTCGGCCAGTCTCTCACTGTGCTGCCATTATGTTTTACATCTCTGCTGGTGTTGGCTGTATGGTTATACTGCTTTGTTTGTCACCATGTCAATCAGTAATCCTGCCGATTGAGAAGTGCACTCAGTTATTTGGCTCTTAAATGCAAACTAAGTTTGTCCTGCTGAAATTCACTGGCACCTTGTTGGAGTTTATGGAAATGTACGTGAGTGGTGTAGGCTGTTAAATGAAAGAAGGACAAATGCTGATCATGATGAACAACCTGGATTGCTTACTGTCATAAATCAAGACTTGACACATATTTCTACAAGTTTCAAGATTAGTAGTTTTTCACATCGTTACTGCCAAACTTCACTACCAAGAACTGTGTGCGAGATGGGTGTCAAAAGTGTTGACAGAAGAACACAAAACAAAGCAACAAAGCAAATGGCACCTTTTTTGTCCATTTTGGAGCACTATCACAAGAATGGTGATGAGTTCTTGAGTCACTCTGTGATCACCAATGAGACATGGATTGCACACTACGACCCAGAGAATAAACATCAATCAAATGAGTGGCATCATGTTAACTACCAATGAAACCATGAAAATTCAGACAAGAACCTTCAATACAGAAAATCATGGCCATGGTCTTCTGCTTGACTTTTTGCCAAGAGGAATGACAGTAAATGCTGAGAGGTACTGTGAAACATTATTAAAGCTTAGGCATACTGTTCAAAATTGTCAGTGAAATACAAATGACTCTATTCACATGAAGTATTTTTAGATTTTCAGAAGACTGTTCCTCACAAGCAGCTTCAGAATTTTTTCAGTGTGCACCAGACTCCTGAAGAAGTGTTTGCAATTATCATATCATAGTGATGTTGCCTTTGTAAAACATGTGTTCATGAACAGGGAGATTATGTTGAAACGTGTAAGAACTTTAAACTTTTTTGCATATGAATTACTTTTGAATACATTATGGGAGTGACAGTGATCAATGTGTTACAAATATTTTCTATTAAAAACAGTCTTGATCACAATTTATTTATTAAGGTGACCAGTTTCAACCACTACTGTGGTCAACTTCAGACCATTGAGTAGGAACCTCTTTCTGCTGGTGTAGTGATTCTCCAGCAGAAAGAGGTTCCTACTCAATGGTCTGAAGATGACCACAGTAGTGGTTGAAACTGATCACCTTAATAAATTGTGATCAAGACTGTTTTTAATAGTAAATATCTTTTGCATATGATTTATCAGGAAAAAATGAGGCCTTAGAATTCATATGTAAGTTTTAAAAATGAAGTTAGATCTACAGCTTCTTGAACTACTACAAGAGTTTCTTCATCAGGAGAAAGATAGAAATGAAGTAAGAGAAAATGAAGGAGAGCAGTAGAAACCAAATGAACAAAATTTCACTTAATTATTATAACAGAATACAGGTTGCTTTCAGCTTCATTCATGCATCCTCATTCAAATTCAAGGTTAGGACTGACACACCTGTGTATCTTTCCTGTTGCCCAACTGTCTCTTTTCCACGTCAAAGATGGTGCTTCGAAAGTTTATAAGCTTTAGTTTGAACATGTAACTGATGCAACTGTACTAAAGTTATATGCTCAGTTTCCATCTTCCCATCTGAGTGTATGTCAGCCACACTCCCTTGTTTTTAATATAGTGTCAATATTCATTTTATCTATGTCAAAAGTTTAAGCAGCATTAAAGGTTTTGTACAGACATAATATAATATTACCTGACGCCTTTGCTAGCCAGATAGGCTTGTTCTTCCAGTAGATGAAGATAAGATACATTGGAATTCCAGACACTATGAATGAGAGGCCAATGCTCACTTCCCATGGTTTAACATAACATGGGACTGTGACCAGGAACAAACATATAACAAAGAAAATTATTGGGAAAATTATCTGGACCTGGAAATAAAATATATTTTCATCAATATGTATTCACAGTTATAACACATCTTTATTACACCAACAAACAAAATATCAAAGTTAATAAATAATCTTATCTGTTTTCACAAAAGACTTTACTAAGTGTCAATATATTTTTTAAATGTGTCATCAAATAAAGAAAAGACTTTGCAAATTTCTGCAACTCTAAATAGGAACCAGTAGCCCAACAAACAAAAAATAGAGAAAATTCTGAAGTTTAGTTAACCACAAATGTCTTTTGTTAACATGGAAAGATCTGAAATAAAGAAAGAAAGATGTTAAGAGATATGCCTGAAAGATGGGATGTATTCTCATTTTTACCTTAGATTTGAATAACAATAATGGAAATTCATGGATGGAGCAAAATGTAGAATAATGGAAAGGCAACCATTCACCTACTGTGAGCACAGAAGCACAGAAATATGTAACAGAAAACAATTCACATATGCTTTCAAGCTCTTGCCCTTTTTTCTAGCAAACATACACACATTCGCACACACAACCATACAGACACCAAATGTGCTTCCTGTGGCCACGCAGGCTCCCACAGAATGAACCTCTGTCTTTTTTGCCTTTTTCAATCAACATCTCCAAACTATCGTCCATAACATACTATCCTACATTCAGTACACTGCTCACTTCCTTCACTGTCTCTCCGCAGTACTAGTACCATTAGCACCAGGCTCCTTGTCGACCACTGCAACATCCTTCTACTCCAATATCCCCCATACCCAGCCATGGAACACTACCTTTCCCTACATCCTCCTGATCCCAAACCCACATCTTTCCTAATCCTCCTTGCCAACTGCATTCTGACCCACAATTATTTCACTCTCGAAGGACACATCTACAAAAAAGAAAAAAACAAGATTCTGTCATGGATACTCACGTAACACCACCCCTATACCTACTTATTTATGGCCATCTGGACGAATCCTTCCTATCCATTCAACAACTGCAATCTCTTGTCTGGTTCAGATTCATTGATGACATGTTCAAAATATGGATTCACAGCAAGAACAAACTTTGCTCTTTCCTCCATAACATCAACACCTACTCGCAAATCTGCTTCACCTGGTCCTTCTCAACTTATCGAGCCACTTCAGATGACTCCATGAATAGCTCTGTCCAACAACCTAAAGTACCTCTACTTTGACATCTGTCACCCATTCCATGTAAAAGACTCCCTTCCTTACAGCCTCACCACCCACGGATGCTGCATCTGCAGTGGAAAGCAGGAGCTGTCAAAATATACCGATAACTTTACCAGAGCCCTTACTGACAGACAATATCTTATCCAGCACAACCATGAACAAATCTCTGATTGTATTTGCTCCTCTACAACCAGTAAACCTATTAACCAGTCACCAACTGGCACTCTTCCAATCTCCCAGTAAAACCCTGGCCTTGAAATGCTCAAGTATATCTTCCACCAGGGCCTCAACTACCTCTTTTCGTGCCCCAAAATGAGGGATATCCGACCTAGTTCACTCAAATTAATATTACACTGCCCATCCAACTTCAGAATATCCTTGTCCATCCCTATTCCAAACCTACTCTCAATCCTGCATGGTGAGTCTCCTATGGTTGACCCACGTGCAACATCTGTCCCATACCCCCACCCATCACCACCTACTGCAGTCCAGTTCCAGGCATTTCCTACCAAATAGAAGGTAGGGCCACATTTGAAAACAGCCATGTTATATATCAACTATGCAGCAATTACTATAAAGCAATCTATGTGGGCATGTACTGCCTTCTCAGACCACTGGTCCTCACTCCCCCCCCCCCCTCCCCCCTCCCACCCCTGCATGCAGGTCATTAGGCCTCTCTCTCTCTCTCTCTCTCTCTCTCTCTCTCTCTCTCTCTCTCTATAACTACTTTTCAAACCTTCTCCCTTGTCTCTCTCCCTTCCCTTTTCTACCTCTTACCCTCACCTTTCTCTCCTTTTCTCCTGCCCCCCCCCCCCCCCCCCCCCCCACTCCCCCAGTTTTCTTCCCTCTCTCTCTCTCTGTCTCTCCTTACATCTAGTTATGTTGTTACCTCTATACTCTTTTCATCTCATTGTGCAGCCACAGAGGCATCTGTCCAAAGACCTGCCTCTTTCCTGCTAACCCCTCTTTGCATCCTTTCCTAAACCCTCCCACCTCCATCATGTCAGGCAGCTGCTTTTATTAAATTCTTAGCATAATCAGTCTTGCATCATGGTATTGGAAGTGTGCATTCAGGTGTCTGTGTGGTTGTTTGTGTGAATGTGTGTACTTTTCCTAGAAAAATAGCAAGAGCTCAAAAGCTGATGTGAATGCAGTTTCCTGTTACATGTTTCTGTGCTCCAGGCTTTGGTTTGCTGTGAGTGAGTGGTTGTCTTTCCCTTTTGCATCAACTGAAAAAGATACAAAACTATTTTAAATTATCTGATGTGAGTACCTATAAATAATTCATTCCAACAGTAATTTTAATTCATACACTGCCTTCTCACACCACTCTTCCTCTCCCCCATGTGTGCTGCCTCCCCCCCTCCCCTCTCTCTTTCAACCCCTCCCTCCCCAATGTCTAAGACTGTACTACAAAAATATCAGGAAACAATTCATTTAATTGATTTGGGAACGAAGAGATAAAAATTAATTATCTGTGAGAAGAAGCAGCACAGAATGTCTATATAGCCCACTTCCTTGGAAAATACCTTTATTCACCGTTATCTAGAGAATTGTACGTATCTACTGATGCATTTACTTTACCTACAGTACAAAAAAATCCTGGCACGTATCAACCTAAATATGAGTATAAATTTTTTTATCAGTATGACAACATATTTTTATCATAATAACTTTTGCCTTGCTTAACTAATCCTCACCAACTGTCAGGCTTTTTCCCATCAGCGTAAGAAGAAACTGGCTACTTAGGACCATTTATCATATTTCTATACGGCATAACAGTTGTAGGTGAATTTAGCAGTCATCTAAATAGTTATTCTACCACATCTTCATTGACAGAAATGTGCGTACCTTGATGGGTCTTTCTGCATCTGGCCACTTGTATCTCAACCAAAGCAACCCTGTTACTGACAATGTGGTAAACAGTGCCTCCACAAAGCTCAAATAATTTATCAGTGAATAAATATCTTCAATGATAAGTAGAACAAGTGTGATGATACACTGTAAAAAAGCAAATAACTATTACAGTATTTGTTTTGAAATCAACAACATTAGGAAATTAAATACTTTCAGATAATTTCAGTTTCTATGAAGCAATTTGTGAAACATGGAGATATTTGCCCAGTGAAAAGTCACTGCACTACAAGAGTAAATATAATTTAAAACAATGTGAATGCTGTTTTCAATTAAAGTTTCTATAACTCTAAGATGCACAGTATTTACTGCATACTCCTAAATTATGAAAACTGCCACTTGAAATTAACTTTCTCATTGCAGTATAGATCAAAATTTCAGGTTCTGACTTACTGGTTGTGATATTTGCCTGCTACAGGGTTATTAATTTTCAAAGATACTATACACTAAAGAGCCAAAGAAACTGGTACACCTGCCTTATATCGCGTAGGGTCCCCGCGATGATGTGGCATGGATTCGACTAATGTCTGAAGTAGAGCTAGAGGGAACTGACACCATCAATCCTGCAGGGGTGTCCATAAATCTGTAAGAGTATGAGGGGATGGAGATCTCTCTCGAACAGCATGTTGCTAGGCATCCCAGATACGCTCAATAATGTTCATGTCTGGGGAGTTTGGTGACCATTGGAAATGTTTATCATTCTGTAGCAATTCTGCACATGTGGGGTGTCACATTGTGCTGCTGGAATTGCCCAAGTCCGACAGAATTCACAATGGACATGAATGGATGCAAGTTATCAGACAGGATGCTTACGTACATGTCATCTGTCAGAGTTGTATCTAGACATATCAGGTGTCACATATCACTCCAACTCCACACGCCCCACACCATTACAAAGCCTTCACCATCTTGAACAGTCCCCTGCTGACATGCAGGGTCCAAGGATTCATGAGGTTGTCTCCGTACCTGTACACATCCATCTGCTCAATACAATTTGAAACAAGACTCATCTGACCAGGCAACATGTTTTTAGTCATCAACAGTCCAATGTCAGTGTTGGTGGGCCCAGGAAAGGCATAAAGCTTTTTGTTGTGCAGTCATCAAGGGTACACAAGTGGGCCTTTAGCTCTGAAAGCCCATGTCAATGACTTTTCATTGAATGGTTCACAAGCTGACACTTGTTCATGGTCCAGTGCTGAAATCTGCAGCAATTCGTGGAAGGGTTGCACTTCTGTCATGTTTAATGATTCTCTTCAGTCGTCATTGGTCCCATTCTTGCAGGATCTTGTTTTACCAGATACCTGATATTCACGGTACACTCATGAAGTGGTCATATGGGAAAATCCCCACTTCATCGCTACCTTGGAGATGCTGTGTCCCATCGCTCATACGCCAACTATAACACCATATTAAACTCACTTAAATCTTGATAACCTGCTACTGTAGCAGCAGTAACCGATCTAACAACTGTGCCAGATACTTGATGTCTTATATAGGTGGTCCCACCATAGTGCCATATTCTGCATGTCTACATCTCTGTATTTGAATACGCCTGCCTATACCAGTTTCTTTGACACTTCAGTGTATATGCCTACATGTAAATATAATATTTAAAGAATTACAACAAAAACAACACATATTGTGAGATCAGGGACATTCAAGATAACAGTAACTAAAGAAAATAAACACAGAAAATTGTGTTCATTTTACATTCCGTCTCAGTTTTTTACAAAAGGCCTAACACCCATGGATTTCAAATAATAAATATGTCATGGTTATAGCTTACATGAAAAATGTATCTAGTTTTATTAAGTGCTCACAAGTTAATAGATGAGATCCTTCCCTTTAGGATACACATGTGAGAGAATCAACTGCTGTTCTATGTTATGAGGCTGCTTGTAGAAATTTTAAACACAAAAGACCATAAAACAGGTTAAACAAAAGAGAGGAAGGAAGAAGGGACGTTTGGGATGGGTAAAAAATGTAGGGGAAGACAGAAACTGGAATGCATCCAACAAACAGCTGAAGATGTTGGGTGCATGTGCTACCCTGAAATGAAGATATTGGCACAAGGGACAATTTTGTAGCATGCTACATCAAACCAGTCACAGGACTGACAAACAATAATTAAATAAGTAAATAAATCAGTAAGGTCAGTACAGAAGGAGCATAAATGTGAACTGACTGGAGTAAATCCATTGTGGCCCTTTTTGTAACCACAACACCACCTACATTGATTTACAAAAACAAAATAGAACCAAAATCTAGGTAAGGAGATGTTTTCACTATGGCTGTTTGTGACTGTGAGTCAAGGACCTTAACCACTGTACCATTTTGCTTGGTGCATCAAAAGCAGTCTTAACTGGTGATTTTCAATCATGTTCAATGTCACTTGTAAGAAGTGGGTGTGATATATGTGTTTCTGAGCTTCCAGATTGTTTCCAAAATGCAACCACTTAATTATTTCTACATACTAATAATATATTACTTCACTTACCAGAAAGACCAGTGATGGCACAGGAGTAAACTGATCGATATGAATCAGAGCTATTGCTTTAGGAAGATGACCTTGGCGAGCTCCAACAAAGAATAATCGAGCTGATGCAAATATTGCCCCATTAAGTGCTCCAAATGTTGAACAAGCCACAAAGAAGGGCATAGTCCAGGACATCACACCAAGCAGTTTGTCACCAAATGTCTGTAAACAAAAGAAAATCACTCCATGACAGTTTTTTAGTACTCATAAGTATGACTCTTACGATTTCAACTGTTACTATCATCATCACAAAAGTATTCACATTATTATAATTTATATTTACTGAACTGCTATTCTACAACAATTGACAGAATATGCTTTTTTCCTTTGTTTTCATATTTTAAAGAAAAAGGGAGGCATTATGCGAAAATTTGATTTGTTTCTTTATTAAGCATACTTACCACAGCTACTGCTGTTGATGACAGTAGTTCATCCTTTGACAGGACTACAAAATATGCAATATTTGCCAAAACATATATTGTTGTCACTAGTGGCATGGAAATTGCTATTGCTCTGGGAAGGTTCCTAAAATATAATTTTAAAAGACAGTAAGTACAGAACATATCCACAGCATATCATCAAACTGTATTAGTAATATTCATTTTACTTTAAATCTTACTTGTAAGGCTCCTTCAGTTCTTCTGTTACAAAATTCAAGTAGTTCCTAGAACAAGAAAGAGCAAGTACTTACTGTATTTGCTTTTCACAATTCCTTACATCCAGTTATTTTCAAATTAGAATAGTGAATGAACAATAATTAACTGGGCATGTAAAACATGAAACAGTAAACAGAACATACTGCGTGCAAGAAGATGACAAGGTATTTAATATCAAAATCCTTGAATAAGCTTAAGGAGAGGGGGTGGAGATAATTCCTGTAGGATTTTCAGATTGCTATGAACTACTTTCAGAATAACAACAAAACAAAGACCTGTAAAATTAGATTTATGGAATCTTAGATTTATGAACTTGCTAGTTGGCATCAAACAAAAAGTATGAAGCCTTAAAGCTAGTTAGCCAAATTTTATGATGCCGATTTTGTATTTCTGGTGACTGTTACCAGGAAAAGAGAATGAAATACTACCAATTTGTAACATTAACGCATGTCCAAATGAAAGACAATTTTATGGCTTTTCAACATTTATATAGATTTTCCAGCTTATGCACTGTACTGCAAACAAAGAATGCAACAAAATAAAAGTACACTATGAAATATATCATCTAATGACTGTTCAAGGGGCCGCATTATGACACATACTAACAAGCAAGTTCTCAGTAGCATCTTAAGGCAAATTCCCTTGTTCCTGTCACAGCTGTATACCTTAAGTCTCCACTATTCAGGCAAATGTTTGCTAGAGGAGAAGTTGTTATTAAATCACTCCCAGATTTTTCAATGCATCCTAAGTTGAGTGACTGAGACCCTAGATTGCTGCAAAAAATTCATAAATCCTTCTGAAAAGTGAGTCTTTTTAAAGGCAAGCTTTTACTCCCAGCACAATCACATTAGATATCACTTTACTATTACTGACAGCTGATATGTTGCCATAAATTGCGATAATCCAACCACATTACATGACACAAACCATCTACCTACAGTTCTACGAACAATTAGTGCACCATGGAAAATTTGTTCAATAGCAAAGGTTGGGGTATGCCACTTCTCTAATACAATTTTATCCAGACTGCACTGGGTATTACTTTTCTATTGCCATAAATACTCTAAAAGGCAAATATGATTGTTAAGTATTTCATGAGGTTCAGCTAGCCATCAACTAATGTGATGGTCTTGTCCAGCTGAAAGGAATGGAAGGGATATTTGGGTTTAGAATCATGTTGTTGAATAGACCACAGGGACATGAATGTGAATGAAGATCACCCACATCCATTTCAGAAGAACCATCACAGCATTTGCTATAACAGATTTACAGAAATCATGGAAAACCTAAATACAGACATTGGATGGGGATTTGAAATTAATTCCTTTTAAAACTGTGTAGTGCCATAACCACTGTACCAGTCTTTTCCACTTCTTCACCTAATTGCATCTTTTAGCATCTGTAGGTAATGTGGATTTGACAGTTCCTGCTAACACTGTCCGACATGAGGACTAGATTCAGCTTACTTGTTGTATGACAACATGCATGCAATGAACATCACAAATTTAGTTGAATCTGTGAAATGACAATGAAGTAAAATATTGTGTCATAACATAACAAAATTACATTTAGTATGTACAAGCATGTTCTATGATTATTCTAATTCACTGTGGATTATTCTCCATTGTGAATTTTACCTTGTAGCCCCCCCCCCCCCCCCCAAATCCTCCAAAGCTCCCCTTTCTCCCTTGCACTTTTAACCTTGGCAATCCCATCACATTTTCCATAACATTGATTACCAAAGAGGAATACTTTCTGCAAACCCTAAAAATGTTAATAAGCAAAACAAAATTCATTAATTGTTGTCGACTTAACAGCATACTTTCTAAAGAATTACTGAATTGTAAGTTTGGTCTAGAACCTGAAAATATGTTTTAACACACACTTAGCAATATCAAAGCATTTTCAATAACATGTATACTACCAAGCTAGGCACACTTGTGGTCACTACAAAAAATATAAAAAGGAAAGTTTGTTCATTTTTGTTGACTTTTACTCAAATCAAACTTTTTAAACAGATTTTGACATATAATGAAGGTCCTGAACTTGAAAATATTGAATAACATTCATTGCGAAAAGCGATATTTACGACTTAGGCTTAAATTTTTATGTTTGGTTTAACTGAAAATTTTGAAACACTATAGGAATATAGCAAAAGAATTGATGAAAAAGAATAATTTTTTTTTTCAATATTTTAAAATATAAAGTAACTGACTAGATGACAATATTTTCAAAAGATGGACGTAAATAACCCCCTCAGTACCGCAAGGGTTAAAACCAATGCTGGACAGTGGTATGAACACACACACTTCGTGCACTGTTTAATGCAGTGTACAAAGAAACTCAATGGTCTCTCAAGTAATGAACTACTGCTTATGTTGGTTAATGACAAATAAATAAATAAATAAAAACTTCATTTAAAGCCAGTCTAACAAATACAGATCACTGACAATGTTGCATAAACTGCATATCAACTTTTCTAAGGCAATGATTCCTCTAAAGCTGCAGATATCACACACACTAAAATGATTTATAACATTCAGCTTTGTGAAAAATTGAATCTTTCAACAAGAAAAGAACAGTACAATAATATTAGGGAAACTAAAATGTCTAATACAATCTGTAAGTAACGTCAATGCACAAACTTCATGGCACAATATTGCTACACTATATACTGACATAATATTAAAATAGCATACCATCCAGAATATGAGAATAAGCCCGAGTAAAAGGAAAGTGCAATGTATCCAGGCTCAAGATTGGTGTCAACCATTGGATTGCTAATATTTTCAGTATGACCAGTGGCCAGCATCCACAATCCAGCAAGTATTATGATGACTAGAGCAAGGATCTTGGTGCCTGTAAAGATATCTTGAACTCTTGTTGCCCATTTCACATTGTAGCAGTTTATGACAGTCAGCAAACCTGAAACAAAATTGAAATATGACATTAAAGAGGCAGTTTTCTCTCTTAGAGCACATTATCTATCGACTCTCTCTCTCTCCACCTCCACACACCCACACAGAAAGGGGGGATGGAGGGGGGGTGGGGAGAGAGAGAGAGAGAGAGAGAGAGAGAGAGCGCGCGAGAGAGAGAGAGAGAGAGAGAGAGAGAGCGAGAGAGAGAGCGAGAGAGCGAGAGAGCGAGAGAGAGAGAGAGAGAGAGAGAGAGAGAGAGAGAGAGCGAGAGAGAGAGCGAGAGAGAGAGAGAGCGAGAGAGAGAGAGAGAGCGAGAGAGAGAGCGAGAGAGAGAGAGAGAGCGAGAGAGAGAGCGAGAGAGAGAGCGAGAGAGAGAGCGAGAGAGAGCGCGAGAGAGAGCGCGAGAGAGAGAGCGCGAGAGAGAGCGCGAGAGAGAGAGCGAGAGAGAGAGCGAGAGAGAGAGCGAGAGAGAGAGCGAGAGAGAGAGCGAGAGCGAGAGCGAGAGCGAGAGCGAGAGAGATCCTTCGCACCTAAAAAGCAAAACAATTACAGTTAATCATAGTGTGAATGCCATAAGATTTTGATATGAGGTCAGAAGAAATACTTGACAGAAAAAGTGAAGCACCCAGAACACATGGTTGGGTGTCAGTATTTTTGTACAGGTATACACCACTGACAGGTATGTAAATGATTATAACTGTGATTCCACATGACATAGAACACCCAATGGAGTGTATTTGTGAGGTCCTTGTTTAATGTTGTTACCAGGCTGGGTAAGGTATGTAAGGCTGCGCACGGTGTCAGATTTTGAGTAACAACTGTGAAGGGGACAGAGTTGTTGCATACTTGTATGAGACAGCATTATCACCACTTGACAGAGTTCGAAAAGTTTGTCATTATGGGTCTCCATTTGGCTGGCTGGTTAATCGTGTGATACACAGATTTTCAACCAAATCTGACCACCAGAAGGAAGGATTGCTGTACTGTATACAAAGCACATGATAACCCTTTCACATTGGCACTTAGCATCTGAAAACAAGTAATAGACTCCTTGCAACCTCCCTGGGTCATCTGGCACCATTGTTCAGAGACTGGAGGCACCCAGACTATGGAATTACCATTCCATGTATAGACTGTATTAACTCCTCAACAGCTGCATTTGGAGTGGTGCCATTATGGGGAAGCATGCACTACTGATGAATGGCATCGCACTGTGTTCAGTAATGAGTTGAAGTTCCAAACTATCATCAATGACCATCATTGGCGAGTACAGTGGTCACCTGGGTACAGGTCTCATTTGTGTTTTGGACAGGCACAGGGGTGTTACTCCTGGAATCATGGTGTGAGGAGCCACTGGTTATGACTTCAAGTCACAGCTAGCTGTGATTGAGGGATCTCTGATGGCACAATAGTATATCATCAAGGATACCCCGCATCCTTATGTGTTACCTCTCATGCGACAGGATTGTAGTACCATTTTTCAACAGCACAATGTTTGTCTACATTTGACATGTGTCTCTCTGTACTGTTTGCCTGAAGCTGAGGTACTCCTGTGGCCAGCAATATAACCAGATCTGTTTCCGATAGAAGGTAGATGGAACCAGCTTGGATGTCACATCTGTCCCGGTTCCACTATCCAGGACATCAGGACTAGCTACAACAGTTGTGGGTCAGCTTCCCTCAGGAGAGGATACAATGCCTTTATGGCACCCTTCCCACCTGAATCAGAGCATGCATCTGGGACAGAGTGGATGCAAAGTCATACTCATAAAGGGGCTCATACTGTCAAATTCTTTGTAACTGACTTGATTTTGTGATCACTGAAATACCATCACATACTGCCTCAACCCATGAAGTTTCATTTCATTCATTTCATCATCCACTTCTGAGTGCTTCACTTTTTGTGGAAAGCAATGTACTTGTACTTTTCTTAACCACTAATAGAATGTAATGCAGAAAGCAGGGGAATAAAGCTCTGTACAGCACAAATAGTGCTGTAAGATGATAGGTGATGCTGAGGAACAATTTTTATCTATCACCCAAAATAGATGCAACAAATGTAACTAATGTGTAAAGACTCCAAAAAGCAACAAGTCAAAGATGCTATTTGTGATGTACCAGGAAATCTTTCTTCATAGTGTAAGAAACAAACAATTGTGACACCTGCCATGTTGTTTTCAGCAAGGCAGGCATAAATCCCTACTAATTGGTTCAAATGGCTCTGAGCACTATGGGACTTAACATCTGAGGTCATCAGTCCCCTAGGACTTAGAACTACTTAAACCTAACTAACCTAAGGACATCATACACATCCATGCCCAAGGCAGGATTTGAACCTGCAACCATAGCGGTCATGTGGTTCCAGACTGTAGTGCCTAGAACCGCTCGGCCACTCCAGCCGGCCCCTACTAATTAATTATCCAGTAAATCACCATAAACTCACTGTCTTGTGATGTTACTTCCATGGCACCTGCTGCTGAATCTCAGAACTCTTTTGAGCCAAGGATAGCCACAAATGTTTGATGTTTTACTCATCCTCTTACACCATATTTTATTGTGAATTGATACCATGAATATTACAAGCTGTGAAGGTAATTGATAGCCTATATCACCTTTTTTTGACCACTATATACTCCCTGCAATATGATGCTGCCTGAAACTACCCTAGACAGAGCCCTTTTTCACTGTAAAATAAGAAATATTTTATACTTATCAAGCATGGAAAGTGCCATGGGTAGTTTTCTAGATGTCCAGATAAAATTTAGCTGTGGGGGCAGAAATGCAGATAAAATAGGAAGTAAACAAGTTTAAATGAACAATAACAGATACAGCACAGAAATTTAAGAAAACTGTGTCCCTCAACTCATGGAAGAGGGGAGGTTGAAGAATTAAAAAGTGCTGTATTAGGTTATGATCTGTCTGATGTCATTCATCACTGAGCTACACAGTAATCTGACATTGGAATAGCTATATTCATTGTGGCCCACCAATGGTCATTCGCATTCTGACTTGCCGCCATGCACTCACAGACATGTACATTACTGAGATCTCAAGCAGCCACACAGACACTGACTGATAGCTTCATGTCGCCCCAGCAAGGTGAGGTGGTCAATGAAGGTTACCTACTGGCAACAAATGCCACTTTTTGTCATGTATGTCACCCTGCTCAGCAATGAAAGTAAACACAATTATATCAAAGGGCCCCACATCAAATAATTAACATACATAAATCTTCCATTCACACTAAGTGCTCTGATTGGTGCTGGGTGAATGTTTAATTTTAATTAAACTTGTTTGTTTCACTGTATGTGGTACCTGTTATCTGTTTTTTCTTCATATAATTTGTTCCAAATACTATTATTTCATCACTGTTTGTTTACCTTCAGCAGTCTGGCACCCTTCAGTAATTGTTAAAATGGATGCTATGACAGGAAGGTCATTATATAATTTATTTCCCAGCATGGGACCTGGAAAAGTAACCACTACATGAGCAAACAGCACACCATTATTCCCACATGTAATGGATTATGCACTGTTGCACAAAAAATTCTTATTGTTGGATTATAGTAAACCTTTGTGCCTTTCACGTTAATATTTATTGCTGCCTATTCTACTTTATTTTATTTTTTATTCTACTTTGCAGAATAGGTAAATTTGTAATGTCATAATTATGTGTGGCATTGACAGCTAACATGTAGCGTTTTTCTGCCATTTGTGCACTTTTAATATACAATAATGACATCAGGTCGTGAAAATCAAATGCAACTTTCACCATTCTCTGCAGAAGGATTTGACTGCATTATATATCTGTGCCCTAAACAAAATTGTTGTACAGATTTTGAATCATATTATGAGACCCAGGCTTGCCCATTCATTCATATAGAAGAAAGAAGAACATAATGTTCTGTTTGACTAGTATATGATTGCTAAATCTGTTAGGCTTCTGTTAATAACAATAACACTAAATTTAAAATACACCACCGTCAACATGTGGCAGTGCTTTTATCACTTACAGGAGCTCTCTTTTTCTTATTACTGATCTGTCAGTTAAATATTCTGTTGACAGCAATTTTATTCCAGTATTTATCTTTATAAGCCAAGAAAGTTGAGATCCACCTACTGTGACTAACTGTCCACTGGTTTTACTGTAATTTTCAATACACACAGTCCTGTTGGAGAGAGCTTACCTTTGCCTTCCTCCAGTCTGAGTGTAATTGAAAAGGATATCGTCACTTTTTCTACTTCTGTTATGGACAAATACATAAAACCTGCCTCTGTAGTTCAGTAGTTACAACTGTCACACTGTAACATGAAGAATCTGGGTTCCATATCTGGTACTGAAAAGGATTTTTCCTTTGGATGAGAGCTGTAACAGTATTAGGTCAGCCTCAAGGAACAATTAAGAAGCTACCTGTAGGGTAATCAAAACCTCTATTTTGAAATCTGACATTTAAAAAGTGGGGCAGTGGTGTAACAACAACAAGCACCCTCCCTCCTCATGATTATTGGTGTCCTGTGACATCTAAGGCAGAGAATGAAGGAACAGTCTGTTTGTATCAGATAATCCTCAGGACATGATCACTAACATGCTTTATCTTTTTTACACAGGTACCGAGTCAAAGTAAGAGAGGAGTGCAAGCCATCCAAGACATCTGAGAAGTACATATATCCCTCTTCACTTTGTACAGCTGAGGAAATAAATAGTTGTTTTATTGGTACTGCTTCACAAAAGACCACCTGAGCTCAAAGTACCACCATCAATAATGCATGACCACATTAAAAATATCTGAAAATTAAAAACTTTAGCAGTTGCACAAAAGTGTTGAGGAAGCCTTTTAAAGCATAATTCCTGAGATACACACAAGATGTCCAGGAGAATATGGAGAGACATAGATTTCTGTATAAGGTGTGATGGTGGAGATGCAAGTCTGCTCTATACAAATATGGAAAATCTTCAGAAAGCTGTATAATGTACCCTCTTCAGAAGATCTAAACTGATGTTACGTTCCACAGATAATACTAAATACAAAATATAGCTTGGTGTTCATGTGTGAAGTATTTGGAGTGAATGCAAGCTATCCATGCCTCTGATAAATACTACTTTTGCTGAGCAGGCACAGAAGTGTTTAAATGATTTTCAGTCAAACTGAAACCATACTGCTAAAAATGTCTGTCATTAAAGGCTCGGGTAAAGTTATCGGAATATTTTGACCATGGGTGGCAAGGTTATAATGCAGGGATATTTTACTTAGAATGTTTTTTTTTTTTTTTTTTTTTTGGTTTGTGGTTTTAGGGCGCAAAACTTTTATGGTCATTAGCGCCCAGCCCGTGACGCAGGAAACAGGAAAAAAACGAAATTTAAAATCAGCAGCAATGGGAACAAAGTCATAAAATTTGATTAACTAAAGGCAGAAGGAATGCTTAAAAATCCACTATAGAAAGGGGTTGGTTGTCCCAAAAAAAAAAGCTTCAAATGACTGACGTCATTTCACTGTCACTAATAAACTGTAGAACGCGGTCAGCTGAGCGCGTGTCATCTGCTAAAATCGACGATAGATCAGGCGATAGCTGTAGACGGGAGCGTAACGGATTAAAATAGGGGCATTCAATTAAAAGGTGTCTGACCATCCACAGCTGAGAGCAGTGGGGACAGAGTGGGGGAGGATCACCGCTTAAAAGATGTCGATGGCTAAAAAGACAGTGCCCTATCCGGAGTCTAGCTAAAATTACCTCCTCCCGACGACGCGTTCGGGAGGAAGAGGTCCAAGCGCAAGGAAGGGCTTTCACTTCCCGCAATTTATTATGGGGAAGTGTTGACCAATGCGCATGCCATAAATGAGCAACTTGGCGACATAAACCGCTCCGTAGATCGGTAAACGGAAGAGACTGAATAGCTGGCCGAGGAAGAGAGACTGCAGCCTTGGCCGCTATATCGGCCGCCTCATTCCCACAGATACCAGCGTGTCCCGGGAGCCAGAGGAACGCCACTGAGATGCCCCCCAGGTGGAGCAAGCGCAGACAGTCCTGAATCCAGTGGACCAGAGGGTGCACAGGGTAAAGAGCTTGGAGACTTAGGAGAGAGCTGAGAGAATCTGAGCAGATTACGTACTGTATCCGCTGATGGCGGCGGATGTAGTGGACAGCCTGGAGAACAGCGTAAAGCTCCGCAGTATAAACCGAACGCTGGTCGGGAAGCCGAAAGTGATTTGGGGTGTCGCCAACAATATAGGCACTCCCTACACCTAACTATGTTTTCGAGCCGTCGGTGTAAATAAATGTGGCTTCCGTCAGTTGTGCACATAGAGCAGCAAATGCCCGACGGTAGACAAATGTAGGGGTACCATCCTTGGGAAATTTACATAGGTCTCTGAGCAAGTCGATCCGGGGACGGAGCCAAGGCGGTGCTGTACCCCAAGTTGTCAAGAAGGTTTTAGGAAAGCGGTAGGAGAGAGAATGGAGCAGTTGACGGAAGCGGACTCCCGGGGGTAGTAGGGAGGAGGAGCGGCCTGCATACCCGACATCAAAGGAGGCGTCGAAAAAAAGGTCATGGGCTGGATTAGCAGGCATGGAAGACAGATGGCTAGCATAACGACTCAGAAGGACTGCCCGCCGATTGGACAGCGGAGGTTCAGCAGTCTCAGCATAAAGGCTTTCCACAGGGCTGGTGTAAAAAGCTCCAGACACTAAACGTAATCCACGGTGGTGGATAGAGTCGAGACGCCGAAGAATAGACGGCCGAGCAGAGGAGTAGACTATGCTTCCATAATCCAATTTCGAGGGCACCAAGGCGCGATAGAGGCGGAGAAGGACCACTCGGTCCGCTCCCCAGGAGGTACCATTCAGGACACGGAGGGTGTTAAGGGAACGCAGACAGCGAGCCGAAAGATAGGAAACGTGGGAGGATCAGCACAGTTTTCTGTCAAACATAAGACCCAAGAATTTAGCGACATCGGAAAACGGAAGGTTGACAGGACCTAGATGTAAGGAGGGCGGAAGAAACTCCTTACGTCGCCAAAAATTAACACAAACGGTCTTACTGGGTGAGAAACGGAAGCCGGTTTCGATGCTCCACGAGTGGAGGCGATCGAGACATCCTTGAAGACGTCTTTCAAGAAGGCTGGTTCGTTGAGAGCTGTAGTAGATCGCAAAATCGTCCACAAAGAGGGAGCCCGAGATATCAGGAAGAAGACAATCCATAATTGGATTAATGGCGATGGCAAACAGTACAACACTCAGCACGGAGCCCTGGGGTACCCCGTTTTCTTGGGAGAAAGTACGGGAGAGAGTAGTGTTCACCCGCACCCTAAATGTGCGCTCTGCCATAAATTCGCGAAGAAAAAGGGGCAGCCGGCCTCGAAGCCCCAAGAGAACAGTGTGCGGAGGATGCCTGTCCTCCAACAGGTATCGTATGCTCTCTCCAGATCAAAAAATATTGCTACCGTTTGGCGTTTCCGGAGAAAATTGTTCATGATATAAGTGGAGAGAGCAACAAGATGGTCAACGGCAGAACGATGCTTTCGAAATCCGCATTGGGCTGGTGTTAAAAGACTGCGGGATTCCAGCCACCAAGCTAAACGGTAATTCACCATACGCTCCAAAACCTTACAGACACTACTCGTGAGAGAAATGGGGCGATAGCTAGAGGGGAGATGTTTGTCCTTTCCAGGTTTCGGAAGGGGGAACGACAATAGCTTCCCGCCATCGCCTGGGAAAGGTACTGTCGGTCCAAATTCGATTATAAAGGCGAAGGAGGTAACGCAGGCTATGGGTTGATAAATGCAGCAACATTTGGACATGGATACCATCCGGTCCTGGGGCGGAGGAGCGAGAAGAAGAGAGGGCATGTTGGAGTTCCCGCATGGAGAAAACAGTATTGTAGCTTTCGTGATTTTGAGAGGAGAAAGCAAGACGTCGCACTTCCGCTGCACGTTTCTTCGGGAGAAACGCTGGCGGGTAATTTGAAGAGCTCGAAATCTCAGCAAAGTGCTGACCCAATGAGTTAGAAACTGCGACGGGGTCCACTAAGGTATCATGCGCGACAGTGAGCCCAGAGACCGGGGAGAAACTAGGCGCGCCTGAGAACCGTCGAAGCCGACTCCAAACTTCCGAGGAGGGAGTGAAGGTGTTAAATGAGCTAATAGAGAATTTCCAGCTTGCCTTCTTGCTATCGCGGATGACGCGACGGCATCGCGCACGGAGCTGCTTATATCGGATACAGTTGGCCAAAGTTGGATGGTGACGGAAAATGCGAAGAGCACGTCGCCGCTCACGTATTGCGTCACGGCATGCCTCGTTCCACCAAGGAACTGGGGGGCGCCGGGGCAATTCGGAGGTGCGTGGTATTGAACGTTCCGCAGCTGTGAGAATAACGTCGGTAACATGTGTGACCTCATCGTCGACGCTGGGAAAGCGACGGTCATCGAATGTCGCTAGAGACGAAAAAAGTGTCCAATCGGCTTGGGCAAACTTCCAGCGTCGCGAGCGCATATATGGCAGTTGAGGCTGCAGTCAAAGAACACATGGAAAGTGGTCACTCGAGTGTGTATCATCAAGGGCGAACCATTCGAAGCGCCGAGCTAGCGGAACAGTACCGACCGCAAGGTCCAAATGAGATAAATTTGTCGTGGAGGCAGACAAAAATGTGGGGACCCCAGTGTTGAGGCAGACTAGATCCGCTTGGTGGAAGACGTCTAGCAATAGTGAGCCACGTGGACAAGGATGTGGAGATCCCCAAAGCGGGTGGTGGGCATTGAAGTCCCCAACCAGCAAATAGGGGGGTGGAAGCTGATCAAGAAGATGAAGGAGATCAGCTCGTGCCATTGGTGTGGACGATGGAATGTATACCGTACAAAGAGAGAACGTGTATCCAGAAAGGGAAAGACGGACGGCGACAGCTTGGAAGGAACTGTTTAAGGGGATTGGGTGATAATGGAGAGTATCATGGAGCAGAATCATGAGTCCTCCATGGGCTGGAGTGCCTTCAACAGAGGGGAGGTCATATCGGACGGACTGAAAATGAGGGAGAACAAAGCGGTCATGGGGACGCAGCTTTGTTTCCTGAAGACAGAAGATGACCGGCGAGTAGGATCGTAAGAGGATCGACAATTCATCCCGATTGGCTCGAATGCCGCGGATATTCCAGTGGATAATGGACATAGGGTGAACAGAAAATGGAGGAACGTGACCAAGGGTGCTGTCAACTCAACGACTGCTCAGAGCTTGCGACCGACAGCATGGAATGGCATTCAGTCGAAGGCAGAAGATCCTGATCCATAGGTTGGTCAGGAGCAGCTCCTGCCACTAACGGTCGGCCAGTTGACCGGCCACCAGCAGTGCGCCTCGGCGACACAGAAGACGGCCGAGGGCGATTTCCGCCAGGTGGTGCTGTAGATGGGACACGCCTTGGCGGAGAAGGAGAGGAACTGTGTTTCTTCGTAGCCTTCTTGGAAGTATGATGTTTAGATGAAGGAGGAACCGATGGTTGTGAAGTTGCGGTACGTAAAAACTCTTCACGAGAATGCTCTTTTTTCGAAGACTTGGCGTCTGACTTTTGGGCTCGAGATTTAGCAGAACCCGACGAAGGGTGAGCCATAGAGTGGGCAGGCGAAAGAGGTGAGGTTGAACGGGCGATCTTTGCGCTGGCCGATCTGACGACCGTGGTACTAAAGGTGAGGTCGCAAGTCTGCGTGGCCGCCTCCTTTGTTGGCCGAGGAGAAGCAAGGACAGTGCTGTATTTTCCTTTCTGAGGCACGGTGGGCTGGCGACTGGCGAATAATTTTCGAGCAGCAAAGGTCGACACCTTTTCCTTCACTCTTATTTCCTGGATGAGCTTTTCGTCCTTAAAAACGGGGCAATCTCGAGAGGAAGCAGCGTGGTCACCCATACAGTTGATGCAGCGAGGGGATGGAGGTGGACAAGCACCCTCATGGGCATCCTTGCCACACGTAACACATTTGGCCGGATTGGAACAGGACTGGCTGGTGTGATTGAACCGCTGACATCGATAGCAACGCGTAGGATTTGGGACATAAGGGCGGACGGAAATTATCTCATAGCCTGCTTTGATTTTTGATGGGAGTTGAACTTTGTCAAATGTCAAGAAGACAGTGCGGGTTGGAATTATGTTCGAGTCAACCCTTTTCATAACCCGATGAACAGCCGTGACGCCCTGGTCAGACAGGTAGTGCTGAATTTCTTCGTCAGACAGTCCATCGAGGGAGCGTGTATAAACGACTCCACGTGAGGAATTCAAGGTACGGTGCGGTTCCACCCGGACAGGGAAGGTATGGAGCAGAGAAGTACGCAGCAATTTTTGAGCCTGGAGGGCACTGTGTGTTTCTAACAACAGGGTGCCATTCCGTAATCTGGAACAAGACTTTACAGGACCCGCAATTGCATCGACACCTTTCTGAATAATGAAAGGGTTGACCGTGGAAAAGTCGTGACCTTCGTCAGACCGAGAAACAACAAGGAACTGTGGCAACGATGGAAGAACCGTCTGTGGCTGAGACTCAGTGAACTTACGTTTGTGAGCAGACATAGTGGAAGGTGAGGAAACCATTGCGGAAGAATCCCCCATGATTACCGGCGTCTCCGATGGCGCGCTCCTCCCTTGTGGGGGCCCTCACCGAGGGCACACCCGCCTTAGGTGATTGTTCACACCTCAGGTCACACCTCCCGACAAACGGACGGAGGGACCAATCGGCACTTTCGGAAGGTATCAGCTCGGGTAATCACCCCTCCCTGGGCCTGGCCGTTACCAGGGGGTACGTACCTGTCCTACCTGTCTACCCGGGGCGGGGAATTACGCGTTACCCCGTCACCGGCTATGCATGAAAGTGCGTGGGTTGGCCTTCAGACACGCACAGGGAGGAAAAAAGAGAAAGGGAAAGGAAAGAAGAGGGGGTCTCAAACGCCGCAGCGGAGAAAAGGGCAAGAAGAAGAGGGAAGGAAAAGAGAAGGACAGAGGAAGGACGAGGACTTGCAAGTGTAGAAAGCAAGGAATTTGGAACAGTTTCGAGCGTCCGTCTCCGGACGTAGGCACAAACCATACTCCCAGAGGGGGAGAAAGGGAAGGAAAGAGCCAGAGGTGAGGGGGGGGGGGGGCGAAGATGGGGGACGGGGAGGGATGCGGAAAGGGAAGGGAAGGTATGCAGCCCGGAAAGGAAGGAGGGCCACATTAGCTCGGGGTCCCGTGCTCGCTACGCACGTGTCCACAAAAGAGTTGTGGACCCCTTGGGGGGACTTAGAATGGGTGAGAGCCATCAAAGTACAGGTACTGTTAGTGGCCAATCTTTGCTGTTTCCTCTATAACCTCAACACCTATTCTCAAATCCACTTCAATTGGTCCTTCTCAACTCATAGTGCGAACTTCCTTGACATCAATTTCCACCTTTTAGATGGCTACATTAATACGTCTGTCCACATCAAGAGCACCAACTACCAACAGTAACTTCACTTTGTCAGCAGTCGTTGCATTTCACACCAAAAAGTCTCTCCCTTACATCCTCGCCATCCGTGGATGCTGCACCTGCAGTAGAAAGAAGGAGTTTTTGAAATGTACTGATAACCTTATCAGAGCCTTTAGTAACAAACAGTATCCTATCCAGAACAAAATTGTCACTCTGCAGCAGACTGTGTGCTAATATGAAACTTCCTGGCAGATTAAAACTGTCTGCAGGACTGAGACTCTAATATGGCACCTTGCCTTTCATGGTCAAGTGCAGTCCATCTCATCCATAAACAAGTCTCCCGTGCCATCTGCTACTCAAGACACCAAAAGACCTTTTAACCAGCCACTGACCAACACTCCCCTGATCAACCAGTGGTACTCTGGTCCTAGAAAGCTCAGCCACATCCTCCACTAGGACTTCTATTACCTCTTGCCATGCACTGGGATGAGAAATGCCCTACCCGAAATCCTGTGCACATCATCCAAAGTAAGTGTTCCACTGCCCACCCAAACTAAAGCATATCCTTGTCCATCTGTATTCCAATCCTGCTCCCAATCCTGTGCCCCATAAGCCGTTCCCTCGAGGTCGGCCCAGGTGGAAGATATGCCCTTACACCCACCCACCACCTCTACCGCACTCCAGTCAGAGCCATTTGCTACCCAATAAAAAGCAGGGTGGCATGTGAAAGCACATGGAGGAGTATTTATAGTAGTAAAGAATTCAATAATATCCAGTGAAGTTATTAGCGAATGCGAATGTGAAATAATCTGGGTTAAGTTAAGTATCAAAGGTGGGTCAGATATGATAGTCGGATGCTTCTATAGACCACCTGCATCAGCAACCGTAGTAGTTGAGCGCCTCAGAGAGAACCTGCAGAACGTCGTGAAGAAGTTTCGTGATCATACTATTGTAATAGGGGGAGACTTCAATCTACCAGGTATAGAATGGGATAGTCACACAATCAGAACTGGAGCCAGGGACAGAGACTCTTGTGACATTATCCTGACTGCCTTGTCCGAGAATTACTTCGAGCAGATAGTTAGAGAACCAACTCGTGAAGCTAACGTTTTAGACCTCATAGCAACAAATAGACCGGAACTTTTCGACTCCGTGAATGTAGAAGAGGGTATCAGTGATCATAAGTCAGTGGTTGCATCAATGACTACAAGTGTAATAAGAAATGCCAAGAAAGGAAGGAAAATATATTTGCTTAACAAGAGTGATAGGGCACAAATCGCAGAATATCTGAGTGACCACCATCAAACGTTCATTTCTGAGGAAGAGGATGTGGAACAAAAATGGAAAAAAATTCAGAAACATCGTCCAGTACGCCTTAGATAAGTTCGTACCGACTAAGGTCCAAAGCGAGGGGAAAGATCCACCGTGGTATAACAATCATGTACGAAAGGTACTACGGAAACAAAGAAAGCTTCATCATAGGTTTAAGAGTAGTCGAATCATAGCTGATAAGGAAAAGCTGAACGAAGCGAAAAAGAGCGTAAAGAGAGCAATGAGAGAAGCATTCAACGAATTCGAACATAAAACATTGGCAAACAATCTAAACAAGAACCCTAAAAAGTTTTGGTCATATGTAAAATCGGTAAGCGGATCTAAATCCCCTATTCAGTCACTCGTTGACCACGATGGCACCGAAACAGAGGACGACCGAAGAAAGGCAGAAATACTGAATTCAGTGTTCCGAAACTGTTTCACTGCGGAAAATCGTAACACGGTCCCTGACTTCAGCCGTCGCACGGACGCCAAAATGGAAAATATTGAAATAAACGATATCGGAATTGAAAAACAACTGCTATCACTTAGTAGCGGAAAAGCATCCGGACCAGACGAGATACCCTTAAGATTCTACAGTGATTATGCTAAAGAACTTGCCCCCTTTCTATCAGCAATTTATCGTAGATCGCTGGAAGAACGTAAAGTACCTAGCGACTGGAAGAAAGCGCAGGTCGTTCCCATTTTCAAGAAGGGTCATAAATCAGATGCGAATAATTATAGGCCTATTTCGCTTACGTCAATCTGTTGTAGAATAATGGAACATGTTTTGTGTTCTCGTATTATGACGTTCTTAGATAATACAAATCTCCTTCATCATAACCAACATGGATTCCGCAAACAGAGATCATGTGAAACTCAGCTCGCCCTATTTGCCCAAGAAATTCACAGTGCCGTAGACACTGGCGAGCAGATTGATGCCGTATTCCTGGACTTCAGGAAGGCATTTGATACGGTTCCGCACTTACGTTTAGTGAAAAAAATACGAGCTTACGGAATATCGGACCAGGTTTGCGATTGGATTCAGGATTTCCTAGAAGAAAGAACACAACATGTCATTCTTAACGGTTCAAAATCTGCAGATGTAGAGGTAATTTCGGGAGTACCGCAGGGAAGCGTGATAGGACCTTTATTGTTTACAATATACATAAATGACTTAGTTGACAACATCGGTAGCTCCGTGAGGCTATTTGCAGATGACACGGTTGTCTACAAGAAAGTAGCAACATCAGAAGACTCGTACGTACTCCAGGAGGACCTGCAGAGGATTAATGCATGGTGCGACAGCTGGCAGCTTTCCCTAAACGTAGATAAATGTAATATAATGCGCATACATAGGGGCAGAAATCCATTCCAGTACGATTATGCCATAGGTGGTAAATCATTGGAAGCGGTAACGACCGTAAAATACTTAGGAGTTACTATCCGGAGCGATCTGAAGTGGAATGATCACATAAAACAAATAGTGGGAAAAGCAGGCACCAGGTTGAGATTCATAGGAAGAATTCTAAGAAAATGTGACTCATCGACGAAAGAAGTAGCTTACAAAACGCTTGTTCGTCCGATTCTTGAGTATTGCTCATCAGTATGGGACCCTTACCAGGTTGGATTAATAGAAGAGATAGACATGATCCAGCGAAAAGCAGCGCGATTCGTCATGGGGACATTTAGTCAGCGCGAGAGCGTTACGGAGATGCTGAACAAGCTCCAGTGGCGGACACTTCAAGAAAGGCGTTACGCAATACGGAGAGGTTTATTATCGAAATTACGAGAGAGCACATTCCGGGAAGAGATGGGTAACATATTACTACCGCCCACATATATCTCGCGTAATGATCACAACGAAAAGATCCGAGAAATTAGAGCAAATACGGAGACTTACAAGCAGTCGTTCTTCCCACGCACAATTCGTGAATGGAACAGGGAAGGGGGGATCAGATAGTGGTACAATAAGTACCCTCCGCCACACACCGTAAGGTGGCTCGCGGAGTATAGATGTAGATGTAGATGTAGATTTACCTATGCTGCAATTACTGTAAAGCATTCTACGTGGACATGACAAGTAACCAACTGCGTATTTGCAAGAACGGCCACTGCCAAAATGTGTTAAAATTCAAATTTGATCATCTTTTGCCAGATGTTCTGCATACCACAACACAAATGACTTCACCAGCTGCTTCACTATGAGAGGCATTTGGATACACGCTTCCAGTACAAATTTCTCTGATCTACACAGATTGGAATTTCTCTTCAATACATCCTTTGCTCTCACAATCCCACTGGCCTAAACTTTCATTAACCTGATCCTGTTGCCTCACTTTGCCTTTTCTCCTCTCTCTTCCATCCACATGCCTCATTCTCCCTACCACTCTCCCACCCCTGCCCCCTCCCATGTAGGCGCTCGCTCTCTCTCTCTCTCTCTCTCTCCCCCCTCCCTCCCTCTCCCTCCCTCCCTACATATCTTTTTGCTATACCCTCGCTACTCTTCCTGTCTTGTTGTGCAGCTGCAGAGTCATCTGTCCAAAGACCTGCCTCTTTTCTGCTATCCCCTCCTTGCATCCTTCCCTACTCCTGCCTCTATTAGCTCAGGTAACTGTGTTCAATTATAGCACATCAATAATTAGTCTTGCTGTGATTGTGGGAGCGTGTGTTTGGGTGTCTGTGTGATGGTATATGTGAATGTGCTATTGTAAGAAAAAGAGCTGGTGTTCAGCAGCTAGTGTGAATGCTTTTCCTGTTATATTTTCTGAAAGAGGTGAGTGGTTAACCTCCCCTTATTTTATGTATCACTCCATACAAGAATTTCCATTATTTTTATAGTAATCATTATCATAATAGTATAATGAAAGGGCAAAAGTCTTTAAATGTGTTGGGGGGAAAACCACTCACCACCACAGCACTGGGCAGCCACATAACAAATGATGCAACTTAATTCTACGAGGGCACCCGTATTCATTTCTCAACATGGTCACCCTGCAGAACAAATACATTTCTCCCAATGGGCAAATATTTGTTGATACTATCACTGTAGAATGTTTCACTTTGTTGACAGAGCCACAACCTCACCTATCACCATCGAATTGAGAAGTCCTCAGATGTGTTCATTAAGTTTTGTAACCACATGAAAATCGAATGGGGTCAAGTCAGAACTGTATGGAGGATGATCAATGGCAATGAACCCAAGGTGGTGGATTGTTGCAGAATTCATGAGTGGTCTAGCGTTGTCATGCTGAAGGAGATGGTGCTCCAATGTGGACAAACACTTTTTATTGTATAATGACAGTTACGTTACACACCATCATGTTATCGCGTATGCTACAATTCAGGGTCATACAGTGGCAGAGGGCTGTAAATATGTAGAATAAGGGTTGCCATCCTCACATGTACCTGCAAGATATAGTTAAAACTGTCACTTCTCCTATGTCAATAATAAATGCCCTGTAGTGATCTAATAACTTTCAAAAGTCTTTCAGTTCCAACCACTTAATTGGAATACGTGTACTTCTAACATTTACAAAATGATTTCAAACTGGCTCTTAATCTCTCCAGCAGATAATCTCCTCCATAAACTCCAACAGAATAACAACTTAACTTAAAAAGGAGGAGGGTGCACACAAGAGCACCAGACTCAAATTGCCACAAATAATAATATAATTTACTGGCTTCTAAGACCACCTCACTAAGTTCACCTCGTTCTATAAACACCACCATCCAGGTAACTTCTTGGCTCCCAAACCTAATCTGAGGTTTCTGGCTACTGAGCTTCTACACAGTCTCAAATCAGCAATTCTCTCTTGGAAAACTGGAATGGTCCAACCCGCAATCCATACATGCGTATGTGAACAAACTTTCGGAATTTCTCAATTTTATAAACTGCAAGAAATAACATGATTGTTAACAAAGGATCCTCTTCTTTTGACTTCTGAAATATGCTACAAAAACACCACTTCTGCTCCAGAGAACACATGACTGCAAGACCCTATGTGTGCAGCAGGCCAACTCCCAGTTTCACAAGCAGCAGACGCACCACATAAAATATTTTAACATTCAGGCCTTTTGGCTAATCAGCCCCCAGAGCAGAATGTATGACAGTACTTAATGTTTCCTGTCAGGGCTTTAAGCAAGTTCTTTCCATCCAGTCAAAATCACTCGTCCTTGAAAACACCAAGGTCAGCCCAGATTACCATCCATTTAATTTCATTAGCAGCATAGACAGCCCAGACTACCCACCCATTTAGTTCAATTAAGTATCTCCAGCCTGGAGAATAATCCCTGTCCCCAGCAATCAGAAAACCAATTTTGTTCTTCAGATTAGTGGCCATGACTAGCCAAAAGGTGCAGCCATGAACTGATATGTTACAAAACCTTTGGTGCCTTACAGATACAGGAACATCATAAGCACTGCACACTCATGACAGATCCATGCATGGAACATTTTAATGTTAATCTATTTTATGAAGAATCCCTCTTAGTTTTCCTTGTTCTTTTGTAACACCTGTAGATCGGATTCACACCATGAAACCTCGGTCTGGTGGATGATTTTATCCAAATACAATATCTGCCACATAAAAGTGGAGCAGATTTATTCATCATGAAAAATATTTGCAACTGTTGCGCACGTCCTGTAAAGAGCATATCCATGAGGCAGTCTAGAGGTATTAAGTGTATTTCGCCTCATCTCAGTGGCTAGGACCTCCTCTGTATCTGGTTATTTTTGCTGACTACAGCTTTTTATCTGTAGCTTCCAGGTGCTCATCCTCCCAATGACACCAACATTAACTGACCTTGACTGTAGAAGATACCTTTTCCTGCAGAGTTCTACTTTTATTACTTGTCCTAGTTACTGAAAGGAAATCGTCAGTTTCTTCCTTTCTTATGTAATGTCTTAATTTTGCTGATGTTTCCAAAATTGTTTTCTGTTGGTGTCTGTAGTACGGTGGTGGTGGTGGTGGTGGTGGTGGTGGTGGTGGTGGTGGCTGCGAAGGTAGCCGTGGAGATCAGAAGGTTTTTGGGTGTAAGTTAGTTGGGCCTTAGTCAACAAGAATCGCTAGTGGCTTTGTGGCCGTGGGCGAGGTCGAGGAATGGAATGGTGCGTGGTTTCTGCGGCGCGGCGCCCCCGTCGCTGGGAAGTGTGGGCCATTATCCTGTCAGCGCCAATGATGGCCTGCCTTCCTCTTCGTCACACGCCCCGCGCCGCGCTCTGACAGATGCCGACCGTCACCCGCTTACTGTGCTCCTCGGTAGATCCCTTCAAACAGATGACGTCACGTGGTAGACCTCAAGGCCGACGAGAAACATTCTCTTAGACCTCGGTAGATGTGCTGTTCATCTCCAAGGCCAAATGAAATAGTAAAACGGCGACAAAAGGGATGGGGCGTCACTGTCCCCCCAGCGTCGACAATTACAATTTGAATTTATGAGAAACGGGACCACGCAGTAATACTTTGAAATCGTGTAATTAGCGCCTTTCTTCACATCAAATAAATTCTGTTCAAAGCGTCCTTCCTTTAACCACGGGAGATTTCCTCCTTAGACATCTGTATCACAAAGCAACTATCCCGTACTCCGAATCCAGTTGCAGTTTGCCTATTTAACGGCTTCCAGGGGCAACAAAAATTCTGTCTCAACTTTTTGCGTAGTTATTGACCGAATTTAAAAATTTAAAATGTGTCACTATCCACTCATTGAAAGGTATACTTTTATGTAAAACGTTAACACACTGAGACAAGTACTTCAGATATAAATCGTGTGTTTGTCATGAGGCAGAGTAACTGACGACGCGCAAATACGCGGACTTTACTGATCCAGTAATTGAGAATGAGAGCAAAGACTTCCAACAAACTTTAACATAATTTCAACCCTTAACGAAACTTTTTCTCCTTGAATCTCCCAATTCAGCATTAGACATGATGTTTCAGTTTATTATTTCTTTACTACCGACTCGATTCTTAACACAGATTGCAGACAGTATCCACGTCCTTGCGAAACTACATCATCGTACAACACACAGCTCAGGAGATACGACGTCATAAACATTGAAATGAGACAAAAACTGGCATTTGCTTAAAAAGTGGAGAAAAAATTACCCGGGCTATATTCCTGCAGTAAATTCATACCGAGAACACTTAGAAACTCCCTACAAACTTTAAGCATAATTTCAAGTATTTTCCAAACTTTTTCTCATTTACATACTTAAGGTCAAATATTTAACACAGTAACTCATTTGTAAAGTAATCAGACGTGTGCAGTATTCTATACAAAAGAGTTCGATTCTTTAAAAAAATCGGAGGTTTGCTGGTCTTCAGTAATTTCAATTTTCAAAACTATCAAATTTCTCAATATGCTCCCAATATGAAAATTATGGAACATTCCATGCGTTTGTTTCCTCATACTCAATCTCAGCTATCAGCTAAATCGTACTTAACTTCAGTCGAAATTTTCTAAGTATTTGTTTTCCCACTGAAATAGAAATGTGGGCTTTAAGAGTTGGGTGGAGGTTGGTATCGCCGGTTCAGTTTAGTATGGTATCGACAGTCAGAGTAAATACTCACAACTAAGCATTCAAGGCGTCTCATGATCGATAGTTGCAGACTTCTGATCGAACATTTTCAATTATACTTATTAATACCTGTACTTATTATGGCTGAACATTATTTTTAATTCGATCTATTTACTGTTGAATTTGGTTTAGTGTGCTGTTTATTCAACTGTACGGATGCTGGGTTATCGTAATATCTAATACTATAAAAACGATGTATAGTTGTGTGGTTAGACTATTATTGAAAATTATTGTTGTACGTCAGTCAGTAGAAAGCTGTAGTAGATGGATGGTGCACAATTGGCGATGCGGTAAGGAAAAAAATAGACCGAGTGTACAAGAAATATCGACGAGGTCAACGCTATAAATTAACAAAGGAACATTTTACTGATCTCACGGAACCTGTAAAATCACTGAAAACTATGAAGCTGTATGTTGCTATTACGTGTCGTTAAAAATATTAAAAGATCTGTGCCGTGTATTGGACAGTGCTTATGGTTCACACTTCGCGTGGGTGATGCAGAATCACGAACTACGTTTTCAAGACTATTTCCAATTGTTCTGTTTAATTCCAGAGTATTTAAAATTTTGAAGAGATCTTTATTAAGAGTATCAGTAACAACGTTATTTGAAACTATTTGTGAGGTCATTTCGTACCAAGCTATAGACTTTTGAAACTAATTTTTAAAAAATGAAAAATTTTCGTAATTTCAAACATTTGCGCACATAGAAAACTTCACGTTTCTCTCGCGCTAGGGCATGACTTATCATTTACGTTTTTTCTCTTTTTCCTTTGTGACTCAATATCTCCATCACCTGCGAGTACTCAGCACTAGAGATGGGCAAACTGAAACACGTAACTGTTTCGAAACATATGAAACAGTACAATGTAATGTTTCGATACGCTGTTTCGAAACAGTGAAACAGTTTGTGTTTTGTAATTTAATAAACCTACACATTTTATCATCTTGAATGTCTACTGTATAAGTATGTCCATATAAACACGAATGAGGTGCGAGAGCGCTAATCATATCGCAGAAAGTATGAAACTATCACTTAGGCGTCTTGGCAGTTTCGTATTTCATGCAGCAAATGTGCTGCTTTCGTGTCGTGTGACTTTCATACTTTTCAGTTGGCTGAGGACAGCCATAGCTGAAGACAGAAGAACCACCACGAACGGAACTGGAGGTGGGAGCAAACTGCAGAAACAACGGATATGCTACTGGGATTCCCACATTCCGTCAGTATGGGTAATATACCCATCCTGCTAATTTCCATGCACACAAAGGGAATCATTGTGGATAATAGGCACAGTGACTATAGCCTTACAAATAATACCAAATAATTCGAATGAATAATATAACAGAAAAAAATTTTATCTTTCAAGGTGTTTCGAACCGTTACTATAAATTCACTATGCTTCCCAGCCCTTCCCGTTCACCATTACACTATCAGTGATATGTCAAACAGATTGCTTGCAATTATACATACATCAAATTTGTATATGTGTCCAATAACTGTCACTCTACGCCTTTTTTTTTATTCACAATGTTGTAGGCTTACTTGCGTTTCTTAATATGATTACTGTACATGAACAGAGAAGCGTATGTTATAAAAAAAGTGTAATTTAACTAAATGATTTTCACATATTTATTATTTTGAATGTGAATAGTATGCGTTGTTTTATTGTTTGGTTAGTGTTTATAAAGCAGACGTTACGCCATTTCGGGATAGGGCAGTCAGCTAGAAACGAAGCTTTATTTTCGGATATCTTAAGCTTCATGCTATTGCTTGTCGAAATCTTTTGTTTCACGAAGTGGTATATTGTGTTTCAGTACCTGCGCCGAGCCCGAATCTCGTCCGACACAGAGCGGAATTAAACATCACTGTTTCGATACAATTAGTCCGTTCCAAGCACAGGTGGACTGAAACAGCCTTATTTTGAAACAACGATACAGTTTCTGTGTCTGGCTCGAGATCGAATCTGGTCCGGTTATCCGAGACAGGGGCGGAATGAAACACCACTGTTTCGAAACAGTGAACCACAGCCGTTCCGAAACACTGAAACAGTTCCACGTATCGATACACTGTATCGAAACATAGAAGCAGTGGCCAAGTCTACTCAGCACGCTGAAAGTGAATCCACAATAGGTAAAGATGTTATCTGCATATCCAGCGAGGTTTCTGTGAAATATCTACTTCGACTACAATCGGGGGAGATTCTGGAAGTCGGCCAAGGAAGGAGGGGAGGGGGGGGGGGGGGAAGAATAATATCGCTTAACAAAAGAAGACTTGGAGTCCTCCACCGACAAATTGGTAAAATTTGGTGTTGCTTGAAGTAGTTTTTAGTAAATGTTTTGGAGTTCAGTGTAAAAACCTGTCTACTTAATGTGTGTGCCCGAGAAAAAAATACGATTTGACCCAGATTTCCAGCGATTTCGTAGTTTTTGTCCGGGTGCAGCAAGTTAAGTGTTGGTAGGCTTACCGGGCATTTTTAGCTGTCCTGTTTATTGTAACTGGTACTCGTACATTAATAAATAATAAGACACCCATTTAAGGTATTTATCGGTTTACATGGCAAGCTATTTGCCGCTCTTATTCTTTTGTTAAAATGTGTTTGAAATACATTGCAACCTACATTGCTACATAATTATAAAAGAAAAGGATTGTATCTGTTGAAGTAAAATATTCGCTGATTTCTGAAGTCATTTCATCCAGTGTAATATGATACTCCATTGGGGGGGTGGGGGCTATAGCTCCCATAGCCCCCCCCCCTTTGCCACTGCCCCTGACTACAATTTATGTCCCGGGACTGAAGGTAACAAAGCCATCATCTCCCGCTACAAGGGGTGCTATAGGGGAAACTAAGTGAGCCCTAGTGGTAATTAAATGCTTTAATTACATTGTCAAGTCGTAAAAACGTTTTGATGTGTTTTTAAATAGTTTTCCTTTTCTGAGCTACATATTCACAAATACAATTTTGACACATGCGTATTCACAAATACAATTTTGACACAGTGCAACTGTGTTTTAATGATCACAGCTACACATGCCTATAATGGGTATATTGTTTTATTTTGTGATTCATAATCCTGTCACCTGGCAAAAATGAATAGTAATTTATTGCGGTGTTTTCCTTTCCGCTTTCGGTAAAAGCATTATACAGGCTGCTGACATTATGTGCGTATCCTACAAACTATGGTAGAAATTATACATATCACTCTGTATGTATTAATAATCGGCGTGCTGTATCATTAGAGGCAGTGAGTACGTAGTTCTAGTTGTAACTAGGATACACAACGAACACCACCCTAGGGTAAGTGACAATGTCGCACATTTACAAATGTGACATTTGCTCGGTGAAATGTGGTGTAAGAAATCACCGTGGACTATAAGGGAAATTGGGTATAATCGTGTAGGGGCGTGAAACCGGGTACTGTCGTATCTCTCTTTGCGAGTTGGTGTCAACGTTTCTTTGTCGTTTGACCTTGAAAGTAGCCAGCAGGTTCAGTACCGCCATGAGGCTAGGTAGTGTCAGGCGCCTTTTAGTTTCGCAAAATAATTTGTTAGATTTTTGTGGATATGCTTCGTATTTTGCGATGTTTCGTGTTCAGTAAGAAACTTCCATCGTCTTATTACAAGTTGAAAATGTTAAGTGCATTGAGTAATAATTTTACAGGCTTTATGAATATACGCTAAATGACTGCTCACCTTGTTTCTAATGCAGAAGAAATTTTACGGAAAAAGTTCAGCTGGAGTAAAACTGGGTAGAAGAAAAGGGGTATAACTAGAAATACTCGGTATTACCCTCATTTCTTCATTACATATATGTGTGCCATAATATGCTTAAAGTTCTTAACGGTGCGCTACTGAGCGTACATATTTTAATAACTGCAGTTTAGTAATCACATACAGAGTTTACAATTACTTTGCAACAGTTATTAGATTTTTGTCATTAACAATATTAGTTACCCCTTATTTTTTAAGGGATACGTCATTTAAAGACAGTGTTCGCAGAGGATCAGGAAGCTGAACCGATGTCTTACATTAAGATATGGAATGCCGTTTATTTGGATTACCAGCGAAAGACAGAGTATGAATTGGCGGAGAAGAATAATCTCAACCACGATTTCAGTACGGGAAGAGAAAATGGCTGGACTAGATTGGCTAAGTAGTTTTTTTTAGTGTTACTCTCTCACACTCAGGAAATCTGATCCAACTTCGGCTTCCTGCGCAATGGTTGGAATCAACTGTTGTAACCTTTTTGAAATCTTATCCAAATGATTCGAGAAGTTCAAATTTCTATCCTGCAAAGTTCATAACATTGACGAAACGGGAACTACAATAGTAACAAAGCCGCATTTGAAGACCTTGGCCCACAAGGGAAGTAGGCATGTAGGAGTCTTGACATCAGCAGAGCGACGACAATTGGTAATGGTGGCAATTTGTTTCTCTGCAGCAGGTCATTACGTTCCTCGACTTCTAGGTTTTCCTAGGAACTTTCGGATGGAGCACCGCCAGGAATAGTAGCAGCACGTCATCCTAGTGGGTGGATGCAAGCTGAAGTCTTCGTCCATTAGTTGCACCACTTCATTTCTCACACCAAGTCTTCCATGAAAGAAGTTCTTCTGTTGCTTGACGGCCATGCAATTCATGTGAAGAACTTGGTGGTTATCGATCTTGTTAGAAAACACCGTGTCGTGATTGCTTTCCAACACATCGCACCTGTAAGTTGCAACCAATTGACGTCAGTTTCATGGGCTCTTGAGCACTTTCTCCGGCCAGGAAATTAAGGCAAGACTTATCAACCATCCGCGAAGAGTGATAAATCAGTACCAAATGGCTCAGTTATGCTGCCCTTGTGTATGCTAGAGGAGCAACGATGCAAAATGGCGTACCTTGGTTTAAAAAGACGGGTATTTTCCCGCTTAATGCAAATGCATTTGACGAAGACGAATGTACGCCGGCACATACGGCAGAAAGAATAATGTCAGATCCCAGAGCACCACAGAGTCAGTTAACGCTTCTTCTCCGCAAGCTGGTCCGTCGATGTTGTGCAAAGACTGTTTTCACTCATTGTTATCGCCGGAGAGTGTTATGTTAATTCCTCATTACGAGAGACCGTTATCAACCAGGCCAGGAATAGTAGCAGCACGTCATCCTAGTGGGTGGATGCAAGCTGAAGTCTTCGTCCATTAGTTGCACCACTTCATTTCTCACACCAAGTCTTCCATGAAAGAAGTTCTTCTGTTGCTTGACGGCCATGCAATTCATGTGAAGAACTTGGTGGTTATCGATCTTGTTAGAAAACACCGTGTCGTGATTGCTTTCCAACACATCGCACCTGTAAGTTGCAACCAATTGACGTCAGTTTCATGGGCTCTTGAGCACTTTCTCCGGCCAGGAAATTAAGGCAAGACTTATCAACCATCCGCGAAGAGTGATAAATCAGTACCAAATGGCTCAGTTATGCTGCCCTTGTGTATGCTAGAGGAGCAACGATGCAAAATGGCGTACCTTGGTTTAAAAAGACGGGTATTTTCCCGCTTAATGCAAATGCATTTGACGAAGACGACGGCAGAAAGAATAATGTCAGATTCCCAGAGCACCACAGAGTCAGTTAACGCTTCTTCTCCGCAAGCTGGTCCGTCGATGTTGTGCAAAGACTGTTTTCACTCATTGTTATCGCCGGAGAGTGTTATGTTAATTCCTCATTACGAGAGACCGTTATCAACCAGGCCAGGAGGAAAATGAGTCATGATCATGGGGTCTCCATATAAAATGCGACAAAAGCATCTTCCCGGTAGATTAAAAGAAAACTGTTTAATGATTCCGGATCTGGACCACCAAAAACGATTCAAAAGACGTGGATAACAAACAGATCTTCTGAAGGTGAAAAGGAAACGCCTTTTCTCCTCCCCCCCTACCAAAAAAAATCGTCAACAAGAAAGTCAGATGGATTGTTAAAGCTTAACAAATGGGCCCGTGAATATTGTACAGGATGGAATGAAGATGACTTGCATGAATGAGTATCGGTGTGTCCCATGCCTCAGACGGAAAATACCTGCTTGTACCCACCCGAATACCTCCTGTTACCCGTATGGGGTGTAACCATGTAACGTACACTGCTCGTATATCTACATAAATCAAAATGTAAACGTTCTTAAGTCTCCGAAAGTTCTTCACCACATGCTTTGAAATTTTGACACAATGTTGCATTTGAATACGCGCGTGTTTTTATATACTTACTGAAGTGCCGTATGGTATATACATATGGCCTATATATAACAAATAAAAATTTATTTATATATATGACACTCCAGTAGGTATATAAAAACGTGTATTCGAAAGGAACGTTTTGTCAAAAATTTCAAAGAAATCGATGAAGAGCTTTCGGAGATTTAAAATTTTGAACAAAGAACGTGAGATGTTTGCGACACATTTTCCAAGCAATCGGAGATTTAAGATTTTGTACAAAATAAAAATGCAAGTGTTCATGTGTTCAAAATCTCAAATCTGCGAAAGTTCTTCACCGATTGCTTTGAATCTTTGACACAACGTTGCATTCGAATATGCAGACGATTTTGTATATGTCTTATATATTGCACTGTGTGAGCGTGTAATACGTAAAGCGGAAACATTAAGAAAAAATCTCGAAAAAGCTCTTGGCCGATTTACTTTGACCTTTTACACAATACTTTAATGTACATTTGGTCGGACATAGGTTATATATAATGGTGAAACGTTGTTAGCGAACAGAGAAGTTGAATTTATGGCTTTCCGGCTCATGATTAGAATACTACTGCAGAATGCGAATGTGCAGTAACAATAAACGAGACTCAAAGTCAGAGGAGGGGGGGGGGGGGGGAGGCTGGACAAAGCGGTGGGAGGAAATGGCGATAGAAAGTGGGAAGCAGGAGATTATGGAGACAGGGGGAAAGTTAAAGATAGACAAAAAAGGGAGCAGGAGCTGATGGAGACGAGGTGAAAGAAAAAAAGATAGACGTAAAAAGGGGGGAAGGAGGTGATGGACAGAGAGAGGGAGGGGGCAGGAAGAGATGGAGAGAGACGAGGAGGAGATGGACAAAGAAAGCGAGGGGGAGGTAATGGACAGAGACAAGAGAGGGGAGGGGGGGAGGTGGAAGAAACGTGTGCTTCCTGTTTTCTTTCTTTTCCATTTAACCACACTGAGTCACAGCAACGTGTAGCTGCAAACAGATAGTATTAAATATAATTCAAAGCAACAAAATTAAGTTCTTGTAGTTCATATATGTTGTTCATTCCTTGTTTATTTTTCACTGAAATAAATTTGAAGTCCCAACAACGAAAATTGTCGTCGTTATCTAGTTTTCTCCTTATCTACCCGACTATACCCTAACTTGCCCAAAAGACGGCGAACGTTCAACAGAAACAAAAGTAACGTCGGATTTGTCCTGTAGAAGCGTACCTGGAGCACTAATGTTCTCAATGTACATAAACAATCTATCACATGTGATCAGTAACACTACCTGATTCTTTACTGACAATGCAGTTGCCCATAGGAAAGCACAATCGTCGCGCAAACGTAAGGAAATTCAGAAAGATGTGCCCAGTATACCACTTGGCGTACTGAATAGCAGCTCTCCCTAAATGTGGATAAATGCAAGATAACGGCCACAACAAAGAGAGAGAACGCGACAGTACATTATTACAAGATTATTCATGATCATCTGGAGGCTGCCATACGAACCTATACGAAATGGGCTGAACATGTAAAATCTGTAGTACGGAACACTTCATTTCGGTCGGAAGGTTTCTGGGACACTGCAGTACACCTTCAGGGAACCCGCGTACAAGACGCAAGTGCAAACAAATTCTAACGTAATGTTCCACTATCTGGATTCCAGTCACGAAGGCATGACAGCAGACACAGAATGAATTCAGAGAGCACCTTAACAGATTGGTACAGCCCGTATGAAAGTGTGACACATTGCTCGCGGAACTTAAATGGGATGCTTTGGAGAGAGGGCGACTTCATCTTACTGCAACACTGTTACGTACATTCGAGGAACACTATGCAAAACTTCTGCTGTGGAGATCGTATATCTAGTGTAGGAACCATGAGACAAGGATGAGTGCCATCTAGACAGTCATTTTCCCCTCGCTAAATACGCGAAAGGAACAGGACAGAAAATCAATAACATTGTTACAAAGTGTCCTCCATCACGCACCGTGCATTTGTTTGTAGGGTACATAATTGTGTATCCACATCAATACTCCGTAGGTCACCCGCCGGTGTGTGGCGGAGGGTACGTCTGGTACCAGAAACTGATGTCCCCCTTTACAGTTCCATTTGCGAATGGCGTGTGGGAAGAATGATTGTCGGTAAGTCTCTGCATTACCTCTAATTTCACGAATTTTTTCATCGTGGTAATTTCGCAAGATATTTGTGGTAGGGAGCAATATGTTGTCCGCCTCTTCCCGGAAGTACCCTTTCGGAATTTCAATAGTAAAGCTCTCCGTGATGTAAAACGTCTCTCGTGTAGCATCTGCCACTGGAGTTCGTTGAGCATCTCTGTAACGTTCTCGCGCCGACTAAACCATCCCGTGACGAAACGCGCCGCTCTTCGTTGGATCTCCCCAGTTTCTCCTACCAGTCCTACCTGGTACGGATGCCATATTGATGAACAGTACTCAAGAATAAGTCTAACAAGCATCTTTTAAGGCACTTCCTTAAGGCATTTCCTTAAGATTCTTGCTATTGATCTCAGGCTGGAGTCTGCTTTTCCTACTATTTGTTTTATGTCGCCATTCCACTTTAAGTCTCTCTGGATAGTTTCTCTTAGATGTTTCCACCAATTTTTCATCAACAGTGTATTAAGATATTTGAACACAAAATAAGCAGTCTCGCGTATGCGGGTGACTTAGTTGTGATGGCAGATTCGATTGAAAGTTTGCAAAGTAATATTTCAGAGGTAGATCAGAAATGTAAGGACTATGGTATGAAGATTAGCATCTCGAAAACGAAAGTAATGTCAGTGGGAAAGAGATATAAACGGATTGAGTGCCAAATAGGAGGAACAAAGTTAGAACAGGCGGACGGTTTCAAGTACTTAGGATGCATATTCTCACAGGATGGCAACATAGTGAAAGAACTGGAAGCGAGGTGTAGCAAAGATAATGCAGTGAGCGCTCAGCTACGATCTACTCTCTTCTGCAAGAAGGAAGTCAGTACCAAGACTAAGTTATCTGTGCACCGTTCAATCTTTCGACAAACTTTGTTGTATGGGAGCGTAAGCTGGGTGGATTCAGGTTACCTTATCAATAAGGTTGAGGTAACGGATATGAAAGTAGCTAGGATGATTGCAGGTACTAGTAGATGGGAACAATGGCAGGAGGGTGTCCACAACGAGGAAATCAAAGAAAAACTGTCCTGAACTCTATAGATGTAGCAGTCAGGGCGAACAGGCTTAGATGGTGGGGTCATGTTACACGATGGGAGAAGCAAGGTTACCCAGGAGACTCATGGGTTCAGCAGTAGAGGGTAGGAGGAGTCGGGTTAGACCAAGGAGAAGGTACCTGGATTCGGTTAAGAATGATTTTGAAGTAATAGGCTTAACATCAGAGGAGGCACCAATGTTAGCACTGAATAGGGGATCGTGGAGGAATTTTATAAGGGGGGTTATGCTACAAACTGAACGCTGAAAGGCATAATCAGTCTTAAATGATGATGAGTGTAATTGTACGATAGTGGATTTCTTTTCCTATGTACGCACAATATTTTATACTTATTTATGATAAAGGTCGACTGCCAGAGACTGCATAATTCATCAACCTTTTGTAGGTTTTCTCGAACCACTATGCAGTGGTTTTTGTTTTGTGGTCAGAGGTCCGACTGCAACAGTTACTATGTGGGATGTTCTCATAAACTCCCGAGTTTATTTCGTCATAGATTAAATAAGCCAATGTCTGGTCCTAGATCATGGAAAACACACGCAGACCATAGTACAAATTCTATTGAATTTGAGAATCGGCTAGATACCGTTCCACAGGCGTATGTCAGTTTCCCACAGGTTCAGCTCGGCGCTGCATGAAACTGCGTGAAACCATCTTACGCTGCTTAACATCCCAATAATAGTGTCTGTCATTTGCTCCACAGTAGCGCTGTCGAGCTTTCGTTCTTCTGATCAATGCATTCTGTGTAACAGCACCATCACAAACATAGATGCCTGTCGGTTCACTATAGAACATTTGTGTCACTGATCTTCGTACCTTAGGTAAGTGGGGGGGACTTATTGTTTGAGCAGACCGAGGTGATGCAGCGGTTAAACGACTGGGCTTTGCATCTGTGAGTAACTGGGTACAAATGCAAGTCCTATGTGTCACTAGATAGATTAAGGCGGTTTCTTCGGAGAGCACACGACTAAATATCTTCCTCCTCGTTGTTTCAACGCGGTTAACGTACGTAAGCAAACGTAACTTCTCTGGAGAAATGCTCAACCTTGTTGACACTGTCAATCACACAACTTTCGAATGAATCGCCGCAGTGGAAACACTATGGACACGCATCCGGGAGGATGACGGTTCATATTCCCGTCCAGCCATCCACGTTTTGGTTTTCCTACGAGGGTGCACACGACTCAAGGCAAATACCAAGGATGGCTCATGTGGAAAGGATACGACTAGTTTCCTTTCACAATCCTAGCAAGTGTTCCGTCTCTAAAGACCTCTTCTTCCAATCTTACCTCTTTCCGAACTACATTCTCACCTGATTTAATAGTTTTTTTTCTTAGAGACAAGTTACTTAGGTGTTCACATCATCCTCAGATAAATTTAGAAGTCTCTAACATATTGTGTGTCGTCAGGTCACGGGTTTTCAGACTCAACATAAGTGCAGGATATGCGAGAAGTCCCCGTACCCCTGTAACCTCTGCTTAGAATTAAATGTTATTATCCAGGTTGGTAGCTCTGTTATTTTTTATCAGTTGCTGGAATCAATTGCTGTAATTCATGTTTACATGTTTTCGCAATCGGAATCGAGTTTTAATTTGTAGCAATGGGAGATGTGAGCGGTCGTAGATACACTATTGAGGACGTCTTAGTGACAAATGTGTGCCGGCCCGGGTAGCCGTGCGGTTCTAGGCGCTACAGTCTGGAACCGCGCGACCGCTACGGTCGCAGGTTCGAATCCTGCCTCGGGCATGGGTGTGTGTGATGTCCTTAGGTTAGTTAGGTTTAAGTAGTTCTAAGTTCTAGGGGACTGATGACCTCAGATGTTAAGTCCCATAGTGCTCAGAGCCATTTGAACCATTTTTGACAAATGTGTGGGTGCACGAACGACAACGCATATGGCAGACAATGAGACAGATTATGGGAGCATTCTGGATCGGGAAATACGTGCCTTTGCCTTTGGCTATGTTAAAGACAGGCCGAGGAGCGGAAGGGTGAAGACACGAAGAAAAACATGTGTCAGTGTCTCTGCTTCGATTGGACACTCTCCTATGAAGTCGACACGTAATCGTGCTTCCGAACTCGGTATACCGAGTACAGTAATGCGAGATCATATGTAAAAAGACCTTAAGGTCAGATCTTCTCGACCTAAATTCGTAAACGAGCTCTCGGATACAGATCGAAATGAGCGAGTTTCAGCACGCTGCGCTTTGTTAACTGACGATATATTGGTTCAAATGGTTCAAATGGCTCTGAGCACTATGGGACTTAACATCTGAGGTCATCAGTCCCCTAGAACTTAGAACTACTTAAATCTATAACTAACCTAAGGATATCACCCACATCCATAAGCAAGGCAGGATTCGAACCTGAAACCGTAGAGGTCGCGCGGTTCCAGACTGAAGCGCCTAGAACCGCTCGGCCACACCGACGATATACTGATTAAAAAAAAATAATAATACAAAATAAAAAACGCATACCCACACACAAATGCATACACAAAAAGCTCACAGATACTTCAATAATTACACTCTAAAGCTCGGCAATAACATCTGACACTCGGCAACACAATCCAAAAGATTGCATCGAAACAAGTGTCAAGTTCATAGTGCTGCGAAATGTGGGGGAAAAAACCGCAAATTGGCATTTAGAAGAGGAATGACAACACCAGAAATGCAACAGTAGGTGTAAGTAGGAAATCGTCCACCAACCTGTAAGTACAGTTCAAAATATTACTACTTAATAGGAAATACCAACCACCAGAACTGTTTCTAACCTAAACGTACAGTGACCAAAGTGTAAATTAAATAGCAAACATATGTACGTATTCCAGGCCACTGAAGATGCCTTGTAGAAAATAAAGGCGAAACGTGTATGGCACTAAAATTGCGTTTTATTCAGTTGCTGTCAGGCGGTCCATAAAGTAAAAATTATCAATATACCGTAATATTACACGCAACTGAGGAAGACAGGATTACAAAAGTGAACTCAATTTCCAAACGTAGTCAACCGTGCCAAAGTCACGATTTCAGATAAAATTGCCATTTATGGCAGCTCACCTGCTAGAAATAATGTCCTCTGGGCCAGAGAGTGTTCATTACATAGTCGAGTTAGAAAGGAACCCGCCTCACGTTATGATATGGGCGGCGATGACAATACACCTGCTTTGACCGAACTTTTTTGAAGGGGCTGTGAATGGCGAAAATTATTTACAAATGTTGAAAACATGGTTAATACCTCAGCTAGAGGAAAGGGCCTCACCGAACGCATGTGGTTGCAGCAAGACGATGCGCCTCCACACTCCGCTCTTGCAGTGCGCGAGTTCCTAAACGAACACTTTCCAGGGCGGTGCATAGTCATGGTTCATCAGCAACACTATTTAGCTCTGTTCAATTGGCCACCAAGAAATTCTCACCTGACAACTCGCAATGGAGAGTCATTAAGGCGCATGTATCTGCACGTCGTTATGCTACAAACGAAGAACTGTGCGGCGCTGTTGAGAAAGCATTTTGCACTGTAACAACGGACATGTTCAGAATATGTCAACAACATGGAGGCTCTTGGAAATGTGTTTATGGCATGATGGAAGAACATACCGATATACTGGACCTTAATACGTAAGTAAGTGTTTGTGCTACAACAAATCAAATCAATTGGCTTTCGATACTAGGGATACGGGGATTTCTCGCCCAACCTGTAGATCGCTCTTTCTCTTGTTTAAGCACATGGATTGTAACGCCCAAGTTATGTTACCTACCTGTGATATAAACTCTGACGAAGTTTAAATAGTACGGAAATTTCATACGCAGTTCATTCAAAATTTTTAAAAAAATTACATATTTTTAATGAGAATATTCCTAAAACTTTTACTCCCAACTTTAATAAAGTTTGCATCACTAGTACTCTACAATACAGGGTTATTACAAATGATTGAAGCGATTTCACAGCTCTACAATAACTTTATTATTTGAGATATTTTCACAATGCTTTGCACACACATACAAAAACTCAAAAAGTTTTTTTAGGCATTCACAAATGTTCGATATGTGCCCCTTTAGTGATTCAGCAGACATCAAGCCGATAATCAAGTTCCTCCCACACTCGGTGCAGCATGTCCCCATCAATGAGTTCGAAAGCATCGTTGATGCGAGCTCGCAGTTCTGGCAAGTTTCTTGGTAGATGAGGTTTAAACACTGAATCTTTCACATAACCCCACAAAAAGAAATCGCATGGGGTTAAGTCGGGAGAGCGTGGAGGCCGTGACATGAATTGCTGATCATGATCTCCACCACGACCGATCCATCGGTTTTCCAATCTCCTGTTTAAGAAATGCCGAACATCATGATGGAAGTGCGGCGGAGCACCATCCTGCTGAAAGATGAAGTTGGCGCTGTCGGTCTCCAGTTGTGGCATGCGCCAATTTTCCAGCATGTCGTTACAGGACACGTGTCCTGTAACGTTTTTTTCGCAGAAGAAAAAGGGGCCATAAACTTTAAACCGTGAGGCATCCAGAAGCTTTAAACTGCACATACCATCGCCGAATGGAGTTAGCAGTTGGTGGGTCTTTGTTGAACTTCGTCCTGAAGTGTCGTTGCACTGTTATGACTCACTGATGTGAGTGCATTTCAAGCACGACATACGCTTTCTCGGCTCCTGTCGCCATTTTGTCTCACTGCGCTCTCGAGCGCTCTGGCGGCAGAAACGTGAAGTGCGGCTTCAGCCGAACAAAACTTTATGAGTTTTTCTACGTATCTGTAGTGTGTCGTGACCACATGTCAATGAATGGAGCTACAGTGAATTTATGAAATCGCTTCACTCATTTTTAATAGCCCTGTACTTTCACAAAGTGAACGTACACAGCCATATTACCAAGATTTAACAGTAATGTCGCTGAATAGAGACTTTGGCTAAAGGGTGGTACAACGTTGAAAACTAGTAATTTTATTCCGCGAAGTACTTGCACATAAACTATTCTAAAGACAAAGGAAATGGGATTATCATTAGTTTAATGTATCCTCGACAGAGTGTGCTCCTATTCCCGACGGCGAATTGTTTTCTCCATCAGACGGCGACCCTGACAGAAGAGACGCAAAGCCCGACGTCACAGGGGGCGCGTGCAGCGCTATTTTCTTAGACTTTCACTCACCCAGGAAGTACTGATGTGTAAGTAGGATCCAGAACTTGAAAATATCTTTTAGAACATTCTTAGCAGTTTCTTCGCATTTAACGAATACTACCAAGCTGTGGATACTTTATAATCACCACAAAAAGGTTAAAAATGCAGATTTCGTTAATTTTTGTTGACCTTTACTTACAAGATACTTTTTAAAGAGATACCGATGTGAAGCCGGCGGGAGTGGCCGTGCGGTTCTGGGCGCTGCAGTCTGGAACCGCGCGACCGCTACGGTAGCAGGTTCGAATCCTGCCTCGGGCATGGATGTGTGTGATGTCCTTAGGTTAGTTAGGTTTAAGTAGTTCTAAGTTCTAGGGGACTGATGACCTCAGGAGTTAAGTCCCATAGTGCTCAGAGCCATTTGAACCATTTTTTTGTAGACCATCAGCTGTTTCATTGTTAGAGTGGTAGCTGGGCCAGTACTGGTAGTTTGGGCTGTAGCGTCGGCGCCAGCTCTCATTCCTATAAGCCATGTTATCTTTCAGCGACAACCTTGTGGTAAATGACAGAGCTAACAGCGAGCCGGAAGTGGCGTTGGTTGAAGGAACGGACTAAGCAATGTTTGTTAAAGTGCAAGTAAATCTTCTCGTTTCCATGGAAACTTTTTTTTTGCTACTTTTGATTCGAGTAATTACATTATTGTCTCAAAAACGCTCGTTTCGGAGGTTTCAGGGAATTGGTAAAGAACTAGTTTAGGCAGTTAAGAGGAAATAGTTCGTGATGCTTAATTTCTGTACAGCATTTAGGTCTTGGAATTTTTCTGGGTGCAGGCAGGTAGATGCGGGACTCTTAACAGCGGTGCAGAAGTTGTGACACTTTAAGCTTGTCTTGCTGCTCAAATTGAGACTAGTGACCCTCTGTTACATATACTATTAAGATGAAAAAAACGACGCAGCACGAAGGAATTGTCCGAATGGGACGGAGTTCGGTAGATGTGATGTACAAGTACAGACAAACACGATTACAATTTCAGAGAAATTGGATGATTCAGTCAAGAGAAAGAGCTTCACAAATTGAGCACGTTAATAACGCATTGTTCAAAAAAAATGGCTCTGAGCACTATGGGACTCAACTGCTGTGGTCATTAGTCCCCTAGAACTTAGAACTACTTAAACCTAACTAACCTAAGGACATCACACACACCCATGCCCGAGGCAGGATTCGAACCTGCGACCGTAGCAGCAGCGCGGCTCCGGACTGGAGCGCCTAGAACCGCACGGCCACCGCGGCCGGCGCATTGTTCAACCTGTGGCCCTTATGCAAGTAGTTATTAGGCTTGCCATTGATTGATGGAGTTGTTGTATGACCTCCTGAGGGATATGGCGCCGAATCCTGTCCAACTGACGCGTTAGATAGCCAAAATCCCGAGCTGGGAGCTGGATGGGGGGCCCTGCCCATAATGCTCCAAACGCTCTCAGTTGGGGAGAGATCTTGCGACCTAGCTGGCCAATATTATTTGGCAGGCACAAAGACAAGCACTTCGCGGGAGGGCATTACATTGCTGAAATGTCAGCCAAGAAGGAAAACATTTCATCGACGTACCGCTGTGCTTTTGCAGTGCCACTGATGACAATCAAAGGTGTCTTGCTATGAAAGAAATGGCATCCCAGACTATCACTTCTGGTTGTAGGGCCGTATGACAGGCGACAATCAGGTCGATAACTCACTGCTGACTGGCGCGTCTCCCTACCTTGGCCAGCAAGGTCCCCGGATCTATTCCCAACTTAGATGTTCGGAGCATTAAGGGCAGGGTACTCCAACCATCTCGGGATTTTGAACATATAACGCGCCAATTGGACAGAATTTGGCACGGAATTCCTCACGAGGACATCCAACAACTCTCTCAATCATTACCAAGCCCAGTAAGTACTTGCATTTGTGCCAGAGGTGGATCAACGCATCAATGACTTGCCCAATTTCTGAAGCCTTTCTCTTCAATAAATCCAATTTTTCTGAAATTGTAATCATTTGTTTGTCAGTACATATACATCACATCCACCCATTTCCGTACCATTTGGGTAATTCCTTCATGGTGCTTCTTTTTCCTAAGAGTGCTTTACGAAAGTAGGAGGTGTAGTCGATTTTGCCATTACTATTTTTCCGTCACCTACTGTGGCGTGATTACAGATAGACTACATAGTGAACGCAATACTCATTCGTAGAGACGTGTCTTTTGCAATCGTTGTTTCAATCCAGATTTGTTTGAAACCGTGAGCTACAAGCGATGTTGTTACTGAAAAACAATTGCCACAGAGACTTCAGTGGACAGACACGAATTGATTCTTCCATGCGTAAAATAATACGGATGATTAAATCAAATTTATCGCTGCAGTTCATGTTGAGCTTAAAATAGATGCCACGGCAATAGCAATAGAAGGTGTCTTGATGCATCCAAATTTACGATTCTCCCCTCCCCATCCGTGCTACCCATTCACCGCACTGCAGTAGGTCAGAGCCGCTAGAAACAGTTAACGACAAAAATACGGCAAGTGAGACAAAAATTCCGTTTTTTGTCGATATTTAAACCAAGTCAACAGCGATATCATTAAAGAGGCTAGGGCCAGTGGATAATTGCGACGCATATTATGAAATCAACCCAGCATAACGCTGAACACTGATTGTGCGGTTAGAAAAATTGTTTGCCCTATGACACTCAGTCTCCTGCCTATCGTGCGTTCTTCCAGTTTAGCGATTATAGCACGAGTATCGACTTGAACTTACTAATTGGAACTAAATATCGCCGACTACAGTAACTCGAGGAAGAGGAGGAAATTAGTGTTTAACGCCCCGTCGACAACGTGGTCATTAGAGACGGAGCACAAGCTCGGATTAGGGAAGGACATCGGCAGTGCTTTTCAAAGGAACCAACCCGGTTTTTACCTGAAGCTACAGCAACTCGAGGAAACAGGCAACACAGCTACAATTTTAACGCCGAATTCCTAAATTATTGGTGGAATAAATAATGATAGACTTACAGATGTAAAGTATACGGCATAAAATGTAAGTCATGAAGTATAAGGTCTATAGAACAAAATGGATAATTAATGGACATATTTGTATTCCCATAAAGTTATACCGTATACACTTCAGCCAAGGTGACGAAGACTGTTAGGAGTAATAAGAAAACATGAAATACCAGCACCGCCAACAACAAGTAATAAAAGGAAATACACCACACACCTGTACATGATAAAAAGTAAAGTCATATGGCACTCTTGGCTGGGAGACCACGGGACTGTTTAGCAGTATAAATGTGGAACTTGTTTCCAAAAAGTACCAAATTTGTAAAATTCAAAAAATGACTTAGAGATGGCACGCCCTGCCTAATAACTTTCTGAATCTAAGAAGTAAATATTTTTTTTGCAAAAAATACCAAATCTCTTACATAGAGGTAGTCAAATCCAGCATTTTGTATCACAACGTACAAAATGTCTTTGAATTTTCGTAGCAAGAACTTCCAAACCCTGTTGCACGGATGTGGCTTAGTGTTGTGACGTCACAAACGTAGTCGGCCGACTTCTGTTTGTTATTGAGTTATTTCATGTAATATTCTTGTGTTTTCTGTTGTGTACGCTTATGGTAAACACTTAAAATGAGTCCTAATATGTCCGATGAATATGCCGATGTGACTGAATTTACACAAAAGCCAAGGAAACGTAAAAGATTTGTTAATATGCGGAAGCGAAGTGTTTTGAAACACGTAAAACGTAAAGTTCCTGCGTGTGCAAAACCTCAAATCATTTGTAAACATAACGACAACTTTTGCAAAGTATTATGCATATCAGAAGACATTATGCATAAGATAACAGATATCGGAACACTACAGATGCTGTGAGTCAGACAAACGTTTTGATGGGGTATACCGATGTGAACTATTTTAAGAGAAGAAGACCTGATCAAGGTAAGGAAGATGTTCGAGCAAAGCGAAAACTGTAAGCTATTGAACACAAATTGCTCTTCAGGGGAAGGTCCCTGTTTGTAGACTTATATTTCGAATTATTTCTTATGTTGGGAGAAGGACGTTGAACAATCAGCTGATGATAAAATGAATAGTGGGGCAGCAGTTTCTGAAACAAAGTGGTACGAGGCCTGGTGATGACATGAAGAAACTACAGCCTGAAATTACAGCAAACAAAACAAGTTTTAAATGCAGACAGCAACACTGGGAGAGAAAAAATACACCATTAACAAAATGCAGAATTAATCATAAGTAATATGTGGAAGTTATTTTGCGATAAGAATGTTATTTCTTCATGAAAGTACAATTTGTACACTTTTACAGTAATTCTTATGAGAAAAAGTACCAAATCCAAAATTAAATTCCTAATAACTGTATAATACCTCAAGTTTTTCTAAAAGGCGTATCAGTGAGTCCCAGACAAACTATTTATCAACTGTGGTTTGCATAGAAGAACTATTGTGACTACAGGGAATTTTTCTGCTCTACTTAGAAATCTGCTCAATTGGATTTGGTGCCTTTCGGATCAAGCTCCACAAATGGAAATGCTTTCCTTCCTCGTGAAGAGTGGGATGACTCTTAAGCGTATCTGTCCAGTGATGTCGTTTTTGACGAGTGCACATAGAGTTTAATGTCATGTGTGCGTTGTTGTTGATGAGAAATAAGGTAGATGGTAAACTAGGTTCCAGCACATCGCCTACTGCTAACGAATAGCATCTCTCAGCGGCATCTCATGGTATGAAGGTCCATGTAACGTTGTCGCTGGTTATCCTTCCATAGGATGCGGCAGTTGAGATTAACGTCCTGATCCTATGGAAAGGTCGGCATCAACAATGTCACATGCCTTCACTTCCTGAGTTGCTACAGAGGTGTTAAGAATTTAAGCCGAAGCATAAACGCGATGCCTAGTCATCACCTCTTCTCCCCTTGCGGCTAAATATTAAAGTTTAAAATTTCTTCCACAACGAGGATTCGAACCGTGTATTTTACAGTCGAGCGCCACCGAATAGGAACGCGTAAGCGACCTCTAATACGGAGGCAGATTGTACGACACGGTGAGAAGAAATGAAAAACACGCGGCACAAATGACACAAAAATGAAGAAGTTAAGGAAGGCATAACGAGTGTGACGAACCTCTGTTGACGCCATTTAGTGTAAATTGTATTGCAATTTGTCAAAAATACTATTTTCTCTTAGCTAACATCATTTTTGTATTAATATCTGTTAGATATTAATCTTAATACATATGTCTAATAATAGTACAAGACTCATTAAAACGCTGTATAAGGTAAAAAGTGTTATGTTAACCGCAGATGACAAATTCACATATCGTATTATGGATGAAGACTTACGTAATGAAACTACTAAGAGCGCTTCATTAGTACGCGTTTAACAAAAGCGATGGCACAAATTGACTGAACAGTAGTGTATTTTGGCAGTAGCAGTTCCCCTAAACGTTGTTGCACAGGTTGCATATATCTGATGTCACAAGGCTTGCGTTCAGTTTCATATGATCCCTCTGGTGCTGTGAGTAAAAAAATAAGATTATAGTGCAACCGGTTACCGCCAGTAAAAAACATTAATCTTAACCAGGAAGGATTTAAAACAATATTCTTGAATCTTGCTGAAGAGAGTTGTTTCAAATTTTCAACTAAGCATATCCACGAACATACAGTATCTGTTTCAAAGAAACTCTGGCTTTACGATACATGTACGTAGACATAATGGTGCAGCAAATGAATCCTGTATTGAAAACAAAACTGATTATCATTATCAAACGGTTTCAGGAAAAGAGCATGGCGAGTTATTAACTTAAACTCTCATTCACTCATTCTTTAATAAATGACAAGAACACAGAAAAATATGTTTTAGAAACGAAATTCATATTCTGAAATAAAACACAGAGCAGGCGTAAAGTTCGTGAGTTTACACGACAGCTAACTACAACTACGTGCACTGATAACTTTACTGACAACTTCTTTTTTTGTGGGGGGGAGGGGGGGGGCGTAGCACACCGGAAAGTTGGAGTTTGAGGAACAGCTGAATAGCTTATTTCGACCACAATTCAGAGGGCTCTGCTCATCGCCACGAACACTTAACTGATTATTAGTAGACAAAATCCAAAGTGATTCAGCTCAGCAGTAGCACCAACTTGAGGACTGTTATTGGCGTAGACGGGACTGCACCAATCTAAAATCCACTAAGCAAAAATTTTTCTAATCATTCCGTAGGCTCAATGTTAGCTAAGAGATGTCGAATGGTCAACAATTTTTGCATCTGTTCTGTTGCGTTCTCTCATGAAAGGAAGGGAGGCCCAACGGTACCAGGATGCGGACTGTCATCAAGAGCTGCGACCTACGTAGACGGGCAGTAGTTTGTAGTGGCATCATTGCTGTGATGAGGGAGCAAGTAGATGTACGATGTGCTGACCGAATAAACGGACTTGAGACATATTGTGGTGAGAATGAAGGGTATGATGCCTGTTGAAGCTGTAGTAATTAACCTGGTGTGGATTTCTAAAGCACGTATCCATGAACACGATACTTCTTTCTCTGAGACTGGTGACTATGTTACAAGGAGCCTATAACAGGTTAATTTTACACTTTTAGGGTCGTTATCTCCAGTACAGGGGTCGAACGTCAGAATTCCTCTCAGAGCAGTAGATCCGTTTCTAAACAGTTAACCTTGTCTATTAGATCAAAGCGTGGTTGGTGACCCTAGTTGTAAACTACACCGAGGTGACAAAAGTCATGGGACAGCGATACGCACATGCACACAAGATATAAAAAGGCAGTGCACTGGTGAAACTGTCCTTTGCACTCAGGTGATTCACGCGAAAAGGTTTCCGACGTAATTGCGACCGTACTACGGGAATTAACACACTCTGAATTTGGAGTGGTAATTGGACCTACACGCATGGGACGTTCCATTTCAAAAATCGTTTTAAAAAGGTTTCAGCATTCGGAGGTCCACAGTGTCAAGAGTGCGCCAAGAATACCGAAGTTCTGTCATTAACTGTCACCATATACAACGCAGTAGCCAACGGCCTTCACTTAACGCCCGAGAGCAGAAGCGTTTGCGTAAAGTTGTCAATGCTATCAGACAAGCAACACAGCTTGAAATAAGTGCAGAAATGAACGGGGGCGTAAGACAAACGTTTCCGTGAGGGCAATGCGGCGAAAATAGGCGTTAATGGGCTATGGCAGCAGACGATCAACACGAGTGCCTTTGCTAACAGCACGATATCGCCTGCAGCGACTCTCCCGGACTGGTCACTATATCGGTTGAACTTCAAACGACTGGAAAACCATGACCTGGTCAGATGAGTCCCAATTCCAGTTGGTAAGGGTTGATGGTAGGGTTCGAGTGAGGCACAAACTCTACGAAGCCATGGAACCAACTTGTCAACAAGGCACCGTGCAAGCTGGTAGTAACTCTGTAACGGTGTGGGCTGTGTTCATATTTAGTTGAACCGATCATTGACTAGAAACGGTTCTGTTCGGTTACTTTGAGACTATTTTCAGTCATTCATGCACTTCATGTTCCCAGACAACGATGGAATTTTCATTGCTCGCGTTTGTTTTGGAGAATACTCTGCACAGTTCCAGCGAATGGTTTGGCCAGCCAGATCGCCCGACGTCAATCCCGTCGAACATTTATTGGATATAATCGAGAGGTCAGTTCGTGGACAAAATCCTGCATCGGCAACACTTTCGCAGTTGTGGACTGGTATAGAGTTAGTAAGGTTCAATATTTCTGCAGGTGTCTTCCAACAGCTTATTGAATCCATGGTATGTCGAGTTGCTCCATTATGCCGGGCAAAACGAGGCCCGACACGATATTAGGAAGTATCCAAGCTGGCCGTTGTGGCCGAGCGGTTCTAGTCCGGAATCGCGCTGCTGCTACGGTCGCAGGTTCGAATCCTGCCTCGGGCATGGGTGTGTGTGCCGTCCTTAGGTTAGTTGGTTTAAGTAGTTCTAAGTCTAGTGGACTGATGACCTCAGATGTTAAGACCCATAGTGCTCAAAGCCATTTTTTGAAGTATTCCATTACTTATCACCTCAGAATGTTTCACTAACTATTTCGTACGTAGGGAAGGTTCGAGTCTGCCGATTATTTGCTCCTTCGACGACTGGAGCGAAATTTCGTAAAGTAGTTGATTGCCTAAGGCACGGAAGCTTGGAGTGCGTGATGGAAGTGCTTTCCCAACACCGATCAGCTATCAAGAGAAAAGCAGGTTGTTATCACTGTGACCAAGTAAAAAGGTCTGGCGTCAGGGCAGTGGGCGTACTCATACACCAGTCACTCCAGCAGCAAAATGGTACCAGTTGATCTGTGAAACAGTTTCACCACTCACCATATTGGTCAAGTTGACTTCATGTATGTTTCTTTAGAAAAAAAATTGATGGATAAAACTGACGTTGAATGAAGAATATTAATGTGTGCTATAAGCGTTTTGGAGATTCGGGTAGTGCTGAATGACGGACAAAGTGGAATACCAGGGTTCCTTCTTTGCCTGGCCCTGTTACCGCGTAATATCGTTCGTTTCCTCTGAGGAGAACGCCTACTGCTAGTCAGCACAGCTTTTTTCTCTGTGCAAGAAATATTGTGTTTCCGTGCCGTGAAATTTTCACAGTTTTCAAAAATTTGTATCAACTGTGCGGTGCTAGTCTTAGACATTGACATCTAGAGTAATCCACATTCAAGGAGTATCAGTTTACTGTATTTCGCATTTGGCACTTTTTAGCACGTAGCTTTTTCCTTGGCGAGGAATTGGGCATTTTCCAAGTCGGCCTCTCGGGTTATATCGGTCATGTAAGAATTCTGGTGGAACTGATCCTTACTGTTCTTTATTATGCGTCCGAAAGAACAGACGCCAAGTATTCATATAACTCAATGGGCAATGGATCTACAGTCTTCAGTGCGATACACAATTACGTTCGACCTCTTGCGGGAATCTCAAAGGAGCGAGCATGGAGGACATGGACGGGAACTACGGTCAGTTGGCGCTAGGAGGGAGTGTGGGCTGGCCAGGGGACGTATCAAGATAGTGCAGTTGCGATAAACTCTGTGTCCGGGAGGCGCAGTGGTTAACACAACTGCCTAGTAAGCAAGAGATCCCGGACTTGAATGTCGGTCTGGCACCAATATCCACTCGTCGCCGCTGATTCTGCATAAAGTCCCGGTGCAGCTGATATCAATAGCTCCTTCCCTTTCCTATCCTTTCTCTCGCTCCACCGCTCCTTCCGCCTCCATGATTTCTGCCTCACCATTTATGGCTGTCCTATCCACCTCACTTCTACCCTCAAATACCTTGGCCTCACCCTCGACCGCCACCTCACCTGGACTCCCCATCTCCTTACCATCCAAAACAAAGCTCACAACAAACTCCACTTCCTGAAACTCCTGTCCGTCCGGGCATGGGATCTGCATCCTTCCACCATCCTTCACACCTACAAATCGTTGATCCACCCCATCCTCTGTTACACCAGCATGGCTTGGATTTCCACCCCTCCCAGGTTCTATAAATCCCTCCAAATCCTCGAACGCCATGCACTCCGCCTCGCCTTCTGCATCCACCTTCTGTCCCCCACGCGCATCCTCTATGACCTCATCCCCTTCCCCCACCTTCTCCTTTTCCTTGAACACATCCTCACACTATATATTGTCCGCCGCATTTATCCGCCTCACCCCCTGGCGTCTCCTTCCCTCTCCTCCCCCAGCCCATTGTCGCGCATTTACCGTTGTGTCCCACCCTCTCTCCATCTCCATACCCTCTGCCTCCTTTCCCAACACAACTTCCACCATCTACCCCTCCCGGATGAGGAGCTACACCCTGACATCTACCCTTCCTTCCAACTCTAGCCCCATCTCCCTCCTGCCTCCTCCTCCTCAGGGCTCCCTCTCCTCCCCCTCCCTTCTCCTGAGCGGCTCTCCCCTCCTCCTCCCCCCTCCCTATCTTGTGCTCCCCTTCGGTGTCTCTGCACTCCCTCCTGCCTTGTCTTCCCTCTTCATCTCCCACCCCACGTGTCTCCTGCCTCTTGGCATACCTGCTCATGCCCCTCCTCTTTTCTTCTTGTCCCATCCCCTGCTGCACCTTGCTCTCTTCTCCTTTCCAAACCCTCCGGCCTCTCCATCGGCAGGTCCCACCTGGCAGTTTTATTCTTCATCGTGTGTGCTCCAAGTGGGTTTAAAAGGTGCTGTTTTAGAGTGTTTTTAATAGTGTGGCCGACTAATAACCTGTGCGTGTGCCTGCAGTTTCTTCTTTGTGCTTTAAGAATCGCCAACTGTGTTTTTTTTTAACTTTATGTCGACTTTTTTAATTGTCCCCCCATGAACGTCTCCATGTCAGTGTATTTTTACCTCCATTATCTCCCCTTACTCTGTTTTATGTTCCTCTTTTTTGTCGCCTTATATGTAACGTTTTATTCTTGTGTTAGTTGTCTTTTCACTCGGCTGAAGAGCGGCGGATTGTGCTGCTGACAGCCCTCCCCTACCCATATGGGACAGGGCAATGAAATCAGAATAAAGAAAAAAAATCTCGCTCCACCTTCAATTTACGTAATCATCTCTATTTACCTATTCTGCATAAAAAACGGCAATTAGAGGTCGAACCTAGAGCTAAGCAACCACTCTACGATAAATGATGAATCTTTTCATTCTGATGTACTGTCCGAAATAGACTTCGCGCCTTCTACGGCACAGGAAGACGAGGATGTTGAATGTTTCTTGTGGGACGAAAAATTTTCCGAAGATAAAAAAACAGAAATCTGGATGCAATGTTTGGCTTGCTGTCTGCAGTCTATCTCGATCATGGTGGCGCAGAAAAGCATAACCGGTCGTGCCCTGAGGAAGGCCGTTGAAATTCGGCTGAAATGTGGGTTTTAGTTTATTAATGTTGTTAGTTTTTTAACAATGATGCGGCATAATACCCAGAAGAATTTTAATCACCAAGGAAAATTATGTTTGTGGTTTCTCCAAATAAAATAAAATAAGCTGCCCAGAAACCAGTATTGTGTTATCTAAATCTCATTACATTTTCCCTTCTGCCACATGTAATCTCTTATCCATCTTTTTTAACCCTCTGTTCTGTACAATGCGTCTGTTTCAGAACACCCTCCATTTGACATATCTTTTATTTCATTTCTTTTTAATGAGAAGAATACACGCAAATTATTGTTTCACAAGACAATGATTCATAGTTTGGATTCGTTTCGGTTTTGGGCATTTTAATCCTTCCAGCAATAAATTATGCTCACAAATGTAATTGGTAGTCTATAATAGCCCAATTTCCTCTTCAAATTTAAGCTCTCTGGATCAAATGCACTCAGATAACGAGGGATAAAGTTGAGTAAAATTGTGTTCATGGAAAAAATGTTACTTGCTGTATTTTTTTGGCAAAGTTATCAATCCACCTGCGTAAGCCTGCCAACTGGCTAAACAGAGGATTATTCAAATAACGCACGCCGTCAACACGACTGTTAACTATGGCGTGCAGCAGCGGAACATGCCTGTGGAAGCAGAGGACGGCCAATCTCGGCCTCCCGACAGCCGGCAGACTTGTGATTGCCTCATTAGGCGACGCCTCCGTAACACGCTGCCGGCGAGGAATGAGGACAAGTTTACGTCTCTGCAAATCCCATTTCTGCAGGGCATTAGTCTGCAGAGATAGCTAATTAACGACGCGAATCAGACTCCACCCGCTTCGGGTTGGGTGCTCACCGGAGCGTCGAAAATTAGCGTATGAAACGGACATGACATTTGGATTTACTTTTTTTTTTTACCTATTCCTGCTAACACAGAACCATGTGTGCATTACATGAAATTCAGAAATTTCTTTATAATTATCCAAATGCCATAAACTCATCAAAGCTAATGAGATACTGCTCCTTCGAGGTGTGTTCAGAAAGTAGTTGTACAATGTTAACCGTATCTGTAGTGAGTTGCCAACTATCAAAAGGGTTTTAGTAGTATAGGCTATTAACTATTTTGTATAAATTGGGTCAGATAATTTGTACGGGGGGGGGGGGGGCGGCGGTTCAAGACTCTAAAATTGCCGTTTTTTTTTTTTTTATATAGACGAGTTTAGAGAAATGTCATGCCACAAGAAGCAAATTTTAAAGGTGACACAAAAACTTTTCATTTCCCAGAGAATTGATCGTTATCCGTGGGCGTATGAGAATTCTGTAATGAATAAAAATTCAGTACTCCAGATTCCCTGGGACGGGGGAGACAGGCAAGTGCCTCTCTCACCCCACCCTCCTCACACACACACACACACACACACACACACACACGAGCGCGCGCACACGCACACGCAAACACGCAACTTGAGGACGTCTATGCTTACGAGTGGTGTAAGCGTGTCGAAGAAGTCTGACGATACCGAATAAGACCATGAAGGCGTTGAATATGACGAGCGTCGGTGGACGGCCCAGCACATCGCCAACCGCGTAAGATTTGGCTGGAAGGACATCCGCAACTAAGCTTCATAGTAGAATCAGATAACAAAATGCTTTTTGTAAATAGTTTTATTTGTTCAAAAGTGTTCAGTGTCCGGCGGCCACGTACTCAGACTTTTCGCTCTTTAACTATTCTGATCAACACTAAACTGACACACAATATTTTTAGCGCAACGCAATCTGACTTTCAATGATCCCTACAAAAGAATGGCCCTGACTAAAATTAACCTATACGTCTCACAAATAACTTACCTCACAAAAATCTTCGTTACTCGAACTAGCCGGCCGAAGTGGCCGTGCGGTTAAAGGCGCTGCAGTCTGGAACCGCAAGACCGCTACGGTCGCAGGTTCGAATCCTGCCTCGGGCATGGATGTTTGTGATGTCCTTAGGTTAGTTAGGTTTAACTAGTTCTAAGTTCTAGGGGACTAATGACCTCAGCAGTTGAGTCCCATAGTGCTCAGAGCCATTTGAACCATTTTACTCGAACTACTGCAATACAGCGAGCGCCACTATTGCGAGCTAAATAAAAGATTCAGACTACTGATAGGCATAGTTAGCAAATGGAAGATTTTGATAAAGAACAAACAATGTATTTACCTTAATAGTGATCAAAAATTTATATATATATATATATATAAAAATCAGTCCATGATATCCAATATTACAAATTTACTCTTTCTGATGGACACACGTCCAGATCGTCCGCTCTCAAAACTCCGCCATCTCTCTCTCTCCCCACATTCACCACTGCTGGCGGCTCACCTCCAACTGCGCAACGCTACGCGCTGTTAACAGCCAACTGCCCAACACTACAATAGCATATACTTCAACAACGCAAACCAACCACAGCCTTCACACAGCACAGTCAGTGATTTTCATATAGAGCGCTACATGGCGTTACCAACATAAAAACCTAAACAACCTACTTACACATTACATCAGTATTTACGTCATTTGCAGACTAAAAATTGTAACTATTACGAGTCACATGTTTTTAGGTTTGTTAGTACCTCCAAGTACTGTACATATGGTAAGAGTAAGCCATTAATGCTTCTTTCCCCGTGGGCAGCAGGTGTATAAGGTGTTTTAAGTGTGGAAGCGTGGACGCATAGGCGTAGTCAACTCGGTGGTGCAAATACGACCATGCAGAAAACATCAGGTAGTAAATTATGTGATATGTTTGCACGATGACTGTTCGATGCAGAAAAAAAGAACCAACACGCCGGTGTGTGTAAATATTAAGGTTCCACATAAAAATATATCTGTACATATACCCATTATATCCCGTATGACTGTCTCGTCATGCTACGACGTATTTATTACTAAATAAATCACGATGATGAAGGCACTTGCAATAAGGGGCGAAACGTTGGTTTTTTAAACAACACTACGATACAATCATAAACCCAGAAACTTCGTACTGAATACTGCACCTAGTGAGTCGGCGCAGTGGAGGTCACAAATAAGAAATGGTTACGTCTCTTGGGAGTTCCTTCCAGAGTTCCGTCCACAAGGTAATGGCTCTCACAATCTTTCTGTTCCCGCCCTGTACTTTACTTGTCAAGTCTAACGTAACGTTATATGGGTCTAAAAAAGTTCAATGAAGGAGGTCAAAAACAAAAAGAAAATACCAATATTAACACTCAACGTAACCTCCACTGGCGACAAACAACTATGGTTCCTCTGTAAATCTGCTAAAAACGTCATCGACAATTGCCTAGATGAAGGAAAACGATTGTTAGCGAATATTTCGTGAGATTTGCGGCAGACTGGGACGGGAACAGTGATTGCCTTCTTTTTGCGAGAACGCCTCTAGACTCAACTCAGATTTTCATTATCAATGACATTTCTCCCTATTACTGTATCTTTTATAGTCAAGCATATATCTTCATTTGTCATGGTATATTTATTACATCACCAGGTCAGCATATTTTGAACGGTTTACACTGATCTTATTTCGTGTGATTTTCATTAAATTCATCCCTATTGACTCCATCCAAGTCATATTATTGGTGTTTTCACTGTTCTTAATTAGTACCAGAAACTATTAACGGTAGCAATGCAATGTTCAAACGCAGTTCTCCGAGACAGGTCAAATGTGTGTGTGAATTCCTAAGCGACCGAACTGCTGAGGTCGTGGATCCCTAGACTTGCACACTACGTAAACTAACTTATGCTAGGAACAACACACACACACACACACACACACACACACACACACACACACACACACACACACGTCCGAGGGAGGAATCGAACCTCCGGCTGGAGGGGCCGCGCAAGCCGAGACATGGCACCTCAAACCGCGCGGCGAGAGATCAAATTTTAACCAACTTATGCAACTGCCAAGGTATCTTTACGAAAAGAAGCACAAAAAGTAAAATTATTAAATGGCAATTTAGAAGTAAATTCTTTAAGCTTGGTATCTCGTGAATCGTGTGTGTGTGTGTGTGTGTGTATGTGTGTGTGTGTGTGTGTGTGTGTGTGTGTGTGTCATGCTCTCATCGATATGCTGTGATTAAAGAACGATTACTCTCTCTTATTGGTTCAAATGGCTCTGAGCACTATGGGACGTAACTTCTGAGGTCATCATTCCCCTAGAACTTAGAACTACTTAAACCTAACTAACCTAAGGACATCACACACATCCATGCCCGAGGCAGGTTTCAAACCTGCGACCGTAGTGGCGCGCGGTTCCAAACTGTAGCGCTTAGAACCGCTCGGCCACTCCGGCCGGCCTCTCTCTTATTATTAGTATATAAGATCAGTTTTAGAGAACAGAAAATACGAGGGTCGTTCAATAACGAATGCCCCACTTTTTTTAAGAAGTCATCAATACGCCTTTGTTGGTGGTTCACATGTGCACAAAAAGAAACCGTGGCGAACATCCATAAACGTTTGTTTGCAGTGTATGGCGATGCTGCAGTTGATAGGAGTACAGTTGGGCGATGAGTAAAGAAAATTACAGCCACAGGACATGCAGAAACAGAGTTCCATGATCAGCCAGGCTCGGGACGACACAGTCACTGATCCAGACATGCTAAGTCGTGCAGATGGTATTATTCGTGCCGACCGGCGCATCACAACACAACTGTCTCTACCGTTGTCGGTCAGCATTGGAAGTGCGTCTGCGATGATCGAGACTCTCGGAAATTCAAAGAGGTGCTCACGATGGGTTCTACAAATGCTCACAGCGGACTACAAGATTCAAAGAAAGGCCATTTCATAGGAATTGGAGCGTTTTAAGACTGACGGAGAGGTCTTTCTGTCACGGATCGTTAAGGGGGACGAAAGCTGGGTGCACCATTTTGCGCCGGAAACAAAAAGCCAGCCCGTTCACGTCAAAAGAAGAAGTTTAAGACAACCCCCTCCGCCGGAAAAGTCATGGTGACAGTCTTCTGGGATTGTTATGGCGTCATTCTCGTGGATGTCATGCCAGGAGGGTCAACCATCAATTCAGGGGCATACGTGAAGACTCTGAAAACTCGGAAACCGCTTCCGACGTGTTCGATCGGAAAAGAGTCTAGCAGAAATCTTACTCCAACACGATAATGCACGGCCACACACAAGTCTGAGAACCCGGGAACGCATAGATTGAGTTGGGCATCATTGCCTCATAAAAAAAGCTCTGAGCACTATGGGATTTAACTGCAGTGGTCATCAGTCCCCTAGAGCTTAGAACTACTTAAACCTAACTAACTTAAGGACATCACACACATCCATGCCCGAGGCAGGATTCGAACCTACGACCGTAGCAATCGCGCGGTTCCAGACTGTAGCACCTAGAACCGCTTGGCCACTCAGGCCGGCATCATTGCCTCATCCACACAACAGTCCAGACCTGGCCTCCTCGGACTTCAATCTCTTTGGGCCGCTTGAAGATTCTCTACGGGGAACGCACTTTGAAGATAATGAGTCAGTCATACAGTGAAAACATGACTACGCCCAAAGGACATGAGCTTTTTCCAGCAGGCAATACATGCTCTTCCACAACATCGGCGTACGGCCGTAGAAAGTGATGGAGACTACGTAGAAAAATAGGACATGGACAAGACATGTTGACGTATATTGTCCCAAATTCTGACCCTTAACAATAAAAATGTTCTGAGAAAAAAATGTGGCGCCTTACTTATTGAACGACCCTCGTATTTTGTAGTGGCATTGTGCAGCACATATGCAACATTTCACTTAAGAGCCATAAAGCTCCCCTGCCCATTATTCTCAACAAAATAGATACAACTATCCACATAAAGACGAGCTGTTAATATTATCTAAAGGCACCACTGTTGAAATTAAAAGTGTAGCTGGCCATAAGCTTTTTCCTTACTTTTTCCTTAATTATAAGGTTAACCTTAAAAATTCATTATGAAAGCTTTAAAACAATCTTAAGTAATAGGCAAGAAACAATGAATTTGGGAACGTGACCTAGTTGGAAAAAAAGCCTAACCTTGCTCAGAGCTGGCAGAATGCAAACTGAACAAGTCTGTAGGAGGTATCCGTATTTAGTACTGTAAAAATGTTAACTTTATTTCCGATCTCCATAAAAAAGCCTTGATTTCATATTCGAAGCCTCTTTCTCGGCAGACCTACATCGCGCTGCAACTCTACCAACAGAAACTGCTGAAGAAGATCAAAATAAACGTGCAGAGAGTTAAATATAGGCTTCGTGTTTACTTCGCAGCAATACCGCCATTTTCCACGAAATTGTTTTTTCCACAGAAGGCAATAAAGCTGTCTCAGGTAATAGTCCGCAAAGCTATTTTCGTAACGTCAATATCGGAGTGAGCTGCGAGTCCCTGATCAAATTGGCTGCTCCATGAAGTGTATGAAATTGTGTGACGTCTGTCAGCTACTGCTGACTAGGATGTTCTCAACTGAAATACAAAATGGGAGTTAATAGTGTCTTCTTTCGTTGAGTAGAGTTCAACGAGAACCAAATATAAGAGTGCAACAACAACAATTATAGCCACACACCAAAGCAACTGCAGGGGACAATATCGTTTCACCCCGTAAAAAGATGTTAAAGGCTTGAATCCTATTAGTCTGTAACACCAACCGAGCGAGTCCACTCGCATTCGAAAGGACGGCTGTTCAAATATCCATTCGGCCATTTGGATCCAGGTTACTCATTGTTTCCTATATCTCTTAAGACAAATGGCAGGATACTTCGTCCGAAATTGATATGAACGATATCCTTTCCCCAATCCAAGTGTGTGCTCCAATTCTAAAGAATCTTCATCGACTATAATTGAAACGCTGACCTTCGCCCCCTTCGTTGACTAGCACAATATGACAGTACTCATTCATTTTTATATTGAACTACAGAAAATACTCTTATATAAAAATTCCAGCACAAGTTACCAAAAAGTAAGTCTGAAATTCACTAAACAATTTTTTGTTTGTTTTAGAGACATATTACTGGCGGAAAAAATTTCTAGTGACATTGAAAGTTTTCCGCGGTCCATTTTTATATTCCACCAAGGAGAATACACTCTGCAAATTTTTTCACCAATTTATTTAAAAGACACAGTTTGAAAAATTCACAAAACCAGTTGCCAATTTAATTTTTGTTCTTTTCATTCAATATATTTCTTATTTCTGACACATTTCTCAAAATTAATTGCATCACTTTTGGTCAGTATTAAGGAATTGGTGCAAGACACACACACACACACACACACACACACACACACACACACACACACAAACAAACAAACTACTCCTGTACCTCGATGTTAAACGGAGCAAACATTTAACAGAAATCGATCATACTATCGCATTCCACAGCATCGTTTATTCCCCTGAAGCATTTACACAATGGAAGATGTAACCGCGTTGTCCGCAGACAGACACTGCAAACCCTATTCCACAAAATCTGTGGGTCAGCTCTGCTGGATAAAAGGTGTTTTTGGTCACTGAAAACGGAGAAATCAGTCGCTCTGGAATTCCTTTTACCGTTTTCCTGTCAACAGTTATAGCTTCGGCTAGGGAAAATTGAAACAAAGAATAGCAGGGTTGGAAGAGCTTGCACAATACTGCTGTCTCTGCTTACAGTGCGTCACCGCTATCACAATAACGATTATGTCCAAGGTGCTTCAGAATCACCATTGCACCTTCATTCAATGGCTGCTTAGAGAAACACCTGCACCACACCAGTCTTACACCATTCGCAAAGCGCTAAACAGAACTTTTTTTTTTCATTTAAAGAGGCCTTAGATCGTTCCAAGCTCTAAGTAGAGACTAAGAAAACCGCAGTCAAAGAAAATTCTGGCAGTCGGCAGTCAATCAGTCTGTCTGTGTTCAGTCATGTCAGGAAGGTACCTAGTCCAGAAATGTCACATTTTTAGAGTGTTGGTTTCTCTGAAGATAAACCCTTAAAGCCAATGGCCTGAAGTGAATGCTGCCGGTAATGACCGCGCAAGCTCTAGGTAAAAGGGATGGCTGGAAACCGAGAGGTCGTGAAGTCGAATTCCTTCTTTAACACAACCTGCCTTTATCTCTCCACGATGTAAGGAATCACATGGAATGACACGTGGTTCGGATTCCACGTTCAACTGTAGGCTCTCTTTCCCCGGTTGAATATCAGAGGTAGATTAGGGGTACACAAATCGCTGAAGTAGCACCCAATTGGAAGACTTGCACCCGGCCATTGAGCCACAGACTGTTACTACCATCGTAAACCGCACTAAAATGGCAGTGGCCAGTGTGATATTACGTATCGACACCACCCCATGGACATCAAGACGTAGGCAACAGAACAGCAAATTTACCTTTGACGCTTATAGCGGTCGCATGGGGTCTGGAGGATCCAATGGTGTGTGCCCGCTGAGCGACCCCTCCAGCGCATCCGTACTACGACCGCTCTTTGTCGCCGTAATATAGGACGGCCTCCAGCAGCCACGCAGCCCACTTGCACTTGCAGCCTTATCACAATGACACCATGGTTCGTGCTTTGCACAGCGAGGCTCATCCTTGATAATAACGTATGAGGTGGACTCTAATCCTTGATACGTTATTTGTAATGAGTCTTTGTACGTTTGGAGAAATGAAAGTTGAATACATCTTCTGCTCGTTGTCTGAACTTGGTCGCTAATCGTTTCCGCTGCTGTCCAGCCCTACGACGACAGTTGCAGCCTCACTCTGTGGCTCAAGTCTCCTTAACGTTGTGTACGAGCCGCGAGGAGTGGCCGCGCGGTTTGAGACGCCATGTCACGAATTGCGCGGCTCCTCCCCCCGGATATTCGAGTCCTGCCCCGGGCATGGGTGTGTGTGTTGTCGTTAGTTTAAGTCGTATGTAAGTCTACGGACTGATGATGACCTCAGCAGGACTTGACTCACATTTGAACATTTTTTCGCTGTGTACAAAGTTGTGCACAACAGCTAGAGCATCCGTAGAGCAAGTGTCGCCTCTAGGTTCGAGTTCAAGTCCTCCTTCTTCAATTGCATATAATACTCGTAAATACTATACTGCGACATCTGCTGAAACTCAAAACATAATTTGACTATTCCAGCAATGTCGTTATCATCATAGAACGACCACTGGGTGTACACAAACTCTTGTAAATCATTTTAGTCAACTTGGAAATTTGCCTTTAATATCTATACAATAGTGTCTGAAGAAGTTGGTAACGAATTGTTAACTTCTTTCATTCCATCGCATTGTTACTTACCAACATAAGGGCGCTGGCTTTAAAAGACCTTTTAAACAGAAAAAAAATTAAAAATCCTCCTGATAAAAACAACTGCTATCAAGTTATTGAAGCGACGGGCACCAGTAAGACAGCCCGCCCGGCTAGCCGCGCTGTCTAACGCGCTGCTTCCCGAACGGCTGATTAGTGTCGAGGTCCGGTGTGCCGGCCAGCCCGTGGATGCTTATAAAGGCGGTTTTCCATCTGCCTCGGCGAATGTGGGCTGGTTCTCCTTATTCCGCCTCAGTTATACTATGTCGGCGATTGCTGCACAAACACTGTCTCCATGAACTCGTACACCGTAATTACTGTACCACGCAAACGTTTGGGGTTACACTCGTCTGGCATGAGATGTTCCTGGAACAGGGAGGGTGGGGAGATCCACTGGGGCCGAACCGCACAATAACACAATGCAAAACCAGTAAGGCATAAATCGACAGCGAAACAGAATATGAATTGTGAAATAACATCGCATAACACCATCTAGTTCACGAGACAGCTAACGTGCAGCTTAGTTTTCTCTGATTAATTACAGAGTGATTCAAAAAGAATACCACAACTTTAAAAATGTGTATTTAATGAAAGAAACATAATATAACCTTCTGTTATACATCATTACAAAGAGTATTTAAAAAGGTTTTTTTTTCACTCAAAAACAAGTTCAGAGATGTTCAATATGGCCCCCTCCAGACACTCGAGCAATATCAACCCGATACTCCAACTCGTTCCACACTCTCTGTAGAATATCAGGCGTAACAGTTTGGATAGCTGCTGTTATTTCTCGTTTCAAATCATCAATGGTGGCTGGGAGAGGTGGCCGAAACACCATATCCTTAACATACCCCTATAAGAAAAAATCGCAGGGGGTAAGATCAGGGCTTCTTGGAGGCCAGTGATGAAGTGCTCTGTCACGGGCTGCCTGGCGGCCGATCCATCGCCTCGGGTAGTTGACGTTCAGGTAGTTACGGACAGATAAGTACCAATGTGGTGGCGTTCCATCCTGCTGAAATATGAATTGTTGTGCTTCTTGTTCGAGCTGAGGGAACAGCCAATTCTCTAACATCTCCAGAGAGTGTGGAACGAGTTGGAGTATCGGGTTGATATTGCTCGAGTGTCTGGAGGGGGCCATATTGAACATCTCTGAACTTGTTTTTGAGTGAAAAAAAACCTTTTTAAATACTCTTTGTAATGATGTATAACAGAAGGTTATATTATGTTTCTTTCATTAAATACACATTTTTAAAGTTGTGGTATTCTTTTTGAATCACCCTGTACTTTCAGATGTCACATAGGCATGACTGCTTTGGCCTCGAGGTTAAACCTTGTGGTTCACAAGCTAGAGGAGTTAAGTGCTAAGGCATTACGAAGTAGCCACCAATAATCTACTCAACAGACTTTTATTTTCAAATTACTTCTTTAAGTTGCTTTCAGATGTCAGACAATACGACTGCTTTGGCCTCGAGGTTAACGTTGCGGTTTACAAACAAGAGGAGGAAAATGCTGAGGCATTGCGAAAGAGGCATCACGAAGACACATCGTAATCTATTAACTGGAGTTGTATTTTTAAATCACGTCTTTAAGGACATATGAAGGGCTTATTTCAATGGTGGCAAGTCCATTTTTGTTCATTTTGAGATACAGAGTCCTAAAGTTAAATGAGCACTGAAAAATCTGCAGTTGAGATATCAGAAACATTCAAGCATATGGCCTCTTGCTAGAGATGAACCTTTCTTTCTGTTTGTTTGGATCATTAATTTCAGAAGCATGATAGGCAGAAAAGTGGAGGTAATGGACTTTGACCACTATTAAAATAAGCCCTTCATATATAACATGGAAACAGATACGGTACACAGATTTCTCGAACTTTAACAGTGCTGTGGTCGGCATGGATAATCATCAAGAGCTGGCGTTTTGCTCTACGAAAAGTAGCTGCCACATCTGGCTTCATATTCGTCCACTCTTCATGTTCTTGCCGTCACAGGGTAACGAAGACCCTCTATTTCGGTGTCTGTCGCTTCCTTTGCCGGACTGTCTTCTGTCAGCTGGCTGGTGGCTCCCTGTGGAATTTAGTATTAATATGTTTTTCGTGTGTCTCACGTAAGGGAACCGTTTATGCTTGTACGTATACCATCAGGCGTCTTTATCTTAACATGTCAAGCTTTACGCATATCTCAAGAATTTTACTTCAGATGAAAATTTTCTGACTTGTTCCTCCTCGTGAGGATTGTGCAAATTTATTCTTTTATTGGGAGCTTTATGTTTCAATCTTTAATGTATTGCTTTGCATTGGGTTCTAAGTTTAACAGTTTTGTTTTATACACTGACTTCATTCAGGAGAGATTTTGTTTGGCGGTTCTGAGTAAAAAAGGGTCATCTGAAATTGTCATCGGTCAATCGACGGGTACGATTTTGATGGGGTCACCATAGGACTGTTGAAATTTTTAACGTATCGAGAATCCGATACATCGATATTTTTAAAAAAAAGCATCATTATCGGCTCTAAATATAACGAGAAAAAGAAGACGGAAATATGTAGACGTTCCGGCAATAAAAATATCGGCTTCACATTTTAAATATACTGTCTGTTTTAGAGCTTCATATTTAACTACTGATTTATTACTAGGTATTCTGTACATTAACAATCAGCAGCTTGCTTATCCCCCTTAGAGCAGAAAGGAAAGCAATGCACGTTCACGCTTGACGATAACTAATTTGCAGACAATAGTAACTGCTAGTAAGACGCACTCGGTTTTGTCATATATCAGATCTTTCCGGAACACTTCATGTCCACTTCTCTGTCTTCTTCATTTCTGCCAACGGCAGCGAGCTGGCAGTTGTAGTGTCAAAATTGCGTGGTGAAGCTAAACGTTGCAGTTTCTGTTGGTAGCGCCAAAGCACGATAACGTCAGCATTTCCCATCACACGTCTCCGTCTACTGCGAAGACCAACCGTGTCATTTAGATTTTTGTTCATCATTTTCAGCAACTGTTTTTGAAGAATGCCGATGTGAAGAAATTACACACCAGCTGCGATAAGAAATTTTTTTTAACGCTACTGGTGTGCTATTTCTTCACATCGTAAATCTTTTTATTCTGTTTACACCACCATCCCCCCAGTGCCATCGGACTACTACATTTGTGCCACATATACTTCCTTCACACAATCAAAGAGGAAGATTGGACGCGCTGAAAGTTCAAAAAGTAGTAAGACGACTCCTAGGCAGTGAAAGTAAAATTATGCTCTACTACAATTTCAAAAGAACAACAAATATGTACCGAAAATTGTAAAAAAAATAATATAAAATAAAAATATCGCACTCGATATTGCTATCTCGATATGGATATATTGACATATTGGTGGAGATAATACCGTTTGTTGTTATAATTACATTTTGGAAGAAATATCGACATATAAAATTTCTCGGGAATACATCGATATATCGATATTTTGTCAGCAGCCCTAGTGGTTCAAATGGTTCAGTCCCCTAGAACTTAGAACTACTTAAACCTAACTAACCTAAGGATATCGCACACATCCATGCCCGAGGCAGGATTCGAACCTGCGACCGTGGCGGTCGCGCGGCTCCAGACTGCAGCGCCTAGAACCGTTCGGCCACTCCGGTCGGCCCAGCAGCCCTAGTCACCCTAGTAGAACTTTTGATCAACAGTACTCTGTACATTAATCACTAACGAGAGTTATAGGCGAAAAGTTTCTGATATCCCTGCAGCAGAATTAATGTACTGTTGTTGCTAAGATTGTATCACAGGCAACTTTCAGAGGTGATAGTATGGACTAAAACTAGAAAAAATGTCTAATAAACACGGGCTCTAAAATGACCACTTGTTGAATAGAGGAGATGTGTTTCATGCTTACTAGCTTGTTTTAGTCCAGGGCTCCCCAACCTTTTCAGCTGGCGGACCCCTTCTTCAGTCGAAAATCCATGGCGGACCCCTAGTCAGTCAAGAGCACAGTATCTTTAAACTTCTGAGTGAAACCCATGGGAACTGAAAGCTTCTTAATGCAAGTGCCACGTTCCCAATGACCCCCCTCCCCCTAAGTATCAGTAGTCTTTGGTTTAGAGATGAATGAAAACAACTTGAAGGTCAAAAATCGACTTCTGAAATAGGAAGTGCACTGACAAAGCAAGTTTAACATTTAATGATGCCTGGGGCGGCATAAGTGCCAACGTGCGCTGTGATTGGTCGACAAAGCTCGCTCCGCGCATGCGTAAAAGATTTCAGCGCATCTAGCGGCGTGAGCCGGCGCACAGACGACCCCCGTATTGTTGCGTAACAGTCGATCAGTAAGCCGCATTCTCCGGCACTAAACTGTGTAAGCGTTCTCACTTAGTAACCGCAAAGGCTGCTTGAGAATACGACGTGAAGTAAAAGTACACATGCTTCTCTCACGAAAAAAGAAATAGAGGTGAATTTGATTTTCACATTTTTGTTACATAATTTTACTCATTGTTTTACACGATTTGGTGAAAGGTGGCTGCGGACACCCTAGAAAGAGCCGGCGGACCCCCAAGGGGTCCGCGGATCACACGCTGGGAAGCCCTGTTTTAGTCTATACTACCACCTCTAAATGTTGCATACCCTTAGCAACAATAGTACCGGTACATGTATTCCATTGTCGGCGGTATCAGAATGATTTTCGCATGTAACTACCGATTAGTACGTTCCACTCTTACCTCAAGCTGATACATTTATCCGTCTGAAACATCCTTGAAAGTCTGTAACATCATCATGGAATCACCCTGTATATACATACATTTACAGGAGCCGTCGCCTATAACGTTGACAGCACGTACAAGTATTCTTCGTGTCTGAATGTTTTCTAAATATATCTCCTTGGATCTTATTTTATCCCTAATGGATGTTACGAGAAACGCGCGAGTTTAGAAAATAAAATGATGCATGGGCAAGCACCGCAATTAACCACTTTCAGTAACATTTATTGATGCTGTTACTGGTTTCTAGTAACTAACTTCATCTTCAGATTGCGTACATATCACAGTTTCAGTTCTGACGTCCTCCAAAGCATAAACGCAATAGTACAATGGTGAATGGACACCATCACGATGTTTGATTTTCAAAATTTATTCCTTTCTTAGCGGAGCAACTGGTAAAGAGCCTTACAACTGGGTTGGTCTAGCTGTTAGAAGGAACGACCAAAAACTAAGCAGGTCAGGTGTTGATCACTGAAGCTCATGCTATAAAGAGACGAAGAAATATGTGTTGATGGAGAACCGCAGTCCATTTCACAAGCTACCTACTTCACAATTTGCCGAATGAGTCTCTCTTTAATTCAGCCTAGCTTGTGAGCACTTCATTGTAACTTACCGATGCGACACAATATAATGCCTCATAGGACTCGTAAGCTAGAAAAATCTTGGTCATGAAGATACCACGGGAACACATGCGAATGAAAGTTAGTCCACATAGTAAATGCTAATATATGATTGATTGTACCGCTCTTAGATGTAAATTCGAAAGAACTCATTCCCATCCTTCTCTTTTTACCGTTCATACGACGACAAAGCTACGGCTGTAATAATAAAGAAACAAAAGTGGCTGGAGAAAGAGACATGAATAAAGACTACATTCAGAGTACGACAGCAAGCTGCAAAATGTACATATTAAAAAGACAAATTCTGGCATTTCAGAGGGGTTGTCAAACATGAGTATCTGTACCAACAGGAATATCGAAGATATAACACACGAACTATAGAAAAATCACGACGATCCTGTGGGTAAAATGTTTAACATGATATTGACTTACGTAACATCTTCGGTAGATCAAGGAGTTATATTTGAAGCCAGTAAAGATAACCAAGTAAATAAATAAATATAATGAATTGCCTCTTAAGGACACTTCTGAAGAATGAAACAAGAATTGATGCTAAAGAAAGATATGTAATTTCCACGGAAAGGAAAAGAGTAAACATGGGAAGGGTGATGGTAAGCATGCTGGCAACAAGTCGTCCGACAAGGTGACCTCAGAGTCAATGGAACAGTCTTCAGAGAAACACAGGAAAAGCAAAAGGATTTCGTCGGCAATAACAAGGGCAAAGGTGAGCGGGATTATAAAAGTACACTCGCAGGCAACAAAACAACGAATCAAACAGGGCTCGGACGTTAATGTGTCGTCATCATCAAGGTCATTCGATGAGGTTGACCGTAACCAACGGACGACACGAACGTTTAATAACAGTAATAATAATTCTCAGTTTGGTGTGATTAATAACTTTAGTACGACAGTTTCTGGGGAAATAGGTGTAAAGTGACGCACTGGGTTTTACTTTTTTCTGTTTTTAGCACTTTGTTATTTTCGTGCCTTTTATGAGGGGCGTTCAATAAGTAATTCAACACTTTTTCTCCGCCAGTTTCGGTTGAAAAAATGCGGAATTTGCTGTGGGATATTGTGGAATAGTCCTGCTTCAGCTCCTTTAATTCCATGAATTTCCAACAGGTAACGACGCTACACATAGCATTCAAAATGACCTCTGCAACGGAGGTTCGTTCCTAGCAGAACGCTGTCATCGAGTTTCTTTTGGCGGAAAAGTAGAGCATCGCAGATATTCACAGGCTCTTGAGACTATCTACGGAGACCTGGCAGTGAACAAAAGCACGGCGAGATGTTGAACGGGGCGTTTGTCGTCATCACAACAAGGTCGCCCAAACCGGTCCGTTCTCCCGCGTCCTGGCCGGCCGCACACACCTTTCATTCCTGCAGTGTTGGAACGTGCGAACACTCTCATTCGAGGTGATCGACGGATCACAATCGAGCACCTCGCGGCGCAGCTGGACGTTTTTGTTGGTAATGCTGACACACACCTCCGATAGTACGGGCGCAAGTGAGCGTCTGCTGGAATCCTACCCACCTAACAGAAGAACATCTGAAACGAAGGACCGTCTGTGGGGAATATCTTGCGCCTTGCGAGGCTGGTCGTGACAATCTTTTGTCGAACATCGTCACAGGCGATGAAACCTGCATTCATCACTTCGAGCCGGAAACAAAATGGCAACTTGTGGAGTGGCGCCACACTACCCCTCCTCCGAAAAATAGTCCAAAGCCGCACCCGCCGCCGGTAAAGTCATGGCGACGGTGTTTTGGGACTTTGAAGGGGTTATTCTGTTTGATGTCCTCCCTCTTGGTACAACGATCAACTTGGAAGTGTATCGTGCTCCTCTCGGGAATATGAAGAAACAACTTCAGCGTGTTCGTCGCCACAAAAATGCAAACGAACTACTTCTCCGCGACAATACAAGGCCGCACACAAACCAGCACACCCTACAGAAGCTCACAAAACTTCACTGGACTGTTCTTCCTCACTACCCTACAGCTCCGGATCCCGCACCTTCAGACTACCGTGCACTCCGCGGCATGATGGGGAGGTTACTGATGCAGCAAGACGTTGGCTTCGACGTCGACCAGTATTGTGGTACCATGCGGGCACAGAGGTCCTCCCAGTAAGTGAAGTAAGGCCGTCATATTGAACGGAGATTATGTTGAATGACACGGATTTGTAGCCAAAAGAGTGGGGAATAATATGATGTAGTGGCATCCTGAATGAAAACAACCAGCTTTCAGGGAGAAAAAAGTGTTACGTTAGTTACTGAACGCCCCTCGTATTTTCCTCGATGTCGGGCCTGGTGGTCTAGCGGTAATGGGCGCGCCTCGAAACCGCGAGGTCGTGGAATCGAATTCTGGTCGGACCACGGAAATTTTCAGTCTAACCTAGCCTAACCTTTCTACGATGTGAGGATTCGCCAAGAGCGACACGTGGTTCGGATTCCACGTTGGACTACAGATCCTCATTCTCCCGCTGGGATTACCCAGTAAATTCAAATTCGCATCCGGCGTTTTGATTTAGGTCCTCCGCGATTTCCCTAAATAACTTAAGGCAAATGCTGGGATGATTCCGTCGAAATGGTACGGCCGATTTTCATCCCCATCCTTCCTTAAGCTGTGCTTGTGTCTCCGTCCATAATGCCCCCGTTGTCGATGAGACGTAAAACACTGTTCTTCCTCTTTTGGGGTAGATTGCGGATACCCAGATCGCCGAAGTAATGTCAGCCATTGAGTCACAAGAAATTACATCGCCGGAAAAAAATTATACACCTGGGATGATATGTCGATTTTGATCCGATGACGGCATACACCACCTGGAGGATAGTAGATGTAATCATAACGGTTTCAATGTCGTCCACCAACAAAGTAGTCGCACAGCGACCAGGGCGGCATCTGTGCGTAACCTTTAACAGGGAGCGCTCGCAGGCAGCCAATGCCACGGAGCCGCACTCTTACTTCCCCACAGCGAACAGAGTGAGATTGGGACAAATTGTAGCTTCCGAGTGGCGGGGTGGTCCTTTCGGAGAATTGCCACACATGTTTGACGTGCTGCGTCAGTTATGCAACGATGCGGGTATCAGTACTCACGTGAACATTCCCTCACCCGTAGATGACGATCTGGACGTCCACGCAGCACAGGCGCTTCCAGATTCGCCGTATTGTAATGGCAGCAGTGGCAGATCGTACAGCTAAGTGGGCCCAGACATGTCAACACAAACTATTGTGAACCGATTATTAGCAATGGGATTACAGACAGGCACACATCTGGCCCGTCTTCTACTCATGCCACAGATCGATGTGCGCAGTACGGCTGTTGCCGTCAGAGGATCGCTTGGAATGGCGCTCCATGGTCTTCCGAGATGAAAGCAGATTCTGTCTGCACGAAGTGATGGTGGTTTGCTCATACGACGTAGACATGGTGAGGGCTGTCTGGTAAATACATTCGTCCAAGACACACTGGCCCAACCCAGGCCTTATGGTCTATGATGCGATAAGCTACAACTCTCGTTCGCCTTCGGTATTACTGTAAGGGACGCTAACCAGCGCTCAGTACGTGCAGACTGTTGTTAGGCCCGTTCTTGCAAAAGGAAGCTGATGTGTTGTTCCAACAGGGTAATTCTCGCTCAGACACTGCCCTTGAAACTCAGTGTGCTCTGCAGGACATGCGGCAAGTTCCCTGGTGAGAAGGACCACCGGCCTCCAATCGAGGATGTGTGGGGTATGACTGGACGAGAAGTGACTCGTGCGACTCGTCAACCAATAGCTCTTACAGAACTACGTGAACAAATCGAGCAGGACTGGCATAACCCATCCCTGGACAGTATTCGCCATCTGTACAATCGACTGAATGCCGAAGTCAGCGCCTGCATTTCAGCCCGTGGAGACTACACGTACTAATATGGGTGTTTCAGCATGGGTCGATACCTGGTATTTCAGAGTCGCATTTCATGTACGCCATATGCGCTGTGGCAACAATAAATCTTCTGTGAATTGAAAACCTCTAAAAGGGTGTACTGATCTTTTTTCCGGCATTGCATTATTATTTTCCTCAGTAAAATGTAGTAAAACCACTCAAGGGGAAGGCCTTAGACCTGTTCCTACTGGCTGACCGCTGCCTACCAGGCAGTACAAGGGGCGATATATGATCGTGGGACATGTGATCAGCAAGTCGCCAATCCCTCCCCCCCCCCCCCCACCCATTATTGCCGTTAAATGAATCCTCATTGTGCCGCTGCTTCTTTCTTCAAGCAGTTCCACTTTAGGCCTGAAGAGGCTGTGTGTACTCCGTTCCAGAAAAGGTACCGGGAATAGACCACGAACCCTTCCGCCCGAAGGAAACGACACTAACCACTCTGCTGTAGCGGGTAAAGTGAAAATTTTATAAACTGAACAACTTTGACTTTGTGTTCTTTCTACTTTGTGTGACGAGAGGCGCGAATAGACGCATTGGAAACCTAATCAGTACTATCCAGTGATCGTGTAATGTAGTAAAATGGGTAAGTAGCGACAGTGAGGGGGAGTGAGGAACTACCTGCAAACCTCTTGGGAGCGCTAGTCCATGACAGATTTCGGTTGAAAGGCAAGACATAATAATTTCATCGCCACCTACAAATGATTCAAGAGTTGTTTATAAGATGTGTTTTAAGTGTGTATGCCAGGTCCAGAGCTGAGACAAAAAGAAAGCTCTGATGAACAGGAAGTCAGGACTGAACACGCAGGGCTTTACTTGAACTGACTGGCATGGTGGTTTGCGGCAGAATGTCACATTAAACCTTTCAGCCGTGCAGTTTCCAAACCTATTTTATTTGACTACCAAAAAATGTTCAAATGTGTGTCAAATCTTATGGGACTTAACTGCTAAGGTCATCAGTCCCTAAGCTTACACACTACTTAACCTAAACTATTGTAAGGACAAACACACACACCCATGCCCGAGGGAGGACTCGAACCTCCGCCGGGACCAGCCGCACAGTCTATGAGTGCAGCGCCTTAAACCGCTCGGCTAATCCGGCGCGGCTTTGGCTACCAGTTTCGGCGATTTACTACGCCCTCTTCAGGCTCTCCTGCCGATTCGGCAGATGATGTGTGACGTGATCGCGATGGTAAGCAGAAATCTGCTACTACCAGTAATTGCTGGTCCCTATTTTGACAGAACCGAGATGGAATCTTCCTATAAGTCGGTCAGGGACCTGAAGATGGCGAAACTAGCAGCCAAATAAAGTAAGTTTGGAAACTAGACGGCTGAAAGGTGTTTAATTTGACATCCTGTATCGAAGAGGCGAGCCCCGCAACCATCTCTGAAAAGATGCACAGAGAGGTCTGCAGCAGGAGCTACAGTTTAACGTCGACTCCAAAATTGATATTTTTCATTTATGCAGACTGCTGCTTCAGGTAAGAGAAGCGATACGTTACAGAACCAATCCTAAGACTAACTAAGGATAGGACTCTGAGCCTTTGGATTTAGACTGTCGCCTATTATCTTATCCGCATGCCCTGTAACTGTTATATATACAGGAAGAAATACATTTAGGATGTATAACAGAGGTGTACTTGATTATGACTGCTATCTTCAATTATGGGCTCATCATCGTGAACGTGTTGTGGTGGTCAGTCCGAAGCCGGTTTCATGATCCACACTAGTCTATCCTGTACAAGTCTCTTCAACTCTGCGTAACTACAGCAAGATTCATCCATCTGAACTGTTCATTGTACTTATTCATTTGTCTCCCCCCCTCCCCCCCCCCCCTCCATCACTCCAATTCGATTCAGTGTCTCATCATCGTATGGCACATAAATAGAACAACGATACATACATATATTATAACATATCGCCACACACAAATCTGACACGATATATGGCTCATTTGTGGCATGAGAAAGATGCACGAACCCATGATAAATATGCGCTGACGTCTGCCACCATACTGAATGTAATGCTGCCTAAGTCTGCGAAAACGTTGTTACTTCTGAAGCTTATTTCTGATGAAGCAGCAAATCCCACTTGCGCGTCAAGTTAACAGCGTGATTAATTCATCAGAAGTCCAGGCACCTGGCGTAGATTTGCCCCATCAAACATGTGTATTTACGAGCAAAGAAAATTTATCTTAAATATTCCAAACATTATAACACGTGCGCCAAAGGAAGGAATACAAATTAGTTTTCGGGAAGTTTAGAGCAAAATTTTCGGAACTTAAGGCCATATGCCTACGTTGCCCGGAACTGCGTAATCCGACATTTTATGGAATCCCTAGACAATATATAAAATATCATTAAGTAAGATATGAAATGTATCTTACTTAATGCTTTGCCTAGCCGTTTAAAATCACGGTTACGCATGAAAGAAAGACAATTTAAACATTTTGACGGCTGCATAATCCGCTGACAACATCGTTCTAACAGTTTCAGACCAGCTCTGTTGTAGTTCAGCTGTGTCAGGGTGCCACTTTCGCTAAAATGGAGGCCACACGTGATTACTGAATGTACTTGATCGTACAAATGCAGTTGTTAAATGAGAAGTAATTATGCAAGAAACAGTGTTTGTCTAACAGAAGATCGCTATAAGGGACTAAATTATAGTGTAGATTTAATTATAGTTTATTGTACACATATAGTAATTGTTAAAGCTCTTGTTGTTCAATTGCTTATTACATATTACAAAATTTTTGAAGACTATTAAAACACATCTATTTCATATAAGCCAATTTTCAGATAGAATTGTGATGAATTTCCTATTTTAATTTAACTATCATTAAATATAGAAATTTCTCGTTGAACATACTATTTCACTGTAATTTTACTCTTTGCTGTGTCCATTTTGCATTTTGTAAAATACCTAGGTGTTTAATACATTTCCTAAGAAAAGTATTAAATTAAATTAGAGATCTCGCCTAAAAGTTCTTGGAATTCTATTCAATGTCTAGGCAGTGTTTTACAGTGAATAAGTGGGATGAAAGGAATGGGAGCGAAACGGGATGTGAAATACACAGGGAGAAAATAATGACTTCCAGCCGAACAGGGCATTGCGGCAATGCAAAGGCGAGAGTTGAACGTTTGTCCCAGACCGGGATTCGAACCCGAATGCTCCACGTCTCGAACCGCCTCGGACATCCAGACACACTTTCCGTCAGACCCAAATTCCCAAGTTCCCGCTCGCCGCACCACAACGGTCCGACATACGCAACTCTCTCTGTTGCACTGCTGCGGTGCCCTGTGCTGCTGGAAGTCATTATTTCCTTCCCATCTCTTTCCCATTCCGTTTCCTTCCCGTTCCTTTCACCCCAATTATTCGACAGGCTCGAGAAAACTGGTACCACTCAATTCTATTCAATGACTTGATTTGACACTTTGCCGGCCGCTGTGGCCAAGCGGTTCTAGGAGCTTCAGTCCGGAACCGCGTTGCTGCTACAGTCGCATGTTCGAATCCTTCCTCGGGCATGGATGTGTGTGCTGTTCTTAGGCTAGTTAAGTTTAAGTAGTTTTAATTCTAGGGGACTGATGACCTCAGATATTAAGCCCCATAGTGCTTAGAGCCATTTGAACCATTTGACACTTTGTCGTTAACATCTATACTGGAGGTCACTTTAAGTATTCGTATGATAGAAAAAAGTTACCAGTTTATAACAAATGAGCAACTAATTTTTTTCTGATTATTTGCCGTCCTGTTAGCTTTTAATGTCAACAGAAGACATCCGATTTCTGTTACCATTGTAATACAGAGCCTGCACATATCATTGCCTCCCGTATTTTGTCGACAGGTGAGTGTCAGTCTGTCGAACGCCTAAAAGTGGCTGGAACGGGTATAGAAAAAGGGCACCCGTAGCTTAATGGTTACAAGACGTCTAAACTGATAACATAGTTAACAGTCGAAACATCTGTGCGGCTTACATTACGATGTGAAACAAAATTTCTCACTGCGGTATAGAAATGTCATTCCCATCTTCTGTAATGTTCTCAGAATAGTGTTCCCACCAATTTTTATTTCTTATTGTTTCACATCACGGTAACATAAAAAGAGGCATGGAAAAAGACTGACTTCACTTTCGTTACAGCATCACACAAATTAAACAATAGTAACTTATGATGACAACGAAGGAAAAGAACTGCTAAGTGCGGTTTTCGTGTTCGTCCGGGGGAAATTTTGAACGCAGTCTCCACCTCCGGTTAAAAACACACGAATACAGAGAACAGATTTCATTCCACTACTCCTAATCGCGGCAAGGGTTTTGTTTCTGTGGTGTTGCGGCGACATCCTGTTACATAAATACCATGTGTCCATCCAGAAGTAAAATATAGGCACTGATAAACCTGTGACAACTAAACTGCGGCTACAATTTTGCGCATGCGCCATACAAAGGTCGTACTGCTGCTACGAATAACGTTAGTGACCTCAGGGACTTAAGTGACAGTTCTTTTTTCTCTCGTGAATCTCGTTTGATTCGTGTTCTCAGTCACTTTAATTTGGCAGAGGTCTCACGTTGCAAGTGGTTTTATAATAGTAATCTTAAACGGTAAACTGTTTCTCCTCAAACAATGCAACAATTTCTGTGTTCAGTGTACTTGTTACCCTGAATTCTAATTAATCACGGTGTCAGAAAGAAATATTAATCCTTTATCTTAAGCTCATCGTAACGCCCGCGAGTAGTGGCTGGGAGCAACATTACGGAAGAGAGAACGATTACAGTCTTTCATTAAGAGCTGTGCACAAGACTTCATAATACGCCAAATAGTCTTCCGCTGGTAAATCAGAGCGGCACAGGAAAAATGAATCAAGGCTTTTATAAGTGTGGGAATATCAGGACGCGAGAATCAAACTATTCCTCGCTGGACAGCATTGCCATGACTATGAAGATCCTGTTTATCACAGTCCGCAGATTTCTACGAAAGAGGGAACGCAAAAACTCGTTCCTCTCTAAGGAAAGATTCTCATCAGTGGAACCAATTATACACGTACATAGATGGCGCATATTTGCATCAACAATAAACACTACTGTGATTGCTAGTGTGTGTGTTTTCGAACGCTTCGGAAATTACCTCCCACTTAACCTTCGTAAATGTTAACGCCAGAACAGTAACAGCGCAGAGAAATATGAGAAGGTGGTGATTTGAGCTTCGCTGCAAAAAGATTCTCATGACGTTTCTTCCATTCATTTTCTAAAACGTTGTTACACAATCAACAATCTACGTCTGCCCTACTTCGAAACCAAGCTTGCGCACGGTGATTATTATGAACCAACTGGCCAGGAATTGAAAACGTAGCGATAAGGGCTTCATATCTATTTTAATTAAAGAGTTTGGAAAACAGGGACACGGCAGCATTAGAGAATCAGATCACGTGCGCAGAGCGCCTGTTAGCTGCGAACCCTCGCTACCGCCCAGACGTGTCTCGTGTGTGTAAACCCTCAGCATCGGCAGACTGGCGACAGCAAACATTTGTATACCCTGACAAATACATCCCCAAAGGCCCAAGGTCAGTGCCCCTTGTGTACTCTGCTGATCACGAAGGGGACCCATCTGCAACGGACACCAATCAGCTTGACATGTTGCCTCCGTTGCGAATATTTGCTCTCGGTAATGAGAAAATACGTGGTCACCTCAGTAACACAGGTAGCGTCAGGATAGACACGCGTGCGTTTGTGAGACAGCATTCTTCAGTTTACCACGGTCAACATCTCTCCACGACATAAAGTTACCTGCTGCAGCCGCGCGGAGTGGCCGTGCTGTTTGAGGCGCCATGTCACAGACTGCGCGGCCCCTCCCGCCGGAGGTTCGAGTCCTCGCTCGGGCATGGGTGTGCTGTTGTTGTTAGCATAAGTTAGTTTAAGTAGTGTGTAAATATAGGGACCGATGGACCTCAGCAGTTTGGTCCCTTAAAAATTCGCACACATTTGAACATTTACCTACCGCGTTTTTCTGTCTGTTTGTAAGGATAATCTCAAGAACTACTTTTAGGGATTTTGATATGGTTTCTGCTAAGAGACAGACTTATTCACGGGAACGATAAACAAGTCATCCGGCTTTGGATACTCATAGTTGGAGTCACAAACGATGTCAGTCGAATTTAGGCTTTTTGTGAGCACCTACGTCACGTACGCTCCGACAGTCAACGAGGGTTAAGTATGTTCTTAGCGATCTGCTGTGAATGCCGTAGCTAATGCGTGCATTAAACGTGATAGTAGCGATTTGCTTAATGAATTTCGATTCCACTTGTCACGAGTTGTCATCGGTGATCAATTCTGCATAAGTGAGCGAGAGACATAATTTGCTGGATATACGCTTTCTTCAAGCGTACCGTAACCGACGCCTGGCATCGTCAACAATGCAACCGCCGTCCGTGCTTCGACATGCGCGAACCGCTGCTATCCTTCGTGGATTTGACTGTACTGAGCTGGGAAGTGTCGGTTGTCCTCTATAATTCAGTGCCATCATTGTCACATTGGGGTAGCTTAGTTTAGTGGCAGCGTATAAAGTAAAACGACTGAGAGGAACTGATTACCGCCAGGTGGTACGGAAAGAACATTACGTAATCCTCTTGTTAATATTCGAAGTCCAGAACATTTCGTAAAAATCGAAAGAATGTTACTGCTGGAGTAGTAAGTCTTGTTTCCGCTTTCAGTTTTTCTGCGCTTTCTATGTCGGCATGCATGGCACCATTCTAAATTGCTTAACAGGAAGGATAGAGTTTTGAAAAACAAATATCTTTCAAACGAAAGGACCAATTATATTTTACGCGTTATGTAAATACAAGCTCTGTCATCCTTGGGTAAACATGGTTCCAAATGGACAGTAATAAGCTAGAATACACGGATGTAGCTCTGAGAACTTTTTGCAGCGGTAGAATAACTGAAGCGGTTTGTGCCGTCAGGACTCCCTCAACCACTACCAGCCCTGACCTGAAGTCATACCCGATTGCTCTTCACGACGTGACGTCAGGAATAACACCACTTTGCCTCTTCCAGGTTGCTGCTATACTCGCTGATGATGGTCATAGTGCGGAATGCAGAAACGTGATTCATTGCTGAATCCAATGCGTAGCCATTCATCAGCAGTAAATGCTTCCCTGTCACGACATTCCAAACAGTCCGGGTGCAGCCGTCTGTGTTGTGTTTTTAACGAAAGCATATACTTGAGACTGTAGTTCCCTGGTTTCGGCTGTTGCTAGCCTCCAATCAATGGTGAAGATCGACACAGAATGTTCCAGGGAGTAAATTACCCTTTTTTTTTTAGGAAGACAGACGCAGATGTGAAGGGGTTACGATGTGCCTGGTGCATAGTACGGCGATCCTCCATTGTGATCTTCAGACGTGGTCCACCTTGACGACGAGTACGCCTGCCCTAAGATTCCCGTGGAGTCAAACATCCGGGCGCTGTCATCACATTCTAATGTCCCACATATTTGGGTACTGCACGATTTGATAAGCCGGCCAAATGGACACGCCCGTTTCAATTTGTCAGGTGCTGATTTCACTGTCTCACACGATTACGCACCATCTCCGTCTCCTTAACAGTGATCACTCAACACGTGACCCTGTTCACGCCAGTCATATACCCTTGCACGCCTGGTAACATCGTTGAATACGAACAACACTGATTAACAGTCACAGAGACTGCAACGCTAATCATTTACATTCTTTCCGACAGTGTGTAAGTTACACTGACATTCGACCATGTCTTGAGAATGTTTTTCTTATGTTTCCACTCACTGTATATGTCGGATACCTCAGAAATGATTGGTTGGTTTTCTCATACCAAATTAATGATAAAAGTCAATATAAATGTATTTTCGAAAATCCTCCAGTCTGTTGGTATCCACAAAAAGATTTTAAAACGTTCTAAAGCGTGAAACATATAAAAAATGTTCAATAGCACTTCCACTACACACGCATCCATTCGATGGGTCACTCTTCCGTATTCTCTCAAACATTTTCATATCGTTTCGTACACTTGCACGGTAAGTTTACAAAGCGTCTCTGCATTAAGTATCTTTGCTGAATAAACCAAATGTTTTAGCCCCAAAAATAATAATCCAAAGTACTGGGTTCAGAGGAACATGCTGAGGTTGGAACAGGTTCCCCACACCCACATTTAGCCATCCTTCATGCCAGATGCCATTCAACGCATCTGAAATAATTTGACTAAAGTGCCGGAACTGGATGCTCTTTCAGGGGTACGTCGTATTGCAAGTCTGGATGGGTGGTCCTAATAAATTTCTTGTTGACGGCGCTTAGGACAGCATAGGGACCTGCCAGACAGCCACTTACAATTGCTGCCCTCATACTAATTTTAAGGTGCGGCTGACGCCTAGTCTTCATTGTGTCTTTAGGATTTCCATCCTCCCACAAATGTTGCGGGATTTGAAACTTGTGTTTTTGTTTTGAGTGCTTTGTACAATGTTCATTCATCAATAACTTACAAAACGAAGGACTTTCTTGATTTGGTACGAAGAAATCGCCTCCACAGTTAATACAACAGTTTCTGATAAATCCTGTACACATATACGATCAAAAAACGGTGGTTTTATCTTGTGATAAGAGTCTCAGAACTGAGATTATTGTATATAAAAGTATAAGCCACGAGACACCATTGTCATCGCTGTTTGAAACCTTTTCTTCGTTCCCTTTTATCAGATGGAACACATTGTGTGGAGTTCAGTAATTTCGTTCTTGCCAAGACGGAGGGTGACAGTTTTCTTCCACGCCTAGTGTTTAGTCACGAAGCAACAATCCATTTAAATGGAAAGCTGAACCGTCATAATGTGAGCATATGGGGTACGGAAGAACTACACGAAATTGTACAACCTCCGCCGGGACCAGCCGCGCAGTCCATGACTGCAGTGCCCTAGACCGCTCGGCCATTTTTCTTTGCCGAGAACACTATTAAAGGAAGCACATATCTCGATATGCTTGAGAACTTTCTTGTCCCACAGTTGGAGGCTGATTCGAATGAATTCATTTACCAACAGGATGGGACACCGCCACACTGGCATCTGCAAGTGCAGGAATTTTTAAATCAAAGAATTATTGAGCGATGGATCGGTCGCACCGGACCAAACGATTCAGCCTTACATTAGTGGCCTCAAAGGTCACCAGACCTAATTGTATGTGATTATTTCTTGTGGGGGTTCATAAAAGACTCTTTATGTGCCACCGTTACCAACAACAACGAATGAACTAAGACATCGCACAACAGCAGCTGTAGAAGCTGTAACTCAAGACATGCTCGCTGCAGAGTAAATTTAATACCGCACTGACGTATGCCGTGCATCAAGGGGGGGGGGGGGCATATTGAACACCCATGAAAAGGTATGAAAAACAATTTTTTCTTTTAATTTCCCGTTCATCAAAAAACAAAATTCAATGTATACGTTTATTAGTTTCAGAAATATAGACGTGCCAAATTGGATGATTCTTTTTGATCATCCTGTAATTCAAGATGATACCTCAATATCTGTTCCTGAGAAAGAGGTGCCTCAACAGTCAGACGGAAAAACAGACAGGCAAACAACAAGTGATCCTACCGGTTTCCGTTTTTACCTACTGAGGTACAGAACCGTAAAAATTCAGTCGAGTGGCCATAATACTTCTGTAAGAAACCCAGTATGTTCCCAACAAACCACTAAAGATGAATCTGCCTTCTTAAACGAATTTACTTTTGGTCGAAGGAAGGAAGAGAGAAATTATCTTATTTTCACTAATGCAAACAGAAACTATTGATTATGGTTGCATTAACAATTTTTCGTAATTCAAACGATAGCTCGCTTTAAACAGTGGGGCGTAAGTAAAAATCGAAATAAAGGAGTCCGTATCAAAGCGGACCAAACGCGCTTCACATAAAACATTCCTCTTTCAACAAATCCACGTCGGCGGAATTCTGCTAGTAGCTGAATAAACCCATTCAACGGCTTGCCGGTTGGAGATTTATGGCTCGGTGGTCGGCGACCACCGACCTGTTTCACGGCCATTGACACGTTCCACAGGGCTTCGTTCACGCCTGTAATGCGATTTCACTGAGAACCACAAAACGCCCGCTTGCTATAACATACAGATAATGCAGGAACAAATTTGTGCTACGTCATGAATTACCTCCCAGTCACTAGAGGCATTTTTATTTTATCGATTTGTGAGAGCTAAGACACTTCGCCTTAGAGATAAATCTCTGCGCGCTATAACAAGAGAGTCTGCTTCCATTATACTAATAATATTAAAAAAGTTTCAGATGCGGTCTGAAAAAACTGCGCGGTTGCTTCATGCTCGAACGAAGCGCTTCGTAGCACCAACACATGTTTTGTGTGCCACTGCATTCGCAGAACTGTGCGACAACGCATTTTTTTCTGGAGCAAGTTCACCAAGTGCAGCGGACAAACAGTGCATTGAATAAACATGACGAATAAATAACAGTACAGGTCAACCAAGCGATGCGCGTACACATAGGCGATTGAGGCACTGTACTGCGTTGTGCTGGAGACGTAATCAAATAAAAAGTTCTGATTACTCATGTTCTCAAAGCAAACATGCTAACACCATGAATACGGTGTAGTCTGTGGTGTCACCGCCAGACACCACACTTGCTAGGTGGTAGCCTTTAAATCGGCCGCGGTCCGGTAGTATACGTCGGACCCGCGTGTCGCCACTATCAGTGATTGCAGACCGAGCGCCGCCACACGACAGGTCTAGAGAGACTTCCTAGCACTCGCCCAGTTGTACAGCCGACTTTGCTAGCGATGGTTCACTGACAAATTACGCTCTCATTTGCCGAGACGATAGCATAGCTTCAGCTACGTCATTTGCTACGACCTAGCATGGCGCCATTATCATTTGCTATTTACACTCCTGGAAATCGAAATAAGAACACCGTGAATTCATTGTCCAGGAAGGGGAAACTTTATTGACACATTCCTGGGGTCAAATACATCACATGATCACACTGACAGAACCACAGGCACATAGACACAGGCAACAGAGCATGCACAATGTCGGCACTAGTACAGTGTATATCCACCTTCCGCAGCAATGCAGGCCGCTATTCTCCCATGGAGACGATCGTAGAGATGCTGGATGTAGTCCTGTGGAACGGCTTGCCATGCCATTTCCACCTGGCGCCTCAGTTGGACCAGCGTTCGTGCTGGACGTGCAGACCGCGTGAGACGACGCTTCATCCAGTCCCAAACATGCTCAATGGGGGACAGATCCGGAGATCTTGCTGGCCAGGGTAGTTGACTTACACCTTCTAGAGCACGTTGGGTGGCACGGGATACATGCGGACGTGCATTGTCATGTTGGAACAGCAAGTTCCCTTGCCGGTCTAGGAATGGTAGAACGATGGGTTCGATGACGGTTTGGATGTACCGTGCACTATTCAGTGTCCCCTCGGCGATCACCAGTGGTGTACGGCCAGTGTAGGAGATCGCTCCCCACACCATGATGCCGGGTGTTGGCCCTGTGTGCCTCGGTCGTATGCAGTCCTGATTGTGGCGCTCACCTGCACGGCGCCAAACACGCATACGACCATCATTGGCACCAAGGCAGAAGCGACAATCATCACTGAAGACGACGCGTCTCCATTCGTCCCTCCATTCACGCCTGTCGCGACACCACTGGAGGCGGGCTGCACGATGTTGGGGCGTGAGCGGAAGACGGCCTAACGGTGTGCAGGACCGTAGCGCAGCTTCATGAAGACGGTTGCGAATGGTCCTCGCCGATACCCCAGGAGCAACAGTGTCCCTAATTTGCTGGGAAGTGGCGGTGCGGTCCCCTACGGCACTGCGTAGGATCCTACGGTCTTGGCGTGCATCCGTGCGTCGCTGCGGTCCGGTCCCAGGTCGACGGGCACGTGCACCTTCCGCCGACCACTGGCGACAACATCGATGTACTGTGGAGACCTCACGCCCCACAAGTTGAGCAATTCGGCGGTACGTCCACCCGGCCTCCCGCATGCCCACTATACGCCCTCGCTCAAAGTCCGTCAACTGCACATACGGTTCACGTCCACGCTGTCGCGGCATGCTACCAGTGTTAAAGACTGCGATGGAGCTCCGTATGCCACGGCAAACTGGCTGACACTGACGCCGGCGGTGCACAAATGCTGCGCAGCTAGCGCCATTCGACGGCCATCACCGCGGTTCCTGGTGTGTCCGCTGTGCCGTGCGTGTGATCATTGCTTGTACAGCCCGGAGCAAGTATGGTGGGTCTGACACACCGGTGTCAATGTGTTCTTTTTTCCATTTCCAGGAGTGTATCTTGTGATGCATGTACCGTCAGACCGATGTTCACCAATTATGGATTTAAGTTAAGTATTCCACAGCTACGTCCTGTTTTTGCTAGTTCATTTCCGTGTCCTGTTCCAGACCTCACGCCAGCCTGCGTGAGCTTAAACGCGTGCCTTTCGGCTTCACCTCGTAGTGGCTTGGCTGTCTTGCCAAGTCACAACATAATCACTACTGTCCTCCACTGCAGAGGAGGAAACAAGAGAATAACGAACGACGACGCCCTCTTCACACTGCATAAGGAAGAAAGAAAGCACGACTGGGAGTGTAACATCCCGTCGATGATGTAGTCGTTAGAGATGGAGGACACACTCTCATAGGAAAGAAAACCAACATTGTCCATTTTCCGTCATTTGACTTATTCCATTTAGGTAAGCCATGGAAATCTTCAATCACATTAGGTATTCTGATCTTCCCTAAGTCCACAGTGCTAACCACGAAGCCACGTCGCTCAAATAGACCAAGGGATGTGGTGCCGTGGTTGGCGTACTGGACTCAAATACGGGAGGTCGGCAGTTGAAATCCGCGTCAGGCCTTCCAGATTTGTGTGTTCCATGGTTTCCCTAACTCACTCCAGGCTAATGCCGGGATGGCTTCTTTGAAAGGGCACGGCCTATTTCCTTCCCGCTTCTCGTAACATTCCGAGTTTCTGCTCCCTCTCTCACGACCTCGATGACGACAGACGTTAAACACTAATGTGTCTACCGTATTTCTGCGCTCAGACAGCATATCAAGTAGTTTAAATAGCCACAGTTGTCCTTCCAGGCCATCCTGACGACAACACCAGTCGGGTACGGATTAAGGTTTTCTCCATTTCCTTCCATTTTCAGTTCTTCTGTCGGCAGTAATTTTTTTTTTTTTTTTTTTTATTTTGCTCTCAAATTTACGAATGAACAGTGCCCTTCTACCTTCATTCTATCTCAGTATCTACAGTGTCATAAAAATACGGCCTATCCAATTATACACTACTGGCCATTAAAATTGCTACACCATGAAGATGACGTGCTACAGACGCGAAATTTAACCGACAGGAAATAGACGCTGTTGTATGCAAATGATTAGCTTTTCAGAGCATTCACACAAGGTTGGCGCCGGTGGCGACACCTACAACGTGCTGACATGAGGAAAGTTTCCAACCGATTTCTCATACATAAACAGCAGTTGACTGGCGTTGCCTGGTGAAACGTTGTAGTGATGCCTCGTGTAAAGAGGAGAAATGCGTACCATCACATTTCCGACTTTGATAAAGGTCGGATTGTAGCCTATCGCGATTGCGGTTTATCGTATCGCGACATTACTCCTCGCGTTGGTCGAGATACAATGACTGTTAGCAGAATATGGAATCGGTGGATTCAGGAGGGTCATACGGAACGCCGTGCTGGATCTCAACGGCCTCGTATCACTAGCAGTCGAGATGACAGGCATCTTACCCGCATGGCTGTAACGGATCGTGCAGCCACGTCTCGATCCCTGAGTCTACAGATGGGGACGTTTGCAAGACAACAACCATCAACCATCTGCACGAACAGTTCGACGACGTTTGCAGCAGCATGGGCTATCAGCTTGGAGACAATGGCTGCGGTTACCCTTGGCGCTGCACCACAGACAGGAGCGCCTGCGATGGTGTACTCATCCACGAACCTGGGTGCACGAATGGCAAAACGTCATTTTTTTCGGATGAATCCAGGTTCTGTTTACAGCATCATGATGGTCGCATCCGTGTTTGGCGACATCGAGGTGAACGCACATTGGAAGCGTGTATTCGTCATCGCCATACTGGCGTATCACCCGGCGTGATGGCATGGGGTGCCATTGGTTACACGTTTCGGTCACCTCTTGTTCGCATTGACGGCACTTTGAACAGTGGACGTTACATTTCAGATGTTTTACGACCCGTGGCTCTACCCTTCATTGGATCCCTGCGAAACCCTACATTTCAGTAGGATAATGCACGACCGCATGTTGCAGGTCCTGTACGGGCCTTTCTGGATACAGAGAATGTTCGAATGCTGCCCTGGCCAGCACATTCTCCAGATCTCTCACCAATTGAAAACGTCTGGTCAATGGTGGCCGAGCAACTGGCTCGTCACAATACGCCAGTCATTACTCTTGATGAACTGTGGTATCGTGTTGAAGCTGCATGGACAACTGTACCTGTACACGCCATTAAAGGTCTGTCTGACTCAATGACCAGGCGTATCAAGGCCGTTATTAGGCCAGAGATGGTTCTTCTGGGTACTGATTTCTCAGGATCTATGCACCCAAATTGCGTGAAAATGTAATCACATGTCAGTTCTAGTATAATATATTTGTCCAATGAATACCCGTTCATCATCTGCATTTCTTCTTGGTGTAGCAATTATAATGGCCAGTAGTGTCGTTTGAATAGCCACAGTTGTCCTTCCAGGCTATTACGAGCACAAACACCAGTCGGGTACCGATTAAGATTTTTTCCATTTCCTTCCCTTTTCAGTTCTTCTTTCGACAGTAAATATTTTCTTTTGCTCTCAAATTTACCAATGAACAGTGCCCTTCTACCTTCAATCTATCTCAACATCTACAGTGTCATGAAAACACGGCCTATCCAATTATATTTTCAGTGAAGTATATTTGCCAAAATACATATACTGTCAGCATCTCAATTCAACACCTCTCGGTTTGTTATTTTGCCTGTTCATTTTCTTTTGTCCAGCGGTCTCCGATGTCACACCTCACTGCTTTCTAAATATTTTCTACCAGTTTTCTTACGGTTCAGGTATGCCACTGTAACTTTAACCATTTTTTTCTTCTTCCGTCCAATATTAATTTTGCTTGTCAACAGAGATCTTTTTATGAATTACTTCTTGGTTGTGCCTATTCGACGCTGATGTTCATTGGTACAATGATGCGTTACTTGCTACGACGCTTCCGTGTATATGAACTGTTTAATCTCTTCCAGAATGCGTGATGCTGTTCCGTATATCTACAGAATACTTCGAGATATGCTCATGACGTTCTCCTTAATTTTGTTACAACGTTTTCCCCCGGCCTTAACAACTCTGAGTATCTCTTGTAAGGCTTTGTCATTTTCGATATACGGACTGCATTGTCTAAATATTTCACCTCAACTATAATTTGCTCTCGCCCTCTAAATACACTTATTCTGCCAATCCCTCTTTCATAAAGCAATATGTAGTTTTAGGAAACATGCGACTACTTCCATTCCTCAGAAGTAATTTCCACTTCTTAACCGGCAGATGTCTTTCTTCAGACGTAAACTATGTCATGAAAGCTTACTTACAAACTTTCAAGAACCACTAGAATACAGAAAGGGACTATAGATTCATATGCATCTCTCCCGTAGAGACAGCGAAGACAAAACAGGCTAATTACAGCGTGCGCACAGGCATTTAAACAATCTTTTTTTCCGCGCTGCATGCTTGAATGGTTCGAGAAGAAGCCCTTAAAATTGGTACGACGGGAAGTACCCTTTGCCATAAACGAGAGCTTTTCAAAAAAACCAAAAACGTTATGGAGACGCACCCGCTCTCTATGATTGTAGGCATACATAGTGTACGTGTCCGATGTTTTGCGCGGCTGTGAAAACAAACAGTCGCTGGATGGTCGTTGACAAGTGAATATGTGCAAGTGATAGCCGTCGAGTTTTGTGTTGTGGACAAAATGACAGAAAAAGTGGAACAACGTTACCGCATCAGATCTTGTTTTAAGCTTGGAGATTTTCACGTTGAACCAATCCGAAAGATTAGAGAAGTGTTTGTGGACGAAGCAATGGGTACCACATAGATAAAGAAGTGGTTCAAAGAGGGCCGCTTACCAGTGAATACTGATGCACTTTTAGGTAGGCTCTCAACATCCGCAAATGAGGTTGTTATTGACCATGTATGGACCTTTGTGATGGAGAATAGACGAATCACGATCAGCGAACTTGCAGACAAGGTTAAGACTAGTACCGGACCCTTTCAATCCATTTTAACAGTACATTTGGGTCTCATGAGGAACTCAGCAACATTTGTACCAAAGTTGGTAACAGCCGAGGAAAAGCAACTTCGTTCGGAGATCGCACAGGGCATGCTGAATACTATGAACAGTTATCCCAACTTTCTCAACACACTGATCATTGGTGATGAGTCATGGGTTCCAGTCATCGCAATGGAAGCATCCACCATCCCCAAGACCCAAAAAAGCGAGGCAGGTCCGCAAAATCGAGAGTTTCATACCCCTTTTTTTTTTTACTTTAATGGCGAGGCCCATCATCAGTTCGCCCCCAGATGGTACTAATGTCACTAGGAGTATTACTAAGAGGTTCTGCGTCGCCTTAGTGAAGCAGTGAGACGCAAGCGGTCGAACTTGGGAACAGCGGTCTGTTGGCACTTCAAGTTAATGCACCCGCTCATCGTTCTCTATCAATTCAGAAGTTTTTGGCCAAACACAACAGGGCTGTGATTTGTCAATCTCCCTAATTCCCTGACCTAGCACCGACTGACTTCTGTCTTTTTCCTAAACTGAAGAAAAGACTGAAAGGGACCAGATTTCATAACAGGGAAGACACTATGCAGAATTCGACAGAGCTTCTGCACATCATATCAAAAGAGACTTTCCAGCGATCTTTCCAGCAGAGGCGTGTGTAGAAGCCGAATGGAACTACATTGAGGATATCTAACACCAAACAACTGCATCTGAATAAAAACTGATTTTATAAACAAAAGTCGGATACTTTTTGATTAGCCCTCGTACATCACAGTGGTTCGCAGAGTACAGACGGACATATACATGTATAGTTTGCTAATAAGTCTTTGATCTCTCCAATCTACTCCAGTTAGGTATTTTAGCTCCAGGAGTCTGATCGACTACTATTACCTGTCCAACGTTGAAAAGTGAAAATTATAACGCAGGTTATACCCTACTACATACGGGTCAGGATATCGCCCGCGGGCAGAAACCTAGGCTGCTCTGCCCGCATACATACATGGACTGCCAACCGTCGACGTTTAATTTGCTCCCGGCGACGCATTCCACCACCGTACACGTGACTACATGCGACAGTGAACCCGGCTACAAAACAAGGCGCCAACAGTAACGGGCCAGGACAGAGTCCTAACACGATTATCGAGCTAACCTAGAGACCTTACCTCGGAAGGACAACCGAAACAAAACAGTGATTTCTTTGCTTACAGTGGCGATATAACGGTTAGGAGTGAACAGAGAGCTTAAACTTTATGAAAAAAATACTTCACGTTTCCTGATGAAAAAAAATGTTTTCGTTGTCTTGTATTTTCTCATAATCCCTGATTAATAACGGAAACGAAAGAGACATAAGTTGCTTCTTTCCTAGCATCTTATTTTGCGAAATACTGTGAGTTATCTTACTTTAAATAAACTATAGTATAATAAACGAGAACAAAACAATTGTTGTTTGCAGATTATCCTATCACGAATACTATTTCTATAACGAGAAAATGTTAATGTCTCTCGAATTACGTTCTTGTCATTTCTCTTTCCGACATCTCTGCAATGTTTCGATACACGAGAAGAATTTTTTATATGAAACTAATCTGCTGCAAACAATTCACACATTTAATGCTATAGGGTAAGCAATTCTGTTACATTGTTGTCCGTCAGCTCCAGTCTGGTTATCAGAAGCTGATCAATGAACTGGTACAGGAGTCGTCTGGTATTTTGCTGGAGACAGCAAGTGGCAAGTTCAGCAGCCTATACGATATTGTAGTGCCTGCGTTGTTAGGAAGAACATTGCATGTCCGAAGAAACGTTGCTTCTTTCTTCTTAACAAAACAGGCAAGGCAATATCACATTTATTCGCCAATACTGACCTGCGACTTTCAGTTGAAATGTCCTCCCTTGTACGGTGATTTCATAATCTGTTTACCAGTACATGTCATAACGTAGGAGCGACAACATGCGGGAGTTTGGGTATGGCTGTGTGTTGGGCATGGATAGCCAAAGCGATTAAGGCGACCGCTCGCGTAAAGCGGGAAATCCGGGTTCGAGCACCGTTCCGGCATAAATTTTCATTGTCGTCATTCCATTAGACGGCCGATGTTTTTCATGCATTTCAGCAAGAACTGTGTGACGACGGAAATGGCTTGACTGCGTATCTTATTGTACCAGATTATTTTTTTTTTTTTTTTTTTTTTTTTTTTCGTTGAGATATGAGGCACTGGGGCTAATTTGGTGTAATTATGCGCATTTAAATATTAGTTTCTCCAGAACAGTACGGAAGTTGAAGAAGAATGAAGTTTTGAAATGTAAAATTATATATCTCAGGATCCAACGACCATTCACTCTTGTACTGTTTCACTTGGTCCCTCAGTCACACAAAATGGCCTCGCTCAGTAAAATACTCGCTTGAAAAACTTAATATTTTGAACTGATAGGTACTATACGGGCAGACTCACAGAACTATAATTACAGGGCCTGTGATCAAATGAGATTTAACTCCGCAATATACCTTGTATTTAATTAGTAGTAGCCGGAGGCAACGGAAAAAATTTTATACAACAATGAAGAATATTGCTTGTGAGCCAATTATTTTCTTATTCAGCATTACTAATATGACACATCAAAAATAGCTTCAACCTGAACGTTACACTGACTTCCCAGCCGTTCATCCAAACATGAAAAGGTCTTTGTCTAGACAAAAAATGCAAACATAAAATAGGACTCAAACCGTGGATGCCGGTATGCTGATATCTGGAACAGTAATCGTCCATGTGTGACCTCCAACTTCGGAGCCCAGCGGAACAATGAAAATAATCGAAGAAACCACCCTTCTGCCTTTTTGCTTAACTGGACAAGAATTATTCAAACGAACGTGCACCACTATGACGGAAAAATTTCTCAATTCCCCTCCCCTCTTTTCTTATGAAGGACAGGTAGAGAGAAAGAGTTTAACTCTGCTTCTGAGGATAAGAACACTAGACGACAAAATGCAGTAAAACTTCCTTTCAAATACGTATCTTAATTAAAATTCTAGTGTGTAGTTAAACCAAGAACGGTTTACAACATTCTTTCGAGATTAAATTTTCTTTACTTCTCGTCTATGGTCACAAATTTTTGTGTTTTCAGGTTTCGGTCTATAATGACGATCTTCAGATCTGTTTAATGAAAACATGTCGTAGACCGAAACAGGTAATCTGATGACATAAAATTTGTGACCATAGATGTGAAGTAAAGGAAATCCTTAATTTTTGTGTTTCCACCGACCCATTAATTTGTCCTGCTATGCTTTGTCTTATTCTGGATTTGGTCATTCCCTTGCGACCACCTAACGATTTACGAAGGTCATTCAGTAATGAAAGAGACAATTTGGTCTGGAGAAAAAAGCGTAAATTTTTACACAATAATACTTTTTCTACTTTTCAACATCATCCCCTTGAACATTTATGCACTTGTTCCAACGGGCTTCAAGCTTTTTTATTCTGGCTGCAAAGAACTCTTTATCTTGATGTTTGAACCAATTTCTCACAAACTTTTTACACGTCATCGTTTTCCTGGAATCTCTTCCCAAGTAACGGCTCCTTCCGTACACCAAACAAATGGAAATCACTTGGTAATAAATCAGGAATGTAAGGAGGACGAGGCAGTAATTCCCAGTCCATTTTCTCGATGGTTTCACGGGTTACTTGAGCAATATGAGGACGTGCGTTGTCTTGCTGGAGAATCACACCTTTCCTCTGACATCAATGACGTCTCTCTCTCTCTCTCATGGCTTGCTTCACCTTGTTTAAAAGCAAATCCGAATAGTACTGGCTGTTCATTGTACGCTGCTCTTCGAGATAATCATAAACCTGGACCTTCAGCATCCCAAAATACCATCAACATGACTTCCTGCTGATGCTTCGGTTTTTGAATTCTTTCTTGACAGGTGAGATGGTGTGCTTCCACTCCATGCTTTATCTTTTTGATTCTGGCTCATAATGGTGAACCCAAGTTTGATCGCAAGTTAAAATTTTGTTGGGGAAGTGCTGACCTTCTATTTCATAACGTTCCTTTAGCTCTGTGCACACTCTCAATCTTGATTCCTTGTGTAGCCGCGTCAACTCTTTTGGGGTCCTTCTTGCACATGTTTTGCGGTCTTGTTATAGATAATGTTATGAACTGTACCAGCACTTAGTTGAACTTTATCAACTATCACTTCCACAGTCACGCGGCGATCGGTACGAATAATGTCATCAATTCGACTTTCAAGTGAGGAAGTTGAAACTGTAACTGGTCGGCCAGAACGGTGTTCGTCAGTCACTGAGTCGCGACTACTTTTGAATTGCTCTACCAACTTGTAAAAATTTACACAATTCATAGAACCGTCTCCATAAACTTAAGACATTCTACGGTATATACTCACTAGTTTCTCGCCTTCAGCAAGTAAAAAACGAATAACAGAACGTTGCGCAACTAATGTGGACGTTTCAAGACGACTCGCCATCTTGAAATGTATTTTTTAGGTTATAAACAAAATGTTGATACATCAGCTGATCGGGGCTCATCCCAGTGATGCCAACTTAAAGCCATAAAAGTACCAAACTCGCCCTACTAATAGATTTTCCCCAGACGAATTTGTCTTTTTAATTATTGAATGACCCTCATATTTACGAGTGTCCACTTAAGCTTCACACCTCACTATTGTACAATGTGTGGCAAGAATGTGATAGTTATAGACTTAACCATTACACGCACATTGGGTATCTACTTGTGAACTCTTAAATCCTGTTTTTCAAATGAATTTGAGACAATTTTTATTCAGCTGATTACTTCTTTCAGGATCCGCCAGTTCGTCGTTTGCAGGTGGCCGAAGTGCACGAGTTCTTAAATTCGCTCAACTACATCAGTGCTAATTTTCACCTCTTCTTCCAGCATACTGCGTGTATATTACTTTGTTCGTACTATAATTTATAACCTTCCTGTAATATTTGCTATATCTGGCAATGTGTACTCCTTCTCCGTCAACGTTTAGCCATTTAGAAACCTCCGCCAATGACACAATGAAGAGAGGTCGTTTTGTAAAATTCCTTTCTCGGCTTGAATATGTAACATGCAGTAATTATAAAATCTGTTGACCAAAGGAACATTTGATATGAAAATGGCTGAAACACCGAACTCTGGAGAGGATGAAGCTATTAGTTTCTGTAGTTAGTATCACAGAGAGCACAGATCTGCATCGAGTGTGGTGAAACGGGAATAATTCCTGCCCAGCGAGGCGTGTCAACTGGAATACGCTGCAACACACTTCAGTTGCTAGCATTTTCTGCCCCTGAAACTAATGGAATACCTAATGAAGCGCTGCAAGCAATATTTCACATCCATTACACGCCATTATTATTGGTAAATTGTGGAGATAACAGCAGTTTACGGACCGACAGAATATCCGAAAACGATAGTCGCGTTCCTACGTACTCATCAATATGCTATTCATATCATAATTTCCTTGGTAAGTTCGTCACATTACTCCCGATATCACTACTTACGGTTCACTTCGGCACAAATTAAATGTTCATCAGCTTGCTTTTATGTTTTCTAGTTACTCTTGTACCGAAACGTATTTTCCGACTCCTCCTCGTGATCATCTCTTTCTGAGTTAACGGTCACTACAGAAAGTATGTCTTGGACGCCGTAGTCTAGAAAACGCCAGTGGAAAGAGCCTGAGGCACACTATAAATTTATAGCTCATGAGATTCACCGTACTTCTGGGTAATAGCTCTGAATGCCTCGGTGCATGGCCCAGATATTCAAGTTTGGAAATGCACATGAGCAGCATTTTTATTTATTTATGTGCTGCCTCTGTGTACCGTAGAGGAGAAACGTCAAGAAATGGTACAGTGAACGATTTTGTTTTCAGTCGATATATGCGTCCTAAAAGTCTTGTAAGGCACTAGGCCCAGCGAACTTTATACTGGACATTCTCCTCCACGAGTGTTAGACCCTGAATAAAGAAAGATAGCCAAATCTGTAGCGGACGTCATTTCCTATCCAAGTGGCTATAGCAGCACTGTGGACAGAATTTTCAAATTCTCATTTATGAAGATTTGAATGGGACTGTGTGTGCATGTGATATGATACTGTGTACAGTAAATAATTAATTACAGTTTTCAGTTTACTGGTTTATACTGAAAATATAAAGCGAATAAAGCGATGATTTTCGCATGTCCGTCACTCAATCATGTTGTCGCCTTTCCCATGCCTATACTTTTAGTGGCACGTTTTGCAGTGGCTTGTGTCTGTGGTTGGTGGTTATATTTTCTCAAAATAGTGTACAATCTTTCGTTAGAAGTACCTGTACAATTTTCTTGTGACCGAGTGACAAGACGTAGTACCGTGGGGAAATTTCTTGGCTGCTTTACATGCATCTCCCTCCAGTACTTGAAGCGACAACTTCGATTGCAGAACATGTTTTTCACTGAAACGGTAAGTTTTTTCTGCCATTTGAAGAATTTCCGTTACGCATTCTAAGCTGTCGTGGGTCTCGTAATTATTGAGTTGGGTTAATCGACGAACTCGCCCACAGTCACGCTGTTCACTTGCTGAAAGTGCTACACGGCACACATCACGTAACACGTATTTCCACATAACTTGTTTTACAGTTCTCCCGGCTAGATAAGGCAGAGCTCGTTTGTCTTCGTGTGAAATCTTATTTATGTCGATTGTGTCTAAATTAGGACTTACAGACATGACTGCATCACTGTTGCTTTATGACTTGTTCTATGTAGCCGACGAGGAGCGAAGAATTCAAAATTTTCTGTCTGACAATTGCCTTTGCGAATGAAATTAAAATATTGTGACACCACAAGAAGCCACAGATCTCTCCTAAAACTGAGGCAATACGCAACTACATTATTTACAGGACCCACGCAGTAAAGTTTTTCCGGTGCATCTTGTGGAAGTCTGCACGATGGAACAATGTGGAAAACTTTTTTCAATCAGAAGTCAATTCAGACTGCTAACTACTAGATTGTTGCCGTAATTACTTCCGTTCTCCAGGTGCCTAATTTTTCCAATTCTCAATCAGCGTAATAACACTGAATCGTCTTATTTGCATTCGACAGCTTCACAAACCTGCAGTTTCTTTTTCTCAAGGCTATTACACTACTGGTCATTAAAATTGCTACACCACGAAGATGACGGGCTACAGACGAGAAATTTAACCGACAGGAAGAAGATGCTGTGATATGCAAATGATTAGCTTTTCAGAGCATTCACACAAGGTTGGCGCCGGTGGCGACACCTACCACGTGCTGACATGAGGAAAGTTTCCTACCGATTTCTCATACACAAACAGCAGTTGACCGGCGTTGCCTGGTGAAACGTTGTTGTGATGCCTCGTGTAAGGAGAAATGCGTACCATCACGTTTCCGACTTTGATAAAGGTCGGATAGTAGCCTATCGCGATCGCGGTTTATCGTATCGCGACATTGCTGCTTGCGTTGGTCGAGATCCAATGACTGTTAGCAGAATATGGAATCGGTAGGTTCAGGAGGGTAATACGGAACGCCGTGCTGGATCCCAACGGCCTCGTGTCACTAGCAGTCGAGATGACAGGCATCTTATCCGCATGGCTGTAACGGATCGTGCAGCCACGTCTCGATCCCTGAGTCAACATATGGGGACGTTTACAAGACAACAACCATCTGCACGAACAGGTCGACAACGTTTGCAGCGGCATGGACTATCAGCTTGGAGACCATGGCTGCGGTTACCCTTGACGCTGCATCATCACAGAGAGGAGCGCCAGAGATGGTGTACTCAACCACGAACCTGGGCGCACGAATGGCAAAACGTCATTTTTTCGGATGAATCCAGGTTCTGTTTACAGCATCACGATGGTCGCATCCGTGTTTGGCGACATCGCGGTGAATGCACATTGGAAGCGTGTATTCATCGCCATACCGGCGTATCACCCGGTGTGATGGTATGGGGTGCCATTGGTTACGGGTTTCGGTCACCTCTTGTTCGCATTGACGGCACTTTGAACAGTGGACGTTACATTCCAGATGTTACGACCCGTAGCTCTACACTTCATTCGATCCCTGCGAAACCCCACATTTCAGCAGGATAATGCATGACCGCATGTTGCAGGTCCTGTACGGGCCTTTCTGGATACAGAAAATGTTGTACTGCTAGAGTGTGTGTGCACAAGACAAAATGTCTTGGACTTCCTGAAAAGAAAACTTCGGAACTACACAGTTTGCGGCAATATATTGCAGAATCGTGGATCGGACTGTAAAGAAGAGAGGGAGACCTTCCTGTGAAGCTACGCCGATTCTAACCTAGTAGACACTTACCATAGCCTTCAGTAGAAAGTTGTATTTTGTTGGGTGTAATGCCACTTTGTAATTGTGTAGAGTTGTATTTTGGTTATTATTTCTTTCCATTGTCTTGTACTCTTCTCTCGCTTTTGCCACTACAAGAATTGTTGTGCTTTTTGTTGCTCTTGCGTTTGGAAATCAGTGTAAGCAAAGAAGGCGTTTTAGTTAAATAAAGTGTGTTCAGAGTTGATCGTTAGCTCTTCCCTGCCAACCACAGGGCACTACAAATTCATTATATTACTGTTAATAAATTTGTACTGAGGGTAGAGTTTACAAAATCGCCCGTTGCACTGCCGCACTTGTTATAAATAAAGATGAGCTTTGTCTAGTTTACATGAAGACATTAAGAACGTTACAGAATTTTTTATAATTCATAGCGGGGTGAAACAGGAACCAGTTAAATGTTTTGGAGAGATAAACAGTCTTGACTAGAAAACAGACTTTATTATTTTATCTTTTGGCAATAACGCGTTTCGCCCTCCCGATTATCTGGCACAACAGGTTTTGAACACATAAGCTGCTATCCATGCAAAATGTCTTAGCAGGCAAACACCGTTGTCAATATTTTAAGAACGTTGCGTGGTGCTCTGATGTGAAATACTTTTGAGTACGCTGGAAGCCACATTTAAAATACATAAAAGACCTCAGTAGGTAGTTGTCCTTGTCGAGTTTTAAGAGACTTCGCGCAGTGCCAATGCAGAGTATATGGCGCAGTGCTTTCGAACAAGACACCAAAAACAGTACGAAGCCTACAGAAACGCATCACAAGATGTAAACACGTAAGAAATGCCGTTGTACATGTTTACATTCTGTGATGCATTTCTGTATGCCTGACCCAGTTTCTGGTGTGTTTTCGTTTGCGCCATATATTCTACAAGAGCACTGCACGGAGTCTCTTAAAACTCGACAAAGGGAACTACCTACTGAGGTACATGTATTTCCCGGATATTCAACGCTATTTTATACCAGGGCACCATGCAATTTTCTAAAAATATTGACAATAGTGTTTGCCTGCTAAGACTTTTGCATATACGGCAGTCTATGTGTTTAACACTTGTGCTGGACAATCTGAAGATGCCTTGAAGAACGCGAAAAGCGATATTGGCAAAATATAATAAAGCCTGGTTTGGAGCCAAGACTCTCTCTCTTCAAAAAAAATTAAGATTTTTTTTTTTTTAATTAAAATCAAAGGCCTAAAAGAAAGAAGTAAATATATATATATTTAAACACACATCGCGGAGAAGGTGGCATTCTTCGAAGAAACAGCACTGCACTTCTACTTAAAAGCCGAAGGACGTACACTGCGAGAAAAGGGTTTCGAGAGGAGGGCTGGCAAATGGATCTGAGCACTATGGGACTTAACTTCTGAGGTCATCAGTCGTCTAGAACTTAGAACTACTTAAACCTAACTAACCTAAGGACATCACACACATCCATGCCCGAGGCAGGATGCGAACCTGCGACCGCAGCGATCGCTCGGTTCCAGACTGTAGCGCCTAAAACCGCACAGCCACTCCGGCCGGCCTTCGAGAGGAGGGTGTGGGTAGAAAATTATAGGGATTCGTTAGGTATGAAACTGTGGAGATGAAGGTAGCTGTTAGGTTGAATGGTGGGATGACACGGGTGCGAGGAGTTTGGTGTGTGAGCGGGGTAGGTGTACGAATAGAGATGGTGAGGAGAAAAGGGGACGGGAACCGTTATGTGGAGTAGGATCGGATGAACATTTATAGCGGATAGGACGGATAAATATCGGGACGGTTCTCATTGTCTGGCGGAGTTAGACGGTCGAAGCTGCATTGCAACAGGATATGGAGTGTTAATAGGTTTAGGGAATGTAGGATGTTTTTGTGAAGGCGCGGCAGCAGGAGAAATTTGATTACGAAGAGTAGTAGGAACGAAGCTCTAACATGGGAACAAAGCGTTTCCGTACCCACGGCAATATAGCACATTTTATTCCTCTGTGTTTGAGGAATGTTTCCTGAAAGTTCAGGCATACCTTTTTGTTAAGACTCGTACACAGGATATCACAAACATTATGGGTCGGATTGAAACAGGTGACAGGGATCCACAAGCGATTAAATTGAGTTAGGGAACTAACGGTCGGAAATGCGTATTTATTGTGTTGTCGACACTCAGCGTACCCCACATAATAGTATAATATTGTTCACGAATGAGGCCTCATCCACCAGTGATGGTGTTTTCAACAGCCGGAACAGCTATTTCTGGAGTGAGGACCATCGCCACGCCACCCAGGTCGGTGACCGCCAGTACCGATTCTCTGTCAACTTATGGGTGGGGATTGTCCAAGATCAGCTAATAGCATCTTATTTGCTGCCTCCCCGTGTGACCAGTCCATGTTAGCCGGTGTTCCTCCGAGATATGCTGCCACAGTCCCCAGACTGTAGCCCACGCTGTCGGCAAAATGCAGTAGTTTGATCACGAGTGGTGCACAAGCCCACTTCGATGCTGATGTTCGCGAGCACCTAAACAACTCGTACCCTCATCGTTGGATTGGAAGGGCAGTCGTGTCCCATCCCCCGCACGATATGCTACATCTGGACATTTTCCTCTGGAGTTACGTCAAGACGTTGGTGAATGAAACGAGTGAAGACCTGCGTGCTAGGATCCAAGCCACTGATCTCCTGGTGCAACAGACACCAGGGATCTTTGAGAGAGTACGTCCGAATTTCATGCGCCGTTGCCATGCATGCATAGAGACTGGCGATCGTCACTTTAAACAATTACTATGAGCTACGCTGTTGTTATGCTGTGTACTATGTGTATGTTCGTAACACAATAAATATCCATTCCAACTATCACAATGTAATTGGTTGTGCAGCCACTATTGCGTGCTTCAATTTTGACCCAAAAGGTTTGAGACATCCTGCATGTATAGTCGCTGCAACGATAATTGAAGACAGTAGAAAGCAAAAGAAACTTTAATGCGCTGCTGCATGCTCGGGAGAGAAGAAAAGAGAGAGAGAGAGAGAGAGAGAGAGAGAGAGAGAGAGAAGGAGAGAGAAGGAGAGAGAGAGAAGGAGAGAGCGAGAAGGAGAGAGCGAGAAGGAGAGAGCGAGAAGGAGAGAGCGAGAAGGAGAGAGCGAGAAGGAGAGAGCGAGAAGGAGAGAGCGAGAAGGAGAGAGCGAGAAGGAGAGAGCGAGAAGGAGAGAGCGAGAAGGAGAGAGCGAGAAGGAGAGAGCGAGAAGGAGAGAGCGAGAAGGAGAGAGCGAGAGAGAGAGAGGGAGAGAAGGAGAGAGCGAGAGAGAGAGAGAGCGAGAAGGAGAGAGCGAGAGAGAGAGAGGGAGAGAAGGAGAGAGCGAGAGAGAGAGAGAGAGAGAGAGAGAAGGAGAGAGCGAGAGAGAGAGAGAGAGAGGTGAGGTAGACTATTGACAGGGCTATACATACTGGTGACGAGGGCGGCGACGAGTCGGACGGCGGCGTAGGGCGGCTCGCAGGTGGGCCACGCGGGCTGCAGGATGTACTGGGCGAACGTGAGCGCCGTGATGGCGTTGCCCGTGGGCACGATCACGAACAGCGCCACCCACAGGTACAGGAAGGCGGGCAGCGCCCCGAACGCCTCGCTGATGTACGCATAGTCGCCCCCGGACTTGGGGATCATCGTCCCTGCAACACACAGTGGCGAGTTGTAACATCTCTCCTCCAGTCCTACCTAGCTTACACCAAAATCTAGACACTCAGTACATTAATAAAACTTCCCAGCGTTGACTGAATTGTGGCGTGGACATCGGCAGAAATTTAGCCATGGGTCGGATGGCGAAGTGGGGGATAGGGGTGCAAGACACTAAAACTGCTTTTTTACATTAATCAATTGGTCAGTTTCGACACGTGACACTCGAACTAAATCTTATAAGTGACAAGAAAAAGCTTATCATACCCAGGAAAAATTATGGTTATTAGCAGTGTATGAGAAATCTGTAGTGAACATATACATCAAATCGATGTGTGGTGGAAACTGAACTGAAGATAACTGAAAAATTGCTGTATGAATCTGTGGTGTCACCGCAAGGCACCTCACTTGCTAGGTTGTAGGCTTCAAATCGGCCGCGGTCCGTCAGTACACATCGGACCCGCGAGTCGCCACTGTCGACGTTAGCAGACCGAGCGCCGCCACTCGGCTGGTCTTACGAGACAAGCTAGCGCACTGGCCAGTTCTACAGCCGATATTAATAGGAATGGTTCACTTGTTATAGCTTCAGAGATCTCATTTGCAGACACGCTAGTTAGCGTGGCCTTGAGCTAAGTCAGTAACTGCGACCTAGCCAGGCGCCACATACAGTTTATGCATTTATCTGTATGTGTGAAGCAATCAGAATTGCAAAGAAGTATTCGCAGTTCAGTCTATAACTGCACTTGTAAATATTATTGTACAAAGTCAAGATAGACGTTCACCGCCGATGCTGAATTAAGGCTAAGTATTTAATTGTATTCCAGTCTACTAAATTTCTAATGGTTCAAATGGCTCTGAGCACTATGTGACTTAACATCTGAGGTCATCAGTCCCCTAGAACTTAGAACTACTTAAACCTAACTAACCTAAGGACATCACACACATCCATGCCCGAGGCAGGATTCGAACCAGCGACCGTAGCGGTCGCGCGGTTCCAGACTGAAGCGCCTAGAACCGCTCGTCCACACCGGCAGGCTGACTTTCTAATCACCTAAGATGTTCCAGATACATCCCGTCAAGTATAGTTCATTGATGCTCACGTCAGCCAACATCATCAACGTTGCCATTAATGGCCGCCCCTTGTGATCAGACAGAGTCAAATTGCGTGACTCAGCCGGGTCATACTTTTTCCATGAGGCCCATAGTTCCGCCACATACATAACAGAATCAAGTTCAGTCCTAATTTAAAGTATACCCCGTATATTTTGACAGGCAATAATGCATCGTTTTGTGACAAGTGACATAATAACAATAATAAAATCATTACAAATGTTTCGCATTAATATGTAATCCCCGTCCATGTCCTCCGTGCTCGCTCCTTTGAGATTCCCGCAGGGGGTCGGACGTAACTGTGCACCGCACTGAAGGTGTGGATTCATTGCCCATCGAGGGAAATCAATTATACGAACGCGCACTGTCTGTTCTTTCGAACATGCCCGCACGAGTGATCCACAGCTGTGATGATACATACCATGTAAATTAAAGGCAGAGGATGGAAAGGAAAGGGCTATTGATTCAGCTACATAGGGACGTTATGCGGAATCAGCAGCGACGAGTGAAAATGCGTGCCGGACCAGGATTCGAACCCGGGATTTCCTGCAGGACACAGGTTGCGATAACCACTTCGCCATCGGAACACTGTGTTTATCGCAGACGCAACAGCCATCACGCATACATATAACTGATCCGCCTCGATGGGCATTGAATCCACCACCTTCAATGCGGATGCACAAGTACATTCGACCTCCTGCGGAGGATATGGACGGAGACTGCGGATAGCTGGTGCTAGGTGGGAATATAAGTCAACCAAGAGGCGATAAATACTGTGTCCGGGTGACGGAGTGGTTAACGCAAATCCCTACTAAGTAGGAAATTCCGGGTTAGAATCCCTATCCGGCACACATTTTCACTTGTCGCTGACTCCGCATGAAGTCCTGCAGCAGCTGACATCAATAGTCCCTTTCCTTTCCTTTCCTTTCCTTTCCTTTCCTTTCTCCCCCTCCCCCTCGATTTACATACAGGTACTGCGATTGTGTAGTCGAATTAAGTCGGGTGATGCTGAGGAAATTAGATTAGGAAATGGGACACTTAAAGTAGTAAAGGAGTTTTGCTATTTGGGGAGCAAAATAACTGATGATGGTCGAAGTAGAGAGGATATAAAATGTAGACTGGCAATGGCAAGGAAAGTGTTTCTGAAGAAGAGAAATTGGTTAACATCGAGTATAGATTTAAGTGTCAGGGGTATTGAACAGAATTGGGGAGAAGGGAGTTTGTGGCACAACTTGACAAGAAGAAGGGACCGGCTGGTACGACATTTTCTGAGGCATCAAGGGATCACAAATTTAGCATTGGAAGGCGGCGTGGAGGGTAAAAATCGTAGAGGGAGACCAGAGATGAATACACTAAGCAGATTCAAAAGGATGTAGGTTGCAGTAGGTACCGGGAGATGAAGCTTGCACAGGATAGAGTAGCATGGAGAGCTGCATCAAACCAGTCTCAGGACTGAAGACCACAACAACAACAACAACAATAACAACAACATACTGCGATCGAGTAGTGGTCTGCAAACTACGACCACACGACCGTGTAAATGAGGGGACGTGTTGGTGTGGTTCCTCATGGAACCAGTTTGAAAGTTTCCTGTGTTAACACTAGCTTCCAAGCTGTAGATGCCACTATTTAGTTTTCATGCTTATTTGTTCTCCTGAAGTTGGGTATAAAATTTGGAAACTAATATATGCCGAAACAGAAATGGTTCTACTACAGAGATTGAAGGGCTTGGGGGGAGGGGGAGCTGGATGACAGCCTAACAGCCTATCACTCCCCCTGGGTCCTCCGCGACTGGTTCCGAATTCAAGCAGTCGGCAGACTCGCCAGCGGTCAGACGCGGGCGCGAACAATGGCCTGGGCCTCCCCAGAGGGCGTGCCAGGAGCTCGCGGCGAGGGACGGCCGCCAGCAACAAGTGGTCGCAGCTGCTTTCCAGGTCAAGTGCGCCGGAGGCTGGCAGGCTGGCTGGATGGCTCTGAACGCTTCCTATTGTTCCAGACCTGCCTCAAGCAGCCACTCCTCATGCACAGCGAGCGCCCTTGCCTAACAATCCGCTAGCCAGCATGGAGCTTTATAACACAGGACGCAGAAAGATGTCGCATCGCCACGGGAAAGCGGAATGCTTCCATCACTATACCTCGATCAAAAAATGGTTCAAATGGCCCTGAGCACTATGCGACTTCTGAGGTCATCAGTCGCCTAGAACTTAGAACTAATTAAACCTAACTAACCTAAGGACATCACACACATCCATGACCGAGGCAGGATTCGAATCTGCGACCGTAGCGGTCGCTCGGTTCCAGACTGTAGCGCCTAGAACCGCACGGCTTCTCCGGCCGGCTACTACCTCGATCAAAATGAAACATCAATTAACAGCCGAGTATTGGGGGGGGGGGGGGGGGGTTGCGATTTTGTCCGTTCACGTGTGTCTGCGCACACAATATGGTTGCGGCTGCAACAGAAACATTCACACGCTAGCTTCTGTATTTTACAGTAGCAGTTCTGTGTATTGTGGAACATTCATCGATCTATGCTTTTTGGCACCGACACGTCAAGCTAATATTACTTCTGTGCTTACGTTTAGCACATCAGTATATAAACCGATCACGATATTATTGCACTTGGCTACCATGTCCTTTATCTGAAAGATCCGGTGACGTTGCAGTAAACATGTACATTGGTGACTCAGGAAAACACATCGCGTTGCGAATGATTTCGCGACAGTTGTGCACATTCTGTCAAGTGGTTCAGCGTGTCCTCGTGAAGTATCACGATAAAAACTCCCGATAAGCCGACTAAAGCCCCCTCACTCCCAAGTGCAATAATATTGTGGCCCACTATTGGTTCAGGAGTTCTGTAACTTAATATAAACACGCTGCTCAAGGAAACAATGGAACAATCGAAAACGAATCAAGATTGTTGCATTACCAGCAGCAAACATCGGCTGCAACTGTCTGCCAACTGGCACCTGGGACGTTACAACAGTGAATAGAATAGAAAGTCTGGACAAATTTATTCTCTGTTTGGTTACTGCTGTGGTAGCTGTCTTTTACACAACTAGCTGTCAGTCACTTGGTTATTGTGATCCAGATACAACTAGTCACGAGGTAAACCAGGTACAATAAACGGTCAAGCAAGGCTTCGGTAGTTGAAAATTTGCTAGTACGCAGTGTGAAAGGTCTGTTAGATTCCTTTCATGTTAATTTCTTAAATCTGTTATTTAGGGCATAAATTCCTCTTCTAAATTTACTGTGGTGTTTCTGACTATCTGGGAGGAGACTGCGCAGTGAAACGTGTTACTTTTACACATAAACAAGAACGAGCTGTCACACTACTACACTATAAACACAATTTATATGTAATTCATGTCACACAGTCTCATACGGAACCTACAACCGCTTTCTTTTATATACTGTATATGATAAGATACTGTCATCCCCCTTCCCTTCTGTGTGAGAGGATGAATGAGCAAATGTATTTCTAGTTGCATGCTTGATGGTACCAGACAAGCCTGTCTGCTAGAGAACAGTAGCACCAACGTCGGAACAGGTAGCTACGCTTTCTAAAAGCAGAGAGGTTTCTATTCTTAGTATGGTCCTGTCCATCCCTTGTCATGTTGGTATAGGAAGCTGCCTCTCTGGTCACTTCCGTTTGTATCTGTTAAGCACGCTCGGTAGGGGCCCAGACAGTCTGTCCGTGGTGAGCGTCTGAAGTGGTAAGATCTCTGGCTAAGCGCGTCTCTGCTAAGTCCGTAGGACAATGGATTTCTGAAGTTCAGCCTAACTGAAAATTTAATCACCTTTATTTCAGGTTTAGCTCTAAAATATCTAATGTTATCTTAAATTGCAACGCAGTGTAATTCGAGTGTGAAGTTCAGAATATCTTCCGGTAGTTGCTTTGTCACTACTTTGTGAGTAAAGTGGAACCACGTGTTGATCAGTAACTCTAACTAAGATCATCAATCTTAAATGCGAATGTGCGTGAGATTATAACATCTCGTCTTGATAATATTTTTCAATATAGCAACTTTTCTTTATGTTCAACCCACGTGGGGTGTACTTTGTGAGACCAGTACCACGTGCTTATACAATTGTTTGACCCATCAGGTTAATAGTAAGACGATAGTAACCAGTTCGAGGTTTTTCTTTTGTAAATTGCGTTTCTATGTAATTTATTTTAATTATCAAAATTATTGTGGAGTTGCACTCTTTGTGTAAACCAAGTTGACCATGTGAAGCATGTGGTGTAAGCATCAAAGTAGCCCTCAGCTATTCTTTTCGGGAAGATTTCACAGAGAGTTAGTATGAATTTAGTATACCAGTGTGTGGTAATTTCATGACGGACAGGATTACGCTACGAACGTAATTTCTTTGGGTGAAAATTGAATCGGTTGGTTGTGGTTAATTTCCTCTTGGATATGTCTCAACGTTCTTCTTGTGTTATTTTATGAGTGCAGTGTTGTATGTGGTCTCCCAATCTTGGCTCCCTATTTGATGTGTTCCGTAAGGTTACAAACTCACATTTTCACAATCCTAAATAAGGCACCAGTTTAGTTATGAATCAAGTTTGATATGCTGAAATTTTAACGGAACAATGAGCAATGTTAAAATAAATGTCCAAATATAAACTGATTTATTTCTTTTCATTTCAAATTGTCTTTATATATATCACCGGTTATCGTAAGATGAGTACTAAAAGATTATAATTAATGTTAGTCTGGTTGGGAATTTGGTAAGCTAGACTGGATACCTGGTGAAACAGTTGCGCAATAATGCAAGGTTAACTTCCCCAGATAGCTCACGGCTTTTAACCCGCTTTTATTATCTTGAATATCAGCACCCCAATCAGAACAAATTAATGCAACAACATTACAAATGGCGCTCGAATTAGATGGATTTTTTAATCGTTTTATCGATAGCATTTAACGCTTGAGCATGTTCAAGAGGAAGATGGCAACGGGTGTCAGCGTAGAGGTCACTGCCTTGCAATGTCGGTAAATGTACGGATAAGTGCGCAGGCGCTGCGACTGTTTTAAGAGCAGCAGCCGGAAAATGGTCTTCGGTGGGTTATTTAAGCACTCCCGAATGTCTGGAATGCAGTGAGAGCGTATAGCTGCACAAGGCGGATTGGGGGAATGAGGGAATTAATCGGTTGCATAATGAAACGAAAGCCCTTAAAGAGGTGCATGCATGTACTAAGGCGCAGCTGTCTGACGAGTGCTCTTTGAAACGAGAACGTACTGCGCCCTTTTTCCAATTCTTTGAATGCTTCGTTGCTTCAGCGACTACGCTACACTGTTGCTACAAGTGAGGAAAGTCTTTTAGCGCAATCTGTAGAAAACCCTACAGATATCTCATCTGGCCTAGTAAAGTGTGCTCTGTTAACTGATTCTACGCAGAAACATCTTTGGTACGAAGTTACGATTGCACCGATCTTGTTATGGGAAAAGTTATATATGCTCAGTATGGTCTATGGAAGTTGTGTGACTAATTATCTACATTTATTTTCTTACTACAACATTCATAATAGCTTTTGGAAATTCAGTGAACGGTTTGGTCGAGCCAGTGATCATCGTCAGACTAAGAAAAGGAGATGATAAGAATGATTATACAATTTATAAAATGTGTCGCTTATAGACCGTTTCTACTTGATAAATGATCATTCTTGTTATCTCCTCTTCTCAATCTGTAGATAGTCTAATGACTTTCACTGGCTCGTCGAACTGGTTCCTGCGTTTCGAAAACGAACTGTGACGGTTGCCGCAAGAAAATAAAAAGAACGATATTATTTCTTTTCTTTTTTCCCCACAGTCTTCTTACAGGTTTCACGTGCCCACCACGAATTCCTCTCCTGTGCCACCTTCTTCATTTAGAACAGCACTTGCACCCTACTGTAGCATATCGTGTTACGAACCCTCCAAAGAACGCCTAGTGCCGTGACGAGTACGTGAACGACCGCGCAAGGCTGAAAACAATTGATGACTCGAGAACTGATCAATGAATATTACAGGATGTGAGAGGTTTATGACCTCTTGATGAGGAACAAACTGCTGCTGTATCCAGTATCTGCGCATCAACTTTATTTCCAAGTACCTAAAAATCCAACCGCGAATTAAAAGCACCAAAGTAATTACAGAAAGGGAAGTACCCTTATAATAATAAAAATTCGCAACAAATAGAGATAGCGAAATCTGCAAACAGTCCGCCGCTGGAGCAGCCGTTTCTGCCACATCGTCTTGGAAGGATCGCCAGCTGCCGTCTCGCCCGCGACCGCATTTTGGCCATAGGTGCGCACCGCCATGCTGCAGTAAATTTTAACTGCTCGTTACTTTGCACAGAATTTAGTAATGACACTCTGATCTGGTCGCCGTTTCGGTCTTTTGACGATCGTGAGTATTTCGCGGTACGACAGGCGAAGGAAGTCTGCCACACCCCTTTGTTCCCTAAGCCTAGTTCTCAAGGTTCAGCATTCTACCTCCGATGTGTTCTCGGCTAAGCTGCTGCAGTTCTAGTTGAATGCTCATTCTATATGTCGCTTTGTATATGTGTTTATATTATTGAAGGCATTCCTCAGTTAAGAGTACATCGTTGCGTTCTGACTTCAGCAAGCATTTCTAATGTTACATGTTCTACGTCTTATTACTGTTGCGATTTCTACCAACTTTCCCAGCAACCATACAAGTCGGTGGCTCCCTGCAAGGAGTGATATAGTCCAGGTCTTTCAACGATCTGATACTGGATGGAATATTAATCTGAGATCGCGACGACTTATCAATATTTCAAGACACAAGGGAATTAAAGACATTAGTTGCCAGTGGGCACTGAATTATATCAATGCAGAAAGTTGAAAATTTGTCCCGCATCGGGATTCGAGCCCGGTCTCCTATTGACTAGGCAGATACGCTGATCACACCGCTATTCAGGCACAGTGATCACTGCAGCTGCACTAACTGTCCAAGCGCGCCTCCCGTCAGACACAAATTCTCAACTTTTCCACACACTACAGGTGTAGTGACCGTTGCCTGTTATCCTCATTACTTGAGGTATTTCACCGATTCCCGTAAGAGTTCGAACTGAGTGTGCATCTCCACTTCAGGAATCATTGGCCGTTCTCGTTTTGGAGTATGCTCTTTCGGACGTGCCCAAAAGAACAGACACCACATATTTGTTATCAATATTTATCTCGCCTGCTAGCAGGGAAAACTCTTCATTTAAGCCGCAAGAGTGACGGGAAACGTGTCAGTCAGTCTGGTTCTCTACGTCCTGAGTTATTTGCTGGATTTATCCTAATCTCTGTCTTCCCCTAAAGCTGTTACCCTCTACAGTTTCCTCTAGTACCATAAGGTTATTCCATGATGTCTTAACAGATGTCCCATCATCCTGTCCCTTCTGCTTGTCTTTGTTTATCCCACGTTCCTGTCCTCGACTGTTCTTCGGAGATCCTCCTCATTCCTTGTCTTATCAGTCCACTTAATTTTCTACAATCTTCTGTAGCACCACATCTCAATCGCTTCTACCCTCTTCTTTTCCGGTTTTCCGACTGTCAGTTATTCACTTCCATACAACGCTGTGCCCCAAACGTGCATTCTCAAAAACTTCTTCCTCAACTGAAGGCGTATTTTTGATACTAGTGGACTTCTATTGGACAGGAATGCCATCTGCTTCTTATGTTCTCCTAGCTCCGTCCGTGTTCTTTTGCTTCCAAGATACCCTAAGTACTTCACTTCGTGTAGTATGTGGTTCCCAGTTTCGATAAGTTAATCGTTAATCTCATTTCTACTACTCCACATTACTTTATCGTCTTCCTTCGGTTTACTCTCAATCCACATTGTGTGCTCCGTAGACTATTAATTCCATTCAAAAGCTCCTGCGGTTGTTTCCCACTTTCGCTGAGGGTAGCAGTGTCATCAAGCAATCTTATTTCCGATATACTTTCTTTTATATCGGTAACTGTTTCTTCCATGTACAGATAGAGAAGTCGGGGCGAAAGATTACATTCGTTAGCAACTGTCAGTCAGTGTATTTTTAAGATATCATTAAGAATTAAGTGGTGGCCAATTTACGTTTAGCCGAGTCAACGTTCTGCGACAACACTTCCATTATCGAGTGAACATAATAGTGGACGTCCTGCCGCGGCAACCTTGTGCTCCAATAATCGTGAACTCCAAGGCTGGGAAACGCAACCCGTTGCCTGGACACACACACCTTAACTAGCTGACTTATCCGCTTCCTGCGGCCTTTCCCAGCGGACCCTGAGACGATTATAAAACTGTCCGGTTCCGCGAGCCGCCGTGGGCGGAGATGAGTGCCGCTGCGCGTGGCTGACGTAGGTGCGAGCCTAAAGGCTGACCTTGCGTCTTCCATGCGAGACAACTTGAAGCCAGATGGGTGTTTGCCAGCTAGGGTGCCGCCGCATGACCACACTTCCTTCCCACGTGTCATGCGCACTGTCTGATCAAATACACTGCCGCAAACCAATTGGTGCACTATTTTACAGTTTTCCAAATCACACAAGACTTACGGTTGCAACAAAGCATATGAGGTACATGAAATGATTACATTTACAGATCAATAGCACAAGCGATTCTGAAGTACCAGGTATCGACACATGCTGAAATACCAGTAATAGTACGTGGTGTAGCCTCCACGGGCGCCAATGCAGGCGCTGACTGTCGCATCCATTCGATCGAATACTGTGCCGTGACACGTTATGCAACGCCTGCTCGAACTGTTCACGTAGTTCTGAGAGTTGTTGGTTGAAGAGTCATACGAGTCACTTCTCGTCCCATCACATCACACGCGTTTTCGACTGGAGACAAGTCCAAAGATCGTGTTGCTGCACGTCCTACATAGCACATTGAGTATCAGGAACAGTTTGTGTGGGTAAGCATTATCCTGTTGGAAAAACACTTCATCTGCCTGTTGCAAGAACGGCAAAAGAACAGGTCTAAAAAAATTTTGCACGTACCGAGAGCTGGTTAGCGTCCCCTCTAGAAACAAAGGCGTACGGGAGTTGTAGCTTATCACGTCCAAGTTCATAACGCCTGTCGTGGGGCCAGTGCGTTTTGGACGAATGCACTCTACGAGACGGCGCCCACCAGGTCTACGTCGTACGCGCAAACGACCATCGCTTGCATGCGGGCAGAATCTGCCTTCATCGCTGAAGACCACGACGACGCGTCATTCCACCTTCTAAGTCGAACAGTGTAGGACTAAGCTGTGGCGTGGAAAACGGGCTAGAGGTGTGCGTGCCCATACTCCCACTACTAATAACTCTTTCGCAATAGTTCATCTTGGCACGTCTGGGCTCACAAGCCCTCTTATCTGTGCTGTAGTAGCTGTACAATCTGTCACTGCTGCCCTTATAACACGAGGATCCTGGTGGGCGTTGGTGCTACGTAGACATCCAGAATCACATTGTAGCACAACTGACGCAGCGCGACCAACTTGTGTCGCAATTCTCTGAAAGGACCATTCCGGCACTCGGAAGGCCACAATTTAATCCCTTTCAAACTCGCTCAGTTGGCTGTAGAAAGCAAGACTGCGTCTGCATGGCATGGTTGCCTGCTTGCTTCACACGTTTGCACCACATTGCACTCTGAGCATTCCCTATTAAACACAGATGGCGCTCTGGCAGCTATGTCACTACGTTGTCTGCTGGCGGACGACGTTCAAAAAATTATCAGAACATCTGCTATCCCCAAGGTGGGATACGCCATCATCGAATGAAAATCGACGACGTCTTTCAACGAGGTTTTTTTTTTTTTTTTTTTCATCTGTGTGTATCAGGACACCAGGTAGTGGACATTGTTAAGGCTTAGACTCTGCCGTGGATGACATTTTGAACGAGGTTTCTGGATATCTGCGGAGGAATGGCAGCCCAGTCTTACTCAAGCGCCGAAACCAGAGATGGTAGTCAATGCGAGACTCTGTTGTCTGGGACGAAGTTTACGTTCTAGTTCATCCAGAAGGTGCTCCATTGGGTTCAGGTCGGGATTCTGGAAAGACCGGTCCGTTTCACGAACGTTACTATCCGCAGTCCATTCCTTCACAGGTGCTCCTTTATCACGGGGCACATTGTCATACTGATCTAACGATAATCGTACCCGAACTGTTCCACTAGTCTATGAATACAAAAAGCTATAAATGTGTTCATGTCCTTCCGCATTCCCTGAGATTTTATGAATTTCCTTGAGATTTCCCTTATTTTATCCATGTAACATGTAATTTCTTAAGAATTCCAGGTTTTCCACAAGAATCGCCACCCTGACGAATGAGGTTTTCGGACAAGAAAGAGTGTAAAATTGCGCTTAAAATATAGGCTGAGCGCAAGTCAAATAAGTAAGAAAGAAGTGAGAAATAGCAGAAATGTGGTTAACCATGAACGTTACATAAAAATTGAGCACTATGAAGTAAACGAAGTTAAGGAATTCTGCTACCTAGGCATCAAAATAAGGCATGACGGACGAATGAAGGAGGACATAAAAAGCAGACTGGCACAGGCACTGACGGCATTCTTGGCCAAGAGGTGTTTAGCGAACCTACGCCTTAATTTAAGAAAAACATTTCTGAGGACGTACGTTTGGGTCACAGCATTATATGGCAGCAAATCATGGTCTGTGAGAAAACTGGAAAAGAAGGTGACAAGCGTTTGAGATGTGGTGCTACACAAGAGTGTTGAAAATTAGATAACTGTTAACATAAGAAATAAGGAGGGTCTCATCAGAACCGTCAAGGAAAAAAAATATATGTAAAACACTGACAAGAAGAATAGACGAGATAAGAGGAGATCTGTTACGGCATTAGGAAACAACTTGCATGGTGCTATGAGAAGCTGTAGAGGGCAAAAGCTGTAGCAGAAAACAGGTATTGGAATGTATCCAGTAAATAATTGAGGACGTTGTTTGTAAGTAATACTCGGAGATGGAGACGTTGGCACAGGAGAGGAATTCGTGATGGATCGCATCAAGCCAGTCAGAAGACTGATCATCCTATAAAAAGATACTTTCTGCTTATGACGCAGTCGTCTATAATGCGGCATTGCATGAATAAAAACTACAGAAATATTCCGTCAGATGTCGGTAACATTTCAAAGTGGTGCAAAGATTATAACTTGCTTTAAATGCACAGAAATGAAAAATCTAGCACAAATTCCACAGTATCCTATTGCTACAATTTCACTATTCGCGATTAGAAATTCAACAGGTTTTTCACTCAGTCACGGTCAATCATTTTATTTGTGTGTACAACCTTATCTGGTTGTAATAGATTGTTGCATAGTCATACACTAAAGAAATAAATAATTCACACCAGAAGTTTCGGATAGAATAATGAAGCAAGGAGCAAAGTATTTTGTTGTGATGATCAAAGAAATAGTTTCCCTTCACGGAGGCATGAATTAACCTACCACAGGCAGCTGGTGTTCCGTTACCCGGATAACACCACTGTAATACGTGTTGCCGCGTCGTAATGCAACAGGCGTTCCAACAATGATAGACGAATAGTACTATCTGGCGAGCGAAGCAACAATAAGAAAGAAAATTAGGACTGAATGTCCCACTTACCACGATGATATTAGAGACGGAGGGCGTGCTCTGACTGGACAAGGGCGCGGGAACAAATCAGCGGCGTCCCTTGGTAACATACCACAATCCTTGAGTTGACTAAGCATGAAATGGATAGCGGGACGAGGATATGAAATGAAACAATCACAATTGTACGCTCCACTAATTGAAGTATTCTGTTCTCTCTTCCTAAACCACACAAATTTAATGGTTCTGCGAACACAGCAGTTTACGAGGATCGTTCAATAAGTAATGCCACACTTTTTATTTGTTTTTATTTTTTAATATATTAATATACATAGACAAACGTCATTGAGGAGCTTCACATTTGATGTTTGTTCTGTGCGCCAGTGAAGTTTCGAATTGTTCTGGCAGATGGCAGAACCCTAATACAGAGTCAAAATGGTGTCTACATACGACTCACGTTACAAGCAAAGTGCTGCTATTTAATTATTGTGTGCAGAAAAAGAAACCGTGGTGAACACCCATAAACGTTTGTGCGGAGTGTATGGCGGTGCTGCAGTTGATAGAAGTACAATTGGACGATGGGTTAAGGAAATCACAGTCTCAGGAAATGCAGAAACAGAGCTCCATCCACGCTCGGGACGTCCTGTCACAGCCATTGCTCCAGACTTGTTGAATGGTGCGGATGCCATTATTCGTGCCGACCGGTGCATGACAACTCGATAATTGGCTCTACAGTTGTGGGTCAGCATTGGAAGTGCGTCTACAATGATCGACACTCTCGGGTATTCAAAGAGGTGCTTACGACGGGTTCCACGAATGCTCGCAGAGTACTCCAAGATTCAAAGAAAGGCCATTTCATCTGAATTGTTGGAGCGTTTTCAGACCGGCGGAGAGGCCTTTCTGTCACGGATCATAACGGGGACGAAAGCTGGGTGTACTACTTTGCGCCGGAAACAAAAAGGCAGTCAATGGAGTGGCATCGTCCTCATTCACCACAAAAGTAGAAATTAAAGACAACCCCCTCTGCCGGAAAAGTTATGGTGACAGTCTTCTGGGATTGTGATGGCATCATTCTCGTAGATGTGATGCCAGGGGGCTCAACCATCAATTCAGAGGCATACGTGGAGACTCACTTAAGAACAGTTAGTGTTCGATCGGACAAGAATCCAGCAAAACTCTTGCTCCAACAGGATAATGCACGCCCACATCCAAGTCTGAGAACCCGGGAACACATCGCCAAACTGGGTTGGACATCATTGCCTCATCCACCGTACAGTTCAGACCTGGCACCCTCGGACTTCCATCTCTTTGGTCGGCTTGAATATTCTCTCTACGGGGAACCTACTTTCAAGACGACGAGAGTGTCAGCCATGCAGTGAAAACATGGCTACGCCTACAGGACAAGAGCTTTTACCAGCAGGGAATGCATGCTCTTCCACAATGTTGGTGTACGGCCATAGAACGTGATGGAGACTACGTAAACAAATAGGACATGGACAAAATATGCTGATGTATATTGTTACCAAATTCTGACTCTTAACAATAAATATGTTCTGAGAAAAGAAAATGTGAGGCATTACTTATTGAACGACCCTCGTATGTCACTGCTGTCATTTGCTGTTACGTACAAATTCAATTACTATCACGTTCATATGTTAGTCTTGACATTGAACGAAATATAGTCGGCACAGGACACTTCGAATATTACAACACTATCACAGCGATCTCCGGGGAGCACCATCATTATAAACCCTAAGCATGTAGTAATGTTATTTGATGTAGGTTTAAAAAATTTCTGCATCAGCTGAAGCGTTATTGCACGAGCTGGTGCAGAATATTGAAATATTGCATCAAGAAGCAGTATCGTATATGTGTAATGCTTAAAAAATACCATACTTTTTTTACCATGGACACTCCACAGAACACCATATTTTTCATATAAAGCAGGAAAACAGTTTAATAACACACAGAAGACTGAAGATGATGATGTGGAATATCTGTGGGGAATGAAAAATAATGGAATTTCGATATGAATATTTCGCTGGAAACACAGATGTTGAAATAGCTTCAGCATTTGAAAGATAATTCACTTTACCAGCTGACGTCTGAGGAAGAAAGTCACGTGGAAAACCAATGCAACGACCAATAGATACGACCGAAGCATATCAGGATACTTTTATCCTATTGCCAGAAGAAGATTCAGGCAGGACCAAGGATTCACCATGACGTACGATGAGTAACAACGCTCAGGCAAGGGAGTTTCTGGTGTTGGGCGACATCAAGGGAAGTGCTACTTGCCGCTTGCAGGTAGTCTACGTGGGTGGCACAACGTCGAGTTGAGTGGGGGGAAAAGCGGAGAATGGTAGGGAGAGGAGAATGTGGAACAAAGGAGGGGAATCCGCAAGTTTCAGGTAGAATCCCCAGCCAGGGAGGCAGGTACCAAACACACTTCCACACAACGTCCCACCCCGATTCAGCTTCCATTCCTCATACCGTTGAGAAGACAGTCCAACTGTCTACAAACACAACTGCAGCATAATGTAGCTGCACAGCGCGGCTCCTTGGGTGACTAATACAGGAAAAGATGAGTTCGCGTCCTTAATAGCCATATATATCAAATGCGGAAGGATACGAGGAACGAGTGGATAAAGTAGTCATCTCCAGAATAAATTTCTTTTATTTGACGTCCGTGGCCACAAACTTTTAGGTCTTCAGACTACCGGTTTTATATTAAAAAAAAAAACAGATCTGAAGATGGTCACTGCAGATCGAAACCGGGAGTCTGTGAACCTATAAGTTTGTGGCCATAGATGTCAAATAAAACAAATTTATTCTACATTTTCGGATCACTGTTTCACTCGCGACCATGTCGCAGCTTGTGAGTCATCTTCAGCTTAAGTGAGGGAGCATTCCGTTCGTTGTGACTTTCAGGGATTTTTCTTTTCGTAATTGATGAACCGTCGCAGGTACATTGGTTCTTGATGTGTGCACTGCAGCCTTTGTAGCTGGATTCCTTCCTTTTTTCTATGAACTACATGGAGTATTTTCTGTTCAGTTTCCGTGGGCAACATCTGATAGTCTACGTGAGCCGTTTGAAGAACGTGGTGTTATGGAGTCCATGTTTGGAAGTATTTCTCTACGTTACTGTTTGCAGTCAGCAATCTGCAGGCGCTCGCCCCTGGAAGTGATTCCCCCTACACTGGGGCGTTCGGGTTCAACCGGGTTTTACGATCTGGAAAAGACGCCATTGGGATGGCTCTTTGTTAGCCACGCCTGGAAACACACACTTCACAATGCAGGCGACAACTCAATGCTGCATCATCTAATTAATCTAGTCACTTAGTCAGCCTTTCACTTCACCTGTCATGTCAATATGTAACCAAGCATTTTTAGAGATTCTGTTACGACTTACACATTTTTATTTTCATACTGACCAACCAGTATCACATAACTTCAGTTCTTCTTCTTTCTGAGTTTCCAATTTTTACAGTACACCATCCTCTCCCCTTGTCTTCCTTTCTTCTGTCCATGTTTTAGATTTCTTGTTTCCCCTGCCTTTAGTGTTTTATTCCATAACGGTTTCTTTCTGTTATTTCCGATTCTTTGACTTTCTTTTTAGTTTTCTTCTTATTTCTGTAATACATGCTATTGTTGGTTCCTTTTTCCAGAAATACAAGAATATTGGTATCGTTTGCCTGTGGTCATGCATTCGCTAGAGGTGTCCAAAGAAGAACAGTCTTCACCCTACTTTTGATATTTCCTCTATATTTTCGTAGGTCTCCTCGTGACTTCTCATTTTCCAACCAACTGTGGTTGGTATTGCACCCATCATTTTTCTAATAATCCGCCTTGCAAATACCTCTACACTGTCCAGCTTCTCCACCATTAAGCATTCACATGCATAAAACTATTCTGCTCTTACAGTTGACATTACAATATGCGTTATGTGAGTCGCACACATTTTTTTGGATTCAGGACCTCAGTCTGTAAAAACGGAACCCTTACAGGACCGTTCTGTTGTCCGACTATTAAGAAGCCTTTTTCTCAGGAACGGGTGGATGTATCAAGATAAAATTGATATCACATATGAATGTCTATAGTCTCTTTTAATCTTCTAAATCAGTGCAATCAAAAGATATGGCCATTTATGTGACATGTTTTGATACGCGAAAACTCACTCATCAAAACCTATGGGATACTTTCTGTTGACCTAAAATCATAAAATTTGGCAAGAAGCAAGGTCTCACAATATAAATAAAGGAAAAATCCGAAATACGTTAATTTGTAACTATATAACACGAAAAAATATTTTTTGTCATTTTTTATCCGTTTGTTTGTCTGTCCGTCTATTGACATCCCTTCTTCTTTGGAAGAAGTTGACATATCAAATTCAAATTTATGTCATATACTATGGTCACAGTCCCTTGGCGGCGTAAAAATTTTAACCTTCTAAGTCAATGCAATCAAAGGGTACGGCCATTTATGTCATATATTTTGATACTCGAAAAACTCATTCATCAAAATCAATAAGTTACTTCCTGTTGACTTAGAATCATGAAATTTGGCAAGAAGCGAGGTTTGACAGTACAAGTACAGCGTAGTACAGTACTGTACAGTAACACAGTCTCTTTGCCCTTAGAACATACATTGCATTAATCATCCGACAAAAGCATAATAGACTATATGTAAACCATAAGACTTACGATGTAGTCATGTTTTAGTAAGTAAAAAAAATAGTTTATTAAATCATTGATACCTACATACATAAAATTAAGTCTCTTTTTTCTCGTTAGTCTCAGGAAGTACTGTTAAGACTTTGATATAGTGTTGAATTCCCGTAACCGATATCTTGCACGCATCTACATCGAAAACAGGCAAAAGTCGTTGAGGTTCTCGATTACCAGGATGGACGAAATATATTTTCATGAAACCCTTAGTGTGCGAGTCCTAATCCCACTTGGCAATATTTTTTTTCTTTTTTATCTTCGTACTGACCACCTTGGACCACGTAATAAGTTCAATTCTTCTTCCTTTTTTTTGTTCTTTGCGATATATTGTTTAAGCTATTTTTGTAAAGTACATTTCTTATTGCAATTACTTTTTTGTCAACCCTTATGCTCTTTCCATTTTATTAACTCTTACATTTACCGCAAAATTTTTAGTTCATACTGCTCCACAGTTTCTCCAAGACATTTATATTTGTTAATATGCTCTAGTTTACCTGTTTTTGTGTCGTGTATCATGGTGCGGTTTTTAATACAACATGAACTTTGTTTTTTCAACAGAGATTTTGAGACTTGTCGTATTCGTTATTTTTCCAGAAGATTTAGTTGAGTAACATCGTCCATCAGATTTTCTGAAAGTATTGCAAAATCGTCTCCACAATCCAGGCTGTTTATCTCAGTTCCATTTGTTTTCCTTTCAAGATTTTTTTTATTTTTTTAGCTCAAAATTCCATATCCTTAAAATTTTTTTCTAAAATGCAGATAAACAGTCTAACACTAATTTTTACTTCAAATGGCAGAGATTCTCCTCCCATACATTTAACTTTAGACATCGTAATTGTTATATTTTCATAATTATGTTTGCTGATTTTGCTTTATATTCTCTAACGATTTCTTCTATTGTTTATCTGTCTACTGAATCAAATGCTTCCTTAAAATCAATAAATGATACAATTATAGGTTTGCTGGTTAAGATCTTCCTTTTCGATAACCACCCATTATCCCTGTTATTTTTCTTAAGCTTCAACTCTGTTCAGGAGAATTTTTAATAATATTGTGTATGCCACTGACAGAAGTAACACTCCTCTGTAATTGTTCAAATTTTGTTTGTCTCCCTTTTTTATTTCGGGTGGATCACTGCGACAAGGAAGTTTCAGAAGTACAGCTAGAAAGAGCAAGCAGTAGATGATAGACGCAGAAAGTGTGCGGTTCGGAAAGAAGACCATATTACACCTTGACCCCCGCTGAATATTAGAAATGACATGCGCTTGGCTCCAAAATTCTACACCAAAACTTGGTACAGCACCATCAATAATGGAAGAATTTCCTGCTTGAACTGAAAGCACAAGCTGCAGACTTTCCTGCATACTAGAGGCACGATCCTCTCACTCTCGTAGAAAACGGAAAATTAAAAATTTACTGGAACTGTAGTATAATAATCGATAAGTAGTCTTTTGTTATTGATAGTGATGAATGACACTAAATCTTGTTCTTGATAAACGGAGATATACCCAAAACTCATAATTACCAAACCATCTGCAATAGGAAGATGGCTAAATCCACAGATGAAGCACACACGGTAAAATTTCATGTGGCAACAAGTAACGGTACACATTGTCCCTGCAGTAATATTGGACACCTGCTTTACCTCAAAGAGGATCGTGAAGAGCCTACATGACCTGAAACTGCATCCGTCGCTCATTTAGCGACTGCAGAAGGCAGTCGCACTGAACGCCGGCAGAGTAGTTCGTCGGCTTGTTGGAGAACATAGATAGCATAGATAGCATAGTGATAACTTGTTTGAAGAATTATTATTACGTCAGAACGGAATCAAAATTAGTGAGCCAATAAATAACAATAATTGCAACTTCCTATTACATAATCATCATTCCGATACAAACAGTAGCTTTCTGGCTGATAAAGTTTGAAGTATGTTCTTTGGTCAATTGGGCGGTATGTCTATTTTCTCTCTGTGGTGGGATGGGAAACCAAAGTCTCGTCACGGTCACCATTATGCTCAATAGGTCTTCTCCTCCTACATCGTAACAAAAACGAAAGTTCAGAAGCGGAGCTATTATTTGTCCTTTGTGGTACTCAGAAAGGAATTCTGGTAACTAACGTACACATAACTTGTGGTACCATAATTGACGGACAAACTCATCAAAAACTCAGAGAAACCTGCGAGAAGTTGTTCGACAGGAGAGGTGTTCTGAATTACCAATTTCTATAACTTTTTCCGTTCAATTTTATGAACCAGTTCATTGCTGATTACACACAGATGGCTTCTCCTGTCATCATCATGAACATTTATCCCGCTCTTGACCAAACGACACCTCTGATGCACAACTACTCCACTCATCATATTCGGTCCGTATGGAGCACGAATTTCGCATTAGATGTAAATAGCTTTGAGATTTTTTGCCATTGTAAACCATATTACACAACGGAACGCACATTTGACGGGATTTTCAATTGCAGTGTTCGTTCTGAATGGCTACTGTAGGCGAACGAGAAGCGATGTGGTTTTAGAGCTGTTGCAGCTCGAAGCGCAATGAGTGCAGTCCGTATAGTGACCGTTCTATTTCGCCCACTACTTCCCATGCTACATGAAAACGGATGTCACTTTCTGGATAGCACTCATTACAGAAAAGTGTGTCCTATCAACAATTTTTTGAGTAAATTTAACATACTATAATGTATTATTGTGTATTTTGGATACAAGAGTGCAGCGCGGTTGGGATATTTTATGTGCTACACTACCGTCTGCAGTTTCTTGTAGATATGGCTCTAAGCACTATGGGACTTAATATCTGAGGTCATCAGTCCCCTAGAACTTAAAACTACTTAAACCTAACTAAAGTAAGGGCATCACACTCATGTATGCCCGAGGCAGGATTGGAACCCGCGACCGTAGCGGTCGCGCGGTTCCAGACTGCAGCGCCTAGAACCGCTCGGCCACACCGACCGGCTCCTTGTAGATATAAAAGGTTGCCCAATCCCACAGAACTAAAGACGATCAAATGTTCAACCAAATTAGTTATAAATATAAATGTTCAACGGAAACGGTGAAATGAAAGTTTAATTTAAATCTCAACGCAGTTGCGGAATCTTTCGTTACGGGCATATCGGCAATTCTTATAATACTAAGTTCCTGTCATATGCATGTAATGCAAATGTAAACGTCGTATGGCATTGTTGTCAAGAAAATCCCACGGGGCTGGTTCAGCCGCCTGACAGGAAGGTGTTCTTCAAGTGGTTCAAATGGCTCTGAGCACTATGGGACTCAACTGCTGAGGTCATTATTCCCCTAGAACTTAGAACTAGTTAAACCTAACTAACCTAAGGACATCACAAACATCCATGCCCGAGGCAGGATTCGAACCTGCGACCGTAGCGGTCTTGCGGTTCCAAACTGCAGCGCCTGTAACCGCACGGCCACTTCGGCCGGCTGGAAGGTGTTCTTCCCCAGCGCCATTGACCTCTTTCCTTGCGCATACGTGACAGTTGTATCATACGTGTATTCATGGAGTACAGGTGAGGGTAATGGATGCGTGTATAGCGTAGTGTTTTGTTTACATTATACGCTGCTGATGAGAGGAGGGATTCTGGCTACTCGTCTCGAGTAACACCTTGCATATATGTGACATTTGTGTCGTATTTATGGAGTGTAGGTGAGTTTAATGGATGCGTGTATAGTGCAGTGTTATGTTTGTGTTGTAGATGATGACGATGGTGCTGCTGCTGCTGATGATGATGATGATGATGATGATGATGATGAACAAGAGTGAAGGAAGAGGGTGAAACCCAATTCCAGCAGGTAGCCAGCCCCTCTAGAAAAGCACCAAGAAAGCCGCAGAGCTTAACGTACGAATCTGATGAAAGGATCACCATCAAAAAGTAAAGACTGGTCATGAGGCACTGTATGCTACCACTTCTCCTCCGCTTGCCGGCCAAAATATGGCAGCGAAATTATTTTAATTCACCACCAGGACTCGAATCGGTTTACCTCCGAGTCAAGCGCCACTGCACAGGCGTTTGTCAACGACTTTTTTAAAAAAAAAATCTCATTTTGTTCGTTACTGGTTCAAATGGCTCTGAGCACTATGGGACTTAACCTCTGTGGTCATCAGTCCCCTAGAACTTAGAACTACTTAAACCTAACTAACCTAAGGACATCACACACATCCATGCCCGAGGCAGGATTCGAACCTGCGACCGTAGCGGCCACGCGGTTCCAGACTGAAGCGCCTAGAACCGCACGGCCACACCGGCCGGCTGTTCGTTACTTTTCTTCGCATTTGTTCAAGTCGGACGTCCTATGACACCTGTTCAAGTTCATCATTGATCCATTCATTCAGCTTTTGTCGCAGAGGGCAGGTAATCCTCTGACCGAACACGCCGAGTTACCGTGCCGGCGTGACCACTGCTACGGAGACCGGCAGAATTTATGTTACACTAACGGAATTGCATGAAAGCTGAAAGGGAATAATGGAGGGAGTCGATAAATTTAACTAGTACGAGGGAGAGCGAGAAATTAAAGGACACAGTTAACAGAAGTTGGAAGATAAAAATGTGATAGCAATAGAATGAAACAACATACTCAAAAGCTTTTGATAATGCGTGTAACATGCATTATCGGCATATAAACCAATCGGTTTAGTAACTTACTAAAAGGATCTAAGCGATGCGAGCGTTGTCTTGTGATGTAAACAACAGTATAAAAAAAACAAAAAAATAAGGTTACCCAAAGGTTGGTGGTGATTTCATTAGTCTGTAATCATAACTGAAAGCGATGTCTGTACCCAACATGCGAGTAAACAATACAGAAGCTTACACTGAATTGGAGAACACTGAAGTTCATCATCAAAGTAACCTTAAGAAAGAAAAAAAATCCTTCATCTTTATATCCCAGAAGTTGACTTTCATAATAATCCAGAAAAATATCATTAACAACACAGTACGTCAACTTTTAGCACTACTGTAAACATCCTTAAAACATTGAATTAATAAGTTACATTTTTCCACGGCTTAAGAGTTTCCTCTGTATAAATGCTATACAGAAGGCCAGTTTTAACCCAAAAAAAAAACCGAGTGGTATTTTTTCTGCCAATGTGGAAATAGTAGTTGTGGTTCGATGCAGCCCTCCACGCTAAGGTGGAAGTGCGACAGTTTAAAAAAGAAAACGAAAGTTTTATATACTTCGTGCATTTCATTACGAAAATCACTGTTCTTGAGCACAGTACTCGCTTGACAATGTGAACAAACTATTTGGTAAAGCACGCATTAATTTTGTAACTATGAAGCAATTCGAAGAGAGACTGCGCACATAGGGGAAAAGGGGGGGGGGGGGGGGGGAGCGCATAATGATTCCTCTGACAAAATGAATTACTTGAAACCGGGAACGTGCGGTTAACAGTATTCAGAAATGACTTATCATATAATGTGTCAGAGTAGCTGTTTCGGAGTGTCTGTGTTCTAGTGTTTTACTTTGCAGCTTGCGGGAAAATCCAGTCATCCAGAGCGATGGTAGTAAGTGAAATACTGAATTCTCATATATTTGTATGTTTCTTGATGATTGTGAGAAAGAGTATTAATAGGGTTGCGTTGGAGGGAAGCGAGAAGAAGCGGTAAATGTGACGCTATTATTGATTCGCAGGCCTAAAGACATTGGTTCAGTATGTGCGATTATAATTTACTCACGTCATAAATAGCATAGCAAATAATAAACCACATTTGTCTCACAGTGATCGGACAACAAGGCACAGTAACTTAGCAGCTGGCTGTTTCCGCCGAGCATCTTTTAAGAAATCATTTGTGCTTGGTCAGACCCCTACTTCTTTAATGTTTCCACTTAACGCAGTTTTCTTTTCCCAGTAGAATGTTACTTTGGAATTGTTTCACTCAAATAATTTTGTTTTTAACATTGTAAACGGACTTTTCATTGTTACGGACTGTCTGTGATCGTTTAAGTTGTAAATACATTTACGTCTACAAATGTCTTCACGAGCAAGAGAAGAAATCCCCTATTGTGAGGAACATAACGAGTGCCTTCTCAAATATTCATATCTACACCACACCCGTGAACGCAGAAGCACTGTCTCTTAACACACAAAGTTCTTCTCTGCCATTCCTCAGCACACGCCAAGAGGGTTGGGTTGTTTGGAGGAGGAGACCAAACAGCGAGGTTCTCGGATTAGGGAAGGACGGGAAGGAAGTCGGCCGTGCCCTTTCAAAGGAACCATCCTGGCATTTGCCTTGAGCAAATTAGGGAAATCACGGAAAACCTAGATCAGGATGGCCGGACGCGGGATTGAACCGTCGTCCTCTTCGGTCACACGCCAAGAAACCGCGCGACCGCTACGGTCGCAGGTTCGAATCCTGCCTCGGGCATGGCTGTGTGTGATGTCCTTAGGTTAGTTAGGTTTAAGTAGTTCTAAGTCTAGGGGACTGATGACCTCAGATGTTAAGTCCCATAGTGCTCAGAGCCATTTGAACACGCCAAGGCAATGTCACCACATATACAGACCTATCATTTTGTAGGTAAGAAGTATGTTTTCATATTGACAAAGTGGCCTGATGGTAAGATTTTTCATCTCGAACATGTAACATTAATAAAATTCCAAGCTTGATACCAATGAATCGTTTATTAACATTTATTAATTAGAAGGTTTGTAATTATATCGATAAAGCTCAGATTACGACAGCCCGCACTAGATCTTCGATTGCCAGCAAGATTAACAGATTATACCGGTGACTCGCAAAAGTAAAATTTGTGGCAATAGCCGGAAGATTAACTGAAGACGGTAATGAGTGAGGAAGGAGGAAGAATTAGGGATGGAGCTCTGTTGGACAAGAATGGAAAAAAAATTGCCCCGGTCTTGCTGAAGGCAATATCCCAGTATTCATTTGGAATAATTTGGAGAAATTACTGACGATATTTATCACAGTGACGCGCATACGATTTCAAACCCACTACTGTGCAACAAAGTGTCGACACATCTCTGGGACCGTGTGCAGCGACGTTTCTGGTTTTGAAGGCTTTAGTACGTGGAATATGGAGTTATTACTTGACGTAACCTTCGAGGATAAATGAGAGCATTACACCTACATAATAATAACAGCTATCCACGACTCGCGACCTGTTGCAATTCCCGCAGCAAGATAACGACTGGTGCTATTTGATTAGCGTTGGCTCTCTGCCACGAGTCGAGGAATACTGCAGGCGACCTTCACAACGCACCACGTGATCATTAAGCTGATCGTCTCTTTGATAATAACCTCAGTGGACATTCGTGTGGTTAATTCGTAATTATTTCCTCGCAGCCAAGACTGGTTTTATTTTCACTCTACATTTCGCAAATGATCGAAGGCGGTAAACAAGGTATATATTATGTCTTGCTACATGTCTGAAATGCGTTCTGCACGGTACCACGCTGATAATAAAGTCGAATACGGCGTATTGGTTCAAAAATGGTTCAAATGGCTCTGAGCACTATGGGACTTAATATCTGAGGTCATCAGTCCCCTAGACTTAGAACTACTTAAACCTAACTGACCTAAGGACATCACACACATCCATGCCCGAGGCAGAATACGAACCTGCGACCGTAGTAGTCGCGCGGTTCCGGACTGAAGCGCCTAGACCGCTCGGCCACCCCGGCCGGCTTTCTGCGTATTCGACTGGCTCAAACAGTGTTTGACTTCTGAAACCCAGTAAACTATACTCACGGTGAATGCTAGACTCAGAAGTAATATAGATTGTGCCCAAGGACGCATTACAGGACTACTAATGTTCTCAATATACAAAACGAATTTCTCAGATAGGGTTACTGGTCCCGGCGGAGGCTCGAGTTCTCCCTCGAGCATGGGTGTGTGTGTGTGTGTGTGTGTGTGTGTGTGTGTGTGTGTGTGTGTGTGTGTTTGTCGTTAGGATAATTTAGGTTAAGTAGTGTGTAAGCTTAGGGACTGATGACCTTAGCAGTTAGGTCCCATAAGATTTCACACTCATTTGAACATTTGAGATAGGGTTGGCAGCGCTCAGACTGTTTACAACGTGTCTCCAGGAAAGTATAGGAAATTAAAACTATTTGAACATAATTTCATCTTGGTGTACTGATATCCCTCTTTACATACGTGATACTACAGGATAAAGCCCCTTAACAAATAGAAAGGCCGGCCGAGGTGGCCGAGGGATTCTAGGTACTACAGTCTGGAACCGCGCGACCGCTACGGTCGCAGGTTCGAAACCTGCCTCGGACATGGATGTGTGTGGTGTCCTTAGGTTAGTTGGGTTTAAGTAGTTCTAAGTTCTAGGGGACTGATGACCTTAGACGTTAAGTCCCATAGTGCTCAGAGCCATTTGAACCAAATAGAAAGGGACCAATAGAGTCCAATAAAAAGATTAGTTGTTAACTTCTTGAGTCTCTCACGATGTTTAAGCAGCTAGAGAAAATAGCATAAGGTGGAAAAATGCTCCTACTGCAGCACAAAAAGGCAAATATGCTCCTTATTAAATGTGTGACTGAAAAGTGGGGTACCAGATGCCTCATTCTATCTTCCTTGTACAAACATTTTGGCATGTGAACGTATTCGCGCTCTTTTTAACATGCAAGCCACCTCTCACTTCCACAAGCTCCCTTAACTGTAACTCGCTTACACCCGCTAGACTATCGCTGTGAAGCGCTCGTGCCTATCCACTCCCACTTGCCTATTCTCACTCACTCATTCAGTCCAACTCATTGCCATTATCTCTGTGTGTCTCTCTGTCACTGTCTCCTGCCTCCCAGCAACAGTCTACTTCTGTCCTACTACTACTGTCTCCTCTCACTGTCAAGGTCACCATCTCGCTCTTTCTACTACCTCATTGATTCCTTCCCACTGCTGCTGTCTCTTCTCATTCATTACCATCTGTCCCGGGCGGTATTCACAAATCCGGATTTCTCACCCTCCTCCCATCTCTAGCGAGGTGTTGCTAAGCGTGAACCTGACCTAGTCACGGTAGGGCCGATTGGTACGCAGCGCCCTCGTTATTCCGCAAACACTGCCTGCCGATAAAAGCCGTGCCCCTCTTATCGGCTAGCGTCACCTGTTGACATTGGTCTACATGTCACTCGGCTATGCCCGCACGTAGAAACTAAACATTCACGCGGGAATTCCCGCCACTTGATGCAAACAGGTCCCCTGCGTAAACGCTGATACAACACGTCCGTGGTCGATATTCCGAAAGATTTAAATTCGGCAAGTTGATAAAACACTAGGAAAGCCCAGTCTATCTCCATATATGTTCGTTTACAAAACATTGCTGCTTACTGTCGTACGACTGAGTTTTTCGTTTATATTTGTGCCCATGCAACAACTTGCAGAGAAGAAAATGTTCACACTTGCTGGTATAATTGTTTTGGACGCACGTTGTAGCGGAGTCTGAGTCAAATTAGGATTCCCCGCCACATAAGATCCTTAATATCGAGTTTCACCGGTAGGGTGCGACCTGTCAAACAACTGCCGAATGAAGTGCGCCGTGGTGAGATACTGGACTCTTACTCAGGAGGACAGCGGTTCAAGTCCCTATCCACCCATTCAGATGTAGGTTTCCCGTGATTGCCTGAAATCGATTAAAAATTGAAGTTGTGAGCGAGCATCATGAGTCGTGCCTGAATAGCTTAGTGGGTAAGAAAAGGCAGGGTGCCAGATACGAATTCCTGTATAGCACCTCCGAAAGGAGCGTTCTCAAAAATGGTTCAAATGGCTCTGAGCACTATGGGACTTAACATCTGAGGTCATCAGTCCCCTAGAACTTAGAACTACTTAAACCTAACTAACCTAAGGACATCACACACATCCATGCCCGACGTAGGATTCGAACCTGCGACCGTAGCGGTCACGCGGTTCCAGACTGAGGCGCCTAGAACCGCTCGGCCACTCCGGCCGGCGGAGCGTTCTCCAACTGTGCTGTAATGTGAGCGGAAAATACATTCTGGCGTTTCTTTCTTGTTTGCATTTGCTGGACCAAAGAGTGATCATGGCCACGGAAAGATTTCACTCGCCGATAGCAGTGATTCATTTGCCATCCCACAATGTAAAAATCATCGCAGAGAAATATTCTGCACTACAGTGGATTCGGAGCGCATTCATCATTAAAACTTGTATAGTAGTCCGGAGACAGCTACAGAGAATTGGCGCAGAATGAATTGCAGTCACTCGGAACTGAAAGGAAATGCCATGTTCACTCTTCCAGCGAGAACAGACGAACGAATCACTTGAATAATTGATGTCCAGAAAAGTAAGTGTTAAAACGGACAAACAGAAGAAAATGGGAAAACTTAGCGTTCTTTTCTTATGGCAGTAGGAATGCATTAATGAGAGAGTGAACAGTGCTGAAGGACTAACCTGTCTACCTCACATACCGTAGGGCAGTGGTTGTCGATACGGATATACAGTAGGCGTAACACGCTAACAAGCGAAGGAAAAATGCTCTGTATGTTTTGGTATCTTAAACGGGAACAATACTGAACAGAAAATTAAAGACAACAGCTTTAACTTTTTTCCCTTCTTGCATTATTTTATGTGCTAGGGCTTTTTTGGCAATACATAATGTTTTCAGATACCTAATATTATCAACGTGGTGGCTTGTATAACTACGATTTCTGTAATTCCAATTCCACGAAAACGGTTATGATGAGTTTTATTACTACAAGAAAGATGTCACTGTGTGTGTGTGTGTGTGTGTGTGTGTGTGTGTGTGTGTGTGTGTGTGTGTAAAATCGGACTTCCGGCGGGAGGGGCCGCGTAATCCGTAACATAGCGTCTCAAACCGCGCGACCACACCGCGCGGCATCACTATGTGAAGAAAATTTCAGATCGCACTGTCGGATGTAGCATACAATTTCAGTTCCAACGATACACACTCGTACAGTATTTGCAAATGCAGGGGTGAGGGTGCTGTTGACGTATTCTCATTTTCTCTGAGTTTTAGCATCCAAAATTGTATTTCCTACAAATAATGAAACAAACTTATAAAGGCTACATAGAAGCCTGTATTAGCGTCATACATTGACATCTTACACACTTGAAGAAAGAAACTTATTAGGGATAGGAACAATACTACGCAGTAACGAGTACTATACTCTGATGTAATTCACTGTGTGTACTACAAGATAAAGAACACATGTGCGAGACTGATTTATTAAACGTCGTCTTTTCCCGAGTAACAGCCTTGCTACATGACACGCTTGTGCCATTGGTCTTTATCTGGTACAAACAACTTTTACAGCGTATCCCACTTCCAGTTTGAAAGCTGTGTACCTCTACAGTAGCAACGGCCATCGTATCAAATTATAGACCTCCGAATGGACGCTTCATATGCATCAAGAAGGAATATCATTTTACGTCAGAGCTGGAGAATTTATAGATGGCGACAGAAATTTTGAATTCTGCCTTTTAATATGGACGACATGAAAGAATGGGCTGGTACATTTCCTCTATGTGTCTCCTTTGAAAAAAAAATCTTTATTGATTCATAGAGAACTACACACGTACTTGAAATTATTCATTATCAGATTCTCCCACCGTTAGTATTAATTAATGACACATTGCTTTGATAATTTCACAAGGCAATGTGCATCAGTAAAACGGCAGATAGACAGCGGAAATCGTGAAACATATTTTCCTTTTAATGCTTGATCACTAACGGCTTACAAACAACAGTAGTCTATTTATAGCTCCGAGCAACCATACCTTCTGGTGCTGCTCGAGACTGCCCACTGTTTTGAAACTGTATCAAAACCCGGGGTTTATACCAACCAACATATGGAGCTGTTGGCGGATAGTATCTAAACGCGGCCCTAACAACGAAAACAGACATGCCACTTCCACATCGTGATCCCCTAACATTCTAGTTATTTTCTCACCTCTGGAAGAAGATTTACGTGATATAAATTGGAAGACTACATTTCGGTCTGAAAGGATTGTCTGTTATTGTAGAATGTAAAGGTCCCTGACGGCCAAATTTTCTGCTTTATTTCAATTTAGGTTAGGTTTCGATGTAACTGATCGTCATGAGAAATGATGTCTTGCTAAGCTAGTACATGAAACATAAAAAATCTTCTAGCCAGGAGAGACACTTTAGAAAGACAACCAACATCACAAAACTGTGTGGTGTATATGTTTTGAGAGTGCTTATCTTTGCTACAAGGTTTTCTTCATGTTTATGCACTAATTTAGCAAGGCCAATATCTGATTATAGTCATTTAGATCGAACCGGCTAGAAAATAAAAGAAAAATGTTGGTGGTCAAAGACTGTCCTAAACTCTGTTTCCTTCACTGTGAGTATGTCACATTTTATCAAAATGACTGACAATACAACAAAAACTAAAATCACATGCGAGAAACAAACATTCAGCAGTTGTTATCACACGGCTTACGATGACAAGGGCTTCCTCGAGACATTTCCACACATTACGGTCTTAGCGATATACATACATGATGCACTCCCGTGATTTACGTCATCTACCCACCTATTACGTTCACGTCTCGAAATTTTAATATTTCTTGGAACAGTGAATACACTTTGGCAATCTCCTTATAAATCTAAGTTCTTCATGATACCACGTGTTCGTATCATTTCGTATCGCTTCATACTACACTGTCGAGTCACATTAATGTGACCACCGTCTATGTTCGACGTTGACATACAATAACGACTCACAGACGGCGGGTGGAAGCAGTAATAGTGATGGGTACACAGGGTGTTACAAAAAGGTACGGCCACACTTTCAGGAAACATTCCTCACACACAAATAAAGAAAAGATGTTATGTGGACATGTGTCCGGAAACGCTTAATTTCCATGTTAGAGCTCATTTTAGTTTCGTCAGTATGTACTGTACTTCCTTGATTCACCGCCAGTTGGCCCAATTGAAGGAAGGTAATGTTGACTTCGGTGCTTGTGTTGACATACGACTCATTGCTCTACAGTACTAGCATCAAGCACATCAGTACGTAGCATCAACAGGTTAGTGTTCATCACGAACGTGGTTTTGCAGTCAGTGCAATGTTTGCAAATGCGGAGTTGGCAGATGCCCATTTGATGTATGGATTAGCACGGGGCAATAGCCGTGGCGAGGTACGTTTGTATCGAGACAGATTTCCAGAACGAAGGTGTCCCGACAGGAAGACGTTCGAAGCAATTGATCGGCGTCTTAGGGAGCACGGAACATTCCAGCCTATGACTCGCGACTGGGGAAGACCTAGAAGGACGAGGACACCTGCAATGGACGAGGCAATTCTTCGTGCAGTTGACGATAACCATAATGTTAGCGTCAGAGAAGTTGCTGCTGTACGAGGTAACGTTGACCACGTCACTGTATCGAGAGTGCTACGGGAGAACCAGTTGTTTCCGTACCATGTACAGCGTGTGCAGGCACTATCAGCAGCTGATTGGCCTCCACGGGTACACTTCTGCGAATGGTACATCCAACAACGTGTCAATCCTCATTTCAGTGCAAATGTTCTCTTTACGGATGAGGCTTCATTCCAACGTGATCAAATTGTAAATTTTCACAATCAACATGCGTGGGTTGACGAGAATCCGCACGCAATCGTGCAATCACGTCATCAACACAGATTTTCTGTGAACGTTTGGGCAAGCATTGTTGGTGATGTCTTGATTGGGCCCCATGTTCTTCCACCTACGCTCAATGGAGCACGTTATGATTTCATACGGGATACTCTACCTGTGCTGCTAGAACATGTGCCTTTACAAGTACGACACATGTGGTTCATGCGCGATGGAGCTCCTGCACATTTCAGTCGAAGTGTTCGTACGCTTCTCAACAACAGATTCGGTGACCGATGGATTGGCAGAGGCGGACCAATTCCATGGCCTCCACGCTCTCCTAACCTCAACCCTCTTGACTTTCATTTATGGGGGCATTTGAAAGCTCTTGTCTATGCAACCCCGGTACCAAATGTAGAGACTCTTCGTGCTCGTATTGTGGACGGCTGTGATACAATACGCCATTCTCCAGGGCTGCATCAGCGCATCAGGGATTCCATGCGACGGAGGGTGGATGCATGTATCCTCGCTAACAGAGGACATTTTGAACATTTCCTGTAACAAAGTGTTTGAAGTCACGCTGGTACGTTCTGTTGCTGTGTGTTTCCATTCCATGATTAATGTGATTTGAAGAGAAGTAATAAAATGAGCTCTAACATGGAAAGTAAGCGTTTCCGGACACATGTCCACATAACATATTTTCTTTCTTTGTGTGTGAGGAGTGTTTCCTGAAAGTTTGGCCGTACCTTTTTGTAACACCCTGTATAAAGCGCGTCGGGAGAAAGCGGAACGCAGTTCAGTCGTCACAATGCGGAAACGAAACGAGTTATCTGACGTCTAGAAGTGCATGATTATTGTCTTCCGAAGCAAGGGTGGTAACCTTTTCTAAACGGCTAAGTTTGTAAACATTTAGCGAGCCGCTGTGGTTATACTGAACAAGGCAATATCCAAAACTGGCGGCGAGGCAACTGTGGTGCGCCAAGAGCCACGCATTACAGGGAGGAACGACTGCAGTGATGTGTACGGTCGAATAGACAATGCAACAGTTGAGCAGCTGAACCAAGGGGCTATCAACAGAGTCCGCTCAACGACCGTCCAGCAAACGTTGCTGCGTACGGGCCTCCGTAGCAGGCGCCTCGTTCATGCACCCATGCTGGTTACAGTTCATCAGCGGCGAAGGCTGGAATTTGCGCACCAATAGCGCTACTGGACGTCCACTGAGAGGCGACAGATGGGACTTCTCAGATGAATCAAGTTTTATGCGCCATCGGACGGATGGCCGCTGGCATTTACGACATGAAACGTCGGAAAACAAACAACCCTGAGCAACAGGCGTAAGAGCCCAGGCCGGAGGGCATTCCCTGGGTGATCTCGTCGTTCTGGAAGGCACAATGGATCAAAACAATTATGCATCTATCCTAGGGAGCCTTGTCCATCCTCGGTACGACGGCATCTACCAGCAGGACAATGCAACATATCACACAGCTCGCAATGTTAGAGCGTCGTTCGAAGAGCACCAAGATGAGTTTATCGTACTCAACTTGCCACCAAACTCCGTGGATTTAAACCCAATCCAGAACTTGTTGGACCACCTCGATTGGGCTGCTCGTGTCATGGATCCTCAACCGAGAAACCTATCCAAGCGGCTCCAAATCCCCGTCGGTACGTTCCAGAATCTCCTGACTCTCTTCCTGCACGTCTCGCAGCCGTCCGTATCCCGGGTTCGATTCCCGGCGGGGTCCGAGATTTTCTCTGCCTCGTGATGACTGGATGTTGTGTGATGGCTAAAATGGTTCAAATGGCTTTGAGCACTATGGGACTTAACATCTGAGGCAATCAGTCCCCTAGAACTTAGAACTACTTAAACCTAACTAACCTAAGGACATCACACACATCCATGCCCGAGGCAGGATTCGAACCTGCGACCGTAGTAGTCACGCGGTTCCGGACTGAGCGCCTAGAACCGCACAGCCACCGCGGCCGGCTGTTGTGTGATGTCCTTAGGTTATTTAGGTTTAAGTAGTTCTAAGTCTAGGGGACTGCTAATCTCAAATGTTAAGTCCCATAGTGCTTAGAGCCATTTGAACCATTTGAGCCATTTGAACCCAAAACGTTGTAGCCAGAAGAACAATGAAATGCACGTCAGTATGTACTTTTTTAGAATACTATCCAGTAAAACCGCTCAATTTAGTATTTCCAAGTCTACTTCGAGTCATGGGAAGGCAGATATTCACACTAATGAATCAGGAGCATAAAAGCAAATATAATAGTTTCACTGGTAAGATGGAAAAAATCTGCAGGAAATTGTCAGTGTCATCTTCTGTTAGTAAAGACATGCCCTCAGGAGGATGATATATGCCAACGGAAAGGGAATCACAACCGACTTTAGACCGTGCATGTCAACCTATATTTGTAGCCACTTCAGTATCAGTCAGTTTCGCAAATTACACAAAATGTTTCTTCAAGCACGAGCAAACAGTCTACGCTGTCTGTTGAATCTCTGTCAGACGTTCAACCCGCAGGTCCACTCGACTCGGTGTTACCCAGACTACCGTTAGTTACTGTGGTAGTGTTTGAAACGGCAGAGATGACAACTACATCATCTGCATCAGAGTCTCTTCTAGATTCTGAATCTTCTGCATGCTCTTCTCAAACCTCTGCCCAGCAGTTCATTACACAATCAGCCAGAACTTCATTTGCCATGAACCTCTGCCACCTTCATGAAGTCACACTTGTTGTGGTCTTCAGTCCTGAGACTGGTTTGATGCAGCTCTCCATGCTGCTCTATCCTGTGCAAGCTTCTTCATCTCCCAGTACCTACTGCAACCTACATCCTTCTGAATCTGCTTAATGTATTCATCTCTTGGTCTCCCTCTACAATTTTTACCCTCCACGCTGCCCTCCAATACTATATTGGTAATCCCTTGATGCCTCAGAACATTTCCTACCAACCGATCCCTTCTTCTAATCAAGTTGTGCCACAAGCTCCTCTTCTCCCCAATTCTATTCAATACCTCCTCATTAGTTATGTGATCTACCCATCTAATCTTCAGCATTCTTCTGTAGCACCGCATTTCGAAAGCTTCTATTCTCTTCTTGTCCAAACTATTTATCGTCCATATTTCACTTCCATACATGGCTACACTCCATACAAATACTTTCAAAAACGACTTCCTGACACTTAAATCTATACTCGATGTTAACAAATTTCTCTTCTTCAGAAACGATTTCCTTGCCATTGCCAGTCTACATTTTATATCCTCTCTACTTCGACCATCATCAGTTATTTTGCTCCCCAAATAGCAAAACACCTTTACTACTTTAAGTGTTTCATTTCCTAGTCTAATTCCCTCAGCGTCACCCACACACATAGATTTAAAAGTAACATTCAATTTCGTGAGATATTTGGCCCGGTCACCATCAATGGACCACCCTGTATAATCCTCGCAGCAAATACATCGTATCCCTCCACCCTGTTAAAACCATCGTGCCCTAACATAGCCATAAAAATTTGGTTTTTTAATCTAATATTCCTCAGGCAGTGCTACTGCGTCTTCAAAGGCACATATTCCAGTTAATCCAGTTTTACAACATCAACACAAACAGCGGTTTGATGGAGGAAATAACGACTTCACAAATTGTTTGTGAGCCTTTTTATCATAATCTGACAGTATCATTAAGAATGGATAATTTATTTCTGAAATGTAAATCATAAATTTTTACGCTCTATTCCTGAACTTATAGAAAATAATGAATAAAAATACGTTTCTCTTTACTCGAATATATTTCACCACAGGTGATGTCTGAGCACCACTTCGTTAAAGACTGCATGCTGTATTTATTTAATACAAAGGTCTGCGACTGAAATTTACAGGTTGTCGCAGGAAACACGACGGGTAATATAAAGTACATTAGACTGTTGCTAAACCGGCCATTCTTTGCAAATACAGGTGCCGAATTGGCGGAAGTGCCGGATTATTAAGAGAATCTTAAATTTAGTGTAAACACATAGGGACTATTCTTTGTTACATCCAGACATACGTTCATTTTCACAGAAATTCAAAAAAAATATATACATGTGTGAAATCTTATGGGACTTAACTGCTAAGGTCATCAGTCGCTAAGCTTACAGCCGGCCGGGGTGACCGAGCGGTTCTAGGCGCTGCAGTCTGGAACCGCGCGACTGCTACGGTCGCAGGTTCGAATCCTGCCTCGCGCATGGATGTGTGTCATGTCCTTAGGTTAGTTAGGTTTAAGTAGTTCTAAGTTCTAGGGGACTGATGAGCTCAGATGTTAAGTCCCATAGTGCTCAGAGCCATTTGAACCTAAGTTACACACTGCTTAACCTAAATTATCCTAAGGACAAACACGCACACCCATGCCCGAGGGAGGACTCGAACCTCCCCCGGGATCAGCCGCACAGAAATTTTAGTCCTTGGGTGTGCATATACAGAAGTATCACTCGCGATGAAACACGTCCCAAATTTTTAGTTCTCGTAATGACGATACGTGACGGCAGTATGCTTTATCACACAACGGCTTTACAAGCATTACATCGGTAGTGCATGTTTCTGATTGTTGCGTAATGAAGACGTCTGCAGTTCCAGCACTAGCAATGTGAGATAGCTTCATGTTCCCTCCTCGTATGTCCTCTTTTTCATCTCGTTCATAGATAGTTCCCCGTCCAACAGTGTAGTCAGAAGAAACGGCTTTCTGCGAAGAACTTCAGTTCAAATTATCTCGAGTTTCTTCTTGAGATCTAGCATAACGTGTTTCCTTTTAGAAACCGCGATACTGAACCCTAAGGAAAGCGACAATTTCAAGCAAGTATAGCATTGTTTAACATTGTAATTAATTAACAACATTGCTGAACACGAGAATTAATTATTTTGTGTGTCATTTTTTCCTTGAGCGACTAGAGGCTGGAGGTGGGCCGGATTACTGAGAGGGCGGACTACTGAGTGCCGTGTTAGCGGGAGTTTAGTGTAGTGTGCCGTTGACAGAAATTTAATGTAAACAGTAATGATAAATAGAAACTTATTAAGAACATCGCAATGGACGTTGTTACACGGCAGGAGCAACTGTAACTTCTAAATGTAAGTGACACCTCGAAAACGCTACTGAAAACGCATTAGAATGGTTTCCATTCATTTCACTGTCTTCGTTTTGCCGAGAACACTGCTGCTTTCATGAAATGAGCGCAGTAGTGATAATCCTCACGGGTTCCATATTCACGTATTATCCGCATTCGTATTCAAAATCAATATACGCTCGCTGACGATGTTACGTCGGTGGTGAAGTATGTTTGGGTAAAAACGAACACAAATTTCTGTTTCTGGTAGAAAGAGGAGGTGGAACAAAGGTTTTGTGTAGCTGTTCTGCAGTATAATTTTCGTATTACCGTCAAAGACAGGTAAGTTTTACAATCAAAGATCAATAATCGTAATCAGTACCGTGTGACATAAATAATGCTCGAACTTCAGTCTGCTGTAAATGCTTTTTCAGTAGGTTCATCCATTTTCCTTCTATTTGCTGATCTACCTCACCGCACTTCGAGTCTGGTCTACAGAGAAAGTACACACCAACTTTTCAGCCGCACCTGGTTGGTATTTTTGGAATTACGTTCCTAATGCGACACTGAGTGTTTTATGATTGGAGTTTTCCGCGAAGACTGCAAATTCGTAACAGGTTTAGCTGAAAGCTAGTAGCCTTCTTTAGCAAACCAGTTCCTTGTACACCGGTTAAACACCACCAACGAGTTCGATGTGCAGAGACCTTGGTGCACATGTCACTTTAACTCTTCCTTTTTTTTCTTTTAAACCCTCTTTTTTCCTATCAGAGCCCCACCTACATCAGATATATTCGTACGTGGGGACTTCGGAAAGTGAGTTACATAGATCCTCCCACGCTAAGGCCGGTGCACCGTAAGAGCGGCGCATTGAAAGACGATAGCGCAATGCCGGATTTCCCGCAGACGTAGTTCTGCTGCGCTGCGGATAATACGGTAGGTGCATCACAGTGCGTGACTGAAACGCCTCAGCAACTGGATTCGTACCCCAGACGTGAAGTACGGGGGACAGTAGGGTTCTTATGGAGAAAACGTCCAAACAGCACACAGATTCGCCGTGTAGTTCTTGCAGTTTGTCGAACAATGCAAAGTTGCGTCGAACCGCAGTGAAATGGTGCAAACAATTTAACCAAGGCCTCACGTTGGTGATGCTGACTGGGAAGTCCAGATCTAGGACCATGCCATTTTCAACTTTTCGGTGAACTGAAACACCATTTGGAGGAGGGGTGGGGGAATAGATTTTCCATCGACGAGCGTTTCTCGAATGGGTCCGTGAGCTAGGAGCGGATTTCTGTCCTCGAGAAATCAAGCAATTGGTAGAAAGTTCCGGACGTTGTTTGTAGGGACAAATGAGTGGGATAACAATAACGACAGACATATGAATCTGTAAAGCATCCACAGTCATCACTATATAGGATAATCTGTCCCTAATGACGTCGTCTTCGACGAGACGTAAAACCATTACACCCCTTCGTTCCCTCATATGGAACAAGTCCTTCGTGGCTGTGAGACCAAGTCAGAATCAATGAAATCTAAACCAAAGTTTCGTTACCATTACTGGGTTTGTAATGAGGGAATGTTGTATGCATCTTAAGCAATTTAGGGCTATCCCTAGTGAAGTCAATAGCAACAGTGCCGGAACGTGGCTGCTGACACAGAACTATAGCCCATAGTGGGTCTGTGAAGGAGAACGCAGGCAAGACGCTGTTGCAGTGTATACCGAAGTATTGTTTTTACAGTGTTCATGACCTTTATCAGGAGGTATGGCAGCAGACATGGAACAATTCAAAGACCGCAGCTTAAAAGGTAGGCGGCCGAAGGCTTCCGGCCTTGTCGAAGAGGACAGAGGCGCGAACAGAGGTTCAAGGTATTGTCTTGTCCTTGTGGTGGGAGAACTACCCCTAAAGGCGGAAGAATCAACAATGACATGAGGACGCAGAAGCCAACGGAAACCACAGCAATAAAAACATATAACTTGTATCCACAGGACGTATGGCCTGTAATTGAAAAAGTGTCATGACGAGTTCTCCATTGGCAAGAGATTCCGGAGGCTTACTCAGTAGTAAATATGGACTCAGGTCACAATGCAGTACTGGTGACGAATAGACCGAAGTTAAAGAGACTAGTCAGGAAGAATCAGTGCACAGAAAGCTGGGAAATGGAAGTGCTAATGAATGAAGAGATACAGTTGAAGTCCTCTGACGCTACAGATACTGCGATAATAAATAGCTTAGTAGAGAGTTCAGTTGAATAGGACTGGAAATCTCTAAAAAGTGCAATCACAGAAGTTGGAAATGAAAAGATATGTACAAGGAAGTTAACTGCCAAGAAATAACGGTTAACAGAACAAATTACAGCTGATCGATGAAAGGAAGTGAGACAAAAATGTTGTGTGAAATAAAGGAATACAGAAGTACAACGAAGAAAATAAATAGGAAATGACCATCGGAATCACTGAATCAGCATACAAAAAATTAAAAGGAACTTCGCTGAAATCAAAAGCAAGGTTGTCAACGTTAAGAGTGCGATGAAAATTCCACTGTTAAATGCAGAGGATAGAGCGGATAGGCGGAATGAGTAAACTGAAGGTCTATGAGCGCGAAGACTTGTCTGATGGTGCGACAGAAGAAACAGGAGTCGATTTGGAAGAGATAGGGGATCCAGTGTTCGAATTTAAAAGAGCTTTGGAAGACTAAAGATAGGTTAAGGCAGAAGAAATAGGTAACATTTCATCAGAATTTCTGAAATCATTAGAGTAAATGGCAATAAAACAATTATTCACATTGGTCTGTAGAATGTATGAGTCTGGCGATGTACCACCTGACTTTCGGAAAAATGCCGGCCGAAGTGGCCGAGCGGTTCTAGGCGCTACAGTCTGGAACCGCGCGACCGCTACGGTCGCATATTCGAATCCTGCCTCGGGCATGGATGTGTGTGATGTCCTTAGTTAGTTACGTTTAAGCAGTTCTAAGTTATAGGGGACTGATGGCCTCAGAAGTTAAGTCCCATAGTGCTCAGAGCCATTTGAACCATTTCGGAGAAATATCATACAACCAAATCCGAAGACTGCAAGAGCTCACAAATACGAGAATTATCGTACAATCAGCTTGAATGCGCATGTTAGTTAGAAACAAAGGCCTTAATTTGAGGAATAATTTTCTGAGAACGTACTTGTGGAGTGCAACACTGTATGGTAGTTAAACACGGACTGGGAAAACTGGAACAAAAGAAAACCGATGCATCTGAGATGTGGTGCTACATAAGAATGTTGAAAATTAGGTGGAATAATAAAGTAAGGAATGAGGAGGTTCTCCGGAGAATCGTCGAGTCTCGAGGAAACGAATATATGAGAAACAGCGGCAAGAAGGATAGGACGGCAGGACATGTCTTAAGGCATCAGGGAGTAACTTCCACGGTACAAGAGTGAGCTGTAGAGAGAAGAACATCTCTGAGATCAAGAGGTTGGCACAGCAGAGGAACTCGTGGCGGCCCGCATCAAACCAGTTAGAAGAGTGACGACTCAAAAGAAAAAAAAAAAGAAAAAAAAAGAAAAGAGAAAAAAAGACGGCTACACGAAAGTGAACATGTTGGGAGAAAATAAAAGTAAAGCCACGGGCGAAAGTTGATGTTTCCTAAAATCCGTTTTGTAAATTTGGAGAACCTATGTCGGAGGAGGACACTGTAACCTCCTTCCATCTTATACATCGCGTAGAGAATGATATTCTGGTAAGGGATACACACAATAAATTTTTTCTCTATACATTCGTGTATGGAATACGGTACGGGGTGGCTCTTACTATTCCAGTGTATTTATGTATATCTACCGAGCTCTGACCTTGAATGCATATTCCTGTACCTCAAGGAATGAGTACCAGCAGCAGAAGTGAACAAAACAGATTAGTTCACACAATGTGCACTAGTTTGGTCCTACTCAGTCGAAGAGTGAATCACGCTGTTTGCCAGCACTGCTAACATGTAACTGCTGGGCGCTCCGAAATTTCATGACCTTTGCGGAGTTTAAATCCCGCCTGGTCGTTCGTATTTAAAGCTCCCGTCGTCTGCTTTAATGTCGACTCACACTCGTTATCAGGCCGACACCGAGTCACGAGACGTAACGCATTCTAACATGGAATTTAAATCGGGTCAATCTCTCTGGCCCTCAACGCAGTGGAATGCCACAGTTACGTCACGTGAAACATTGTCAGCGGGAAAAGTTGTTCGTTATATGACTGTCTGATGCAACACATCCCGTTCTCTGTCAGTATCAGACATTCACTTGTTCCCAACTATCAGTCATGTCGATGGGTTTTACGCCCTCGTCCCTTAGAAATCTTTCTAGGTTTTTGTTTTTCTATTGATTAGTTTATGTCGTGACTGTTTGCTGAGGATGTATCTAAAGTTAATGTCATTCATTGTAGTGGTTTTTCGTCGAAGCAGCCTGCAGAGGCGTCGCCAAAGCACTGCGAGGAGGGTGTCTACAAACAAATTTTACCTCAATACATTCATGTATGGAGCACGATAGGGAGTGGCTGTTACTGTTACACAGTACCAATCCGCCACGCAATGTAGAATGGATTCCACTGTATATATGTAGCTCTGTGTGTACCAACCTGTGAAGTCGTACGACCTTGAACCCATCTTCTTTTGGGTGTTACAAATCTTGCTAGGTTCTGTGGCACGATTTGTAGAAATATATATGTATACATGTATTGTCATTGTTTGATTCCTTACACCATTTGGGTTCGGGCGGGCAGCCAATCACTGTACTGGTACTGACCGTTTTGCATGCATTTTACCTTTAAAATAGCGTGCTGACAAAAATTACTCTCACACATTACTTGAGACAGTGATATCAGTGAGTGATCTTAGTTTGATACGTTATGTTCCTGTACCAGGGATATTGTCTGTCGCTGAACTGTTTTTAAGAACTGATTGCGCTTTGATGGTTTCCGTAATATAATTATGCTGCGGTAAGCAGAAATTTGAAATGTTAAAATAAAAAATACGTCATTAGCGAGGGTACAAGGATCGTATAAAAGCTGAGGTTGTGCATGGAGGAGATATCCAGATTAGGGTCTCCTGGGTTCGTAAAAGCATTTTTACACAAAATGTGGAATTGCATACCTACTGTGTATTTTAAATTACAGGTTCTTTGAAGATCAGGGTTTCTCCTCGGTAGCAAGTGTTTCCAACAAAAACACGGCTGTTATGTTCATGTAAATGCGATAGCGGCGCTCTTTCCAGAACAATTCTACATTTTCTTTTACGTACTGCAAACACCATGCTCCGTAAAACTTAATGATGTAGTAGATGAAGAATCATAATATCTTAAATACTCGGTCGAAATGAATGAAAGTGCGGGAGCATGTAACCAGAGGTCTCCCAGTCGTGCTCGGCTCCGCAACACGAGTCAGTCGAAGGAACGGATAAATGAAATATGTGTATGGTGTGTGTGTGTGTGTGTGTGTGTGTGTGTGTGTGTGTGTGTGTGTGTGTGTGTGTGTGTGTGTGTCAATGAGAGAGCAGTTGCGATTCACTTGGTGGTGTCTTCAATCAAACATAGCCCGGAGGCATTTGGATGACTTGACACGTGGAAGAATGATCAGGAAACTGGAAGGAGGAGGAAATGCTATGAGGGTAGCTCAGGAGTTTGGTACTGCTCACAGCATTGTTTCACATGCACGGGGAACATCCTGAACCACAGGCACTGCTGTCTGAAAGAGAGGTGGTGTTCGACCACTGTCAGCTACAGCAGCAGATGACGGCTACACTGGACAGCAGAGAATAAAGCGGGTGCAATTACAACCACATTTACCAAGACTGAAATGCACGCATTCTCTAAAGTGGCATGGCGACTTTATGTTGGTGGTCTCTTTGCGTGACGACCATTGACACAACCACACCGGCGGCACCGTTTACGATGGTGCCAAGAGCATAGGGACTTGACCAACGAAGAGTGGGGTCGCGTGCTCTTCGCCGATGATTCTGGACGTATCCTCGTATAGCTAGAAGTGAAATGCAACCTGGAACTCTGTCGAACATGATAGTTTCGGTGACCCAGGTGTTATGATGTAGGGAGGCATAATGTTGAAGGATGACCATACCGCATCGAAGAGTACAGGTTGAGCAACTCTTGGATCGAATATGTATGGTCCACGTTTCATCAAGATATTTTACTTTGAAGTGACAGATCGTGCGGAAGTTACTTTAGTCCCTAAGTTTTTCACACACCATTCTAGGTAAGTACTCACACTGGGTGGAAATACTCGAGAGAAGTTTCTTTTGCCTATTCTGAAACTTCCACCTGTAATGCACTTTCTTTTACTGTTTACTTGTTTGGAATAGCGTAATTGGAGCCATTGTTATTATTTTTACATGTGTTAAAACTTTAATTAAGAATTATCCTAAAATCACTGTGAGTGAAGCACGGCTTTGTAGTTCGACAATTTTGTCAATGGAAAATCGTGTAGTTAGAGATATCGATTCTGATGACGCAATTTTAAAATTGTCTGCACTAAACGTTAGAATGAAAATATTGACGTATCACTAGAACTTTGTTTGTTCTGCTTCATTAATAATCACGTGAACTGAGTATAAAATTTGCTTCCCCTTGCCGAAAAAGATTATTTCATGTTTTGGTTTTGTGGTGATGGGATAGGTTAAAACTCTGCACCAAGTGCCATGCTACCTAACTACGCACCGACCCTCCCCCTCCACTCTCCCACTTATACACGTGCGCGGGCGAAGAGGGAGAGGGATATGAATAAGTTTCTTTGGGGAAATAGGCCAAAAAATTAGTGCTCCCGATGATCATTTCTCTTTCGATTTCTTGATATTTTTCCTGCAACCATTTCGGTTTAGCCTCCCCGCACTTCCTAGTTGTTTCAGTGAAGACATTTGACAGCCCTCGGCGTTGAGCGTGCCAAGTGAAATAAATGTAACCACCTAATAAATATGCTCTTTTCTGTTATTTGTTAATCGATAGGATTAACATACAAATAGCTTATTTGCTAAGAGATGTTTGCTTTTAATCTTTACTGATTTTTGAGGGAAAGAACTGAAGTAACTTTCACATGATGCGTCATTGTCAAGCAACATAGCTCGACCAAACTTGAATCATACACAGAAAGAACTGCTACAGTACAGTACAGTACACAAGGTAAGAAAGAAACACGCAATGAGACGATCAGAAATGACGCTTTTATTGGAAGACAATACTTACGCTGAAATCACTGCAATTCGAGGTGACCTGGAAATTACAAAAGGCTTGACATGGCCCTTTATAGGGTGTGTGGTCACCATGGATGGCAGTGCATGCTCTGAAACGGGCTCCCAATCTGGCCACAAGGTTGGTAAAGATTTTTGTGGTAGGGCGCTCCATTCCTCCGAAAGGAGCGGTTGACAGCTGCTGGGTTGTCTTTGGTGCATGTCGACGTGCCCTATCGTGCCCCATACGTGCTCTATGGGATTTAAGTCGTTGGAACAGGCAGGCCAGTCCATTCGCCGAATGCTCTCTCGTGCCAAGAGCTCCTCCACCTGTGCTGTTCGACGCGGTCAGTCATTATCATCCACGAAAAGGAATCCAGAGCCGAATGAATCCCTCAAAAGACATACACGGGAAACGAGTACAGTCTCACAATAACGATGACCATTGAGTGTACAGCGTTCGAAGATTTGGTAGTTCAGTAAGCTCATGCAATATTACGCCTCCCCACACAGTAACACCTGTTCCCCCCCCCCCCCCGCCCACCAACACCAAAGTAATCATGAGCCAAAATGCTGGAGATACCTTCATATGGCGAGAGGCTGGAACACGTAATGCCCCCAGGAACATTGTCGAGCGTGGGAGCACGTTGCAGAGGATGCACTGCCGTCCGTGGTTATCACACACGCTATGAAGAACCGTGCCCTGCATTTTGTGATGTCCAGGTGACCATCATGAATCGCGGTGACTTGAGTGTAATCACTGTCTTTGAATAAAGGAGTCGTTTCTGTTCCTCTCATTGCTTATTTCTTACCTTCCGTACGATACTGTAGCAGTTCTTTCCATGTATCGTCCTACTTTCGTTCTTAAGTTCTGCACTTTATTGTACAAGCATGAGCTGTACTTCTCCAATAGAATTTTCGTACGGTGTACGTAACACATACTCGTCGTCGTCGCGAAACCAGTAAGCATGTTTAATGTAGAAGACAAATATTCTTCGGATTTTGCAACATATGTCTACAGTGCACCCAGATAAGAAAAATATTTAGCATCTTAAACGCCCGCGAGATCTAGCGTATGAGTGTGTGTGTGGTAGGGGGGGGGGGGGGTGACTCGGACGAAGGGGCACGGAGTATCTTTTAGATTATTTTGCAATTAGAAAGAAAACAAGATGCAAAGAAGAAGATGTCGTATCACTTTCTCTATTCTAGACTTCGGAGATTATAAAAAAAAAAAAACATTGTGCCCACAATGCCGTACGCTCATTTCCATTTCTAGGACGCTTTCCTCATGCTGCCATTCTCTCGGGGTATGTGAAAACCGCCTTACGAGCTTTGCAAAGAACAGCCATAGGGAATTTTAGTTTTCGACTTAATTCTAAGAGTAAGTCCTAAATTGTATTAATGTCCTAGAATGTACCATTCAGCACAGTGAAGGTCGACTTGACTGTGGTAAAGATTCGTCCACTGTGCGAACCAACTACAAAATCGTCCTGCCACGAAATGTGTCCAGCGTGGATCGACGTTTAATTATTTCAGGAGAATATCAATGGAGTTCCTTCTACGAGTTCGGAGCAGATTTCTGTTGTTATCCATGTCCGTCGTGACAAGGAGATCATCAGATCCTGTACTGCCAGCGAGTGACTTGATATCAGCTCATTTTATCGTAGTCAGACTGTTGGCACCGAATGCATGGGGGCACTGAAGAGTTGACCCGTCAGTATATCCAGATTGTCTCGTGTGTATTCCGATTTGCGACAATTTGACCACAGGGGTCGTTACTGACTATCCTGGATTTAGCGGTGAATAGAAACCTTTTGCTAACATTGATTTCGCCAAGTGTTTAAGACCCACAAAAATCTCTGAACAGATTAATGAGGCCGCAAAATCATTTTCACTTTGGTTTCTCATAAACATGAGAATGAAAATTAGAAGCAAAACTCTCCAAAAGAATTAGATAAGACTGCTGACTATCGCAACTTCTTAACATTAAGACTGAGGATGCAACAGAAGAATTCAAAATAAAAAATGGGTCCAAAGTAATGGAACGGTGTATAAGGCTCTACGTTTTGTAGATGGCATAGCCTACAAAATGAAAAGTACTTTTGAGTTCAACTGAAAGTTACAAATTGAAAATAAATAAAATTATATAATCTGTAGACGGAAAAGTAGATGCAGCAGTTTTGTTGGGAGGAGGAAATCTGACCACCGTAAAAACTATGCTGTCAAGAATGCCTCATTGGCTCAAATGGATAGAGTGAGCTATTAGAGCAAGGATAGCACACGTCGAAGCATCGTTCACGAAAAACAGACTGTTTTAATGAAGTATTCACTGAAATACTTTCAAACTTTAGTATCCATCTTGAGCATAGCAGTGTACTGCTGAAAGCTAGAACCTTCCATACTCTGCTAAAAATAAAACTGAGGACTTCGAGATGCTGTGCTGGTAAACATCATGTTGAGAAAGTGGTGCTAGCGGTGCATGTGTTTCAATGAAAAGTGCAAGAAGAGCGAAGGAAACAAACCAGAAAAATCAGACGATTCAGGATAGAAAAAGTCCTATTGACCATGGTGCACGAGTCCGATGGAAGGAAAAAATGGAGGCAAAGAGAAGGAGAGGACGGGCAAAGTTTTGCAGACTCCACGAAAAAGGGACGACCTAGTGGACAAAAGTAATTGATACGGAAACGAATACGATGATAAACAGAGGATGAAGTATGGTACCTGAGAACTTGAAGGTTGATGAGATGAAGACTAAGAAAAAAAATGACATAATGATGAAAAACACACAACTGGTGAGCAGGCAACACCATCCACAACATAGGATAGAGACGAGTTTACCACAGTACGTTCCGCGGAACACGCCTGTTCGCGGTAAGTGAGCAAGTGCTCCGCCGAAAACTATTATTAAGATAGTGTTTTTCTGGATGTTTCTACTATAATAAATATTTTTTTAAATTTTTGTTATGCTTTCTATGTTATCATTTAGAATTAAAATAATCACTGAATAAAACAAGTTTCTTTTTTAAAAAAATTTGTTAACCTTCGAAATAATGTGTTCCATCAGAGTACCAGGATTCTCAAACTGTTCCGTCGGAGGAAAAAGTGTGAAAAGGGATGCGCATTGTCATCAGGGAGAGACAAGGGTATCGTCAGGTGCGTCCCAAGAGTGTGTGATACTCTGTAGAACCAGTGCTATTCTCTGCATACATACATCACGTGACGGACAGGATGAGCATCAATGTGTGACTGTTTGCCGACGACGCCATGGAGTACGGGAAGGTGTCGTCACTGAGCGACCGTAGAATGATAGAAAATGAACTAGGCAAAATTTTTAGCTGATATCATCAATGGTGGATTGTACTCATATAGAAAATTGTAGGTTAATGCAGATGAGTAGAGGAAACAATTCTGTAATGTTCGAATACAATATTAGTGATGGATCGTCGCTAATATGTTTCGGCCTAACGTTGTAAAGCTATATGAAATGGAACGAGGACGTAAGAACGGTAGTAATGAAAGAGAATGGTCGACTTCGGTTTACTGGGCGAATTTTATGAAAGTATACCTCATCTATAAAGGAGACAGCGTACAGAATATTAGTGCGACCCATCCTTGAGAAGCAATTCATAGGCATGCTGTGATTTGTTACCGGTAGGTTCGATCAACATGCGAGTGTTACGGAGACGCTACTTTAACGTGAATGGGAATTCCTGGAGGGAAGACGACTTTCTTTTCGCGAAAAACTACTGATAACATTTAAAGAACGGGAATTTGAAACTGACAAGGGAACCTCCCCATCGCACCCCCCTCAGATTTAGTTATAAGTTGGCACAGTGGATAGGCCTTGGAACACTGAACACAGATCAGTCGAGAAAACAGGAAGAAGTTGTATGGAACTATGAAAAAATAAGCAAAATATACAAACTGACAAGTCCATCCGCAAGATAAGCAATATCAAGGATAGTGTAAGCTCAGGATCGCCGTGGTCCCGTGGTTAGCGTGCGCAGCTGCGGAACAAAAGGTCCTTAGTTCAAGTCTTCCCTCGAGTGAAAATTTTACTTTCTTTATTTTCGCAAAGTTATGATCTGTCCGTTCGTTCATTGACGTCTCTGTTCTCTATAATACATTTAGTGTCTGTTTTGCGACCGCACCGCAAAACCGTGCGATTAGTATTTCGGACGTGCCTGTCCAATGGGAACCGAAAATATTTGATCGCAAGGCCATAGGTCAACCGATTCCTCCACAGAAAAACACGTCTGATATATTCTATACGACACTGGTGACGGCATGTGCGTCACATGACAGGAATATGTTGTCGACCCACCTAACTTGTAAACTTGGCGAATGGGTAAAAAGATTCTTCTACCTTGGCCTATTTAGGTTTTCTTGTGGATGTGATAATCACTCCCAAAAAAGTGATGAAAACATAAGAGTTTGTCACATAAACTGCAACAAATGAATGCAACAGTTTCACAGTCGCTCAGTTTTTCCTGTGCTCTGTCAAAACATATGTTTTTAATGTTTTCAAATTTTTCCGTGTGTAGACCGTCAAATCCTACATATGTCCAAGCAAATCTGAACATGTCCTGGAATTTTGGAGAGCGAAGTTGATTTAGTGTGAGTGCATGAACTTTGATAATTGTCTGAAAATAAAAAGTTAAAATTTTTACTCTATGGAAGACTTGAACCAAGGACCTTTCGTTCCGCAGCTGCTCACGCTAACCACGGGGCCACGGCGCTCCTGAACTCGCATTATCCTTGATGCTGCCTATCTTGCACATGGACTACTCAGTTTGTATATTATGCTTATTTTTTTCCCAGTTCCACACAACTTCTTCCTGTTTTCTCGAGTGATATGTGTTCAGTTTTTCAAGGCCTATCTACTGTGCCAACTTATAACTAAATCTGAGGGGGATGCGATGGGGAGGTTCCCTTGTGAGTGCAGAACGAGTCTATTACTGTCAAAGTACATTTCAATTAAGGATCGCCGGCCGTCGTGGCCGAGCGGTTCTAGGCGCTTCAGTCTGGAGCCGCGCGACCGCTACGGTAGTAGGTTCGAATCCTGCCTCGGGCATGGATGTGTGTGATGTCCTTAGGTTGGTTAGGTTTAAGTAGTTCTAAGTTCTAGGGGACTGATAACCTCAGATGTTAAGCCCCATAGTGCTCAGAGCCATTTGAACCATTTGAGTTAAGGAGCGTGAAGGTAAGCGAATTCAAGGCTGGTACGGAGTTGTTTGTCCCTAGTTCTTTTTGCACTTGATCGTGTGCACTGGTTTGTTCGGCTGTAGCACCTCGCAGATCATGGACTCACTACCCACCTAGCGGTTCTTGATCACCTAGATTATTGAACTAAGGACATCTGGGATGCTATCATGCGAAATCTGTGTGTCTCGAATGCAGAAGCGACAGTTGTAAGCGATTGTTCAGAGGTCATGGCTCAGGAAGACGTCACAGCTCTCTCATTGTTTTGTGGAGTCCTTACCACGACGGGCGGAAGACGGTGCTAGTTTATGCTATTAGGCAAGTATGTGAATTGCTTGTGGGCATTTTCCATGAGTCTCCAGGAGCTGCGTATTGTTGGAATCCTATCACCGAGAACCCAAGATACCGAAACTTCTAGCATCACCCGAAGAAGCAACCTAAGTAACTAGTCGAAATATTGTGTACGAAAGTGGTAAAGTTAACTCAGCTGGAAAACGAGCACGTGATCAAATTACATCCAGACGCAACAGTCTCGAAAGCAACAAGTATTTGTTATAAATAAGCTGAATCGATGACGTGTGAAAAGCGCCAACTGATTAAGGCGAGGCGGCTCGCTAGCGCGTAGAAAAATTGGCGCGGACAGCGCTCTTTGTGGCGGCACGGTTAAGGTAACGGCACTTTGGCTGGGCGCCTCGTTTAGCATTCGCAGCTGTCAGTGCGGCAGCCAGACCGGCCGGCCACGTGACGCCTACCTGGTGCCTAGCAGACACGTGGCGCCCGCCCAAGGCCGACCGCCTGCCGCGGAAAGCAGCTCTGCCCTCGCGAGCGGCGCGCCCGCGCCAGCCGCGGCTGCAGACTTTCGCTTTCCGCTCCCGCGCGCCGATCCGGCTGTGACGTAACGACAGCGGTTGCAGACGGATGACCCAGTTGGGCGGCCCGCGGGCCAGTAGCTCACGCACCGGCGTGCAGCCCCGCAAGTGACGACGGGCGTAACGGATACCTGGCGCCTACACTGGAAGCGGAGGTGCGGTAGGCGCTTCCGCCAGACTAGTCGACCGCCGCAGCTGGCCCATAACGGCAAGAAAATACGGGCTAGTTACACCGCTGCCAAACGTTTTTGCGTCTCCTTCGTGGGGACAATGGAGGTACGAAGTTCATGCTACATACTGACATTTTACTTGGGACGTTCTAAAATTATTGGCACTATTTTTTTTTTTTTTTTTTTTTGTTCACAGGAATCATTTATTGAACGAACGAAAAAAGATTACAGGTATACCCTGTGTGCGCGTGCGCGTGCGTGGTGTGCGTTCGTAGTTTACGGGCGCTTAACGGCGGCGTTATCAGCGGTCTTATAAATGTCAAAAGAAACGAAAGTGGATGAAATGGCTAAAAAGTGAGGAGTAAACTGAAATGTTACTTACTTTTGAATGCATTATGGGAACAGCAGTGATCAATGTCTTATAAATAACTATTAAAAACAGTCTTGATCACGATTTATTTAACAAGGTGACCGGTTTCGACCACTACTGTGGTCATCTTCAGACCATTGAGTAGGAACCTCTTTCTGTTGGAGAATCACTACTCAGTAGCTCTTCAATTGGCATCACGAGGCCGAGTGCACCCCGAAAAATGGCAACAGCTCATGGCGGTCTGGATGGTCTCCCATCCAAGTGCCGACGACGCCCGACAGCGCTTAACTTCGGTGATCTCACGGGAACCGGTGTAGCCACTGCGTCAATGCCTTTGCCTAAAATACATTAAGGATTTATTTTATCGGTGAAAATAAATCTGTAAAGTAAGGAAAAGTCACGATTTAATGTAAGGAAGGTATTTTTTATTGCTGTTCTGCTAACTAATGTTCCAGAGAAATGTATATCTATCGAAACTGTAAAGCAAGTTAAGGCAGTCGCCGTAATTTATTTTTGGATTATATAAAAGCAGGAGCTGTGAGCCCGCTCTCTCTCTCTCTCTCTCTCTCTCTCTCTCTCTCTCTCTCTCATTTGTTTTCAGTGGCTGTTTCACAAATGTAAGTGTCGCTCTGTAACGTTTAGCAAATAATTACGCTAATTTAATTTCAAAAGCCGTGTTTTAATTAAGACTGTACTCTTCTTTTTCATAAATCCACATATCAAATTATTATGCTACATTATAGAAATTTTCCAGGCTGCAGCGAAGGACACTTGCTGACAAATTGTTTGGTGGCCACAGCCGAACGCTACTGTGTTCAAACGGCTATTACCTAATCAAACTTTTATTTCAGCGTCCCTGAGATCTCTTTTACCGGTCTTTTCTATCAGTATCCGGGCAATGTAATTACGCAAACTGCGTAATTTTTTCATCGGTCGCTGGCCTCTAAACAATTCCGTCGGTCAACGTTCTCGTCGATCTGATGGGATCTGAGGCTGGTTGGCGGAATATATAATTTTCTATGCACCATTATATCATTTTAGAAGCTTGCCGCCAGTAAAAGCAATAAATTTAATATTACATTTTTTTAAATACCAGTAATATTGAAAAACCTACAAAATGACACTCGCTCGTACCCAAGTCAGTAATATTAACCTCACACGCCGTAAAACAACGGAGAAAGGGTGAGAGGTGCTATACCTGGGTTTAAAAACTAAGCAGAACGACAGAGGAACTAAAATAGCGGCACAGTGAAATGTGAATAGCTAAACACTTATAGAACGCACGTCACTTTCGTTGGAACGTCACTTAAAATCTGCTGCTGCCCTCAGCTCTGAAAATAAAACGCAGTCTAATAAAATGTGGTGCACGCCACAAATACTACACATTGGAGGATCCTCTCGCCGGAGCAAGAAGCCATGCGTCATAGCACTGTAGCCTACGCGAGGACCTCATCCAGGCTGTGGGGCTGGAAAGAGGTACACCACTTGACACGTTGTGAGGTTTTCTAGACGCAGCTTATTGTCTGACACTTTAGCCACTCTATCTCCCATCGACGCATGACTGTACCTCAACAGCGTGGCGAAAGCATGCACAGGGATGGCACAATGACCGAAGTGAAGATTGAACACGCCTCTTTGACTGCTACATCCGTCCTTTCGTTCCCAGCAAGAGTCGTGGCACTCAGCAGAAGGAAATCTCCTTCCCTAGGATTTGCAAATGGTTCAAATGGCTCTGAGCACTATGGGACTTAACGTCTGAGGTCATCAGTCCCCTAGAACTTAGAACTACTTAAACCTAACTAACCTAAGGACATCACACACATCCATGCCCGAGGCAGGATTCGAACCTGCGACCGTAGCGGTCGCGCCGCCTAGGATTTGCAGTCGTAGCAGGGCGTCCTGGATATTCTGTACTACTTTATCTGTACTGCTTTGTCTAAAAACGTCGAAGTCAGTGAAGAGAAGAGACGGGGAAGTTAGCATTCGCAACACGTCTCATCTCGTCTAGTACCCTCAAGATCGCGTCTAATTCCGCGTCGAATACTGTAAACTCGTGAAGCAATCGCAACTTGGGGGCACGATCACGGAAAACAATAAAGCAACAGCTACGTAGCTGTGGTGCTCAGTTAAGATCTCACAAAATAATTGAATTTTCTCATGCTGAGAAATTAGTATACTGTGTTAAAAACATACAGAGTAGTGCAAAGACACCTGTACTGAACTAAAATTACTCTGGGCCTCAGCAAGAACAAAGGTGACAGGCGGTTAAAACCTTGCTTCTGGGTTTCTGCATTTAGGGTTGAGCTTGGCCCGCACCAAGTGTCTCCAGTTCACACTTCGCGCAGAACCCAAACGACGTTGACGTTGTTGCCCGTGGACGGTTGGTAAAGAGGCGTTCCATAGCTGGACGAGCGATGGTATGGTATGATGGGGAAATAGGAGTAGCGAGGAACTTACACACGCTGGATGCACCACGAGAAGTTGCAGCCTCAGCAGAGACTGGGTATAGAGTCCTGTAAGCGCCTGATCCCCCCATACTGTACAGCGCCAATGATCTTAAGGTAGGTAGGCGTCGCTGACCACACACTGTGCACCCATACTACAACCGCCATCGTACAGGTACTCCCCGCCAATGTCTTTCCACTTTCGCCATCGTTCTGGCGGCTGCCCCTACTGCGTAGCAAACCATTTTTTGGGGGATACCCGGCGCCACTGCTGGACAGCTGGATGAAGTACGTCATTGGTGGTGAACTACTTACTCCGAATGGCCTCTTTCATTTCGCTGAATAGGGCACAGTCGCTTGGAGCCAGATCCGGACAATACGAAAGGTGTGGCAGCACAGTAAACCCTAGTTGCGCACTGTGGCAATGTTCTGGTGACTGGCACGTGGCTGCGCATTGTCGTTTCGGAGCAGAAAACCTCTGTCCCCCTTTCCGTGGCGGCGTTGTTGAATATGTTGGCGGAGTTGATGCAGTGAACTGTAGTACCGACCACTGTTGAGGGTCGTATTGGGAGAGAGCCAGTCCACCAGCAGCAGTATCCCTTATTGATCTCGACACACTCGCCACTCGTCCCAGTTGTGACTTCTTGGGTCGAGGGCTCACACTATGCTTCCACTCCATAGCCTGCCGTTTCTTTGCTGGAGTCTTGTGTAGGATCCATGACTCGTTGACGGGACCAAGCACTCAAAGAACTCCGCCGCATCTGTACTGTTGCACTAACTGTTGGCATGTCTCCACACGCCTCTGTTTCTGCGCAATGGCGAGGGAATGGGGCACCCGCTGTACACACATCTTCATCTTCAAACCCTCATGGATGACGGTGTGGAGCGTCCCCTGTGATACAGCTGTTGCCTTCTCCAGTTTATCAAACGTGATTTGTCTGTGCCCCATTATCACGACATGGACACGCTGGATATTGTTTGGTCTGCGTGCAATTGCAGGGCGCCCAGGGATTTAGGGTTTTTCAGCGCTGTTCCTGCCAGCTCTGAACTCTGATATTCAAAGGAACAAGAATCTGCGACTTGGTGCTGTTTCCCCCAAATACGGCTACCAACCTGTTGCGGATGTATGAAGCAGTCACTCTTTCTTTTCAAAGAAACCACAATGTTCACCGATGCCCCTCCTTGTAAGGATCCATTGTAATATATTGATTATTCCTTGCTACTGTTGTGTTATCTTGAAGCTTTGAGAAAGGAGGACAGACGTTCCAAGGCTCGGAAGCAGAGACGATGCTGTGGGCAGAGGAAGCTAGGAGAGATATTGTTACATGAAGTAAACCGTAAGGGGAGAGCCTTGCGAAAATGCAGACGCACCCAGACGCGGTCCCATGGCGTTAGTTACTCTTCAAAGAGTTAACATGTAACTTCATCTGTCGTCTAGACGCTGTAGTAGGTTGTCGCCGTAGAACTTTGTAACCAACAGGCACGTACTAGTGTATAAAGCCAGCTTGATACCAGCCCTGAGAACAGCAACGTCAGTAGACTCACAAGGGTTAGAAAGAGAGCGAAAACGCCAAAAACTGTTGACCTAGCAGTCCCTACTCCGCGGAGCCCGAGGGGTGGGGCTAAATGACGTATAACAATAATGTTGCAAGCCTTATTTGGCAGAACAGTTACGTTTAGCTTTCAGCTGAACAATGTTGAAACCAAATACGGACTTACTTAGTGCAACTGCATTAACATCCCCGCCTTAGCAGCAGTAGAGGGGACCTAACTAAACCGTGACTGGCAGGCACCTGCAGGAGACCTACGGGATTGGCTGGGTGGCTGTAAGTGGAAAAAAGAGTGCCCTCCCGCGACTCTTTAAAATCCCTAGATTCCGCATTTTGGCAGAGTTCTCAGTCAGACGATCTGGGCGCCGAATCCGCGTCCGTCGACTCCAGCCTCGGTCCAGCTCTGCTTAAGTCTGCTCTCTCTCTCTCTCTCTCTCTCTCTCTCTCTCTCTCGGAGTGCCTCAGTGAACAGTGTCACATTCACTATGTTTTGTTTTGCAACTAAGCTGTTGCCTTAAGATGCTGCTGGTGTTTGCTAGTGTGGTTGGCATCCACTCCTAGGACTTCTGCACTGGCTTATTAGTTAGTCCAGTCTGGAATAAATAACTATTTCAAGAGTTCCCTACCGAGTTTCACAACCTGCATTTCTAGTAAATGCCTGTACGAGTGCTGGTTCAGATAGAAGAAAACAACCAAGCCGGCCGTGGTGGCCGAGCGGTTCTAGGCGCTTCAGTCCGGAACCGCGCGACTGCTACGGTCGCAGGTTCGAATCCTGCCTCGGGCATGGATGTGTGTGATGTCCTTAGGTTGGTTAGGTTTAAGTAGTTGTAAGTTCTAGGGGACTGATGACCTCAGATGTTAAGTCCCATAGTGCTCAGAGCCATTTGAACCATTTGAAAACAATCAAATGCCTGCACTGTGAATTGTCCTGCCTTCTGCTCTGTACCGCTCGGGAGCGCAGAAAGCCCAGCAACCCTTTTTTCCTTCTCCCACCTACGTCAGGAAACGACACCATGTTGTCTTATCGATGTCCACCAGTGTACTCGCTAGCCGGAACAAGTGCTGCTGTAATGCGCCTCCTGTGAGAAGCAGCAACACCATTAGGTGGCGGTAGGCAGTACTATAGTCTACCTTCACGCATACATCGATACGTATTTCAAACTGATACTGTGCAGGAGTTTCAAAGTGAGTGCCAATCGAGACTGAAGGAACTATATACGCTATCGAATGCTTTTTGTCGGTGGACAAAACCTGTGACAATTGCCTTCATCCACTATCGAGCGCAACGTCAGAGCTGGTCTACTGTATCTTCCTTCGCCGTCGGCGTTGTCGTGGTTACCGTGAGACACCGTTATACCAAGAGGAAAGGCGCATCGATCTTAGAGCATGAGATATGATGACCTTAAGCCATTGACAACACACAACGGTCACGGTAGCACCTGATTCCAGAATAGCTGCAGTAGTTAAGATCTACGAACTATCCCCTGTTGACCAGGTCCCCAAAACTTAACTCGTAACGAGATCCCTTCAAAGCAAATTGTCATAACGATCGTCTATAAAGGCTTCGTACGACGAGAATAAATGTTACGGTTTATGGAATAATAACAGATACGACCAAACTGTCTTGTCTCTTCTGCTTTATTTAACATAACTTCGTTCACAGTTTCATTTCGCATTCACCACTCATTCACCGAAACCCTTTGATGAACAGTTTTGGTTGCTTAACACCAACAGTCAATGATAATGATACAGCTTTTCTCCTTTTTATAAATTGAAGCCCGCTCTCAGTGATATAATTAAAAAAAAAAAAAAACGGTCTCAATACCGCGTGCCTCGTGAGACGCGAATAGACTTATCCTGGAATTGACCGCCCTGTAGGTGTACTCAATTTAATGACCACACTTCACTGTCGGCTATTTCGCGTAACTGAATGTCCATTTGTTAATCTGATTATACACTGTAGCTATTTAAAATTCGCTCCTATATTTTTCACAACGCACAATTAGCACTTCGTTACTTGTTTTCTTTTTTTTTTTTTTTTCTAAGAGTAAACGGAAAAAAAGACGCCGTATCATCGGCTTAGTCGATATAAAGCAAAACACCTTAATATGCCCAATTTTACCTCTTCTTAAAGGATCGGCTACCTTACTCATTAATTTATTACATATTATTTCCAATAACGCTATACAGGTATCGCCGTTATATTTTAATTGTATTCAAAAGCATGTTACTACTATTATGACCGACCAAATCGTAACAAATCGCGCGGCGTGCGTTTTTAACGATAACTTTACGCTATTCAAGTTCCGTTACAGCTGTCTTGACTCGTAATATTACACTGGCTCTCCGGTGCCTTAAGCTTTCCTAAAGTAAACTTGATCGTCAACCAACAGATCAAGTTTCTTTTCCACTCTCCTGAATATTCTTGTCAGAAACTTGAATGTACGAGCTGTTAAACTGTATTTTGATACTTCCCGCGTTTATCGGTCTGAGATCTTCGGAAATTTGTGGATGGAATTCTTCCGAAATTCAGATGAAATGTCCCCAGTCTCATAGATTCTGCACACTAAACTGGAACTTCTTCCCTTTCAGCAGAGAAGTCCTCACTCTCGCAGAGGCCTTCAGCGTACACTTTCCACTTACGAGTAATTACTATCTCATCTGCATTTAACAGTGGAATTCCTTCCTCACTCCTATTGTTACGGTTATTTTGAATTTCCTACAGGCTAAATGAGTCCTTCCTGTGACCACCTTTCGATTCATCACATTTTTCCAGCAGTATTTTCAGTTTACCCTTCCTATACTTCTTACTGGTTTCATTCAAGATCTGTGACAGCTCATTCCATTGAGCCTGCCGGATGGAATAGTTGTAACCACGGAAGAAATATGCGTCTCTGGAATTTAATTCTTCTGTTATTTGTTAATTGGAGAGCGGAGATAGAAAACATTCTCAGTGCTATTTTTTTTTTAAATTATGTTTCGACTGCTACTACACACTCAGTCCTGTGTTTTATGTCCCCAGACGCGATCTAAGCGCCAAACCACGGAGAAAATCTTTCAGACATGCGTTAGTAAATGGCGCGTGGTCTTCCTGCCAAGCTTCGTTTCCCTCTGAGTTCCAAAATTTACGAGAGATGGAACGCCATTTCTGTTGGTACAGTTCTACTACATAAAAAGCTAATGCAATATTTCAGCACTTTTATTACCATAAATAAAATGTAGTGCCTCAGTATTAATGATACTTGGAACAAAAACTTTGTTCCTGCCATTCTGAGGCAGCGCTCTGTACAAAATAAAAGTTGATTTTTGCAAAGAAGAATACAGGAACCAGCCGCTTTTATTATTGATATTTATTTACACAAATGGCGCCGTTAGTGGTTTCAAACCGACAGGTTCACCGTCCGCCGTTCAATTACATTTATATATATATATATATATATATATATATATATATATATATATATATATATATATATATATATAATGTTGTTTACATTAGCTGTTGAAAAAGAAGGCCAACTGACAGGATGAATATACATAGGGTGGTTGGAAACAAAGTTCATAAGGGTATGGGATGATGGGTACTGCTGAGAAATAATTGTTAAGAAAGAAAATTTTATAGTTTGCGCTGTTTCCTAGTCAACTAGCTATGAAATTATCCAATCAGGCCGTTGCGAGCGCAAATTCAAGCGGCCCGCCAGAGACGGTGTCGCAAAACGTGTTCTTCATTTAGTTTCATAAAATCTAACAACAGAACGATATAAAAATTGGACATAGAACGGTACTAAAGGTGGAACTCCCGCCAAAGGCTGAGCAGTCTCGTGCACTATCATCTACGCTACGAGAACCACTGACGCTAAAAATACATGGCGCGCGCAACGACCCGATTGGCTAATTTCAATGGTAATAAACACTGAAACGTTGCAACGTACGGAATTTTTTTCTTAACCATTATTTCTCAACACAGCCTACCCTGCAACACCGTTAAAAGCTTTCCAGACTGTTTCTGACCATCCCGTATATAGCTTATTAGCTAACAAATATTGTTTTCAACGTATACTAATTTTTCGGAGCTGTCGTGACCAAAATACAGGCATGAGCTCTTCTGCTCGAATTCTTGTAGCTGTTAAAGAATTTTCATATGACTTAAATAATATACGTTCGTCGTCACAAAAATATTTTTACACAGACAGAAACACCCGAAGCAGCTCGGATAAATTCCGCTGCATCACACACACCAATGATTCAATAATTTTCATGCCCGATCACGCGTATTTCTGTACGAAGGAATGGCTTATCTGCTTCTAATTGCGACACCTGTAGCTGTGGCAAATTCGTCGCTACAAAGCGTGCGTTTTGCCTCGGAATACGAGTTGGACACCCGTCGTTACGGCTTTCGTGACGCTCATTGTCAGTGATCATTCTGCCGTATTGTGGATCAAAGCACCCAGTGAAATTACGATCGTAGGCTGCTGGTGACAATTGGATAGAGGGAGGGAGGGAGGGAGGGAGGGAGGCACGTACATTCGACATGCTTGCTGTGGACAAAGGCTATAAGCCGCTAGTAGACGGAACCGACGGATTATCCGTTAAACGTGAACAGCTCAACTGCTACGAGTGCCGCTATTCAGCGGATAAAGATGCCCTCTGTGCAGCAGCACTGCTGCCACACCCAGAACTAAATGCGTGACGCCATCTACACCGCCAACGCTGCAGCGAACGATCTTCATGGAACTATACAAAATTACGCTTAGTCGTTCTCGAAAAAACTGTTCCGAAGAATCAGGAGGCACCACCACAGCTATACAGTTAACTGGGGACAAATGAAAATTTGTGTCAGACCGGGACTCGAACCCGGATCTCTCGCTTTACGCCAGCAGTTGCTTTCGGCGCTTCGGCTATCCGAGAACGATTCTTGGACAGATCCAAACTTCCATATGTCCTATTGTCTGGTTCCCATACTGCTCGCACAGTTGTGTGTTTCCTGCACTTCTTTCTTCTTCTTCTTCTTCTTCTTCTTCTTCTATTGCTACTGCCTTTATCCCGTATCGTGCGCAGGGTCGGCAGGGTTAAGTACGGAATTGGCATGGTTAATGTTAAGGGGTGGCCGGATGCCCTTCCTGCCGCCACCCCATACCCGCCAGGACGGAAGGAATGTACACCAGCTGTCTGTGTCTAGTGTAAATCGTGAAATAGTGTGAAAGTGTTTCAAATGTCTGCGAGTCGTGTAACTGAGGCGGGACGTGGGGACCAGCCCGGTATTCACCTTGTAGGATGTGGAAAACCGCCTGAAAACCACATCCAGGCTGGCCGACACACCGGCCGTCGTCGTTAATCCGCCGGGCGGATTCGATTCGGGGCCGGCACGCCTACCCGAGTCCAGGAAGCAGCGCGTTAGCGCTCTCGGCTACCCTGGCGGGTCATGTGGTTTCTACACTAAGAGAGAGTTATTTAGTTTAATCGACAGGTTGCCTTGGCTCTAGCATACATTACTGCAGTGTCTATATTTGACAGTGTCTGTAAGATCCATGCAATGTTTCTTCGGACATACCTGCAAGAATTTCAAATGTTCAAACGTGTGTGACTTCCTAAAGGACTAAACTGCTGAGGTCATGTCCCTAGACTTGCACACTAGTTAATTTAACCTAAACTAAGTTATGCTAAGAACAAAACAGACAGACAGACAGACACACACACACACACACACACACACACACACACACACACACACGCATACACACACACACACACACACAAAATGGTTCAAATGGCTCTGAGCACTATGGGACTTAACATCTGAGGTCAGCAGTCCCCTAGAACTTAGAACTACTTAAACCTAACTAACCTAAGGACAACACACACATCCATGCCCGAGTCAGGATTCGAACCTGCGACCGTAGCGGTCACGCGCTTCCAGACTGAAGCGCCTAGAACCGCACAGCCACACCGGCCGGCCACACACACACACACACACACACACACACACACACACACGCACACGCACACGCACGTGTCCGAGGGAGGACTCGAACTTCCGGCGGGAGGGGGCAAGAATTTCTAAGAAGAGCTTGACAACACGCTCCACACATATCCATTTCAGTCGCTTACGCTTAACAGCACCTACACTTCCGCACACAACTCTAACGCTTCGCGAAGGGAAGGTGTCTGCGGGCGCGCAGGGTAGAGAAATCATTTCCAATTAGGTTTAATCTGCCCTTCTGGATCTCCCAGCCATTCATGCCATACGACTTTACTTTACTAATGTAAATACATTTTAAATTATATATTTCAGTCTCAGGTATGGTTTTCAATTTTTACAACACTGTCACTGTGTTTCCCTGATGCAGTGATCCAGCGTTAAATTTGAATCAATGGCACGTCTGATGCAGTGGAACTTATCTGAGCCACTTCGGGTGTTTTCGACTGTGTGAATACTTTGTCAAAAGTAGGGAGAAATGCTTAGGAATGCCTTTTAACTACATTTCTATCACAAAAACAGTGTAATGTTATTTCACGCGGTTTGTCTTTCTCTCTCCTCCCTGTTGCAAACTGACGGTTTTAAAAATTAATTTTGTGGGGTTATGTATAGAATTTGGTTTGACGTTCATGAAAGCTGCGTTGATGGGAATTGAAATGGTGTGTTTCTGGAGAAAGCACCTGAAAAATGCTGATGGTAATATAAAGTTTGCTGTAGGAAGAAGTCCATTTGTGGCTGTGAAAGCATACGCATATATTTCATTGTGTGTGTGTGTGCGCCCAAGTGGTTACAACTGTTTTTAAATTACGAGATTTGTGTACTGTTATGTCACAATTACGGTAAAGAGTGCATATCTGATGCGTCCTGTATAAACTGAACATCTACGCTTTTTGCTGAAATCTGAATATTGTGAATTTTTATGGAGACAAAAATGGTTTTTTTCATCAAGCCAAACTACTAGCATCTTTGCAAAGCTGTTTCTCGAAAAATCACGCATCCGGACTTAAGGTTAAAACATAACGAACCTACCCGCTACGTTCGTCGACCCCAATTTGTTGCGAAAGTCGAAAATGAGGATTCGTTTCTCAGCATTTTAATTGCGGAAGAGATTCAGTTGGTCCCGTTGATAAAGTTGATGGGACACAAGCTGCTGCAGGGTTCTGCTAGGGGAAATTGTGTGAAGGAAGTAAGGTCCATACCACTCGATGAAAACGGAGACGCACTTTTATACAATTCAATTACAAGCGGTCGGTCAGTTTGTAGCTAGGAATTACCTAGACGTTCCTTTCAAACTTATCATTTGGGCGGTTTCCATGTGTATTTTAAATATTTAGTTGGCCAGAGAACCGCTGCATTGTTCCACTGTTCTATAGGTGAAAGTCCGGCGTCCAAATTGATAATCCTGTTGTGTGTCCGTGTGTTCCTCTCGCCTCTTATCTCACACAGGGGAAGTCTTTTTGCCAGGTATGGAATAATCAAAAGGATGAGACTATCCAAATCCTTCTGACCACTCGGATTACTGATAAGTGGTTATGAGTAGATAATACGGGCTGCTGATGCAATTACGTAAGTCTGAAAATGATGCAGAGTGCACGAATCACGTAATCTAATTAAAAATGTGCAACTGAGACACAACAATAAGTGAGAATTATCTGGATGTCAAACATGGTATTAGAGCATTTTTTTGTTGTTGCTGGATTCGCATCTACTTTTACCAGAATACGAAGTATTTATCATGCAGAGTATTAGCTACTCCACCAGCAGTTAATATGACCCTCCTCAACCAACGTATCGTGACAAACAAAAATTTATGCCGGGCCGGGACTCTAACCCGGAATTTTTTGTTTTTCGGAATGGCTATCTCCTAAGAGGAAAATGTCTTGCAAATCTGCGTAAGCGTAATGCCAGCTGATTACGCCCCAGACCTGGTGCTAACTTTATCACCTATAGTCCACCTATGATTTCCTAACACCACAGTCAGAGGTTCTTCCACGGAATACGTGGCAATTACACCACTGGGGGAGACAGGTTTAGTGGAGGACCATGGCCTACCCAGCCATAGGGATGTACAACAGCTGAAACAAAATCTCTAAAATGATATCGGTAAAAAATAAGAGATAAGTGTTTAATATGAACAAAAGTACGAAAATAAATCAGAATGCAATACAGTTTGACAGCACCTTACAGGTGAAAATAACGAGCGACTGGTTGGAATTGTAATATTTCTAGCTTTACAACCATCATATTCAGCACAAGAAGCTGTTCTTAGAGCAGTTGAGAAGGCAGCAGCGGGAGGATGATGTAATATAGTGTGAGGTACCGGTCACAGAAGGTTTACTCGGTACGTGCGTCGTGAGAAAGACGGCCTAAATTGTAGTCCTTCTCCGCGAACGGCTGCTGTATTCCAAAGTAGCGCGCTATAATGATAAACTATTATTAATATTAGAGAAACTATACAGTGAATTTATTTGCACTTCATATAAAAGAATCTTTCAGTATCATTCCATTGTTTCATTATTCCATTATTTACAAACAGGCAGACGAAACACTTCGGAGATCTTCGGACTGCGCTTAATTTGGATGGCTGGTGACGTGGTTCGGCATTTTCGGAGGACAGACATGTAGTCTGTTCCTCGGTCAGTATCTTCTAAGGACTTCATTAACGATCTGTTTTTTTTATATAGGACATGTAACTAGTTTGATAATAATTACGCAAACCCAAAGTTCATTATTTTGTTTATGCTCTGTGAAAGCGTGAAGAATGGAAATTATTTGTAATTCGTGAAGTGGACTACAATTGTGTAATTTGTCGTATTCTGCTAACAAAAACGCGAGTGGCGTCCCGTTTCAACAACCCAATTCAAAATTAAATTATTTTTACAGTACTAGTTCCTCGCTAAAAGTTTATTACAGCCTCAGATAACGGATTCACTACCTACATGCTGTATTCTGCGCAGAGGACAACTACTATAGGAAGACTGCACTTTGGTGAACTTTATTCGGAACTTTTTCATTCCACTCTCGGCGGTGGAAGCAACTAGGCACCTCGCGTCTATTGTAGTCTAAATACAAATGAGATCAGTGACACGCTATCTGTGGTAAGTCAGACGAGGTACAAAGGGAGGAAATTTCCGAGGGGAGGGATTTGTCATACAAAAATACTACCAACTCTCTCTCTCTCTCTCTCTCTCTCTCTCTCTCTCTCTCTCTCTCTCTCTCTCTTTTTCACTTGACATAGAACGTTTGAGTCGCTTGTCTCGCCTTCGTTCAGATTCCCGCCCGGCCGTCCAGTTTCGGTGTTCCGTGGTTTACCTTATTGTATTACTCGTACGATGATATTGAATTCGGACTTTGCTTTATTTTCACTTACATACATTTCACTAGAACTGTATGTGCAAAAAATTGTACTGAACAGCAAGGAACATAGCGGAGGTATTGTGTGGCTCGCTGCTCTGTTTTGTTCGACGGTACAGTGTTCTTCTGCATTTCTGGCTGGAAATGTTACATTTCGATAGGCAAGTCTGAACGAAAAGTCTGTTAGAAGACTACGGTGCGCTGACAATTTGGGATAAAATGTACGTCCGTGGCTTCAACGAATCGCAATTCTAGATATTTCGCTTTGATAGGGACCAGGATTAGAATCCTCCGCTAGTGTTTCCAGACTGCCTTGGGCGATAGATGGAACTATTTCTTTTAGATTACTGCTAATTTCTCCTACATGTTTCTCTGGGTAAATTAGTGTGCAATTTATAAAGTTATAGATTTCGTCCAGAATTAAAATCGCTTAATGAAAAGAATCCCATCCAGCACCCGGCTTTAATCTTCAGAAGAGATTCGGTGACAAGCCCTTCCGTTTAACAGCTCAACTAAGATCCACAGTGGGGAATATATCGTCTTTCCGCCGCAGCAATAAAAAAAGTAAGAGTGGAAGGGTAGTTGAAGTAACGACAGGCACTTTTTTTTCTTAACGAGAATGAACGAATTGTTCGTTAGCCAGAAGTCTTACTCTAGATCACATACAAGGGAGTACCCAAAAGAAACCGAACTTTTTTTATCTCATTTATTCACAATTTAAGTACGAACCTTCTATCTCCTTCAAAGTACCCTCCATTTGCACTAATACACCTATTTAATCTTTTATTCCAGTTTTCGAAACATTTCTTAAACATCTTTTGTGATGCTTCATAGAGCCTCTGTCATTCTTTTTCTTCACCTCAGCAATATCAGTGAAGTGCTTTCCTTTCATCTCTCTTTTCATTCTAGGAAGCAAAAAACGTTGCAGGGGGGGGCAAGATCGGATGAGTATTGGGGACGAGGAACAGGGGTCATATCATGTTTGGTCAAGAATTATCGTTCAGACAAGGCTGCGTGAGTAGGGGCATTGTCCTGATGGAAGAAGGCACCCGGCTGCCTCAAACCAGGCGGCTTCCGCCGCACACTGTTGCGCCATCTTTTCAAAACTTCCCAGCAGACAGCCTGGTTAACTATCTGGCCCTGCGGAACAAACTCAGAACGAACGACTCCTCCCACATCGAAAAAACAAATTAACATTGTTTTAATGTTTGATTTCAGCTGACGAGCTTTCTTGGGGAGAGGCGAGCTTGAAGTCTTCCACTGACTTGACTGTTGCTTCGAGTAAGGCTCGTAAGCATAACACCAATTTTTGTAAGAAAGTTTGGATCATTTCGTGACTCTTCTTTCTTAGCACAGCATGCTTCCACGTGACCTTATTTTTGTTCAGCAGTCAAGAATCGTGGCACGACTTTGATAGCCACCATTTTCGTTCCCAAATCTTCTGTTACAATTCGCTGCACCGAACTCCAAGTCACTCCCGACAGCTCCACATTTTTTCCAATGGTCTGCCGTCGATCGGCGTTGATTGCTGCACGAATGTTTTCAAGACTTTCATGTGTTCGAGCCGTGGAAGGACGAGGTTTCTCATCAATTGGCATTCCACCATTTTTTAATCGGGGAAACCACTCAAACACTTTAGTTCTACCTATAGAATCGTCCTTGTACGCCGTTTTTAATATTTCAAGAGTTTCTGTTCCACTTTTTCCGAGCAAAAGGCAGAATTTCACCGCCGCACGCTCAACACAAAAATCAGCCATTGCAAAAACGACACCCAAAACAGTTGTCACTGTAAACTCTGGCGAAATGAATCCTGACGTCGTTCAGCGACGGTACTCTGCTTACCACCCCCTTCCCCCCACCCCCGTCGTACCTAAAAGATGTCGCAAGTATATGTAACCAATTACTCTACCATTAAAATTAATGTCCCGAATGATGCTCATTCGTTTTACCCCAGATCACGTGATCTGGGGTTTTACCAACACATTTTCCACGCTTAGAAAGCCACCGGGTCCAAAAACGAAACTGGGAAAATACTTTAGATGTGGGGCTCTGTAATTAGCATCGATCGAATTACGTCCAAGATTCTAACAAGTATTAAATACGTTATTTGTTGTTGCGTTTTTTGTGGCTCTCTGTATATAGAGAAATGTGTTGTAAATCACATAACAGCTACCAGTCGAAAACACTGCTGTGTCCCTTATATGTCTGCGATTCAGGAGACTAATTCTCAGACACTGCATGTATTCTAAGCCGAAATAACTCAATCAATGATTAATCTTAATAGTATGTTATTGTATCTTTCCAAGCTAAACCCTCCAAGTATCTTCTCTGATAACTACTGGAACCCGTCTAGTGAAGCCTTGGTCTCCCTCTACAATTTTTACCCTTCATACTTCCATTACCAGTTTCGTTTCAATACAGCTTCGTTAGCTATCTGATCAAATCATTTAATTTCAGCATTCCTAGGTCACACGACGTTACAAAAGCTTATATTCTTGTCTTGTCGGTACTATTTATTGTTGACGTTTCATTTCCATATAAGTTTCCACTCTAGACAAACACTTTCATTTTTGCTATTGCCAGTCATTAGTTTACATCCTCTTTACTTCTGTCACCATAAGTTATTTTGCATTTCAAGTAGCAAACCTCGTCTACTACTTTTAATGTCTCATTTCCTAATTCAGTTGGTTCACCATACCTGATTTAATTCAGTTACATTCTACTATCCTTGTTTTACTTTTGTTGATGTTCATCTTACCTCTTTTCAAGATGCTATCTGTTCTGTCCAATTGCTCTTCCAACACCTTCGCAGTCACTGACAGAATTACAATGTCATTAGCGACCTCAAAGTTTTTGTTTCTCTTCCCTCAACTTTAATTTCTTTTCCTAATTACTCCTTGGTTTTCTTTACGTTTACTCAATGTACTGATTTAATAGCATTGGGAATAGGCTACAGTCATGTATCACTCCCATTTCCCTCTAACGCCCTTCGAATTTTATAATTGGGGTCTGATTTCTGTACAAGCTGTAGATAGGCATTCACTCCCTATATTTTATCCCTGCTACCTTCAGAATTTCAAAGAATGTATCACAGACAACAAGGTCAAAAACTTTTTATAATTTCACAAAAGCTGTAAAGACGTGTTGTTCTTTCTGCAGTCTCTCTTCTAAGATAGCTGTAGAACGAATATTGTCTCGCGTGATCATACATTTCTCTGGAACCCAAACTAATTTTTCGCAAGGTAGGCTTGTATCAGTCTTTCCGGTCTTCTGTAGATTATTCGTGTTATTAGTATTGTGTAATGCTAATTATTGCTGCTAAAAAATATAAAGCTGATCTCAACTCAAAGGTTGTTTTGACCACTGTAGTGATTTTCGAGGCACGGTCGTATTGAAACTGGTTAATCATTTACATTCCTGCCACTTTTGAACCAACTAATAAGCCAGTTATGGGAGGACGGAGGGTCTGACATGGATTCCGAACCACGGTGCAACTTAATCACAAACTGAGGTGAAGGGAATAGTAATTGAGGGAAAAATATCATTGGAACAATCGACGCTTGTACCTCGGACCATTCCATTTCTGATCTGACATTTACTCAACGTGCCACCCTGTATAGTTACTATGAAACTTCAAATAGCTAAAGGCTACATTGGGCGCTCTAAACACAAATGCTTATCCAATTGGCTCCTGTATGTTGCCCCTGTTTGTTTAGGCGCTGATTAACTTTCCAATATGCCAGGTAGCGTTGCATCATGTGTGCTCTTACATATCTCTTATACATTCTAAGCGAAAAAAAGCGACGTACCATGAAGGAATTACCCGAATATGACCGAAACAGTTAGATGTTATGTACACGTACAGACAAACAAATTATTACAGTTTCAGAAAAACTGGATGATTTATTCAAAACACAGAGCTTCATAAATTGAGCAAGTCAACTGTCTTAGAGTGTATTTTGTAATAAACATAGCATTTAATACAGCACACAAGCTAATAGAATTCAATACGGTGTTGGCCCACCCTTAGCCTTGATGACAGCTTCCACTCTCACAGGCATACGTCCAATCAGATGTTGGAAGGTTTCTTGGGAATGGCAACCCATTCTTCACGGAGTGCTGCACTGACGAGAGGTATCGATGTCGGTCGGTGAGGCCTGGCACTAAGTCGGCGTTTCATAGCATCCCTAAGGTGTTCTATAGGATTTATGTCAGGACTCTGTGCAGGACAGTCCATTACAGGGATGTTTTTGTCGTGTAATCACTCCGCCACAGGCAGTGCATTATGAACAGGTGCTCGATCGTGTTGAAAGATGAAATCGCCGTCCCCGAATTGCTCTTCAACACTGAGAAGCAAGAAGGTACTTAAAACATCAGTGGAGGCCTTTGCTGGGATAGTGCCACGCAAAACAACAAGGGGTGCAAGCCCCCTCCACGAAAAACATGACCACACCATAACACCACCGCCTCCGAATTTTACTGTTGGCACTACACACGCTGGCAGATGTCGTTCATCGGGCATTCGACATACCCACACCGTACCATTGGATCGCCACATTGTGTACCGTGGTTCGTCACCCCACACAACGTTTTTCCGCTGTTCACGCTCCTTACACCAAGCAATGCGTTATTTGGCATTTTCCGGCGTGATGTGTGGCTTATGAGCATCCGCTCGACCATGAATTCCGTATTTTCTCACCTTCCGCCTAACTGTCATAGTACTTGCAGTGGATCCTGACGCAGTTTGCAATTCCTGGGTGATGGTCTGGATAGACGTCTACCTATTACACATTACGACCGTCTTCAAGTGTCGGCGGTCTCTGTCAGTCAACAGACGAGGTCGGCCTATACGCTTTTGTGCTGTACATGTTCCTTCACGTCTCCACTTCACTATCACATCGGAAAAAGTGGACCTAGGGGTGTTTAGGAGTGTGGAAATCTTGCGTACAGACGTATGACACAAGTGACACCCAATCTCCTGACCACGTTTGAAATCCGTGAGTTCCGCGGAGCGCCCCATTCTGCTCTCTCACGATGTCTAATGACTACTGATGTCGCTGATATGGAGTACCTGGCAGTAGGTGGCAGCACAATGCACCTAATATGAAAAACGTATATTTTTACGGTGTCTGGGTACTTTTGATCACATAGTGTATATACTTGCTCGTACAGTATAGGAATATAGAAGGTGTTCAAGAAGGACTTTGCAACTTTGAAAATTCAAATAAATTAATTCATAGTACCTACAGAGGTGATTGTAGTGTCAATTGGTAGGGAAATAGACCAAGTTTGTCTCGCGTAGTTCGCTAGTGCCAATTCGCACCATAAGGAGCGCTAGCGGCAGTTGCGTTAGAGATGGCTGCCTTCACTGGGCCCGAGCGTGCTAGCTGTGTGTTTTGGTTTGAAGAATCGAAGTCGGCGACAACATTTCAGCGCAGTTTCCGTGCCAAGTACGCTGAAGATCCTACTAGTAGGCCTACAATTTATTAGTGGCATAAATGTTTTGTAGAAACAGGGTGCTCGGTAAGCCATGGGAATTCATCAGGTCGTCCAAGCACATCTGACGACATTGTTGGGCGAGTGAAATAACGTTTTGGCAGCAGCACTACGAAATCGAGCCGGCGTGCATCTCGCGAACTGCAAATCCCACATACGACTGTTTGGCCTGTGTTGATAAACCGTTTGCATTCGAAACCGTACAGATTGACGATCGTACAAGCAACAAAAGACACTTCTGCGCGAATATGTTAAATCGGGCTACATGAGGATGAACATTTCTTGGAAAAAAATCATCTTTTCTGGCGAGTCGACTTTTCACTTAAGTGTCAAGTTTAACACACACATCCACATCCAACATTGCAACATGTTCGTGATAGCCCTAAACAACGATTTTTGTGCTTTGAGCAAGAACAGAGTGTAGGACTCCTTTTGCTCTGTGAGAGAACCACCAATGGTATAGTGTTCCTGTACATGTTACAACAATTGGTGATACCACAGATCGATGAGGATGGCCAAGAACGAAATGTTTACTTCATGCAAGATGGTGCACCACCCCACTACCTGGCTGGCACCCGGGATTTTCTCAGTGACCGCTTTCCAAATCAATGGATTGCCCGTGATACGCCAACTGCATGGTCCCCACGTTCCCCAGACCTGACACCACCCGATTTTTTTTTTTATGGGGATTCATCGAGGGTATCGTGTTTGTACCTCCTGTGCCGGCTTCTCTACCTGAACTTAGAGCAAGTACGCCGCCACTGAGCGAGTTACACCTGCAATGCTGCAACGGTTTGGGAAGAAATTTACTTTCGATGGGATGTGTGCAAGATAACAAACGGAAGCCACATACATCTTTAGTTTATGGTAAAAAAACTTGAAGTGTTGCCATACAAAATAACACTAAACTAGCTCTATATCTACTTTCAATAAATTTGTACGAATTTTTAAAGTTGTAAAATCTTTTTTGAAACACCCTGTACTTATACGTGACTCGAGAATGCGTTCAGCTAAATTTAAATACACAACTTTTGTTACATCGGAAATGAACAAAAGTAAAATGGTCAGGTAAAACGAGTACTCCACGAACACTTCTTTGTTTTAGTGAAGGCGGTAAGATATCTGATGCTTAGTAATGCTTCTATAATTTGAATTCCGGTATAGTCGTACTGTTAGTCGTATAACTTGTCCGCCGAATAGGGGCCATTAAGCAGTTTGAATTTCAGTGAGATATTGATAAGCAATATCCTTGGTCTAAGGTAAGAAGTGAAATAACAGAGAAAGACAGTGCATTACGAACAGCAGACATGAGGAAAGTTCGGGAAACCAAATATTGCAGATGAGTGATAGATGGAAAAATGCTCGTGGAAGGGGGTGGGGGAGGAGAAAGCTGTTTTTGGGCGGCGTTCGTCTGATGAGACACGTTAAACACACAAGCGAAGAATAAGCGGAACGCGACTGAAATAACATTTGTCTTTGTGGCTTAGAAAAAATAAACGTAGCCACACGTACGATCCAGTGAAACCAGGGCTTAAGAGGGAACAAAAAGAATTTAATCTGGTTCCAGAAGATGAGTCCTGCTATCGAGCGCCTTGTACACACATAGAAAATTTGGCAATCATAACACATGGTACGCCGTAAGATAGTTTAAAATCATACAGACATAATCTGTTGCGGTTGTCTCAACGAGATGCTACCGTAACTGGCACTGTGAAACACATGCGAAAAGATTATGGTGACCGCTGTTGTTTAGGACTGTGGAACAGAACGCTCACGTTTTTAGCATCGAGAACTAGTTGTCGGGCACGAGTGAGCTTTAAAATTAATAAAACCATCCGTATGAATGCGATTAAAACGACAGTAATAATTATATGATACTACAGTCATCAGTAAATATACAACAGGTAAAACGCTTTAAAAAGTGTGACAAGTTAACCACTAGTAAATAAAACTGGAAAGATCTAACTCTAAAATTTTTGCGGTTTCCTGGCATTATTCATAGCGAATGGAACCCTAAACGTAACTACGACGAATACCTTCGTTCTCAATGTCCCTCTGAAACACTGGTTCTCCCTGTCGAAATGACAAAAGTTTAGCATAAAAATTGCTTCAGCAGGTTCTGTGAGTTTATGTTTTGCTAATGGTTTTGCTGTGATTAAGTTCAGACTTTCATAATTAACTGCGTTCGTCTGACTGGCCAGAGTGAATGGGTAGTTGAGTTTTGGAGAGTTTTGGATACAGTCTTTATAACAGACAGTGTTAATGTGACAGGCCACCGGGAATGTTTGGTAAATTCTCAAATGCAGACTGTTATAAAACAGTTTCAGGTAAATCACTGCACCGTTAAATTTCATGTAATTGTATGCGAGGACGTGGATAGGTTGTCGTGTACCAAGGTGGAAATTAATGGCAAACATCACTGCTCTTTATAACATGGAAACAACCGTTCTTAATTTTTACAACTGTGTATGTTAAACATTTGATATTCAGTATTCAGTAAGAACATCTGAAGTTTGATTTTGCACCTTACAGTATCGTTATTTAGCTTATTTGACTGTTCTGTTACGGTGTTGATTGTAAATATAGTATTTTAATTCGTTTTAACATATTTTTAAATTCTTTTGATACCGTTAAGGATTTGTAGTCAGGAGGCCTTTGCTCTATAAAACTTGGAGCGCGCTGATTTGATCGTTTGTTAAAATCTATGTCTGCAAATCGTTTATTATCTTTTCTTACGTAGCTTATAATAAAAACAAATATGTAATTATTGTTTTGGTACCTCAGACTCAGTCAGTCGATTCCATCTTTTAATTCTACTAGCCGGTGCCGCGAGAAAATAGTGGTGGTAAAACAGCATTTGTGTTAAAAATAAAGTTTGTTAGATCTAAGCGATCAAAGCAGTTTCTTCTCTGTACCACCATTTGAGGCACAATGCTGCAAAGATTCCAGGACGGAAGATGATCTTATTTCTTCGAATTTGGTTGTACGTCATCTATTCAAAATTGAAGGAAGAGATTTTTTAATTTTTTTTTCGTATGTACTTATTGGTGTTAGTTTTACACGCTATTGACGACAAAGCTAAGTAGCTTTATCTTCAGAAGTCCTTATACGACGCATGAAACAATCAAAATTCGCGAACTTGTTCTGTCTTAGAGTGTTTAGTTAGCGTTTAACGTCTCGTCGACAGCGAGGTCATTAGAGGGTCGTCTTATATAAACCCGGGAAATACACTCCGACCAACGTGTATGAACCTTACTTGAAAGTATAAAAACTGCAGCCCAATCCCCTGAGTACTAGGATCGGAGAACCAATGGGACCCAAGTTAGTGCCTACTGTTCATACGAGTAAGTTGACTGGGATTCACCAAAGCGATGGATGCGAAAATCGCATAATTTCCTAGCAACTGTCAAAACTTGCGTCCATCTGCACTCCGCAAACCATTGTTAGTTGAGTGGTGGAGGATACATAGTGTAACGCTTCCCTTTCCTTATCTTGCCTTTCCTATGCGCTAAAGGTCCGCGGGAAGACCTACGTATGAACCCATACTTGTGAAAGTTTGCAGTGGAACAGTTAAAAATCAGAAACAGACAACGTCTTATGTGAATGGCGAAGGTAAAGCTAATTATTCTGAAGGAAGTTGTGTGTTACAATTTTTCAGAATCTGTAGGAAGACGGACAAGGAGATGGACCCGGAACAGGCTTCGCAGGCTAAGGCTTCCAAATAACAAGAACAAAAGAACTAGACTCATTTTTTTCTGTTTACAGACTAGCGAGTATGTTGAACTTCCTGGAACTCTATATTAGTGTGTAAATTTCAGACCGGTTACCAAAACCGGACTGAAGGAATTCCTCCGTCGCTAAGCAACTCTCTATTGCTCGTTCCCGACGCTCTATCTGAAGGCTAGAGTTTAAACTATTTCCAGAACTTTTAACAAGATCTTATCACCTTCGCCGTTGTCCGCTTCCGAATGTCATGATCCTATTCACCTGTGTTAGTAAGCTCTCTACGTTTCTCGACCTCGTCCACATGATGTTTTTCCTAATGTTTTCAAAATCTTCATGACCGCGAATGCAAAAATAGATATTAGAACAGAATGACTAATTTTATCGAAAAATCATTATTTCAGGCATTATTATCTTCAAAATTGAAGTACAGAAAACATAATTTTTAATCTGATTAAAATTTTATTGTGTCACAACGTATTTCGGTCTCTGTAAGTCGTTCTCACGGGTTATGTCTGTACTTCCAAAACTTTCGAAGAATGTAGCAACGTCTCGATTATAGGTTCTAAACGCCTTAAAACTATACTGCTCGAGAACCAACATTACATGAATAATTGGTGGAGTAGGGTGAGGGGCGCAGAAATTTGAAGGCTGCGTTTGGCTTCTGCAGAGAGGTGTGTCAAACAGCAGAAACAACAGTTGCTACTTTTTTTCATTTTAATATGTTCTTTTCTTTGTTTTTACATAGCCGTTTAGTCATGTGTCTCGCGTGCATGGTATAATCAGAAGCTAGAAGCCGAATTCTAGCACATTTGAACTACCTACCTGTCAGCAAAACAGGTCGTGTTACTCTACGTTTCCAAAGGGTCGGAGATCGATTTTCGGTTGATATTAAGACTTAAATGACACTCCATGTAGCTATCATCATTGGTAAGTATCTGGTTGCGAAAAGCAAAATATTGTATTGTGAATCGGTTCTTCTTCTTCTTCTTCTTCTTCTTCTTCTTCTTCACTGAAGCTACCTGTTCCTCGTTTGTCCTACTTCTCTCTTTCCTACTGACTTAATTGATCACTTGTTTATCTAATCAGTCTTCCCTCATTCCGTTGATATACTGTTTCCTTTGTATGCATCCTTGCTCTATTTTTCATTTATTCAGTATACAGGGTGGTTCCATGATGTTACAAACTTTCAGAGATGATGGAGAAGGGTAAATGTAACAACTAGAGGTAAGGTACCCTGGTGTGCGGAAACGACCGACTCTGAAGTCATACGCAAAAATCGTTCTGATATCTCAGACAGTTGAATACATGGGGGGTTGGGTGGTTTTTAGGGGAAGAGACCAAACAGCGAGGTCATCGGTCTCATCGGATTAGGGAAGGATGGAGAAGGAAGTCGGCCGTGCCCTTTCAGAGGAACCATCCCAGCATTCGCCTGGAGCGATTTAGTGAAATCACGGAAAGCCTAAATCAGGATGGCCGGACGCGGGATTGAACCGTCATCCTCCCGAATGCGAGTCTAGTTGAATACATGTACCGATGTCGTTGTTGCTACGATTGTAGAGTAGGCAACCTTCAGAAGTTGTGGTATGGACCGAACAAGGACTTGTCTTGCAAACATTGGTGCTTTAATGCATACGTGGAGAGCTATGGGAACTTGTTCAGTAGAAGAAATTTGTTTCACAACAATAAAGAAGAACAAGCGTTCATAGCTCTTCAGGTATGCATTTTAGAGCCTATATTTACTGAACTTGTTGTTCTTATATCTGTCCATACTACCTTTTCTGAAAATAGTCTATACTACAGTCTTAGCAACAATATTACCAGTAGAAGTATTCCACTGTCAGAGATATCACAACGATTTTCGTTTATAACTTTCGAGTCAGTCGTTTCCGCACCCTGGTTCCTTCTCCCAGATTGATATATTTACCCTTCTCTATCAGTCCTTAAAGTTTGTGACACCATCACAGAATCACGCTGTATATTAGTTTCTTCTCTTACACTGAAGCGCCAAAGAAACTGGTATATGCATGCGCATTCAAATACAGAGAGATGTAAACAGACGGCGCTGCGGTCGGCAGCCACTATGTAAGACAGGTATCTGGCGCAGTTGTTAGACCGGTTACTGCTGCTACAATGGCAGGTTATCAAGATTTAAGTTTGAACGTGGTGTTATGGTCGGCGCACGAGTGATGGGAGACAGCATCTCCGACGTAGCAATGAAGTGGGGGTTTTCCCGTACGACCATATCAGGAGTGTACCGTGAATATCAGGAGTGTACCGTGAATATCAGGAGTGTACCGTGAATATCAGGAGTGTACCGTGAATATCAGGAGTGTACCGTGAATATCAGGAGTGTACCGTGAATATCAGGAGTGTACCGTGAATATCAGGAGTGTACCGTGAATATCAGGAGTGTACCGTGAATATCAGGAGTGTACCGTGAATATCAGGAATCCGGTAAAACATCAAATCTCCGACATCGCCACGGCCGGAAAAACATCCTGCAAGAACGGGACCAACGACTATTGAAGAGAATCGTTCAACGTGACAGGAGTGCAATCCTTTCGCAAACTACTGCAGATTTCAATGCTGAGCCATCAACAAGCGTCAGCGTGCGAACCATTTAACGAAACATCATCGATAGAGGCTTTGGGAGCCGAAGACCCACTCGTGTACTCTTGATGACTGCACGATACAAGGCTTTACGCCTCGCCTGGGACCGCTAACACCGACATTGGACTGTTGATGATTGGAAACATGTTGCAGGGAGTTGGTCGAGTCTCGTTTCAGACTATTTCGAGCGGATGGACGTGTATGGGAATGGAGACAACCTCATGAAAAATGGACCCTGCATGTCGGCAGGGGTCTGCTCAAGCTGGTGGTGGCTCTGTAATGGCATGGGGCGTGTGCAGTTGGAGTGATAGGGGATCCCTGATACGTTTAGAAACGACTGACAGGTGACACGTACGTAAACATCCCGTCTGATCACCTGCATCCATTCATGTCCATTGTGCACTCCGACGGACTTGGACAATACTAGCAGGACCATGCGACACACCTCACGTCCAGAATTGCTACAAAGTGGCTCCAGAAACACTCTTTTGAGTTTAAACACTTCCGTTGGCCACCAGACTCCCCAGACATGGGCACTACTGAGAATATCTGGGATGCCTTGTAACGTCCTGTTCAGAAGAGATCACCACTGCCTCGTACTCTTACGGATTTGTGGACAGCCCTGCAGGATGCATGGTGCCAGTACCCTCCAGCACTACTTCAGACAATAGTCGAGTCCATGCCACGTCGTGTTGTGGCACTTCTGAGTGCTTGCAAGGGCCCTTCACGATATTAGGCAGGTGTACCAGTTTCTTTGGCTCCTCAGCGTAAAACACTGTATAGTATTTGATCCGTGATGGTACTGGTACGGGAAATTCAAGTCAAAAAGAACGTCAGCAAAGGACCAAAATGAATGGACTAGGCCCCGGGGTTTTCTTTTCAACAACATCCACCGTGTTACCAATATAACACATACAGCAAATACACCTTTATTACGCAAAGAAACAAATTCCGAAAACATATATAACAGATTATATAACTGAAATAATTTAAAGGGGCCCTAATAGCAATTAGCTGGGCCTACATGGTAACAAGAAAAATTTTAAATAAATGTAAACATTCTGAGCAAATACATGCTCTTCTTTAAGCTAAAGACAGAAACATGAAATCGTTACACAACTTGGAATTAGGTTACGAATTTAACAATTTTTTCTGTTCTCAACAACAGAAAAATCACAGCTCTGAAATCATGAATGAGGCTCACTTACGCTTTCTTCTTTTGTAAGATACAAACGAATACAAAATTTGTTACATAAAATTACCAGACACACCGATCAAGATATCACAGTATTAATTTTTTCCCCCACCGCTAATCCCCAAGGCTTTGAAAGGCCAAGGCTCATTTAAGGAGATAAAAAAAATTAAAATGGGCTGTTAATCAAGATTTAAAATTTAATGAAACTTAACTCCTTTGTTCAGGCCGCAAATTAGAAGCAATAGGCTTTAATTACAGAGTGATCACCCCTTGCCACCATTACACAAACCGGGCGACACTTCTAATGTGTGGTTGTTATCCGGATATCAAGGCGCCGACGTGGGCACGGCCAGGCCAAAGTTCACCAAAATCCTTTGATTAACAAATTCTCTATGGTAGGTGCACCTCAAGTACAGACACACTTATTAGTTAAAGTGTAAATATCAAGTGCCCACCTAAGGCACTCAATAGCCAAAGTGCAAATTTTGATTACGAACAACTGCCCAAGTAAGCCTCAAGGAGAGGGAATACAGGTTTCACAGCTACTGTGTCTACACTAACGCTGAATCAACAATTCGTGCATAATGTTTACGGCCAAGCTAACAAGGATGTCAAGCATATCGGCCTAAGTACAAGAGCGTCTTCAGTTAACGGACTTTAATGGCATGTGGCGACTAACCAACACAAAACAGTCCGCCCCCGGTATCTGACTGGTCACCATGACGGATTGTCAATCCTCTGGGCCCAGGTTCGATTCCTGGTTGGGTCGGGTACTTTTCTCCACCCAGGGACTGGGTGTTGTGCTGTCCTCACCATCACTGTATCATCCTCATCGACTGCAGGTCGCCGAAGTGGCGTCAAATTGAGAGACCGGCACCCAGCGAACGGCGTGCCCGATGGGGGCGTAGGGGGAGTGGGGGGTTGCCTTACGATTAAATAAAATAAACACAAAACAACATCTGAAATATTTTTCGCCTGAATGGCACAACAAAGCATGAATGGCAATTCCAAATAAGTACCTTCCTTAGCAATTAGGAATTAAAAGCAGCTTGATAAAACCTTAAAACTGCAAACAGTTCAGTACTCGGGGAAAGGGAGGAGGGGCATACCACAGATCGAAATTCAGTAAGGTTTAAATACTCGGATTAGTGGCAAATGTGCCTCTAGCTTACAGCGTGCTCTGCTCCAAAATAACGTGCCCACATCATTAACCGGCGCAACCGCACGGTGACGCAGTATACACTTAAGTCTTACCGGGGCTCCGTAGGCAACACTCCAGTACACTAAAATGCAACATTAGGCAAACCTGAGAATGGAATTTACATCCAATATGAGAAGGAGCTGTTCCTTATGTAAAGCGAAAGTCCTTTAAGATGTCAGCCAAGTTGCTCTCACATGGGCCTTAAGAAGCATTAACACACCAAACATACGAATGTGAGTCAAATGAAAACATAAATTTTTTTAAAAAATATTATTTATTCTGCAGAAGTGGAACAAAGCTGCATCACTTTTCAACATAATCTCCCCCCACGCTCAATGCAAGTCCTCCAGCGCTTACAAAGAGCATAAATTCCTTTAGAAAAAAATTCTTTTGGTAGTCCGAGCAACCACTCATGCAACGCGTGGCGTACCTCTTCATCGGAACGGAACTTCTTTCATCCCACTGCGTCTTTGAATGGTCCAAACATATGGAAATCACTTGGTGATGAGGAATGGTGCCATTCCTTGCCCGCTCTCTTCGTTTCCGGTTGGTGGATGTGAACCCAGGTTTCGTCCCCAGTAACGATTCTTGCAAGGAAGCCATCACCTTATCGTTCAAAGCGCCGAAGAAGTTCTTCACAAGCATCAACACGTCGTTCTCTCATTTCAGGAGTCAGCTCCAGTGGCACCCATCTTGCAGACACTTTGTGAAACTGGAGCACATCATACACAATGTGGTGTGCTGACCCATGACTAATCTGTAAACACGCTGCAATGTCATTCAGTGTCACTCGGCGATTTCCTTCACTATGGCTTCAACTGCTGCAATGTTCTTTGGAGTCACAACTCGTTGTGCCTGACCTGGACGAGGAGCATCTTCCACTGAAGTCACACCATTTGCGAACTTCCTACTTCATTCGTAGACTTGCTGCTGTGACAAACATGCATCACCGTACTGAACCTTCATTCGTCGATGAATTTCAATAGGTTTCACACCTTCACTACGCAAAAAACCGAACAACAGAACGCTGTTCTTCCCTGGTGCAAGTCAGAAGTGGGGCGGCCATCTTTATACTGACACTGCGACAGTATGTGTGCACCTGCACTATGCTGCCACCTACAGGCCATTCTGCACACTGATTGTAGCAAGCCTACCAACTTACAGGATGGCGGCGCGAAATTTCCATTTGTTATTACAAATTCAAGGTTTTCATTTGACTCACCCTCGTATGTTATAAATACATTGGGGCGCAAACCTCTCACAGCTAGTCAGAGGTCACTTCCTTTCTCGCACAACGAGTAAGTTCGTTCAGTCAGAAACGACCACAAAGCGCGGAGTAAGAGTACAGCAACGTACAATACTCCGGTTTACAAATAGCTGAAATCTTCACCTTCAAGTCTGCCCAGCAATCACCATCGGGGAAGGCGAAAAGAAACTAAGACACTTGCGGGTATGGCAAAGTGCGACAAGCAAGATAAAGGCAGCGGCCATTCCAAATCAATGCCAGCCCCTCAGCAACACGCTGCTGCAGTCGCCGTCCTGCATAGTCAAGTTCATGCCTTCCCGATCTGCCTTCTCCGGACTTCACTCCACTCCACTCCACTCCACTCCACTTTCCTCTCCGCGACCAAGCTCACCTCGCTTCGGCCGATCGCCACCTAGCTCCCTCGTTCCACACCCGACCGAAGATTACCCTTTACGCATAAATCGACTTGGAGCGAGCCGACACAGCTCAGCTACATCCTTTAAGTTTTCTTACAAATCAAAGGATGTGCCCCAGAGAACCCACAATAAATTGTAAGCCTTGGTAAAAATGATTGGAAGAAACGTTTATAGGAAGTAAACCATGCAAAGCTCTGTAGCGCTCAAAATCAATGTTGCATGTAACTGGTTAAGCTGTAGGTGCATTTTATTTCGATGCGAGCAAGTGCACGCATACGGTGGATATGCAATTTTTTCCAGTACAGGAGGGAATATTCGTTACTGTTCTAACATCAGTAAACGTAAAAATTTACAAAGCTGTAAAGGAAGTGACTGTAACCTACACATACGCTGCCTGTTTGAGAAAGTGAGCACCCAGAAGCTACGGTTGGATGTCAATGTAACAGGGGGTATGTAAATGATTACAGTTACAATTGTCAATGACAGGTAGAACGACCACGGAGTGCTTTAATATTGTTTGTGTTTGATGCTGTTACCAGGCCAGGCACAGCGTCAGATGTTGAGTGATAACTGAAGGTCATGGAGATGCTGCATGCTCGTGTGAGACAGCATGTAACGCAGTAACTTTGACAAACACGTGGCAAGGCCGCAGCATATGTCCTGACCAGTCTTCACCACAAAGGAACAGAGAGGAATCAAGTTGTTCCTTTAATTCTGGTCATGGATTCTAACTCCATACAGAATTCCGAGTAAACTGATACCTAGCTCCGACCTGCCGAGTAATTAATTAACAGAATGAGTTTTTCACTCTGCAGCGGAGTGTGCGCTGATATGAAACTTCCTGGCAGATTAAAACTGTGTGCCGAACCGAGACTTGAACTCGGGACATTTGCCTTTCGCGGGCAAGTGCTCTACCATCTGATCAACCCAAGCACGACTCGCGTCCCGTCCTCATAGCTTCTCTTCCGCCCGTACCTCGTTTCCTACGTTCCAAACTTCACAGAAGCTGTGAGGGCAGGGCGTGAGTCGTGCTTGGGTAGCTCAGATGGTAGAGCTCTTGCCAAGGAAATGCAAAAGTCCCGAGTTCGAGTCTCGGTCCGGCACACAGTTTTAATCTGCCAGGAAATTTCAATTAATTAACAATTCATCAAACTTGATCACTCAATTAATATCACTACCGAGGCACTGTCTACTTTGAGGACCATCGGCTAGAGGGGATAGGATAGTTTTAGCTTTCCCTGTTTAATTAATGTAGAAAACGCCCAAGACGGCGAAATCTAGTTTGCTGTTCTGGCCGTAATTTAAAATCGTGGTTGGAGCCATGCAGTGTCGGAGACACACACAGTTCTCCCGCCTTCTAGGAATTCTCGCCAGTTCACGGCAGCCAACGTGAGGGGCGGAACTCTACCACTCCAGGCGACCAGAATAGCAGGAACAGTTCCACTCCTCACCCCTGTTGGGTTGGCTACGAGGACCTTTTCGCGTACCGCGGAGGTGCACTGTAGCTCATCGACCGAGCCTTTAAATAACCTGGAGAGCAGCTCTCCAGCCCTATTCCGCTGCAGTTTCTAGAGGAGTCAACACCGCGAAGTTCAGTGTACGGCAGCCACCGCCATTTAATGGCTAGTGCTTTCCATTGCCCTGAGGACTGCATCCGGGAACCACTCGTGATGTTTCTGAAACACTCCGTAATTACGACGGTTGCGTCTGCGTTAGTGCTACGTCTGTACAGCAAGATACCAGCGCTGCAGACCGGCATGTAGCGAAGTAAAGTGTTGTGGCGGACCCCTGTAGCTGTTAGCGTGACCCATGGTTAGTACAGTGATACCCGCTATTTCATTTCTGTGCTGTCTCTGTAGACTAGTCTTCATATTGAAGACGGGTTTGTGAATGATCTTGTGCACATCCAACTCGTCCTACAGCAAGTATGCTCTCCCAGCGGCTACATCCGATGTGTAACAATTTGTGAATACTTGTGCTAGGGCTACCTGTGAATTTGTGTCTTCATTCCTGAATACGTGTTTCGCCAGAATACCAAGACTTTCATTGTTTGCGGCTTCTCTACTGTCCCTTTTGTAAACCAGTTTCTTACTAGGCTACGAAACACCGGCAGAAGAGGGGAAGTCCAACACCTGGGACACAAGATCTTCACGAGAGTGATCTACTGGGAATCATTGTTAGTCGGTGCTATTTTGCTAATCAGCTACAGTTAATTCCACCAAAAACTCAAACGCTACAAGCACTGTCAGCAACCGCCAGAATTTGAAAGGGCCCTATTTGGGGTCTCCGTTTGGCCTGCTTGCCAAATCGTGCAATATCCAGATTTGCGGGACATTCGGATGTAGAAGTAGCTCGATGTTGGACTCGTGGGAAACATGACAACATGCATACTCGTCGAGATAGGTTCCAGTCGACCATTTTCGACCAGCGTGGGGAGGACAGCCGTACTGTGCACCAAGCACATCGTAACCCCTTCACATCTGCGCCTGCAGTCCGAGAACAAGTAATAAGAGGGCGAGTCAAATGAAAACCTTGAATTTGTAATAACAAATCGAAATTTCGCACTGCTGTCCTGTAAGTTGGTAAGCGTGCTACAAACAGCGTGCAGAATGGCCTGTAGGTGGCAGCATAGTGCAGATGCACACATATTGTCGCAGTATCAGTATAAAGATGGAGGCCCCACTTGCGACTTGCACCAGGGAAGAACAGCGTTCTGTTATTCGGTTTTTGCGTAGTGAATGTGTGAAACCTATTGAAATTCATCGACGAATGAGGGTTCAGTACGGTGGCGCATGTTTGTCACAGCAGCAAGTCTACGAATGGAGTAGGAAGTTTGCAAATGGTGAGACTCAGTGGAAGATACTCCTCGTCCAGGTCAGGCACAACGAATTGTGCTTTCACAGAACATTGCAGCAGTTGAAGCCATAGTGAAGAAAAACCGCCGAGTCACACTGAAAGACTTTGTAGCATGTTTACAGATTAGTCATGGGCCAGCACACCACGCTGTGTATGATGTGCTCCAATTTCACCAAGTGTCTGCATGATGGGTGCCACGGCAGCTGACACCTGAAATGAGAGAACGACGTGTTGATGCTTGTGACGAACTACTTCGGCGCTTTGAACGATAAGGTGATGGCTTCCTTTCAAGAATCGTTACTGGGGACGAAACCTGGGTTCACTTCCACCTACCGGAAACGAAGAGAGCGAGCAAGGAATTGCGCCATTCCTCATCACCAAAACCAAAGAAGTTTCGAACAGAACCACCAGCAGGGAAGGTTATGCTGACTCTCTTTTGGGACGAAAAAGGCGTCATTTTGGAGCATTACATGCCTAGAGGGACCACTCTCACCGGTGCATCATACAGATCTCCTACAAAAATCATCTGTGGCCTGCAATCAAATCAAAGCGACGTGGATTGCTGTCAGCAGGTGGCCTTTTCCAACATGACAATGCAAGGCCCCACACTGCCCATACAACAGTTGCAACAACCGCAGACCGGCATTTTGAGTGTCTTCCTCATCCACCATACTCACCAGACCTTGCCCCAAGTGATTTCCTTATGTTTGGACCACTCAAAGACGCAATGGGAGGAAAGAAGTTCCGTTCTGATGAAGGGATACGCCACGCGGTGCATGAGAGGTTGCGCGGACTACCAAAAGAAGTTTTTTCTAAAGGAATTTATGCACTTCGTAAGCGCTGGAGGACTTGCATTGAGCGTGGGGGAGATTATGTTGAAAAGTGATGCAGCTTTGTACCACTTCTGCACAATAAATAATATTAACAAAAATATTTAAGGTTTTAATTAGACTCACTCTCGTAGACTCCCACCAACACTCAGGTGTCACCCCGTACTACTGGTCGGAGAACAAGTAACAGCTGGACTAGCGAATTACCATTACACGCGTAAGCTGCCGTTAACATCACAACAAAAATGGCTGCGTTAGAACTGGTGCCGTGGCTCTGAAGCATGGACTGCTGTTGTGTCAGATGGTGTTCGGCGATGAGTCGCGGTTCTGCTCTACCCAGGATGACCATAGTTGGCGAGCATGGTTGCGACCTATGGATGGACCTCATTCTTCCTACATTTTGGAAAGGCTCAGCGGTCTTACTCGTGCTGTCGTGGTGTGGGAAGCCATGGCGTATGACTTCACGTCGGCTCGTTGGAACTATACGGCACAATGGTATGTCACGAATATGTTGAGGCCATCACTTTTTACGCCAAGCAGTGTATATTATCGACTATTTTGAGCTCTATAGGTGCTGAAAGATTTATTGTAACCGTCGTATGTACGCCTAATCTACTGGGTTCTTTAGTGTGCTATTCAAGACATTTGATTGTGATAAACACAACATTCGTTTAGAGAAACTAAAAATTTTTGGCTTTCGAGATGTAAGTGGCTCGCTTCCTGTTTTACTTGTTGGAAACTACGGGTAACGTTATAAAGCTCATGCACCTCTCATGATGAATATTCTTCTGTGTGGGAAAAATTTACTGCTGACGTTTCACAGAGTTCAACTCTGAGACCATTCCTGATCTTCCTATATATGAAAGACATTCCATCTTATACTGACAAAGAAGAATAATGCTCTTTGCTAATGATGCAAGCATGTCAATCCAGGGCAAAAAAGTTGCAACAACAGAAGGAGCGTTAAACAAAATATTCAAATATTTTATTATTATTTGGTTTTGACAAACAGCCTGTCTGTCACAAAACATACAGTTCATTCAATTCTGCACAAGACAAGATATACTATCATCAGTCACATTACAGGGGTAAAGAAACACATAGAACTGATTTTTCAATCTTTCAGTTGTGCAAATTGATCAGATCTTTAAACGGAAATCACGTATCACAGATCTTCTCAACCGCTTGAATTCAGAAATATTTTTTCTACGTATAATTTTTGATTTTAGTGATAACATCACTTGAAAATTAACTCACTTTGCATACTTTTATTCGCTAAGTAATGTGGAACAAATGTCTCGGGTAATTCCACGCGTAGACATGTATTCAGTGCACAATAACGTGCAGTGAGGATAATATCTATTTTTAAAAAATACGAATATTAACTGTGGTATTACGAATCTTGTCGGGAAGGCCCGTGTACGGTTTGAAAATATTGATAACGTTTATAACTACAACACTAGGAACAAAAACAACCTTCACTATCCATAACTTAACCTAAAGGAGCAAAGTATGTAGCCATAAAAATATTTCACAACTTCTCTTGTGGATTACAGGTGCCAGCAAATAATAAATTTTTTAAAAATACTTTGAAATTATTTCTAAATGACAGCTCCTAGTCCATAGATTAATTTCTGAAAATTTTGTTGCTGATCTATATTTTTAAAAGATCCAGGTTTGTAAGTGGCCAGCATGTACCCGCCTACCTTATTTGTAAATCTACTGACAAGATCCACATCATGGCGAGTTGCCATGGCTGTAATCCTCGAAACACCCAAAAAAAAAAAACGAAACTAAAGTGAAGTGATACGATGCTGGTAGCACGATATGTACACCAAACGCCAATAAAAATAAAAAGAGAAGAGGGGATATCATCAGCTACTTCCGAGACTGCGAACTGGTCCCTCGCTCCAAGCTGTTCGCCTTATTTCGCAGTACCCCACGGCGACCTATAAAGCCGGAAATCCTTTCATCTTAAAGCGACGCCTACACTACGCCTTCGTGAGAGGGCTGCGAAAGCGGGGGGGGGGGGGGGGGGGGGCGGGGGGAGGGGCTGTGGGGAACGGCCCCTCAGGGGTTTCCTTCCGGAAGCGTGCGGCGAACCGGGGTGGAAGAAAGGTCAACCAAGCGCCGATCAAAGCGAGTTCAGGCGTGGCTGCCTTCTATATATCCTCGCCTGTCATGGCAATGAGAGACAAAGCCGTGTAGTAAGACACGATTATTCGCGGCAGGGCGTGTGTTATACAAGGTTATGCGTGCACCCACGTGTAGGGCTGAGCCAAAGTCAGTAAGAGCGAGACTGTTGGCAGGATTATTACCTTTGTACGTTCTTTGCATTTGTTACTTCCCAATACGCCGTCTTTGCTTGGTTCAGCGTATGGCAAGTGAAGTTCATGTGTCTGGAAAGAAGCGTGTGAGCAATGAAACATAGACCCTATTTACGTATATGTCACTGTTCACCTATCTAATCAAAACATAACTTTTGAGCTTTGTGTCACAAAACAGGATTTTTAATTCTCTGCTGCCAGATGTTGCCACAGTCAGCCCAAAAGTCATATGCATAATACATCCACGCCTTGTTAAATGACATAGATACACCTTATGATACAGGGATAGTCCTCCGGACGTGTGAAGTGTAATACAGACGCCTCAAAAGAAATGAATCATTTTCATGAAAACATGAATGTACTCAATTCTTCATTCACAGGTGTTTGAGATCTGTCTGTAGAAGAAAGAAAAAGCCATCGTTTCCCGGAAACATGCGCGGTGATGCGTAAGCTGCACCGTCGAAGATATGGAAAACAGGCATCAACGAGCACCAATCTCAGGTTTCTTGTCAACAAATTCAGATGAAAAGGAACTGTGCTTGATGAGGAACATCCTGGACTATCATAATCATCTGGCGATGCAGTCCGGAGCATTGAAGAGGCCACGCGCTTCCGTTCTTCAGCTGAACTGTGATTTGAACATTCCACGAGACACTGTCTGAGGTTCTCGACGTTTTACGCTGAAGAATATAGCGTTTCTCATCCAGGTAATGCACCAGGAGGAGGAAGAACATCCCGCCCTCATGGAAATGTATGCTGACCTTTTGTAGGTCGTGGAAAACGAAAACGCGTTAGACCACTACCTCTGTTCAGATGAGGCAGCATTTCATGCCCGTGGTGCTGTGAACTGTCGCGACTGCTGGATATGGAACACTAACAACTAACACGAGGTTCAGTAAAAGGAAAGAAGCACCCCGAAACGGCGCATATGGCTAGGTATGAACATGATTTAAGATTTATGAATCATTCTTATTTTCAGAGCAAGCGATAACGGGTATCAGTTACCTTCAGCTGCTTGAGATTTCCCTGGAACCACAACTGGAGTCTGATGAAATTCTGCCTTCCGTTGCGTACCAGCAGGACGGGAGTCCTCCCCATTTCGTTGTCAGTGTTCGAGATTATCTCAAACGCATCTTCCATGGACGGCGGATCGGTCGAGGTTCACCAGTATGTGACCACCGAGGTCACCTGACCTTACCCAGACTTCTTCCTTGGGATTACATCAAGTCCTATGTGCATAAAACCAAAATCAATACCATACGTAAGGTGAGTGACCGCCGGCCGCGGTGGTCGAGCGGTTCTAGGCGCTTCAGTCCGGAACCGCGCGACTGCTACGGTCGCAGGTTCGAATCCTGCCCCGGGCATGGATGTGTGTGATGTCCTTAGGTTAGTTAGGTTTAAGTAGTTCTAAGTTCTAGGGGACTGATGACCTCAGATGTTAAGTCCCATAGTGCTCAGAGCCATTTGAACCATTTTTTTGAGTGACCGGATTGTGGAGGTGGTTATTAACATCACACCTGATCAACTGCGGAATTGCTTCCAGGTAACGGCAGGAAGGTGGTTTTTCTGTGCTGGCATGCAGGGTAGCCTTGTTGAACTTTAATGAATTCTAATGCCAGACGAATGGAAAAACTGGTAGAAGCCGACGTCGGGGAAGATCAGTTTGGATTCCGTAGAAATGTTGGAACACGTGAGACAATATTGACCCTACGACTTATCTTAGAAAATAGATTAAGGAAAGGCAAACCTACGTTCCTAACATTTGTAGATTTAGAGAAAGTTTTTGACAATGTTAGCTTGTTATTCCAATACTAGCTTTATACCCACAGCTTCGCCCTTACACGCGTACATTATACACATATAGGGTGCATCTTTTCCTCCTCCTCCACTCCCTATTCATCTCCACCCCATCCGTTCAACCGTCACCTCCTACCCCCTCTCTTTGCCCACTGCCTTCTCACCCTTTCTCTGTGAATCACCTCCTCACCCCTCTCTCTGATCATCTCCCGATCCCCCGTCTTTCTGTCCATATCCTTCTATCCCCCATTATGTGTACACGTCACATTCATACCTCCCAATAATAATATCCTTCTTTTCTCAAATGGTACAAATGGCTCTGGGCATTATGGGAGTTAATATTTGAGGTCATCAGTCCCCTAGATTTAGAACTACTTAAACCTAGCGGCATCACACACATCCATGTCCGAGGCAGGATTCGAACCTGCGACCGTAGCAGCAGCGCAGCTCCAGACTGAAACGCCTAGAACCTCTCGGCCACAACGGCCGGCCTTAATTTTCTCCTCTCTCTGTTCAGCCTTCACGGCCTGCACGTATATCCCGTGAAACGCATTGTGCTGGTCGCGTAGGGCAGCCTAGATGTAAGGCGTTTGTAATATTTTTCACTTCCTCCCCCACCCCTACTGAACAGACTGACAAGACGACGAGTTCATACTGCATTGTCAGCCAGTTCAGAGCTATTTTAAAGTTTCAAGTCTCCACCTCATCGAGAAGTTTAGAATCGATTGCCAAATTTGAATCGAACAGACATACAAGAAAGCGAGTTAATAAAAACATGGAAGAAAATATTTGACTCTGATGCAGTACTTGCAAACCTTGTATTATACATTTAATGTTTTTCAGCTGACGATTATTATTTTTTCTCTACTACAGCTTGAGGAGGGCATAGTGTATAAACCGATCTATTTCAGATAATACACAAATATGCATAATTATTCCTGACCAATTTAAGTAATTTTCATAGGGGTCTCATTCACCAGTCCAAATCCTAGATTTCGCTCTGAAGCGTAAAAGGTCTGTTCATTAACACAGAAAAAAGAAATACAGGGTGTCCTATATTTGCGATTTATTTAGCTCTTCTTCCAACACAGTACCGAGAATGCACACTATTATTTATCAATATTTCAACATAATAGCCGCCCAGATTACCGAAACGCAATGGCGCTGCTTTTACGTAATGGCAGAAGAAATCGTTATTGCGTCTTGTTTCTCTCGTGTCACCTTCGCCTCTGTAAAAAGGAAGACAGATGAACGACCAGCGAGCAATGTACTTCTTTGAATTAATATCGATTCTGATTTTTCCTATGCTGGAGGAGCCAAAATAAAGAGATATTACGACTTCTACTCTGCCACCATAGCCGGTTTCGCTAACTACGCTGTTCGGCAGCTGAGCTCTCTGTCTGGTATTCACCAGGCTTGTAAACGTTGAGTCCTCGATTTCTCGGAGCTCTGGAGAAGCGCATCGCACCAGAGCAGCAATTGTTACATTTAATTCTGCACTACAGCTGGCCGTTGGGTGTGTGATTCCTTTGTGGTTAGCACGTGGTCACAGTGCGGACGCTGCAGCACTGGAAGAGATGTTGCGAATTTTAGAAATAGTTTGGCAATCGTGCTGAAGAATAGCGTAAATAAGCGGCGGCACGTACCGAACCGGCGCTTGGATGCGGTCCAGCTGAGGCGAGCATGTGCGAGAGACACGTGTGGTGTTCGCGGGGGCAGTCAGTTGTGTGCGCACATTGTAGTAGCAGCAGTTCCGCGGCGAAGCTCGCTTTGCATTGTCCTGCCGCGCGGCCATTGTCCAGGTCTGTCAGAAGACAGTTTGCACAGCTTCTGAAGGCCCAGGAATTGCGTGAGGGGGTGGAACAAAAGGCATCAGCTTATTGTTTTAGTCCTGGTTCAAGCGCGTTCTTCGCTCGTAAACTGCGCGGGGCGCGACCGTTACGACTCCGTCCCAACAGGAAAATAGGCACAGCTCATTAACCACACGCCATCCGATATCTCGGCGGTTTAGTTCAAATGGCTCTGAGCACTATGGGACTTAACATCTGAGGTCATCAGTCCCCTAGAACTTAGAACTAGTTAAACCTATCTAACCTAAGGACATCACACACAACCATGCCCGAGGCAGCATTCGAACCTGCGACCGTAGTGGTCGCGCGGTTCCAGACTGAAGCGCCTAGAACCGTTCAGCCACACTGGCCCTTATATGAAGAGTAGGATGATTAAAATCTTGTCTGAAATGTAGGATAGGCGGGGACAGATTTCAGTAATTCTTACTTAACGATACCCCTTTCCCGTAGTGCTCTGCTACGGACCTATTCGTCAACACAAACTGCAGCGAGCGAGATAGGCAGGTGAGTGAATCTGTGGCGAATAAACGACGGTTGGTCTGTAGAACGCCAGTCAGAGTCATTTTAGGCGGTTCTCCAAGCTCATTTAGGCAAATACAGGACTGGTCCCCAATTCCCGACACTGAAAAGGCGATACACGAATAGTTAATACATGAAATGTATTCGCAGTTGCGAATACGGACAACCCGTCAGCTGTATAATGGAATTACGGCGATGGACGTTTGTGCCGGGACTCGAACCACCGAGCCACAGCCTGCACTCGCGCACATTATGTAATTCCCTTACAAGGGGATATGATTTCGATTGAAAGTCGCTGCCTGGTATCGGCGGATGAATACGATATTGCAGTGACTGTGTTGTTAAGAAGTATGACGGAGTGGTACTTCGGATTTGCATGCGTGCACGCATACATCTCCGAAGGAACAATGCATCGTCTTCTTAACAACACAGGCACTGCAATATCATTCACAGAATTAATATAAGATAGAACGCAGAACAAAGCTTACGTTGTTCACAAAAAAAAAAAAAAAAAAAAAAAACTGTGCGCACGACTTGGCTCGTTGAGCTAACTGACGACTGACGTCTGGCGACAGGGAGAGCATCAGGAGACAAAAAAATTAAATAAAACTGACAAGTCTTGAAAACAGAGGACTCCGTACAATGGGATAATCGCAAAGGGCTTTGTTGGGCAAGATCTGACATTCCGTCCATTTGTATGTACAATTACCAGTATCCTGACCGAGGTGGTTCAGTCGATCCTACACTAGATTTCAGGAGGGGCAGAATTTAAACCCTCGTCCGATCACCCCTTTTCAGAGTGTAACGCGAACGCCGAGACTGTTACGGCACGAAAACCCTTCCCGTTCCTATCTAGCGGAGCAAATACTGCGTCTTTAGCATCCTGTCGACAATGAGGTACGAAATTGGACAATTTTTAACTAAAATTTTACGTTAATAAAAAATATAACAAACGTAGAAGACACATTCTTATTCATCTCTGACACTATGGATACGATCTCTGGTAGGATCGACAAGCACGTTCGTGTACTTTCGCTGTTTCAGAACAGGAGAACGCACACTAAAAATTAAATGCGAAAATGACAAGAAGTCGATAGTAATTACAGTAAGTAATGTGTTTATAATGCGTTGAGTGAATTCATACTTTGACACCAGGTTTAGCATAATGTTCTCGTTTAATGAAATGCTACGTTCTGCTATATGAATAACGAAAACTCTTGTCTTACTAACACCCGACCCGAAAGTAACACCACCCCCGATGTTGTCATTGCCTCCGCCAACCTCCTTGGGCGTATCACTGTCGCCGTCCTTGCCCCACAGGTAGCGATCACCTCCCTGTCCTCCTCACCATAACGTCTGCAAACCGCCCCCCTCCGGCTCCGCAACCTGCACCCCCTCCCAAGGTCGTCCATGACTATCGCCGTGCCAACTGGGATGCCTACCGGGACTCCATCTCCACCCAGGTCGAAAGCCACCCTCTTACTTATCGCCATCCTGACGACATCATCCGCGCCTCGTCCTTCCTTCAGACGGTAATTACTGACGCCGTGAAGGCCCATGTTCCTACTAAAACCATACACCCACACCGTCCCACTCTCCCTCCGCGGGCTGTCCTCCTCCTCCGTGAATCCCGCCCCCTCTATCGCTCCTTCCTCCGCACTCGTGACAGGGATACACTCCAACGCCACCGGCAAATACAGCGACACGTACGGAACCTTATTACAGCAACGAAACGCCGGGACTGGCGCCAGACCTGCACACGACTCAATGCCACCCTCCCTATCAACTCCTCCAAGTACTGGTCCGCCTTCCATCGTCTTACTAGTTCCCTTTCCGCTCCCCACTACCCCCTTCTCCATAACGATCGCCCCCTTCCAGACAACCTCAGTAAGGCCAACCACTTCGCTTCCCACCTTTCCGAGGTCTTCTCCATCCCCGATGATCCCCACTTTGATTATTCTCTTTTCCCCACCGTCATGGAACGTGCTGATTCCTCAGTCGCTCCACTTGCTCCTAGTCTCCAGTACTTGGGCAGTTGCCCCCCTCCGACGTCAACACTCCCATCACAGCACAAGACATTAAACTTCTCCTCCAGTCCAAACGCAACACAGCCCCTGGTCACGACTGTGTCACCTACCATCACCTTCGAGAAAGCCCCTATTCCTTCCTCACTGTCCTCGCCCGTCTCTATAATGTCATCCTCTCTACTGGCTTCTACCCTGACCTGTGGAAGACCTCCCGCATTGTCCTATTCCTCAAACCCAACAAACCCCCTTCTGCCGCCTCTTCCTATCGTCCCATCTGCCTCACCTCCGTCTTCAGTAAGGTCTTTGAATCCATCCTCTCCCACCGTATCCATCGGCACCTTGCTCAACACCACCTCCTCCCCCTTACCCAGTGTGGCTTCCGACCCTCCTTCTCTGCTGACGACCAACTCCTCAACCTTGTTCACCTTCTGTCCCTCCAGCTCAACTCCCGTCGCTCCGCCATTTTTGTTTCCCTTGACCTCCAAAATGCCTATGCCCTTGTATGGCATCCCGGTCTCCTCTTTAAACTCCAAACCTACGCCCTGCCTATCAATTTTGTCCGTCTGGTCGCTTCCTTCCTCTCGCACCGTCCTTCCTATGTCACCCTCCACAACACCAACTCCCGTATCTTTTATCCCACGGCTGGCGTCCCCCAGGGTTCTGTCCTCTCCCCTCTCCTTTATCTCTCCACACCCTCCATCTCCTTCATCAGGGCTATTTCCAACGCCTCCCCCTCCCAGATGACGAACTTCGCCGTGACATATACCCTTCCTTCCAACTATAACCCAGACTTGTTCCCCCCCCCCCCCCTCCCCAGGGCCCCCTTCTCCTCTTTCCTCCTCCTCCCAGAGCGGATTTTCCTCCATCCCCCCCCTCCCCTGAGACCCTGCACCCCTGACTTGCCTCTCTCCTTCCCACATCCCTCCCTACCTGGCCCTCTTCTGCGCGCCCCCCACTCCCCTCCCCCATCTCTTCCCCTCCCTCCCTTCTTCAGGTCTCCCTGATCTCCTTGAACCTGGCAGATCCTCTGTATTGATCATCATCAGTGTGCCCCATCAGTGTTGTGTTTAGTGCTGTTTCTCGTGTGCGTCAAGAGGTGTGATTTTAATTGTGTACTGCCTTGAAGTTCGCCGTCAGTGTTACGTTGTGTGCTATGCCATCCGTCAACACCTTTATGCTCCAGTCATACTGTGCCTTGTGTTCTTTTAATCGTCGCAGTGTGTGGCTTTTTGTGTGTGCTACTTTTAAACAGTTTTTTATCTCCATTTTACAGTCACCCCGTTTTTTTTCTTTGTCTATTGCCTTCCATGATGTTCTCCCTTTTTATATCTATGTTCGCCTTCTTCTCTCCTTTGCTGTTTTTAAATGTCTTCTATTGTTTTGTTCTATGTCTTTCGGCTGAAGAGCAGCTCATATGCTGCTGCCAGCCCGCCCCGATGGGGAATTGAAATACAATAAAGAAAAAAAAAATTGTCTTACTAGGCATACGAAACATGTAAACATGGCTGACACGAGGTAAGTGTCCTCTTCAAAGGGGCTATTATGCATTGACGCACTCAATAGCAAGGTAGGATGAGGTAAAAGTTCTTAAAAGCAATAATTTTGTTTTTATTAAATACTAGTAACCAGGTACAGTTTTCATGGATAGCACTAACTAACGGTAGTATTAAGTATCCATTGCCGGATGAATTATTTATAATATGTAGTGATATACACAGTCAGACTATCTATTAGTGAAAAAATGTTCAAATGGGTGTGAAATCTTATGGGACTTAACTGCTAAGGTCATCAGTCCCTAAGCTTACACACTACTTAACCTAAATTATCCTAAGGACAAACGCACGCACCCATGCCCGAGGGAGGACTCGAACCTCCGCCGGGACCAGCCGCACAGTCCATGGTTGCAGCGCATCAGACCGCTTTTTTTTTCTATTTTTTTTTTTATAGCGCCTTTGAAGGGCATCTGCAACGGAGGCACTCTGCTTCGCTAGTGCCTCAAGGAAAACAGTAGCCTTGCAGCAGCTTGTCTCTTCCTTTGGTCATGGCTGACAAGGCAGAGCGTTGAGCCGTTAGTGTGATGCGGCACAGCACATTAACCACAGCCTGGCACTCCCCAGCTGAGTGGGGGGTTAACGAAAACGCTGCGTAAATAATTTGCGAAGAGCGTACGGTATTGCGGTGTGCGTTCGAGGGCATTGTGAGCATTTTGTAGGAACCACCAGTAATCAAGCTGCTCTTTCTCTCCGTCGCTAAAGATGTAGGCGACGGTAAGTCCCTTGAACCATGTAAGCGCATGATATTTTGCAGCCGGAAAGTAAGTTTCATCGGGACAGAGTAGGGTCTGCGGGTCAATCATATCAGGTGTGACCCGGAGGTAACAAGCCAGTATCTTCTGTGTTAGTCGCCAAACTCCGGACGATGATGCGCAAGTAAAACGATGTTCATCTGTATCCAAAAGGTGACAATCTGGGCAATAAGGGGAGTCTGCCAGTCCGATAGTGTGAAGTCGCTGGCGTGTGGCATATTTTTTGTTGGCGATCTGATACCACTTCGAACGCACCGTGGATGACAGAAAGTGGTGGTGTATCGTTTTCCATACTCTTGGCCAGTGAACCGTAGGGTACTTGTTTTCCACCACGTTATGGTGAACAGCCCGCAGAAGGTTGGTATAAAAATCTTTCGCCTTCGGTGGACGTGTGGCGGAGAGGTTCAAGCTGACATAGCTGTAATCAAGAATGAAGGTCGACACATGGGAGAGCTGTGGTGAGACGTGGGCAACCGACACCGGCGGGACGTTAGAGGCTGGCATCAGAACCTGTAGTAAACGACCCGTGAGAGAGGTATATTGACTTTTCCATCGTTTCCTCATGTTGCTCATGTAAAGGGCAGCTGCTCTCGCCCTGACGTTGACCAATCCCAGCCCTCCTTTGTGCACTGGGAGGGTAAGAGTGTCGTATCGTACTTTAAAGATATGACCTGCGGAAACGTAGTAACTGAAGGCCGCCTGAAGCCGGCGACCTATCTGCAGCGGTAGTGGGAGGACCTGTGCCACGTGGTTGAGTTTGGATGCTACGTGGAGGTTCAAGTATTCAACACGTTGTAGCTGATTCAAGTCCCGGAGCAGGTTCTGTCGCACCATTGCACGTATGATCTGTAATAACCGTCGGTAGTTTGCTGCAGCTGTTTGACGTACATCTTTCTTGAACGTGATGCCCAAATATCGCAGATCAGAAACTGGTGGGAGGGGAGCGAGGGCTTCCGGTCCGAGACCACGCCCAATGTCCAACGCCGCCGACTTGGTGATGTTCAGAAGACTGCCTGCGGCCTGTCCGTATCGCTCAATCCAGGTTAGTACGCTTTGAACTTCGTCATTGGAACGAACCAGCAGTAGCAGGTCGTCAGCGTATGTCCTATAGCGAAAGGTGACGTCCCGCAGCGTGATACCAGATAGGCGGTGGTTAAGGCCCCCAAGGAGTGGCTCGAGTGCGATTGCATAAAGGTAGGTAGAAAGGGGACAACCCTGTCGTAGAGACCTCTTAATGGGTACTGGTCCTACCGTCCTTCCATTGACCTGGACGTGTGAGCTGGCTGCGGTCCAAAGACGCCGTAGGGTGTCGATGAGGCCCGGGGGGAATCCCATACAGTCCATCACTCGTAGGAGGAAGTTTTGGTGCACTCTATCAAAGGCGCGGTTGAAATCGACGGAGACGATCGCCGCTCTCAGACGGCACGCATAAGCGATCGCTATTAAGTCCCTGCAGTCACCGGTGGCCGTGTGTATGTTGGCTTCTCCCCCCTGCGACGTCTGTTCTGGAGCGAGGATCATCGGCAAAGTCGTCTTAATACGGCTCGCCATAATCCTGGTGAAAATCTTGTAATCGGCGTTCAACATTGTAAGCGGCCGATAGTCGTTAATCGATAGCCCTCCACCTGGCTTGTGTACTGGTATGAGGAGACCTTCTACAAACGCTGGCGGCACAACACAGTCTGGAGACATAAGTTCGCGGAACATTATAACCCAGCGAGGCATCATGAGGTCACGGAAAGTCCGGTAGAATTCGATGGGCAATCCATCAGGTCCAGGAGATTTATTGGCCGCACCTTTGTCCACGGCGTCTTCGACTTCTTCGAGTGAGATTTCCTCTGTTAGTGCATTCACGGTAGCCTCGTCGATAGTACGTGTTATCTGCTGTAACACTTCAGTAGTGGCCTCGTCAATGACGGTTCTTTCCTCGTAAAGATGACGAAAATGATCCTCCACCGCCTTTACTATGGTTGCTTGGGTCGTACATAAGCGACCGTCGTGTGTCCTGAGTTGTGTGATTAAATGTTGACGTTGTCGGCGATTATCCGCCACAACGTGGTGCATAGTGGGTTCCTCTGCAACCGTTCGGTCGTGCCGTCGCGAGCGGACTACTGCACCTTCTAGTCGACGCTTCGTCAATGATAGTATGTGAGCCTTGATTCTGCTTTGGTCATGTTGTCTCTCCGGGGAAGGGGGTAAGGCGTCGAGGTCCCTGAGTGCCGCGTAGTAAAAATCGAGGGTCTGTCGATGCCACGCAGTCACGTCCTTGCCATATCGCATAAGTGTCCTACGGATTGCTGGTTTGGCACAGAGGAGCCACCACTCCAGGGTCGAGGTGTATCGTGGGTGGCGGCGTTCACAGTCAGTCCACGTTGCTGCAACTTGCCGACGGCAATCCAGGTCCTGGAGATGAGTTATGTTGAGCTTCCAAAAGCCATTGCTGCGCCAGACTTGTTGGGGGCGTAGGTGTATAGTGCAGATATAGGCACTGTGATCGGAATAGGCTTGAGGCCATAATTCGGCGTCCACCACACCTTGTGTGAGATCTTGTGACACATATATGCGGTCAAGTCGGCTGGCCGAATGACTGGTAAGATGAGTGTGGCCAGAGCGGTTACCGTGGACTTTTTCCCACGTGTCGCAAAAGTGAAGTTCTTGGATCATCGCACCCAGTTCCGGACAAGGCATGTAATGTGGGATTTGGTCCTTGGGATGAAGTACGCAATTAAAATCGCCGGCGAAGACGCTGTGGTCGTATCGTCCAAGGAAAAGGGGAGCGACATCTGTGGAGTAGAATCTGGCGCGGTCGTGACGTCTTGTGGTACCCGACGGCGCGTAAACATTAATGAATCGGGTGTTGAGTGCCGTAAATGCTATTCCCCGCGCGGAGGGAAGAAACGTGACGTCGGTAACTTCAATACCTTCACGCACTAATATCGCCACTCCGGTGTCTGCAGGGCTACCGGGCGTCACATGTGTGGCGTAACCGTAAAAGTGCGGTAGTGCAGTCGGTTTCACTTCTTGTAGGAAAGCAAAGTCAACTCCCATGGCTCGTATGGTTTCTTTCAAAAGTTGGATCTTGACAGGAGAACTGATCATGTTGATATTCATTGTCGCCAGGCGGTAAGCCTGGCAACGCGTTGTTTGGGCGAGGTTATCCATGTTGAAGTTGGAGAGAAGCGAACATCGGAAGTAATGTCACCCCCCGCCAAACGCGGTCCTCCCTGCGCTGCTTATGCTGCATGATCCGGCGGCGCCTCAGCTGGCCGCGGGTCGGGATCTTGTGTCTCGACGTCCTCGGCCCACGAAGCGGGCGCGGATGTCTGTTCATGTTCCATAGCCTCGGAATGTTTGGTAGTAAGGGACCGGGCGACTTCGCTGCCTGCACTGGTACCTTCCCGCTGCTCACTGTTTCTGTAAATGGGCTGATGTTCGAAAGCTGCATGTTTGTCTGTCTGTTCTGCAAGGTTGGAGGCAGTGGAAACAGCCCCAGCTTCGCGGCTGGCTTCTTGAGAGGTCAGTTGTTCTTCCCCGGCCGAATGCGAACCGCTATGTTCCGACACGGTCCGACGACGGCGCTTTCGGCGTTTCGGTGATCGCTGTTTCCGTACATGGCCTTCATTGTCAGAAGACGGCACTGACTCACGCTCCGCCGGAACAAACGCTTCGGTCGGTACAATAAGGGAATCAATTGCCATCTTGCCGGCGTCAATGTCTGTCGCGTTCGGTAGCTCCAGAGTCGTAGTACTATTTTCCACCACTGGCCAGGTCGGCGGATCATCCAGGTTTTTGTCCGTGGAAAGTGATTCTTGTACCGCTGAAGCGGTCGGCCGTGTCTGTGGTGTGGAGAACGTCGTGAGCGCCGCCGCGTAAGTCACGGGTAGAACAGTCTTCGCCGCTGGTGGTGCAACGTCCTTCGGTGGGAGTTGTGTGATCCGACGCTGGAGGCACTCGGAACGAAGGTGTCCTTCTTTGCCGCATCCGGAACACGTCTTCGGCTGGCCGTCATAAATAACTATGGCCCGGCATCCTCCTATCTGTAGATAGGATGGCACGTGTCGTTGGAGATCTATGCGCACTTGGCGTACTCCATTGAGTACGGGATACGTCTTAAACTGGGTCCATTTTTCAGCCACGTGTTCGTGTACCGTGCCGTAGGGGCGGAGCGCCGCTACAACTTCTGCCGCCGGGAGTTCAAATGGAAGTTCGAATATGCGGATAGTCCGCAGTCCCATTGCGGCATGGCCAACCTCGACGTTGCCAACATTGCCATCTGCGTGGCAGAAGCGGAGTTCTTGTTTCATCTCACGAAGCACCTTGTCGCATGTAGTTTCGTTTATGAGCTTTACGTAGACCGTGCTACTGACGATCGAAAAATGAATGCCGACAATGTCGGCAGCCGGGATCTTGGCTTCCTCTTTTAAAAAGCGTTCGACTTCGAGCGCCTTTGGTCGGGTAAAGTCGTTCCGAAATGTGAATTTCAAGGTTGATCTTCTGTATTGGTTTGCCATGGTCTTGTAGCGCTACGGCGTCACGTTAGTGTCGGCCGAAGAAAGTAAACAAGGCGCGCGGGCTCTCTCTGACAGCGGAGAGCACACACCGCACGTCTGCTTCGCTCGGCTGCGAGAGCCGCACTGCTCGGCTAATACCGCGCGGCATCTATCAGTGAAGAACGTACCAAAATCCCTACAGTAGTTCGTGAGATCAGCCTTCACGAACAGACAGACGCGGCAGGAAATTTTTACTTTACAATATGTATCGACTCTGGTCAAGATTCGCTGCTCTGTGAAGTTGCGACGGCTGTTTATTGCTTTTCCCGTCAGATACCGCCCCTCTCTACAGGACCAGTTCGTAGCTCCGGTTATTGCCAAGAGACGTCACTCCAAAAGCTAATTGAATATGGAGCAGACAACAATGTCCATATTACACAATCATCATTGATATGAGCAATGAATTATATACACAAACTTACTCGTAAATCAGACTGTCTATTAGGAAAAAACGTATCCAAACCTCTACAGAAGTTCCTGAGATCAGCCTCAATATACAGACAGAATAAACGCCCAGGGGAACTTAATATGTACAGATTTTGAGAACAGATGTATTAATTATGTTTTTACAGCGTCATTTGGATATACATAATAGGTCAAAATCGCAATCGTGAGTAAACACATTCAGTAGAAACCCAGTCATGCCATTTCTAAGACGGAAAATAATCGTTGCTGGTGACCTAAGACTATCTGTGACTAGCGCTCGTTGCGCCTGATGAACGCCACTTTTGTCAGTCGTCGACATACTGTATATTTGTAACACAACAGCATACTGTATCCACAACGATAGGAAACATCAGAAATGGAAGACTCGTTCTTAAGTCACAATGATTTCCTGAAGGGAAAACGCTTCGTCTACAGGAGTAACGCAAGTGGCTTTGTATCGGCAGTAACACGTTCTCACGACGTTGCTAGATCCTTCCAGGGAACGTGATTTTCGTGAAATCTTATCCGTTTCGTACGCTAAAACTGTTTTTTACGTGGTGAGAAATAACCCTATTTAACGAAGATATTTTTGAATTTTATCGGAAAATGGTATCTCAGTTTTGCTGTGGCGCTTCGGATTGCGTGTCCGCATTTTTTTTCCCAGTGGTTCTTTTATGTTCAGAAACAATTACTGTCTTAGTTTCTGTCTATATTGAGGAGATACTTAAAAACAACTTTCGTTGTTACAGTTTCTGCTGGCTCACGCTGATTTTGCTAAAGCCGGTAACTGCTGGGGCTCCAGCTTTCACCAAATTACCGTTTCGTGGCGGGAGTGCATTGTGTTCTTGGTCGTTTTTTTCCTAAACAAATTTGTTAGGTCCAGGCTGTACTGCCGAAGACGGTGCACAATCTTTCGAACACACTGAGTTCATTTTCTATCATTAACTGCTACACTTTCTGCACGGTTGCGTTGTCACCGTTACTTTTGGCACTCTGTTTTGTTTCTGAAGCGCGTGCGAAGAAAAATAATGATAAAGTCAGTTCTAAACAAAATGTCCGTATTTAACTTTTGCTCTCACGAGCAAAATCAACAAAATTAACAAGAGATTAAACAAAGACATATAAAATGTCTACGACCACTTTTTCTAATTACTGTGAAAAACGGCCATTCGACACATCAATGAAATTTTGGTTTTACCTATTCCTCTAAGGCCACAGAAAAAAATATTTCAGATCAGTCTTCACTGAAACTCTCTGCTAGCATTTTCTAGCGCAAATTAAACTTAAGGGCTCAATTTCTGCTAAACAAAATTGGTCACAAATGATGGATACTAGCTGTAGAATCGATATACGCACCTGCCTCGTGGGCATCCTATGTTCCTGAATGAGATTTTCACTCTGCAGCGGAGTATGCGCCGATATGAAACTTCCTGGCAGATTAAAACTGTGTGCCGGACCGAGACTCGAACTCAGGACCTTCGCCTTTCACGGGAAAGTGCTCTACCACTAGAGCACTTGCTCGCGAAAGGCAAAGGTCCCGAGTTCGAGTCTCGGTTCGGCACACAGTTTTAATCTGCCATGAAGTTTCATCATATGCTCATTAACGTCGATTTTGTCACTGAAAAGTGAGGAAGTTACCAACCTGCATTGTTACACGGAACAAAATAGTGCTTTGCTAGACATGGGCTGCCTGTAAGATTATGTTTCCCCCATATGAGAATCCGTTTACCAAGCAAGATATGTAGTTAAACGAGAGAGCTGAACCAAAACAGCACTCTGAATTTTCGAAATATATCGTGATACCGACAGATACCGAAACGGATATCAAACCTCGATACTTAGCACTACTTTGAATCTACTGAGATATGCTTCAGCTCGGATACCTTACCATGTCAGAATATGTAACTTTGGTTCAGGGCTTGATCCGCGGTTGGTATCCGAATTTGTAGTGTTACTCAACGTAATTGTTCCATTTCACATTTTTGTTTGTTCTGAGAAAAATGAAAACTTGCTCTGATGTTCGGATTATATGTTAAGTAGAGAACCCGCTCCAGTATTTTGGATTAAGTATCCACTGAGAACCTAAATGAAAAAGTGCTGGAATCTGAATCCTGTTTTGAGTACAGCGTTTGGCAACTGCGCCACTGCTGTTAAATAAAGTTTTTAAGATGGATCGCACAGTTGCAGCGACAACAGCATAAAGTTTTGGTTATAGACCACAGAGTAAGACAGCGCACTATTTAGCACACTTACTTTCGAGAGAATGGTGTTTCGCTACGGTCGCAGGCTCGAATCCTGCCTCGGGCATGGATGTGTGTGATGTCCTTAGGTTAGTTAGGTTTAATTAGTTCTGAGTTCTAGACGACTGATGACCTCAGAAGTTAAGTCGCATAGTGCTCAGAGCCATTTGAACTATTTTTGAATGGTGTTCATATCCCCGTCCTAACATTCTGATATAACGTTTTCCATGGTTTCCCTAATTCACTTAATGTAAATGCTGCTCTGGTTCCTCTTGAAAGGACGCGACCGATTTCCTCCCCAATCCCAGCATATCTGTCCGATTGTCTAACGATGTCATCGTCTATGCTACGTCAAATACTGTTCTTCCTTCCCTTTACTCTGTGCAAAATAAATACCTCGCTCAAAGATGGTCACAGAATCTTCTCAAGAGCACTAGTAGCATGAAAACTAAGCATACAGACACTCTACAAACGAAGAAAGTAACCTAACTATCCAAGTTTATACACACCGAACAAGCTTTGTATACAAATAAAACAGCGACTCGTATGACTGAGTTGGAGGAAAAGAATAACGAATACGAAAGAACGAAGGAGGGAAATAAGCGGAGCATTATCGTTGGTCACAGACAAAAATTTATATCGCAGATAACAAAATTCTTTCTTCATCAATTTACCGCTTCCACTGCTGAGCCCAAGCAGTCAAGCGTAGCTAAATTTTAACAGCACTTTTAGTTGAAGTCGTCAGTGTGCGACAGTACACCCTACTGTGACGATTGACTGAGACAAAAGTTCGAATCCAAGGCCAGAAGAAATTTTCATAGCACCAGACGATTGGCGTACGTCCATGTTTACATCACAAGTTTTTACACTGTGTCTAAGATGTGAGAGCATGGGAGAGTGTTTATTCTGATCTGACTGTCGGATAAGGACGTTGTGTTTGTAGCCTTATTGTTGTTCTAGGCGCTACAGTCTGGAACCGCGCGACCGCTATGGTCGCAGGTTCGAATCTTGCCTCAGGCATGGTTGTGTGTGATGTCCTTAGGTTAGTTAGGTTTAACTAGTTCTACGTTCTAGGGGAATAATGACCTCAGCAGTTGAGTCCCATAGTGCTCAGAGCCATTTGAACCATTTGAAGAACACCTTCCTGTCAGGCGGCTGAACCAGCCCCTTGGGATTTTCTTGACAACAATGCCATACGACGTTTACATTTGCATTACATGCATATGACAGGAACTTAGTATTATAAGAATTGCCGATATGCCCGTAACGAAAGATTCCGCAACTGCGTTGAGATTTAAATTAAACTTTCATTTCACCGTTTCCGTTGAACATTTATTTTTATAACTAATTTGGTTGAACATTTGATCGTCTTTAGTTCTGTGGGATTGGGCAACCTCTCATATCTACAAGGAGCCGGTCGGTGTGGCCGAGCGGTTCTAGGGGCTGCAGTCTGGATTTTAATTAGTTCTAAATTCTAGGGGACTGATGACCAAAGTAGTTAAGTCCCATAGTGCTCAGAGCCATTTAAACATTGTTGTTGTTGTTGTTCGAGAGGAGTAGGTTATGTCTTTGCATCGTGTTTCACTCTCTCAGCACTTTTCAGTAATACTAATTAATAACAACGTAAAACACATTACACTGCACGAGCAAACACTACATCTATACGACGCGGAGGCACACTTGGACTAACTCCAATGTAAAAGAATGATGACACGACGAAATAGCGTTCCGTTAGGTTTCTGTGAACCACATATACCACTGATTAATGCACCAGCACCATCAAAATCGTGACACAGGTTGCACCTGTTAACTCCCTTGAAGAAAGGGGACCAGAGGTGAACTGGACCGTACTGCGGCGAAATATTCATCAAACGTTACTGCCCAAGCGGTATCAGACTGGCAATGACAAAATCCCTACGAACTACAAACTGCACCGAATCCTCTTCAGCGCAATAACCGCCTGCTATAAATGGGGAAACGTTGATTCGCCCGCGCAAAGATTTAGCCGGGAGGCCCAAGAGTTGGAGGGGGAGTAGGAGGGCGAAGCCGCTCAGGAGGAGGGAGGGGGAGGAGAGGGAGCCCTGAGGAGGAGGCAGGAAGATGGGGTTAGAGTTGGTAGGAAGGGTAGATGTCAGGGCGAAGCTCATCATCCGACAGCTCCGCCAATGCACTGCCCTTTTATAGCTAGTGTTCGCGATACTCCGGCCAACTGTAAAGTGCACATCGTCATCCCATGACTTTTCTCACTTCAGTATGAACCCATCCAGAAACATTGGTCTGTGACGCCTGACTTAAAGCGCTGGCGCACTACGCACTGCGCTCTGTCGGTAAACATCCTCACTATTTCGTCACTGTCGGGGGAACAACGCACGACGCCGGAACTAATACTACGCGGCTCAAAATCCCTGCTTCTTGGTAAGCCCTGTTTTTGCAGCGCAGAACCTGTGGAATTTTCTCAGCCACCGACTAAGCATGATTAATAGGATGAACGCACGCTATCTTAACGTAGGGGAACTGATGCCGCCCGATAGCACGCGATACCCAATTACTAAACAAAACGCAACTCTGTGGACGATCGTACACATACAGCGACCTAGAACCGAGATGCTTCATTCTCGGAATACTTGTCCTACACTGAAGGGAGATATTGCCGAAATGCGCGGGATGCCAATCACAGCAAAACTTTGGGAACATGACTTTTTTCTTCGTGAGGGATTACAGTCATGTAAATTACTATTGATTGATTTCATACAATCATGAGTTCGGCCTTACAGCCATTCTCAGGTGCAGAATAAAATGTCACAAAACGTTCGACATGCCTAAATGACATGTAATCGTCGAAATAACATATCTGGTCTTATAAACAAGTCTTCGTATTACACTATACGAGAATGATGTGAGCCTTTTTATGTATCTTCGATATGTAACCATATCCTGAAATACGACGACTGGTTTATAAGATCAGTTCTACGTTGTTTCTACAATGACATGTCATTCTGGCATGTTGGACATTTTGTGGCATTTCAAATTTAACTTGAAGATTAAGGTTTGTCGATATCGAGGTCATTAGAAACAGAGCAGAGGCTCTGATTATTGCAAGGCTGGAAAAGGAAATCGGCCGTCCCCTTGCGAAGGAACGATCACGGCATTTGCGTGGAGCGATTTAGGGAAACCACGGAAAACCCAAATCAGAATGGTTGGATGCGGGTTTCAACCGTCGTCCACACGAACTTGCACTTGACAATGGAAAGCTGAAATCATGATTGTTTGAAATAAATGAATAACAATTTACCGTCAAATGGTGGAAATTTCTTTCAAAAATTTGCGAACAGGCTGCATATCAAGATCAAGGAATCCCCGCAAGTGCTCTCCTTCACGCCTTCCATCAGATAATCGACAGGAGAAAGCAAAAACTATAGCTCTTTCATGTAAGCCACACAATTGTGTGCGAAGAAATCCAAGGAGGCAAGCAAGGATAAACTGATCAAACGATAACAACTTCCCTGGAATCGTGAAATTCCTTGTTCTGGTGCTTCTACATCGTCCAGTCACATTAATGTGATCACCTACCAAAAGCCTGAATAGCCACTTTTTGCAGTGTGGACCGCTGCAAGGCGTGCAGGAAGAGTGTCAGTGAGGTCCTGGAAGCTACCGACATGGTCATGGAGGCATGTGCCGCGCGGGATTAGCCGAGCGGTCTTAGGCGCTGCAGTCATGGACTGTGCGGCTGGTCCTGGCGGAGGTTCGAGTCCTCCCTCGGGCATGGGTGTGTGTGTTCGTCCTTAGGATAATTTAGGTTAAGTAGTGTGTAAGCTTAGGGACTGACGACCTTGGCAGTTAAGTCCCATGATTTCACACACATTTGAACATGGAGGCATGGCGACTCCAGAGCCGTGGCCAGCTGGGCCGGGTTTCACGGCTGACGATTCATGTTGTATAGAGCCCGATTGAGGTGGTCCCATGTATTCTCGATTGGGTTTAAATACGGGCAGTTTGGTGACCAGGGGACTCATCCTGGTGCTCTTTAAACTTAAGCTGCAAGTTGTGTGACACGATGCATTGTCCTGCTGGTAGATGCCATCATCCCTTGGAAAAACTAACTGCATTTGGGGATGGACGTGGTCCTCAATGACAGATGCATATTTAGGTTGGTCCATAGAGCCTTCCCAGTGAATGCCCTCCGACTGGACGTTTTCTCCCATGCTCCAATGGAGCGTAAAGCGTGATTCATCTGGAAAGGCCACCTGTCATCACTCAGTGGATGTCCAGCTGCCGCACTAGGGTGCACATTCAAGTCTCTGTCACCGATGAACAGTGGTCAGCATGGGTACATGAGCAAGGCACCTGTTGTAGAGGCCCATTCACAGCAACGTTTGAGGATGGTCATTGGTCCCTTGGTTCATCTAGGCAGTTAGTTGTTCAACAGTCGCACGTCTGTTCGCCCTGACACGCCTCCACAGCTGTCGTTCGCACCTGCCATCTATGGCCCATGGTGCACCACCTGTGCCTTGGTGCCGTAGTAGTACGTGGATGACGGAGAGGTTATTGATGCAGCATGACGTCGGCTCCGATGTCGACCAGTAGAGTGATACCTGAAGAAAAGAGGCATTCCCAGTAAGAAGGGTCGAAAAACAGGATTTTGTAGCTGAAAGAGTGCATTGGAATCTTGAATAAAAACAATCTGCTTTCAGAAAGGAAATGTTTTGCAGTACTTGTTGAACGCCCCTCGTACAAACCGCACAATGGCTGACTGGAGGTGTGTCGTGGCATCCTACAAGTCGTGAGTTTGTCTCGTTTCCAAGTGATACAAGTCTTCGAATCGACCAGCGGTGTGTGAAAGGTGTAGTGGAGTGCATCCTTAATTGGGTCAAACGGACGGAAGTCGGAATATGCGAGATCCGGGCTGTAGGGTGGATGAGGAGTACCTCAACTGGTGGACGAGTGTGTAAGCACTACGAACAAAGATGTTCAGCTGTGCAGCGAGGTGTTCGATTGTGATCCGTCGATCTCCTCGAATGAGAGTGTCCGCACGTTCCATCATCGCATGAGTCATAGCTGTGTGCAACCGGCCAGCCAGCCTGCAGGCGGGAGATAGGACAGGTTTGCACGACACTGTTGCGATGACACGCCTCACCCAACAGACCTGCTTTTATTAAACGCCGGGCCTCCGCAAGCATTCTGCAAGCGCTTATTGAAATCTGACATGCTTTGGTTTTCCGCCAAAAGAAACTCAACGACAGCTGCCTGCTTGCAACGCACCTGCGTTACAGACGTCATTTTGAAGGCTGTGTACAGCGCCGCCATCTCTCGGAACTTCATGAGAGCGGGAATATTCCACAATGTCCCACAGCAAATTCTCCATTTTTTTCAACCTAAATTGGCCATGGGAACAAATGTGTGGCATGAGTTGTTGAACGCCCCTTGTACGTTGTTTGGCTAACTGGAGCCGTGTAGGTTCGTGAGTGCGTGAGCAATTGTCTTTTGCGAGGTGTCGGACTCCAAAAATACATGCCGTTCCCTTCACAATGTTCGCTTTGAAACTGGTTGAATTGCACCTGCGCTCATTGAAAACAGCAATTCCACTCGGGTTTGAAATCAACGTTATTGACAAGGCGTGCCGCTAGTTTTGGTCCTTGTTCTAATGCCGTGTCACATGGCTGCGAGTGGTACACTATAATACACCAATAAATCGGGCTTCAACAAGGGTGTGGTCCTGGGTACGTCCGAACACGATAGCACCATTGTGCGATTCTATCTCGTCTCTCTTTCGACCCGTTTTACTGCCCGAATTCCATACAGTCCAGCGGTTCATAGCACAAGATTGGGAAAGTTGGACTACTTTTTCTCTTCACCATAAAATTTGTATTTTTTCGACTGTTTTGACTTCTGGCAGCATTTTCCTATAGAGTGTCATATATTAACTTAAGCACAATGTATTATTGTGGCACTGCCAATTGAAGTACAAGAGATGCGATAAAATGAAAACGTAGATGAGTGGTCCATCTCACCCTTAGGTGCATGGATGAGACTGAACAGTGAATTGGGAAAGATGGACCATATAAAAATGGCTCTAATTGAAGAAAAGAGACAGTTAAAATTCCATATTTTTGTTTGGAATATGTTGCAGTAAATACACAATTATACTATTAAATATTTTAATTCTCAACAATTTTATCAGTTTTATTATATATCTTCACTGAACGTTGGCTTTTCTAATGAATTGTTGATTATGTTCCAGCATTAGACGGTCTTACTCTCACTAGATCAATTACACTTGTGATCAAATGTTGGCCATCGTGAACAGACAGCACACTGAACCAAATTGTAATTTTTATTGGTTTCGTACTTGATTTCTCCACAGCCAATGCATTCAGCCTCATCTCATTCATCAAAGTTATTTTCGTAATTTTCTACACTGTCTGCAGCTGATGAATACGGTGAGCTACTTCAGTCTGTTTTCCTCTTCACTAGTAAGTCCCTTTGGTGATCTTTGTGCGCCTTAGTTGATACAGTTGCTGCTTTCCTCTTAAAACTCATGGTTTTATCAATAGAAGGAATAGGTGATATTTCTTCCAAAATTTTGTCTGTGCTGGCTTAGTAGTACTCACTTTTGAGGTGATAATCTTGAAAGTTTAGGTTTAGTAGGAGTGCAGTCTGAAGTAGTGTCAATTAAGGAATTTGACTTGTCCAGATAACTGTGCTCCTTTGGTATGCTTGAGATCAGTAGGTCTTTTGATGAGCTTTGAAGTGATTGGTGGGTCTGTATACAAGATCCTGTTATGTTGTTCCATATGTTAGCAAAGATATATCGTCCGACAAATAACTATAGTCTGAGACTGTGGCCAGCTTCAGTGGGATTACTGCACATGCCTTGAAACCACATTTAATTGTGCTCTATTTCTTTCACATTAAAACAAGTGGTTCATCTCTCCCTAATAACAATTGTCTATCTCTTCTGATTGTCTGGGAGAGATGGACCACCCTGACTTCTGTCTGTAAGCAGCGAATTCGGTGGTAATTTTAGGTTAATTTCATGCCCACACATTCATCAAACTCGCAGAAAAAAAATTATCAGTATTGTACAAACTAGGCCTTGATATTAAAATTGTTTAACTATACGATAAAACTTTGCGGCTTACCAGAACATAGAAAGTGATTTTTCTTCAGAACTAACACGAAAATGACAGCAACACTTCTGCACCAAGTGTATTTACAAAACAGCTTCCTCGCAAGTAGCGAGAATTGCTCTTTATCGGCGCATTTGCGAAATCTGCCCTTGGTCTATCTCACCGTGTGGTTCAATTCTTTTAAGGGGTGACTAATACGTTGTCCGATGAGCGTATAAAGAATTGTAAACTTGCCCTCTTTTTCTCAGCTCATAGATTCTGATGACTGCAAAGCCCGAAACGGCTGAAGCTTTGTGTTGTGCGTTGACCAAACCGGGACATGTATTAAGTCAGCTAGGACTTTACGGAGAACAATGACGTGGTAATTCTGCATTATTCAAATGCAAATGAGACTGACTTGGACTTCCAACCTAACGAATTGACACACGGTGCTTAAAACACCCTGCTTTCTGATTATGAAATAGTAATGTTCAAATCTCTGTCAGCCTATTTAGATTTAGGTTTTTCGTTGTTTCCCTGAATCACCTGCGGTAAAAGCGGAAATGCTAACACACAACAGGCCACGTACAATTTCCATCTCCGTCTTTCCTTTTAATTTATTGGCTTTCATAATGTCCCACAGAGTCACACGAACACAGGAAATGTAATACAACTGTTTCAGATAATTCATGGTAGACATTATAATATAACTGATTTAGACAATTCATGGAAGACATTATTTTAAGTCTTATCCTGGTACGATGTAAAACAGGTGAATAAAAGACTGATTCGACATAAAACAAGATTAGCAAGTGATCAGTCATTCATGGCTATTTCATGACGCGAGGAAAACATTTAACCTTCTTCCTCCTTTGACTTTCCTTTTGTTGATCTTACTACCAAGCACGTGAAACACACCTAGAAACCACACAAGGAGTTGTTATTACCTGATGTACCGATTGCGTAATCAGTAATTTCCATTAGAATGCATAACAAATGCGGCAACAGAAATTCCGGGAATCCCCTTAAGGAGCCTTCTTTTTACCACCGTGGGCGACGCCTGCAGACTACCGGGAAATGTTGCGCAGGCGCTTCTCCTTTAAGATTAATGAGAACTGAGGAGTTCTGCATACAGAACCTCAAAGTTATCAAGTTCTACTGTTCGCCTTTAGTAACGATGCCAACATCCATAAACAAGCAATCTCGAGGATTAAATGCTTCCTCACCTAATTATAACTTCGCTCAGTCTGCTGCACTAGACGACCATATTAACGTCGAGAGTCTTAGACCACTCTCTGTATAGTTTTACACGGTTTCTCCGTCCCCATACAAGCGAACACTGGACAGGGTGCTTGTAATTATCAGTTATTGTTATAGCGTCATGACGCTTCTATGGAATGTTTACTTCGGCACATGACTTTCACGTATTTAGAGACCTTCTGAAGTAGACGCGATAACACGAATCGAATTCACAGACGCGTGAGAATCGTAACCAGCCGGTACAGAACATACGAAAATATAACAGAGTTTCCCAGGTAACTTAAGTAGTTTTTTTTAAGTGATTTACCAACAGAAGGAGGTTCTTGCTCATTGGTCTGAAGATGACCACAGTTGTGGTCCAAACCGGTCACCGGAATAAATAATTTATGATCAAGACTGGCCGGCCGTGGTGGCCGAGCGGTTCTAGGCGCTTCAGTCGGGAACCGCGTGGCTGCTACGGTCGCAGGTTCGAATCCGGCCTCGGGCATGGATGTGGGTGATGTCCTTAGATTAGTTAGGTTTAAGTAGTTCTAAGTCTAGGGGACTGATGACCTCAGAAGTTAACTCCCGTAGAGCCATTTGAATGATTTTTATCAAGACTGTTTTTCATAGTAAATATTAAGTATGTATGAAGATGGTGTCTGTTCTTGCGGACATGTCCGAAAGAACAGATACCATCGGTGACCATGCAGATCGTTAGAATGAAATTACAATGAAATGAATACCCCTAGCTGCATGCAGGCGTTGATATAAGTCAACGGGGACAGTTGAAAATGTGTGCCCCGGCCGGGACTCGAACCCGGTATCTCCTGCTTACATGGCAGACGCTCTATCCATCTGAGCCACCGAGGACACAGAGGATAGTGTGACTGCAGGGACTTATCTCTGGCACGCCTCCCATGTCCCGCACTATATTCATAGTGCCCCTGCCCATTATACTCATTACTCGCGGCTTTTTGCCGATTCCCGTAAGAGTCTGGGCACTGTGTACGCAGAGGGTTGCTTGGTTGATTGGTTGAGTGGACCAAACAGCGAGGTCGTCCGTCGGTCTTATCCGATTAGGGAAGGATGGGGAAGGAAGTCGGCCGTTCCCTTTCAAAGGAACCATCCCAGTATTTGCCCTGAAGCGATTTAGGGAAATCACGGGAAACCTCAACCAGGATGGTCGGACGCGGATTTGAACCGTCGTCCTCCGGAATGCGAGTCCAGTGTGCTAACCACTGCGCTACCTGGTCCGGTTAGACAGAGGGTCTATAACTTGAGTCTCCTCAGCGATCAGTACATAGAGTGGCGGGATCCTACGAACCTGTAGCTGCCGACCAGTCGCATTAGAGAGCACGACTATGAGACCCTGCCTCCGTCCTCACATTCCTGTCATATAAACATACCTATGTCCAGAAAAATTACTACACGCTAAACTTGGCAAGCGATACGCGCTTGTTTCTCTGTCGGCGAGTTAATACAGTAAGCAAAAACTACACACTTTGTATGCACAGCCCGCTTTCCGTGTCAAGTTTGCCTGTGTGTTGTCAGAGGATGTTTCACGCTTGGCAGAGAGACAAAAAAAAGCTAGAGGTGTTGCAGAACGCTATGGCGCACTGCCCATACACGTGCTAACTCGTCTAATGCAGAGAATAAATGATTATGAGAAATGAATACCAGCACAGTTGCTCACAGTATGCGTCGAATACCTGTTCTCTAAACTGAAGCATCAGGGTTTCGAGACAACAAAGCTGCCTTTCTTCCGAAGATGCGTACTTACGTATTTTGAGTACCTCTGCCATTGTTACGACTCCAGCATCGCGTCTCTTAAATCATTAGATGGCTCCTGTCATTCCTACTTGATTAGAACTGCAAACGCTGGAGCTGTGCTAGACAATTGTTCGGAGTCTTTTGATTAGTTTTCTTTACAAATCCATCCTAGAACCTTTCCAACAAATCTTCCGTTCGCCTTCCGTACAACAGAATTGACGTGTTCGTACTATTTCATACAAATGCTTCGTATCATCCAAAACTATTTCAGCAACGTAATGTGCTACAGGTAGCGACCAAAAGTTTTGCTATCAGATACTACCGGTTCCTTCCACTTTGTTACGGGCATCTTTCTCCTTTTATCTACAATTAAATGCAGCTGACATTCATTAGACCAAGTCTTTCCGCATTTCTGTACGATCACCCAGCGCAGGTACTTTCCTTTTCATCTGAATTGTATGCACTTGTGATTTTTTTATCCTTATTTAACCAGCAAACTGTTCTCAGCAAGCCACGAATTGATGTTAACCGCTACTCTCTTTGCTAAATCGTATATATTAAGCTTCCGCGTATTTCACAATGACATCCGTGACATCGACAAAAATTCGATTCTTCCACAAAGTTTCGTAACAGAGTATTGACGCATGTAATAAAACAGTTGATTTAGAACAAATCTTGTGCCACACCTTCCCATTTCACAGCAGCCAGACCAGATATTTGTTCTCTGTTTGTTGAACTGAAGAAAAATCGTAAGTAAGCTTGTGCAATTGCACCAAAATGATAAAAAATTCATGTGAGAGAACGAAATTCTTTATCGAACAACCATAGATATGTACGATACCGAGCATCCAACCTCTTTAACAATATCACATACTTTTAATTCCATGTTAAGAACGCCCTATTCGCTTGGCGTAACTTATGGATTTGTTTTACGTAAAATATCAGCTACGTAGCTTCGTAGCACTTTTATGAAAATACCGCAGGTTCTATTCGTGCACGCATTTGTGGCCTTCCTGTGCCAATGAACGCGTGTTAAACAGCTCGCCAATGAAACGAGCGGAATCTCTCGAGCTCCGCCTACTCAATCAGCACGTCGCAAGCAGATCTGTCTCTGCGTCAGAAGAAACTCCGCTAATGTTGCCGAGAGAAATGGAGAAATATTTCTTCTTTTACCGGTAGCCATCTGAGATGAACATACAGCTGAAGTGAATTTTATTACCATGATGTGATTCTAGTTGCTGGAAAATAGGGGAACCCCTTTAAATTCCTGGAATAACCATCTAGCGAGAGGGATTCGCGTCACATATATACGAAAAGGGAAAAGAACAGCCTTTCATTGACTGTGGAGGACGTTCTTTAAGTAACCATCATTGAAATCACTCCTTGGAAGAACGGAGGGAAGAGGTGGACGGGGGACGGACTTATATTGCTGCAAATATTAGCCACGGGTATGGAAAGTCACTCATAAGGGGAGGCCACGACGTTTGGAACGCGGATTTCCTGCAAATTTCGTACACTCTTAGTACTCCATTAGGACAACAAAACGTGTAAGCAAGTAGTGTGTACATCTCAAGTGTTTTTGAGAAAATCGCAAGATATTTCGGTCGTCAAATATATACCTGTGCGTGGCCATCTTTACCATGAAGCGGCGGCAGCCGAGTGGTTAGCGTTCAAGTCCCCGTAATCGTTGGGTCGATGGATCGAGTCCCGTTCATTAGTTTTTTTTTTATTTTCAACACAGTCATTTTCTTTACTATATATATTACAATTGATATAATGGGAAAAAATACGTATAATCGGATGAACTTTTATGAAATTTACAATGTTATTTGGCAGTCTAGAAGTTTTTATTATCACAAATAATATAATATTCGTAACTATCGACTAGTGAACGACCAAACGCATAAAGTGATACTGAAAATGTATGATTGTCCGTGATTCGAGAAATCCCTTGTCATACGTGGAAGGAGCCCGTAGCGACTTGTTACCTCCAAGTTTATGAGCGGCACAGACGGCTTTCGAAAGATGTACAATTAATCGTCGCTTTCGACATTACGAGTACAAGTTGCAGGATGGTATTTTTCGTAAAAAACATGGAAAACAAAGTTAAACGGCACCAGCTGCATTGAATAAATGCTATGTTTCCGCATACGCAAGGTCTTTTGAGGTTTTCCGTGGGGAAACAAACCTCGTTAACATTTTCAAAAACCTCTCTTTCAGACGATAATTTTGAAGCAAACCATGCATAACGCAGCATTTTCTTAAATACCGGCGCTGCTAATTGGTCATGCAGTATCGACTGTATTTTAATAGCGTCTTCACGAGAAGCAATTTCTCGTTCTCTTTCGATTAAATATGAACAATTTTGAAGACACGGACAAGCATACATTTTCAGTATCACTTTATGCGTTTGGTCGTTTACTAGTCGATAGTAAATTATATTATTTGTGATAATAAAAATTTGTAGACTGCCAAATAACATTGTAAATTTAATAAAAGTTCATCCGATTACACGTATTTTTCCCATTATATCAATTGTAATATAAATAGTAAAGAAAATGACTGTGTTGAAAGTAAAGAAAAACTGACGAACGGAACTCGATCCAGCGACCCAATGGTTACGGGGCTTGAACGCTAACCAGTCGGCTGCCGCCGGTTGATGATAAAAATGGCCACGCACAGGTATATATTGGACGACCGAAATTATCTTGCGATTTTCACAATAACGCTTGAGAAGTACCTGTTACTGCTTACACATTTTGTTGTCCAAATGGAGTACTACGAGCGTATGAAGCTTGCATTAAATCCGCGTTCCAAACGTCGTGGTCTCCCCTTGTCAGACTTTACGTTTCTGTCATTTTATCGTAAAATTTTAACATATAATTGGAACTGGTCACTGGAGTTGTTTCAGGATGGAATTCCTCTTTCGCCGACGCTTCCGCCATTTTATTGCCTGGAATGGCACAATACGCCTTGATCCATAACAGGCGCACTTCATTTTGATATCGAGTGAGGCGGCACAGCGGCAAGACGCTCGACTCTCATTCAGATTTAGGATTTCAGTGGTTTTCTTAAAATGGTCGAGGTAAATGATGGAATGGTTCCTTTGAAAAGCCGACTTCGTTACTCGATCCGAAAATTGTTCACGTCAGCGCGTAATATCTTTCCTTGCTTTCTGCCTTCCTCTTGTTACGGAAGAGGAGAAGTAGTTCCAGTATCGTTGAGAGGGCGTACCTGTCAAAGTCCTAGCCCTTTTACTGGAACACAAATGTAGGTCTCTGGAGAACGACCGTGGCAGGGCGGCACATATGCACCACAGACGCCGCTAGGAAATCTGACGTCTTAGAAGGAATATTCCAGAACCAGAAACACGTGGTAGTAAAAAAAATGGAAAATCCGGCCTCAGGGTGTGTGTGGTGGAATTCGTTTGGCGGATGAAGAAGGTGCCAAGTCGCACCAGTAAGACTTAGCACAAGCCACGAGAGTTTTACGTAAAACCCCATTGACTGGAGGACGTACGACAGATGATTCAATAGGAGAAAATCATGGGGAAGAAAGTAAGTTCTGTTCAGAAGGGGAAACAGTTGCGCCTTCCAACACGCGTCAGACTATAGCCTGGAACCAGCCCTGTAATAGAAGTTTTATTTTTTTGTTCCATTTTGAAATGATAACATCACTTTATGTGAGTGCAGGCTTTTTCTGATAGTGCAAAAATTATTCTAAAAAATACGATTCATCCAAATGTGAAAAACTGTCCCAAGGTACAACACGTCATGTACCAAGGAAAAAATTCTATTCAAATTTAAAACTGCTACAGCGGAGAAAATCTTGTCAATACCGTATTTAGTTTTCTCTCTGTTACATTATTACTCTATTACACACCGGTAATTAGCAAGAGAAATTAAATAGAGAAGAAGTATTACAAAAACTAGTTAAAAGTTAAAAATATTTTGAAATAGACGCTATTGGCAATTAACACAAAAAAAGGTTCAAATGGCTCTGAGCACTATGGGACTTAACTTCTGAGGTCATCAGTTCCCTAGAACTTAGAACTACTTAAACCTAACTAACCTAAGGACATCACACACATCCATGCCCGAGGCAGGATTCGAACCTGCCACCGTAGCGGTCGCGCGGTTCCAGACTGAAGCGTCTAGAACCGCATGGCCACTCCGGCCGGCGGCAATTAACACAAACACACATCCATGCCCGAGGCAGGATTCGAACCTGCGGCCGTAGCAGAAGCACGGCTCCGGACTGAGCGCCTAGAACCGCTTGACCACCGCGGCCGGCTTGGCTCAAGTAAGTAAGTAGTTTTAAAAATAAACAGAATTTTATTCGCCATAAAATTCTGTGACCAAACAGTTAACAATATCCTCAAAGTAGTTTTAATGTATTATACAGCACTTTAGCATGTATAACTCGCAACATTTACAAACGCTACACGAAACACAGTCTCTTGACTCACAACAACGAATGTAGTAGAAAATGCCGAACGTCTCCAGTGCTCAGTCCTTCACTACATTGAAACACCTATCAGGAGGAATCATGTCTTCTTAGGCACACCAACTTCCAGGTACAGCACTGTCCCCTATAGCGGAAGAGTTAAGATGTCTGACTTGCCACTGCTGCTGCTTCCAGCTCGTAGACCAGCCCATGTCTGCCAATGGCACATTGCTGCTGACAGCTCTTAGGTCTTTCTCAGCGATGGTTCAACGCTCCAGAACGCCGTCACACATGGGCCACGCCTGCTGAACTGCTGGCCGTCCCCTTCCCTTTGGTCCAGCCTTACCTCCCTCTGACTCATTAGCGTCCACGTGGTCCCGACATTAATACTCTCATTTTTTGAAGCATTACCCCACTGTAGAAACGAAATTGTAAAGATTGTAAAATTTCTCTCTAGTGTCACACAGCCGAAATAACCAAATGAATAATGCTCTTCGAGCTGCCGGTCAACACTCCATGTAACAATCGTAAATTGAGACATACGCTTTGCAAGTAATGTTAGATTGCTCGTAAAACGTAAGCAAGAATATGATGAGCTGTTCGTGTGCTATAGTAGAGTGTATAGAGTCTGCTTGTTTATATCTAAGCATTACATGCCCTCTTTCAAAAAAAAATCATACATAAAAGATGTACAGAGACATCCATCACTGGAATATACACTCCTGGAAATTGAAATAAGAACACCGTGAATTCATTGTCCCAGGAAGGGGAAACTTTATTGACACATTCCTGGGGTCAGATACATCACATGATCACACTGACAGAACCACAGGCACATAGACACAGGCAACAGAGCATGCACAATGTCGGCACTAGTACAGTGTATATCCACCTTTCGCAGCAATGCAGGCTGCTATTCTCCCATGGAGACGATCGTAGAGATGCTGGATGTACTCCTGTGGAACGGCTTGCCATGCCATTTCCACCTGGCGCCTCAGTTGGACCAGCGTTCGTGCTGGACGTGCAGACCGCGTTGAGACGACGCTTTATCCAGTCCCAAACATGCTCAATGGGGGACAGATCCGGAGATCTTGCTGGCCAGGGTAGTTGACTTACACCTTCTAGAGCACGTTGGGTGGCACGGGATACATGCGGACGTGCATTGTCCTGTTGGAACAGCAAGTTCCCTTGCCGGTCTAGGAATGGTAGAACGATGGGTTCGATGACGGTTTGGATGTACCGTTCACTATTCAGTGTCCCCTCGACGATCACCAGTGGTGTACGGCCAGTGTAGGAGATCGCTCCCCACACCATGATGCCGGGTGTTGGCCCTGTGTGCCTCGGTCGTATGCAGTCCTGATTGTGGCGCTCACCTGCACGGTGCCAAACACGCATACGACCATCATTGGCACCAAGGCAGAAGCGACTCTCATCGCTGAAGACGAGACGTCTCCATTCGTCCCTCCATTCACGCCTGTCGCGACACCACTGGAGGCGGGCTGCACGATGTTGGGGCGTGAGCGGAAGACGGCCTAACGGTGTGCGGGACCGTAGCCCAGCTCCATGGAGACGGTTGCGAATGGTCCTCGCCGATACCCCAGGAGCAACAGTGTCCCTAATTTGCTGGGAAGTGGCGGTGCGGTCCCCTACGGCACTGCGTAGGATCCTACGGTCTTGGCGTGCATCCGTGCGTCGCTGCGGTCCGGTCCCAGGTCGACGGGCACGTGCACCTTCCGCCGACCACTGGCGACAACATCGATGTACTGTGGAGACCTCACGCCCCACGTGTTGAGCAATTCGGTGGTACGTCCACCCGGCCTCCCGCATGCCCACTATACGCCCCCGCTCAAAGTCCGTCAACTGCACATACGGTTCACGTCCACGCTGTCGCGGCATGCTACCGGTGTTGAAGACTGCGTTGGAGCTCCGTATGCCACTGCAAACTGGCTGACACTGACGGCGGCGGTGCACAAATGCTGCGCAGCTAGCGCCATTCGACGGCCAACACCGCGGTTCCTGGTGTGTCCGCTGTGCCGTGCGTGTGATCATTGCTTGTACAGCCCTCTCGCAGTGTCCGGAGCAAGTATGGTGGGTCTGACACACCGGTGTCAATGTGTTCTTTTTTCCACTTCCAGGAGTGTATATACAGGATCAGACGACTTGCTGCTGACGATACAGACCGTATAACAAAACAAGATCAGAATAATAACCCTAATTCGGTAATAGCAGTGAAATCAAGGTTTTTACGAGTATTTGTGAGGGTTGCGGTCAGTTTCATCAACTTTTATTTAACAACAGCGTGAGGTCAACAGGATCTTTCGTGGATACAATAATTATCGCAGTTACACTAACGGAAAACAATCGCTACAACAAGAAGGTGTTGTGCAACGTAGACGAAAATTGGTGAACGTGCTTCTACATCTGAAAGATGATGCCTATTCAGATTACTCGCCAGTCGTATACGAGCAGCGCTAGTAGCGGCACTATGAGGATGCAGATCAGGTTTGCTTTAAATACACGCTGTAACGGTCGTGAGCGTTAATTACCTTTGAGATAGGACGCGACGATTTAATGTTAGTCAATAAGGCCTTTAAGGCGACAAAGAAGCCATTATCTACACATCACTGAGTTTGAATGACGCCGTGTAATAGAGTTACGAGTAGCTGAAAGGCTTGGCAGGAATGTAGCCACTGCGTGTAACTGCTGTCAGCGGTCATCGCAGGAATGTGCGATCACAAGATGATCAGGCTCGGGACGGGCACGCGGCACTACTGAGAGGGAGAACCACAGCGTTCGGCGTATGGCCCTGGCACTTAGTACACCATGTTCACCAGCAATCTGAGTAGCAGCTGGTGCCACAGTGAAACAACGAACTGTTACAAATCGGTTACTTCAAGGACAGCTCCGAGCCAGACACCCTACAACGTGCATCCCTCTGATGTCAAACCACCACCATTTCCGGCTACAATGGTGTCAAGAAAGAGCTTATAGGAGGGCAGGGTGTACGCCTGTTGTGTTTTCTGATGAATGATTTCTGGTGAATGCTGGTTCGTCAAGGTGCCAGTGATGGTCGTGTGTTGGTTGGGAGGAGGCCGGTTGAGGGCCTGTAAGCAACTCGTCTGCATGCTAGACACACTGGACCTACACCTGGAGTTATAGACTGGAGTGCGATTTTGTGTGACAGGAGGAGCCCTCTCGGGGCTGTAAGGAAATGAAACGCCTACAGCCGTCCTTATGATCTTACTTATTGTGTAGGTACCAGTTTCGGCGCTTCAGTGCGACATCTTCAGAGCGTAGTTGACGCTGCAGGGATTATCACGATCCATACGTACGATGCGTCAGTGGCCAACATAACTAGCTTAAGCAAACTATCTGTAACCCATGTGTCTGTACAACCATCAACAGATGGTCTGCATAAACCAGCTATGTTGGCCACTAGTACAGGGTTATTAGTAATGATTGAAGCGATTTCACAGCTCTACAATAACTTTATTGTTTGAGATATTTTCGCAATGCTTTGCACACACATACAAAAACTCAAAAAGATTTTTTAGGCATTCACAAATGTTCGATATGTGCCCCTTTAGTGATTCGGCAGACATCAAGCCGATAATCAAGTTCCTCCCACACTCGGCGCAGCATGTCCCCATCAATGAGTTCGAAAGCATCGTTGATGCGAGCTCGCAGTTCTGGCACGTTTCTTGGTACAAGAGGTTTAAACACTGAATCTTTCACATCACCTTGCGTGAAACTTGCCCGCACGCGTTCAACCGTTTCTTCGCTCACTGCAGGCCGACCCGTTGATTTCCCCTTACAGAGGCATCCAGAAGCTTTAAACTGCGCATACCATCGCCGAATGGAGTTAGCAGTTGGTGGATCTTTGTTGAACTTCGTCCTGAAGTGTCGTTGCACTGTTATGACTCACTGACGTGAGTGCATTTCAAGCACGACATACACTTTCTCGGCTCCTGTCGCCATTTTGTCTCACTGCGCTCTCGAGCGCTCTGGCGGCAGAAACCTGAAGTGCGGCTTCAGCCGAACAAAACTTTATGAGTTTTTCTACGTATCTGTAGTGTGTCGTGACCATATGTCAATGAATGGAGCTACAGTGAATTTATGAAATCGCTTCAATCATTTGTAATAGCCCTGTATATAGTATACATTGTTCGCGATAGCGCCATTAGCATCAACTACGGTCGCAGGTTCGAATCCTGCCTCGGGCATGGATGTTTGTGTTGTCCTTAGGTTAGTTAGGTTTAACTCGTTCTAAGTTCTAGGGGACTAATGACCTCAGCAGTTGAGTCCCATAGTGCTCAGAGCCATTTGAACCATCAACTACGGCTTGAAGATGTAGCTACACAATAAACAAGATCATGAGGATGGCTGTAAGTGTTTCAGTTTCTTACAACAGAGAACGGCCGTGGTGCCCCAGACCTCCAGTCAAAAGGATGGACATTAAAAAAGTCTTCGTGGTTATCCCACGCATCCTGATTGCAAATTTATACGTCAGTTTGGTGATTCGACCTGTTATGCTGCAATTCATGAACAGCATTCGAGGGGGTGTTTTCCAACAGGATATCGCTCGCCCACATACCGCTGTTATAACCCAACACGCTCTCCAAAGTGTCGACAGGTTGCCTTGGCCTGCTCAATCACCAGATCTGTCTCCGGCCGAACACGTATGTGACATCATCGGATGACAACTCCAGCGTCTCCACAAACAGCTTGAACCGTCCCTGTATTGACCGACCAAGTCATGGAATTCCATGCCACAAACTGACATCCGACTCCCGTAAATCACAATGCAAGCACGTTTGGGTGCTTGCATTCAGCATCCTGGCGGTTATACCGGTTATTAACATACCAGCATTTCGTATTTGAAATGGCTTTTTTCTCGCTTACATTAACCTGTGATATTAAGCAGCATTAATCTTTTAAATATGTTACCTAGATAAACGTATTCCCGAAATTTCATTACTCTTAATTAGTTATTTTTTGATGTAGGTTTCCGTTTGTGTACTTCTACATTTAGCAAATTTTTCAGTCCTTAACAAAAACGCAGAGTTCTGTCTGTGCCATACTACAACGATATGTCTTATGCTGTGACTTGCTGCGTTCTTCTAACTGCAGTTTTCAGGGATAATTTCATGCATACACTTTTGTAAACGACTACAGTCAAAATTTGTTCTGAGAGTAGGGAAGCCGCAGTGGCTGTGATACCAACCAGTCCTCATTTGCTGCATTCCGTCGAGCTAAATTCACTTACACAGTGCGCGCAGAGGCGCACAAAATCAATCTACTATTTACACAGCGCAATACGAGGCACATCTAACGCCTCATGTATGAACAGACTTGCGAGCCGTGCCCGCTTCAGTCACCACACGTACTTGGCCTTTTGCATCTCGTCGACCGACATTCGCGTTCGTGGGCTTTTAGGTTAAACACTTACAGGGTGACAATTATTGAACTACATGAGATAAAATCGTTGTAATCCCTAGACGGTTTGCGTTAGGACGTTCGATCTGTACGGTTGGCAGCGGGGCACGAGCGGAATTAGTATGCGCTGTATGGTTTGGTGTAGCGACGAAGCCCACTTTCATCTGGATGGGTTCGTCAAACCAGCAGAATTGGCACATTTGGGGGACTGAGAATCCGCAGTTCGCGATCGAGAAGTCTCTTCACCTTGAAAGGGGGATTGTATGGCGTGCAATGTCCAGTCACGGAATAATCGGTGCGATATTCCTTGAAGGCACGGTGACTACTGAACGGCACGTGGAGATTTCATCCCCATCATCCAAAGTGAACCTGATTTCGACAAGATGTGGTTCATGAAAGACGGAGCTCGAATTCGTCGAAGCAGGAGAGTTATGATGTTCTGGAGGAGCACTTTGGTACCGCATTCTAGCTCTGGTGCACCCAGAAGCCACTGGTTAGGGCCTCGATTGACCGCCATATTCTTCGGATCTGAACACATCCGACTCCTTTTCATGGGATTATATTAAAGACATCGTGTTCAGCAAATACCACCATAACCATTGCTGAGCTGAAAACAGCCATTCAGGAGGTCATTGACAGCATCTATGTTCCGATACTTCAACGGGTCATGCAGAATTTCGCTATTCGTCTGCGCCACGTCATCAAATGGTTCAAATGGCTCTGAGCACTCTGGAACTGAACATCTGAGGTCATCAGTCCCCGAGACTTAGAACTACTTAAACCTAACTAACCTAAGGACATCACACACATCCATGCCCGAGGCAGGATTCGAACCTGCGACCGTAGCAGCAGCGCGATTCTGGACTGAAGCGCCTAGAACCGCTCGGCCATATCGGCCGGCTGCCACATCATCGCCAATGATGGAAGGCATATCGAACATGTCATGACCCAAATCCAAATATATGTAGTGACGTTTACATGTTCAATAAAGAATGTGCACCCCCATAGTTTGTAACTAATTTACGTTTCTTTTTAAAGTATAGTTCTAGGCGCTCCAGTCCGGAACCGCGCTGCAGCTACGGTCGCAGGTTCGAATCTTGCCTCGGGCATGGATGTGTGTGATGTCCTTAGGTTAGTTAGGTTTAAATAGTTCTAAGTCTAGGGGACTGATGACCACAGATGTTGAGTCCCATAGTGCTTAGAACCATTTGAAAAATATAGTTCAACAATAGTTACCCTGTACGCAACAACGATAAGCAAATTTCCAGTGGTGGTAGCGACGATACTAATCTTCCTTCTAAGCGTTCTGTATCTCAATCTGATAGGATCACTTTGGTGTTCGTCTGCTTCCGTCTGTTAGCACTCCTTTTTCTCAGGAACGGGTAAAGGTATCAAGATACGATCCCTTGGTGTACAAAATTTAACTTTCACTGCAAGACCTATAGCGAACTATCTGTACACATAATTAAGTCTTTACGGGACCCTCAGAGCACTTTTTTTTTTTTTTTTTTTTTTTTTTTTTTTTTTTTTTTGCTTTCATCAGTCTTCTGACTGGTGTGGCCCGCCACAACTTCCTCTCCTATCCCTACCTCTGCATCTCTGAGTAGCGCTTGCATTCTACGTCCTCAATTATTTTCTAAATGTGTTTCAATTTCTGTTTTCTTCTAAAGTTTTTAGCCTCTGCTGTCACTCTAGTACGATGGAAGCTATTCGCTGACATCTTAATACATATTCTATCATCCTGACCCTTCTTCTTGTCAACGTTTTCCACATCCTGCTTTCTTCGCCGATTCTGAGGAGAACATGCTCATTCCTTACCTGATCAGTCCACTTAATTCTCAACACCCCGCTGTAGCACCACATTCAGGCTCTTCGACTCTCTTCTGGTTTTCCCACTGCCCATGATTCACTACCATGCAATGCTGTGCTCCTAACGTAGATTCTCAGAAATTTGTTCCTCAAATTTATAGCAGATGTTTGATGCAGTGCGAACGCTGTCTTTGCCTGCGCTGGCCCGCTTTTCATGTCGTCCTTATGAGTTACTATGCTTCCAAGGTACCAGAATACCTTCACCTACTTCGTTCTCAACAATGCCGATGTTAATTTAATCACTGATCTCATTTATGCTACTTCTCGTCAGTTTCATATTTCTTCGGTTTATCCTCAACTACGTTCAGGTCCTGTAATTCTTCTCCACTTTCACTCAGGATAGCAAATGTCATCAGCGAATGTTATGATTATATACTTTTGCCATGCATTTTAATCGCAATCTTGAACTTTTCTTTTACTTCTGTCACTGCATGTTCCATAAATTGAACAACAGAGGTGAAAGACTACATCCCTGTCTTATACTTCGTTCTTGGTTTCCCTCTCGGGTCTTGTACAAATTGTATATTACCCGTCTACAGCTTACTCCTATTTTTCTCAGAATTTCTAACATCTTGAACCACTGAATATTGTTAAACGCTTTTTCATCTTCATCAGCGTTCTGCCCTAGGGCAAGTCTTCTCATGTAGCTCTCTTCCTCAGGTCCCTGTTCAAGCACCCACACGGAGGCGTCCTCTCCTTATTAAATGAATCCTTGGCAATTCTTATACGTGTTGTTACTTCCTCATTACATCTCATGTCGTCCTTAATAACGCTTTCCAGGTATATGAAAGCACTGGCTTGTTCTATACCTTCTCGTCCTAACTTTATACTTGTTCTTACTTTTCTTCCGCTTATCACCATTCATTTTGTCTCTTTCTGATTAATTCTCATTCCGAATTCCTCTCAGGTCCTATTAAATTCTTTTAACATTTCAGTCATAGTTCTTTCGCTCTCTGTCACATGAACCATGGACCTTGCCGTTGGTGGGGAGGCTTGCGTGCCTCAACGATACAGATAGCCGTACCGTAGTTGCAACCACAACGGAGGGGTATCTGTTGAGAGGACAGACAAACGTGTGGTTCCTGAAGAGGGGCAGCAGCCTTTTCAGTAGTTGCAGGGGCAACAGTCTGGATGATTGACTGATCTTGCCTTTTAACACTAACCAAAATGGCCTTGCTGTTCTGGTACTGCGAACGGCTGAAAGCAAGGGGAAACTACAGCCGTAATTTTTCCCGAGGGCATGCAGCTTTATTGTATGATTAGCATGGAGAGCTGCATCAAACCAGTCTCAGGACTGAAGACCACAACAACAACAACAACAACTGTCAATAACACAGTATCATCCGCAAATCGAATACGTTCTATCGTCCTACCACTAACTCGCACACTTCTATTTTGTTTCAAACATTTCTAGATAATATGCTCCATATATATGTTAAACAGTACTGGGAAGAGACGGCAGCCTTGCCTCACTCCCCTTCCAATTGTGCTTTTCTCTGTCATCTCATTCCCAATGTACTCGTATTTTCTGTTGCAGGTCACGTTCTACGTCACTAGCAGAACTTGCGAGATCGCATATTGGATTTCGTCGTTTATAGTTTAATCCACGTCTGGTGTGTTTTATACTATAAGTTACGTCCTTTCAATATGTGCTGCATCAGAGCACCAGCACGATAAGAATCTCTCGAAAACTCGACGTTATATGTACGTTTTGTTGTAATAAAACGGCGGCAAGCGTCACCGTCTTAGTTTAAAAAATTGTCTTATCTGGTTCTTTTCGTATTATAACATGCATATTACGAAAGTATGCCATTTCAGGCAACAGAACATTGAGGAGTAGTAAAAGAGCGTGTTGTTCTTTATGCAAATTGTTACAATTAAATGTCATTTAATAACATATTGGTGATTAAATCCTTCAGGAGAACATAACTAGAAGACATAGTCGTATGTCACGGAAGTTCAGCGTATTGTAGTGTAGGGAGTAGTACAATTATTTTTTCTTCATCTTCACGTTTTCTGAAAGGTTCCGGGGTTTTCTTATACATTTAATATTAAGTACGTTCTGTAATATTCAGCTGTGTGGCTGATCCCGGCGGAGGTTCGAGTCCTCCCTCGGGCATGGGTGTGTGTGTTTGTCCTTAGGATAATTTAGGTTAAGTAGTGTGTAAGCTTAGGGAGTGATGACGTTAGCTGTTAAGTCCCATAAGATTTCACACACTTTTTTTTGTAATATTCAGTGTTGTGTAAACGTAAGAGCACTGTCTCTCCAGGGCGAATTTGTTCGATTCTGTGAACTTTGTAAGAAACATGGTCCACCAAATTGCAAGATTCCTTAATACGTTATTGCCTGGACTGATCTCAGTTCAGCATTTATTTATTCATACACACAGTTTATAAGCTGATGCCCTTACTAGCAGGGCATGGAAAGTATACTTCAGGCTGAACAACATAACTAGGATATGGACAAAGGAGGATATGTGTGTTTTAATACAGCTAACGTAGGAATTTCATGCCTGTCCGTCTTCTTAAACTAACTGTGTGATTTTCGAGTCAGATACAGACGACGACTGCCACTGGAGAGCGCTTCAGCCGCCAATAATGACGAGGAGCACGTTCCTTGTGATGCAGTCAGCTTGTTTCTTATGCGTGCGCCGACCACAGTGTTAACTACGTCTAGCGTGCTTAACGGTAAGAAACACGCCCCATGTGAGGAAGACTTTACAATTGTCTGAGGGCAGCATCACCTCTCACATTCCTTCCCCTCCCCCCTTTGCGAAAAAAAGTAATGTGTGCAAGGTGGAAGAAATGAGATGGTTGAAGTAAGATCTTTCCTGAAGGTGCCCGTGCTATGTAGACGGTGTAGAAGGTAAAACATTCCAGTCTGTGTGCGGGCGTGCGGAGGGAACGTGTCTATTGCGGAGGGCAGGGGTCTCGACAGGCGCAGGCAGACATCGCGTTACGTACGGCCCATTGACGCGGTATGGCGCGCCGCATCGTACGCTGAGGTTGCCTGCCTCTCTGCCCACCACCGAATCAATACCTGCTGTCAGCGATACGGCTTTCTCAATGGAGATAAATAGGGCAATTTCCCTGCCCTACGTGTTCCGACGACAAATTTTTTTACAGTACAAAATGGTTCAAATGGCTCTGAGCACTATGGGACTTAACTTCAGTGGTCATCAGTCCCCTAGAACTTAGAACTACTTAAACCTAACTAACCTAAGGACATCACACACATCCATGCCCGAGGCAGGATTCGAACCTGCGACCGTAGCAGTCCCGCGGTTCCGGACTGCGCGCCTAGAACCACTAGACCACCGCGGCCGGCTCTTTTTACAGTACACATCTTGATATGTGCACGAACTGTTATTCCTCATGTGTCAAAGTTCTCAAGTTCAACGAGCGCGTCAGAAATTTTCTTTGTGAAGTCACATAAAAATGCGAAGCTGTGCAATTCACGAAATGCGAAAACGTACTAGCTTCTGACCGCAGGGTTAATGAGGCACGTGGGTATGGGACAGATCACTGGGAGCTTAGCACAATATGAGCAACAGCCTTCACTGAACAATAATCAGTAGTTTAAAACGTGGCTGTAGATACATTTTAAGTTGTATCTGCCTAGTGAATCCAACATTAGGTGCAGGATATGAAGGCAACGTGTACCGTACTTTACTTGACTAAAATGTTCTACTTAATAAATGAGCTCAGTGCTAGTGACAGATTATTTTACCAATAATGACTGTTATTGGTCAGTTTGAAAGTATTTATGTTATTTTTTTAGAACAGTGGTCGAACACTATAAGCAATAACGCGTGTTTTTGCGAGACCAGCTTTTAGTATGACGCCGGCCGCTGTGGCCGAGCGGTTCTAGGCGCTTCAGTCTGAAACCGCGCGACCGCTACGGCCGCGGGTTCGAATCCTGCCTCGGGAATGGATGTGTGTGATGTCCTTAGGTTAGTTAGGTTTAAGTAGTTCTAAGTTCTAGGGGACTGATGACCTCAGCTGTCAGTCCCACAGTGCTCAGAACCATTTGAACCCATTTTTTTAGTATGACAACCATAAATCACTCCCCATACATCACTCGCCAAGGCAGCCGTCAAGCCGTCCGCCAACTTTCCTTCTTCGATAACAGCAGAATCTCCGAACTTAACAGTTGCCTTTGCACTAGGCAGAGCAATTAAAGCCGAATCCGCTACTTTGTCTGCTGTATACAGTATGCCCTGCAGCGTAGTGTTGCGTGAAATGTCAGTGGGTCCACCCTGCGGTCAATGTGTTTGAAGATGTATGTTTCTTGGGAACAGATGGAAACAGCGTTAGGTCGTTTTATAGAGCGCCTTGAGGGCTGGGACAGACTCTGAGCACTATGGGACTTACCTTCTGAAGTCATCAGTTCAAATGGTTCAAATGGCTCTGAGCACTATGGGACTTAACATCTGAGGTCATCAGTCCCCTAGAACTTAGAACTACTTAAACCTAACTAACCTAAGGACATCACACACATCCATGCCCGAGGCAGGATTCGAACCTGCGACCGTAGCGGTCGCGCGGTTCCAGACTGAAGCGCCTAGAAGCGCTCGGCCACCAGCGGCCGACGAGGCCATCAGTCCCCTAGAACTTAGAACTACTTAAACCTAACTAACCTAAGGACAACACACCCATCCATGCCCGAGGCAGGATTCGAACCTGCGACCGTAGCGATCGAGCGGTTCCAGACTGAAGCGCCTAGAACAACTCTGCCACACCGGCAGGCGCGCCTTGAGGCATACTATTGTTACGCACCAAGATAGTACAGGAATAGAAGAGTAAAAATTTTCCGAGTACACACAGCCGAGCACTGCTTCAGCATAGGAATGTGTCCATACAAGCCAACAACAACGCATACACGGTTAGTCACCATGAGAGTGACATTAATATATTACGTGAGAGAGAGACAGAGAGAGAGAGAGAGAGAGAGAGAGAGAGAGAGAGAGAGAGAGAGAGAGAACGAGCTCAGCGGAAAAGAGTAACACAAGAGCACATCGAACTTTCTTGATTGCTCTCAAATGGCTCAAATGGCTCTGAGCACTATGGGACTCAACTTCTGAGGTCATTAGTCCCCTAGAACTTAGAACTAGTTAAACCTAACTAACCTAAGGACATCACAAACATCCATGCCCGAGGCAGGATTCGAACCTGCGACCGTAGCGGTCTTGCGGTTCCAGACTGCAGCGCCTTTAACCGCACGGCCACTTCGGCCGGCGATTGCTCTCATAGGACGTAAAAACGCGTTAGGGGTGTTGAGGAGCTGTTACGGTACTGAAACAAACCCGTTGAGCAAACATAGCAGAACTAGAGACTGCAGACCACTTGGACTGATTCATTGATTATAAAAGGCGTCACATAGCAAAGCCTCTCCTTAGTTAAATAAATACCCCCAACAAGCCAACCTATAGGCAGTCGATCAGTAGCATCGATGGTGTCCAGGTAGTTTGCACTAAATTCTCTTATTATCGTATTGTAACATCTTGTTTAAGATTGTTCCAGTATTGTGACATTATGCCAATTACACTCTTACTGCCTGTATAATGACAGTAGTTCCATAACCTTGGGAACTGATGCTTGGATCCAGGGCTGAAGCTCCCACTGATGAGTAGTCCATTGGTCTACCAACACCGCGTTCCAAATCAGGGCAAGAGCTGCTCTGATACTTCGACATCGTACAGACCAGAGGGCATGTCTAACTGGCGGACCAGGATCAGCATATATCATGACATCACTGCATCCAACACCATGGTTCATTTGATGGGACAATGCGGGCAGTGTCCAAAGAGGAAGCATATCAGGACGGTGTGTTGATGAATTACACACCCACCGCGGTCACGGCTTCTTCACAGAGGATCTGCCGCATGGGAAGCGCCTATGGGTAGGTATGCGGGCAACCCGCCAGACCATTAGTTGCCGACCTATGACTGTCTAGCTTGGCAGCCTTCAGTCTGATGACAGCAGATTCCACTAAAGCCTATGCAGCAACCAGCTGCCGCTGAGGTCACAACTACGAGATGTATATTGAACAATAAAATGGGTAATACCTAATCTTTTACTTGCATCTAACGATATCCCACCAGACTGCAGGCCACAATTCTGACAAAACAGTAGGAGTTTTCAGCCTGGGGGTGGGCAGCTCCTACATTGTGAAATGTGGAGTGGAAGGTAATTGCCGGTAAATTTGAAGTAATAATACAGAAATGCAGTCTTTCTTGGCGAATTTCATTCATGAGATCTTCTCGTGTTATCGGCTGATCCAAGGCGTGGTGTTGTCGCGACGTTACGACGAGTTTTCTACGCCTCATCTTCTAGAAAAGTGTCGGGTTTGTGTCCAGTTCATTCCATTCTAGCTGACGGAACACGGACTACTCAGCTGAGGAACGAATGTGTGGGCCAAACGCATCTCTCCAAACAAGATGCTGTGACCGGTGATGGGAGGATCCCTTGGCAGAGTGGAGAGTGGACTGGGCATTGAGTCCTGGTGCTGAATGTCTGTTCTGTCTACTGCCTCTGCCTAATGAATGTTCAATTATTTTTCATAATGCTAAATCCTATGAGGAGCTCAGCTGGAAACCGCTGATTTGTTTGACATGATAGTCATTTGATTACCAAATGGCAGAACCCATTGGCACGGCACAGCACCTTTATCTGTTCAAAACCAAACATATGCCCTTTGTTGATGCTCTGCTCGACCACCGCAGACTTGTCAGATTGGCAGAGGTGGACAGCCCTGCGAGATATATAGCTAAGTTAATGCTTTCCCCATTATCCTGGGAATCCTGGCTGTGAACGGCGCTATACCTTACACAGGCAGTACTGTCCACGGACAGCCAAAATTGCCAAGATAATGGAGAAGAACAACATAGAAAGCATTTTCCTTTCAACTGTTAAAATCGAAAATATGCTTGGGTGACTCACAGACCAGCTAGGGCTTCGGCCACCTGGCGTCTACAGCATCAGCTGCGAGCGTGCATCCAGTACATCGGCCAGACGCACCATTGCATCTTGCAACACTGTTCAGAACGTGTAACGACCATTCTTCTCAGCCAAACTGGTACGTCTGCAGCAGCAGGGCCCACCACCAGCGAAGGGCTTGTGTATGTTTTTGAATAGACTTAGATGCTGAGGCGCTCAGCGGCTTCTGTCATTAGGTCATCAAAGAGACAGTGGTGTGGAACTGTCTGATGTGAAAGCTATGATGCAGAGGGTGAAATTGACAGGCAGCACCAGGACTCGACGCCCAGATCACCTCTCCGCCCCCTTCACCACTCCACCAGCAGCGGCTGCTGCTACCTCTCTTCTGGAAGCAGTCGACTGGACCAAGCGTTGGGCCCTCGGCAGAGCGGTCTCGGTCCATCGGCTATAAACCAACTGGAAATGAGCTTGACACTTCGCCGAAGATGACGAACAGGAAACTAGTCGAAACGCAGCTACAACTAGGCTGATAAACTGAGAAGATTTCATCAATGGAAGTAAGATGTTTTAAATGAGTACGAACAGCTTCCGTCATTGATGTAACATAACGAGAGTTGGCATCTGAACTACCTCTTAATGGTGCTACTAAGATGTGACGTTACTACTGTTCTAAAATTTATTATTTGTTATTGTTAAAACAATTACAACTCAGAAAGTGGCTGAGTAGTTTGTTTATATTGAGCGTTTAAAAATAGTGTTGAGAAAAAACGAAGATTTTGCGTGAAGATTTTCGTTGGATGGTTTTTTTAACAATTTTCATAAAGTGCTTAAACAACAAGAATGCCTCTAATAGCTTGGTTGAACTTTTCCTAATCAACCATCTTCAGAAAGGACTCTTTACAATTGGTTTGCAGAATTTAATCATGGTCGTCGACCTGTCAGCGATGAATTTCATAAAAGTAATTCGAAATCTGTTTTGCTTCTTTTATATATATATATATATATATATATATATATATATATATATATATATATTTTACAGAGACAACGACGGTACTCTATGCAGCATAACTGAAAATCGGGATGTGGCGACTTACCGTGAGATACAGGCGTTCTTAGGCATATATAGGACTGCAGCACACTATTTTGTATGGATCCGTATGGATTTCGCACAATTTTAGTGAAGCTCAAAAACCTTCTCGTCTCACTGGGTGTAAGGAAATGCTTATAAAATTCAACCGTGGAAATACAAAAATCTTACACAGCTTTGTAACAAGAGACGAGACTAAGCATAAAAAAAAACTTTTTGGGTGTTCCAAGATGAAACTAAACCACGGAGCACTTCCAACAAACTGATCGCTTGCTTCTTTATTTACAAATGACATGTCGCCACCATTATCTTATAGAGTCGAAAACCAAGTTAACGCTGGGTACTAGACCACGGTTTGTTTGCCACAGGTCGCGAATAAACGACAACAAAGGAAACCATAATTGCGGTGAAACATATTCAGTACAGACAAAGACATAATTGTGTTCTTCTAGAAAGTGAATCTCTCCCATCTGGATATCTCACGATGGATATTGTGAGGCCATGCGCTGTTGCAACGTTTTGATGTGCTTGATAAAAGGGACAACACCGAGAGCGGCACTACAGTGTCTGATCAGTAGCGAAAGAACTCAGTTCTTTCGTGGCTCTCGAGAGAGAAATTCATCATCATGAATATAGGGGGGCATATTGAATTGGTTTAACCAAATAGTACAGAGCAGGAAAGTATCGCTGCTGCTGTATGTGTATCGAACACTTATTGCAGTGATTCGGGGAAATGTTGACATGTAGCTCAGTTTCCACGTCAAGGAGGGGCTTGGCGTATCTAATCTCGCACCATACGGCCAAATATCGGAAATCCATCACGCATGTCCGTATTATTGCGCTCGAATGCGTTGAAATGTGGCCAGTCTCGTCGTCAGCTACAAGCAAGAAACAATAGCAGAATATCAAAGAAAATGATGACTTTCTATTTTTAAGTACACCCAAAGCTGAATTCTTGTATAACATTATCTTGGGAGCAATAGGGTTCTTGAGCAATTGGTTAGATAGTTCGCATATTCTCCGGTTTTCGAACTGCAGCAGTTACCCGTAATTAAGCTTTCTTTACTAAATATCACGTACCATATGCAAGTGGTTGACAACACTTGGGCATGTTATAATTCTCACAGCATGGTATGATTTCATGATTAGATACAAACTCTGTAAATGTTCACCAAGTGTTCAGTATCGCGTATCCAGAAAAGGATTCATTTTTAAGAATTGTTGAAATAAGATGGTCGTGTTTTGACGCTTCTCAGAGTGTTTAATAAGAACTCCATGTGATGTACTCTACTATTAACAGGCATGTTAAACAATGCCTTGTAAACGTATTAATAATACAGATAACTTCTGCAATATTTGCTTGTAGAAATGTTGAATTAGGCCTTCTAATGAAAGAAAAAGAAAAATTTCTTGTATGTCGGTGTAAGACAAGATAGGATAAAAACAAAAGCATCACACGTATGCTGTACTGCGTGCTCGTATAATCTTAACGAGTGGATGAATAGAAAAGAACGATGCATGCCATTTGGACTGCCGGAGATCTGGCAGGAGCAAATTTTTTCTGTACATTCCCTCTCCTCCCCCCCCCCCCCCACCAATAAAAAAGGGATCTCTATGAAGAAACAATGCAGAGTTGCTTGTTATAATACATACTCTGTGTTTAGCCGTGTGCGTCGTGTTAAAGATTTTCCTATTCCTGAACCAAAACGATGCTGGCAACAATCAGAGCAAAATGCCTCGGACCTTTGGAGGTGACGGAGTCCCACCTCTAAGTGACAAACCAGGGACTCCTAAGATACGACTCGGCAAACAAATGATAATGAGATGGGGAGCTATTGACATCAATGGGGGCTACTCTGCGAAGAAGGTAGAGCTGGCAGAGGCTGCAAGTAAGATGGGGCTGGATGTTTTAGCTGTTAGTGACATTCGGGTAAGGGGTGAGAAAGAAGAGGAAGTGGGAGAATACAAGGTCTACCTGTCAGGAGTCAAAGCAGGAATAGCACAATGGGGTGTAGGGCTTTACATCAGGAAAGAAATGGAACCCAGCGTAGTTGCAATAAGGTATGTAAACGAACGACTGATGTGGATAGATTTAACAGTGTCTAGCAAAAAAATTAGGATTGTGTCAGTATATTCGCATTGTGAAGGGACAGATAAAGATAAGTTGGATAGTTTTTATGATGCACTCAGTGATGTAGTTGTTAAAGGACAAGGACAGTGTTCTGCTCATGGGTCATTTTAATGCCAGGATTGGAAATCGAACAGAAGGGTATGAAAAGGTTATGGGTAAATTTAGAGAGGATATGGAGGCCAACAGGAACGGGAAACAACTCTTGGATTTCTGTGCCAGTATGGGGTTAGTAATCACAAACTCCTTTTTTAAGCATAAGAACATTCACCGGTATACTTGGGAAGGCAGGGGAACCAGATCTGTCATTGACTATATAATAACAGGTCAGGAATTCAGGAAGGCTGTGAGGGACACACGTGTATTCAGGGGATTCTTTGATGACACTGATCATTATTTAATCTGCAGCGAAATTGGTATTGTGAGGCCGAAAGTGCAGGAGGTCAGATCCATATGTAGGAGGATAAGAGTGGAGAAACTTCAGGATAAGGAAATCAGGCACAAGTACATAACAATGATCTCAGAAAGGTACCAGTTAGTTGAATGTAGTCAATTACAGTCATTGGAAACAAATGGACACGGTACAGGGACACAGTACTAGAAGTGGCTAAAGAATGTCTTGGAACAGTAGTGTGTAAAGGTAGAATGAAGCAAACAGCTTGGTGGAATGACACAGTCAAGGCAGCCTGTAAAGGGAAAAAGAAGGCGTACCAAAAATGGCTACATACTATAACTCAGGTAGACAGAGAAAATTATGTTGAAGAAAGAAACAAAGCCAAACAGATAATTGCAGCGTCCAAGAAGAAATCTTGGGAAGACTTTGGAAACAGGTTGGAGACTTTGGGTCAAGCTGCTGGAAAACCATTCTCGAGTGTAATTAGCAGTCTTCGAAAGGGAGGTAAGAAGGAAATGACAAGTATTTTGGACAGGTCAGGAAAACTGCTTGTGAATCCTGTGGATTCCCTGGGCAGATGGAGGGAATATTTTGAAGAGTTGCTCAATGTAAGTGAAAATACTATCAGTAATGTTTCAGATTTCGATGTACAATGGGATAGGAATGAGGATGGAAATAGGATCACATTTGAGGAAGTGGTGAAAATGGCCAATAGATTGCAGTGCAATAAAGCAGCTGGGGTGGATGAAATTAAGTCGGAACTCATCAAATACAGTGGAATGTCAGGTCTTAAATGGCTACACAGGATAATTGAAATGGCCTGGGAGTCGGGACAGGTTCCATCAGACTGGACAAAAAGCAGTAATCACACCAATCTTTAAACATGGAAACAGAAAAGATTGTAACAACTACTGAGGTATCTCTTTAATCAGCGTTGTGGGTAAAATCTTCTCAGGTATTGTTGAAAGGAAAGTGCGAGTATTAGTTGAGGACCAATTGGATGAAAATCAGTGTGGGTTTAGGCCTCTTAGAGGCTTTCAGGACCAGATCTTTAGCTTACGGCAAATAATGGAACAGGGAATTGTATCTATGCTTTATAGATCTAGAAAAGGCATATGACCGGGTTCCTAGGAGGAAGTTATTGTCTGTTCTACAAGATTATGGAATAGGAGGCAAACTTTTGCAAGCAATTAAAGGTCTTTACATGGATAGTCAGGCAGCAGTTAGAGTTGACGGTAAATTGAGTTCATGGTTCAGAGTAGTTTCAGGGGTGAGACAAGGCTGCAACCTGTCTCCACTGTTGTTCATATTATTTATGGATCATATGTTGAAAACAATAGACTGGCTGGGTGAGATTAAGATGTGTGAACAGAAAATAAGCAGTCTTGCATATGCGGATGACTTAGTTGTGATGGCAGATTCGATTGAAAGTTTGCAAAGTAATATTTCAGAGCTAGATCAGAAATGTAAGGACTATGGTATGAAGATTAGCATCTCCAAAACGAAAGTAATGTCAGTGGGAAAGAGATATAAACGGATTGAGTGCCAAATAGGAGGAACAAAGTTAGAACAGGTGGACAGTTTCAAGTACTTAGGATGCATATTCTCACAGGATGGCAACATAGTGAAAGAACTGGAAGCGAGGCGTAGCAAAGATAATGCAGTGAGCGCTCAGCTACGATCTACTCTCTTCTGCAAGAAGGAAGTCAGTACCAAGACTAAGTTATCTGTGCACCGTTCAATCTTTCGACCAACTTTGTTGTATGGGAGCGAAAGCTGGGTGGATTCAGGGTACCTTATCAATAAGGTTGAGGTTACGGATATGAAAGTAGCTAGGATGATTGCAGGTACTAGTAGATGGGAACAATGGCAGGAGGGTGTCCACAATGAGGAAATCAAAGAAAAACTGGGAGTGAACTCTATAGATGTAGCAGTCAGGGCGAACAGGCTTAGATGGTGGGGTCATGTTACACGCATGGGAGAAGCAAGGTTACCCAAGAGACTCATGGGTTCAGCAATAGAGGGTAGGAGGAGTCGGGGTAGACCAAGGAGAAGGTACCTGGATTCGGTTAAGAATGATTTTGAAGTAATATGCTTAACACCAGAAGAAGCACCAATGTTAGCACGGAATAGGGGATCATGGAGGGATTTTATAAAGGGGACTATGCTCCAGACTGAACGCTGAAAGGCATAATCAGTCTTAAATGATTATGATGATGAGCCAAAACGATTGTGAGCTGCAATGAATCCCCGGCTGTAGATGAAAAGCCATCCAGTTCGAGAAATGTCTGCTCTTGTAACAAATCCTCCTCGATACACAAGATCACACAAGGAACGGTCAGTGACGTCTGCAGCGATCTAGAATTTCCTCGAAATGAAACCATACTATTGGCATCAGTTTTAAAATATCTACTGTGTACGAGTCTGTGAAAGCAAATACGTTCCACAATATGAATAAAGAATCGGAGTATTTCTTTTGAACATAACTTCATACTCAGCAAAGACACAGATGCTGCGATGAGTGCAGTGAATTTGACATTCAGTCCAGATCAGCTGTGACTACTCACTGGCGTTTCGAAGACTAGTGCAACAGCATTACTTTTACACAATGGTTAAAAGTTCTTTCTACGCCTGCTATCAACAAAAACAAGAAATGTATTCAAATATGGGAATGCTGGATTCTAAGAGCTCCCAGACGAAGACCTAATGGAAAATGGGTTGATCAACTTAGAATGTTCTGGCAACAGACAGGCATTAATCACAAGTATTCTATTCAGTGGACGTAAGTAAGTTAGTTTGTTTTTGTGGGTCATCTGACTTCTGACTGGTTTGATACCGACCTCTTTCTCTCAGAGCAGTGATGTCTTTAACAAGTCCCATCATCTTGTTACTTCTTCTGTGTTCTCCATATATTCCTCTTCAAGCTGATTCTGTGGAGAGGTACCTCATTTATCAGCCCACCTAACTTTTAACATAATTCTACAGCACCACACTCATGCGCCTCAGTTCTCATCCTTTCCAGTTTAATCACCGCTGTCGAAGTGCGAGTGTGACAAGAAACTGATTTCTAACTACTGAGAGGCTAACATTCAAGTCTAGAAAGAAAAATGGAAACAATCTGTGGCACAATTTATGGGGTATTAGGGATCGCGCCTCGTGTAAGGTAGCAAGGGGTGCTGTATCGGTAGCGTTCAACTAATTTCAAAACGAAAACTTACCCGCTGGATAATGATAGAGCCGCACGGGGTGGCAAAACCTGAGAAGCGATCTGTGCCTGTAAAAAGTATGATGAGGATAGCATGTGGGTATCTTTAATCTTTATACGCTAAACCATTATAATCCTTATGGTTATCGACGCAACACAGGGTTTCTGATATCTTCCCAATATCATCGTCTGCGCCAAGCATTATCACTCCCAAGATCTTAACATTAGGCTACTTAGCCATTTGAAAAGCGTCTCAAATTTTCCAGAGTCAAATATCCGTACTGGGTGTGACGTGTTCCCGTGGAATATCTCGTTGAACCCGGTGGAATCTGACGGAAGTGGGCGAAGAGGCTTCTTCCTGTCGATCACAACCACAGTGCGATAGCTGGCCGTTCCGGTGAATGAAGATCTTTCAGAACAAGGGACGAGGGGAAAACCGAGGAAAAACACGCACACACAGAAGAATATCCTTAGTGCAGCATCCGACCAATGTTATGAGCAAAAATTATTTCTACTAACAACGCACACAAAAAAACTCAATCATAATCATCAAAAATAAGCAGTAAATTTAGGCTCATGGCAGAAGACAAAAATATACAGATAAACATAAAGCACAACGAAATCACGAATCATGACTAAAGAGAATTGTAAGATCACAGAAATTGATTACGTGTGTTTGCCCACTTACTTTTGTCTCTGGTACCCTCAATGCGGTTGTTGGATCTGCTTCTTCCAGCGAAATTAAAGTCCTCATTCGCGGACGACCTCTTGCGCGTCTACCAGTTGGATGATGTACGAACACTTTGTTAGGGAAAGTACACTCTGCTCAGAGATCATGTCCTGCACACTGCAGTCTTCTTCTTGCAACCACTCTCTCAATATTAGCTTTCTTAATCTGCCGACACAGATCTCCATTGATCCTTCTTTCCCATCTTCTGTATTGTATACCGGACCATAAATTTTCCTCTCAAGTGCACTGATGCGTTCTTCCATTGTCTGTGTACTTGCCCATGTCTCACAACCATACAATATAACCGGTCGCACTAGACATATGAACAGTCGTATCTTCCTTTCCTAGGATGCAATGCTTGACGTGTATAAGTGGTTTATACTGCAGTGCACCCGTTTCGCATTTATTAGCCCTTTGTCGAAATTCCGCAAATACTTGAATGTTTCGACTCTTTCAAAATTGTGACCGCCTATGCTGATGGCGTCCGTATCATCTCATCGTTGACCATTAACTCTAGTTTCTCGCTTCTAGCATTAATCGAGATGTATCTCCTGTCATTTCATTCAGAGTTTCGCCCACTATCACCACATCACGTCCAAATGCAAAGATCGTCTCATTTCCAACCATTACCCTATTACGGTCAACTGCACGTCTCACCTTTACCAATGCAATGCTGATCAGAACTGGGACAGAGGATCGCCCTTTCTCAGCCCATTCGTAATTGTGAAGAGTGTCGACATCTGATTTGTAAAGCGTACTCGGTAACGATCCGTTGTAACAAGTTGCGGTCAGTCCAACGTACAACTCAAATACGAGAACATCATCAGGTTACCTTCCATTTGGAAAGCGGATGCACTCAGCGACTGTTATAGTGACTTGTAAATTTTAGATTGCAGCAATCAGTCGTCCTTTTTTAAATTGTATTATGCAGATCTAGATTTCGGCTAGTAGCTAGCCATTCTCAATGCACTATTATTTTCGCTCAAAGCATATAAGCCCCTGCTGATCGGGCTTCACTCACAGTTCATTGAGTTTTCAATGAACTGTGGGTGAAGCCCTGTCAACAGGGACTTAGATGCTTTGCGAGAATAATAGTGCATTGAGAATGGCTAGCTTCTAGCCGAAATCTAGATCTGCATAATAAAATTTAAAAAAGGACGACTGATTGCTGCAATCTAAAATTTACGAAGCAAAATAATACTTACGATGATTACGATTATTCGTTCTATTATGATGTGGTCGATCGGCTTTACAAAGTATTTTTTTTCTACTTTCAAAAATTTTGTCATTACCTATTAGTCGACCACAATATTACTGTACATGGGTGTAGCTGCACTTCAGTCGGTACATCGCGTGTCAGCTGGTAATCTGGATTGATACAATATGCACAACTGACCTGAAAGCAATGACGGTGCGATGCGCTTTTCTTGGTCACCGTTGTACTTCTTTGCTGTAACGTCACCGCGTGTATCCGATAACGACCAAGTGCAATAATATCGTGGTTGAGTATTATAATAGCAGCAAGAATTTCACAGAATTTCACAGCATGCATTCTCAAATATCTGTTTAAAGTCTGTAACAATAACAAACGCTTTTGTTTTGATAACCAATACATCTGTTTAATTAATTTGCATACGATGGGTTTCGGAAGAAATTCCCGTTGTAAAGAGAATTTTTAATTTATCACCACAATTAAAAACGAAGCAATAATATTCATCATACAACTGTTACCTGAATTAGCCCTTTTCTGGGGGTGTTTTGGTTTTCTTCGTGAGTAAAACAAAACAGGATTAATATTGCGTAGGAAAAAGCAAGCACGCAGTCGTTATATCAGAAAGTAATGTTTGTAACATTGCGAAAAAACTATTTCCTGCACTAGGAATGCGACAACTATGCTGCAAACAATATGATATGTCTAGTTTCTCTGTGTTTCTCTTTTTGGCGTACGTAAGTGAATGGTGTGAGGTAATTTACACGTGTTACTTTCTACACAACAGGACACTCAAATTTTTGTAAGTAAAATTATTTCACATTTCCCAACATCTATACAAACTGAATATCAGAAGTGGTAAATGTCTGAGTGTTTACATTACAGTAAAGATTATAGAATGATTCACGTGCTCACACAAAGCAAGAATCGTATTTAAGTTGTCGTAATGTAATAAAAACAAACTAAAAACACGAAGTCAAGCGAGATATCGACAGTACGGTCTAACACGAAATACATGTGGAAAGTACTAACAGCATTCTGAAATAGATGATTTGTTAAGCTATGTAAATGATTACGTAACGTCCAAATGTCTGCAGACACCCCGTAAGACAGACGCTTAAGTGTTAGCCAACAACTACAACGAATAAAATATTATATATTCTCCAGTTTGAACTCTACATCTCATGTTCCACCAATACAGTATAAAACGACCACAACATGTTACACGTCGGCACTAAGGGTACTGCATATCCCACGCGTACTCGCAGCAGAGAGTGTTAACTTCTTAAGTGCATTGGTAAGGTCTCTAAACCTTAACGCTCCGCCTTCCCCACACTCCTATATTACACTCCCCTATCAAGTCATATAGCATCAATACCTGGTTGACCAGTACGCAATGTCACTACAAAGACTGTGAAAGCTCTCAATCCTCCACCCCCCCCCCCCTCCCCATTTACTGTCATTCAGTTACCATTACATTGCATGGAGTCGTTCATAGGAAATAAACCTGACAGCTTGGCGGGCAGTCTAATTTCAATTTTCATTTTTGCAGTGCAGTGTTGACCTTCTACTAGGACGTGCTGAAGAGAAATGCCTCATGTTAATGCTTTTTAAATAAAACGAACGTTATTAACATTCTAGATCTTTATTCTTCATTTATACAGACTTATTTCTCGACATAGCCACCCTGGCGACGAACACATTTCTCCCAAAGAGCGTCCAATCTGTTGATACCATCACCGTAGAATGTTTGTTGACGGAACCGGCAGGTCACTCCTCCCTGCACCACTTCATCACTATCAAAGTGAAGTCCTCGAAGGTGTTCTTTAAGTTTTGGAAACAGATGAAAATTCGACGTTGGCAAGTTGGGACTATATGGAAGATGAACGGTGACAGTGCACCCAAGCCGTCGCGTTGTTGTAGGTGTCGCAGCGCTCGTGTGTTGTCTGTCATTGTCATACAGAAGGAGAGGTGCTCCACGCACGGAGGCACGTTTTCTGCGTTTAGAACTCTGTTACAGTACGCAGTTTCTCACGCACCAACATAGTTACGTTACACACTGCCACGTAACACACTACAATTCAAAGTCTCCTAGAGGCAGAGGGCTGAAAATATGTAGACATGAAGACTGAAGACGTAGAATGTTCAAAATGGTTCAAATGGCTCTGAGCACTATGTGATTTAACTTCTGACGTCATCAGTCCCCTAGAACTTAGAACTACTTAAACCTAACTAACCTAAGGACATCACACACATCCATGCCCGAGGCAGGATTCGAACCTGCGACCGTAGTGGTCGCGTGGCTCCAGACTGTAGCGCCTAGAACCGTAGAATGTTAATACTGTTTGTTTTGCTGAACAGTCCACGGGTTTACTGCCGATCCATAGTGTCCAACGGGCACAATATTTCGGCGATCAGACATGTCGCCATCGTCAGTTGCGCTGACGAACTGAGCTCCTGAGGGCGGGCGGCAGTCCCAAGTTCCCTTCCCCGCGAGGCGTTCTCTCCGCGGTCCGCGCCCGCGCGTCGGCGGTCGCTGAGAGGCTGGCGTCGGTGTCACTGCTTCGTCCGCCCTGGTCGCTCGTTCTTTGCTGAGCGTCTTTTTAATTAGACTCAGTGCTGGTTCCCATGCCTTGCTGAGGTTATAGCCGCAATCTCTGTTGAAATCGAACGAGCGACCAGGGCGGACGAGGCAGTGACACCGACGCCAGCCTCTCAGCGACCGCCGACGCGCGGGCGCGGACCGCGGAGAGAACGCCTCGCGGGGAAGGGAACTTAGGACTGCCGCCCGCCCTCAGGAGCTCAGTTCGTCAGCGCAACTGACGATGGCGACATGTCTGATCGCCGAAATATTGTGCCCGTTGGACACTATGGACCGGCAGTACACCCTTGGACTGTTCGAACAAGAAATACGCCGGGAGAAGTTGAAGAATCACAACGTTTGTTTTATTTTAAAAGTTTTAGTTCTCACATAAAAACTCTGAGGCACTGATTTTCAGCACGCCCTCATAGAATTAGACGTTTGGTTATTTGGAAGTATTTGTATCTTTGTAGTCGTTAGAAAGTATTTTAAAGAATAGTATGTTGTTGGGAACTGGTATTACACACATAATTATTTCATAAAATAAAAACAGCGACCAATTCTAATTATCTATGCTATTTTAGGTAACATAAGCGCTTCGAACTTAACTGGTTTTACAACTGGTTGCTTGTAGCAAGACTGCAGTCAGTAATAACATACGTAGCAGAGTTCCTGTAGAACTTTGAGAGCAGATTAGAGGTACTGGTAAATCGGAAGCATAGACTAAGGCTGTAACTGTCATCACACAGTTCTGTTGTCCGCCAATAGCTTAAACGTTGCAGATTCAATAGTACGCCGGCCGCAGTGGCCGAGCGGTTCTAGGCGCTACATCTGGAACCGCGCGACCGCTACGGTCGCAGGTTCGAATCCTGCCTCGGGCATGAATGTGTGTGATGTCCTTAGGTTAGTTAGGTTTAAGTAGTTCTAAATTCTAGGGGACTGATGACCTCAGAAGTTAAGTCCCAAAGTGCTCAGTACCATTTGAACCATTTTTTTTCAATAATACTGCTGTGGTCTGGTGGTGTGACCTTCAGTCTGAAAACCAGTTTGATGGAGCTCTCCGAACTAGTTTGTACTGTTCAAGCCTCTTCACCACACAATTCCTGACCACTGACCCAGACGTCTCCAGTTCGACTTCAGGAGGTGGTGTCAGATTTTTCGGCGTGGAAGGTTCGCAACAAGATCCCCTCAATTTGAAGATGCTTTTTCGGAAACTGCTTGAGTATAATACGTCAACCCACCCCTTTCCGAGCACAATAAATATTCCCACAGAAATTGAGTGAAATGCGTACATGACGTGCAAAGTTCAATGTTTGACCCGTGGGGTGAGAGAGGGAGAGGGGGAGGGGGAGGGGGAGAGGGAATTGTGTATTCATTTCACTAGTGAATTTCGTGCACTTGAAACACATTTAAGTATAATTCATTGAAGATATCATGTCAACGTACTCTTCTTTCCCTTTCTGTGAAGCGCGCAACGATGTAGATACAGACTACTGACTAATCGGCAATTTTGCTTTCACAATAGGAGTATCTGCGAAAGCGTGCTGAAAAGTAATGCCTTCAAATTTTTTTATGTTAGTATTCTTAAAGCTTTTTAAATAAAAGAGACTTTATTAACATTCTACAACTTTATTTTCCGTGTCTACATATGAGTGGCCTGGCATTGTGTTGAAGGACAACGTGCCCCATTTGTGGACGAACTCTGAATTAGAAACTCGATGACAGCACGCTGTTTCCCGAACACCGACAGAGTTACATCAAACACTCACATGTTACATGCTTCAATTCGGAGCCCTTTGGCGGCAGAGGGTTGGAACTTGCATTAGCGAAGCGAGAAAGTCGACCAAGTAATATGCATGACATCTAATATTCCAACCGATATTGAGAACAGGATAAAAAATTCGGATGCATTATGTTTCAGCACGTCCTCGTACCTAGTGAACAGTTTTGTTGCAGATGGAGCTTCATGGCACACAATTGTGTAAAGTTTCTTGCGCCTCGCTTTCTCCGAGTACAGCGAGTGATCCTCCGCCGGGACGAGTTAAGCTCCTTCGCGGGCTGTCGAGTCTGCCGGCTCCCCCCCACTACAGCCTTCCCCTAACTTACTTCCGATTCCGATAGCGCCTTGTGGCAGAGGCCGCGACGGCGCCGTCGCGATGCGGTAACTGACGTCACAACCGCACCTGGTTGCATCAGGCAAGGAAACCGGCACGCCGCTTGTCTGTACGCTTGAAAGTTCCTCAAGGAAGGCAGTGCCCGCCAGAGCTCCTCGTTCATGCAGTTATTTTTTGATAATTTTACTTTGCACATGGGTCCACATCTCGGTACATTTATCGTATGAAAACATTACCGGTTACGGCTGCACAATGTTCGGTTTATTTAATATTTGCCAATTCAGAGTTCAGAGTTTTTACTCATTATCAGGCAAAATTCGATTAAACTCTGTGTGACATGTTCAACACACAAATCAATCCACCAGCCCACCTACAGACACTACCACATCCGTATCAAATAAGAGCAGAATGGAACAATTATCGCGGAGATAATTTATGTTCATGCATGAAATGAAGTGGGATCTTAAATATGTGCTTAAGCTATTCGGAGTAGGGATTAAAATCCACGGAGAAGAAATAAAAACTTTGAGGTTCACCGATGACATTGTAATTCTGTCAGAGACAGCAAAGGACATGGAAGAACAGCTGAACGGAATGGACAGTGTCTTGAAAGGAGGATATAAGATGAACATCAACAAAAGCAAAACGAGGATAATGGAATGTAGTCGAATTAAGTCGAGTGATGCTGCGGGAATTAGATTAGGAAATGAGACACTTACAATAGCAAAGGAGTTTTGCTATTTGGGGAGCAAAATAACTGATGATGGTTGAAGTAGAGAGAATATAAAATGTAGGCTGGCAATGGCAAGGAAAGCGTTTCTGAAGAAGAGAAATTTGTTAACATCGAGTATAGATTTAAGTGTCAGGAAGTCGTTTCTGAAAGTATTTGTATGGAGTGTAGCCATGTATGGAAGTGAAACATGGACGATAAATAGTTTGGACAAGAAGAGAATAGAAGCTTTCGAAATGTAGTGCTACAGAAGAATGCTGAAGATTAGATGGGTAGATCACATAACTAATGAGGCGGTATTGAATAGAATTGGGGAGAAGAGGAGTTTGTGGCACAACTTGACAAGAAGAAGGGATCGGTTGGGAGGATATGCTCTGAGGCATCAAGGGATCACCAATTTAGTATTGGAGGGCAGTGTGGAGGGTAAAAATCATAGAGGAAGACCAAGAGATGAATACACTAAGCAGATTCAGAAGGATGTAGGTTGCAGTAGGTACTGGGAGATGAAGAAGCTTGCACAGGATAGAGTAGCATGGAGAGCTGCATCAAACCAGTCTCAGGACTGAAGACCACAACAACAAGCTATATTGTATGTGGTTCTCTCACGCGTATTGTAATCATCATCTGTTTTTATTTGATAGCGTATATTAAGGCAGTGTTCATAAGTGGTTCCACGTGTGGGCTGGCGAACTGATTTGCAAGCTAAATCTGTCGCGAGATGTTACGGAAATGTTATCTGAATGCTGCCTGATAATGTCTAAAAATTCGAAATTAGGTAATACTAAATAATCTGAAAATGGTACTACCCATAAAGGCCAATGTTTTCATTTGAAAGTTATTTTTATTATTACTACTACTACTTGCTCGCTGCAAGGAATATTTTGTCCGCCGTCTGTGATGCACCGTGAATTCCAGACACAGTCACGATGATCACATTATATACAATTATGGCATTCGGTCACAGTTTGTAGATACAATGTGATTTGAAAGTACAGTAAGAGTAGTAGTAGTAGTACGAAGAATGAAAGTTCTATCAGAGTTTTGCGCAGCCTATTACTACTTAATCTAAGAGATATAACGTACATACACAACATGTAGGCATCTGAAAGATAGAGAAAAAATGGATAGAAAACAGGAAGAGATATGGGTAACTTGATATTGCTGTCGCCATGAAAGAGAACGGGTTGAGGCTGACCTTGGAATACAGAGTCTACAGCCCACAGCTAGTTCCCTACATCCTATTACTGTCTTATTATAATGGGCTCCTGCAAGTGCGCCTCGTGTTTTGGAGATGTAGAGCGTTTGCTCCCCTTCCACAGCCATTCTTATTTCTAACTGTAAGGAATAATGTTCTACATTATAAAGTTACAATTGTGTTTATCGCTGAAGATACTCTTATAACTACTGCTGTTATGTTACTAGTTATCTCACCCGAAGTATTTGACCTGTGGCAGATGTGGGGAAAGCATTTTTTTCTGTCGTTCAGACAGTGTGCTTGTGAGAGTTTTTAGACCTAATCATGAGCTCCATAGCACAATATCGTCACTAACGCTTCAGTTTCACGAGCTGGAGCGCCCTCTTCATTCGCATTCGCTGTGGGGGCCTATTCCATGTTTAGCACATTAGCAGCACCCTGGGAAGTGCGCGGCGGTACCTTTGCCTGCATTCTACTAGCAATCTGTGACTTTGTTGGGTTCTTTTCGAAGTCTCTTACAACTGTGTATACATCATATGTAAACGCAATGCCGCGCAGGGTAGCCACGCGGTCTGAGGCATCTTGTCACGGTCCGCGCGGCTCCCCCCGTCTGAGGTTCGAGTCCTCCCTCGAGCATGGGTGTGTGTCGTCCTTAGAGTTAGTTTAAGTTATATTAAACTTAGGGACCGATGACCTCAGCAGTTTGGTCCCATAAGACCTTACCACAAATTTCCAAAATAAACGTAATGTCCCGTCTAGAGGAGATGAATAGTGTGCAGTGGAAGACAAGATTAGCCTACGACCGCGCACTTGCATATTCTTCTCCACATGAGCTTCAATCGTTCCGGGGGAGTGGGATAAAGATATAGGGCTACCGACACTTTCTCGTATCATATGGATATGGAGTAGGAAGATACTGGGACATAGATACTCACAGTATGCTCCGCCATTCACTGTAATATCCTTTGTGCAGTACAGATGGTGATATATTTTTATCCAGTTCGAATTTGTAGGCCTCTAACGTCTTCGAAGTCAATCGCACATTTAAACATAATCTTCTTTCCAGAGTGGCTTAGCAGAAACAGTGAAAATTTAATAGTACTATAAAATATCCAGCTCCTCTGTACAACTGGTCTATTGGAACCAAAAGATGTTTGGCACCTGTGTCTCCATCATGTCCTGGTGAAGCGTCCATTAGTGTCAACGGACCGCCGTGTTCTATGATGTCAATGACCAACGGGCGCTTGCAGTCAAAGAAAAACATCATCATGACTTTCCTGGAGCTGACGTTCATCGCTCTGGATTTGTTCGGTCTAGTTTAATCCATGTGCTTCCACTGATGGCTCTGACCCTTGCTCTCTGGCTCAAAATGATGATACCAAATTTCATCTCGCACGAGAGTACGGGACAGGAAACGATATTCTTCATCGTGATTTTGTTCCAGGTGCTGCACTGATGTCGACATACTGCTCAACTTCTGCCCCTCCATCAGGCTGTAAGGCACTGTGCACAGATTTTCTGGAACTTCAGTTCCTCTGACATGAGGGCGGAAGCGGTACCGGGACCGATGCCCAGCATGAGCAGAATTTCTTCCACCAACGCAGACATTCGACCATAAATTCCACTTCCTAGCACTCCGCAATACAAAAACTGTACTATACCCTCTTCGCTGTTCCTTCTTCCCGGCCTCCACAGTGAAGTCGGACGAGCACACGAATCGACGACTCGCTGACCTTACGTCGAGCACGTCTAACATAGTGGTGAACGTTTGCGCTGCTCCTTCCCGAGTCTCAATCAAGGGTACTCGCAAGGTGGCAATTATTGAACTACATGAAATAAAATCCTCATTAGGACGTTCAAACTGCACGGTTGGCTGCGGGGCATAATGGGAATTAGCAAGCGCTGCATGGTTTGGTTTAGCGGCGAAGCCCACTTTCATTTGGATGGGTTCGTCAATAAGCAAAACTGACCGACTGTATGTTGTGCAATGTCCAGTCACGGAATAATCAGTGCGATATTCCTT